>NC_138503.1:21342738-22542738 GCF_964252035.2 Podarcis erhardii
TTTGGGTCCCGGAGGAAGAAGTGAAAGGAGTTTGACAGCTGTCAAAGAAGCTGTCAAACGGGCGGACAAAGTAAAGAATTTTGCTATTTAATAACTCTTGGAATTAAAGCTGATACATTTGGACTGAGGCGATTGGAAACAAAGTATTGATAATAACAAAGTAACAGATTATTGGAAAAGGACTACTAAATAACTGAAAGCCCCCTAGGGGGAATTAGTGACATTACAATGGCTGCAGAGGGAAAATTACTGGCGGAGATAGAAAAAATGTTCTTTCTCGTGGGAATCCTGCAGGAGCAGAGTATGGCTCTGAGTAAAGTTTTTATGACCTTGAATCCTGAAACAAACAACTCTGCTGAATGCACAAAGGAGATGTATGATAAAAATTCTGCAGCTGAGCAGGAAGAGATGCCTTTGGAATTGACAGAGAAAAAAGAAGGAGTTCAGACACTACAAGTGGAAAACATCAACCAGGAATCTGCAGCGTTAGAGTATGAGCAAGAAGACTTCTGGATTACAGACCTGCGAAAGATGAGAAAGAAGAAGAGAGAAGCCCCTGGAGTACTTGGAATATTAAAACTAGAAAGAACAAAGCAATATGATTGGGACTTTTCTCTTGAGTATGGAAAACTAGATGGCCTTTCGCAGCAAACACTCTTCAACATTCTGAATGAAAGAAAATATGATCTGACTCTGACTGAACTCCTTCGGGGTCTTAGGACCATCAAAGAGGACTACCAATATAGCTGGCAGAGAGGGACTGACAGAGAATCAGACGCCTCGGACGTGAGGAATCCGGGCTAGAAATATTTTTTGTTTGTTTTCTGGACATTTGTCTAGGAAGGGACAGAAACCGGGGCAGGGGGGGGAGAGAATAGAATTATAAAATGTTATGTTTTGTTTTACTTGGTCAATGTGACCCATAATTAATATAATAAAGGGAAAATTTGTGAAGGGGAAGTTAGATCGACCTTAAAAAAAAAGAAATTAATGATTATAAGAGAATTGGATAGTTGAATATAGATAAACAAAAGAATTTAATTTTTAAAAGCAATGTGAATATCTTTAAGAGGTTAGACAAGAACTTGCTGAATTAATTGTGGAATTGGGATGTAAGAGGAGGGGGTGGGGGGAAGTCAACGAAAGTGGGTAAAGAAACTTAGGGTATGTAATTGTATTTGTGTGTTTGTCTGTCTTTGTCTTTGTGTGTGTGTCTGTTGTTATAAAATGTAAAAACCCAATAAAAATTATTTTAAAAAAAAAAAAAAGAAATCTCGCAGAACTTTGCACAAGATCTTGCAGGACTCTGCGAGTTCTCATTGCCGCTTCACTTTCTGCTGTTGCTACCAGCATCTCTGGACTCCACGCTGCAACATCTATTTCTGTGTTGGAACCCGGAAGCTGCAGCACTGAACAGTTTTGGACGGGCCACCTCTGGGTGTGGATGTGATTATCGTGAAAGGACCCTGCTCTTCTGAATTTGCCAGCATTCTGCTGGGTGAGCCCTGGAGTTGCTCTCATTTGCTCTGAGGGTTTCCCAAGCTATACCTGGAAACAGCAGAGCAAAGTGCTGCTTGTGTCCAGAGCACTCCCACCCTTGCAAAGAGATCGAAGTGCTCCAAAAGCAGGGAGGAGCACTTCAGTCCACTGTGATGTTTCCAGGGATGGCTGTGGAAACATCAGACCAAATCAGAGCACCTTGTTTCTGGGCTGCTTTAATCCGTTTGCAAAGGTAGTGAAAAGAGGGTTAGAGGTCCCCCTTTCAGTGACAATTTTGCCACTGGTTAAAGGTGAAGTGATGGCGGTGCTGGGCTGGGAAGAGAGCCCTTAAAAAGTTTTTTTGTCCCTCTGATCTGCTTCTGGGGCTTGGGGTTATTTTTTCCTATTCCTGAGAAGTTTGAAAGGGTGGGGTGGACCTTGAAAGGCTTTCCATAAGTCCATGCTAGAGCTCTAGATCTGAGTGGGGATGATAGGGTAAGGTAGTCTCTGTGTGCCTATGTGCTCTATGTGTGGCAAGCTTGTGGTCTGAATAGCATGCAGCCATTAGAGGATTCAGCACAATTCTTGGGCCCAAGAGGTTAGCCACCTCTGATCTATAGCATAATCAAAAGAGGGTGATAAAAACATCTAGCTGATGATAGCAAAGGCAGGAGTAAACAAAATGACCTGGCAAAATCTTGCTAACAGAAATGCACAGATTTATCGTAGATTCACAAAACATGGTGCTAAGTTGGTGCAAGGCATAAACAAGTTATGCCAGTCACAGCTGCTGCACGTGGCTGAAATGGCAGTCCACCAAAACGTCATTGCAATACTGGTAGAAGTGGTGCTGGGAAACATGCAGAGACATGTTGGGAAGGGCGAAGGCTACTGGAAACCCAGTTGTGACGTACAAAACTGGCAAGTTGGAGAGAGGCTTTTAGAGTTGCAAGTTCTGTCGCAATGACTGGGGTTTCCCAGTAGGTGTAGGAAAGAGCACAGGAAGCGGACTTAAAATAGGTCATGTTACTTGTTGATTAAGCTCAATGGTGTCTGCTCTGACTGGCAGCAGCTTTCCAGGGTCTTGGGGAGAAGACTTTCCTTATCATTTAGGACTTGATCCTTGCGAGGCCCAGTCCAATGTTCTCTCTCACTCTCTCTTTTTCTCCCTTTCTCTGTGTATGCATGTGCACCTGTTATTTACTTAAAAACCACTTGATCAGTTGCTCCTTGTGTGAATCTTCCTCAGTTAGATCACCTCCTGTAGACCCTGGTATTCTCTCCTAGATGTTGTAGGTAATAGATCAGGCCAGTGGCCCAACTAGTCCAGCATTCTGTACTCACAGTGGCCGATGAGATGCCTTTGGGAAAACCACAAGCAGAACCTAAGTATAACAGCCCAACTGTCCTGTTTTAAGCAGGACATCCTGGATTTACAGAAGCCACCCCAGCTTCTGATTCTATTCCCGGATGTCCCGTTTTGGCTCACCTTGTTCCTGCGCACCACCCACTTCTCTTCTTCTTCCGGACCCAGGCCCCAAATACCTGGAAGACCACCTCCTTCCCAACAGACCCCCTTCAGGTGTTTAGATCAGCAGAGGGGGGCTGGTTTTAACCTGCAGCAGAAGTATGTGCTGTACGAATGGTCAATGCACAATGATATGCCCTCCAAATAGATGCCACTGAAAAAGACTTCATGAGCTCGGCACAGCCTCTGTAACCATTGTTCATCTTTTGGATGGGTGGAAGTGCTGCTGAACATAATCTGCCTGGGAATTTTGGAAACTTACTGCTGGTTGGAATTGTTAAGACTTAGGTGGGTGGATTATAAGATTGATGTGGTGTATGTAAGGCAACTTCATAGATCCATCTGAAGTTACTGGTACACTTTGTTTTTCCTAAACCTCTTTTTTAATTTTGGTTTTTATTGCTTCCTATCCTCCAGGCTAAATATAGATGTTTCTTATTTATAATCTCCGCTTTCCAGAGAAGAGAAGCCAAGTCTAAGCAAGAGCAAAACTTGCTTCTGAAACTATATAGTGATGGTTCTTGGCACATATGAATTGTCTTCTATCTGGGCCGGTGTCTCTGATATTTATGTGGTTTCTTAAAGGAGGAACACCATACTTTACATGGGCTAGGAGCCTTCTGGCTGCTCTGTAGCAAAATAATAATAAAACAAACCAAGAGATGGATAATTCTGGTGCGAACAATGTCTCTTATGAAAATAGAACGGCTGTCAGTCTGATTTGCCTCATTTCCCTTTTTGGAGTTGTGAAAAGATTAGAGCTGCAATGTTTAGTAGAGCAATTGGATATATTCAGTGCTTTTTTCTTCTTAAAAAATGTTTAGGGGTACTCTCATTAGGACTCAAGAAAATCACTATTTTATAGTTCAGATCGGGGAAAATAAATACAAAGTACAATACAAAAGTACAAAGATTCACAAAAAGTTTAGGGGTATGCGTCCCCCAAGAAAAAAAGCACTGGATATACCAATGTAAGAACAGGCTGCTTCAGAAAGTGGTAGTTTCTCTTTTACTGTAAATATTTAAGTATCCACACCATATGTTCAAAACATCATACGTTGACTCTTTCTTATTTTTTTATAGACAAAAAAGATGCCTCTGTCATTAACAGAAAAAATTTACAAATATCCAACACAGGCAGGAGACAATGTTATATTAGAGTTAACGGCATAAAACTCAACACCTGCACATTTCAACCACTGTGGACCTTACAGAGAAATGTATACAGTCACAAACAAAATCAGTCAAAATAGAGAAGCAATTCACGCAGTAAAATATACATTATGCATTGAAGGTTATTTATTTTATTTTAATTCTCATTATTTATAATTTATAATTTATAATTCATTAGTTGCCTAATATTGCAACATCTGGGTCTGTGCTTCCCAAACATCTCTGGGGCACATTTCAGCCAGGCAAAAAAACGCAACCTCCACCCCAGAGGTTCCCATCCTTGACTTAGTGGGTCTGTGGGAGTGTATCGGCTGCTGTGCTGAGCTAAACCAAGGTTTGGTTTGGATAGGAGTCAGCAATCTTTTTCAGCAGGGGGCTGTTCCACTGTCCTTCAGACATTGGGGGGGACGGCGACTATATTTTGAGGGGGGGGGATGAACAAATTCCTATGCCCCACAAATAACCCACTGATGCATTATAAATAAAAGGACACATTCTACTCACGTAAAAACACACTGATTCCTGGACCGTCTGCGGGCTGGATTTAGAAGGCGATTGGGCCTCATCCAGCCCCCGGGCCTTAGTTTGCCTACCCATGGTTTAGCCTGTTTTCTGAACCAGGGCTTGCGGCTAAGCCCTTTCCTCACTAACCATAAGCTGTAACCTTGCTCCTCTTGGGGAGCCTGCATACTTCTGCATGTCCCACTAAGCCGCTGTTTGGCTTTGCGTGATGTACAAACCAAGCCAATATAAATGAAGATTTAACATGCCTGAGCAAACAAGGAAGCCTTACCTTGGCGCTGAAAAGACTGTTGGTGGCAGTCTTCTGAAATGGAGCCTGTTGCAACATGCATGCATATCTAAAAATAAGTATTTTCCTCTTCTTCTGCACTGCAGTATTAGTTTATTTCTTTCAATACAGATTTAAGCAGAATTAATCATAGGCGCTTTAGTGGATTCATCAAATACGGCTTTAATCAAGTGATAGCTCTAGGAAAGATGGCTCATAACAACTTGATTTTTATTTTTTTAAGGAAGAGGCTGTATTTGGCTTGATTCTGACATGCGCCAGTGGTTTTCTCCCCATTGAGTTAAATTTGTGATTTACAGTGCAATCCGGACCATGGTTACTCAGAAGTAGGTCCTATTGAATTCAGTGGGGTTTTCTCCCAGCTGATTGGAATAGGATTGCAGACTAATTCTCTTAAACCAAGGCGGGGGAACCTGGGACTCTCCAGATGTTGCTGGACTACAAATCCCATCATGCCTAGCCATTGGACGTGCTAGCCAGGGTAACAGCATCTGGAGGGCCAAAGTTTCCCCGCCAGGAGACAATTGCAGGGAAATCGCAGCCGTCACTTTTGCAGCTGCCTGTATCTGGAGACCTTGAGCACCGTCTTGGCAGCATCACCAGATGCTGCACTTCATTGTGCATTTTGTCAGAATAAGTGCAGCAGGCGCGGCTGCCATGGCACAGCCGCACGGCTCTTCGCCTGCGTGATGTGTGTGCACCTGTGAGGGGCAGATGGTTTCCTGAGGATTTTGGTTCCAAGAACTCTGGAGGCTGTTTTGGACCAGGCATATTCTGTTGCTATTAAGTGGTGGGGCGGGTGGAGGGGAGGCTGTATGCATTTCGGAAATGCAGTTTTCACATTTTATCTTTGGCCCATATGGTGAGCAGGAGATAAGAGACCCCGAGCTCATCCATTCACATATGCCTTTAACCAGAAGTGGAGACAGATGGGTCATGCAACTGAGATTCTGCTCTGGAAGAGGTGTAGCTCAGTGCTTTGCATACAGAAAGCCCCAGGTTGCATGCAGAAGCCCTCTAGCTTCTCCAATGCCTTAGTCTGAAACCTTGGAGAGAGATGCCAGTCCGTGCCAACAAAAGCAAGCCAGATGAAACAATGGTCTGATTTAGGGCTTGTGCACACTTTTGCTTTTGTCCTGAGCTTAGAAAGCATGAGTCTGGTTACGGTAGTTTTCTGAACAGTTTCCCCATGCTTTCTAGGCATGGATCTGAGTGGTTCTGCCTTTGCCACACCATGCCATTTCCCCCCCGAAAAACCTGAGATTCAGGTGCTAAATCAGAACAAATGGTGATCCACAGAAAACTTGATTGCCATTTGTTCCGATTCAGCACTAAAACGTGGGTTTTCCCCCTGGGGAAAGTAGCGGGACAAGTGGAAGTGTGGAGGAGCCCTTAGTGAACCAGGGCTCAGCCAGATCCCTTTGCTCCCATCTTTGATACTGCCCACATTTTGATATGATGATAAACCATGCCTACTCTGCCTCCTTCCTCCTTGGCATGACTGCAAGGCGGGGTGTGATGTTTAATTAATTACACGTGACAAACTCTGGTTAATGTTAATTCTGTTCTGCTTGAAAAAAGTCTGCTGTAGTTGTGAAGCTGGCTTGTTTCAATAAACTGTAGCTAACGTTAACCACAGTTTGAGGTGCGCATGTAACACTAAAATGTGGCTAGTTAAAATTACCTAATCCTTATGTAGCCAAAATGAGGCCATCCACATAGAAAAGGGGGAGATATTGTTTTGCAGAATTCAGAGGCGAAAACTGAAAGGTGTGGAAAATGCAAAAGCAGCCAGTAAGGACTGTTCTTGTTGAGTGGCCTTGGAATGCTGATGGACTCTTGGTGGGAGAGGTAGATGGAGTTGGAGTGGGAATGGAATGGAGTCTCCTGGAGCTGAGCTTGGAAAGTTGATACCCTGAACAGGAGCTTCCCATCCTGCAATGTTTTGAAGGTCCCACTTGAACTCTGAATTCTCTTTTCTGGAGGGTAAGCTGCTGGCAAGGGCTGTCTTCACCTTGTTCTGCCTGTGAGCTTCCTAGTGGTATCTAGTTGGCCACTGGTGGAAGAAGAGATGGACACTTGGTCTGACCTCTGCAGAGGCTGTTTGAACGCCTCCTGGCGACCAAATGCGTAAGAGGTTTAGCTGTGTGAAATGAGCATCTTTGGTTGCTTGTTGAAACTCTTCCTGCCCGAACTGAATTGCATTCCTTCCTGGTTCTTGTGTGCTGTGAAAGAACATGCAGCTGTTCCTTATGGTCCTCATTGCCTCCTGTCCTGACACCTGTTCTGTATATCGCTCATTGCAGATTGGCAGCCTGGAAGACTATTACCACTTTCACCACAGCAAGACGATTAAAAGGTCAACGTTCAGCAGCAGAGGCCCACACAACTTCCTCAGAATGGATCCAAAGGTACAGCAGGAAGCTACTGGTGTCAGGTCTACTTTGCAGGCTTGTCTTGCATTAGCAAGGGGAAGTTACAAAAGGCAAAGGGAACTCGGTGAAAGCCCAAAGTACGCTTGGCGGGAAATCACCTTTTTTATTTAACTAGCTTTTGGGTGTGTGGGTATGTGTCCTTAAAACCAGCAAGATTAAATATATGATTACCATAATCCCAGAGTTAAAGGTAGGCAGCATGAAATGATGATGGTATATATCCCCAAATATATTGCCTATGAAGCCCCTTAGGCAAATGCCATCTTGGCAGGGGCATCATTGGGTCAACCTTGATGGGCTACACCAATGATAGTCAACATGGTGCCCTCCAGGTGATGTTGGACTCTAACTCCCATAAGCTCCACCTCACATGGCCAGTGGTCAGGAATGATGGGAGTTGTAGTCCAGTATCTTCTGGAGGGCACTGCTTTGGCTATCCTTGCAATATGCCTGCCTGCAAACTATACTCTCCAGAAGTCAGTGCAAATGAAAGTCAAATGAAAGGTTAAGCCACCATAATGGCGGATGTTTTGCTAGACTATAAGATTGGGATAACAGTGGGCCCCTAGGTTTTGCAGGGCAACTTTATGTGGGGTTTACTTTACGTCATTTATTTGTATTTGCTTCAGTTTGTAGTACAGTGCTATAAGTTGCCTTGGGGTGACATTCCTCTCTACAAAAGCCCTTTTAGTTGGCAGAAGAAAAGCTTTCCTCTGGGCCAGAACCATTTTAGTGGATGATTAAAACTGGGGGCATGAAACTTGTGTACAGACAGTGGGCCTACCCTGAAACAGTGTCATATAGAATGCATTTTGTTCCAGTGTGCTGGCTGGGCCCCATTTTTAACCAAGGTGGCAGGCTGAACCTTTCGAAACTGCATTTGATTTTTTGATTCTGCGGAACACTGATTATGAAGGCTGCTGGTCTACAATACAGCAGAGAATGGTGCTCTCCGACCAATTTCGTATTGCCAAATGTAGCTTCCAGACGTGTGCACATACAGCAAACAAATCAGGCCATGTGCCTTCCCATTCAAATATTTGAACTTATTCGCTCACTGTCTAACAAGCTGTAGATAATTCTTGAATGTGCGCCCATATTGCATCAATAATAGTTGACGATGGCGTGGGATTTGGGGGGTGGGTGGAAGAAAGAACAAGAATAAACAAACTGCAAGTGTCTGAACATCCCACCAATTGCGAGAAAAACTGATGGCTGGTGGGTTTTTTGGTGTTCTAATTAAGTTTTCGAGCCCTAGAGGAGCTAGGGCGAGGGAAGGGTATGAATCTATATCTGAAATGGAAAAGCACGCATTTTAAATTAGTCTACTTGATGCAAACCAAATGGTTTTTTTAAAAATTTAGTCTATTTACCTAGTTGTATTGATTAATAATAATAATAATAATAATAATAATAATTTATTATTTGTACCCCGCCCATCTGGCTGGGTTTCCCCAGCCACTCTGGGCGGCTTCCAACAAAGATGAAAAATACACTAAAATGTCACAAATTAAAAACTTCCCTGAACAGGGCTGCCTTCAGATGTCTTCTGAATGTCAGGTAGTTGTTTATCGCTTTGACATCTGATGGGAGGGCATTCCACAGGGCGGGCGCCACTACCGAGAAGGCCCTCTGCCTGGTTCCCTGTAACTTGGCCTCTCGCAGTGAGGGAACCGCCAGAAGGCCCTCGGAGCTGGACCTCAGTGTCCGGGCAGAACGATGGGGGAGGAGACGCTCCTTCAGATATACTGGACTGAGGCCATTTAGGGCTTTAAAGGTCAGCACCAACACTTTGAATTGTGCTCGGAAACGTACTGGGAGCCAATGTAGGTCTTTCAAGACCGGTGTTATATGGTCTCGGCGGCCGCTCCCAGTCACCAGTCTAGCTGCCGCATTCTGGATTAGTTGTAGTTTCCGGGTCACCTTCAAAGGTAGCCCCACGTAGAGCGCATTGCAGTAGTCCAAGCGGGAGATAACCAGAGCATGTACCACTCTGGCGAGACAGTCTGCAGGCAGATAGGGTCTCAGCCTACGTACCAGATGGAGCTGGTAAACAGCTGCCCTGGATACAGATTTGACCTGTGCCTCCATGGACAGCTGTGAGTCCAAAATGACTCCCAGGCTGCGCACCTGGTCCTTCAGGGGCACAGTTACCCCATTCAGGACCAGGGAATCCTCCACACCTGCCCGCCTCCTGTCCCCCAAAAACAGTACTTCTGTCTTGTCAGGATTCAACCTCAATCTGTTAGCCGCCATCCATCCTCCAACCGCTTCCAGGCACTCACACAGGACCTTCACCGCCTTCACTGGTTCTGATTTGAAAGAGAGGTAGAGCTGGGTATCATTTGCATATTGATGGACACCCAGTCCAAACCAACTGATGATCTCTCCCAGCGGCTTCATATAGTTAAAAAGCATGGGGGAGAGGATGGAACCCTGAGGCACCCCACAAGTGAGGGCCCAGGGGTCTGAACACTCATCCCCCACCACCACTTTCTGAACATGGCCCAGGAGGAAGGAGCGGAACCACTGTATAACAGTGCCCCCAGCTCCCAGCCCCTCTAGACGGTCCAGAAGGATGTTATGGTCGATTGTATCAAAGGCCGCTGAGAGATCCAGCAGAACTAGGAAACAGCTCTCACCTTTGTCCCTAGCCCACCGGAGATCATCAACCAGTGCGACCAAGGCAGTTTCAGTCCCATGATGAGGCCTGAATCCCGACTGGAAGGGATCCAAATGGTCCGCTTCTTCCAGGCGTGCCTGGAGTTGTTCAGCAACCACTCGCTCAATCACCTTGCCCAAGAATGGAAGGTTTGAGAATGGGCAATAATTGGCCATCGTGACCGCATCTAAAGATGGTTTTTTAAGAAGCGGTTTAATAACCGCCTCTTTCAGCGGGTCTGGGAAGGCTCTCTCACGGAGGGAAGCATTCACTACCCCACGAAGCCCATCGCCCAGTCCTTCCCGGCTAGCTTTTATAAGCCAGGATGGGCAAGGATCCAGGAGGCAGGTGGTTGGCTTCACTTGTCCAAGCAGCCTGTCCACATCCTCGGAGGTAACAAATTGGAATTGATCCCACACAACTTGACCAGACAGGACTCTAGCACTCTCCCGCCCCGGCCCTGCTCCCACGGTGGAGTCTACTTCTTCCTGAATCTGAGCGATTTTACCTGCAAAAAATTTTGCAAAATCATTGCAGGAGAACATGTGGCCCGTACTGGGCCCCGATGTTACAGGTGGTTCCGCTAAATTGTGAACCACCTGAAAGAGTCTCCTGCTGCTGTTTTCTGCAGATGCAATAGAGGCGGTGAAGAAAGTCTTCTTCGCCGTCGCTATCGCCACTTGGTAGGCTCGACGTTGAGCTCTAACCTGTGTCCGGTCAGATTCGGAATGAGTTATCCGCCACCGGCGCTCTAGTCGTCTCAACGATTGTTTCATTGCCCTCAGATCCGTGGAAAACCACGGGGCTCTCCGGGCTCCATGCAATCGGAGAAGGCGCTTCGGAGCCAAACAGTCAATAGCCCTGGTTAACTCCACATTCCAGCGGGCCACCAGGGAATCGGCTGAAAGGCCATCAACATGGGACAAAGCATCCCCTACCACTCTCTGGAAACCATTTGGATCCATTAAGTGGCGGGGGCGGACCATCCAAATCGGTCCCACCTCCCTGCAGAGGGGATGGGTCACAGAGAAGTCCAGTTGCACCAGGAAGTGATCTGACCATGGCACTTCTTTCGTTTCACTTTTACTTAGTGTCAGATCACCAACATCCATAGAGGTAAACACCAGGTCCAAGGCATGTCCGCGGCTATGGGTTGGGCCAGACTTATTCAGGGACAGCCCCATGGAGGCCATGCTTTCCACGAAGTCCCGAGCGGCCCCTTGTAAGGTCGTGTCGGCATGGATGTTAAAATCCCCTAGGACAACCAAGCTAGGTGTCTCCAGGAGAACATCCGCCACGACCTGAAGCAGCTTGGGCAGGGAATCCTTGGTGCAGCGGGGAGGTCGGTACACCAAAAGGAATCCTGTACTGCCCCTATTGCCCAACTTCCAGAACATGCACTCGGAAAATTGGGTCTTCCCAATAGGACGCCTGGTGCAAACTAATGACTTCCTAAAAATCACTGCAACCCCCCCTCCCCGCCCACATGACCTGGGTTGCTGTGCGTAAGAGAAACCTGGTGGACAAGCAGCGGCAAGGACAGGCCCATCTGCTTCATCCAACCAAGTCTCTGTTACACATGCCAGGTCAAGTCCTCCATCCATGATCAAGTCATGGATGGCAGTGGTCTTATGAATCATTGACCTGGCATTGCACAGCAACACTTTCAGGTCATGTGGGTATCCCTTGCTGATTCTAGTATCCATCCGGTCAGGACCAGACCCAGAGGCAGGGATAGTCCTCAGACAACGACTAAACCTGCCTTCTCTGTAATGACATGGTCTGGTCTTAGCGTAACTCCTCCTCCTACCCGTGATCACTGAGATCGGTTGTCCCAGTGCATTCCCCCCTGTGAAACATGTCCCAGCCATTTTGTTGGCTGGGACCAACTCCCCGGCAGCCCTGACCCCTCCCCTTAAGAACAAAATAACACCTTAAAAAAACACCACACAAATAAAACAATACAAAAAACAATAAAATTACAAAAACATAAAATCAAACAAATTCCCAGGCCCACCCCCACCCCACCCCCCCACATACAAAAAAAATTCAAAATAAAAATTTTAAAACATTTTAAAAGCACTCTGCACCCCTCCAGCAGTAACAGCAACTGTCCTAGTGAGGCCCGTCAGGCCCTGCCCTGAGCCAGGTGGTAAGTGGCAGGAAGGAGCAGGGCCCCATACACCCACACAGGAGAGTCCTCCTGGGCAGCGGAGTGCAGCAGTCCTTATGAGGCTTCAGGCCCTGCCCCAGGCCAGATGGTGAGTGGCAGGAAGGAGCAGGGCCCTCAGACACTCACATACAGGAGAGTCCTCCTGGGCAGCAGAGCGCAGCAGTCCTTATGAGGCTTCAGGCCCCACCCCGGGCCAGATGGTGAGTGGCAAGAAGGAGCAGGGCCCTCAGGGCCCTCCCTGAATATGGCATGCACACCAGACATTTAAAGACCCCCCCAAAAAAGAATAATGGAGAAATGTGATTTCTTAAGGGTGCTGGGAATTGTAGCTCTATGAGAGGTAAACTACGGTTTCCAGGATTCCTTTTTTGGGGTGGGGTGGGGTGGGGATGCACTTCAAATGTATGGTATGTATGCAACCTAACAGTTTGCAAAATAGAGCACCGCTGTATTTTGGGTGCTTGGAGCTAGGCTGGATTCGTAATCCATGCCTTGGTGTTCTCCCTTAGCAGATCACTTGGGAAGTGTTTTGCTACTTGACTGGTATACCTAATGTGTATGCATGAATATGCTAATAGTGGTGCTAAAGCAAGCCTTTAAACAAGTCATGCCACCTTGAATTTAACTGGAAAAGATGGAACTGCATAACTTAACAATTGGGGGGGGGGCGTGCATTGTTTTCAAAAGTTTAAAGCTCCTAGTCAACTAAGTGACTTGGTGCTTTTAAAGCTGAAAACTTCTCAAGTTTATTTTTGTTTTTATATAAATCTGCATCCTATTTCAGAGGCTCCCTGAACTGGGCGATCTTTTGCCAATGAAACTTGGTAGATCAAGTGGCTTTTCCCACAAGCTTTGCAGTTTGTCTCTTTCAATTTACCTAGACTTCCTTGATGAAGGGAGGGGAAAATGTTCTCAGAAATGTGTGGAACTTGTTAGCTTTAAAATATTAGGAAATGTCTCTAGTGCTACTTACTTCTTTTTTTCCAGGTCAGTTGAATCAAGTTCTGAGGGTGGGGCACGGCATCTATATCCCACAAGTTCTGTTGTAGGGCCAAGCTGTTGCAATACTGCATATAGACACAGAAAGCAAACACAGTTGGGGATATCTGTCAGGGCAGCTGATCGTAATGCTAAAAAGCACCAAAAACCTTCAGATTTCTGACAGGCGTGATGAAAAAGGAAGAAGAGTTTGGATTTGATATCCTGCTTTATCACTACCCGAAGGAGTCTCAAAGCGGCTAACATTCTCCTTTCCCTTCCTCCCCCACAACAAACACTCTGTGAGGTGAGTGGGGCTGAGAGACATCAGAGAAGTGTGACTAGCCCAAGGTCACCCAGCAGCTGCATGTGGAGGAGCGGAGACGCGAACCCGGTTCCCCAGATTACAAGTCTATCGCTCTTAACCACTACACCACACTGGCTCTCAAGAAGAGGGAACTAGGAGGGAAGAGGAAAGCAAGCAAATACTGGTATCAGTTATTAGAGCAGGGGTGGTAAACCTGTACACACCAATATTGGGCCCAAATTGGCCCATGTAGCTATTTTCCATAAATCATGCCCACCTGTCCACTGCTGGGTGACATCAGCTTCACCAGCACATTCCCTGCAGCCAGCAGGATTGAACCCTCCACTCATACTTGTTCTAGAAAATCTTGCTCAGTTTGGCTGTGCCCTCAGGCACCTGTAAATTGTGACCCCACCCCCAAGGGTGGAGAGATAAGAAGCTGACCTGCAGGCCAGAAAAAGTTTCCTGCCTCTATAACTGATCTTATAGTGACCCGCTGGAATGGCCACCCAGATGACGGGAGACCAGATGACCACTGGCCCCAGATGATGCAATGGGTCTGCTTTGCTTGCAGATGGAAGCATTTCTGGAAGAGCTATCTATTATTGCTCTTTCTAGTAATGATCTCAGCTGGTGAGTGGCAATGGGAAGCCACCCATAGCAGCTAGGGCAACCCAGTCAGATGGGCGGGGTACAAATAATTTAGCCAAAAGAAGAGTAGGATGTAATAAGGCATTGTTTTTCCATCCCGCCTTGTGGTCTTTGGATTCAGTGCTGTTTTCGTTCCACTGCATTTAGTCTTCTGCCAAAAGCTACATTATTTGTCCCGCTGTTGGCCATGGCAAGATTACATTATTATGTTAACCAATCCATGTCAATGCAAAGAAAACACTGTGAACAGATTGTTTGTGGACTGAAAGGGACAACAACTGATCATATTTGCTGGATTAATTTCTGTTCTGGACATGGGGGCAAAAATTGCAAACATTGGCAATTTCTACTCCTGTTTCCATTGGAATTTTGCAGCATCCCTAGTGAGGAGAGTGGGGGTGGAACTGGTGTCCTTTTCCTTTCCCCACCCCCCCGGAGAATTGTGGGAAGAAAATAATGCCCAAACAGCCATCTTTCCCTTGTCATTTACATGCAATGAATTGCAAAAGCCTAAAAGCATCAAATTGGATGATCGTTCTACATGCTATTCTGCTGCATCTTCTGTGTTGGAAAATCATAACAAATAAAGACATCCCAAAGGGATACCCTTCATTAGCATTACATCATGATGAGGGCATCTTGTTTTAATGACTAGGCTGAAGTTTTAGTCAAGGTTCTGGGTTGGATTGGCTTGGCATTTTCGTTGTTTTCCCTCAAGTGAATTGAATCACTTTCCTGGTTTATACATGTGTGTCGGCCTACGTGTTGCAACATTTAGGCTGGGTTGGAAGTAGCCCAATAAACCAGTATGCCAATTAGCAAAATGCAATTAGCCATGCAAGATTTCCTTCTCTTCCTGGTGGGCGTCGCTACAGATGCATCTGGAGGCAGTGCCGGATCTACACATTTTGCCGCAGGGGGCAGAAGTCTGCATGGTCTGCTACCCACTTCTCCTGCAGATTCACGTCCTCCCCTCCATCACCCCTGAGAGAAGGAGGCCTGAGCTGCCCCATGGGATTCTGCCACCCAAGGCAGCTGCTTCAAATCACCTCACAGGCGACCGCCCCCAATGGGCACCAGCCTCCCCTGGAACTCTCTCCCTGTGGAGGTGTATCTCGCCTCACCTTTTTATAGCTTCAGGCGTCTGGCCAAGGCCTGTCTTTTTGGGGGGACATTTTGAGGAGGAGATAGGAGGTTGTCGCTGCTGTCAGTAACTGTCACTCATGTGGGCCTGCTCAGTCTTCCTTACGCACAACAAAATTCAAAGCCACCATCTCTTGTTCTGCATTAATTTACACTGGTACCTCTGGTTATGTACCGTATTTTTCGTCCCATAGGATGCTCGGTCCCATAGGACGCACCTAGTTTTTTTGGGGGGGGAAATAAAGGAATTTTTTTCCCCTTTATTCCCCCCCCCAAAAAAAAACAGGTCAGGGAAACCGAACCAGGTCGAGGAACAGCAGGATGGCGGCGCTGCGCTTCCCTGCTGTCCCCCGAGCTTGTGGGGCTGGCCGATGTCTGCACGGTGCGCGGGGTGCTCTGCTTCAGCGAGCCCTGCCCACCGGGCGGCAGGCTGCTATCTGCAGTGTGGGGAGTCCTGCGGGGAACTCCTGCAGGGCTCCCCATGCTGCAGATGTTTGCCCGGCGTGAGGGGCGCTCTGTTTCAGGGCGCCCTGCGCGCCAGGCAGCAGGCTGCTATCCGCAGCGAGGGGAGCCCTGCGGGGAACTCCTGCAGGGCTCCCCACGCTGCGGATGTCTGCCCGGCGCGAGGGACGCTCTGCTTCAGGGCGCTTGTCGCACCGGGCGGCAGGCTGCTATCCGCAGCGTGGGGAGCCCTGCAGGAGTTCCCCACAGGGCTCCCCACGCTGCGGATGTCTGCCCGGCACGAGGGGCGCTCTGCTTCAGGGCGCTTCTCGTGCCAGGCAGCAGGCTGCTATCCACAGCGTGGGGAGCCCTGTGGGGAACTCCTGCAGGGCTCCCCACGCTGCGGATGTCTGCCCGGCACGAGGGGCGCTCTGCTTCAGGGCGCCTCTTGCGCCGTGCGGCAGGCTGCTATTCACAGCCTAGACAGCCCTGCGGGAACTCTCGCAGGGCTGCCTAGGCTGCGGATATGTTCTCGAAGCGCCGGGCGCTCTGCTTTCAGCGCGCCCGGTGCTCCGGGAAGCAAGCTGCTATCCGCAGCCTAGACAGCCCTGCGGGAGTTCCCGCAGGGCTGCCTAGGCTGCGGATGTCTTCCTGAAGCCTGGAGAGCGAGAGGGGTCGGTGCGCAAGGACCCCTCTCGCTCTCCAAGCTTCAGCGAAAGCCTGCATTCGCCCCATAGGATGCACCCAGATTTCCCCTTCATTTTTGGAGGGGGAAAAGTGCGTCCCATAGGGCGAAAAATACGGTACTTAATTTGTTCCGGAGGTCCGTTCTTAACCTGAAGCACCACTTTAGCTAATGGGGCCTCCTGCTGCCGCCGCGCCGCTGCCGCGCGATTTCTGTTCTCATCCTAAAGCAAAGTTCTTAACCCGAGGTACTATTTATGGGTTAGCGGAGTCTGTAACCTGAAGCGTATGTAACTTGAAGCGTATGTAACCTGAGGTACCACTGTATTACATTTTTACCTTGCCTCTTCTCCAAGGAACTCAGAGTGGCACACAGTTTTCCTCCTCGACCTCACGTTTATCTTCTCAACAACCTTGTGAGATGCTTCTTAGGTTATGGGGTTATAATCCAGAATGTGGCTGCCAGATTGGTGATTGGGAGCGGCCGCCAAGGCCATATAAAAACCGTCCTGAAAGATCTACATTGGCTCCCAGTATGTTTCTGAGCACAATTCAAAGTATTGGTTCTGACCTTTAAAGCCCTAAATGGCCTCGGCCCTGTATACCTGAAGGAGCCTCTCCACCCCTATCATTCAGCCCAGACGCTGAGGTCCAGCTCTGAGGGCATTCTGGTGGGTCCCTCGCTGCGAGAAGTGAGGTTACAGGAAACCAGGCAGAGGAGGGCCTTCTCAGCAGTGGCACCTGCCCTGTGGAATGACCTTCCATCAGATGTCAAGGAGATTAACAACTATGCAACCTTTAGAAGACATCTGAAGGTAGCCCTGTATAGGGAAGTTTTTATTATGTTTCTGTAATTTTTATGTTTCTGTAATTCTGTGTTTATTATGTTTCTGGAAGCAGCCCAGAGTGGCTGGGGCAACCCAGTCATATGGGCAGGGTACAAAAAATAGAATTATATGCAGTGGTAGTATTCATATTATTAGTATTATAAGGTAGTGACCGGCCCAGTATCACCCAGTTGGCTTCATGCAGCCAACTGTGACTGGGGATTTGGACCCGGGTCTTCCCAGTCCTAGTCAATCACTGTAACCACTACGTCACACCGCCTCTGCTTTGTTGTTGGACATAAACCCCACTCTCTATCTGTGAAGCTGGTACCCAAGGGGTGTTGGGCTGAGAGAAGGTTTACGTAACGTATCCACCACCTCTGGCCAAATGGAAGAAGGGGACAGCAGTAAGTCCTAATAGGTCAAATGGTTTTCCTTGCCAAATAAAACCTTCTGGGTTAGGCTTGTTTGCTAGGCCTGATTAATTAGACAATTGTGAGTGCCTTTTAGCAGACTTCAGACTGCCTTTGCTTTGTACTGTACTAACCATCAATTTTCCCAGTCCCATCCTGCTCCCCAGCTTGACAGGAGCTGTGTGCCGTGGCAGGAAATGACCTAGACAAGTGTGTTATGGAAATACTATATTATTCTCATCATCTTAAACAACATAAGAGAGAATGAACCCCCAAACCCTGCTTTTAATGCCCCCCATCAAACCTTTTGAGGTTTCTTATATTTCTAAGCTTCTGAGGCTTGAAGGGGTGAAAGTGCCGATAATCCTTTAAAACAATAACTCAAGAGTTGGTTGAGCACATTAAATGTCTGGTTCACGTTGTTTCTCAGCTCTTGCATTTCAAAAGGTCACAACCGGCCTTCCCCCACCCAGGGATTCCTATTTATTATTACAGAAACTTTAGGCTAATCCGTGTGTCGGAAATGTTCTCCCTTGCTGAGAATCCACTTCAGATCCTTTGAGTCCCCTCGGGGATCCTTCCTACCTTGGAGACTAATCCCAGATTTTCATGACTCCTTTTCTTGATGAAACTGTCCTTGTAAGAAGCTTGGGATGTGGAGGATTAATTCTCTTATGTACTTGAGCAGGGAAGTTTGCATTAATTCAGTGGAGTTGTATTATAATTCCGATCTGTTCCGATGAATAAACATTTGCTTTAAACCTCATACTTTTGGTATACAGCATGCCTATAATCTAATTTATCTTGTTAATGTTCTGTGGAGGGGTCTGTACAGCTGTGGAACATCTGCTCTATCAAAAGCTACTTGAGAGCAAAGGGGAGCATTCTAGAATTTTTATCTCGACTTTTGTTATCAAAACTCACTGAGGCCCTTTTAACTGACTTTCATTTTTCTTCTGTGGCGTGTGTTTGAAGTAGGAGGTTTTTTGTTTTGGCTCTAAGCACCCACTGCTCTAAGAATTACGTTAGTGCTTCTTTGTACTGGGATTTGTTTAGGTTTAAGAAGAGAAACCCATTAAAAAATGGCAAAAAAACGGAAAAAGGCAGACGGTGACTTAGAAAAACAATATGCACAGGATGAGGAATTATTCATGTGCTTGAAACTGCTTTTAATTAGACAAATGGCCTTGATGTCTAGTGTCATTCTGATGAGGTTAAGATAGGCACCTCAATAAAATGGAAAGGCGTTTTCATTCCAGGCAATGAAAGCAAAGGAAGAGAGCACTTTCTGTGGTGAACTTTTGTAGAATTCCCTACCTCTAGTAGGCCCACCAGACCTCTTTTGTTGTTTTGAACAGATTAGTAGCAAACAGTTTTTGGTACTGTTAGGGCTTGGATAAGTTAGGCTTTGTTAATTAGTTAGGTTCATTAAAAGAAAGAAAATTCTCAAAGGTTTATTGCTCCTAGCATAAGAGTACAAGAATAGTTAAATCAAACAGAATAGAGAAAAGCCTGTGTCAAATTATTTCCAAGAACAATACAGTATTAAGATAGGGAGATTAATGCAACAAAATTATATCTCTACATATTTTACTTGCAAAATTGTCATACTGTACACGAAAAAAGCCTATAAATCTAGACAAAGTCAAGTTTCAAAACAATAGATACTGATTAATTCAATTGCAGAAAATGATATTAGTTCGTATTGAATGCTTGTTGGGTGAAAAAAGATGCATATTAGATTGTTAGGTTCATTTTTGATGTTTCAAGGTTGTGTGCGTTTGTATGTATATTATTACTTTCAACAACCTGGATGATACACAATGTTAGTGAGAGTCAGAGTAGACCTAATGTAGAGTCCATTGATTTCAATGGATCTTCTTTTGATATGATGTGTTTTCATAACATGGGCATCCCATTTTTCTGATTTGTGCCTTCTTATTTAATTGCCAGAAAGAACAATTTGAATGCTTCCTTTATTGTATTTTTAATGTTACAATTTATTCTCTTAATCTTTGTGAGCGTATGTTGTTGGCTGGTCTTACAAACAGAGTTAATAAGCAATTTGTGAGCCATATGGCAAGAACTGGGATTTAGATGTCAAAGCAAACAAATATTTTCTTATTGATGCTGCTGTTAAAAAACCCCAAGCATTCCTGTGAAACACTGCTATTTAATTTTTTTTCTAGGTAAGGTGGCTCCAACAACAGGAAGTTAAACGAAGAGTCAAAAGACGCATTCGGCGTGACCACCATTTTGTTTCCTTCAATGACCCACTCTGGCCTGAAATGTGGTACATGGTAACTATACATTCACTGTGTGTGTGTGTGTGTGTGTGTGTGTGTGTGTGTTTTCGTATTATGCATATTTTGGGAATCTTGCAAAAGTCTTTTGGCATCACAGAATCACACATTCCCTCCACCCCCTTCCTCTGCTGCAAGATTGTGAGGGTGAATGTGTGACCTAACGTGGCCCTCCGAGCTTCTGTATCTGGCCCTTGCAACTCTATACCTCCTCTTCCCAGTTTGTGTTGCATTCACACGGAAGTTTATTCATTGTTATTTGATTCCAGAAAAAGTGGCTATTTAAAAATATATTTTATTCATTGAAAATCAGGATAGTGTATACAAAGTACTCTAAAACAGCAGAATGCAGTCAATAAATTCAGCCTGATACAATATCACACTTTATACAGATTGCCTTTTAGAAAAGATACATAGAAGAAAAATATAAAAGGAAAAAAACTAACAAATAAAACTACCGACATAGTAAGCAGGCTTAAGTACAAATTAAAAATAATCAATTTCCCATTTTGCTCATAGTATTTGTCAGGGGCTCAGGAGCAGAGACACAGGGGAGAGAGGAAACGGAGAGTGAAGGGGAGGAATCTGAGGGCAGCGTAGGGGAGTATGACAGTGGCCCGAGAGATTCCATGAGCTTCTCCAGCGATTCAGAAGATTCCCAGAGGGGGGCGCCGATGGCCAGGGCAAGGGGGGTCCCAGGGGGGACACACCAGAAGCAAGGGGCCAGCGGGGATTCCCAAAGCAGCAGCGGGAGATCAGGACCAGTTCCCCCACCAGAGCAGAGTGGGGGGGAAGAGTCCCATGTGTCAGGGCCAGCGTCTCCTCCAGTAGGGAGAGGAGATGATTCAGGTCTGGCCACGCCTCTATCGCAGAGTGAGGGAACGGAGGGGAAGTCAGGTCCAGCTAGCACTCCCAAAGGGGGAAGCAGTGACAGGAGCAGTGTAACGGTCAGGAGAAAGGTTGCCGGCTGGGCGCGCGCGCCAAGTTCAAATGTACAGGCGCGCGGGACAGCAGAAAGCCCGGATTGGGAACCAGGTCCTAAAGCCCGCCGGAGGAAGGGGGAAGAATCAGGGGACTCAGCGTCAGAAGAGTCCAGAAAGGGCAAGACCCCAGCAGACAAGCAGACCCAGAGGAGGAAAGAGCAGAGGAAGAGGTGGAGGTGGAGCAAGGCTAGAGTCTTGAACTGGTGTCTGGGGGGAGGAGATTCAGACGGAGCTTCAGCGGTCTAGAGTTCAAGACGTAGAGCTGCGCGCCGCGGCTTTGAAATCGAAACTGAACTTGAATAAATACTTTTGCATATAACAAGAACTGGCGTTGGTTCTTTGTGAGCTGGGACCTAGGGCAGCTCTGACAGTATTCCTTATAAATAATAATAGGTGGTGAAACCTAATCTTAGATGCTTCAAAATGCTTAGATTTGTGTGCATTAAGTTGGGTTACAAGCTAAAAACCTATGCAATGTTCAGAAAAGATTTAAATCAGAGGGGTTTTGCTGACAAAGAATCAAAATTTCAGACAGAAATATTTAATAATGATTATAAGAATTTAGCAAAAATGTATAAGATATTACTGGAATGGTGTACGAAGGATGAGGAGGTAAAATCAGTTATGATTGACTGGGCCAAAGATATAGGGCATAATATTCAAATGGAGGATTGGGAAAGACTTTGGAAAGATGGCTTAAGATTCACTGCATGCACAGTTATAAAATAAAATGTTCTGAAAATGATGTACCGATGGTATGTAACACCTGTGAAGTTAGCAAAAAAGTATAAGATAAGCAACAAATGTTGGAAATGTAAAGAAAAAGAAGGTACCTTTTTTCATATGTGGTGGGAATGTAAGAAGGTAAAATGCTTTTGGGAAATGATTTATAATGAATTGAAGAAAATGTTGAAGTATACATTTGTTAAGAAACCAGAAGCGTTATTACTAGGCATTACAGGTAATGAGATAAATAAGAAAGAAAAGAAGTTATTTTTATATGCAGTGACAGCAGTAAGAATATTGATGGCCCAGAAATGGAAACAGGAGGAATTACCTACGATAGAAGAATGGAGAACTAAAATGATGGATTATGCAGAACTGGACAGAATGACAGGAAGGATCCGGAATCGGCGAGATCAAAGATTTACAGAAGATTGGGAAAAGTTTATCCAATATATGCAAAAACTGAGTGATAATAAAATTACGTTTGTAAGCTTTAAGGAAGCTCTGTGAGGGGAAAGGGTTAAAAGGGCAGAAATGTGTAAAAAGTAACAATAGGAAGGAATGGCAGACAAATTGAGGGAAGTCAAAAAAGAGAAGTAAGATGTAATTAAGATGTATGGAATGTATAAATTTGCTTTTGTATTTGAAAACTAATAAAAATATAATATATAAAAAAATACAAGCTAAAAACCTATGCAGCTGGTTTTGAAGACTTGGCTAGTTGCTGTTTACAAGGCTGACTTCGATTGATGGACAGAGCACAAGGCTGGATGGGACATTTAAACCTCCCCTGGGCTTCTAGGAGTAGCCTTGGCAAGAAGGACCAATCCACTGAATTTGGCTTTCTGCCCAGGAAGCTGTCTTACACTGAGTTAGACAATTGTTCCATCTGAATCAGTACTGTCTACACTGACTGGCAGCAGCTCTCCAGGGTTTCAGACATGGTTCTCTCCCAGCCCTACCTGGAGATGCCAGGAGTTGAGCCTGGGAGCTTCTGCATGCAAATCAGATGCTCCACCACTGAGCTACAGCCCTTCCCCTATCCTAGCTTTTAAATTTGCTTGTTTAGCCGTGCGGAGTGTTGCTTGCTGGTCTGTGTAAGGAAGAAATGGCTAACCGACTGCTGCCTTCGCCCTCAGCACTGCGAAGACAACAACAGCGACTGTAGGTCAGAAATGAACGTCCTAGCAGCCTGGCAGAGAGGATATACTGGCAAAGATGTTGTGGTGACCATTCTCGACGATGGCATAGAGAAGCACCACCCTGATCTTCTGCAGAACTATGTAAGTAAAGCTGGAGACCCTTGGATCACCTCTTTTACACTGGCCCTCAAGACCACAGTCCTATACAGTGGTACCTCAGGTTAAGTACTTAATTCATTCCAGAGGTCCGTACTTAACCTGAAACTGTTCTTAACCTGAAGCACCACTTTAGCTAATGGGGCCTCCTGCTGCTGCCGTGCCACTGGGGCCTGATTTCTGTTCTCATCCTGAAGCAAAGTTCTTAACCTGAAGCACTATTTCTGGGTTAGCGGAGTATGTAACCTGAAGCATATGTAACCTGAAGCGAATGTAACCTGAGGTACCACTGTACAATGGTGCTTGGAAGTGAGTCCCATTGAATGTGCTTCTGAGCAAAGGTGGCCTCAGGTGAAATTGGTAAGTTGGGCTTTGATTCAGTTATGTGCTGCATTGACAGGAGACTGCCTATGGACCACAAATAATCATAGAACTGTAAAATTGGAAGGGACACTGTGGATCATTTAGTCCTCCAACCACCTGCAATGCAGGAATACACAGCTGTCCCATCCAGGGATCGAACCTGCAACCTTGGTGTTATCAGAACCATGATATTTGAATAAGTCAAGGGTATGGGAACTTGTGGCCTTCTATTGGACTCCAGCCCCCATCAGCCATAGCCAGCGTGGCCGACAGGGAGGAGCATCTAGGTCAGGGGTCAGCAACCTTTTTCAGCCGTGGTCCGGTCCACCGTCCCTGAGACCTTGTGGGGGGCCGGACTATATTTTGAAGGGGAAAAAAATGTGAACAAATTCCTATGCCCCACAAATAACCCAGAGATGTGTTTTAAATAAAAGGACACATTCTACTCATGTAAAAACACCAGGCAGGCCCCACAAATAACCCAGAGATGCATTTTAAATAAAAGGACACATTTTACTCGTGTAGAAACACGCTGATTCCCAGACCACCCACGGGCCAGATTGAGAAGGCGATTGGGCCACATCTGGCCCCCAGGCCTTAGTTTGCCTACCCCTGATCTAGATTATCAGAAAGACTGACTTAAGGGCATTAAGAAAGGAACCCTGTTGGTCTTCCCAGGCAACTGCTATTCAGAAGCAGAGAATAGCCATTGTAGCCACTGATGGCTTTATCCTCCATGAAATTGTCTGATCCTCTTTTAAAGCTCTCCAAATCGCTGGCCATGGGAGCAAGTTCCATAGCTTAATATGCATTGCACAAAGAAGTGGTGTCCCGAATCTTCCAACATACAGCTCCATTGGATGTCCACATGTTCTAGTGCTATGAGAGAGGAAGAAAAACCTTTCTTTATCTACTTTCCCCCCATGCTCTGCATAATTTTATAGGCTTCTGTCATGTCACCTCTGGCTCACCTTTCCTCTCAAGTAAAAAGTCCCCATTGCTGCAGCCTTTCCTCATTGATCATTTTGGTTGCTCTTTTCTGAACCTTTTCCAACTTTGCACTATCCTGCTTGAGATGAGGCAATGAGGACTGCACACAATATTCCAAATGCGGTCACGCCATAGATTCATCTGATAGGTATCTCTCCAAGCTCAAAATAAGGGAGTGGCTCAGAGGCCTCTATGTTATGCAAGGGCCCTCCAGAGCATAATCTCATTTCAGGATTTTTTTAAAAAATAACCAACTAACCAGCTAATTTAATAAATAAATTGCCACAGCCCTAAATGAATAACTCAAAACAATTTCCTCCCACCCATACTCTAAATGCATTGTATTGTCTATTGGCTTCCATAAAGGAGAAAAAATATTCTGTGAGGTGAACTAAGCCGCTGAGGAGAGTTGGGTTTTTTTTTTTTATAAAAAAAACAACATTTTGTTGAATTTGCACGCTTACCTGCTTTTAGAATTGGGCTGGACATCTGTGAGAGCACAATGAAGTCAGCACTCTGGAATTGACATTTGCTTGATGCTTACTGGCTCCTTATAGCCTCAGATGAGGAAATGTAAAAAATAGGAATGCCCGGTTATCAGATTGAATCCCTGGCGTTTCTCATTAGTGTTAATGGGGCATCTCAAGAGGCTTATGGGCTTTTCATTAAAAGTGATGTTGTGCTTTGTTTGGAGAGCTGAGTGTGCTTTAAAAGCCCCGCTTGAATTTTTTTCTTTCTGACCAAGCCCTCTTCATCACCTAGAGCAGAGATGTCCATGTCAGCCCAAGCAAGCATAGCCAATTCTTAGGAGTGATGGGAGTTGTAGTTCAACAACATTTATTGGGCCACAGGAACCCTACCCTTGTCCTAGAGTTTTGCTTCTTTTTCAGGCAGAAAAAAAGGCAGAATGGGGAACCTCATAAGAAGCTACTTTTACATCAGACCCAAGCTTTTGCCCCATATAGCCTAGTAATATCTGTTGCAACTGATAGTGACTTTTATTAATTTAACAACATTTATATCCTATAAACTGTGTTGTTTGTAAGAACCTCTATCCTGCCAGAGTGTCTCTTGTCCTGGTACAAGCTTGTTCCTGGCAATCACTTCTTAGTTTTTCTAACGTGAACAACTCCCTCTGTTTCTTTCAGGACCCTCGTGCAAGCTATGATGTCAATGGGGATGACGAAGACCCAACTCCGCGCTATGATGCCAGCAATGAAAACAAGTAGGCCTGTTTTTTAACACTGACTTAATGCTTTAAGGGGTGGGGCATGTTGCGGTCTGCACTTAACCTGAACCGAACACCAGCTGCCACCTGTGCTGTATGACAGCATATGGGCACTTTGCCAAATTACATTTTGATATAGATTATAGTCCTTTCTGCACAGATTTATAAAAAGAATGGATGGAATTCAGCCTTGAGCTAACATGATTGTTCCATCAGTGCAGGCATTTTTGCTTTGCTAGCCGAAACAATCTCCCCTCTCCTTCCCCGCCACATGTTGTTCTGGAGGTTCTTTTGACCCGCCAGAGCAAGATGGGATCGTGCAAGAGTGGGGAGGGAGACCATGTTTCACTAGCAGAAGTTTGGGCTAATATGACAAATAATTGTGCAGCCTCTGAGTATATTTTTGTCCTTTCAGAGTCTGCTTTCCCCATTTCTGTAAAAAATAAATGGCCAATTATGTTAACTTGAACATGAGTATTAATATATATATATACAGTCGTACCTTGGAAGCTGAACGTTCGACTTCCAAAATGTTTGGAAACCAAGGCGTGGCTTCTGATTGACTGCAGGAAGCTCCTGCAGCCAATCGGAAGCCATGCTGAACGTTCGGCATCTGAAAAATCGTTTGAAAATTGGAACAGTGCCTTCTGGGTTTCGATCGTTCGGGAGCCGATTTGTTCAGGAGCCAAGGTGTTTGAGATCCAAGCTGCGACTGTATATTTAGAGGCCACTCATCCTCCGAGACCCTAAGATGTTGTTTGCTTAACGTTTGTGTAAATCCGGCACTGGGAATTATAGTGGAAAACACCTGGGGCCATCAAGGTGCCAGGAAGATTGTGGCCTCTTTGAAGGCAGGGCTCTGGTGCCTGTGACAGATCTCCAGTGACCGGTTGCTTCCTTTTTTGTGCTGGCAGCAGCTACTTCTGCCTTTGAGGCTCTGAAACCCCCACTATAAAAGAGGTCATAACCCTATCCACACCTTGCCCCTTTAAAGTTAGTGATCCAGTACAGACATGATCTCACAGCTGTATGGTTGTTGCTGCTGGGCCATCTATAATACATGGTACATTACAAAGAACAAAAGTACTGGTCCCTTTCCTGAGGGGCTTGTGAAACAGAGTAAGCGGAGAGAAATAGAGGCAGGATAAAGAGTGGAATAAAAAGAATAAAAGATGGTTCTAGTTACATGTGCTTAAACCCAAACCCCACCTGCACTGTATATTTAAAGTAGCTGAATATACTACTTTATTTTTTTAATAAAGTATTTTATCGTTTTTTAAGAAAAATACAAAAAACAAACCAAGTACATTCGGACCTGGAATACAAATTATGGTAACCGTACAATCTTGTGTATCATACACTTAAACAGTCCTGGCTTCTCCCTAAAGAATCCTGGGCACTGTAGTTTAAGGGTGCTGAGAATTATTAGGAAGACTCCCATTCTCGTCACAGAGCTATAATTCTCAGAGTGGTCCAACAGTCTATCCTTCTTCCTAGGGAACTCTGTAGTAGTAGTAATCATAATAACAACATATTTGAAGGCTGCATTCCCCTCCCCTTTCCAGATAACTTGACCTGTGTTTAACACCTATAAGGCTTCTGGTTGGAAAGAAGGGCGGGATAAAACTGTTAACCATAAATATAAATTGATAAATAATAATAATCTCCACTATCACTTGGAACTCAAACCATGGTTTCAGCTTCCAGATGTAATGGCAAACCATGGTTTATGGCCACTTGGTTTGCTTTGCACTCCAGCTTTAGGTGAAGTGGCCAAAACTGCTCAGTTAAACCAAAACTAAGCTTTAGACTAAACCATTAACCATGATTTAGTGTAACGTTTAACTTGGGATGCTATAATGGCTACATCAAGTGCAGAGCTCCAGCTCCACCTCCACTGCTGCGTCCCACCTGGTGTGGAGAGAGTTGCCTGTGATTCCCTCACAAGGGCAAGTTGTGTGGTGGAATTCACAGATGGCTGGCTGCAGTGCAAAAGCAGTTTCCAAACCGGCAGAATCCAAGCCAAGAATTCATTTTTATTTGTATTTATTATGGAGGCCTTCTGTGAATTTCTCTCTTTAATGACACTAATCCTCTGAGCACTTCATTAATTCGGGGGATTAGTTACCAAAAACTCCTGCACACTTCTGAAAACTCGCAAGAGGCCAGGGTTTCCATACAGGGTTTCCATACAGAGTCTCCACTTCAACACAGAAAATAGAAGGGGTATTTTCATCATGATTTTTGATAAAGAACTTTCCCACTCTAAAATACTGTAATTCCATTAAGGTCGGTGTACGTATATTAGGTGTTCACAGTGTACAAACTGTGTACGCAAGGTGGTTTAGCTGTACACTCATACTGTTATTCACATGTAAAGTTCAGACACCACCATGTAATGTTTGAAGTGGTCTGGAGTCATGGCACCAAATAGATAGATAGATAGATAGATAGATAGATAGATAGATAGATGATAGATAGATGGTAGATAGATAGATAGATAGATAGATGATAGATAGATAGATAGATAGATAGATAGATAGATATTTGGAGGGGGGATAGAGGGAGCAGACTGCATGTGGGGTAAAGCTCAGTGTTCCCTATACATGCTGTCTGCTCCCTCTATCCCCCCTTCAAATCTATCTATCTATCTATCTATCTATCTATCTATCTATCTATCTATCTATTTGGGAGTCGAACGGAATCCGTTCCAGAAGTCCGTTCGACATCCAAAACGTTTGGAAACCAAGGTGGAAGCTCCTGCAGCCAATTAGAAACTGTAGAAGCCACGACGGACGTTCGGGTTCCAAAGAACATTCGCAAACCGGAACACTCACTTCCGGGTTTGCTGCGTTTGGGAGCCAAAACGTTTGACTCGCAAGGCATTTGACTTCCGAGGTACGACTGTGTTTGATTTCTGAAAGAGAAATAACATTCTCTGTATTCTTTCCCTAGGCATGGCACCCGTTGTGCCGGGGAAGTGGCAGCGTCAGCGAACAACTCCAACTGCATAGTGGGAATTGCATACAATGCAAGAATTGGAGGTAAGGAAGACGTTTCTCTTCTGAGCATGGTCTGCAATCAGCTTTTCTGGAGGGTTGATTTGAGAAAGTAGCACTGAGTGTTGGCCCTCATCACACCTTTCCGAGGGCTTCTGGCTAACCCATGTTGCTACAAATATTCCTCATCCACAAGTCTCTTTTTTGCCTCTAAATCTGGCATTTTGGGGGTGGGTCTTAAATTTTTACCTAAGAGACGCAATTCTCTAAGCTCTGCTATAAATCCTCCATGGCTTTTTCTAAACCACCCTGGAAGTTTTGCTGGAGGGCAATAAATGAACATAGAACAATACCCACAATTTTAGTTTCTACAGATTAAGTCCTCCTCTGCCTGCACCCCAAGGTCCTTAAGTAACCTCACAGCTTTCTTTATGCTTCCTCTGAAATGTAAAACCCCTCATTAGGGCATTTTTGTTCTTTTCCTGTGTAAGAATTGTGTGGTGTTTTGGTTCCTTTCTTGTGCAGTTTCGTACAGATGTCCCTGGTGTGTTAGGGCTTGCCCAAACTTACTTTTCCTCCGCTCTTTCCAGGCATGCCCTGCAATTTAAAGCTCTGTGTCTGAACACCACTTTTAAGTCTCTGGAACTTTCCCTGTGAAAACCTGCTCTTTAAAGCTCAATTGGAGCAAATGTGAATCTGCAGGAAACCAGCACTGATGTTCTGTCTGATTCAGCTTTTAAGAGTGGAAATTTTGGGGCAAAAGACCCACCACCACCACCATGCAGACATGGAGCATTAAAGCACAGACCTCTGCCTGGAAAAAGAGCAGGGCAAAAGCTAAGTGTGGAAAAGCCCTTATTTCTGCTACACAGAGGTCAACCTCCATGTGGGGAAAAGAGGTGTGCGTTGGAATGGTCAGATGAGAGTTACAGCAAAATTCTCCTCCCATACAAACATATGAATATCAGAACCACAAGAAGCTGCCTTATACAGACAAGGTTCTCTCCCAGCTCTACTTGAAGATGCCAGGTGTGCAAAACAGGTGCTCTGCCCCTGGGCTAAGGCCAGGATAACAGGGATTCCAGAGCTAAGGACTGTCAATTTTGTAAGTGAATCTGTTAGTTTTAGTTTCTCATTCCCCCAATCTTAGTTCAGTTCTCCACATTTCCACATCCATTTTGGGTGGTGGATTTTTTGTAAGCACTCATGAAAATTCATTAGCATTTTAGTGTGAATTCCTTATTTCAGCGTGAATTTTTTCTAATGCAACTTTGCCTGATGAACGTATTTTCCCCCACAGCAATTCCCCCTAAAACAAGGCATTTCAGTGTGCTGTTTTCACCAACTTGTGCGTTTTTATGGATACTACCTGTATATTTGTTTTTGCACACATCACTTGGCTGGAGAATTGTATTGCAGAATTCAGAGTAGTGTGGATTTTGAAGGATGCTTGTTTTTCATTTCTCACATTGTTTTGGAAAGCGTGAATTATGTAGGTTCACTTTTAAATTCGAATTCACTTGAATTTCTCCCCCACTGGTAGTGGGAGTGCTTTTGTGTGTTAACTAAATATGAAATTATTGTATTTTTGCAATGCTGAATTCACTTGCTCTTAGATCTTTTGCACAGTAAAGGAAATTGAAACCTCTTCTGTTTACATCTGTTGACTTCCACTGACCTCTCATTACTCTCTTCCACTGGATTGGGAACATTTTGGAGGTGCAAACTGGATACATGTTGACAGGGAAGTTCCCTTCCAGCTAGGCAGCTATCTAACTTGTTGCAACTGAGTAACTTTTGCCCCTATAATCCTCTTGTTCCACTGCACAGTGCCAGAGGAGGGGCTGAAAGGGCATGGCTGCGCCTTGGTGAGAACTCCAAGATGGAACTTGTTTGATGCATCCAGAGGAGGATTTGTGTTTCTTACTTGCTTTGCATGTTAGTGTTCGGAGTTGCATGCTCAGCAGAAACTGCATACAGAACCCCTGTTGGAGGAGCACACTTTGCCCTGGATACAACCCCACCAAGTCTCTGGGTTTAGGAAAATAAGAAAGCTGTGTTTATTAATGGAAATACATGTTTGATAGCCACTGCAGTCAGTTTTCCATCCCCTTTTGAAACAGCCTTCTCAACCTGTTGCCCTCTGAAAGCTCTTCCACGCTTCTGTTTGTCCTGCCTCTTTCCTGCAGGAAAACCAGTTGTTTACCACTGATTTGGAGCACACGTCAGTTGGGCTTTCTGTGGGTTGCCATTTGCTCCGATTCATTGGTAAAAAGCAGGTTTTCCTGGGGAAAGTGGCAGGGAAAACAGAAAACCTCTCGGATCCATGCGGAGATAGGGTTGTCAAATTTCAAAAAGTAAAAAACCAGGACCCCCCCCAAAAAAATGTTGAGTTTTTGTTTGCTTGTTTGTTTGCAAAAACACCAAACAAACAGGGCAAAGCGCTGCCTTTAGAAAATTCATCCTGGACGTCATTTCTGCCTTTGAAATCCCGGTAATGTATGGATGTATAGCAGCCCTATTAGTAGACAGCACGGGGCAAGTAGGATGCGTCCTGAATATTGCTGGCCTACAATGCCCATCACCCCTTCCCATTGGCCGTGCTGGCTGGAACTGATGGGAGTTTAAGTCCCACAACATCCAGAGTCCTCTAGGTTGGGGAACCTGTTAAAAATATAATAATTACCCAGCCAATTATTATTATTATTATTTTAAATTACCCAGCCATTATTGATTATTTGTTTTAGGGGGCATGGGGAGCATTGTACATTTTGTGGATTCACCAGAAGCAAATCTAAATAGATTGCTAAAAGCTACAGCTGGTAAGAACTAGGCTTGCCAGATCAGCAGCATACCCACCCTGAGATAGCGGGGCTGAAACGTGAAACGTAGGGTGGCCCCTGGTGATGTTAACAGGATAGGCCCTGGAGACAGGGGTTAATTGGGAGAGGTGAGCACAAGAGGGCAACCCCAGCCCAAGTGTCTATACTATACAGTGGTACCTCGGGTTAAGTACTTAATTCGTTCCGGAGGTCCATTCTTAACCTGAAACTGTTCTTAACCTGAAGCACCACTTTAGCTAATGGGGCCTCCTGCTGCTGCCGCCGCACTGCTGGAGCACGATTTCTGTTCTCATCCTGAAGCAAAGTTCTTAACCTGAAGCACTATTTCTGGTTTAGCGGAGTCTGTAACCTGAAGCGTATTTAACCTGAAGCGTATGCAACCCGAGGTACCACTGTAATTTATAGCCAGCTCCTGCTGGGCTAAAGCTTGCAAGCTGGACGCACAGCGCCTTCTTAATATATATATAAATTGAAGGCACCCTTGGCCAGCAGCAGATTCCCCTGGAAGGGACCAGACAAACTTGGAGACTTCAGGTCAGACCTGGGAGTCTGGTAGCCCTTGTGAGGATTGTGCTCAGCTTGATGGGGAGTCCTATCTGCCACAGTCCAGTTCTTTTTCTTTTACTTTCCGATCTCTCATTGCCCTTGCATTTCCTTTCCTCTTCTTTTTGCTTCTGCCGAGGGCACAATACATTTACCGCTCAATAAACAAAAAGGGGATGCCAGCCCATCTTTCTTCCTCACTCCCTCCTTTAAAGCTGTGCGCCTTCTGAAGCTTTTATTGCTCGCACCGTGGGAAGTGGCTGATTTATTCCTTCTCCTTCCCATCTCCTCTCTTTAACCTCTACTTCACTCTGACAACCTATAGATTCCCCCCGCAGTTTGGGCTTCTACTCCGGGCTTTGATTGTTGGCTCTGCTAACTGCGTCGGATGTTATGTGCTTGGGAATTAAGGTGATGCATTTCTCGCTTTTATGCGTGCCCCTGTTAACTTTAATAAGCCTGATTCACAGGCATTGGCAGGTTGATTCAGAGAAAGAAAAGTCGGGCGTGTGGGGAGGGGTAAGGCAGCTAGCCACAGACCAGTTTTAAACTGGAATACTTGAACTGAGCCTTCACCAGACATGCAAAAGAAATTGTGTTAGCTTAAAGTAGGGCCCTAATGTCCCTGGGTACACCAGATCCTTTCTTGATCTTTCAATGTTATTTATTTCACTGCTTGGTTGTTTTAAAAAAGTCCTCAACGTGGTTCAATTCGCAGGACTGAATGTGGATTCTAGCTATATTCAGCTGGATCATGGCTAGAATCCTTCCCAGGATTGGAAAAAACCTGCAGTCAGGGTTTCCAATTGAAGAGAGGATTAGGTACATAGGAAGCTGCCTTATACTGAGACTTCTTCTATCTAGTTCAGAATTGCCTGTACAGTGGTACTTCAGGTTACATATGCTTCAGGTTACATACACTTCAGGTTACAGACTCCGCTAACTCAGAAATATTACCTCGGGTTAAGAACTTTGCTTCAGGATGAGAACAGAAATCGTGCTCCTGCGGCACGGCAGCAGCAGGAGGCCCCATTAGCTAAAGGGGTGCTTCAGGTTAAGAACAGTTTCAGGTTAAGAACGGACCTCTGGAACGAATTAAGTACTTAACCCGAGGTAGCACTGTACTATCCTTTCTCAAGCTTGAGCCCCCAGATGTTGTTGGACTACAACTCCCATCATCCCTGACCACTGGTCCTGCCAGTTAGGGATGATGGGAGTTGTAGTCCAACAACATCTGGGGACCCAAGCTTGAGGAAGGCTGGTCTACACTGACGGGTAGTGGCTTTCCAGGGTTTCAGGTGGGACACTCCCAGCCTTACCTGGAGATGCCTGGGACTGAATCTGTGATCTGCTGCATGCCAGGCAGATGCTATACCACTGAGCTGTGTCCCTTTCCAATGCAGTTAGAATCCTCCCTGCAGTTCAGCACACAGGTCAAGAGAAGAGAAGATAGGTTTGGAATCAGTGCATGTGTCCCAGTTCTCTCTACCCAACTTGAGCCCTCAAGCTTGAAGCAACTTCCTTTCGTTTTTAATCCAAGATAAATTTGGGCCAAACTCTGCTAAAAGTCTCAAAATAGTTAAAACAGCTATGGATTTGTCCTGAATAAGTTCATATCTATGCTGCTGGGAGAGAGTTGAGTTAACCCTTCCCCTTGTGCTGTTTTCCTGATCCCACCTCCTGTGCCCAAGTTGCTATTTGCCACAAGCAAAAACACAGCCTGGTAGCAATGCAACCTATGTGGGCATTACTAGCTGCTTGCTGAAGCTCACAGTGTCCTAAGTAATGGCACCACCAGCCCATCTATGCCAAATCCATATCCTGTTATAAAGATTCTCTCTTTCTAAAGGGACTTCCTGTAAATAGCTATGAAAGCAATCGGTGGTGTCTGGATCTGTGAACACAGCCTTGATCCATCAAACACTCAAGGCCAGAGTGAGTGAAATGGAGGTTTCATCCTCCCAGGTGCGTATCTGCAAGTCAGTTTCAAAGCTGAGTGCATTAGCATCGCCTTTCATGAAGAATAGATGTTCAATCCCTCATTAATGTCAGCAGTGGACTCCTTCTCTCAGGTCAAAAACAGTAGAGGGTGTCCATCAACATTTTGGAAGGATTTGGCTGGCAGATGTTGGCAGTAGAAAGCTTAACTAAATGAACCTTTGGGCTGATCTGGCGTGGAAATGTTTATGGTCTGGCTTAATTGGGTTTGTAATAGCATAAATGCTTTGGCGAAAGGATCAGACATTGATTGATTTGGTTATTTCCTTCTGTCTTGCTCATGTGACTTTATCCCCCTATGGAAATTCGAATACCACTCTTCTTTGTGTTGCTTTCCTGTTAGGACCAGGGTGGGGGACTGGATCTGACTGGTCAGTTGGGTCCTTATCTCCTACACACCCACCCATGGACCAAGTTTCATAGGTGGGTGGGGCCAGCCACCTGTTAATCACCTGATGTCAGGTGACCTGTTTTTGCCTGTCTAGACGATCAGCTGATGGTTGGAGAGCTACAATTCTCAGAGTGGTCTAGCAGCCACTCTTTTCCCCCCTAGTGAACTGTAGGATTGCAGGTCTGTGAGGGGAAGGGTGTGTGTCTCCTATTAACAGTCAGCACCCTTAGCAAACTACAGTTCCCAAGATTCTTTGAGGGAAGCCATGACTGCTTAAAGTGGTATGATGGTGCTTTAAAAGCATAGTGCACATGTGGCCTAACTGAGGAGATCTATGACCTGTCACAGGACCATCTCACAATGGCTGCCTGGTAATCGAATTGCCTCCCCAACCTTCTGGTGCCAACTCATGTCTGTTTTCTGGCATCAGTTGAAGACAGTTTGATTCCTCCAGGCCTTTGAGCAGACCTGCATCTGAATATTTGCGGACTTGCGACAGATGGATGTGTTAATGATACGTTTTGAGTTTTATTCCCTTTTTATGTTTCCTTTTATATTCCTGTGATCTGTCCCTGAGCTCACTCGTGATGAGCGGTGGAATACAAATTTTATAAATAAATAAAATGTGAGAGGAATTGTTTTGAGAGCCAGCTTGTGCGATAGATTTGTACATGACAATAAGAGCCCTGACCAAATGCCTGGTGGAACAGCTCTGTCTTGCAGGCCCTGCGGAAAGATGTCAAGTCCTGCAGGGCCCTAGTCTCTTGTGACAGAGCGTTCCACCAGATTGGAGCTGTGGCCGAGAAGGCCCTGGCTCTAGTTGAAGCCAGCCTAACCTCTCTGTGGTCTGGGATCTTCAAGATGTTTTTATTTGCAGACCGTAAGTTCCTCTGTGGGACATACCAGGAGAGGCGGTCCCATAGGTACGAGGGTCCTAGGCCGTATAGGGCTTTAAAGGTTAAAACCAGCACCTTAAACCTGATCCTGTACTCCACTGGGAGCCAGTGCAGCTGGTATAGTACCGGATGAATGTGATCTCGCAGCGAAGACCCCATAAGGAGTCTCGCCGCGGCATTCTGCACCCGCTGGAGTTTCTGGGTCAGTCTCAAGGGTAGTCCCACGTAGAGCGAGTTACAATAATCTAGTCTGGAGGTGACTGTCGCATGGATCACAGTGGCCAAGTCAGGCCGAGAGAGATAAGGAGCCAACTGCTTAGCTTGGAGGAGATGAAAAAATGCTGCCTTTGTTATAGCTATAATCTGCGCTTCCATAGAGAGGGAGGTATCGAAGATTACACCCAAACTCTTAACGGACGATGCTGGCACTAATTGCACCCCCGCAAGAGATGGGAGTTGCCCCCTCAATCCCATATCGCCCCGTCCCAGCCAGAGGACCTCTGTCTTCGAAGGGATAGCTCACTCTGTAGAACAGGAGGCCCTTAATTTCTAGGTTGTTGCTTCGAGCCCCACGTTGGGCAAAAGATCCCTGCATTGCTGGGGATTACGCTAGATGAACCACATGCCAGGAGCCGGAGTCAGGAGTAGGTCAGCAATAATAAATACCGGTGTGGGTGACGTCAACTCTTTATTCAAATAAACAGTGCAGGCCTAGTGATCACTGCAACTCTTTCCAGTAGGTCTTGCCCCAATGTGGCAAATGTGAGGACTGAAGGTCCCCACCTCCCCACCGCACTCTGAGGCTTCTCCCCGGGTTCCTTCTTTAGCTCCTTCATCTTGTCTCTCTTTGCTCTGCCTTCTTCATTTCTCTCTGTGTTCTGGGAAACCAGGGAGGAAGGGGCCTGGTCCCAGCAAGAGGGGGAGATTCCCTGGCTTCTTCAGCAGCCTGCCCCCACGCTGCCTCTTGGTATTCCTCGCCCCATTGCTGCCTCTCAATCTGGACTGCTGTCTGCCACAGCCTCTTCCTGCTCACTAAACCCTGTTTCCTCTTCAGCTTCGGACACCTCCTCCTCCCAGATTGCTTCCTCCTCTCCTTGTGACCACTCATCATCGTCTCACCACCAATCCCCAGGCTCTGAGCCTTCTTCCCCACCACTCCTCTGCATTCAGCCAGTCTATGACATGGTCCCTTCCAACTCTATGATTCTATTATTCTGTTTTGTCTCTGGTCCAACATGTGGGTTTGTAAGAACATAAGGAGAACCCTCTTGGATCACACTGCAGACCTATCTAACCTTTCCTTTTAGCAAGCATCCCCAAACTCAGCCCTCCAGCTGTTTGGGGACTACAGTTCCCATCATCCCTGGCCACTGGTCCTGTTAGCTAGGGATGATGGGAGTTGTAGTCCCAAAACAGCTGGAGGGCCAAGTTTGGGGATGCCTGCCTTTCCTCCCTGGTTTCCCAGAACACAGAGAGAAATGAAGAAAAATTCTACCCTTTTAGAATTTTTGCCACCTGTTTTTCTAGTATATGTTTGTTACCATGAGACCTTTAAACTTGTTTAAAATAAATAAACAAATTGCAAAATGTAGAATCTTCAGAATGCTACTAAAATCCCAAACGTATCACGTGTATCTCCCAACTGTTGCAGTAGTCACGGATTATAGATTTTTCCATCCCGAGTTTGTGCAATCTTTCTCGTATCTCCCTTTTCCCTTGACCAGCTGTTTTTGTTAGGTGGCAAGGCCTGGCAATGAACTTTTTGTATCAATAAACTTGCTGGGAAATGCTTCTGAGAATTCAGCTCGAGGGGAGGTTTTTGCCAAACAACCTTGCTCCATTCCCATTATATTTAAGAGGTATCTTTGCGAGCAGAGAATAATGTTAGAAAGGAAATCCATTTAAGTTGACTGCTTTCCACCACGTAGCTGCAACCATAATTTTATTTCTGTCTCTCGATTTTTGTTTTTCTTAAGTAAAAACGTACGAAAAAATAGATACGTCATGAAAAAAGCAAAAGAAATAAAAAAAGGCTCCATGCCTTGCTATATTAAGCTCAAAAATTATAATCCACTGCACTTCCTTTTCTGCCACCCACAGTAGCCCTCTATACTGTGATAAATAATCAACCTTTCCTCTTTACAAAAATGATGAGTCAAATGTCCCAAAACCTTGAGATTGCCTCATGTGCATATGAGAGTTAAATATATATCTATATATATATATATTCGAGGTTGGGCACTCTGCTGTTTGTAATTTTGTCTTCCTGTTTGCTTGGCTGTATTTCTGTCTGTCTGAAAAAATATTTTCAACTGCAAGTAAGATTTTTGGGTGCAACCCAACACGAGCAGCTGCTGCATGAATGCCATTCATTTTGATCAGGCTTGTGCTGGAGGCTTCCCAGCGGATCGTGCCCCTTCTCATCCTCATCCAGGAGAGCTAGGGCCAGTTAATCGCTTGATCATGTTCAAAGTCAGCCTCGGAGATTTAGACACCGCCCCCCCCCCCGGATTTCACTAACAAATGGCTTTAGCCCTCTGTAGAAATTCCATAAATCTTTTGGTTTCCTAAATGAAGGAATGTATCTTCCCTCCCTGCCACCCCCAGCGATTTCTTGTTTATTCTAATTTTTCAAGGCGTTGCCTGAGGCATACCAGAATTAGGGACAAAGCCATCGTCTTTTCAAGTTGCAAATATGGCCAAATTGTGATTTGCCTGTGATTATTCTAGAACTGGAAATCTTATTACTGGGAAGCATTTTATCTGAGGGCACTTCTGAAGACTGTGTGGAAGCTGGATCTGGTCCAAATTTCAGGCTGTTTCTATCTTAGCATTTTCTCTGGAATGGTCATTGTTAGCTCACTCAGTTATGGTTGGTTGACTTTTATTATTGCATCCTGTAGACCAAAACTAGGAACATTGCGGTCCCTCCTAAAGCCCTGTTCATTGAGCATTCGTCCTGATTTGCTTGCACAAAGCTCATGCAGGTATTGGATTATATCCGGTCTTTATTAAGCATCCGTTCTGATTTGTTTGCCAGGCAGTTGTACAACAATGAACATTCGTCTTGCATTTATCCTTATTTGTTGGCAGGCTGGTTATACATCTTCTCCTTGGACATTCATTAATCCTGCACTTTTCAGTGCTTTTCCCTGTCACTCTCCAAGCCTGATTCTTTTAAAAAGAGGATTTTTTGCACTAAGGTGCCAGGCAGAGCCCATTAATCAACTTGAACTGTACAAATCTAAAATTCTGGTATGTGCTTGAATCCCTCCTACAAAATAGTGACAGTCTGAAGGCACCCTGCAGATAAAGATACAACTACTGGCCTTGTTTGCATATAGTTTGTTAAGCCTCAATGTGGTTTCTTTGAATGACTGAACCCAACCCATCAACTTTACTGTAGTTTGTTTTCCATCAACAAAGCACAATGTGAAGTTTTTGGCCTATGAACCATGGCTTGTCAACTGTGGTTGGGCCAAACCCAACAGCCTTGCTTAACCGTGGTTCGTTTTGCTACCCCCATCCCAGATGCTCGCCAAGCTACAGAGCAACAAGGCAGCTAGAAAACAAAACCCAAGTGTTGGAGAAATCGGCCATGCTTTGGTTGCTTGTATTCGTGGCAGCTCATGGTTTGTTGAACTAAACCATGGTAAAAGCAACCCACTCTGCCTATATGGCTGCCTGCAAACTTTCCAGCTTGCTTCTGAACTGCCAGCCCAGACAGTTGAAGGCAGTGGTGAAATGCTGATTTTGGGTGTAGAAGACAGCAGTGTAGTAGTTGCCATTTGAAGAAGAGTTCTGTGTCATCTGGAAGTGGCTTTCATAGTTTGGAAAGAAAAGTCACTTGCGTCACTGGCTTTGTGTCGCTTTTTCCTGTTGTGCCAAGAAAGCTACTTCCAATATGCAGTTGAATCAGCAACTCTGGGAGGGGGGAGAGAGAGCGCATCCAAAACCAGCCTGCAAACTGAGAGCACAAGTTGCAATTGTTTTGGGCCATTCAAGATTGAAAGCATCTTTTCATGCCTCAGAACAAAAGCCTTTGATTGCAGTCCTCCAGCTCTTCTGGAAAAGAAAAAAAAGAGGGGGGGGGACCTTGAAGCTCTAACGCCTGATACATTATTTTTTTTAAAATTTGGGGGGGTGCTTTTAGGCATTCGGATGTTAGACGGCGACGTGACAGATGTGGTGGAAGCAAAGGCGATTGGCACCAAACCTGAATACATCCACATCTACAGCGCAAGCTGGGGCCCTGACGACGATGGGCGGACAGTCGATGGGCCTGGCCCTCTAGCCAAGCAAGCATTTGAGCAAGGCATTAAAAAGGTGTGGGGAAAATGCAGCGCATTGTGCATAACCTTCTTCTTGGGTGTTTTTCGTTTTCGGTCCGCATTTCGCATAGGGATCTTAATGTTTCTGGCTGCCTTCTCCAACCTCTAGTCAGCAGCTACCAACCACAATGACATTGCCTAGCCTTCCAAGGTGGTATGCCTCTGAGTACCTCTGGGCACAGCTCTGAATCCCTCTAGGAATTGCAGGAAGGCAGAGCTCTGTTTGGTCAAGTCCTCCTTGAAGACTTTGCATGGTCACTGTGAGAGCAGTATGCTGGACTAGGTGGGCTGTTGGCTTGATCCAGCCGGCTCTTCTTACACTCTTCTGTTCATGTTCTTAGTTTTGTGCTATAACACCCATGATGGGAGTCAAAAACACCTGGAGCGTTTATTCAGACAGTCACTGAACGCTGTGCCCCTAGCCCAGAGTTTGCAAAGTGGTCAACTTTGGACTAATTGTTGGGAGGGTGGTGATAGCTCCACTGCCCCCAGCCTGTGGCAAGTACACCCCTCTGAGCTTGGGAACCCCTCGCTCATTGAGGTATAGGTCCTAGAAAACCAGCCGCCAGTGGAAAACATACTCTGCCACAAGCCTGCGAGACAAAGTTTTGAGGCGACACCATACTGAAGCAACCACGCTGAAAGGCAAAAAAAACTCAGACAGTTGTTAGTAGCCCTTATTTTCACTGAGAGTGACCCCCCTTGTGGCAACAGTGGGACCCACAAGAGGGAATGGGGCCAGTCATTTCCTGATCCCTGAAGTTGCGGAAGGAAGTTGTGGAAGATGCATCCTTCCAAAACTTAAATCTTGTGAAGATGTAGGAATCCAGGCCAGCGCCAGCCAATGAACATATTGCTTTCCATTTCCATTTCCTCACTCCAAATACTCAGGGCCGTAGAGGAAGGGGTTCCATATTTGTCTGGGCCTCTGGGAATGGTGGAAGAGAAGGGGACCACTGCTCTTGTGATGGATACACCAACAGCATCTACACCATCTCCGTCAGCAGCACCACGGAGAACGGGAACAAGCCGTGGTACCTAGAGGAGTGTGCCTCCACCATTGCTACCACCTACAGCAGTGGGGCTTTCTATGAGCGGCAAATTGTAAGTAGATGGTGCAGCCAGTTGACTGCCTGGGCTGTGGGAAACCTTACCCCCCCCCAACCAAAACTTGGGGTGTGAGTTCTCCAACTCAAGCGTCCCTGAGATTGACTACAGACGTACCCTGGAAGTTGAACGGAATCTGGTCCAGAAGTCTGTTTGACTTCCAAAACGTTTGGGAACCAAGGCGTGGCTTCCGATTGACTGCAGGAAGCCCCTGCAGCCAATCGGAAGCTGCGGACGTTCGGGTTCCAAAGAACGTTTGCAAACCAGAACACTCACTTCCAGTTTTCGATTGTTTGGATTTGGATTTTTGGATTTGATATCCCACTTTATCACTACCCAAAGAAGTCTCAAAGTGGCTAACATTCTCCTTTCCCTTCCTCCTCCACAACAAACACTCTGTGAGGTGAGTGAGGCTGAGAGACTTCAGAGAAGTGTGACTGGGCCAAGGTCACCCAGCAGCTGCAGGTGGAGGAGCGGGGAATCAAACCCAGTTCACCAGATTACGAGTCCACCGCTCTTAACCACTACACCACACTGGCTCTCAGTGGGAGCCAAAACGTTCGGCAACTAAGCCATTCAAATTCCAAGGTATGACGCTACTGGAGTCAGAACTAGGAATTAGGATGGAGCAAATCCTTCATACTTTTGAAGGCATGAAGTTCACCAGGTGACCTTGGGCCAGTCACTAACTCTCACGCTAACCTGCTTTGCAGGGTTGTTTTGAGGATAAAATGGGGAAGAGAACTATGTATGCCCCCTTGAGCTCCATAGAGAAAAGGTGGGATATAAATGTGATCCATCAATCAGGAGATGGTCAGTGTCTACCTTGTAAAATCTTGCTCTGACTTACTCTTGAGGGCTACAGACTGCCTTGGCCTTGGCCAGCTGTACAGAAGCTGGGCACAGTGGAGGTTGGTCCATCATGACAAATGGGTCACTGCCCCAATAAGTTTTAGTCTGCCTTCAGCCAGCACCCCCTCCAAGTGCCCACCTTCCTTTTTTTATCCAGTGCAGAGGATGACACCGACTGTCAGCTTCGCCTTCCTTCTTAGTCTCAGGGTTGTGCTTGTAGAATTCAAGCAGGGAGAAGGGTGCAGACAAACCTGGAATGAGCCGGCCCTGCTTGACATTAGCTCTGGCGCCACCTGCTGTTGACCTCCCCACCGTCTGCCCTTCCAGTCCCAGTGGGCCTGAGTGTGAACTGCTCTGTCACCTCCACTCCCTGCTAATAGCTGCACTGACTTTCTCATTAGGTTACCACTGATCTGCGGAAACGTTGCACAGATGGACATACTGGCACCTCTGTATCTGCCCCCATGGTGGCAGGGATCATCGCTCTGGCTCTGGAGGCCAAGTAAGAGCTCCGTTTATTTCTCTTGCAGTTTGTAGATTTGTTGTTAAAAGCAAGAGTCTGCTCTGGGGAGCAGGACACAGGGGAGATGGAACGTTTGAGGAAGGCAGCACAACAAACCATTGGTTTTCAAGTGTGCTGCTTTCCATGAATTGCATATAATTGCTTTCTGAAGTTATGTACAAGAGCACAAGAAGGAGCTGCAGATTGAGACTCTCGTAAGCCTGCCATCCAGATGTTTCAAACTACAGCTCCCATCTGGGCAGTCTAGGGCCGATGGTAGATGGAGCCCAAAACATCTGGAGGATACCAGGGGAAGGTTCCTGTAGTGCCTTAAGCAGAAATGAATGATCGCCAATGCCCTGGGCCAGCTGGAGCATGCCAAGCTGTCACTGATGAAGTTTGTCTGCAGCCTGGGTAGCTCAGTTGGTTAGAGCATGGTGCTGATAACGGCAAGGTTGCAGGTTCAATCCCCATATGGGACAGCTGCATATTCCTTCCTGCATTGCAGGGGTTGGACGAGATGATCCTCAGGGTCCCTTACAACTTCACGATTCTATGATTTCGTTGGTTTCTTTTATTTCACAAAATTCATATACTGCTTGATTGTAAGGGGCAAAAAACCCTCAAAGCAAGAAAGAACAAGGCGATGAATTCATCAGTAAAAAAAACATTTAAAACATTTTTTAAGAAATTGATTGAAATCAATGATAAGCTAAAAACAAAATTACGACGCATGTCAACATTCTACGCGTTTGGATGGACTTGCCTAAATCGTGAACCTTCTCATTGAGCAGCACACCTTCCCTGGATAGGCTTGCGAGGAACCCCTGAAAAGCACTGCCCCATCTTCCACTAAGGGGGCAGGCATCAGCTTCCATAACTTTGCTGCATCTTCACTGCCACAAGTTGTAGTGATAATGGCCACCAACCTGGATGGATTTCAAAGTGCGTTAGAAAACACCCTTGGAAGATAAGGCTACCAGCAGCTCCTAGTCGTGATAGCGATATGCTCCCCACAGCATCACTGGCTCTGGGTGTGTCTCTGAGTACCAGTTGCTAGGAGTCACTAGTGGGGAGAATGTTGTCGCACTTGGGTCTTGCTTGTGTTCTTCTGGTTGGCCACGGTGAGAACAGGATTCTGGATTCGATGGGCCTTCGGTCTGATCTGGCAGGGCTTTTCTTAAAACCTCTCTCCCTGGTTTCTTTTGCATAGCAATAGACTTTTTCCAGCTTTGTTTTATTTTTAGAATTAGGAGGGGTGGGGAAAATGAACCCCCGAGCTCAGACTGCTGACTACTTTTAATACTCCCATGCTGTGACTTTGGCTCTCGTCGCTAATATATTGTCGGCTGCTGTGAGCTCACAGCGGTCGAGACGGTTAATTTGTTACATTATTGTGACTGGGGATGTGGAAGTGTCCTGCCAGTACAAAGAGAGCTGGCAGCGGTGGCCTCGCTCCCCACGCCCTGCATTTTGGGGTGGGTTGGCTCAATTCTTAAACACTTGTGTGAACGCAGTTTGAAAGGAGTGCAGTGTTCGTGACCAGTACATTGGAGAAGGTTAAGCCTGTAAATTTTGGAATTGTTTAGCTCTTGACATAAAATGCACCATTAAGTACCCGGGATCAGGCGCATTAAGCGATGCTGAGTGCTGAGACGTTTCCTTTTTTATTGCCGGGGAGCAAATGAATTAACATTTTCCTGTTGCTAAATGCTTTGCTATAATTACAAATCTGTCTCTGCAGGTCAGGGAATGGGGAAAGCTTTTCACCCAGAGAACTGCATAGGCAGTAGTGGAGCGACCCAGGGTCACAGGAATCCAAAGAGCTATTGCTATTTCTGCAGCAGGGTCCCCATCTCCAGCATCCTAGAGCTGCCGTAGCATCATGACAAAGGGAGCTTTTTCAGCCACTGGATGCTCCAAAGCTAAGAATTTAGGAACACTGAAAATACAAGGGGCTTCAATTTCAAGAGAATGGTGTACAAGTTCTTTTAAATACTTCGTGGAAAACACAACTTAAGTCACCCCGGAAAAAGTTATGGGAGCACTCCGCATCATTTCCTATATGTGTGCACTGATAATAGTAGATCTGGTCAAAAGGCAACACAAGACCTGCACTGATCGTTGCAATGCATCTCCAATGATTATTGTATAGTTAACAGATTATTGTATAATCTTAGCAGGGCTGATAGGGCTGATAGGGATAGTTCCAGAGGCTGTGTGAGAGCACAGGGAGGGGCCAGAGGCAAAAATGAGTGCAACCTTGGATGTGACTCTGACCTTTGAATGGAAGCTACATTCAAGCCTTGCAAATGCCAGAGGTTTCTATGCATGCATGCATACCTCTCTCTCCATCTAGGCAAGCAAGAGGCATTGTCACAGCTGAAGGATGCATTTTGGGTTTCCGACCAAGCAAAAGCACTTGAGGAAGGCATGGAGCGGAGCGTTCCAAACTGTGTGTCATGACACGTTTGTGTGTGGGCTGCTGTGTGTTGGTGTCGTACGAACATTCCCCACGCTCCTCCCAGGGCTGGAAAGGGGTTAGTTTAACCTCTGGTTTGATAGTAAAACTGAATTGCTGTGTCACGAAATTACACATGTCTAAAAAGTGTGTCGCCGACATGAAACGCTTGGAAAGCTCTGGCATAGAGGGCCAGGTAGGAAAGAGGGGCTGTGGCCTAGAGAGTGTGTCCAGAGGGCTGGATATAGAGCGGATATAGGGCCTAAGGTTCCCCATCCTTGCTCCAGGCACTTTAAGGAACACCTGCTGGGCAAAAGCATCACAGGACCATGTGACAGCTTGTAACTGGAATTCTTCTAAATATTTTGGCTTATACACACATAAACACATTCTCAGAGGCAAATGTTTAGGGTAGCTAAACTACTTAAATCAAAAAGGTACATACCAAAATCTTCATACAAACTCCACTTATCTAGCTGGTATAAACAAGCACTTCTATTTTGAACCCATGACGGGGGGGGGGGGGAGGATCGCTTGAGTTACTTATTGGAAACCTATTCTATTATTTTGAAATTCCTCTATACCAGGGCTTGCCATCCTTTTGGGGGTCACTGGACACATTTGGAATTTGGATCAAAGTATAGGGCGTGCCAGTCACAAAATGGTTGCCGTGGGGGCGTGGCACAACACAAAATGGCTGCCACGTCCAGAACAGCAGAAAAGAGACTGGACCACAAAATGGGTATAGTCATGCCCCATCAGTAGGGAAAAGATACCTACACCGCTGCCGATGCACACAGAAGGAAGCTCTTTGTACCCTTCTCTGTTCAGAACAGATGGGAGGGTCGGTGTGCAATCCTGACGTTCTGTGGGGGCATATTTAAGGGGTAAGTTCAGTGTAGGAGAGACTGAGCCTGTGCAAAAAGGAACTGAGTGGGAAGAGCAAAGAGTCTTTTGTGAAGTCTTCATTTTTGAGAGTATGTTTACTGAGACCTTTTCATGGGCACCGTAGGAGATACTGGCAATGCTTGCTATATATACTGACTGGTGTTAGAGGGTTTTCTGCTGTTGCCTTAGCCTTTGCCTAGCCATTTCAAAACCCTACCAACAGAACAAGAGAGATGTTGTCTTATCCTTGGCTTGTTCTTCCTTCCTTGACTTCTAGCCCTTTGCTGACCTGGCGAGACGTTCAGCACCTTCTCGTTAAAACATCTCGACCAGGACACCTCTTGGCCCCCGACTGGAAAACAAATGGAGCTGGACGTCGAGGTGAGTTAACATGCATGCTTGGGGGCTGGGTTTGGTTTCTGCATTGCTGCATGGAGGTGCGTCAGTCAACAAATGGGGACAACACTCTGCAATAGCTGCAGTCTATGGATCATCTTCAAGGAACAGCCCAATGTAGAGCACATTGCAGTAGTCTAAATGTGAAGAAAGCATTTATCCTGCACCTGCCTGTCCTGGCCATTTGAAGCTGGCATTAAAAATGGCAAAAGTTCTTTCTCTGCTGTTGAAGTTCCATATTTCCAATGGTTAACAAGATCACCTACAAAGATCGCCTTGTGGGTCCCAAGTCTGTGTGCAACACATTCTCAGTTAGGTTCCTTCATCTGAATGCTCAAGCCATAGCAGTTGCAGTCTATGTACACTCCTATTTTTTAGAGGAAAACCTCGCCACTAGGTGAGAAACCTGTATGATTCTTCTGTTTCTTATTCTTAGCAATGCATCTCCCCACATGGCGCTTGTGGGATTAAGTTATAAATCCAAATCAATATCCACAGAGATTTCTGAGCTGGAGATCTCATGTATCCATTTCAAACAGCTCCTTCTATTACTTGCCCCACAGACCTGCCAAGAAAAATGATTATTGGTTGTTCGGAGGTCTGATAATCCCCTTAGAAGCCTTTTTTATCAATGGGTATTTGCGAGCTCCTGTCTGTTTCAGGAGACAAAATCCAAGCAGCGGTGAAAGATGCAAAAGCAAATAGCATTTTGAGAAGGCTTAACTTCTACTGGATTGGAATAGTGATTTGATGTGGGAAATCCTGCCTTTTTCTGTTTTGTTTCATTTTGTTTTCTTAGTTGTGACAAAAAAACTATTGCCAAGGTGCAAAACAAGCCTGTGTCCAAATTAAGTTCTACCTCTGGGATTTCCTTTCAGTGACTTTAAAGTAATCCTTACAGTAAGACTTTTGGTTACTTCTGAAACAAAATAATCTGTAGGTTCTACGTTATTTTTCCTCCCAGAAACTGTTTTTATTAGGGATGGGTACGTATGCAAAAGGAAGTACCTTTCAATTGTGTGTGTGTGTGTGTGTGTGTGTGTGTGTGTGTGTGAGAGAGAGAGAGAGAGAGAGAGAGAGAGAGAGAGAGAGAGAATCAGATAACAACACTAGTTTTCCTTTGCAGTTTTACAGTCAAATTGAAAATGCTCAGGTTTTATCACAGATACTGGTTAACTTCTTTAATATAAAATACATTACCAAAGTCTGATTTGGACACATGTTGCAGATGTGTCCTCACAGGTTAATAGGTTGGCTGAGTCATATATCAACTGTTGTGTCAGTTCAGTGGCCCAAATCATTTTATTTGTCTGGCCTGTAGGCAGAAGAGCTTGTATAAACATTTAAGATGGGCAAAGCAAGGCACACTTCATAGGAAGTTAACACACTCCACCTTGATTTGACATTAATTTCAACCACATAAAAAACATTGAAGAATCAATTATCAATCCCCCGCTTCAGATGGTTTCCAATGGTCTCTACGCATTACAACACAGCTGAAACCTCAAAGTAATTATTGAGAAATGTGTAAGTTTTGAAGCCAGGAATGTAACAGCTAGAAAGCCTTTACAAACTTTTTCAAAATTAGCAAATGTGAAAACTGCACTTGCAGTCTTGCATTTGTGGAATTCCTTGCTCTGCACCTTGACTTTAGTTCTGATTCCTATGGTGTTTTGAGCATTGAAGCTGTTATATTTTTAAACGTGTTGTAAGTCACTTGGAGACCTTTGGGTAACAAATGTCTAAAAAGTCTAAATAATAATAGTAGTAATTAGTAATAGGGCAATATGGGATATTAGAGACAAGCCTATGAGGCTGGCTTTATCTTTTGCTTTTTGCCTCTGGATGCTGAGCATGAAGTTAGATATCTGGTTCTGTTCCCCATTTTTATTTTAAATGCTGTATTTATTTCCATCAACAATTTATATAACAATACTGTGGCTTCTAAGTCATGCATCCAAATCATTTATACAACATTATTTAAAACTAAAGCAGAGGAGGGATCAGAATATCTAAGCTAACGGCACAAGAGGCACAAAATACACAACGTTTTGTAGGTTTTGAATGGAGGAAAATTAACGCTGTTCTTTTGTGAAAGCGTTGCACGGGCACATGAACAAAGCCCACAAGGTGCTGGGGCAGGGGAACAGTTTTGAGAGGCTGTGAAAAACAAGGGTTTGTTTAATAAACCAGTGAATCTCTGAGACACCTGTCTTTTCAGTTAGCCATTTGTATGGATTCGGCCTGGTCGATGCAGAAGCGCTTGTTGTTGAGGCAAAGAAGTGGCGAACAGTCCCCGCTCAGCACATTTGTGTGGGGACCTCAAATAAGAAGCCTTGGTGAGTGTTTAAATGTGTGTATCAGAAGTGGCTTGTCAGGTGGGGTGGAATCGCTATGCTGGCTTCCTGGTAAGTAGCGCACTGTTGCATACCTGTGGAAAGAGACGAGAGGAAGGGAGGCAGTCAGCGCAGTGCAAACAAACCAGTGGAACTAATTTAGCCTGCCTACTAGTGCGTTTGCACAGTGTCGACCTTGCCCTTTTGAAGCCATCCGAGTTAGTGGCTGTGTCTGCTTTCTGTGGGATTTTGTTTCATCGTTCAATAATGTACTGCATGAAATAATTTCTTTATGTGTCCCAAATCTTCCAACATTCTTTTTTGCATGTCTATGAGTTCCAGTGCTATGAGAGAGGGGAGAAAAAAACTTTTTTATCTACCCACTTTCTGCACATCATGCATAATATTATAAACTTCTATCATACCACCTCTTGCTCGCCTTCTCTCTAAACTAAAAAGTTCAAAATGCTGCAGCCTTTCCCTGTAGGGAGCATGCCACACTGCAACATTTTGTTGCAGGGCCCACTTCTCAGTAATAAATCTCTCTCACACACACAAAACAGGGTACGTTTTAGAATGGAAGTCCAATGAGTCTGAGAAACACTGGCAAGAGATGAAAAGCTATATCACCCCTGCTGTGGTTTAACAGGCTTCCTTGTGTGCTTTGGCTCATTTGCAGTGTTTATAATCACCCAGTCATGGAGTTGTCTGGAGTTTGTTAGTACAGTTTAATGTGTTTACTCCATGTGACGCTGCAATGACAGATCCATTCCTAGATCTCCTCCAGTATTTCTTCCCTTCACGCATTATGTTTTTTGGGGTTTTTTTTACATTTCACCCCTCCCCCCTTTTAAAAGTTTGTTTGCTGCTGGTATAACTTGGTGTGGCTTCCATGTTGACAACTGTTTCTAATTACTGAACTGCATAACCTTTTTCTGAACCTTGAGGATGACTGGAAGTTGGTTCAGTTTGGCCTTGATCCCTCCCTTTCCCCTTCCACCCATTTCGGGGTGGGGATAGGTTACAACAGAAAAAAAACACACACACACGGAATTTATAGATATTGCCAAAAGATTCTGATTTCTGTGATCCTGAGTGAGTGTTGCTTAAGTGTACGTTCACAGGCTGTGGCAAGACTACAGAGCCAGTGTGATATCATGGTTATGTCACAGCCCGTCCCAGATAAGGAAGACATGTCTCTTCCTTAACACTTTATTGGCAAGAAGAACACTTTCAGTAGCTTCCAAGGTGCTCTGGATACACATGCACACATGCTTCTAGCCTCTAGGTAGCTGGCCTCAGGTCTGGGCCCCTTGGAGAAGTTGCAGCAACAGTGGGACCCCTCTCCTCCTCTGGGTTATGTACCCTCCTCTGACAGCGTGCCTGCCCACAACCTGAGGCTTCTCCTGCACAGAAGTCATCATTGCTTAATAATAATAATAATAATAATAATAATAATAATAATAATGGTGTAGTGCTTAAGAGTGGTAGTCTCATAATCTGGGGAACCGGGTTCGCGTCTCCGCTCCTCCACCTGCAGCTGCTGGGTGACCTTGGGCTAGTCACACTTCTCTGAAGTCTCTCAGCCCCACTCACCTCACAGGGTGTTTGTTGTGGGGGAGGAAGGGAAAGGAGAATGTTAGCTGCTTTGAGACTCCTTAAAGGGAGTGAAAGGAGGGATATCAAATCCAAACTCTAATAATAATAATAATAATAATAATAATAATAATATGCCACCCATCTTACTGAGTTGCCTCAGTCATTCAACAAAATATAGTAAAAACACAACATCAAACACTAAAAACTTCCCTGAACAGGGCTGCCTTCAGGTGTCTTTTAAAAATCACAGAGCTGTTTATCTGTTTGACATCTTCTGGGAGGGAGGGCGCAATTTCCAAAAAGGCCTGGTTCCTTTTCAAGCCCCTCCTGGTTCTAGGAGACATGGGGTGGAGGAAGTGAGGTATCTACTGACCTGTCGCTTGTCCTTTTTTCCTCCACCTCAGACTGCCTTGACTCTCCCCCCGCCCCTGGCTTCTGCCTTGTGGGTGGCATCACACCCCATAAATCCCTGGTCCCCTCTCCTGGGTCACTCCCCTGCCTCAGCCACACTCTCTTCGGAGCCCTCCCCCCAATCTTTGAGAGGTTAGTGTTTCAGATGAAGAGTGAGGAGTTATGTAGCATTCTAGGTGACTTTGGTCCAGTTACTGTCTACCTCACAAAGCTGTTGTGAGGATAAATTGAAGGGAAGACCCTGTATGCTGTTGTGAAGAGAAATTAAAATGCAGTTAATTCAACTTCCAATAGGTGGAGGACCAATACCCATTTAATAATAATAACAGTTCGTTAATAAAGCACCTAAAATTGTTTGGCACTGTATTAAAACTAAAACTAACACTGGCTCAGTCTACCGGCTATGGTCTAAAGCAAAAGAAGGGAACCTCTGGTTCTTCAGATGTTGTTGGACAACACCTCCTATCATCCCAAGGTAGGATGGCTGACGGTAAAAAATAATAACAATTGATGGGATTTTTAGTCTAACAGCATCTAGTGGGAGAGGGACACAATTTTCCCACCCTGATCTAAAGAAATACTTACTGTTTATTAGAATTCTGCTGTTCTGCTCAGAGCATCCAAACCAACGTTTAAAGCATAAATAGATACAATACACAGTGAAATAAATGACAGAAAGTTGCATGTTGATAAATACAACTTTAAAAGTGGCCATCTCAGTCTAATAACAGCAAGCAAAATATAGTATAAATTAAAACAGCATTTTACACATTAGTGTTTGTAAACCTTATAACTGGGAAGGGAAAGCTGGGCTTTAGATAGTGGTTTGCTTGTGTGTGTGTGTGTGTAGATGTGCAACTTGTGTATATGTATATGACTTTGGCCCTGCCCACATTTGATGTTCGGCCCACCCACCCTTGGTATGTGCCTCCTGGAAGGTTAACCGCATGGAGATGCAACCCTTGGCTTTTAAGTGGTTCCTCACCCCTGCAGTAACGCATCTCCAGCTTGCCTTGTGTTGACTAAAGGCATCTGGGAACTGGTGTTTAACATTTGCTGGAATCTTACAGTCTGCAGCTGGTCAATGAGGATAAACTAATTTCCTATCCTCCTCCTCTCCGCTTCTCCTACCGTGTGTCAGTATTTTCCCCTGTGGAGTGAGGTGGTTGAGGACTTGGGTCTGAGGCTTAATTCAAGCTAATACTCTCCAGTGGAACTTGTAAAAACAAGATGGAGTTTATAGCCCAAGCAAGTAAAGGTAAAGGTAAAGGGACCTCTGACCATTAGGTCCAGTCGTGGCCGACTCTGGGGTTGCGGCGCTGATCTCGCTTTATTGGCCGAGGGAGCTGGCGTACAGCTTCTGGGTCATGTGGCCAGCATGACCCAAGCCGCTTCTGGCAAAGCAGAGCAGCACACGGAAAAGCCGTTTACCTTCCCGCCGGAGTGGTACTTATTTATCTACTTGCACTTGACGTGCTTTCAAAATGCTAGGATGGCAGGAGCAGGGACTAAGCAATGGGAGCTCACCCTGTCACGGGGATTCGAACCGCCGACCTTCTGATCAGTAAGTCCTAGGCTCTGTGGTTTAACCCACAGCGCCACCCGCGTCCCAGCCCAAGCAAGTAGCTGCTCAATAAGAGGCTGTCTGATTGCCATGATGATGATGATGATTCATTTCATCTCTATACTACTTTCTATTTTAAGGGGGGTTGGGAATCCCAAAGCGGTTTACAACACATTAAAACTTCAAATAAAACAATCCAGAATAAAACAAATTCAAGCTTCAAAATATTTCAGATCCTTCTCTAAGTGACATTTTGCTTTCCCCACTCTTGGACCAGACCCCATTCACCCAGGTGTCTGATGAGCAGTCATCTTGGATGGATAAGCGTCGAGAAGCGTGTTTGAGTCAGGCCACCAGGGCGACTCCAGGCAGGTTTGGAGATGCCTTCATTGCATCCTCAGCCATAAGAATGAATGTTTCCTTTCACAAGGGGCAGGATGAAATAGGCTTTGGGCTAGGATCTGGGAGAATTCCATGCCACTTGTAGGTGGAGCCAAGGGCGAAACTGTGTGGAGCCATAGGTGCGACTCTTTGTACAGCAGGCTGCATTACAGCCACAAATAAGAGGTTTCTGTGTACAGACGTCGTTCCATCCTCCATCTAGGCAAGGAAGAGGTGTTATCGCTGTTCCAGGAGACATTCCAGCCAGGCAAATGCAGTCAGTGAGAGTGCAGAGCAGGTTTGGTGAGGAGTGTAGCTTAGGGAGAATCCCGAGGGCTACACAGAGGGGCTTGGAATGGAGTATTCGGCCCCAAGATTCCCCACCCCACAGCAGGTTCACATAGAAAGAAGATTTTAGCTGAACTTTAGGAAGCATTCCTGATGGCACAAGTTGTTCAGTAGTGGACCAGACCGCCTCAGAAGGTGGACTCTCTTTTGTTAGGGGAGCGTGCAAGTCTCTGCTTAAAAACTTCTATCGGGAATCCTGTAGTAGTTGGCTCCCTATATAGGCTGGGGGTTGGACTAGATGATATTGGAGAGACTCTTCCAACTTGATTATTTTAAGCATTACGAGCCAGACAGAATTCACTTCGTATGACATCCTAATGGTGAAGTATATTGTTTTCCTGAGACTCCCTGAGGACAGATTCCATTATATTCATGGGGAATCTAGGTATTATAGTGGCTAAATAGTAAGATGGATACATCAGGCAGAAGAGGTAGCTATGTCACTATGTCCCTCTCATAAATAATTTTGTCCAGCTCAAGCAATCTGTTTTATTTATTTAAAAATCCTCTCCTCCCTTCCCCTCAAAGTAGTGATCTTGAGGTAACAGCAAGTCATAAGAACGGCAGGCATATAGCAGTAAAGCTTGCCTGTAAAAGGAAGAGAAAATCTAAAGATGTTAAAATGCTGTTCAGTGAAGTTAGTATTAAGAGCAAATAAAAGGGACTGTCAAAATAAAAATCTCTTAATCTGCTATCAAAACAATGTAAGTATTACTGTCGCCCACATATCTTTGGTAAGGGTATTTCATGAATGAGGTGCCACCACTAAGGAGACCCTGTCTGTTTGCCACACCCTTAATCTCTCCCAATGCAGGCTCTCAGAAGAGGGTCTCTGAAGCAGGTCTTAATTTTAGGGGATGCCCATCTGGGAGAAGACTGTTCTTTAGATGCCTTGGTTGACCAAAGCTGTTAGGTCTTTTAAAATCCAGATCTGGTTCCTTGAACTAAGCCCAGAAACTTACTAGAAGCCAGCACAGATCTTTTAAGATGGGTGATAAATATTCAGATATGGTGTTGGCATGGGAGTTGTGATCTACACACAGAGAAATCTTCATTGTTCAGACGTCCCCATTCCTTTTAGCAAATGAGTCAACCTGTATAGCAGGTTATCAAGATAATCTTTGATCCTCCAGATGCTATTGGACTCCAGTTCCCATCAGCCCTAGCCAGGATGGTCAGTGGCCAGGACTGATAGGAGTTGTAGTTTGGCAACATTTGGAAGGCCACAGGTTCTCCATCCTTGCGTCACAGGCTTGTGCTTAGGCACTCTGTTGTTCCAAAGGGAAGTCCATGCATACAGGAACATATGGAGCTCCAGTTCTGGAGGTCTGACTTCAGTAGGAAATATTTCCACACAATTGACTTAGAATCTGGCTGAAAAACATTGCTTTCTTGGCCTTACGTGATTTGTCGGTGTTTGCGATCAGGACGCTAGAGCTGACGCTTGCTTAAACTGAAAGTTGGGAACATTTGGCCAAAACAGCTTCTTTAAATCAGTTCATGCTGCATGCAAATAATGTTTTGAAGTCCCCTTGTAAAAATCCTGTTCTCCCCGGGAAATGACATCACTGTTTATAGCTTTCATCGATTCTCCCTTTATGACTAAGGCGAAATAAAAGACTGGCGATGTAATCCCCACGAGTCTCTTCCACCATATGCTGAGAAGCGTCCCTAGAGCAAGTCTGGGGACTGGTGAGCAGCTTCCTCCCAATAAATTAGACATTAACAACATGCTCCAGACCCTGTGCTGGGAGTTGGTTCGTTAGTGGTGGGCGGTGACTGTGTAGGAGAGACGATGGTCTCTGAAAGCACGAAATCCTCGGCTGAACGAGATCCAAGACTGCTGTCGAGATTGGCTTCTCGCTTCAAGAAGGCTGTTAAGAGCAGTTCTAGGCTGACCCGTTTTTTCTTGTGAACTAAAGTAGCAGTTCCAAGAACCAAGTCGTCAGCATCCCCACCTGACTAAGGTAGCATTCCCAGGGGCAGGCCAACATACAACTTGGTCTCATGGCACCAAATGCAGCCCCTTTGCTGAAGCTAAGCAGGTCATGGTCTGGTCTGTGCTTGGATGGGAGACCACCAGGGAACACTGCCTATGTGACCTTGAGTTCCCTGATGGAAGAACAACAGGATATATATGCTCTTACTAAATAAATATAAATACATTTAAAAAACCCTCTAGGCTGCAATACAAATTGTTATTGGAGCAGCATGTGGTGGAGATTGGCTAACTACCAAAATGTGCTGGTCCCGTGGGTTACCCGAGAGGCGAGGTCCAAGTCTGGTCCATGGTCAGTGGCGTAGCCTGGGGGGTGCAGGGGGGGCCGGCCGCACCGGGCGCAACATCGGGGGGGGGGCGCTTGACGCCTCCGGAGTCGCTGAAGAGCCTCGGGCGCAGGCTGTAGCAGAGCCCCATGTCTCGCGGAACCGACGAGCTGTGCGCGCGTCCAGGCTGAAGGCGTCCGGCAGGCAGCAGCTCTCAGCGGTCCCCGCGCGTCAGGGCCACGGAGGGCGCGCCAGGCAGCCCCTCCTCACAGCCCCCCCCCCCCCCCGCCGCTGCTGCTGCAGCTGCTGGGCCATGTTGCATTTTCCTCGTCTCTCTGCCCTCCTCCTCCTCCGGGCAAGCAGCATCGTTTGGGCGGCAGCGGCAACTCTCCTCAGATCACCTGACATGGACCCGCCGCCGCCGCCGTGGCTACCTTACCGTAAATACCCCAGCCCAGGCAGCAGCAAGAAGAAGCTGGCAGTGGCGGCAGGTTAGGGGTTAGGGGCGCAAATTACTTGCCTTGCCCTGGGTTAGGGGGCGCAAATTACTTGCCTTGCCCTGGGTGCTGACAACCCATGCTACGCCGCTGTCCATGGTCAAAGGTGCAACGTGGAGGCAGTCCATAGTAGCTGAAGCTGGGTGCAGGGCAGGGAGTCTGGTGAAGTCAGGAACAGGCAAGCAAGCAGAGAGCCAGGGCAGGTCAGGAGCTCTGGCAGAAAAGCAGGACAGGGTTCAGGCAGGAACTATCAACCAATAATATTGCTCCCACAACTTGGGACTGGGGCTGGCCGGTTTTTATCTACCCCAAGGTATAGGGCGGCCCGATCCTCTGGTGACTCACCTCCCCTGGCCTGGAGGTGAGCACTCCTCCTGCGGGAACTTGGTTTCCTCCGCCTCTCTGCCCTGAGCCTCTGTAGCTCAGGAGAGGCTGGAGGGTTACCAGACCCAGAGGCAACCTCAGCTTCCTCTGACGGGGCTGAGAGTGGAGCACCTGCAGGCAATGGGTCCTCCATGACCTCAGGAGCCAGAGCAGGCTCAGCTGATGCCTGCACCTGAGGACCCAGCACTGGTGAGGACCCTTCAGGTTCATGCCCCAGCCCTGGCTCAGCTGGTTCTGGAGCCAGGGAATCCTGTCCAGGCTGAGATCCCTCAGGTTCAGCATCCGAGTCCGAATCCCAGGCCATCACACAAAATGTCTAAAGTGTTCCACTTGGACTTAGGGCAAGGCTGGGGAACCTGTGGCCCTCCCTTCCACATGTTTTTGGACTCCAGGGCCTATGAGCCCCATCCATCATTGCCAGTAACCAGGGATGATGGGAGTTGTAGTTCGGCGTGATTCGGCAAGCGAGAACAAGTTCAGCTCCAGCTCAGAACAAATGCTGCAGGCTTCCTTGGCCAACGAAGGAAGAAAGGAAAGCATGGTCTGGATATTATAGCTGTTTTTCCAACAGAGAATTGGGAGATAGAAGGAGAAACTGGCTAACCACCAGAGCTGGGTGCCACCTCTCTAATGAGCCTTGCCATGTATAAAAGAGCTGGAAAAGATAATAGAAAGGGGCTGTCTAAATGAACGAAGGCTTGAAGCCTATTTCATAGGCTGGGGATGGGCAAACTGTAGCCTTTCTAGATATTGTTGGACTCCTATGCCTATCAACCCCAGCTAGGATGGCCAGTAAGCAGGGATAATGGGCAATGCCATTCAGTAACATCTAGAGGGCCAAAGTTTCCTCAGCCCTGATTTAGGGTAAACCTATTCTGTCAGGATTCTGGACTGCTGACCTCCGAAGGCTTCCCTTTATTTCCCGTTCTCTAGGTTCATCCCCACCAACAAGACGGTGCGGACGGCAACTCTAACTAACGCCTGTGTGGACCACCCGGACCATCACGTAGCCTATCTGGAGCACGTCATCGTACGGGTTTCTATTGCACACCCGCGCCGGGGAGACCTGCAGATAAACCTCACCTCTCCTTCTGGTACGAAGTCCCAGCTCCTGGCTAGAAGGTGAGCCATCACACAGATGCCCTCTTGAGAGTTTGTAGCCCGGCTGGACTGAGGTTGAAAAGGCATTCTGGGTCTGCTCCTCATGAATGCCAGTAGGTGGTACGGGGTGGGGAGAGCTTGGATTTTGCAGGTGGGATTGCAACTCTACTAGGCCTGTCCATTCATAAGCCTATTTTGGCATTAAATGGTATGGACTGTATTCAGTTGGGGGGTCCTCAGAGGAGACCCATTGAAATTAATGGACCTAAGTTAGTCCTGGCCATTAATTTCAATGGGTCTACTCTTGAGTAAAAGTTGGTTGACTGCAACCCTATGTAAATAAATAAATAAATAAATAAATAAATAATATAAAGCCTTCCCAAATTACTCCAAAGTTTAATAAATTTATTATTGTTACATTTATACCCCTCCTTTCCACCAAGAAGCCCAAGCTGGTTCTTTCCCTTGCCATTTTATTCTTCACCCAGTGAGCTTCATGGCTGAATGGGCATTTGAACCCTGGTCTCCCGTCACGCTAACCACTACACCACACTGTCTTTCTGCAGTTTTAATTTTTTAATTTTTAATACTCTTTTCTTAATCTGCATTATGCATTGTATTCTGTCTCTGTATTTCATCTTTTATGCTGGTTTATTCTTTAGTGGTTTGCATTTTGTTGCCAAGCAGAGTTGTTTCAAGGTTAGAGATTGTGAGTTGGTTTCTGGGGGGAGTTCCTCAAAAAGCGGGGTAGACATTTTGCACTTGAAAAAATAAAGAACCAGGCAAAGGATTGAGAGGGAGGAGAGTAGAACGTGACCTGCCCCAGCAAGACTGCAAGCCCATGAGCTTCTAAAAAAGACCTGGGGTGCGTGGGTTTATTTATTTCACTGAAAAGTATTTCTTAACATTAAAAAAAAATTAAAATCTAAGCAATATGCGATGACACAAAACACAAAAACACAAAAACAATTTAATTACAGTGAATTTTTTTTAAAAAAAAAACACACAAGTTCCAGTCTTATGCAGGAAAAGTCTGTGCAAAAACATACACACAGGTCCTGCCTTACGAACAAAATGTGTTCCCTGGAAATCATTCGTTAGGTGAGTGTTTGCATAATGAGTAAATGATTTCTGTTCACATAACAAGTCAACAATTTCCACTGATTCCTATTGATTCCTGACCACAGAATCTGCAGTGTGTATAAGGAGCTTTGGGTGCTAATTCCTTGTGTTCTGATAAGTGAATAATTGCGTAGCGAGTGTTCGTAAAGCAGGACATGTCTGCCTTTAAAATTCAGAGGTTTCTACACACACACACACACCTCTCCATCTTCCATCTAAGCAAGCAAGAGGTACCAGAGTTCAAGAGCATCTTAGAGCTCTGCAAAGGCACTTGCTGGCCTGGTGAGGAGTGTGATGTTGAGGGAGGGGCTTGGCCTGGAGAGAATCTTGAAGGCCAAATAGAGAGTCTCAAAGGGCCACATGTGTGGCTCCCACCCCTGCTGTATAGAGAGCAGGAAGCCAGGGTGTTGCTGGGAGATAGGCAAGGTAGCCATAAGGAGGTTGGGAACCAGACAGAAACCAGGGAGAACCTCCCTCCTGACCCCTGGAGGACAACAGTAGAACTGCACCCTTTCTCCTCCAGGCTGAGTCTCTGGGGAAGAATCCCATGGCAGTTTCCTGGTGCCTCCAAGATCCGGTCCCCCCAGCGAGGGCAATGTAATCAAGACCAGGTTGCACAATATGTCCACACTATAGGTAGCCACGGAAATCCACTGGCACTTGAGAGCTGCCATTCAGCATTTTATTGATGCCTGCCCTCATTGGTCTTTACTTCCAGCTGTGCCTGTTTTGCATATTTTGCAACAGGCTTTTCGGCCATGCTGCTTTCTGCTTTCTCCCCTCCTATTAGCACTAGGTGATTTGAGAGCCAGTAGGAAACAGTGCATTTTCAGGGAATTGCATGTCCCTTTGCCAGCTGCAACTTCACGTACCGTGAACATGAGCAGGAGGCCATTACTGTCCTATTGGATTTTCTTTTATAAAGATGCTGACAGGGCTTGAATTGCCAAGTCAGGGTCTGCTAATCCGGAAAAGCAACTGATGCCCTCTAGATACAAGCTGCTCTATGGCAGCAGAGCTGAATCAAAACAGTTAAACATTCTAGGATGCATGCTGGCAGAAAGCAGCCGAGTGTGTCCAGAGACATGCATGCTGAAATAAGTGCTTGCCTAGATATCTTCTCCCACCCCACAACTACTCTCCAATTTTTTATGGCAGATATTATTTCATTGTTCTGTTGATGTGTAAAAGGTAAAGGTAAAGGGACCCCTGACCATTAGGTCCAGTCGTGGCCAACTCTGGGGTTGCGGCGCTCATCTTGCTTTATTGGCCGAGGGAGCCGGCGTACAGCTTCCGTTTACCTTCCTGCTGGAGGGGTACCTATTTATCTACTTGCACTTTGACGTGCTTTCAAACTGCTAGGTTGGCAGAAGCAGGGACCAAGCAACAGGAGCTCACCCTGTTGCGGGGATTTGAAACGCCGACCTTCTGATCGGCAAGCCCTAGGCGTCCCTCTGTTGATGTGTAGATGTTGGCAAATAATTGCTATTCCTTTGGTGCCAAAAAGGAGAGTTTTCAGGGTCGATGGCGAAGTCGAATTTGAAGTTCTGTTCCTAGTTTTAGTCTAAATGGGTAGAATCCAACCAGTCCTACTTAGAGTAAGCATGGGGAACAGGGCCGGATTTAGGTTTGATGAGGCGCTAAGCTACTGAAGGTAATGGGGCCCTTTATATGTCAAGCTGTCCTTTGTCAACAACAAATTGTCACTGTTTTTTGTGTTGAATATATGCTATATGGTAATTTATGGACCAGTCCATGCAGAATGTAGGCACCCTCTATATAGAAATGAGCAAACCAGTGATATTTTAGGGAGCAGCCTAGCAGGCGGGGCCCATTACTTACATCATAGGAGCCTACACAACACAAAACACTGTTGCTGTATGTAGGTTTTATTTTATTTGTTTTTTATATTATATTTTGGAAATGTACATCCAGTTTTCCCCCTTTAATTTTTGGGGGTGCTCCCAAGAGAGTGGGGCCCTAAGCTATAGCTTGTTTAGCTTATACGTAAATCCGGCACTGATGGGGAACCTCCAGCCTGTGAGCCTAAATTAGGTGGTTGAACTAGATAGCCTACCAGTTCTCTTTGCCACCTCTTGGTGTGACCTCTTGATGTTTGTCATCCTATTAACAGACAGCACGATGATTCTAGTAATGGTTTTAAGCACTGGGAGTTCATGACTGTCCACTGCTGGGGAGAAAGGGCTGCAGGAGAATGGACACTGGAAATCCAGGATAAGCCATATCATGTGCGAAACCCAGACATGCAAGGTAAGTGCCTCTGGATTGTGTCGTCTCTTGCAGTGAGAGGCCCAAATGTTTGGTGCAGGTGAGACATGTGACAGGCTGCCACCCTACAATTCCCTTCCCTCTTTTCTCACCCCACAGCCATGAAAACGTGAAAATCAGCACATTAAACTTAAGCTTCCCTTCAGTGTTTGCATTGGCAATGTAGGGATTTCTTTTAACGCCTCTTGCGTGCTGTTTTTAGCTCTGGACGGGGCTGTTCTGTAGGTTGCGTCATACGGTATAGATCTATATTTATTTCTTGCCGGCTGAAGCTTTGCAGTGTTACAGAGAGATGACATATCAACAAGTGACGGTGTGTGTTTTTGTGCTTGGTACGCAGGCCTCTTCATTCCTTAAGAGTCGCTCCTTCTCCCTCTCCAAGATTTCTGGCCCCTAGTCTCTCCCCCAGCCCATCCTGCTCCCGGTTAGAGTCATGAATGGTGTTCAGAAACATTTCCCCCCTGTTAATACAAGAGGAGACAGTGTTCTCTGGAACTGGCTGCAGTTTGGGCGGGAGGCAAAACAGCATGAAATACCTGTGATACCAATGCCATTAAAAGGCCTCAAGTTGACTTTTAAACACTGAACAACGCATGTCAGGAGTCTATGCCTTTACAGCAGGGTGTAAAAGGCTGGCGTAAGGACAGGATTCTTGTCCTTTTCTTTCCTTGGTGTGATTCTGGGTCTCCAAGCCTTGGCAGTGAATAAAGGGGCACAATTTCCTCCCCCCCCCCCCATGTGATCTTTGCTATAATTTTTCATTGAGGCTCTCACAGTTGACATACCAGCTTTGGCTTAGCTTTGTCGAAGGGCTGAGAATATTCAGGGTATTTGGGTGTAGAAATAAATGGCAGTGCTGCAGAGGGGAATATTGCCACCCTGGACAAAGATTGGGGTCTTTGTCAACGTTTGGACACCAGGCACCATTTTGAATCAAGATGGCGGTCCAAAATGTGACTTCACCCATTTTTTTTGGCATAGATTCAGCTGCTTCTGGATGTATCCTTGCCAAACTTTGCACGAGGGTTTCTGAAGTAGGGAGGAATGGTTTTCTTCTATGCTTGGGTGCTGGGCACCATTCTGAATGAAGATGGCAGATCAAAACACGACTTTGGCCTGATTTGGCCTGATTCTCGACGCGACAGTTCAAAATGCACAAATTATGCTATTCCTTTTAAAAACACAATTTTGGGCTGCTCCTGGCACTCCCTACCACTTGTAAATAAGTGGGAGAATTGTTATTATTATTGATCATTGCTTTATCACTCTCCTTCTAAACCACCATCTGAAGGCAAATTGCACATCATATAATTTTAAAAAGTTAAACACAGAAAAACAACAAACACGTTTAAAACAAAACAGATGTGAAACTAAAAGACAAACATGGGGCAGAAGCTCCCTGTGATGTTCAAATGTGTGCCCCGCACGCTTTCCATGACATTTTGGGATTCCATAACATAAATTCGATGGATTGAAAGTCATGAGCATCTTGCACCCAACAGTGTTACATTTCTGCACTTGGTTTAAGCAAATCAGTGCAACGTAGTCTGTTTAATGCTGCACAGGCATTTTAAATGTGCATGCTTTGCTGCTCTTCAATATTTACATTTTGTCGATCTGGAATGTGATGTTCCACCACCAAGAAGCACTCTGGAAACAGGAAGACAGGTCTGGGCCAGGGCTGTAGCTCAGTGGTGGAGCATGCTTTGCAGACCGGAAGGTTTAGTCTCCAGGATCCCTAGGGTGGGCTGGGAGAGCTCCCCGTCTCCTACTCTGCATTGTTGCACTGGCTGCAAAGGAGTGGGATTGCACCAGGGACACACAACACACATTCTCTTCCAGCCACCTGTGGCCCTTCCCCAAGCATCTACCAGCCAGACTTGGAATAGTCCCAGTCCAAGATCTTGGAGAATTGTTGCTGGCCAGTGTGGACCATACTGAGCTAGTTGGAACAATCGTTTTACCTTTGTGTAAGGCAGTTTTCCTTGGAAAAGCTACAGCCAATGATGGGTATGTAAGTCCCTTAAAGGAAAGGAGGGATAAATGGCGTACCTGCAACTTACGTTATGTTCTGGGAATCACGCCTAAAGCCAAAATCGTGCATAGTCAAAACACATTGAGTGCAATGGTGGGTGGGATTGCCAAAGTCATTTTTTCCAGACGTCTGCCGTCTTTCCTCCTCCTTTTTAATTTTTTAAAATTATTCTGCCAGGCATGTCAACCTGAATGTGCGTAAATTGCAGGCTTACTGTAAATATAATATAATATAATATAATATAATATAATATAATATAATATAATATAATATAATATAATATAATATAATATAATATAATATAATATAATATAAATGTGCTCGTTGTGGGTGCTGCTTATGATCCCTGCACCCACTGGGAATGAGTTACTGCACCTTCTTTTCTGAACGCCTCCCAACATATATCAACCACGGAAGCAGCAATAAATCCCTGGGAACAGATTCCTCCTCATGCCCTTCCTGGAGCTCTTTAGAGCAAATTTGTTCTGGGCTCAGGTGGATTACTTCTAATGCCCTTGATATTTGTTTTTTTAATAAAACCCTCAAAGCCCACCCCATTCCTGAGCTTTCATTGGAAAGGCAACCCCCCTTTTGCTTCTGTGATACCATTGCAGCACAGTCCTCACCATGTCTACTCAAAAGTAAGTCCTATTGAATTCAGTGGGGCTTTCTCCCAGGTAAGTGGAGTTAGGATTATGGACTTGAATCAGGCTGATTGATACGTTTTAGGTTTTTTTTCTTTTAACAACAACAAAATATCATAATGCTTATGAAAAGAATGAGCAAAAAACAAGAAATTGTGCGTGTTAGCAAATATTTAGCCCCCCCCCCCTCCTGAGAATGATTTAGTTCTTCTCCTTCATACCAAATATTTAAATGCTTGAGTAGCCAGCCTTTTTGAGGACCATTTGTAAATCTTGGACAGCAGTTCAAGTTGCAATCTTTACACTGGAGAAGGGTGACCGCACAGGCTTATAAACTGTCTTCCAGGGAGTCCTGAAGTCACTCAAAACTTGTCTGGAATTCCTCCAATTAAAACAAAGCTTGCCAACCTTTGGGGGCACATTTGGAATTTTGAGAAAGCACTATGAGCACGTGTCACAAAATGGCTGCTGTGGGAGTGTGAGAACACAAAATCTCGTGGGCACACTGGTGCTCACAAGCACCACGTTGGAGATCCCTCAGTTAGAAGACCATCAAAAGCAGACCAGCAGTTTTGATAGCTTTCAGGCCGCTACTGATCTTCCTCAGCAATGTACATCCACCAGGGAATGAATTATATTTATGCTGTGGTGGAAGCGTTGAAGAATATGATTCACCCTTCTGTAGTTTTAAGCACTAAAGGCCATTCAACTGTCTCATAACTCTGCCACCTCATTCTGAGGTATGTGTCAATGAGGTCTTAAAGGATGAAGGAGAAACTAAATTGTCAATCCTTGCATTCCCTTGTTATCTCAAAAAGTCACTTATGTGTACATTAGTTGCCTCATAACCAGTGTTGCTTGGGAAATGTTGGAAACAAAAAAATCGGTGCAGTTTTGAAAGGTTCAGTCCACCATCTTGGTTCAAAATGGCATCCAGGTGTATCCAAACATAGATGAAAACCTGCTTCTTGACCTCAGGAAGCATCATGCAATATTTGGTTAGAGTATCTTAAGATTCTTCAAATTGGTTCATTCCAAATGTGCATGGAATGAACCAAGAACTTTCCAAAACATATAGTAGACTTTTGTAATTTTCACACTTATTTAATTTGAATTGATGTTTCAACCACTTTATTTGAGCATTCAAACATTTCAAAAGAGTAACACATTTACCAAGATTTCATTAAGCACTCACTTCAAACGTAACTGCCAATTTCCTCTTCCACGTTCTCTTTTCAGAGTCATCAAGGATCAAATTCATTAAAACAGATCAACATCAGAATAGGATTAGTTCTAGCAAGACTTTTACACATCTCCCTTTTGGAGTGAATATTTACCTGAAATAGGGATCATTTTCACAAGAAATCACCCTTGAAATTAGGATGCAAAGCCGCCTTAATTTGCATAGGTGTTTTATCCATTTTAAGTAATTGTGTCCATTACAACCTTGTCAAATAATCCATTAGTAGGTGGTATCTGAGAGCATTTCCATCAGTTAAGGCAGATGACTGATTATTAACAGTTAATAGACTTAATGACCTGGATCATACATAACGCTAAGCATTGGTTCATTTATGGCAGCCTTCCCCAACCTGGTGCCCTCCAGATGTTTTGGACCTTTAATTCCCATCATCCCTCACCATTGGCCATGCTGGCCTAGGATAATGGGAGTGTAATCCAAAACATCTGGAGGGCACCAGATTGGGAAAAGCTGTTTTAAAAAATTGTTTAAACCATGGTTTGTTTAACAAAGCATGAGTTAACCATGACTGGTCCCACAGGCAGACAATCAAACAAACTATGGTTTGTTCCTCTAAACTTGAGTTGTTTTCCAGCTGCTCTTGCCTCATGCTTATTTTAGAAGACATCTGAAGGCAGCCCTGTTTAGGGAAGATTTTAATATTTAATGCTGTATTGTTTTTAACACTTGATTGGGAGCCGCCCAGAGTGGCTGGGGAAACTCAGCCAGATGGGCAGGGTATAAATAATTTGTTGTTGTTGTTGTTGTTGTTGTTCTTTGTAGCTTGGTGAAAACCTGGGTTGGGGCGGCCAAGCAAGCCATAGTTAAGGAACAGTGCTAGGTTCACACTTCAATGCCAAGTAAGGTAACAACAAGCTGTGGCTTAAGATTGTGGTTTGTTGGGAGTAAACAAACCCCTGGACAGGGTCCAGACTATCATATAAACCATAGTTTAATGCACTGTTGCTTAGTGTTAATGTGCAAACCAGGGCAATATTTATGAATGCTGAATCTTTTGCAGGAAAGTTAAAAGAATGGAGCCTCATTTTGTATGGAACAGCTGAGAGCCCGTATTCCAATTCCAGCTCCCATCACTCCAGGTCAAGGATGCTGGAGATGCCATCTTCTGACATGGAAGCCTCAAAAGCGGCTTTCTTCCAAACTCAGATGGAGATACTGGAGGATGAAGAGGAATATACAGGTAAAGTGCCCAAATCCCATTTCTCTGTCTGTCCCTTCCTCCCTGCCCTGCCTCAAACTCCACTTCCTTATGCAAATAACCGGAGCTGTCACTCCTCCCACCTTGGAAAAACTAGGAGATGGTTTGTAATCCAGTACACCAAGCCCTCTTATTGCCAAGTCTACCACAAGTACTATGAATGGAGGTGGTGCTCCATTGACTTCCAAAAAAATTGACCCTATCCCAAACTAGTACAATGTTTTGTCCATTCTCCCTTGGTGTTCAGCAAGTACAAGAATCCATTTAGATTCCTGAGAACGTTGGGATTTGGTTTCCATGTTTCTAATTCTAAACTGGTTAATCCCAAATGCATGATGCGGCCCCTACTAGCATATAGGAAATTAAAACCACATTGCAACAGGAAGTTTCCAAGCCTTTTGAGGTTATACAGATAAACTTCCGACAGGTATGGACATTGCCTGTTAAATTTCAGAATGGAATTTGATTTGATTTATTGTATTTCTATGCCTCTTTCCATTCGAATGAATCCCAGAACAGCTTACAAACAATAACAATAACATCATAGAACATCACAAAGGCAGCATAAATAATATAAAATAATTGACGACCATCGATAAAACAATTGCTGTCTATGAAGCACTGTTAACAAAGCAGCAACTAAAAATAAGCTGAGCGTCACAATTACAGCAAAAGTCATAATATATGATTAACAAATCAATGCGGCGTTCTACAAAACAGTATTAACAACATTAACAGATTAGCAACTGAAAAGATAAGCCCTGCTAAGTTTATGCACACACTCCCCACACCCCCATGACTCATTATTCAGTTCATTACACATGAAATACATACATATAAAGTGGGGGTGCAGAAGACCACACCACCAGTCCTTCCCCTTTTTCATGACCAGGGCATGGCAAATCTCTCAATTTCATTTTCTCGGTTTTTCAGTGTTATGCTCAGTTCTCCACATCAGCTTGCTTTTTCTTTTTTAATTATTATTCCCTCATGAAATTTCATCAGTATCGTGTTGCTAATTTATCCTAATATACACAGATCTGTATGCAGTTTGGTGTAATATGCTCAGTTTTGCAAAGCAATTTCTCCTCCTTGTAGAAAGCATTTTTGTATGTTATTTTCACGCCTTTTTGCAAACTGTAGCCTATACCTTTTTGTGCACATTTCTTCGCTAGAGGACTGCATGGCAAAATCCAGATAAAGTGTGAATCTCGAAGGATGGCTGCGTTTAAGTTCCTGTATTTGCTGTGTAATGTATGAATTATGGTGGTTTGTCTTTAAATGTGAACTGAATCAAATTTATCCCATATCCCTTCCGGTGATTGGCAGAAACCAAAACAGAATGTTTTGGAAAACAATACAAATGGCAGAATGAGAACCACAATACAAATGTACTTAATTTGGCTATCTCCTACAGAGCCCAGAATTAACAGAGGGGATCTGGCTGTGCAGTTTAGGATTTCTCATTTGTATCTCTTTGTGGGGTGAGCTCATGCACCACCCTGTGAATTATGAGGATATAATATCATGCAGCAAAGCACTATCATATGATATGGTAACTCCACACTGCATGTCAGGGTGCACTACTAATAAGGACTGAAGTGTGCCTTGGAAAGTGAGGGATATTTTATTCATGTACTTCTTCCATTTCTTTCCTGCCCCTCCTGAAGGAGCCCAGGGCAGCAATACATCTGCTACTCCATGCTCTTCAGCATAGAGAGGCGCCATGCAGTTGATGCCTACTATCTCTGCCAGTATATTGGCAGTGCCATCATCTCAAAGATGGAGTAAAAATGCAGTGGGATTCCAAAATGCACCACTGAGCTGTAGCTGACCCATGCTTCAGGGGGGATGACTCAGAGGCTTCAAGAAAAGCAGAGTTTCGCATCAGTGTCATGATGGACCAGGTGATGGAATAGGAGTAGCCAATGTGGTTGGCTTCCAGATGTTGCTGGACTGTAACTCCCATCATCCCTGACCATGGGCCATGCTGGCTGGGGCTAATGAGAGTTGTAACCCAGCAATATCTGGAGGGCATCACATTGACTACCCCATGTTATAGTTAGTAACTTTCCTGTAGTTTTGCTTGATCTTTAGAACCCTCCCCAGGAAAGGTGGCTTAACTACTTTCCTCTCAATCTTCAGAAAACCAGAAATGCCTGTCCTGTTTCAGAGGGGTCCCATGCATCTGTGATCCCTCTCCTTTCTTTGCAAATATGTGGGCAGCAACCTCATCCTAAGTGAGGGGTATAAAGATGTGCAGCAGCTGACACAGCCTTGCTCAACACAGCAGGGTTGAGGATCTTGTGGCCTTCCAGCTGTTTCTTGGCTACAACTCTCATCATCCTTGATCCCTGGCCGTTCTGGCTGGAGCCAATGGCAGCTGAAGTACAGCAGCACCTAGAGGACCACTGGTTCCCTGTCCCTGAACTGCAGCATGACAGGTGTGAAGCACGGCCGTTGCCCAGAAGCCATTGCCTTGATTGTCCGGGAGTACAGAACGCCCAGGAGGCAGTATTAAGTACGAGGAGCTACTGGAGCTGCTGTGTAGTTCCAGACAGGACCATTGCTGCTGGATCCACTTTTGTGTCTCTATGCCTATCTTTCTATATACATAAAAATGTAAGGCTGTCATCATGCAGCCCCTGTTGGGGGATTTGTAGTGGTGTATCACAATCCTAGATTTCATGAACTCAGAACAGGAGGAGGGAGCAAAACAGAAGGAAGGTTTAAAATGGTGGCTTTAAACAACAGCAGAGGCTTGAATAATTAAAGCAGGGATGGGGAGGCAGAGGAGCTGTGAGGAGATATAGGTTAGGTGAGAGGTAAAGGGAGAGGGGTGGGGTGGGGTTTGGCGGGATTGGTAAGCAACACAAGCAAGGGTGGCAGTCCCTAGTAAATTTAGATGCATCTTTACGGCTGAACTGTGTCTCCAGTTTTAATCTGAGCGGGAAAATGCAACCACCCAGCATCCCGGATACCAAAAGTTTCGGAAATGCGCATGCCTTTTTAATGGCCACCTCCTTGAGACAATTAAGCTGACAAGCTGTATTGCCAGGGCAAGACATTCAACTGGCCTGGTAGCTCCACTTTAGGCCTTATAACTCTAAGCCCCATAAAGAAATGAGCAAGAAATGTGAGTTGTTGCTGCTGCTGCTGCTGCTGCTGGCTTGGCTGATATCCTGTATACTAATATTATGGCTGCGAGATAAATGTTAGGTTCTGTTTGACTCTTGGTTTATACAGCCTCTTCCTGTGAGCTGAGAATTCAGGAGTAGGTGAATGGGTTTCTTTGGACAGAGCCCACTCCTCCTGTTAAAAACCGGCCGCAGATGCAGCTTTGTTGTCCTTCCAAGCTCTGCCCACCCCTCCCCAGTGCTATTAAATTATTCACACAAAATTTATTGTGGCGTTTGGAGTCTTTTTCCAGGTGGTCTCATAAACGTTGGCAAAACCCTCAAAAATGTAGAATCGTACACAGCTGCATAGCTCAGCTCAGCTTTGAAACCTGTCCCAATATTGGACCTCTGTGTTTTGTGGGACATGCAAGTTCTTCTGCTCACTTATGTCATTTTGGGCGGCGCTTGCCATAATACCCTTGACTCTTTTTGCTGGCAGTTTCTTGATTCTAGAAGTAAACAAAACCAAGCTTTAGGGTACTTATACCTTTGAGTGTATATATCAATACCAATGAAATCTGGACCCCAAGCAAGACATTTTCACAATTCAGGGATGGATTCCAGCCAGACCAAAGCATTTGCACAGGGACAGTGAAGGGTGTGGCCTGGAGACAGTCCTGGGACTCAGCTATACAGCTGCAAATAAAATGTTTCCATGCTTTTGCAGCGTTGGGGGGCACCTGGCCCCTACCCCCAAAATATTGGGGGGTCCAAAGGGCTCGGCCCCCAGGAGCTGGTGGCCCTTCCTCCGTGTTGTTGCCTTTCAGCTAGATCTACTATTTTCTGTGCATAGACATGGGCAAATGTTTTGGAGCGGTCTGTATCTTCTTTCAGAGTGACTTAAGTTGTGTTTTCCACGAGGTTTCATTGTTTGCAACAGAACTTGAACGCCATTCTCCTGAAACTGAAGCACCTCCTATTTTCAGTGTCTGCAAATGCTTAGCTTTAGGAGCATACAGTGGCTAAAAAGCTCCCCTTTCATGCTGATTGAGCAGCTTTAGGATTTCAGAGATAGGGACCCTGCTACAGAAACAGTAATGACACCCCCACCACCACCACTAAACCACTGATCATGGTGCAGTCTGAAGCAGAGCACCTAAAGGAGAGCTAAGCCATGGACCCGTGTGCCAGGCATACACTAACTGAAAGAGCCTTGCTGGCTTTTGGCTCTTGGTATGATTCTGGTAAACCTTTGGGGTTGGGGAAGGAGAGAAAATGGGTGCAAAGTATTCCCAGCATTTTTTGGTTGGTTGTTGTTGTTGTTTTAATCCTACTGGTATGTGGTACACTTGATAGAATGTACACCGGATGCAATTTTGTGGGTTGAACTAGGAGGAGTTTTATATCTCTTCTTTCAGCAGAACTGTCTGTCTCTCTAAGGTCCGTGCCATACAGAATGTGGCGACAAAGGATGTGACGGCCCCAACGCTGACCAGTGCCTGAACTGTTTCCATTTCAGCCTCGGGAGCCTTAAAACTGGCAGGTAAAGTGGACAGAAGTCTTATTGCACATGTTAGCTTTCTGAAGGAGCAGGTGTGGTGGTTTAGTGGTGGGAGAGCTAGGTACAAAATTCCCACTCAGCCATGGGTGAGTGGCCGTTCATTGTCTCTCAGCCTAACCTACCTCGCCGGGTTGTTGTGTGAAGCTGAAATAGGGAGGGGGAGAAACCAGTACACCATCTCAAGCTCCTTAGGGGCAGGGCAACTGGGATATAAATGTAAAAAACAGTAATATTCCCATTATATCTCTCTTTTCTAAAGTTAAGTTGTATTGATTTTTTAATGGAGTTAACTTTCAAGCATGCTGAGGTTTGCAGCCTCATAATTCTTCCAGTTTATGATTGACATAATATATATGAAACAGGGGGTCCAACAATGGGGTGAGGAACAGGTGGGGATGCGAGCTGCAGGCCTGGGTGGTGCTTGTCTCCCTCACTCCTCCTCTTCTGTGGCCCCTTCTGTATATTATTGATATAATAATAATATTTTATTGTTTATACCCCACCCATCTGGCTGGGTTTTCCCAGCCACCCTGGGCTGCTCTCAACAGAATATTAAAAACATGATAAAACATCAAACATTAAAAGCTTCCCTGAACAGCCTTCAGATGTCTTCTAAAAGTCAACTAGTTGTTTATTTCCTTGACATCTGATGGGAGGGCGTTCCACAGGGCGGGCGCCACTACCGAGAAGGCCCTCTGCCTGGTTCCCTGTAACTTCCCTTCTCGCAGTGAGGGAACCGCCAGAAGGCCCTCGGAGCTGGACTTCAGCGTCCGGGCTTCAGTTTGTGGCCCCCCAGAAGGTTTCCTAAAGGGAATGTGGCCCTTGGGTTGAAAAAGCTTCCCTGCCTTTGCTATAAAGCAATAGGACCCAATTGGCTTGATCCAGCAGTCTCTTCTTATGTCTCCAGAAGCCACATGTTTGCAAAGAGAACCATGCGACATTTAGATGGCAGGAAAGAACTGCGATGCTCACAGTGGAGACGGGACCATAACAACTATGCTGGTTGTGCTGGAGCCCCTCACTTTCCTTGTGTTTCTCTCTCTCCCCCCCCCCACCAGGAAGTGTGTAAATTCCTGCCCCCCTGGTTACTTTGGGGACACTTCGCAGCGTAAATGCCGCAGATGCTACAGGGGCTGTGAAGCATGCCTGGGCAGAAGCCAGAACTCGTGCACAGCCTGCAAACGCGGCTTCTATCACCACCAAGAGACGAATACGTGTGTGATGCTGTGTCCAGCTGGGTTTTACTCTGATGAGGGTAAGGAAAGGAAATGCTTCTCAGCTAAGGGCTGCTAACCAATTGAAGGTTTTTGTTTTGATTTTACCCAATATAATTGTCTCTGTGTTAATTGATTTCAAGTTGTGCATACTGTCAAACCCTCATTGTAGCTTCCCATCTTTAAGGAAAAATATTGAAGGGTAAGAGCACCTACAATTTGATAAACAGATACCAACCCCCTTTGTTAGAAAGGAAAGCTTTAGAAGTATTTTCTATTTCATTCTCTCTCACAGTGACACGGTATAACCAAAACAGTCTCAACAAGTTCATAATTATGAACTGTTCATAATTTGCAGCACCAGTTGTTAACATTTGTCCTTGCCCATTAAAAATAGACAAGCTTTTAATTATTATGCTGTTTTAATTATTCAAAACAATGAGGTCTAGAAACTTACTAATTTAAAGTTGAAACTGATAAGTTTTGTGAGTTATTCTTTTGTCATAAAAACTAAGAATTAGTTTCCCACTTGGTCTAAAAACAATTATACTCTTAGTATTAGATTACTGTGAATTTGACAAATAAATTGCAAGAATCTGAAGCTTATAAACTGTAATATCTGCAACTGATCATCTTTCTGATTCCCCCTCTTCCCCAATAAAGGTCAGAGACGTTGTCAGAAATGTCATCAGAATTGTAAGAAATGTGTTGGCGAGATGGACAAATGCACTGTCTGCAAAGATGGATTCAGGTAAATTGCTAATGGGGGGAAATTGTGCTAGGCTTTCAGAATTTCTTCTGAAGAAACTAACATTGGACTCAGATGCCTCCTTCAGACCTAAGTCAGGCTGTGTGTGTTGCGTACTGTACGAGTTATTATTCCAAGCAAGCTGTGTTTACTTAATGTGACTGGTCTTGATCTGTACACTTCTAATGAAGGCGTGTCTAATATACCTTACTGAGCATGAAGATTCACCCTATAGTTTTTGCTCTGCTGAAACTGTCTGCTTAAGAGAACAGAGGGCTCACTCTGACTTCTGATGGTCCCACCACTTTCCTCCAGGGAAACCCACTCTTTAGCGCTGAATCGGAGCAAATGTCAGTTGGGTTTTCCGCAGACTGACGTTTGCTCCGATTCAGTGCTAAAGAGCAGGTTTTCCTGGGGAAAGCAGCAGGGTGAATGGAAAGCCACCCGGCTCCGTTCTTTCTAAGCATGAGACAAGCAGAAGCGAGCACAAGTCCTGAATGAGGATCTTTCAGAAATGATTTGAGAAACTTTCCTTGATTAGCCTTGGCTAACTGATTGAGCTGCAAACATTTTTACACCCCCGCCCCCCCAAATCCACCATGTTGCTACAATATAAATAGCATGATCCCAGAACATATTTTATTTTGTTAAAGGTGATGTAGGGGAAGTCTAGCAATCAGCTGTGCAACCTTGGTTTAAACCAGTGTTTCCCAAACTTGGGTTGCCATCTGTATTTGGACTACAACTCCCATCATCCCTAGCTAGCAAGACCAGTGGGCAGGGGTGATAGGAATTGTAGTCCCAAAACCGCTGGAGACCCAGGTTTGGGAATCACTGGTTTAAACCTAAGTGCTATTGGGAAGCGGGGCATCTAGTTTGAGGCTTTTTAGTTTAGAGAAAAGGTGAGTAAGATGATACTGTATAATATTATGTATGATGTGGAGAAAGTAGAAAAGAGAAAAGTCTTCCTCAAAATACTAGAACTCACTGGGGACAGCCAACAAAACTGAATATTGGAAGATCCAGGACAAAGAAGTTGTCAGCTGCAGCAAATAAATAAGAGCTATAGATTCATGGCTAACTAGAACAAGTTAAGACGTTGATCCAATGAGTGACACAGACACCCCGCCTTGTACCTTCATTTTGAAGAGTGGGCAGGCGTAGAACTTAGCACAGAAAGCGGCCCAGTCCAAGGACTGGGCAAGCAGACAGACACTCCTTTGAGTGTGTTGGGCTTATCCTTGTCTCTGTGTCCTTGGAGTTGGCTCTCAGGTATCTCCTCCTCTGAAGGAGGCCCCTCACGGACAGGAGGGGGTGCCAAGGGTGGCTTCTCAGTAGGATGCATTTGACTAGGGCTGTCCAGCCCCGCAGGAGAAAAACACTCCTCTGCCAATTTGCTTGGACCTTCCCCTAGTCCCAACTCTCCTTTCCCCAGACTACTGGCCTCTTCTCCAGATTCAGGCACGTCTTGGGGTCCCAATTCCACCCTCCCCATTCTGCCAGGACCCCTCCCCAGGGTCATCCTGAGCCCCTCCTCCTAGACAACTTCACAGGACTCAGGGCAATACCTCCCTCAAAACGGAATCTCTATTGAAAGATTAGTTTCTTTATAATCCCCATTTGGTTTTCTTCTCCCTTGCCTTCTCCAGTAATAAAGTTCCATCTAGCCTTCATGAGGAAAATGATACATGGTGACTCGGAGTGGATTTAGGAAGATGGGTCCCACTGATAGGTTTCCCCCCGGGAAAAAAGCGGAACTTAAAATGTCAAACACCAGAAGCTTTATCTGAACAATTTGTTCAAGCGGGAGCCCCAAGGCCACCTCAAGCAGGTGCACGTCTGTGTTGCTTCACTGCAGAGCCCAAGGCCTCCTTGCCTGATTCATTTATAGGGCAGTAATTGGTCTGAAGTGACTGCTTCAATAACGGCACTTTGGCTAAAGTGGAAAATTGCAAGTTGCCTCCAAAGATTATCTACTTCCTAGGAAAGGGGGGAAAGTATCTTTTTATTGTCTGCTAACTTCCTTAAGCTGCTCCCCCAAAATCATGGCTTGTCACCTTGAAGAGCATTTTGCCAGCAACGTTTCTGTCTCTGCTTATTAAAAAAAGAAAAATCTTCCAGGGTGAAACCAAGAGATGTTTACAGGGATGGTTCAGCTGTAAATCAGGCGCACTGAGGAAGTGCATATGGACTTGAGGAATCTGTCTCCATATCTCTATAAGTAATGATGGCCTGGTCTTGAACTTGATCATTCTGTAGAGTTTGGGCCTTTTTGCCTCAAAAACATCACTTTATTTTTAAATGGCAGGCTGGTGTGATGAAAAACTTCGACCAGGTGTGAAGTACTTTTTGGCCCTTCAATGGTTGCTGAACTACAGCTCCCAGCAGCCCCAGCAAGCATGGACAGTGGACAGAGATGATGGGAGTTGTGGTTTTACAATATCTAGAGAGCCAAACGTTTCCCACACCTGGCTTAGACCAAGGATGATAGCTCTTCATGTGGTGGATATTGTGTGAGACTGGAGACAGACGGGATCTGGGTTCAAATCTCCACTGAGCTGTATGTGTGACCACCAAGAGTGGGACTAATTAGTATAACCCCACTTCCCCTTCATGCATTGACAGAAAGTGTGTGGCATTCATATAACTCAGTACTATCTACACCAGGCATAGGCAAACTTGGCCCTCCAGATGCTTTGGGACTACAATTCCCATCATCCGTTCTGTTAGCTAGGGATGATGGGAGTTGTAGTCCCAAAACATCTGAAGGGCCGAGTTTGCCTATGCCTGGTTTACACTGACTGGCAGTGGTTCTCAAGGGAGGGAGTTTTGTCCCAGCTCTACCCAGAGATGCCCAGGATTGAACTCTGGACCTTCTGCATGCAAACCAAATGTTCTACTACTGAATTGCAGTGTTTGCCTTGGAGTATCTTTCAGGGATACCTGACTCCTAGCTTGTGCCATTGGAGCATGTTAAAGTGTTGAGACAACTACACAGCCTTGATGAGATCATAGCTGCTAAAAGTAATCAAGAAGGGGGCGTTTCTCACGCAATTCATCATCTGCGCAAATATGAGTGCATGGCTAGGCATAGGAGTCTTAATAAGTATTGGTCAGTGAGTTTGTGCTGGTCAGGCTGATGGGAGTTCGTCCAAAACATCTGGAGGCCACCAAGTTGGTGAAGGCTGGTATATGGACTGTGGCACCTGGCAAAAGTGCAAGCAGCACTGCAGAAATGGTTGCATGCTACACAGCGGCATAGAGAAAATTAGCAGGCCTTTGCACGTGATGAAGGACCAACCTACATATAACACAATGAGGAGCAAACATTTGCAATTTCCACTCATGTTTCGGTTTTGGTTGGAATTCTCCGACATCTGTATGGCTAACACATCATGTAGCTCAGCTCTTAGCCAACCAAACACTGCCAAAGAACATGCGCTTCTAACAGTAGGACACATCCGTTGGTTCAGGAGCAATTTTCCATCACCCCAGGATTGTTCATGACTTCATGTGTGTAGAAATGATCACATTTTGTGGGGAGAGGATAAGTGAGACTGAGTCCGCTGGCCATACCCCAAGCAGCACTACCAGATCTTCATATGCTGCAGATATATAAGCAGAGCTTGTTGTTCGGTTTGGGTAGATAGGTAGATGTTGCAGTATGGACCTTTTGGCCGTAATCCTATTCTGTTTCCTTGCCTCCATTTCTCCATGGGTGATTGCATGAACAATTCTATAGCTTTCCTTTATCTGTACTCAGTGGCTTTGCCAAAGGAACAGTTGACCTCAGCTGGATGTTAGTAGCTCCACTAATGAATGGTTGGATGAAATTCCATGGTCTGCTAGGTTAGATGACCTTGGATAGTTTAAAAGTTATTCAAGGGACCTTTCTAACATTTCAGCCCCAATCACATCAAGGCACAGCAACCTCTTACGTAAGAAAGGGTCACTGCTGGAGAAATTACAAAAAGGCAGCCAAAAGCTAGGAACCATTTATTACTAAAGTTTCTGTGGGTTGTTCATGATGAAGATCTTCAGAGAGTCAGGCTTGACTGCCCAGATACGGATATGAAAAAACATTGCCCATTCCTCTAAGTTTGAAAGCTTTTTTTTTTTTTTAAAGGCAGTAGTTCCTCTGCTCCCCAAAAAGGAAATTAATTTCTGTTGTGCTGCTAGCTCTGTTTCAGCTGCCTCTAAAGACACTGTCAGCAATGCTCTTCAGAACAGCCAGCTGGCCATTTTTGTGCCCCCCACCCCCCACCCATAATTGCACTTTAAAAAATAAAATCTTTATTGCTTTGAGTTGGGTAGGTTGAGCTGGGCAGAAGAGGCAATATTGCAATAGCAGGTAGAGAGATGTCCAGAGACCCAAACCTTAATAGAAGTTGTACCGGTTCCTGCAGAAAAAGCAATTGTCGCCTGCCAGAGGCAGTATGCCTTTGAATACCAGTTCCTGAGTATTACAGCTGGGGAGAGTTGCTGTTGCACTCGGGTCCTGCTTGTGGGCATCTGATTGGCCATGGTGAGAACAGGATGCAGGGAGTGTGTGCATATTTCTAGGCTTCAGTGCTAGTGTGGACCCTCCCAGACCCCTTGGCTTTTATCTGGGACCCTCCTTTAGGTGCACCCTTTAAGGGACAGGGCCTTTTCTGTGGCGACCCTGCTTTGGAATGCTTTCCCCAATGAGGTCTGCCTGCTACCATCATTAGCATCCTTTCAGTGCCAGGTAAAAACTTCTCTCTTCTCCCAGACAGCTTTACAGTGATTTTGCTGTCTATTATTCTACATTTTGCTGCTGTTTTATGTCTTATTATTGTATGGCCTTCGATGCAATGCATTGTCTTTTATTTTACATTGTGTTTTGCACTCTTAAAATTTTGTAACCCTCCTTGGGCACTCCTAACGTGCCAGTCAACCATGAGATTGAAATTACATTGATGATGACCTCCACTGCTTTCCTCCACAGCCTTGTAGACAATAGCTGCATTACAGGATGCAGGCCGGGCATGTACCTGATCAAGGAGCCAGTACGATGTGAGGGATGCCAGTCAAACTGCCGGACATGCGTGGGTATGTTGTGTGAAGTAGTTACAAGAGGCAGGTAGTACGTGGGAAACATCAGCTTGTTGATCTGAATTGTTGCAAGCTTTGCATGTCCTTCACTGCAGAGAGGAACAAAGCCAGCCTGCAGGAGTTGTCCACCAACAAAGGAGTATTGTCCTGGTTGGTCCTTGGCTTCTTCTCTTCTTGGGCCAATTCACATATGATCCCAAACCATGGTTTGGTTTTACCGTAAGCCAGCCTATAAGCCCATGCTTTTTTTGACTCCCTGGGTCATGGGCAACCAGTTCCTTGGCTTCCATTTCTTGTTTGGAGTGCAGGCACAAACCATAGCTGATTAAATGTAATGGCAAATGTATGGTTTGCTATGGACCAGGAAGCTAGCTAGGGCTGATGGGAGTTGTAGTACAAAACATTTGAAGGGCACCAAGTTGAGGGGAGGCTGCTCTAGTGCCTATGTTGGAAGGAGCTGTCCCTAATACATTGGGCCAGTTGAAGCACGTCAAGCTGTCACTCAGAATTTTTTGTGCTGGCTGGGGTTGTAGACCAAAACATCCAGAGAGGACCAGAGAGGTTGTGGGAGGCTGTTTTAGACTGAAAAGGCAATGGGGTTTCTAAATGGGAAAATAGGTGTCTGCCTATGGGCGTTCGCAAGCAAGGAATTGGAGCATTGAGCTCTGTATCTGTTTTAAGTCAAGTCTGCCTTCAGATTCTTATTTCTAAGGATTGCATCCAGCTAAGATCTACTCAAAGTGGATTAACTGAAAATAATGAACCTAAGTTAATCATATCCATTAATTTCAATGGATCTACTCTTGAGTAAAACTAGGATTGGGTACAACCCCAAATAGTCCCAGGCCCTCTTCACACACCTTCTAGTTTGCCAGCTCACAAGAAAAAACAGCCAACTCTTCATATTTAAACCACAGAAAATTTCCACAATCCAACTGGATTTTGCTCTGCCAAGGCCAGCATCACATGTGGGCATGGCTGGGCAGAGGGGCCACTGACAAGAGCCCCCTGCACCTGTTGCAGTGTGAATGTAGACTCACTGGGGAACAAGGGGGAGGGTTGTGCTGCCCGAGGGCCCACCAGAACCTACTCTCTGTTGTGCAGTTTGTAAATCAAAAGGTGCGTTCAATGTAACATTACTTGAACAAAGCTAAAAAACTTAATTTATATTTTACTAATGACATGAGTGCCTGAGACAGACAGCCTCCTTTCTACTCCATCACATATTCTGTATGTGTTTCAAGAAGACTTTAAAATATATATATGTGATTGGAGTATTGTTGTTTGTATTCCTTCTGCTTTAAAGATAGAAGTCTTACCTTTCATGGGACTCAAAGGGAGCCATATGAAAAGCCTGTAAGAAGCACAGCACAAGAGAGCTTTTTGAGTACATAAAAGTGTCAGTGCTTCAAAATCTGTACGTTTGCATGGGAAGCTTGTGTGGTGTCCCACTGAGAATTTGCTTCGGTTTCCAGCTTGTTCTGCCCCAGACCAGTAATAATTCAAGAGCAAATGCACTTTTAAAAAACCAAAGAAAATCTACAAAACTCAGAGTGAACACAAAGCATGTGCTGAAATCCTTTTTTTTTTCTATTGAAAGCTGGGCAATCTCCCCTTTCCAGAGCGTATGGCCACGATGCAAAGAGCTACTTTATGTATGCCCAAGGGCTTGCGTGAACTTAAAGCAAATTGTCACGCGTTTGAACAGCAGAATTCTGAGCCGTATCACAATTGTTGAGTTTCAGGTGCAAATTTGTGGAGCACTGGGTGCACTCTGCTGCTCAGGTTCCTTGTTCCAGCCTTCCCCTCCAAATGTTTTTGACTACAACTCCCATCAGCTCCAGACAACACTGTCAGTGGTCAGTGATATTGAGAGTTGTAGTTTTGTGCCCCCCAGAAAGGACGTGTCAGCATTTCATGCTGGGATGCTACCACCAGACCATAAACCTCCTTTGTCCGATCCCAGATTGCCAACCACATACATGCCAGCTTTGAGGGAGCGCAAAGCTCAACTTCACTGGTATGTTCATATACACTCTTTTTATGGCCTGAGTGGCTCTGCTACCCGAGTCCTACAATTTGGAGTCCCCCAAGTCATTTGTTCCATGCCAGAAACATTTTGTCTTTGCAGCTGCCCCTTTAATGGCCTGGTCTGTAGCCAAATCACAATTGAGAGAGACTTGTGCTTTTTCCACGAAATGTACTCGGAACGAGTCAGTCTGTCCCTGCCTATAAAATGCTTTCTCTTGCACTGCCACCAGCCACGCGGGACTCTGCCATTGGCCACATGTTGTAATCAAGCCTCTTCAGCACATATATCCCAAATGGCTGTTGGTCTCCAGACAGAATGCTCAAGTGCAATTCTCAAAATTTGCGATGTTCAAGGATTTGTGGTTCTTTACAAGGTGCAGTTGATTCAATCTGCACGTCTTTATAATTAACCTTCTGCTTTCTTCCTCCCCACCCCCCTTTATGAGTGTGGGGAACAGTTTGTAAACAGCAGGTGGTTAGAAAGCTCTCTCTGTGTTAGAGAGCCAGTGTGGTGTAGTGACTACAGTGAAGGAGCAGTAATGGAGAGACACAATTTCAAGCCCTCACTCAGCCATGAAACTCTCAGCGAGCTTCCTTCAGCCATCTCTCAGCCTAACCTACCTCACAAGGTGGTTGTGAGGATAAAACGAAAGGCGGGAAGAACCATGTGTGCGCCATCCTGAGCTCTTTAGGAAAAGAATGAGAGGTTCGATGAAATAAGACTTGAATAACACACAGCCTGAACTTGTGTGGTAAACTGAAGGTGGCTATTGACCATGATGCAGTTAGGCTGTTGCTCTATCCTTCTCTCTCTCTATTGATAAGCTCAGCATTAGCAGTTAAAGAGTGACAGACAGCTTAGGAGTGGAATTGCCAAGTGGATGGTACTCCCTTAAATTCTGAAAGAGCAGGTAGGTTTCTATGACCCAGAAGCTTGGCACCTTGAGTGCTTCAAGACATTTTCAGATTAATTGCCTGCTCGTGTTCAAACTAAGCTCTACAAGGGCTAGGAACATCCTTTTCTTAAAGAACAAATCTGAGGAATCCAAATTTCTGCTTGCATGAAATGGCAAAAGACGCCCTAGCAGTAGCTAGCTGGTAGATTTTTTGCATTAGGGTGTCCTTGGAGAGATGAAGCTTCTGTGGTTCGTGTTTATCTTCCTGCTGGAAGGAAACCAAGGCAGATTCCTCCTGCTGTCTTGTTAATGTCACATTAAATTTTTTTAAAACACACACAAACAAACCTCACAATGATAGCAGCTTGTACTTCCATTGTATTGTAATCTCACAGAAATTCATATGAATTCCTCCTCCGTTTACGTTTACTCTTTTCAAAAGACCCGGAGCACTTTGCCTTGGATGATAGTCCTTGGCCACCAGCATGAATCACACCAGATTCTCCATTCTTCTAAGCCATAGAAAATCAAAAGTGATTCATTCACACTGGTATCCAAGAACTGTCGTCCTGTTGCACATTAACAAAGGCAAAATGATGAGAATCTTAAGCGCTCTAGCAACTCATTTCTTCTCCCTTAGGAGTAGAGCAGCAAGCAGATTCCTCGCCTCCATTATCCCCCAGTTTGCACCCGGTACAGTCATTGTCTTACCAAACTGGTGTGCTTGTTTTTCCCATGCTCCTTAGGGCCGGGCCGAGAGGAATGCATCCAGTGTGCCAGGAACTCGCACCTGCATGAGTGGAGGTGCGTCCCAACATGCGGCGAAGGCTTTTACCCTGAGGAGTTGCGTGGGCTCCCCCACAAGGTCTGCAGAAGGTAGGAGAGCAAGCAGTTTTGGCAACCCGGTTCTGACGATGAAAGTTGGAAGGTTCGGGACAGATAAAACTGCTACTTCAAACTGTGCACTCCCACAGGCAGCTGTAATGGCTATCAACTTCGTTGGCTTTAAAAGAGGATTGGACAAATGGATGGAGGACAAAGGCTATCAGTGGCTCCTAGCCATGATGGCTTTGCTCTGCCTCCATGGTTGTTGGAGGCAGTAATGCTTCTGAGTACCATTTGCCGGAAACAGGAGGAAGGGAAAGTACTCTTGTGCTTGGGTCCTGCTTTCAGGTTTCCCACAGGCATTTGGTTGGCCACTGTGTGAGAGGTGGGCCATTGGCCTGATCCAGCAGATTCCACTTATGTCCTTGTATCCTTTTGTGAAAGTAGCGTGGGAGCAAGCGTTAACCCTTGCCAAGCACTCTGCTTTGACATAATACAAACAAGGATCTCTCTTCTTGACTCAAAGCAGCTCTGTTGTGGTCAGATTTAAGGAGGAGATAATTGTCAGAATCAAATTTATTCCTCTTAGTCTACCACGTGTATACCAAGTTGATATGGTCCTCTTTTAACCTCCTGCAACATCTCTTTCCACAACAAGGAAAGAACTGAGAGGTGAATTCCTATTGAATGGCATTTAGCCAAGACCCCCACGTGTATACCAAGTTGATATGGTCCTCTTTTAACCTCCTGCAACATCTCTTTCCACAACAAGGAAAGAACTGAGAGGTGAATTCCTATTGAATGGCATTTAGCCAAGACCCCTCACACGCCTCCCCTTCTCTCCAGGAACCAGGCTCAGATACTGAGCATATGTTACGCATAAAGGATCACAAGTTCAAACCCCCACATCTCCAGAAAGGTGTCTTAGCTCCCTCCCAGACCATGACAATGGAGGCTCTTCCTTGAGAGTAAGGAAGAGAGATAGCTATTGAAGCAGAGGAGACATACAGGCTCATCAACAGGTAGTCATGGCAGCCATGGCCCACAGGAATAAAATTAAAGAATTGTAGAGGTGGGAGGGATTATGAGGGTCATATATTCCAACCCCCTGCCATGCAGGAATCCTTTGCTCAACGTGGGGCTTGAACCCAGGATTCCGTGTTTTAAGAGTCTCGAACTTTACTGACTGAGCTATACTAGGAAAGACGAGACTAGCCAAGCTAGAAGCAGTGGTCCATGGTTAAGGAGTCCCGAGATCAGGGTAAGGAGTTCTGGACTACACAGGAGCAACAGAACTGTCCTGGTGGGTTGGCATGGCTCTTTTGCTGGATACAATGCAGGGACAGCAACTGTCTGGATGGGAGACAGCAACTGTCTGGATTGGTAGGGCTGTGGGATAAGCTAGTGGTCAGATATGTCTACCATCTGTGCCAAGGATGGGAAACATCTGCATGTTGGCTGGACTCCAGCTTCCTCAGTCCCAGCCAACATGGTCAGTGGTTGGGGATGATGGGAGTTGTAGTTCCTCAAAACCTGGAGGGCTGTGGGCTCCATGCCTTAGTTTGGATTATGGGCACACAACTAGCTACTAGAAAGAGTTGCCTTTTTCATCTCTTCCTCAGATGTGAAGATAACTGTTCAAGTTGTGACAGCTCGGGAAGAAAATGTCTCCGGTGTAAAGAAGGCTTTAGCTTGCTTAGTGGCTCATGCATTGCTAGCGACAGATGCCACAATGGTATGTATTCACATGGACGTTTATTAAAGATGGGCAGATCTGAACCATACATTTAAAGCACAGCCAATGCACAGTTGAAGCACATGACTTCCTCCAAATAATCCTAGAAGCGTTTTTGGTTAAAAAGTGTGTGCTGGGAATTGTATTGCTGTGAGTGGGAAACAAGACCTCCCAGGATCATGCTTTAAATGTGCATTGCATGCACTTTAAATGTTTGGTGTGGCTCTGCTCAAGTACCCACAGTCAGGTAATATAACACACACCTGACTAGCCACTAGTCTGCATACACAGCATGCACTTAAAGCACATGGCCTCCCCCAAAGTATCCTGAGAACTGTAGTTTACTCCCCACAGAGCGGCAATTCCCAGCACCACTAACCAACTACAGTTCCCAGGATTCTTTGGGGTAGATCATTTGCTTTAAATTATACTGTTAATACAGCCTCTGCCCCCCCTTTGCTTGGTTCCATCACAGCAGTTGAATGATGATGCAGCTGGGGTGCAAAGGGGGGGGGAAACCCTGTGCAGCTCAAATGGAACTAGATTTTAGTATCAAATTGGAGGGCATCTAGGGAAGAAATGTGATGGGACTTTAGGAACTAACATTTCGATTGAATCATTACTAGTTCTGCATACCTACATTCCCTAGAATCTCATCCTTGTCTTCGGCCAGATGTTGCTCATTCTTCACTCCCTTCTTGCATCAGGAACTTGCGGCAATTTTAATTACTTTTGAGGTTGAGATTTCATATTTATGGAATATATAATGAACTTTACTGAAATTTAACTTTGGGGCAGCAGGCAGTAGAGAAGAATCAGTGACCTGAAAACGTGCAGGTAAGGTAAAAAAGAAAAAAAATTCCTGTAATTTCTCCTGGCACAGAATTTGCATGGAGCTGTTTTAAGAATCGGCTGCTGAAGGATGGGAGAAATTGGCATATTCCAAGTCTATACATGATGTTGCTGAAAAACATTTTTATATCTCTTTCTTAAATTCAGCCCGTCTGTCATTGCACCCTTTGTCAGCTGTTTCAATGAGAATATCAGGAGATATCCCTAAAAAGGGACAGACTGACCGAGCTTTCCTTACCCACCTCAGGGTTCATCCACACTTCCCGTTTGTTCCGCTGCTTTCCCCCAGGGAAGGCCACTATTTACTGCTGAATTTGACGTCACTCACCTTTTCTGTGGAGTTACATTTGTTCCAGTTCCAGCGGCAAAGCATGGGCTTCCTCTGGGAAATTGGTGGGGCAAACTGAAAACCGCTGGGCCCATGCTCTCTAGGCAAGAGGAAGTGTGGAGGCCTGCAAGGGAACCTCTTGCTTTGGCTCTGTGGCAGCGCAATAAAATGAGCTAGTGGAAGAGCATCTGTTTGGTATGCAGAAGATCCCAGGTTCAACCCTTGGCATCTCCAGGTAAGGCTGGGGGTGCCTCCTGCCAGAAACCCTGGACAGCTGCTGCCAGTCAGCCGAGACCATATAACACCGGTTCTGAAAGACCTACATTGGCTCCCAGTACGTTTCCGAGCACAGTTCAGAGTGTTGGTGCTGACCTTTCAAGCCCTAAGCGGCCTTGGTCCAGTATACCTGAAGGAGCATCTCCACCCCCATCGCTCAGCCCAGACACTGAGGTCGAGCTCCGAGGGCCTTCTGACAGTTCCCTTACTGTGAGTAGCGAGGTTACAGGGAACCAGGCAAAGGGCCTTCTCCGTAGTGGCACCCGCCCTGTGGAATGCCTTCCCATCAGATGTCAAGGAAATAAACAACTATCTGACTTTAAAAGACATCTGAAGGCAGCCCTGTTTAGGGAAGTTTCCAATGTTTGATCTTTTATCGTGTTTTTAATATTTTGTTGGAAGCTGCCCAGAGTGGCTGGGGAAACCCAGCCAGATGGGTGGGGTATAAATAATAAATTATTATTATAGACAGTACTGAACTAAGTGGACCCAGCAGTCTGATTCCGTATATGGCATCTTCCTTTGTGGAGTGGGCACAATGGACAGCCAGGGTTCAGAGCTGCAATAACTCATCCCCACCATCCTTCATTTTTTCCATTTTGTCACTTTCTTTTCCCTTCTTGCTCATCCCCTTGTACGATTCAACTGTGTTGCTGCATTTTTGCAGTACTTGAGCAGAAGGGTGCTGTGTAGTGGTTAGAGTGTCGGGCTGGGACCTGGGAGACCTGGATTCACATTCCCACCCTGCCATGGCCAGTCACTGCCCCTCGGTTTAACCTACCTCACAGGATTGTTGTGAGGAGTTAACAGAGATGGGGGAGAACTGTGTACGCCACTTTGAGCTCACGGGGGGAAAGGTTGGGATATAAATATGATAGGTAGAAGGATTAGATAAATATTTCCATTCTGAAGTCTATGCATGTGTAAGAGCTATGCTCATTAAATGCACATGGCTCTCCGCATCTCGAAACTCTCCAACAGATGGATGAGCTGCTTTTTTCCGTTATCTCTCGTGTAGCAGAATAGCTCTTGCTGTGCTTTTTCCAGTCCTACTTTGTTTGGCTAAAATGCTAATCCAATTTCTTTCCCCCTCTCCTCCCTCTTTCCAAATGTATGTATGCACTCCCAGCTGATGAGGTCTTCTGCGAGATGGTGAAATCCAACAAACTCTGTGAGCGCAAGCCATTTATACAGTTTTGCTGTCGGACGTGCCTCTTGGCTGGCTGAGCTGAAGATTTTAATATCCGCCCTCTGGAGGCCCTGTTGTGCCAGTTCCCTAGGACAAAGTCTCCCTTCTCCTCCCTGTCTGCCCCTACCCCACCCCACCCCCACTTTGGGAAGCTTCACCCAGTGCTGACTGAAGCTTCGGCTTGCAACTCGGATCACTTTAATATTGCCTGCCAGTCTGGTTTTTACAGTGCCACACGCCTGGTTAACACCCAAGCCTAGGTAGCATCCTTGCTTTGCTTGTTGCATCTTAAAAGAAAAAAAATAAAAAAGAATAAAAATGCAGATGGGAACACAAATCCTTCTTGGACATGTCTTGCAAATGGAGAGTGACACCGAAGTCCACATGCCCAGCTTCATTCAAAATAATCAACCCTCCCAAATAGTATCCAGGCAGGTGACTGGGCAGATTTAAGGTATTTCTGCACTTTTGAGAAGAAAAGGGCACCTCTTGCCCACCCATCCCAAAAGAATTTACAGCCCTTTAGCTGTACAGTGATTGAGCTTTCTTCCAGTGCAACCCTGGCTTGATGCACTTCACCCCAGCAATGTTGTGGTGAAAAATAAGGACAATCCCCAGTTGCCTTTTAGGAGCAAAATTGGCCATAGCAAACTTGCAACTTGGCAGTCACCAAAGAGGCGCTCCTAGAGTTGGCAGGAAGAGGTGAGAGCAGTCTTTGTCTAAGCCCCAAGTGTCCACCTTTACTGCAAGCTGTTCTGAGTAGCCAAATCCTTCCTAAGTGACTGTCGGGAACCTGGTAGCCCTGAGCACCCTGCAGGATTGAAGCCTTCAGCGTGAAATTGCTGCGAATAAATTCATCTCTTGTCTGCAGACACAGACTAGAATAATTTCCTCTCCGCAACAAAAGATTATTTCTGCCCTCCTCCCCTCCCCAAATGTTTGCATCTCCTATCTTTTTCAGCTTTGATTGATGGCTTCATTTTTCTGGCCTACCACAACTTGCTGACAAAACCTTTCCTGTCTAATGACAGCTCAGTGACTTTAGTAAGCAATCCCTTCCAGGAGACATTCTATTTAGCCAGCCAGGAGGGAAGGGAAACAACCAATTGTACCGAACGGCGCTATACAACACATCTGAATGTATTCACTATACATATAAATATATATATATATATATACATATAATAATATATATTTTTTAGTTTGTTGTGTGGTGTTTATATAATTGTGTTTAAATATATTTGGCTATGTTGTCTTACAGAATTTTTTAAAAAAGTAACTTATACAGTCATTGCCTTTATTCACAGAAATTTTAAATTATTTTTTACAGGGACAGACCTTTTTTTTAATGTGTCTCCTTCCCTTCCAGTGACATCTTTGTAAGCTTCAACAAAAATGTCCCTTTTCCCCCTCTTCAGACATATGTAAACAACACTTCTCTTTTTTCTTATAATGCCTGTTCTGATTCGCGTTGTTGGCTGTTTTAATAAGTTAAACCTTCAGCCCATGAAATTGGCGGTAAAACATTAATTGGCTCTTAACAAAGTGAGTTTTCTAAGCTTTTTTTTCCTGGCTAAAATTAACTGACACGACCGTACTGCTTTAGACCCATGTGCTCTCAAACTTGGCTTGAATGAATAGTGAAAGCCAACACAGTGTTTCTGATGTGATCAATGGCAAGAAGTTGACAAGGTAACCACACCATGAATAAAATGTTTATAGTCCTGATGAGTTATTCTGTACTTACCCCACCCCGAAGCAACCAAAGTAAATTGCTTTATTTTACTATGAATATCCTATTTCTGTGTAGTCTTTTAATTACCATCTGGAGGGGGATCAACGACCTATATTTATTGATGAGATGCACACACAAAAATAGATTGGGATGTGATTCATCTTGTAGATTATTCCCAGTGAGTGAGCTAATGACCCACAGCATGATTCAAGTTGCTTCTAATTTAGGGATGGGGAATCTGTGGCTCTACAGATGTTGGATTACAACTCCCATAATCCATGGCCATGCTGGCTGAGGTTGATGGATTTTGGAGTCCATCGTAATCCGGAGGGTCACAGGGTCCCTATGCTTGCTCTAACAGGGCAGCTGGTCTTAAAAATATTGTTGATTATTTCTAATGTAGGAATTTCAGAAGATACTTATGGGCTTCCCATAGGCATCTGGTGGGCCATGGAACAGTGCGCCAGATTCAACTAACTGGCCTCCCAGCTGAAGCCCGTGCAGTGACTTCCACTAGCACAATGAGGCTTCCCTTCTCTCCTCCCACTGTTCGGCCCCAGGAGGGTGGGGGGTTCAGGAGAACCCCCCCAGAACAGCATGTGTGAGGAAAAGAAAAATCCATCCATCCGGCAAGAAGAAATGCTTGCTCTCATGGACCATTTTAGCACAATGTTGACTGCTGCCCAGAATCCCGGACTAGATGGGCTTTTGTCCTGATCCTCTTATTTCTCAGTCAGAAGAAAATACCTCTTCTGAGGTCCTATAAGCCGGGGTAGCTGCTGTGTTTCAAGTACTGGTGGGCAGTATCTGGATAGCAGGTGACACATGTGCATTATATATATAATATATAATATCAGAACTGTTCCTGTTCAAACGCTAATTTCATACCCTCCAACGTTTCTCAGATGAAAATAGGGACATCCTAAGGGAAAACGGGACATTTGGGGATCAAATCAGAAACTGGAACAGCTTCTGTTAATTCCAGGAATGTCCCTGGAAAATAGGGACACTTGAAGGTGTCTGTATTTGGTCCATTAGCAGCTTTATCAAAACTAGGTACAAGAACCTATCATGAATACCTCCCTTGTCCTCTTAGAACAGCAGTGGCACCCAGCTCAGAGATTCTGGAACTGAGTTCCAGCTGAAAGAAAGCCCTATATGTATATGTAGTGGCAACCCATAATACTGATCGGGCCTGCAGCTACTTACTATATTTACACAAATCTAATGTGACATTGAATCTAATGCACACCCTAATTTTCGCGACGTAATTTGGCATTACATTCGAGTAAATATAGTAACTTTGGTGACTATGGACAGGCCTGTATCACCAGGTGCTCCTGGGCCATCTGCTAGCCCCAAAGTAACTTCTACTTGTCAGCTGCTTGGACAGGAGACCATGTGGGAAGCATATGGAAGCTAGTCAAAGCTCTTCAAAGTGTAAGCACGGCTGATAAATAAAAATAAATCCCGACGAGAAACCCTGACATCTGGCCTGCGCGCTTCATAATCCACGAGGCAAAAATGCAGCCCATCAGCCATTTATGGTGGACCTTGGAAAATCTGGCGCCCTGCTTGGAATTACAAAAATGGTGTGTGCGCGATTTGTGTTCATTTGACAACTGTGAGGGAGGCTTGACCTGCCGACGAAGAGAAAGGATTGTTTCAGAAGTATGCCTGTGTTTAAACTGAAGGGAAGGCTGGCTGCTCAATTTGCGTTAAGCTCAATAACAGGAAAGTACAGTGGTACCTCGGGTTAAGTACTTAATTCGTTCCGGAGGTCCGTTCTTAATCTGAAACTGTTCTTAACCTGAAGCACCACTTTAGCTAATGGGGCCTCTCGCTGTTGCCGCGCCGCCGGAGCACAATTTCTGTTCTCATCCTGAAGCAAAGTTCTTAACCCAAGGTACTGTTTCTGGGTTAGCGGCGTCTGTAACCTGAAGCGTATGTAACCCGAGATACCACTGTAGATACAACTATTTTTATTTCTTTTTAGTTACAGAAACATTTTAGTTTCCTAAGGTTGCAGAGAGTTGTTCAGAAACCCTTATTCCACTCCTAGAGTAGTTTAACAGTCCATCTGTCTTCATAGGGAACTCTGGAAATTGTAGGTCTGTGGAGGGTACCGGGGCCTCCTAATAACTCTCAGCACCCTTAAAAAAACTACTAGCTTGTCCCTAGCTAACTGTGGTACAAGCAAGGGTCCTTGGTAACCACAAGGAAGCATGCTTTTTTGTCTCTCAGGGTCACAAAAACCCAGCAGCAGAGGAGAGTGAATGTGGGGGCCTGTGATTTATACATTCATTTCCTCCCTGACCCAGAGCTGTAATTATAATAATGTCCTATCCTGTCATCAGCATGTCCAGAACTTCCGTCTCCCAATCTCTGCAGACAGGAGCGGTGGTAGAAATGCCAGCACACTCTCAGCAAATACCACAGGGGCAAAGAAGTTAATAGACACCGCATTTAATGCACGAGCAAACCCCGGTGCCGAACACAGCTGCAATTAGCAGCAGGGAGAGGAACAGCATTACCATTTACTCTCGCTCCAGTGTGCTCCCACTCTGCCGCTGCTTCAAGCTGTGTGCGCATGACGTTAGCCACAATCCATACCTATCCTGTAATTTCTAGAGAAATACAACTGTCTGGTGTGTCTTTCCTCAACCCAGCTTCCGCACAATTTGAAAACATAAGCCACACTAACTTCAGAGTTCTTATTATTTATTAAACTTATTCGTCATTGTTTTCCTACCAATATAACCCAAGGTGACCCACAACAATAAATAAATAAATAACAGTAAAACCACCATAAAACAATGCACAGAAGAAGCAAATTTTTAAAAAGCAGAATTAAAACACCCCACCCATTGAAGGGGACCACAGATAATTAAAAGCCAAAGGCCTAGCAGGAAAGAATTGTTGGCTGGGGGCATTAACAAAGAGACTGCTTTGACAGCTTCAGCAGCCTCTTTTACAACAAGGGTGGGGGATACCAGTCTTGGCCCTCTGCAGTGCTCAGGTTAGCATGTGAGCCCATTTTCTCTAGCCATGTCCACAGTCCATCAGTTTATAGGCAAGAGGGTTGGGCTCAGCCCTGCTGGGTATTACAGTACTTGGGACACTGCATCCCCTGTGCGGAATGCGTTGTCAAAGCAGATCCCTGCAGCCAGCAGGATTCAGGGGCAAAACTAGGCTTTATTTCAGCTGGGTCAAAGACACAGTTTGGCGCACACACACCCCATCTGCAAATTTGCTTACACACACACACACACACACACACACACACACACACACACAGGCTGGGGGCCTCAATGGCATCCCTCTGGAGGCTTTACCACCCAGGGCAAAAATAACCTGGCTAGCCCCCCCCCTCCAGGTACCACTCTGTAGGATTGAATCGTCCTCTCATCAGCTGGATAGCGGAGTGTTCAGTCCAGCTGGGTGCTGCTTTGCCAGTGTGTTCCCGGTGGAGACTACTCTGGCAAGGCAGATGCCCTCCCCTCCAGACGATTGACAGGTGGGTGGCTCTGTGTGGGTTCAGAAAGATTCAGATCTGTCCTGTTCTGCTAGCTGCCAAAAAGCTTCCTCTGTTCTACATAATCCCCTCTTGCAGATATAAAACCAGATATTTGGAGGACACCTAAATATGCCCCTCCCTGTCGTATAACTTTTCTTTAGGGTTGGGCCTTGTACCTGGCTCTTAGTTCATCTTGGTTGTACACAATAATAATTTAAAAACTCTTTCAGCCAACTATTAATTCTTTTCTTTTGTATAAAATTTTCACTCGTGGGTGACCGACTGGAACCAAAAAAGCTCAATAGTGGGTTTTTTTAATAATCAGCTTTGGCAGAGTGTGGCACAGTGCAGAATAATTTATTGCTGTATTCATTGGCAAAAATGTGGGCTAGCCGCAAATTGTGTCCCTCTTTGTTAGTGATGTCTGTTACCTGGATCTGCACTACCATAAAATTAAAACGTTTTTCCTTTGTTAAATAGCTTGCAAATGGAATAGTGAAGAAGTGGAAATTTATTTGACGCTAGTGTGCCACCATGTGGTCTTCAGTGAAAGAAAAATAAAGATTTTAAAATTATGTATGGCAGAGGAAATAGCTGCTGTGGCTTGTCTAGGATATTTTGGGTTGCATCCACGTGGTCCGTTGGTTGAATTTCCATCCTGATCTGTTTGCCCAAAGTTTGCAGGGAGATTGTAAGAGGTTGGCTGCTTATTCATTTGACTGATAGTTGCCATCTTTTGAAGAGCAAAAAAGAGGACACATTGGCCACCTTCTCCTATTAACTATGGATCACTATGATGACTCTCATTTTAACATACCCATGAAAAACAGGATGTGTCCTGGAAAAAGAGGACATATGGCAAGCCTATTTGTATGCAGGTCACCTGTTATCCCACACTTTCTAGTAGTACATTCCCCACTGAGTTCCTTACTGCAAAAAGGGCCATTTTTATTTCATTTTTAATATGTTTATAGCACACGAACAAATCCAATTTAATTGTGCCCCCTCAATTCATTGAATTCCACCAGCAAAACTGCTACAATCGAGACAGGACATAACATTTTATGCTATCAGACTTCCGGGTTAGCGCGAACGGCTAATGGCGGATTCCCTCCGAGCTCCGGAGGGAATCGGCTCTGCTGAGGACGGGTCTTGCCGTGCCGGCGACACGGGGACCCTCAGAAACCGCAGGCGCGGAAGCCTGCGGACTTGGTGACTCGGTGGGCACCTTAAGCGCCCTCCCCGACCCACGAAGAGCCTTTTTAAAGGCTGCGGAGAGGGTACGGAGAGTGGCGTGGTGCTGAGAGTAGACCGCTACCTCAGTAGAGCGAAGCCGCAAGCCATGGCCGGAGAGCGCTGACTTTCTTCCCAAAATTTGGACTGGATAACAAAGGACCCGTGAGTAGTGGAATTTGGACTTTAAAAATTTTATCCTGTGAATTCGGCACGATCGGGGGATGTGTTAAAGGGAAGTCCGCACCCCCTCTATTTATAGACGTTTCAAAGCAAGGAACGGAGAATTAAGGCGGAATGAATACTGTTTTGATGATTTAAAAGTTTCTCACAAATTTGATAGAACAAGATTTTTGTGCTGGAGAGAAAGGGAATTTGGAACTTTGTGTGTATCCCCCCCAAAAAACCCGGGAGTGTCCTATTTGGGTCCCGGAGGAAGAAGTGAAAGGAGTTTGACAGCTGTCAAAGAAGCTGTCAAACGGGCGGACAAAGTAAAGAATTTTGTTATTTAATAACTCTTGGAATTAAAGCTGATACATTTGGACTGAGGCGATTGGAAACAAAGTATTGATAATAACAAAGTAACAGATTATTGGAAAAGGACTACTAAATAACTGAAAGCCCCCTAGGGGGAATCAGTGACATTACAATGGCTGCAGAGGGAAAATTACTGGCGGAGATAGAAAAAATGTTTTTTCTCGTGGGAATCCTGCAGGAGCAGAGTATGGCTCTGAGTAAAGTTTTTATGACCTTGAATCCTGAAACAAACAACTCTGCTGAATGCACAAAGGAGATGTACGATAAAAATTCTGCAGCTGAGCAGGAAGAGATGCCTTTGGAATTGACAGAGAAAAAAGAAGGAGTTCAGACACTACAAGTGGAAAATATCAACCAGAAATCTGCAGCGTTAGAGTATGAGCAAGAAGACCTCTGGATTACAGACCTGCGAAAGATGAGAAAGAAGAAGAGAGAAGCCCCTGGAGTACTTGGAATATTAAAACTAGAAAGAACAAAGCAATATGATTGGGACTTTTCTCTTGAGTATGGAAAACTAGATGGCCTTTCGCAGCAAACACTCTTCAACATTCTGAATGAAAGAAAATATGATTTGACTCTGACTGAACTCCTTCGGGGTCTTAGGACCTTCAAAGAGGACTACCAATATAGCTGGCAGAGAGGGACTGACAGAGAATCAGACGCCTCGGACGTGAGGAATCCGGGCTAGAAATATTTTTTGTTTGTTTTCTGGACATTTGTCTAGGAAGGGACAGAAACCGGGGCAGGGGGGGGAGAGAATAGAATTATAAAATGTTATGTTTTGTTCTATTTGGTCAATGTGACCTATAATTAATATAATAAAGGGAAAATTTGTGAAGGGGAAGTTAGATCGACCTTAAAAAAAAAGAAATTAATGATTATAAGAGAATTGGATAGTTGAATACAGATAAACAAAAGATTTTAATTTTTAAAAGCAATGTGAATATCTTTAAGAGGTTAGTTAAGAACTTGCTGAATTAATTTTGGAATTGGGATGTAAGAGGAGGGGGTGGGGGGAAGTCAATGAAAGTGGGTAAAGAAACTTAGGGTATGTAATTGTATTTGTGTGTTTGTTTGTCTTTGTCTTTGTGTGTGTGTCTGTTGTTATAAAATGTAAAAACCCAATAAAAATTATTTTAAAAAAAAAAAAAAAACATAACATTTTATGCTATCAGACCAATAGTCCATCTAGCTCAGGATTTCATCCGAATACCAGTTGTTGGGGATCACGACTGGGGAAAGGGATTTTCGTTCTGCCATGCTCTTTGTGGGTTTCCCAGAGGCATCTGGATAAGCAATCTAAGAACAAGATGCTGGACTAGACGGACCGTCAGTTTGATCCAGCGGGGCTATTCTGGTGCTCGTTACTCACCAAATGACAAAATAAGGATAAAACAGCAAGAATTCATCAGGAGCAAGGACTACAAACCAGAGGTCAGTTGGAACATTCAGTATGTGTGGAATTGTACGTGTGCTTAATTAGGAGCAGCCTTTCTGAGCTCAACAGAACCTGCTTGCAAGTATGCACAGAATTGTGCTAAAGGAATTTGGTGGCAAGTATGCACAGAACTGTGCTAAAGAAATTAGTTGTAAGTATGCACAGAATTGTGCTAAAGAAATTTGGTTGTAAGTATGCACAGAATTGTGCTAAAGGAATTTGGTGGTAAGTATGCACAGAACTGTGCTACAGAAATTAGTTGTAAGTATGCACAGAACTGTACTAAAGAAATTTGGTGGCAAGTAGATAAATAGGTAGGGACGCGGGTGGCGCTGTGGTTTAAACCACAGAGCCGAGGACTTGCCGATCAGAAGGTCGGTGGTTTGAATCCCCGCAACGAGGTGAGCTCCCGTTGCTCAGTCCCAGCTCCTGCCAACCTAGCAGTTCAAAAGCACGCAAGTAGATAAATAGGTACCGCTCCGTCGGGAAAGGTAAACGGCGTTTCCGTGCGCTGCTCTGGTTCGCCAGAAGCAGCTTAGTCATTCTAGCCACATGACCCAGAAGCTGTACGCCGGCTCCCTCGGCCAATAAAGCGAGATGAGCACCGCAACCCCAGAGTCCTCCACGACTGGACCCAATGGTCAGGGGTCCCTTTACCTTTTGATGCACAGAACTGTGCTACAGAAGTTAGTTGTAAGTATGCACAGAATTGTGCTAAAAGGAATTTGGTGGCAAATATGCACAGAACTGTGTTAAATGCACGTTACTTAACTGCGTCTAACCAAGCGGGCACCATATGCTGCTCTTCTCGAGGGTAAGCGCAACTGGACCCAAAAGCCTCTGCAGGCCTCCCAGAACTCAAAGCGTCGCCATGGCGACGAGCAAGCGTCTCTCCGAAGGCGCCGCTCGGCACTCGACTTACCCCCTGTCTACGTGGCTCGGCGACTCGGCTCTGCGGGCTGCGCAGCCGGCCGGCGCATGCGTATTAAATCGGCTCCCCCGTCGGCTTGCCGCTCAGGTTTCCTTTTGGTGTGCGGCGGCGGCGGGGAGCGAAAATGGTGAAGCTGACGGCGGAGCTCATCGAGCAGGCGGCGCAGTACACAAACGCCGTGCGGGACCGGGAGCTGGACCTGCGCGGTGAGGAACGCGGCCTTGTGGTGGCGGCGGCGGCGGCGGCCAGGGAGCGGGAAGCGCGCGGCGCTTGCTTGGCCTTAGTAGGCCTGAAGCGCGCGGGCAGTAGGCAAAGCGGGAGGGGGAGCTGAGAGGGGGACGGTGGCTCAAGAGGGTCACGTTAGGTGGCCCACGTGGGTCGCGCCGCCCCTGTCCTGGAAAGGGTGTGGTTGGCGTACCTGTTGCAAGCTGGTGGTAATAGGAGCCCAATGCCGCAGAGGTCACCTGGGCCTTAAGGAGCAAAGTTGGTTCGGCGGGCACCCCCAAAATAATGGACAGAGGCTAGCGTAAGAAGAACCCTGTTGCATATACAGTGGTACCTCGGGTTAAGTACTTAATTCGTTCCGGAGGTCTGTTCTTAACCTGAAGCACCACTTTAGCTATTGGGGCCTCCTGCTGCCGCCGCGCTGCCGGAGCACAATTTCTGTTCTCATCCTGAAACAAAGTTCTTAAGGGTATGCCCCACGGAGAGCCTCAAGGTCCATAAATAGCAACACCCTAGTGGTCCTGGACCCTAAGGAAGTTAGATTAGCTTCAGCCAGAGCCCAGGGCCTTTTCAACTCTGGCTCCGTGGAACGCTCTGCCTCATGAGACCAGGGCCCTGCGGGATCTGATTTCTTTCCGCAGGGCCAGTAAGACAAGAGTTGTTCCACCTGGCCTTTGGCTTGGAGCCAATTTGATTCCCTCCCCCTCTTTCTTTTTTCTTTTCCTTTCTCCTGCTGCGATGAGGTTTCAATATTTTAATGTTGTATTTTAATTTTGTTTTTAAGTTGTATTCATTCAATTTGTTTTTATTATTGTTTGTTAGCCGCCCTGAGCCCGGCCTTGGCTGGGGAGGGCGGGGTATAAATAAAAATTATTATTATTATTATTATTATTAACCCGAAGCACTATTTCTGGGTTAGCGGAGTCTGTAACCCGAGGTACCACTGTACTGTAGATAGGTAAAGGGACCCCTGACCATTAGGTCCAGTCGTGGCCCACTCTGGGGTTGCGGCGCTCATCTCGCTTTATTGGCCAAGGGAGCTGTCGTATAGCTTCCGGGTCACGTGGCCAGCATGACTAGCCTGCTTCTGGCGAACCAGAGCAGAGCACGGAAATGCCGTTTACCTTCCCGCCGGAGTGGTACCTATTTATCTACAGTGGTACCTCAGGTTAAAAATTTGATTCGTTCTGGAGGTCCATTCAACCTGAAACTGTTCTTAACCTGAGGTACCACTTTAGCTAATAGGGCCTTCCGCTGCCACTGCGCCACCGCCACGCAATTTCTGTTCTCGACCTGAAGCAAAGTTCTTAACCCGAGGTACTATTTCTGGGTTAGCGGAGTCTGTAAGCTGAAGCGTCTGTAACTCAAGGTACCACTGTACTTGTACTTTGACGTGCCTTCAAACTGCTAAGTTGGCAGGAGCAGGGACCGAGCAATGGGAGCTCACCCCGTCGCAGGGATTTGAACCACCGACCTTCTGATCAGCGAGCCCTAGGCTCAGTGGTTTAACCCACAGCGCCACCCGCGTCCCGTTGCATATATATACAGTGGTGCCCCGCAAGACGAATGCCTCGCAAGACGAAAAACCCGCTAGACGAAAGGGTTTTCCGTTTTTCGAGGCGCTTCGCAAGACGAATTTCTCTATGGGCTTGCTTCGCAAGACGAAAACGTCTTGCGAGTCTTGCGATTTTTTTCGCTCCCCCCCCCTTTTCTAAGCCGCTAATAGCCGCTAAGCCGCTAATAGCCGCTAATAGGGTTGCTTCGCAAGACGAAAAAACCGCAAGACGAAGAGACTCGCGAGACGGATTCTTTTCGTCTTGCGAGGCACCACTGTACAGTCTCTAATAAGAGGCCATCCACACAGTTCCAGGAAACTCAAAAGGAGCTAATGAAGACCCTTACACTGTCATGTTTAGTATTCATTTTAATTTATTAAATCTGTATATCACAGAGCAGATCACAACATAAAAATGCAAAATGGGAACACAGAATACAAACCAAAGCGAAACAAAAACACCTAATAACCCTCCCTCCCACAAGTATTTGGCATCTAGAGTGATTTCTTAAGAATAGAGCTTTTAATTAGCTGTTGCAGCTGTTAACTGTTGATGGAATTTCCCTCTGTGAGCCTCCTTTTTTAAAGCAATTTAAGAGAATGGCTATTACCACAAAGGAAGCTGTCATATACTGAGCCGACCATTGGTCTATCAAGCTCAGTGTTGCTTCTACATTGACTGGTAGTGACTCTCTAGGGTTTCAGACAGAAGCTTCTCTGAGCCCTACCTGAATTTTCCAGATATTAAACCTGAGACCTTCTTCAAACAAAGCATGTGCTCTACCTGTGAGCGAAGGCACACCCGTTATTTAACATGACTTGTAGCAGTGAGAACTACAAATTAGCATTGAGTGCTTTGAAGTACTATTTTTTCCTGCCTATCCTAAAACTGCTGGCACGCAATTTCACTAAGTAACCCCAAGTCCATCCTCTCAGAATTGTCAGGATAGTTGTAAGAAACACTGAGGTGATAGTTTTCTTTCATATGTTGTCTAATGCATAACTAAAGTATATATTTCTCCTGCACTATAGTTTGTTTGTTTTTGTCCCATGTTGCATCATCAGGATATAAGATCCCTGTGATTGAGAACTTGGGCGCTACTTTGGACCAGTTTGATGCTATCGATTTCTCTGACAATGAGATTCGGAAGTTAGATGGGTTTCCTCTACTGAAAAGACTGAAAACATTGCTGATGAATAACAACAGGTTAAGGTGAGTGTCTTTCCAACTGCAATTTTGAGGTCTCTGGCTGCAGTTCTCGATACTCCTTGTACCACTTATTCAAGTGTAAGCTTAAAAGCAGCTGCAGTTTGAGGAAGAGGACCTACAACTTCCAAGATAATAATTACTCTGATGCCCCCTCCCCCCATTTTATTTTATTTTAGCCGAATAGGTGAGGGACTTGAACAGTCTTTACCAAATCTCAAGGAGCTCATTCTTACCAACAATAACATCATGGAATTGGTAAGTGAAATAAAGGATGAAAGAAATTGGAATGATTGAATGACATACACGCAATCACTAGAAAGGCCCCAACTTTTCTAAGATAGGGTTTTCTTGCCTTTTTTTGATTACATGAGGCAACTTTCTCAGTGAAGATTTTACCCATTCTGACTTCTTGAGAGCAGTTGCAATGTAGCAGATAATACCAGTGAAATGTTACTCAGAATATTGTTTCCATGTTGTTGCTTAAAATAAAGAAATGGCCCAGGTTTGCACACAACATTAAACCGTGGTTTTGTGCTACATGCATGAGCAAGAAGACCCTGAACAACACTGCTCTCCCATTTCTTCCTTCCATGCAGCTGGGAGTCCTTGGCAGCGGTTAAATTTTGCTTTCCACTGATCACAGCTTATCATTGCGAATGACCTAGAGATTGTGATTTGTAACAAATTCTGTTAAGTTTAAACAAGCCAGCTCCAGAAACAACAGTTTGAAGCTTGTGGCCCTCCAGATGTTAATGGACTCCTGCTGCCTTCAGTCAGCATGGCAGTCCTTTGATATCTACCATCAATCTTGGCTGGTTGCTTGGTCTGAAAATAAATGGCCATAAAGGCTTGCCTGAGCTTAGGAAAAGCAAAGTTAAACAAATAAGCTCTGTGATCCAAAACTACCTGAAAAACCTGAACTTAAAATTATTTCTTAATCAGACACTGTATTTTGTTAATATGCAGTTTTGCCATTGAGATTTGTACAGTGGTACCTCGGGTTAAGAAATTAATTCGTTCTGGAGGTCCGTTCTTAACCTGAAACTGTTCTTAACCTGAGGTACCACTTTAGCTAATGGGGCCGCCATGCCGCCACCGCACGATTTTTGTTCGCATCCTGAAGCAAAGTTCTTAACCCGAGGTACTATTTCTGGGTTAGCGGAGTCTGTAACCTGAAGCGTCTGTAACCTGAGGTACCACTGTATAGGAAAGTGGTGCATGTGTTGTCTCCGTATAAGATCACAGATTTTTCTTTTGGTGCATTTATATGTGGAGAGAAGCAATGTCCAGTTGGAAATAGCATCTACATACAATATGGTTGGGTGTAGTAAGCCATACACACCCTTGGAGAAGAGCTCAGTAAACAAGTGAAAAAAATCAGCTGAAAATAAACCCTAGAATGGAAACTGACCCCATAAATAACTTTTGTTGCTGCTGTTCTGGGTGAATTTTTGAATGCAAAGACACTAAAGGTTAATTCTTGCTTTTACAATGTAAAGCCATACAACTGAGACAAATGTGTTTAACATGTTTCACATAGTGAGTTAAGCCTAACTGTTCCTAAGCTATAAAGTTTGAAATGCTCATTCTGTAGTATAATTAACTTTTGGTTAAGGGGCTGAGTGTGAGCTGGAAAACGTATATTAACATAGCTTTAACTACATTTGTGTTTCTCTTATTCAGGGTGATCTAGATCCTTTGGCAACTGTCAAATCACTAACATATCTGAGGTATGAGATAATTCACCTTTGTGATCAAATATTATAATATGCCTTCCTTACCAAACGTCTGTCCTATAGATTAAGGTTGGCAACATGATCTGCCAAATATTTTTTTCCTGAAGCCTTCAACACTTAATAGAACTAAGAGGGCTTGATTTGTTTTCCAAAAGCTCTCTAGGGATTTCCGAGTGTGGAGTTGTGGTAAGAATTCACCTCTACACCCCCACTGTTTGTTACCCTGGTGAGGGACCACCTTTTAAATGAACCACAGAACCAAGGAAACTGTTTCAAGTCCAGCATCCAGATTTAGGGACTCAGTGTTTTTATTTATTTTATTTATTGCAATAGAACTCAACCCAAAGTGCCAGTTGAGAGGGTTTGCTCAGAGGCACTTCAGAGCAAAAGCTTATATAGTAGTTCAAACGCAGCAAACGAAGACTCATAAAACATCTTCACATACGTCAGGAAAGGTTACAGGTCATGAAACAGAAAAAATGTATGGCTTTTTCCTGCTTTCCACTCCCCCTGCTGTCGCCTTGTGGTTGACCAGCAGTGCCTAGACCTTTTGCCCATTTTGGGTATTGGATGTCCCACATTGCCCTGGCAGCCTAGTCTATTATCATTCTTTGCTGACGTTTCTCCATCTATCTTTCAGGAAGCTTCCAAGGATTTCTGATTAAGACTCTGGTACTAACTCATATGAAAACATCCTGCCATTTGTGCTGCTTTCAAGGTCAGATAAGGAGAGATGGAATGCAGCGTAGGCGGGAGAGTCTCACAAATGAGAACACACAAAACTCAAGCCTAACACATTCTGTCTAACAGTTAAATGCAAAGAAAGTGAAACGCTGAAACATTATTAAAATAATAAAAATGTACACCTGGGGTCTTTAGATGTGAATTCTTACCACAGAGTGATGCTTCTTCACAAGAGGAGAGTATAATAAAAGTATGATGAGATAAATAATTATATACTGAAGGGATCCATATTTATTTTATGTAATTAACATTTGCATAGTTCATTTTTTAACATTTTGCTGTGGCTTTTTCAGAATGAAAAGAAAATGAAAATATTATGCTTCATATAGTTTACTTATCAGATAATATTTTGATTCATAGATGGCACCGGATATCATAGGTCTTTGAAAAAGGTGTCCCATCTTCCTGTCTCTGATTGTAATGTTTGCATAAACTTTTATGTTCATGAGCATCACAAACAGATATGCATTAACACGTAGCAGATCAGTAGGTCCTGCCTCCAATAAAATTAAATTTGAGAGCAGTTCTGACATCAGTAATCCAGTAACAGTGACAGCAATCAAAGCTCTTATTCTTCATCAAATAGTGTAATCAGGTTACTTTTGGTTATTAATCTCCCTTTAATTAGTCAAGCAACTTGGCTTTTTACCTCGGTCCTCAAAGTGGCTGGTGGACCAAAGCATACTTAAGAGGTCGGCAGTACTAGGGTCTTGGCCTCTTAAAAATAATTATTCCCAACATTGGTAAGAACCTGGGAGATGAAGGGGAAAGACACTTGGCAGTAGGGAATGTTGGGCCAAAACATTCATCTTCAGCAGTGCCTTTGTTTGAACTGTGTAAATATGTTTCTCCTTTTCCTCCCTTCAGTATTTTAAGGAATCCAGTCACAAATAAGAAGCATTATAGGTTGTATGTCATCTTCAAGGTCCCACAAGTCAGAGTCCTGGATTTCCAAAAAGTGAAATTAAAAGTAAGTGTTTTGGCAATTGTGAAGAATTTGTCTTTTGAGAAGCTATGCATTTAAATGTTTACTACTTGAGTTTTCTTTTCGTGCCTATAGTATAACATAGTTTTCTCATTATAACGCATTTTCAGACTGTGACATTTGTTTATGGCTATGGCTCTGCAAATGTAATTCTGAATGCCTTTCTCATGACCATACCGATATCATGAAAACACATTTATGAATCTGCAGTCATAAGCCTGGAAGCTTTTTTATTTGGAACTGTATTTTAGATTTGAATCATTATTAACATAAATACAGGATTGCCTTCTCCTCACCAATCAGCAAATGTTAGCCTAAATGAAAGCTTGAAGCAGTTTTCAGACGATAAACACGCTGAAGCTTTTTACTATATATCTTATTGTGTGTTCCATTTACTTGAAATAGTTTCTGTGAAGGTAATTCCTAGAAATGGGGGGGTGTCTATTCCCTGCCTGCAGCTGTGGCTGGAGGAAAGAAAGCAGAGTCTTATCAAATATGCTTTGAGATTAAATGTTAGTTTCTTGTGTAACAAATAAACTCTAGTTTGCCTGCTGGCTGTGACTTCAATCAACTTCATACTGTTTTTGAAGTGAAATTAATGGACAGGAACTATTGGGTGGTGGGGAATATCTCAGTGGACTCCCTTGCCATCTGAGCTAAATGGAAAATTGATCTTTCTTGTGAAGGGTTATAGGTTTCACTAGGGCCAACTTTTAAGGCTTCATCTTGATGCCACCTTGTTTTTTTCAAGAATTGCACCTCACCGTGCCATTTCTTTTTGGGAGAGAGGAGCTATGCACCGTATACATGCTTCTATTGAATGTTGCATTAACTCTGTGTGTGTGGTATCGCTGTAGGAGCGTCAGGAGGCAGAGAAAATGTTCAAGGGCAAGCGGGGTGCACAGCTTGCAAAGGATATTGCCAGGAGAGCAAAAACGTAAGATACAGATAACCACTTTAAACTGGCAGTCTCCTTCAGAAACACCACAGCCGGTTTGTAAATAACTCTTGGGCTGTAAGAAAATTGAGTAGTCGGTGCACTAGTTAGCACCAAAATTGCCTAGTTGATGAATGGCAATCATTGCTTCTTTTTCTCGACAAGCACATTATGAACCCGGACAGTTTTAACACCCAAGCTAGCAGCTTGAACAACACATCCGATTGATATTTTTTTCATAAAAGGCTCTAAAAAGGGTGGGATGTGGGAAGGTCACTCTGCTGGTGTTTCTGAAGGAGCTATTACTTGATTGTATCAGTTTGTTAACAAAGATGAGATACTACACCTGATTGAAATTGGTGCTTCCAGAGACTTCTCTTTGGAAGCTCGAGAAGCATGACAATAACGCTTTGACTTTAACAAGGCGTCTTTTTTCCTTCTGAAGTTTCAACCCAGGTGCTGGCTTGCCAAGTGACAAAAAGAAGGTGGGCCCTTCCCCAGGAGATGTGGAGGCTATTAAGGTAATGTTTTTTCAGGCTTGTACAGGGAGGAATCTACCAAGAAAAGCATTCACTGTCATTTACTTCCAGAAGATAATCTATCTATGTGTGTATTGAGTGTGCCACATTGCTTTGTTTTTCAGGTACTGACATAGTTTGCGTAGCTTTCCTTTGCAAATAAAGAGTTCAGATTTTGTAAACATACTATAACTGTCTTGCTCCTTATTGCAAAAATTCAAGTTTCTAAGTGGCCAGATCAACACAGTCTGATAGCTAGGGGTAGATATCAGTAGGTTAAATATGTATTTGTCTAAGGAGCAACAGCTAAAATGTAATAGGTAATAAAATGTCACCCTCTAGTTGGAATTGAATTGAACTCTTCTTGACATGCTGAATCGTTTTTCTTGGTGTTCAGACCAGTCTTGTTAGCACTGTTGTAATAGGCACAGTTCATGTGTTGTGAATCAGGCATTGAATTTAATGTTAAAAGTGTTGCATAAGTGACCTTTGATCTTTCCCTTTAAGAATGCCATTGCTAATGCCACAACACTTGCTGAAGTAGAGAGGCTGAAGGGTCTGTTGCAGGCTGGTCAGATACCTGGCAGAGATCGTAAAGCAGGTAAGGAATATCTTTGGAACCCTTATTCTTGCAGGACATTTAGAACAGAGGTTGGACTGCCCCTTTTCTCTCTCTTTCTTCCTCTCCGCGCAGGGGAGTTGGCCTTTGCCAGAAGTCAATAACAGCAACACACACACCCCTGCCACCAGCCAAACAATACCCCAGCCCAAGAATCTGTTCAGCAGCCTTGGCTTTTGTAGCTGGAGTCAATCACAGCCCTGCCCTCCCAGGCCAGGTGGGAAAAGGCCTGCCAGGCAGGGAGCAGGTCTTCCAGGACTCAAAGCCAAGACGGTATAAGGCAGCTTCTGATTTTTAGACAGCTAGAAGTTTTAAGAAAGCTAGGGTTTTCCATGGCCTAGAAAAGGTGGCTATGCAAAATTAAGTATTTCTTGGCAGCAATAGTTAGTAGAATAGCCATTATTGCAGCGTGAGGAAGCAAGCAAATTAAGAATCTGCAAATTCACTTAATGCTAGTGAGCTAAATTTGAAGCATCAAAAGCCCATCTTTGGAATACTTCCATAGAATAAAAAAGCAGACCTGTACAATCGCTCCTTATCATCAGCTTCACATTTGTGGTAGAGGGAATGATTAAAATATTAAGAAATTGTGCTCTTTTCTTTAGGCCCTATGGATGAGGCTGAAGAAGAGATGGAGGAAGATTCAATTGCCAATGGATCCTAAAATGCATTTTTCTGCATCTGGGAAGTCTGCAGAATACTCTGTACCATTGTCTGTCAAAGCCTTTTGATTGATTGCTGAAGTGGAATTATTATTTTTTGTAGTTTTTGTTCAGAATCACTCTTGTTAATTTTTTATACTGTACATTTTGAAGTAAAATTAAACCTTTTTTCCTAAACGCAGCATAACATTTGGTGCAATCAGTTGGTTTTAAAATAATATTATTGCAGCCTTATGTTCCGTGTACCACCATCCCACCTCCATGTGCATGTGTTGGTGCCATGGTAAGTTTCAAGCCATAGTTTGCACTTGCCCTCCATACCAGGAGGTTACATGTGAACTATTGTTCATTTAAAAACTTTCCTTTTGGAGAGATACAGTTCACTTGCAGAGAGCCATGGCCACATTGTTTATTGTTTGTTCCAGAAATCACAGAGAAGAAAGGGTTGGAGGAGAGATACAGTTACCAGATTTTTTCAATGAATCTGGGGACCCTTTTTTGGGGGGGGGGGGAGCTGAGTAGCAACAGGGAGTCAGTAGTGGGGATGGTTAGGCAAAAGACCCTGGGCCCAAGCACACATGCATATTGTATAAAGGTGCAAAGCCCTTCTTTTGCACCCTGTGAAACATAAATGTGCAGAGTTTTTTAAAAACTGGGCAACAGCACGCCCGTGACTCCTGAGCTTTCCCCGATCTCCTGCCCCCCTCCTCCTTTGTTTTGACTGATCAGGAAGTCACGGGCTCGGGAGTCACGGGCGGGCGGCTATTGCCCAATTTTTTTATAAAAAAACCTCTGCATTTATGTATCACGGTTCAAAAGAAGGGCTTTGCACCTTGCCTGGCAGAGAAACCACGCACCTTGCGCCCCTCCTGGGCAACGCCCACCCACCCGTGACTCCCAAGCCTCCCCTGATCTGTCAAAACAAAGGGGGAAGGAGGCAGGAGATCTTTACCACTGGACGTCCCTGGTTCCCCTTCGGCAGTGGCGGTGGTAGCGAACAGCTCCTGAAGCCAGCCAGAGCCAACTGCGCTACCAGGCTGGCTCCGGGCTGCTGAGGCTGCCACTGCCACATTCCCAGGGGACAGATTTGCAAATCTGGGGACATTCCGGGGACAGATTTGCAAAGCCGGGGATGACTGGTAACCCTACTCTAAGAGCCTGCTAAGCCACACCTACACTGGCAACTTCAGCTCAGGGCTCAGGTTAGCCCTTTCATGCACACAAGTGTGAATCAATAACTATACTACAGCAGTTATTACCTCAGAGAAGGTAAGGTTGACCCCTATTCTGACACAAATGTCAGCCAGAACGTCTGCATTGCTTCTGTTACGTGCCTTGGTGAGTGATGGATGTGTGAATGTGAATCCACCTTATAATAATCCACCCCCATCATTCAGCCTGAACACTGGGGAACCTCTTTTTTGTGGAGGTCCAGATTCCCTTAGGGGGTGTTTTGTGGGAGGTACGTTTTGTTGGTGGACAGGGCTGTAGCTTGTGGTAAGTGGAGCCAGAGCTAAAAGTGGGCAGGGTTTTATGTTACTTCCTCTGCACCTGGGAAGCTGCCTGTGGAGAGATTGTTCTCAGTGGAATTCTGAAATGTTTCTTCTCTCCTCCATTTGCCCACACCCCATGTGAAATCAAGCCAGTGGCTGCAGTTTCACCATTTTTAGTGTCTAAAAAGGGCTGCCACCCTTTGTTTAGTAAATGCTCTGGGTATGAGCGCACTAACATTGCAAGTATCTCTTCTTCTTTACTTGCTGTGGGAGGGGCCAGTTCTTCTTATTGATGGGACTCCCTCAACCATTAAATCTCTGGGCTTCTTGTGGCTTGACCTAGCCTCGTCTGTCCTGTCTGTGATGGGGCTATGAGCCACACACGAAAACTTCCATCTCCTGCTTCCGTGTAGTAACGCAGCCAGGGCCAAAGCCTAGAACCATGTAGCCACCCGACACCCACCCATCCCATGACCACCCAAAGAGTGGCAGGTGATGGGAGGCACTGGCAAATGGATCCTGCATCAGTATCTGGATCAGCAGGCTCACATCAGGCCCCACAAAGTTTGCCATTGGTTGCCACAGTATCCCCCCCCACACACACACACAAAGGATGGAGGTGGTGACTAGTCATGGTTACAGTCTACCTCCACTGTTGGAGGTAGGATCCACTGGAGTACTGCTTACTGCGGTGGGTAGTGATTGTGGTGATGCTCTCTAGTCACGAGCACTTGGACTAAAATTGTCTTATCAAAAACTTCACTCTTGTGGTTTGTCACCACAACAGCTACTCACTTTGAGTTTTAGTAAAGCAGACAGTCTAATTTGTCAGCGCCTAAATGATATTGAGCATCAGAACAGCTTGGCCACAATAAGGAAATTTTGCCCATGGTATGTCTTGCATCTTCCCATTTCAACTCTGGCACCCTATCTACATAACCTAGCAATTCTAAAATAATAGACACACTTTTACTCTCGCAAGATTGAATGTATTGCCCTTGGCTGTACTCAAGGGACGATTCCAACAAATTCCACCCGAAAAACGCTTATGCCCCTGTGGAGATGGCAGTACCAAATTGGCGCATGCCCTTCTAGCTTGCACTCTTTAGAAAGACTTTGAGGAATGAGATTATCACCCCTCTTTTATTGTCCATTCTGGGTCGCTCAACCACTGCTAGTGTCCTTTCTCTTGGCAGATCAAGATGAGCAAGTGACAGCAAAGATTGCAACGTTTTTAGTTGGGGCACTCAGAATAAGATCCACTACAGTGGATGCTCGGGTTGCGAATGTGATCCATGTGGGAGGCATGCTTGCAACCCACAGTGCCATGTCTGCGCACACATGGCTTGCGATTCGGTGCTTCTGCGCATGCGCAAAGCGTGATTTAGCACTTCTGCGCATGTGTGACCACCGAAACCCGGAAGTGACCCGTTCCGGTACTTCTGGGTTTCGGCGCATCCGTAACCCGAAAAAGCACAACCTGAAGCGTCTGTAACCTGAGGTATGACTGCATTTGACTATTGATTCAGAACCCTAAAATGTATTTGTGGTGATAACACAGGGTCCCCGGACGTTTGACGGTCTATTGATCCCTGTGCCACCACTGTGCTCGCTTACCCGCTGCCACCAACCCGTTACTCTCGGGTATGCACTGAGTCCAGACAGTTAAAATTAAACCAAATAAGTTTATTTTATAAGCATTTACAAGTTTATGGTTTCTCAGATAATTTTCTTGTCAGTTTCTTAAACTTAGTTTCTTTACCGGCCTATACCTTGCTAATACCTTCTGACTGATTATCTCAACTGTTTCTCTGACTCCTCTTAACAGATTCTCTTATTCTCTCACATCAGACTAGCCCAACCCACAGACTTATCCTCCCTCTCTCTTCTCTAACTCCAGACTGACTTCTTAACAACTCGAACTTGAACTTGAACTCTTCCCCTTGGGTTCCTATAGGTTAGGCATTTTACAATTAGTTAACCCTCTCCTTATGAACCCAGTATGATGTCACACACCTAGGAGGGCAAACGCCACAGTATTTTATATAATTGACTTTTTATTTCTATTCTTTGTATATTGTATTGTTGTTTTATTGCTATGGCCGATGGCTGATGCAAATAAAGATTTCATTCATTCTCTGCTCCTGCCTTTGGGCTTCACAGAAGCATCTTATGGACTAGATAGGTCTTTGGCCTGATCCAGCAGGGCTTTTCTCATGTTCTTGTATCATGGTAATATTTTTAGTTTAAAAATATATTTGTTTCTACAAACAAAATGTGCCCTTTCCCAGGTAAGTGTGCTTAACACCAGACTTGTAACGCCAAAAATTCCTGGACCCATGAAGGTGCTATGATTTCAGGTCTTGTTTTTTTGTTTTTCAGTTTCCGTGCACTTTTTCATAGTATTGTTTTCTTTTCAAAAGGGTTGGCAAACTTTTAATTTTGTCGTAAGACATCAGGAATGTAGAAGCAGTTGCACAGCATGGAATAATAGAGGTCTGCTAATTGCATACTTTTGCAACTGAAGTAATACCTAATTAGGGATTGTTTTTGATTTTTAAAGAAGTCCTGCTCCTCTGCCAAAAAAAAAAAGACTTCCAGGGCAACTTACAAATCACTAAAAAGAAAGTTTTTATCTCTTAATGACCTCAGACATACCATCTGAAAAACACAACACAAAATGAAAATGGTTTGCAGAATAGAGGAAAAAATAACCAAATACCCTTAGTTTTCACATGCTTTTTATCAGAAAAAATACAAAACGGAAAGGCACTGGTGAAAAGCAACAGCAATAATAGAATTGCAGAGTTGGAAAAGAACGCCACAAGGGTCATCTAGTCCAACCCCCTGCAATGCAGAAATATTTTGCCCAGCATGGGTCTCCTTGACAGATTAGGAGTCTCGTGCTCTACTGACCGAGCTACGTCAGTAGACAAACTGTTTGGCAGATTACACAGCTCTCAGAGAATCGACAGTCCAGGCATCTGTTGCTCCAGTTCTAGCATGCAGTCGAGGCTGAAGTTGCAACCACAGCGGTAGAGCTTGCGCAGCCTGCCCAAGCCCCGTACGATATAAGCCAGACTTGCGTCTCCCAGAGTTTCGCAGCAGGTAATGTTCAAGGTTGAAAGGGGCAAGCACCCCCTTGACAGGTGCCCAATTCCCTCGTCGGTGATATTGCAGTAGCTTACTTCGAGGATGTTCAGGCTGCTCATGCCCGACAGGAACAGCAGCCCCTCGTCCCTGATCTTCTCACAGCAGCAGAGTTTGAGGTGGCGCAAGCAGGAGAGGCCCTGGGCCAGATACCGACAGGTGAGATTGGTGAGCCGCTCGCATTCCTCAAGGTCGAGCTCCTCCAGCTGCAGGCAGCCGCGGCTGGTGATGCCCGCAAGGTGCCCAATGCCCATGTCGCTGATTCTCTGGCAGAAGCTCAGGTTGAGGCTCTTCAGCCTGCTCAGGAGCGACATGGACAGCAGAGCCCCATCCCCGATATTCCCACAGAAGCGGAGGCTGAGGTGGACCAGGCGGGGGAGGCCCTGGGTCACGTAGCGGACGGCATGATCGCTGAGCTGGCCGCAGCCCGCCAGGTCGAGTTCCTCCAACTCCAGGCAGCCGTCGGCAGTGATGCCCGCGAGGTGCCCAACGCCCACGTCGGTGATTCTCTGGCAGAAGCTGAGGTTGAGGGTTCTCAGCCTGGTCAGGCGCGACAGAGGCACCAAAGCCTCATCTCTGATGCCCCCACAGAAGCGGAGGCTGAGGTAGCGCAGGCGGGGGAGGCCCTGGGCTACGTGGTGGAGGGCAACATCGCTGAGTCTGTCGCAGTTCTCTAGGCTGAGGCACTCCAGCTGCAGGCAGCCCCTTGCCGTGATGCCCGCCAAGTGCCCTACGCCCGCATTGGTGACCAGGTTGCAGTGGTCCAGGCTGAGCTTCTTCAGGTGCAGCAGCCTGTTGCTGAGGAGCAGGAGGCCCGCGTCACTCACATGCCTGCACCCGAACAGCACCAGCTCCTCCAGGCCTTTCAGATGCTTGCCAATCTGTGCCAGGCTCCTCTTGGTGACGGATGGGCAGCCGGTCATGTTCAGCGCCCGCAGGGAGGGCAGCCCGGCCCGCAAAGCCCGGCACAGCTCACTGTAGGTTTCGGGGGTGCAGCTTGCGTGGCTGACGAAGCCCATGGTGACACAGGGCGTCATCACGATCCGCACCCGACGGATGCCCCAGGCTGCCATGTTGGCCAACATCGACGGGTCGTTGCGGAGATGGCAGAGGGACACGGGGGCCTCCGAACGCCACCACAAGATCTGGTAGGAAGCGGCTTGCCAGTCGCGGCACACCTGCGACACCTGGACCTGGTCCTCGTCGTCCAGGTACTCGAAGATCTTGATCAGCAGCTCCGGAGGCAGGAGAGAGATGGGAGGAGGCGGCGGCGGCTCCTGCTCGGAACCGCTGCTGCTGCTGCCGCCGCCGTCGTCCTCGGGAGGAGGCGCCTTTCGCTTCCTCCCGCCGGGACCCATCGCCTGCGGAGCCCGGCTGCAGACGAGCAAACTTCGCCTTGCGTCTGGTTAGCCGCCCGGCGCTGCTCGAGACTAGCTGCTTGCTGGACCCGTCCTCCGCTACTTGTGCCCGAAGCCCAGCCCAGCGATGGGGCGGGTGAAGCCGGAGCCCCCGCCCCTTCCAGGATCTTTCTAAAGTCAAGTCTTGCTTCCATGGGCGTAGCCAAGAAAACGGGGAGCAGGGGGCAGGTGCCCCCCCCCCAAATCCAGTAAATCAATAAAAATACTTAACTGAGGTTCTGCCCCCTAACATGAAACTTGCCTCCCCCATAAATCCTGGCTACGCCCATGCTTCCTCCCCCATGATCATAGGAGCCAGCTCCTAGGAGCCGAGGTCCCCCCCCCCAATAAAATATTTGAGGGGGCCGCCCCCCAAAGTTGATAGGCGTTGCAATTCAAATAGGGTTTGCGTGTGCCGTGTCATGTGGTCGATTATGCGGTGTGGGCTTGCCTGCTTCCACTCCACCCTTCCCCCTCCAATATTTTATTCAAGTTGGCCCCTTTGCCCAACATGCTACCCTCCAGGTGCTGAACTACAATTCCCGCGAGTGGCGAGCTAATCATCATGGGAGTTGCGGTTCAAAGCTTTCAGGGGGCGCCAGGTTGCCGAAGGCCGGCCTGGATTGACCCGGCTGCGCCCCTGCTGCTGCTTCGCAGAATTTGGGAGGGTTGAAGGGTTTTTTTTACAATCAAGTGCTATTTACAATCAAGTGCTATTTCAGTTTTATGCAGTAAGTATGTCACAAACATACTTTCCAGTAGTGATGTATGGAAGTGAAAGCTGGACCATAAAGAAGGTCGATCGCCGAAGAATTGATGTTTTTCAATTATGGAGACTCTTGAGAGTCCCATGGACTGCAAGAAGATCAAACCTCTCCATTCTGAAGGAAATCAGCCCTGAGTGCTCACTGGAAGGACAGATCCTGAAGCTGAGACTCCAATACTTTGGCCACCTCATGAGAAGAGAAGACTCCCTGGAAAAGACCCTGATGTTGGGAAAGATGGAGGGCAGAAGGAGAAGGAGACGGCAGAGGACGAGATGGTTGGACAGTGTTCTCGAGGCTGCCAGCCTGAGTTTGACCAAACTGCGGGAGGCAGTGGAAGACAGGAGTGCCTGGCGTGCTCTGGTCCATGGGGTCACGAAGAGTCGGACACAACTAAACAACAACAACATGTCGCAAACGCCGCAGCCAGAGTTTTTGCAAAGGTTTTGTGCTGCTTTCCGTGCAGGTCTCCTCTGGAGTAAGCCCCGCCCCCTGCCATAGACCTTATTCCCTAGCAAAGCGCGCCGCGCGACGGCTGCCTTCGCTTTCAAAACTTTGCCCCGTCATCTTAACTTTCGCTCCTCCCCCTTCTCCGGATTGGCTGTAGCTCCTCCCTCCTGTCGCCTCCACTTTCCTCGAGGAACACCGTTTTCCCCCTCCTGTCTCTTCCTGATTGGCTTAAGCTTCTCCACGCCCTCATTGGCTCGGAACTGGAGTTCCGAGGTGCTGTTTTTTTCATTGGACAGTTAACGAAAGGGGCGTGGTGATTACAGCTAACAGGACCCGGATGTTGCCGCGGAGGAGGGTCAGTTGCAGTTCCGGGTCTGCTGCGAGATGGATTTGGGGGCAGCGCAAGAGGGGAATCCGCCCCTGGAGCGGGAAGGGGTCCAGTTCCTTCAGCAGACAGGTGAGGGAGTCTCTGGGGGGAAAGGGGATTAGCAGGGCCAGGAAGCGGCCCTTGAAGAGCCTCCATTTTCAGGAATAGCCTACCTTAAAGCTGTCAGGTGCTGTCTGGGGACAAAGTAGAGGGCTCGTCGTTGTTTATCGGTGTTAAATCGCCTGCCTGTCGATCTATAGAGGAGCAGCTGCGTTTTGTGGCACCTTTTCAAAAGGCAGGTGAATTTCTCAACGGCCTAATCTGTAGCTTTCAGTGGTAGAGCCTCTGCTTCGCGTGCAGAAGGTGCCCTCCATCTCCAAAGCAAGGTTGTGAGAGAATTCCTGTCTGAAATCCCAGCGCAGTGAACACAGGTCTGGATGTGCCAACAATGGTCTGACTTTTTGTAAGGCAGCTTCCGAAAGCCTATGTTGTGATAAATACAGTGGTACCTCAGGTTACATACGCTTCAGGTTACATACGCTTCAGGTTACAGACTCCACTAACCCAGAAATAGTGCTTCAGGTTAAGAACTTTGCTTCAGGATGAGAACAGAAATCGTGCTCTGGCGGTGCGGCAGCAGCAGAAGGCCCCATTAGCTAAAGTGGTGCTTCAGGTTAAGAACAGTTTCAGGTTAAGAATGGACCTCCGGAACGAATTAAGTACTTAACCTGAGGTACCACTGTAAAAACAGGTTTGCTGGCTGGCTTGCTATAGTGTTCTAAGCACTCGGTGGAGGTTTGCAAAGGGTTACAATTGTATAGATATGATACAGGAGGGAAAAGGAATGGAGAAGGAGGAGGAAAGCAAGTGAATGCAGGTACAAGTAGAGCAGGCATTCCCAACCTTCGGCCCTCCAGATGTTTTGGACTACAATTCCCATCATCCCTGACCACTGGTCCTGTTAGCTAGGGATCCTGGGAGTTGTAGGCCAAAACATCTGGAGGGATGCAGGTTGGGGATGCCTGAAGTAGAGCAATGCTAATTCCTAATCCCGTATGCGGGGGTGGGGGCGGGTTAGGATGTGGCAGAAGTCTCCATTGCACCTGCTGGAATCATGGGCAAGCAATATGGCAACCTCCAATATGGATGATTCTGCTGTGCTAGCTTGGATGTAACGTTGCAAAAAGCACCAAAGTTGTTGCCACCGCCAGCACCTCCAAATGCAGCAATGCCTCCACCATCTCATTTATCCAAATCCTCACTCAGCCGTGAAGCTCACCTAGGGCCAGACAGTGCCTCTCAGCATAACCTACCTCACAGGGTTGTTGTAGAGTTTAAATGAGGAGGGGGAGAACCATGTATGCTACCTCGATACATGCAGTATCAAACAACCTGTAGGTTCTTCCGCCTCTGTTTTTTTTATTTTTGGTGTACTAAGTATTTGTTTAGTTTATATCTTTGGTTAATGGGATTTTGCGTTCCCAGGAAATCTCCCATCCAGGCTCAGACGAGACCTAGACAAAAGTGCCACATCATGTACTGTGTGTCACATGTACTGTGTGTAATATGGCATTGTACCTGTGGCCTACTTTTCAGCTAAGGGTGGCTCTCAAAGTGACATGCAGCAATCTACAAATGGCACCTTACAGTGGCTACGATTTGTTATGTTTATGATTTATTTGCTTTGTTCATATTAAGGGCTGGAGCCAACACTGGGCATGTGGTGTTCTGCTCATGCAGTGGGACTTCCCCTTCCTCTCCTCTCCCTGCATACTTTCAAAATATGCTCCAGACATTCCACCATCTCTCTGGGGTAGATTTTGGGGTAGGGAGCAGGGGTTACAGAGGAGAGCAAGGGAAAGTTCCCTTGCACAAGTGGAAGTCTGCTGTGCTTGCTTTGTATAGCTGTCTAAAATAATTGACCAGTTTTATTATTTTCCCAGTCTCTCGGATGAGATTTTTGCCTTTAATCTGTTTGATAACTTGCAACTGCATTCAGGTGTTCTAGATCGCTCACATGATAAAGGAGAGCAGGCTAAATCCACCCCACCTTCTACACGTCAGAGAAAACTTTTGCAAGGGCCTTTTGTACTCATAAGGGAACGCTGTGCATTTTAGACTCCTGGTTTTCTAGCAAACTAAATGTTTCTTGTGGGGGGAACATGCAGAGCAGGCTCCTCACTTCAGAAGCTATCTCTCCAGTTTATGGATTAGGTGTGTGGAACTAGCATGCTTATCATCCTTGTTCTAGACTAATTTCTAGCTGCTGTTTTTCTTTCTTCCCACCCCGCTTTTTTGAGTCCCAGTGAGTAGGGAGTTCATGGTTTTGTGTTTTTTGTGTTTATTAATGTTATGCTGTGACACTTTGTAGCCAAGATGGCTGGAATTCATGTTTAAAAAGTAGGATAAAAATGTTGAAAGCAAAATAATTTATTTCATTTATGAATTTGCTTCCTATGAAGTATTTCAAAGTGACTTCACAATACCGTAAAATTATATTCAAAACTATTGCATATCTAAAAATGGGGTGTATCCAATGTAGCACTAAGTGAAAGTCACTTAGCGTAGTTGTTCCACTGTTGCACAAAAGAACGCAGGAGTAGATGACTGCTAAATATGTTGCACAATAGCTTGTGCTGTCTGTTCTGCAGCATTAAAACTCACCTGTTCTCTAATACAAGAGTACCTGCACTAGCAGACAATGTTGGGTACAGCTCAGTTAAAACTAGTGCATGTATAAGAATCTTGACTTATAAGGCTTTTTTGGAAGAGGAAACAGACACAAAAAACTATAGAAATGTCACTTTTCTGATATGTAACAAGAGGAAGCTCCAACGGGTAAGTACCACCACATAATGTGTTGAATAGACCTACTGATAAGATGGTATCTGCAAGTTGCCCTCTCCTGCAGAACGCAGTGATCAGTTGGATATTGAATGTTTGAAGCTATCTTTAAGTTATACAGTCATACCTCGGGATGAATACACTTTGGGTTAGGCAAATTCGGGTTGAGCTCCGCGGCGACCCGGAAGTAATGGAGCGTGTTACTTTCGGGTTTTGCCGCGCGCGCATGTGCAGACCGTCAAAATAACGTCATGCGCAGAAGCGCCGAAACATGGCACGCGCAGACACACAGACATGGGTTACGTTTGCTTCGGGATGTGAACGGGGCTCCGGAACGGATCCCATTCGCATCCCGAGGTACCACTGTACTGTGATTCAGTCAATCAGGAATTTATTAAAGTCAAACTAGAAATTGCACAATGACACATGAGTGAATGCCTTGGCTGTTTCTGCTCAGGCGTGAGCTGTTTCTGCTCAGGCCACCACCAACCCTCTGAACCAGATCTTGGTGGTGTGCAGGAGGCTGCAGTCAGAGCTGCCGACTCCTTTCCACCAACTGTATCTGTTCAAATTTCGAACGGGACACTTGCAGCCTCAAATCAGTAATAAAAAATGACCGAAGAGCTGACTTACTTCTGTGTAACAAAATTATTTGTCCCCTTGAGGAAGATGCTTGGAAACTTCTCTAAAGAAGCTCAAGAAACTGTCTCATGAAAGAATATAGTAGGGGTTAATAATAATAATTTTATTATTTAATACCCTGCCCATCTGGCTGGGTTTTTCCAGCCACTCTGGGCAGCTTACAGAATATATAAAACATAATAAAGCATCAAACATTTAAAAAACTTCCCGATACAGGGAAGTTCTCTAACCCCCAGTAGCTACAAAGAGACTGTGCGCCTCTTGAGTGGTTGCTGGACTTCACTTCCCCTCCTTATCCAATGGACATGCTGATGGGGACAGATGAGAGTCCATCAGCATCTTATGGGCATTACGTTGGCTCCTGCTGCCCTTCAGCCAAGCCTAATTATTGTATCTGTTTGTGTTCTCTTCCAGTGGGCTCACTTTTTGCAGACTATGGGTGGTACATCCTCCTCAGCTCCGTTGCGATCTATCTGCTTATACAAAAGCTCTCGCGAAGCTTTCGAGGCAAGAGGCAGCCCCGCTTGGATGCAGCAGCTGTTGGTTTGTATGGGATTGGGAGAGGATGTGTTGTCCTGCACTGCTTTTGCCATACAGAGTGACTTACACACATGCCATAATACTTCACACAGCTAAATCTGTGTGCACAGCTTATGTGTGACACACACGCAGGCCACAGCTTCTCCTCCATATGATATTCGTGAATGAGCTGGGATATAAGGGCTAAGGTACAGTGGTGCCCCGCAAGACGAACACCTCACAAGATGGAAAACCCGCTAGACGAAAGGGTTTTCCGTTTTGGAGGCGCTTCGCAAAACGAATTTCCCTATGGGCTTGCTTCGCAAGACGAAAATGTCTTGCGAGTTCCTGCGGGTTTTTTTTCCCTCCCCCCCCTTTCCTAAGCCCTAAGCCGCTTATCAGCTGATCCACTAAAAGCTGCTAAACCGCTAATAGCGCTAATCCGCTAAGCTGTCAATGGGCTTGCTTCACAAGACGAAAAAACCGCTATATGAAGAGCCTCACGGAACGGATTAATTTCGTCTTGCGAGGCACCACTGTATCCTAGACCCTGAACAGCTTGGGTCCAGGGTGTCTTAAGGACCATTTGAATGAATGACATCCCAGCTCATTCACTAAGATCATCCAGAGCAGCACTGTTAGTTGTTCCCATCACAGAGGCCATCTAGTGTGCCTGTTCTCCCCGACCTAACAGCTGATATGCAGGGTAGCACAGCATCTGTTTTCCTGCATATCTTCCAGCCTCCAGCCAGCCCCAGAGCTTCAATTCTAGTTGTAGATATTTTTGGATACAGTATTTTTTGGTATGGATTGAAGATAAAGTGGCAGAGAGGGTGTTTTAATGGTGTTTAGAGGGTCTCCCCACTTTATGCAATTTTGCTTATGCATATGGGGACCCGGAACGTAACCCCGGTGTAAAGTGGAGAGTCACCTCTATCTTCCTGGCACACCTGGGCCTGGGTGGGTGTTTTGCCCCTTCAGCCAGGTGATTCTTTGGAGGGTCCCCAAACCCTCCTTCTGTAGGAAGGGGACCCAGGAGGTTTTCAGAAGTGTGCAGAAGCAATGTCCCCATTCTCTAGGCAGCAGCCGACATCTGGTCTCCCTCCAAGCTTTGTTAACAAAACAAACATCTGAAAGGGCCAGGAGTGACTTTGCAATTAGTGAATTGTAGATTTCAGTTTGACTATTCAGGTGAACCAGTCAAAATAATGCAGAGGGGGGTTAACTAATTATTTCTGAATGGTATTGCGGGGAAAGTTAGCTAAGTTGGGATTGGCTTATATTGGAACGGTTGGATCAATCCATCAACCTCTGGTGGATGATTTAGAAGGACTGGGTCCGGCATCGCTTTCACTGTGCATTTTGTGCCAGTATCCATACTCGGCAGAGTTATATCTCAACACAGCTCCTGCCCTGGAATCATCTTTGGGGCTGAAGGTACACACAGTAGGCAGTAAACACTCATGGACACCATAAAGATTCAGTCAAGTGTAGAGGTTTACTTGACAGGTATAAAAGCATATTGGTGGCAAATATATACAGACATTCACCACTGCCGTGGTCAAGGCATGCTTAGAGTCCAGCAAGAGTCCAAGCCTCTCTGTCGTCTTCTCTCACCGCAAGACGCAAGCAAGAGACACAACAAATTCCACAGAACCATTGTTATCAGTACTTCCTGTCACACTCTGCATGTCCAAAGAACAGTTCCCACAGAAAACGTCCTTGCACAGACAAAATAATCTCAGCCTTATGCTGCTTCTTGAAACTTCTTCTCTGTTTCTGGAAAAAATGTTTCTCTCTCACACAGACAGAGGATATCCAACAGGATGAAAGTAGCTCAAGCCTCTTTGGACTACTTTGTGATCTCAGCTTTTGACAATTCTTTTCTGTGATTGGTTTAGAACCCGATGCTGTGGTGAGACGACAGGAAGCTCTGCTCGCAGCCCGTCTGCGCATGCAAGAAGAGTTGAACGAGCAAGCGGAAAAATTCAAAGAAAAACAGAAGAAGGTAATGCTGTTTGAGCCAGGTAGCCTTGTGTTTGACAGTCAAACCGATGTTTGGTAAAACTATGCTGACTCATGGGCCTGCCAACTCCTTGCATTCCAGGGAAAATAAGCACCCTACCCTGAGTTGGCCTTTTGTGTACTCCTTCCCTCCTGCGGGGGAAAAGAACTGATGAACCATTTGATTGCAGTCTCTCGCTGCCCAGCCAAGCTACTTTTGCCTGCCCAAGAATGAGTGATTTGGGTTATGTGGCCATGGCGAGAACTGCATGCAAAGGCAGTGGCAGTGACTGCACCTGGCATGGTAGGGCAAATGCCATGGGCCCCAAGAAGTCCACTAGAGTGGACATCAGGTTTTGAAATTTAGGGGTGGGGGAGGAAATAATTGTAAGTGTCTGGTGCTGAAAGGAGAAACTCCAGGCAGGATCCCTGCAGTGGCCACAGTCTCTGTCCCTTTTCCTCTCTGCCCTGGTGCCTCTGGATCCCACCCTCGAATGTATGGATGCTACGTTGGGGGCCAAAGGCATTTGAGGAAAGTAGATGGCTGGTGGCTGGTAAGGGTGGGGGAAGTTGTGCTGGCCTTGATGAGCGCATCACTCATGTGTCTGCGGCTGTTTTGAAGAGCCTGTATCTCCAAATCATGCCCCAGAAAGTTTACTGGGCCTGGTGGCAACCATCCTATATAACTCGCTCCCTTTCAGGAGCCCAGCCCTGAAAGGAGTAGCACTGCAGTGAATGGCTGCAGTGGCCTCTCCATGCCATTTGTGCCTGCTCCTGCCTGCTCCTACTCTCTACTTATCATTTCTAAGCCTGCTCAAATGAAGGCAGGACAGTCTGGTTTTGCTCGGTACTTTTTCCCTGTAGCTGAGAGAAGGGACACTCTGCCACCAGACAGAGGCTCTTACTGGATTGAGAGTTATCCTTTGAATGCAACAGCAGGGGAGTTCCCTGTGTCTTTAAAAGATGTTGACTGGCATTTGTTTTACCTTTTTAAGGTGTATCATTTTGTAGACCTTGCATATTAGCTATTCAGCCTGTATCTAGGATACTCTGTTGTTTCTCCTTAGGCTGAAGAAGAGAAGAGAAGGCAGAAGATAGTCATGTGGGAAAGCATGCAGGAAGGCAAAAGTTATAAGGAGACCCTGAAACAGAATCAGGTTGGTTTGGTCTTTTGGGAAGGGAGGGACAAATATACAGGGGTACCTCGATTTTTGAACGTAATCCGTTCTGGAAGACTGTTCGATTTCCAAAAGGCTCAAATGGTAGTTTGCAAATTCAACAGAGAAAATTGAAAATAAACTCAGCAGAAGCCGTTCAACATTTACTTCCGGGTTTTCAGCGCTCAAAAATCGAAATGTTCGACTTCCAAGACCTTCGGAAACCGAGGTACCACTGCATTCAAAATTGAGAATGAGCTAAAATTGCTGAATCAACTCTTCCTCTAAACAGCAGGAACCTGAGCCTGGAGCATCTGCAGCGGCTGCTGCCCCAAAGCCAAAACCCAACAGGAAACCTTTGCGAGGTGCTGGTAAGTTCCAAGTCTGTTTAACAGCAAACAAGATTTTGGGTCCCACACTTACCGTATTTTTCGCTCCATAAGGCGCACTGGACCATAGGGCACACCTAGTTTTTAGGGGGGGGGGAATCAAGAAAAAAAAATCCATCCCGCTGGCTGTCTTGGCTGTGCGCGGCTTTGGCAGAAGCCAAGACAGTGAGCTGGATGGATCCCACTTGCTGTCTTGGCTTCGTTTTTAGCCAAGAAAAAAGTGAGTGAAACATAGTTGTGTCATGGATCCCGAATGCCTTGGTACTCTTCTGTTTTGGCTCCCGAACGCTGCAAACCCAAAAGTGAATGTTCCGGTTTGTGAATGTTCTTTGGAACCTGAACGTCTGACGGGGCTTCTGCAGCTTCCGATTGGCTGCAGGAGCTTCTTGCAGCCAATCAGAAGCTGTGCTTTGGTTTCCGAATGTTTTGGAAGTCAAACGGACTTCCAGAACAGATTCTGTTTGACTTCCGAGGCACCACTGTAATTGGTTTCAAAAGTGAGGTTGGAGCCGAATGTCTGCACCACATTTTCAAGTCAGTCAAGAGTCTGCGCTGTAACTCCCTTTCTTTTCCTTGAACAGTCATGCTACGGTTTCTCTCTTGCTCCTCTCTTCTCCCAGGTTACAATCCCCTCTCTGGAGAAGGTGGCGGGACTTGCTCGTGGAGACCAGGGCGCCGCGGGCCTTCCTCGGGTGGATGAGGCTAATTCTGCCGGTGCTGTCCATCGACACCGGCAGGCATTAACTTAACTCCACAACTGTGGCTGTCTGTGGGCTGCTTGGCACAGGGACTTTGGGTGGGGGGCTGTTTTTAGCATCTAATAACATCAGATATGTGTGAATTGAAGGGTGGGATTCAGCTACTGTATCCTGTCTGCAGAAGCCTTGAGCAGGCACTTTAGTTTGCAAATTGGGGCATTCCTCCCTCTCTTCCCTCCTTGCGCCCCTTGGAATTGGCTAGGGGGAGGGATCAGGAGAACCGTAGGAACAGCGCATGTGTGTGTGTGGGGAGAGATCATTGCATCCGGGAAGCAGAAATGCTTGCGTTGAGTGGAGGGGCGCAACGTTGAATTTCCAAAACATTTTAATGCAGCCAAGCTTGCCCAAAATAAATTGTGAGCGTTGACAAAAAGCGATGCTTGCGGGACGGGGGCGGACAGCTCCTTTCCTTTCCCAGAGGCTTGGTGGCCATGGCTTTGCACTTTAGTCTGGATGATGGGCTTTTATTTTGAGACGCCTTTTCTGTGAAATGGGGATGTTGCCCATTCTGCCTTGCAAGAGGGCTTGTGACTTAACCTTCTGCTGAGAGTGGTTTGGACTCCGCTGGAGAAAAGCCTGTTTTAAAGGGCAGCATGTGCTACCCCCGCCCCCTCTTCAAAAGTGAGCTTCAGGCATCAAAACTGGAATTTTCTCAAAGTAGCGGAACAAACTGACACTGGGGAAATGTGCTGGCAGGTCGGTGCAAGTAATGGTTAGGTAGAATGACACTGCTTTGGGTGTTAGGACCAGGTGGGTTTCCTGCTCACAGTTTCGTAACTGGCTTTTCCATCCAAATCTCCTGCCGGCAAGGTGGTCAGGTAGCATGATTGATGGATTTGTTTTGAGCTTGGCTCTGAGCATCACTGGGGAACCTGTGGCTTTCAAGATGTTACTGCCATACTCCAACCCCCATCAGCCCCCAGCAAAACACCACAAATACAAATCTTAACATACAGTCAAAAACCTCATAAAGGCACGTTAAATTATGAAAATCACATAACTTTTAACATATGCCAAATTCGAATATATGGTACTTATATAGACCAAGGACAGGAACAAATCACAAATGAAATTAACGAGAAGATCTTTTTATGGGTCTCTTGCAGTTTAAAAGAGATTCAGCAACAGTTTCCATTCTTATTCCAGTAACAGGGCCGAATACAATTCGAATATCAGTCCTGGGTATTTTTAATAGGATGAGGGTAAATAATCTATTGTGATCATCTCTGTCAAAGTTGCATACAAAAGCCCCAAGCATGTGTTAATGTTTCTGTTGCTCCATCTCTCCTATGTAAACAAGGAAAGTACTGTGTGAGAAACACATGAAACCAGCCTTCCCAATCCTGATTTACTCCAGGTTTTCTGACTCCAACTCCCATTCAGCCCCAGCCATCACAGTAAATTGTCAGGGCTGATGGGAGTTGTAGTCCAGCAACATCCAGAGGTCCACAGGTTCCCCAGCCCTGTCTTTGGGAGTTTTCAACACCCACAGTTATGGATGCGATTGTCCCTGTACCAAGCAGCCTTGAATGACGCAGTCCTTATAAATGGTGAACGTACCACTAATGGCTGCTGAAACTAGACAGCAAGTGGAGAGTTTTTGCCATTTCCTCTTTTTATGTTCTCAGCTTTGTATGACAAATACATAAATATATATATACTGTAAATAACATTACAGCAATTTCTATAGCTTTTTTCTATAAAGAAGTATGTATTCTAGCTTAATAGATGTGTTTCGAGCAAGTAAATTGGTTGTGTGTGGCTTGTTCTGAAGATCTTCCTTCCCCGCCCCTCCCTCCCCGTTCAAAATATTGTTAATTAATAAATATTATTTATATAGTGCTAGCAGCGTACAGGAGTCTTTGCAGAGAAGCATAAGGGAGGGGAGGAAACATACCCAGAACAAAGCAGGTCTTGCTAAGAGAGTTTAGCTTGCAATCTAAAATTTTGCTGAATAGGAGGATATTATCTGCATATGTTTGAAATACTTTGGACTCCTTCTTTGACAAAAGGGAGAAATAAAAGAGGCTTGCAAGCAATGCAGAAATAAAGACTATCATGTAAATAAAACGATTGGAAACGAAACACGAAGCTAGGGCTGTGGTCCTTGTACATGGGGGAAAGCCAATATGGTGTTCTCTTGATGTTGGCTGGATTACCAACTCCTATCAGCCCTAACCATTGGCCTTAAAATCCAGGGTTGGTGAGTCTTGGAGTCCACAACTTGAGCAGGTGCAGGTAGGATTGCCCTGTTAAGTACAGCAGACTAAAACGAGCCATGGGAAGAACTCACGAGAAACTTTCTTCAGCAGCAGTCCCCAAGTCTGCCACGGATGTGATCCTCTCAAAAGCAAGTTACGTTCATCTTGATGGAAATTATTCAGAGAATCAGAGAACTGTGGTGTCGGAAGAGACACCAAGGGTCACCTAGTACAGTGGTGCCTCGCAAGATGAAATTAATTCGTTCCGCGAGTCTCTTCATCTTGCGGTTTTTTCGTCTTGCGAAGCACCCTGCTTAGCGGATTAGCGCTATTAGCGGCTTAGCGGCTTAGAAAAAGGGGGGGGGGAGTGAAAAAACTCGCAAGACTCACAAGACGTTTTCATCTTGCGAAGCAAGCCCATAGGGAAATTCGTCTTGCGAAGCGCCTCAAAAAACGGAAAACCCTTTCGTCTAGCGAGTTTTTCGTCTTGCGAGGCATTCGTCTTGCGGGGCACCACTGTACCAGCCCTTTGCAATGCAGGAATCGCAAGTAAAGAATCCCTCATCGATTTTTTTAAAAAAAATATTTAATCATTTTTTCAATAATAACAACCACAAAAAACACATGCAACAAAAACCGCAGTAACACTAATAATTCAATTTAACATTTCATATTTGAGTACTGATATACCTATGACTACACCTTTTTAACAATATTTCCCCACCTCTCATCCCCCTACTTCCCAACACCGTCTGCCTTATCGCTTAAAGATTCCTTCCAGATTTCTTCATATTTATGCATTCTTAATTTGCGTCGACATTCAATTCGTTTGTATGTGGCTAGTCTGCCCATATTGTCAATCCATGTGCTCCGTGGAATCTTTTTGCGGCTCTTCCAATTCATCAGAACAAGTTTTTTTGCTTCTAATATGGCACAGTACATCCATTTTTTGAACCCCTCATCAATGGCCATCCAACCTCTGTTTAAAATCTTCCAAAGAAGGAGTGTCCGTCACCTTCCAAGGTTGTCCGTTCTGCTGTCAAACAGCTCTTCCCGACAGAAAGCCCTGCCTAATATTTACTCTGAATCTCCTTCTTTGTAATTTGAATCCCATCGGTTTGGGTGCTAACCTCTGGAGCTGCAGAAAGGTGAGTAGAGGATCGCAGCCCTGCTGTGGCTGTGCATGCTAACACACATCTCCGTGGGTGAAAACGGTTGCAAAAGGCTCTTGCTGCTTATCGGAAAACGTCTCTCAGGCCGAAGCCTCGACCAAAGCTGCTTCCTGGAAGGCGGATTTAATTAACATGGAAAGATTTTTATCCTGCACTTAACTGCTCTGCAAAGGAGCCTTAATTTATTAAAGTTAGGGCCCAGGTGACAGGTTTTTTTAATCTTCAACACCTCCCTTTCCATGGAGGCGCAGATGGCAGCTATAACAAAGGCGGCATTTTTTCATCTCTGCCAAGCTAAGCAGTTGGCTCCTTACCTCTCTCACCCTGACCTAGCCACTGTGATCCACGCGACGGTCACCTCCAGACTTGATTATTGTAACTCACTCTATGTGGGGCTGCTCTTGAGACTGACCCAGAAACTCCAACGGGTGCAGAATGCTGCGGCGAGACTCCTTACGGGGTCCTCGCCGTGGGATCACATTGACCCAGTGCTATACCAGCTGCACTGGCTCCCAGTGGAGTACAGGATCAGGTTTAAGGTGCTGGTTTTAACCTTTAAAGCCCTATACGGCCTAGGACCCTCGTACCTACGGGACTGCCTCTCCTGGTATGTCCCACAGAGGAGCTTACGTTCTTCAAATAAAAACATTTTGGAGGTCCCGAGCCACAGAGAGGTTAGGCTAGCCTCAAGCAGAGCCAGGGCTTTTTTGGCTGTGGCCCCGATCTGGTGGAACGCTCTGCCGCAAGAGACTAGGGCCCTGCAGGACTTGACATCTTTCCGCAGGGCCTGCAAGACAGAGCTGTTCCACCAAGCCTTTGGCCAAGGCACAGTCTGATCCCCTCCTTTGGCGATCATCGTAGAACTCTGGCCCAGTGGTTGCCATTTGATTTTGAATTGATTTTAGAATACTGATTTTAGAATGCTGTGTTACTTTTATTGCTGTTAGCCGCTCTGAGCCCAGCTTCGGCTGGGGAGGGTGGGATATAAATAAAATATTATTGTTATTATTATTAACGCAGGAAGGATTTTTTTTTTGTGGGATCCTTTTTTATGCCAAGTTACGTATGCCAACTTTTACTCATGTCATGATCTACAAAAATAAACCAGAGAAAAAGTTTTTGATTTGGTTTAACCCCCAGTTACACCAATGGTGAGAGCACACTGGATGCAAAGTTAGCAGGAGTGTGTACACAGCCCAAATGTACGTACATAGTGCGTACACAGCCGAAATTGAAAAGATTGGGCAAGTCAGTTTAAAGCAGTGGTGGCCAAACTTGAACCTCCAGCTGCTTTGGGACTACAACTCCCATCATCCCTAGCTCACAGGACCAGTGGTCAGGGATTATGGGAATTGTAGTCCCAAAACAGCTGGAAGCCCAAGTTTGGCCATCACTGGCTTAAAGGTTTCAGCTGAGCGCTTGCTTGTCCCTGGGTCAGTGGTTCCTCCCTTGGGTTGTAGTCAAAAATCAAGAATTCACTGGATGGTGTGATCCTGTTAGAATCGCATGGCTGGCAGATGAATAGCGTAAGAGTTGAGAGCTGCACTTCCAGGTCTTCTTTAAAAAGCCTGAATTGAGCAACGGTGTGTGAAATGTTGGCCGAGTGCTGTGCAGCTGGAGGGATATTTCCCCTCAAGACTTTGCAAAAGCAAATCACTCCTGTATTTTGGAATGGGAATGGAAAATCTTAGCAGCGCCCAGAGAGGGATGTAGAAGCTGCATGATGAGTAAGGCAAAGTGGGACAAGCTCTGCGCCAGCTTCAGTAAAGCATAAAGTTACTGCTCACCGCAGCCAAGCTGTGGGCTTGCCCTTACTGTAACTGGCTTTATGGGGAGGGCTGCAGCTCAGCGGTGCATCATCTGCTTTGCATGCAGAAGGTCTCGGGTTCAATTCCTGGCAGCTCCCAAGAGGGATGTCCCCTGGAAAACTGCTGTGTAGATTGTACTGAGCTACATGGATGGCCTCAGGATAAGCCAGGGCATGAGAACCAGCTTTTCGGGGCACCTCTGCATTGGCAGGCTTCAGCTTCACAGCCTAGGACCCTCGTATCTACGGGACCGCCTCTCCTGGTATGTCCCACGGAGAGCCTCAAGGTCCATAAATAGCAACACCCTAGTGGTCCTAGGCCCTAAGGAAGTTAGATTAGCTTCAACCAGAGCCAGGGCCTTTTCAACACTGGCTCCAGCCTGGTGGAACGCTCTGCCTCATGAGACCAGGGCCCTGCGGGATCAGATTTCTTTCCGCAGGGCCTATAAGACAGAGTTGTTCCTCCTGGCCTTTGGCTTGGAGCTAATTTGATTCCCTCCCCCTCTTTCTTTTTCTTTTTCCTTTCTCCTGTGATGAGGCTGCATTTTAATGTTTCAATATTTTAATGTATTTTAATCTTGTTTTTAAGTTGTATTCATTCAACTTGTTTTTGTTATTGCTTGTTAGCCGCCCTGAGCCCGGCCTTGGCTGGGGAGGGCGGGGTATAAATAAAAATTATTATTACTATTATTATTCAGTTGACAAGTTCACTTGCCAAGCCCAAGCACCAATCCAGCACCTGCACAGCCTCACTCAGACAACAGAGAGAAATAGCCCCCAAAAAGCACCATCAGTGCGCAAGGGGGGGGGGAGGTAACAGCAGGCTTGCGGGGAGGGGGGAAGCCAAGTTTTGCAGAAGTACATGTGTGTTTTTTCTTTTGGGTGGGGTCGTGGTGGAGGTGATCCAAAGCAGCCCAATGAAGACACAGCAGAGTGGAAGTAGAGTGCTGACCGTGGAAGGTGGAAGTCTGGTGTATGTGTGTGTGTGTGTGTGTGTGTGTGTGTGTGTAGAATTAAACGGAATGGAACATCCTGAAAGAGGGTATGGCTCACGGGCTGACCAGATGCGTTCCACACTGCAACATTTTGTTAAACTTGCCACTTCTTGTTCTGCATTTGGATTATGTATCTGGAATTCCTGAGGATTCAATTGGGGGGGGGGTAGGGAATATGGCTTTCCATGCCTCTCTACTTCCCCTGGACCTCTGCCCATGCCACACCCCTCACTAGCCCTGCTTCACACGCCCATAGAATTTCATAGAATTGTAGAGTTGAAAGGGACCCAAGGGTCATCAACCCCCTGTAATGTCTGGCTGGAATGTGTCCCCGAACACGGATCGTGCTTCTTGATTGTTGGGATGGAGGATCAAGAGGGCTCTGTAAGTGTCCGTGGAGAAACTAGCCTACTGTACAAAGGTAAAATTTGCTTCTGTCGACCTTCTCACTTTTCCTTCTGGCCCCGTCCCATGACTGGAAGGTTGCAAATGTGGCTCTCTAGCTGAAAGAAGATTGTCCACTTCTGGCTTAATGCAATAAGGCACACACGCACTCTGGGATGGGCTGACTTGAGATATAGAGCAGTTTATCTCTCTTGTCGCAAAAAGAGAAACGTCTGTGGCCTTCGCTCTCGGCTCTCATGTGCCTTGCTGTGTTTCACCCTCTGGAGGGCAGCATTGGTCTGGATTTTGAATGAGCCGCTCTACACATCTCCACAATGGCTCACCCAAGGATAGGATTAATATTTGCCTGACAAGATGAAGTGGGGATGCTTTTAAACATCCGGTCCACAGGTCTGGAAATCTGCAAGGAGCCAGGAGGTGTCTGTGCTGCCCAGGGAGAGAGAAAAAGAGAGTTGTTGGAAATAATTGTAACCCAGACAAATGCTCCTGCTTGCCCAGTTTAGTTTTTCCACTATGACTCTGTTACCTTGAATATGGAAAAGGGTGTATTCCCCACACCCACCCTGACTTAGTGGTTCTGAAGGGCTGGTTGGGGTGCCCACTTGCAAAAAGGCAATTTCAGGCCTACTTTGGCTTCAATAACTATGAATTAGCTTCATAACATGGTTCTTTCCAGATACTGTTGAACTTCCAATGCCAGTCAGCTCCATCAGGGATTAATATATCGGCGTCCACATACATTTGGAGGGCACCATGTTGGCTAACCTGGGACTAGGTGGTCTACAAGATGTCTCAAATTCCATGGTTCTGATCTGTATCTGTTACTTAACCACATACCCGCCCACAATTCATCAATGAAAATAGGGATATCCTATTTGATGACAATAATCATAACAGATAATAGATAATAATTTTATTATTTACACCCCACTCATCTGATTGGGTTGCCCGAGCCACTCTGTGGCTTCCAACATATATAAAAATATAATAAAACATTAAACATTTAGAAATACAAGGCTGCCTTCAGATGCCTTCTAAAAGTTGTATAGTTACTTATTTCCTTGGCTCGGGGGGTTGCATCAGTGGCGTAGCGTGGGGGGTGCAGGGGGGGCCGGCCGCACCGGGCGCAACATCTGGGGGTTAGGGTTAGGGGGCGCAAATCCACGGGTTAGGGGGCGCAAATTACTTGCCTTGCCCCGGGTGCTGACAACCCACACTACGCCACTGGGTTGCATAACTCCACACCCTCCAACATTCCTTCGATGAAAATAGGGACATCCAAAGGAAAAGTGGGATATTCCAGGATCAAATCAGAAACTGGGACGGCTTCTGTCAGTCCAGAACTGTCCCTGGAAAATAGGGACACTTTGGAGGGTCTGTAACTGTAATTAGGACTCTCTTTACATTAGAGAACTTTTAGGTGATGGCTTGCCTTTTCATGCTTGATTGATGGCATTCAAATAAAACTGCACATTGCCGAATCCTCCACAGAAGCACCTTTTTGAGATGCTGAAGGAATGTAAGGTAATTTCAAAACTCTGCACTTCTATAGACGTCTACTCAGAAGTGAGCCCCGCTGAGGTTAATTGAACTTATTTCCTGGAGAGCTGCTGCCAGTCCGTGCAGATAGTACTGAGCTAGATGGTTCAGTGATCTGACTCAGTATAAGGCAGCTTCCTATGTTCCAAGATTTGAGGCGAACTGCTAACTAAGGGCTGGGCCTATGTCTTCCCAGGTATTGTTGGACCACAACGCCCACCATCCCTAACCATTGGCAGGAGTTTATGGGCACTGGAGACCAACAACTGGAGGACCACAGATTCATAGCAGATTCATAGCTGTCAACTTTTCCCTTTTCTTGTGAGGAATCCTATTCGGAATAAGGGAATTTCCCTTTAAAAAAGGGAAATGTTGACAGCTATACACAGATTCCTCACCCCTGTGTTAATCCATCACCTTTCAGTGAAATGTGAGGGGTTTAATCTGGACCATCCTGTGTGGCAGCCACATGTAAAGAATTACCTGACGTTCAGAAGACATCTTAAGGCAGCCCTGTTCAGGGATGTTTTTAATATGTAATGCTGTATTGTTTTTAATACTGATTGGGAGCCGCCCAGAGTGGCTGGGGAAACTCAGCCAGATGGGCGGGGTATAAATAATAAATTATTATTATTATTATTATTATTATTATTATTATTATTATTATGTTTTCCTACTTTTGTATTTTAAAGGTTTTGTATTCTAAAAAGAGAGAGAAAGATGCTAGCCTGCCACTCATTAGAAGTCCATTTGTTGATACTGCAACACACAGAAGTAGGCTTGACAAAAAGAACACACTTTAAGCCCCAAGTATTAAAATTTCCTTCAGTAAATGGAAGTTGTCCCCTGCAATTAATCACCTAGAGGTTTAATTGATTCATCTACTTAAAACTGTCTATGAGATGTTGTGTAATTAAAATTGCTTATTGACTAGAAATGAGCTTAAGTGTGTGCATGTGTGTGCACACACATGTGTGTGTGCACATGTCTATCTCACAGTGATGAAAAAAGCCTTTCTCTGTGTCATTGCTTCTTATGAACTGTCTTATATCAAGCCATGCACTTGGTCCATCTAACCCAGGCCACATTCACTCCACCCATTTAAAACACTATGATGCCACCTTAAACAGCCATGGCTTCCCCCAAAGAATTCAGGGAACTGTACATTGTAAAGTTGTGAGGAAACCGTTATTCCCCCTCACATAACTACAATTCCCAGAGTGGTTTAGCAATCCCTCTTCCCAAGAAACATGGGGAACTGTAGCTCTGTGAGGGGAATCGGTGCCTCTCAGCAACTCCCAGCACCCTTAACAAACTACACTTGCCAGGAACCTTCCCAGCCGCAACTGCCTTAAGCAGCATCATAGTTCTTTAATCGAATTGTGTGAATGTGGCCCCAGACTGGTAGCAACTCTTCAGGGCCTCAGACAGTGTAGTCTTTCACATCATCTGTAATTCACCATTCTTTTTGACTGCAATAACAAGGACTGAACCGGGAACCTTCTGTATGAAAAGCACACACTCTACTCAGCTATGTCACCTCCCCTTAAAATTTCCTGTCATGGAACCCAAGGCGGATGAGATCCAGCTCCATTCTTGACAGGGTTATTGATATAATGCCCTCCATGGACCCCTTCCTGCTGCTGTACCATCCTCAAGTGGTGTTGCAACAATGAGCCACCATTTTATATTTCCCATAGTGCCCCAGGTACCCTAGTATTAAAGAACCATTAAAAAACCCCTTAATACCCCAGAGTGGTGCTGTGGTGCATTGTGGGAAATTTAAAATGTCAGTGCATAGTTGGTGCCTGTTGACCAAGAAGCCTAGGCAATCTTTCAAGGGTGCCAGGTACCCTATGAATCCCTGGCCAGGTCTTTCACGGAGTGTGAAGCTTTTGAGACCACGTTCTACTCCTTGCTTGACACCAACCACATTTAGGCTGCTCCGTTCTTTTTATCCTAAGGATTTGGAAAGGCACTCTCTCTCCCTGTTGCGGTGCTAAGCCACTTGGAGCTTTGTAGGTCTGTAGCCAGAGTGCTGCTTTTCACCCATATTCACCTTTGAAAAGTTGGATGGTAACAGAATCATAGTGGAATACAGCTGGTGGCATGTTGCATCCCCACCCCCTCTGCTGCATGCTATTTTAAGGTTTTGGAAGGAAATAAATAATATACACTATGGGCAAAAAACCCCCGAAGTCACAAGAAGCCTTTGGCGCAGTGACAGCTCTATCCATCAGTGTCTTGCACTGCTTCTGATCTCATTTTGTTTTCAAAAGCAATGATTCCCCACAATGCACTCCAGCTGGGGGCAGTTCGAATGAAAAAGTCCAGGGCTTCGTTATGTATTTGTTTGCCTAGGGAAATGTAGGCACGTGTACAGCAAGCCCCATTTCTTTTCCTTCACCCCTTTCCTGTCCTCTCTTCATCCCCTCCGGCTGCCACCATTGTCAAGTAAAATAAGGCAGCTCTGACAGCTGGTTTGGTTTTTTTTCCTATGGGAAGGAGCCAGCGGGTCATGCGGCAATGCCCAGCCACTTCCTTCGTTGCATCAAAAACCACACTGGCTCCTGGCTTTTCCTGTCAGAAAATGCTTGTGATTTTAGGATGTCATCTTTCCCTGGAATCAGGAGAGGTTTTCTTCTTCTTCTTCTCTTTAATATTGATTTAGCCCCTGGTTTGAATTATACTGCCTTTTATATACGCAGATGCACTTGCCACATCACTCTCGCAGCTTGTGAGGAGAGAGGAAAACTTGCTCGGAGCTCTTTGACTCAGGAGGCTGGAAAATAATAATAATAAAAGTGTTCCTGTTCTTTTCCCGTTTGCTACAACCTTATCTGCCCCTCGTGGCAATACAAGGGTGTTCCTGGCAGTCTAAAGCCCTGGCTGCATCTGTTGGCTGAGGGTTTGCTACAGCATATTGACTTCTTCAGTTCATTGCTAACCTTTAGGTTCATTTGGATTTAGCTTCTACCCATTGTTTTCAGTTCTTTCCCACCAGTTGGAGGATCTCTAAGCTATTTCCACTGAAGTTCCTGGACTTTGGGGTTATAAAGGCAGTGATCTGGCTGGCCAGACTGTGAGCAAGTCAAGATACCAATTAAATGTCCCAGGTCCAATCCCCAGGTAGGGCTGGGAAAGCCTCCTGGTGTCTAAAATCCTGGAGAGCTCTTGGTGGTCAGTGTTGACAACACCGAGTGAGATTGAGCAATGGGTCTGACTCAGTATAAGGCAGCCTGTGTTCCTGTCTCCTTAATTGTAGTCCATCACATCCCTCAGGAACAGCAAACAGGAAGCTGTCCTGGTCCAGCAAAAATTTGGACGTGGTTTCTGCACAGAATAGTCGTACCTGCAAAAGAGGGAGAGGAGAGCACTATCATGGGAGCCTGGCAGTGTCCTTTTCACTGTTAAAATGTTGCTCAAGTTTCTCTGTTTTTAAAATACTCGCCAACCTTTTCTGCAAACCTAGCCGTCTGACTTGCACCATGCAGGCCTAGCTTCATTTCTGGGTGACGGCTTTCATTTTCGTTAATTTAAAAAAGCATTTTTTAAAAATAATTGGTTGGCTGTTCTCTTTCTGAGACTCAGGAACAAACGGGACCTTGTAGCTGGCAGGGAAAAGTGTGATGCTTGAATGGAAACTTTGGCCTCATATTCACAGAGAGGGCCAGCCCGGAGGCTGTACCACTTCGGACTGTAGGTGGGGAATGCTCCTCCGTATAATAAACTCTCTGCAAACAGAAATCTAGCCTGTCAGGGAGTAGAAATTCTAATCCTAGCTTGCTTCCTGATGTGCTGTTTTTCTTGCAGGGGGGAATGTTTTTGTATGGAGGGAGCATTCAATCAGGCAAATTGAGATGACTGAATATTTTGTTTCATCCACATTTTTAAAGCAAACTAACCTGATCCACACTCCCCAGACTAACACACAGATTAGAATGCAGTAATTCTTCAGTTTTCCCTGATTCAATTCTCAACCCAATAAATGTACCCAAACTGCATTATTTTAGGTAAAATGTGTATTTTTAGGGGGAAAGTGGACAAAATGCATATTTTAGAGGAGGTGTCCCCAAAATGCATTTTTTTTTGTGAAAAAAAAATATTGTACAAAAATAATGGGGGAAATTTTGTTTCAAAAAGTTGACCATAAAGATCAACGATAGAACCATACAGTAAGTGAGTACAGTGGTACCTCAGGTTAAGTACTTAATTCGTTCCGGAGGTCCGTTCTTAACCTGAAACTGTTCTTAACCTGAAGCACCACTTTAGCTAATAGGGCCTCCTGCTGCTGCCACGCCACCGGAGAACAATTTCTGTTCTCATCCTGAAGCAAAGTTCTTAACCTGAAGCACTATTTCTGGGTTAGCGGAGTCTGTAACCTGAAGCGTATGTAACCTGAAGCGTATGTAACCTGAGGTACGACTGTACACGTACCAGGAATGAAAAATGTTCTGTGGTCAAAAAAAGCCAGCAGACTGGTGTGGAAGTGAACATAAAGAAGAGCCTGGCTGCTGGAACAGGCCAATGGCCCATCTAGTTCAACATGCCGTTCTCACAGTGGCCAACCAGAGGCCTGTAGGAAGCCTGCAAGCAGGACTTGAGTACAGAAGCGCTCTCTCCACTTGCAGTTCTCAGAAACTTGTATTCAGAGATATATCTCCTCCAATACTGGAAGTAGTACACAGCTGTGATGGCCACCAATAGTCTTCTCCTCCATTTGCCTGTTCCTCTTTAAAGCCATCCAAGTTGGTGGCCACCACTGTCTCCTCTGGTTTTATGATGGTTTATTGATGTGCTGCTCAGGACTTCTGGTCGGCGCCAGCGTTTGATGGCGGTCCTAGCCTCGAGCTCCGAGGCAGGACTGCTCCGTAAGTTCGGGTCTTACCCGCTACGGCAAGCGGGGGACCCCTAAAATCACAGGCGCTGAAGCCTGTGAGCAAGGAGATTCGGTGGGCACCTTTGCGCCCCCCCGGCATCGTGAAAGAGCCTTTTTAAAGGCTCCGGAGCAGCATCGGGGTGAGCGCGGTGCTGAGGATCGCTACCCAGCTTACGGAGTGAAGCCGCGTCGCCATTAACGGAGAGCGCCGATTTCTTTCTGAAACTAACGATTGGCAACAACAATACCCGTGAGTAAGAACGCAAAATTAAAACGGGACTTAAAAATCCAGAAGATTTGGCTGAAAATGGGAAGGTAAAAATTAAGGAAGTCAGCCTCCCGGATCTGCATGATTAACGGAGCAATGAAAAGACCGAGCTGTGTTTAAATGGACTTTCTTTTTAACTTTTACTAGACCAGACATCGAAAGGATCTCCCCCCTGTAGTGCAGGGGAAGGGGGGGAGGAAACAGAATTAATTTAACCTGCAATAGAAAGGGATAAGGAATAAAAAACCTCTGCTGCCGACACTTCTGGTCAGGCTGCCGGAGCAGCGATCGCCTGAAAAAGGAACTGTCAAGTGAGCTGTCAAAGGACAGTGGTTATAAAATAAGACTTATTTGAAACATATTAACGGGACTTTGGTGGATTACAATTTTAACAGTAAAGTGCTACAAATTAAAGACTCTTAGTGGGACTTTTGCCTCTGGACTTTCTGTTTCTTTGTTGTGGGTGACTTTGGATGGTTACAATTTCCCCCTCTAGAGGGTTTTAGTTGCATTACGGTGTATCCAGCGGGACTTTCCACTTGCAACTTTCCTGTGTGAATGACCTTGAGTTATGAGCAACCCGCCAGAAGAGATTTCAACAAGAAGTAAAACAAAGCAGGCTCAAAAACAAGCTCAAAAAAGAGGCTCTTTATCAGGAGCAGCAGCTGCACAAGAAAAAATAACAGCAGCATCAATGGAGTCAATGACACAGGCTCTGCTCAAAATAAATCAGTCACTAGAAGTACTCACCAAGCAATCTGCAGAACTTACTAAACAGTCTACAGAGAACTCTAAGAACTCTAAGAAACTGACGGAGTTGACAACAAGATTAGACCTGAACACAACAACAATTTCATCTAACACAGATTCTATAAACCGTTTGGTTCAAGAGTCTACGGAAACAAGGAGAATAGCTGAGAGTGCTAGGTCTACTGCCGAAGAAACCAAAGGAAAGTTTGCGCCTATTGCAAAAAAAGTACATGAACATGATACAGCATTAGCCCTACTAGAACTGGAAAGGAAAAGCAAGAACCTGAAACTAAGACTGGTTCCAGAAGAGGAAGAGGACAAGCTTGGGGAATTCCTCACAGATAAATTTCAAGATTTTTGGAATGATGAGCTAGATGGAGAAGAAGATGAATTTGTGATAACCTCAGCCTTTCGGATTGGCAGGAAGCAAGGGAAGAAGCCAAGAGATTGTTTAATTACCCTGGGATCAAAGGAACAAAGAGACAAAATACTGAACCTACATTTCCAGAAGGCCTTGGTCATTAAAAATTCTCAGATCCAGATTTTCAAGGATATTCCTAAATATTTTTTGGAGGTTAGATCTCAATTTAAAGAATTAGTTGATCTACTTAAACAGAATAATATCCCATTCAGGTGGGAATTTCCACAAGGGCTGTCCTTTAACTTTAAAGGGAAGAAAATTAAAATAAAATCAAACCAGGATAAAGAACTCTTTTTGGAAAGAAATCAAGAGGATCTTCAGAAAGGAACTGTTAGTGAGGGGGAAGTGTAATGAATGTGAAGGAACTTTTTATCACCTTTGGTGGACCTGCCCAAAGATTAAGGCCTACTGGGAAATGATCTATAACGAAATTAAGAAAATCCTTAAGTGGACATTTGTAAAGAAACCGGAGGCTTTTCTCCTGGGCATGGTCGGCCAATTGGTACCAAAGAAAGATAGGACCTTTTTTATGTATGCAACAACAGCAGCAAGAATCCTTTTGGCGAAGTATTGGAAGACTAAAGAATTACCTACTCTGGAAGAATGGCAGACCAAGGTGACTGAATTTATGGGACTGGCAGAGATGACCGGCAGAATCCGTGACCAGAGGAAAGAGACAGTGGAGGAGGACTGGAAAAAATTTAAAATCTATCTTAAAAATTGTTGTAAAATTTCGGAATGTTAAGATGTCAAGGGATTGGATACAAAGAATTACAGCTATAAATCGAAATTTATAAAATAGAATTTTTTTTTTTTTTTAAAGAGAATTAAATATAAAAATGGGATGAAGAATTGCTAAAAATTTTAAAATATGGATGCAGTGAAGGGGAGGTTCGGGGAAGTCGTGTTATGTTTATTTGTTTTTTGTTTATGTTGTAAAATCAATAAAAATTATTTAAAAAAAAAAAAAATATTGATGTGCTGCTCAAAGTCCTGTCCTGAATCTTCCATCGTTCAGCCTCATTGAATGACCACAAGTTGAGGACACAAGAGAGGAAGAAAAACTTGCCTCCGATTTCTCTACTCCAATGACGCCATTAATAACTGTTGCTGCTTGCTCGCCATTTATCTAAACTAGAAGTCCCAATATATGTATTTTTGATGGATGGACTTACAAATGAACATATGTGAAAGTAATACAGAGTGGAGACACGACTGCTCCATCTATCTTCTGCCCCACCCTCTGTCTGAAGCTCAGCCTAGACATAGGTTTACCAACTCGGGGAAAAATATAGGCCTTAAGAGACTGTTGTTTGGAACATAATCTGGTGTCTGACTCAATACGACCTGGACACTGCTGTCCGTGCCATTATAAAATCTCTACCTACCAGCCTACCAACCAATTAGACGAAGGAAGCTGCCCCATCACTCAGCATTCATTTTAGGAAGGTTTTGTAAGTCTTTGCCATACTATTCTAGGGCACGTCTTGTGCCACACGTCCTCATGGAAAAGTTGCATCTTAGCCCAATGCCTATTTTAAAGAGATGTTTTGCCATTTTGGCCTTGTGAGGGTTTTTTTCAGGGAGGATTTGAGCTCTCTTTTATAACAGCACTCTGTTGGTCTCCTTCGGCAGAAAGAAAGTTGCCTGAACATTAAAACACTACAACTAAAAAAAAAATGTATTATATTATATTATATTATATTATATTAATTATATTATATTATATTATATTATATTATATTATATTATATTATATTATATTATATTATATTATATTATATTATATTATATTATATTATATTATATTATATTATATTATATTATTATTATAATATAGCTTTGAGTGTTCCAAGTGCTTCCTGTGTAGTATCTTAGTCCTTACAACAACTCTGTAATGCAGGCCAGTTACAACTCTGTAAGGTGGGGTGGAATTGAGGCTGAGAGATAACAACCTGCCTAAGGCAACAGAGTGAGTTGGCTATATTTGGTGACCAGGTGAGTATTGCATTCAAGCACCGCAGCCTGAATTTCCAGTATTGAACTAGAAGCCACCGCTGGCTGTAATTCCCTGTGGGTGGGCAGAGGGGCTCTGTGGCTCTTCCTTTGCATCTGCTTAGTGTCAGAGTTTTATTCTCCAATCTGTCCACCCATTCATCAATATGGCACCTTCATGGGGGTGCCATTCATTCGGGGGAAACAGTGCAGGAGAAAAGGGTTAAACACCTTCACCCCTGAACATCAGACCTCTCTTGTGCACCTCACCCTTGTAGCTGCTTTAATCTTTTTTTTTATGTGGGAAATTCTGTTCCTAAATTTCCTGGGGGGTCTCACATCTAGTTTAGCACAAAGCCCATTGCTCTGCGCCTGTTTTCTAGCTTGGGACCTCTCCTAAAATGCAAATCATTTATACTAAATAGTGATTTTAGTTCTCCAAGTACCAGTTCTTTTACAGGCAAAACTGTATGACCCATGCAAAATAGAATGGTAGCAGCAGGGCTGTGGGAACCTTGGGGTTTGCAGAAGTACAATGAATAATTTTTTGAGAGGGGAATTTTAGGGGTTAACTAAGGTCCTAATGCTGCCAAAACTGTATCAGCCATGCAGAATAGGAAGACAGCAGTAGGCTCAGGGAGATCTTGAGTTTTTCAGAAGTACAATAAGTTTCTAAATGGAAAATACTTAAGGGGGGGTACCCCTCTGTCCCCCAACCCCATAACCCAATGAGATCAGAACATATAGTACTTAGTAGACAACTGACTGACTGTTAGGGGGTGGGAACAGACTACTGGGAAGGGGGCAGCAGAATGCAGTGGACTGCCTGGAAGCAAACTACACTGCAAAATTTAGATGCAGCTCTCACTCCTCTTTCCTATTTTTAATAACAACAAGGAAATAATAGACTCTTTGACCATGTTGCAAGGGGGAAATAAAAATAAACATAGATTGGAAAGCCCTGTGGGAGACTGAGACTGCTTTGCTTGAACGTAGAAGTTGAGTCACATTATATAACAAAGTTGGATTTCAGTGGATTTTACATCACATCTCCAAGAGAGAGGCTGCTCTAGACAGCAACTTGGAAATGAAGCTGGAATGACAATGGTGTGCTTGTGTGTGTGTGTGTGTGTGTGAGAGAGAGAGAGAGAGAGAGAGAGTGAGTTGTGGATCTGTTCAAAGGACAGGAAGACAGGCTACTGTTTTGAACAATCTTCTCTTTGCTGGGGTACACTGGTTGTGTGATTTTCCTTGAGCTAAACAATTGAAAGATGGCAAGGGAGGCAAGGTGCCCTCCTTGACAGCGGACAGCCCTCTAGCCATCTTTTATTCCAATTACTTTTTAAGCTTTCTTTCAGGGTTTCACAAACTGCTCTACATTCAGAAAATACCCAAGTGATGTACAGAGATAGAATATGAAACACAATGCAGGTCATAAAACAATACTAAAACATAAAAACCAACAAGAATTTAAGAACTACAGAACTACAGGGGGGGAAAAGCATTTGAAGAGCTGTTCTGGGCCAAGTCTAATTTGAAAATGAAATGAAGAACTGTAGGAAGGGAGGTGAGCAGAGGCCTTGAAATTGCCCGGGTTAGAAAGGTTAGAAATGCCTGGGGAGTGGATTGAGCAACATTCAACACAGGCCACCTGACCATTGTTTTCTTTTTCGTCGTCTTCTCCTTCTTCCCTGCTTCTGAGTACCACCAACTGGTCTTCAGAGGTATACTGCCTTCAGCAGTAGTTGTAGAACAGTGTCATCATGGCAAGTAACCATCAACATGCATTCTCCTTGAATGTAAGCAATTTTCTTTTGAAGCCATCTGGGTTGGTGGCCCTCACTACCTCTTGTGGGAGTTGGACAAGATAAACTAGATGGGCCTTTGGCCTAATCCAGCAGAGCTCTTAGCAACTCCACATGTTTTCTTCTTTATTGTCTAGGTCAGCCTTTCTCAACCTTGGGTCCCCAGATGTTTTTGGCCTACAACTCCCATCATCCCTGACCACTGGTCCTGTGAGCTAGGGATCATGGGAGTTGTAGGCCAAAAAAATATGGGGACCCAAAGTTGAGAACCACTGGTCTAGATCATGGGTAGGCAAACTAAGGCCCGGGGGCCGGATCTGGCCCAATCGCCTTCTAAATCCGGCCTGTGGATGGTCTGGGAACCAGCGTTTTTTTACAGTAGTAGAATGTGTCCTTTTATTTAAAATGCATCTCTGGGTTATTTGTGGGGCCTGCCTGGTGTTTTTACATGAGTAGAATGTGTGCTTTTATTTAAAATGCATCTCTGGGTTATTTGTGGGGCATAGGAATTCGTTCATTTTTATTTTCCAAAATATAGTCCTGCCCCCCCACAAGGTCTGAGGGACAGTAGACTGGCCCTCTGCTGAAAAAGTTTGCTGACCCCTGGTCTAGGTAGCTGCTTAGTCAATCAGAATGCTCTACTATCCACCTATCTTGAATAAGCTTCAATGTTGAAAGTCCATTTGCCATGATTGCTGAGGCTGATGGTAGTTGTCATTCAGAAAGATCTGGAAGCCTAACCCTGCTGTAATCCAAGACAGCTTTGTGAGGGGAAGGGAGGCCTATCAGAGGCTCGGGCTGCTGTACCCTATGCCCTTCTTTTGACCCACATTGACCATTGGTTGCTGACCAGGAACATAAGAACATTATCATTCCTCCACATTGTAAACTTCAGATAAGAGTACTCCACTGATAAAATACTCAAACAGACCACTGGCTGCGTTTCAATGCCTTGGGTTCAGGTTGGGCTCACACACAAGTCGATTCAAGGAGTGGGAGAAATAAAATTGGCCACCTCAGAGCATTCGTGGAAGCTGCTGCCTTATGGTCGTACATTTTGTTCTGGAGTTCCAATCTCCAAGTGGAAAATATATGAGTTGAGTAATAAAGTAATAAAGAGGCCGCCTGTATCATCTGCAGTGTTTATACGAACATACAGTATGCAGCTGCTTTATCCTGAGTCATCCATCTAGAGCTCAGAACTGTCTTACTCCAATTAGCAGCAGCTCTACAAGGTCTCAATGGAATTCCCAGTTTTGATCTCTCAGATCCTTTTAATGGGAGATAGTGGTGAATCTGGGATATTTGGCATGCAGTGCCTGGACTCTTTATCTTAGAATTGTGGCCTCCACATAACTTTTCCCATTGAAATGCTTGCAGCCAGTGTACCAGTCTTCCCTTAATTACATGCAACCCTTAAATTAGAGGTGGGCCACATTTCCTTCAGAGCAATCTTCCAGGGGCAGTCCAATGGGTAGATCACTGCCAGTTTATTTATAGTGGGAGTAGATCTCTTAGAAGATCAGTCCCAAGCAGTCTTTTGGAAGTTGGACACCCCTGGCCTAGCTGATGTGAAGCAGGTCTGATGAAGGGATTTAGCCTAGGGAGAGGCTGTGCATGGCCTGCATTTGGCCTTCAGCTCCCTGCTTTAAATTGCCATGCATATGTATTATGTCCTCAGGTATTGGAACCAGGATACAAAAGACAGCCCTGAGAAGACCTGCTCATTTTGGGGCCACATTGAGGCTCATTAATCTACAAAGTCTGAAGCCAACTGTCCCTCTTTTGGGTGGGCCCGCAGACACAGAACGTACCAGCCCCATCATAAGGCACAGTGAGGCAGCTGCCTCTGACAGCAGATGCTGAGAGGTGGCAAGGAGTTGACAGAGCCCTGTGCCTCCTAGGTTTGCTACCCTCAGGTGCAGCGAAGGGTTCCATCTTGTTGCCAGCATTGAAGTGAGATTCAACAGCCAGTCTCATTGGCTGTTGTACATGGAATGAGGAGGATTCTTGGGGGAAGCCATGACTATTAAAAGTGGTATGATAGCGCTTTAAAGGCATAGCGCAGATGGGGCCCTAAGCATACACTGGATCACTGATTAACTTAGAAATACAGCCCACTGAAATCAATGGCATTTCGAACCAGTTAGCTCCTAGCATCTGAAAAAGGACCAGGTAAGTCTCTGGCTATTTGCCACACTTAAGGTCAAGTGAAAAGAACCTCCATGTCCAGATGCAGTCTATCTCTGTATATGCACCAGATGGGGCCACCAGGAGCTAGAATGCAGGACTGGTTCTGGCTTCCTCACTTTTACTCACAGCAAGGGATAATCACTTCCAAGAAGAATCTGGCAGGGAATCTTTGGGTGAATATTTCTGGGGCTCCCTCTCCAGCTCTTTAGGATGACAGTTCCCATCAGGTGATGTCCAAAACAGCTGGAAAGGTGGCCCCAAACTGGCAAGGGCTGGGCTGGAGATGGCCACAAATTTGGATTGCTTTAAAAGAGGATTGGGAACTTCCATGAAGAATGGCTACAAATGGCTACTAGGGACGGCGACTACTGTTCTGCCTCCACAGTGGAAGGCAGTAATGCTTCTGAATGCCAGTGTGCTCTTGTGCCCGGGGCCTGCCTGCACCTGGTCAGCCACCATGAGGCTGGACTAGGTGGGCCGTCCGCCTGATGCAGCAAGCTCTCTTTATAAATACAGGGTGAGTCTTTTAAAAGATGCCCAGTGGAACATGTGTACTCTGCATCCACGGGGCCTCTTTTAAAGGACTCACCCTGTATTATTTATTATTATTTATTGAATTTCTATACCGCCCTATACCCGGAGGTCTCAGGGCGGTTCACGGTACAAAATCAAAATATAAAACCACAAAATATATAATAAAAATAACAACAACCCCCTTTACGCGGCAGAACTTTTGTTCTTAGGGGCTAGGAACTTGCGCGCGTTCTTATTTGCCAGGCTGGGCCTCTGGCCGGGCGAGGCGAGTCGTCATTCAAAAAATCTCGATTTCGAGCCTCCCTCCCGCTTCCCATTTCCCCTTTCCTTCCTCCCCGCCGGCCTTCCCTCTCCGGGGCCCCCCGGCTTCCCTGCCAGCAGCCTCCCTCCTCCCTCGGCCTGCCAAGTGCGGGAGAGACCCCCTTTCTCCTCGGAGCCCGCCGCTGGCGAAGAGCGAGCGAGCGAGCGGGAGAGGCCGAGGGTTGCGTCCGGGACGCGCTGCGCTGCGGCCGGGCTCCGTGCGCCCCGAACGGCGGCCGGGCCGTCTGGCTGGCAGGCGGAGAGGCGGCGGCCAGGGGCTGGCTCGCCTCCGCCTCCCCGCCCCGCCCTCTTTTCCCCCCGCCCCGGCGCGCCATGGCGAATTGAGCTGTGTGGGGATGCGCGGGCAGTATCCCCGGGCCGGGCAGGAGCGGCGGCGGCGGCGGCGGCGGCAGGAGGAGCAGCAGCCGCGGAAGCAGCAGCAGCAGCAGCAGCAGCAGGGCCAGGCGGAGCCCGCGGGCGCCCGGCGAGCAGGCGGCGGCCCCGGGCTGCGTCCAGGCGGCGAGCCACGGCAGCACTAGCGGCCGCAAAGGAGGCGGAGGGAGAGGAGGAAGAAGCGGCGGAGGCGGAGGCGTCCGAACAAAGCGCGCTTCCCCGGCACAGCAGCACAGCCGCCGCCGGAGGAGGCGGAGCGGGAGGCTCCCCCATGGCCGCGGCGCTCTCGGAGACGCTGAGCTTCCCTTCGCCGCCGGGGCAGCCCAGCCGGGCCGGCTAGGAGCAGGAGGAGCAGGAGGAGGAGGAGGAGGAAGGGCCGGGGGCGCGGGGCGCTCCTGGGCCGGAGCGAGGAGGTGGGGGTGTCCCAGCTGGAGTTGCGGGAAGGAGGCGGCCAGGAAAGAGAAGGGGCGGCAGAGAGATAAAGAGAGGGCTGCTCTTTTTTGAGGGGGGGGGGCGTCCTAAGCAAGAAAGGGGGGGCGCAAGGCGGCGCTTTTCTTTTTCCTTTTTGCAGGCAGCCCATTAAGCAAGGCGCGGTGGGGGGGAGGAAACGCGCTGGAGTTGGGAAGAGTGCTTAGGTCTCCTTTGGGGAGGGGGAGTGGTCAGTTAGGTTGTGGGGCGGCGGAATCCTGCTCAGTTTGTGGGGTTTGGGAAGAAGGGGTGCAGAAAAGCTCAGAACTGAGGTAGGTGGCAGAGGACTGGGATATCTGGGGAGGACAGGAAGAGGGAGGCCTCAGAAGGCAGAGAGGGGTACAGGAAACCCCCCTTTCGGATTCCAGAGCTCAGACCTACCCCCCCTCCACGCACTACTCTTGGGGTGCTTCCTGTTTTGGGGGAAGCTCTAGTGGCCAAGGGACAGAAAGAGAAGGTGCCCTGTTCTGGAGATCTGAAATTGAGGGGTGTGTGTGTCTGTTTTGGGGGGCCCTGGTGTGCTGAGGCAGGGGGTGGGGAATGGCTGGCAGAAGCCGCCGCTCCTGGCTCAGCGTGTTGCTAGGTCTGGTGCTGGGCTTCATCCTGGCTTCCCGGCTCATCCTCCCTCGAGCCTCGGAGCTGAAGAGAGCAGGACAGCACCGGCGGAAGGCTAGCCTGGAAGGGTGCCGGACAAAGGCCAGTGGGGGGCTGCTGCACCGAGACTCCCGGGGGGCCTTGCTGTGGCATCAGGACCCTGCCGAGCACCAAGGCGAGATCCTGCCTGCCAAGAACTTCCTCTTTGTGGGGGTCATGACGGCTCAGAAATACCTGCAGAACCGAGCGGTAGCGGCTTACAGGTGAGGACCTCCATTCTTTTCTCCCACCCATCCACCTTCTGAACCGCAGACTTAATTTACCCTCTGTTGTGTGGCTAGGAAGGCTTCTAACACCCATTTGTGGGACAGGACATGGCTCATTGCTGCTTCGCCTGCTTTGCGTTCAGAGGGTCTCAGAGTGGCATCTCCAGGTAGGGCTGGGAGAGGCCTCTGCCCTGGAGAGTCACTGAGAGAGTACTGAGCTGGATAGGCCAGTGATCTAAAGCAGCTTCCCATTTCAGTCAACTTTTTATTCAGGACAATGAGGACTAGAACCTTAGATTGTTAGGAAGAACTGTGGTTCAGTGGTAAGGCATGCAGAAGGTCTGGGGTTCAGTCCCCTGAACCTCTAGGCAGGACTGGCAGAGGCCCCAGTTTGAAATCGTGGAGAGCCACTGCCAGTCCCCGTAGACAGCCTTGTGCTAAATGAACCCAGTGGTCTGACTCATAAGGCAGTTCCCTGTCTTCCTAGCTTTTACCTTGCAATTAACTGCTATCCTGCGTCTCTCTTCCATGCCCAGCGATGCATGTGGCAAGGCCTGTCTCATTGACACCCCATCACCTTCCTCCCACTCTGCACAACCACATGGTGCATGTTACACGGGTCTCTCTTTCCACTGTGCATGGGAGATGGGGAGAGAACCCTCTCACCTGTCTTCCTCTTCCAGGAATTCATTCCCAGGGTTTTCTTTTGCCTGTTCCTTGCTCTTTAGGGATGTGAGAGCCACTCCTCTCTGGCGGCCCTCTCTCACAAGAGAACAATCCCTGGCATAGGGAACGCGGCTTGTAAGTTCTGCCAGTTAGCTTCCTTGGCATGATAATTCTGTATGTGAAAACGCATGACACACCCTCCCTTGGTTTTGGTGGAGGTGGTTTGGAGATCTCTGGAGCGGAGGGGAGAGAGACTGAGACCAGCTTGCTTCCTTTGTATATGTGCTGCTAGCTTCCCATCTGTTAAGAAGATAAAGGCTTGCATTAGAGAGGAAGGGAATCTTGTTTTATTTCCCCTCCTCCCTCCCCATAAGCATCTCAAACCTGCTTCATAATTCCAGGAGGGGGGGTGTCTTGCTGAATACCTGCTGGCTTCTCTTAAGCACTGACAGATGGGCACTGGGATTGACCAGGGAGGCCTTGCCTGTGTCCTGATGGGCAGCCAATCTTTATAACAGCTTTGTGTGCCTGCTGTTGTGATCAAAATCCCCCAAGAGGGCATCTCATCTCTATCTCATTTCTAAAGCTTCCTGCTCGGTGACTTGAAGAAGGATCCTGCTGGACAGTAACGGGGGTTTATCCTATAAGACAGGTGGGGTGAAATATTTGCCCTGCATCTGTTTAAGGAAGGAAACCAAAACAGCTTAATTTGACCAAACGATTGAAACCCGAGTTTTGACTCTGCTCTTCCCCCATGGCTGCAGGCAGTGATGCTTCTGAATGCCAGTTCAGCAGGGTGGTGGGGTCAGTCCTCTTGCCCTTTGGTCCTGCTTGTGGGTTTCCCATTGGGGCATCTGGTTGGCCACTGTGAGAACAGGATACTGGGCTCAATGATCCACTGGCCTGATCCGGCAGGCTCTTATGTCCTTAGTTGCTAACACACAACCACATGCAAATAATTTCAGATATAGACCACCCAGAGTCTTTAGGCCAAGCACTTTCTGGCCCATATGAATTCACATTTTGATGTTCTTTGAATGAACACAGGCAGCTGCCTTACACAGAGTCAGCTACACTGGCTAGCTCAGTGTTGCTTGCATTGGCAGGCAGCCGCTCTACAGGGTTTCTGCAGGACATGGTGGGGATTGAACCAGGGACCTTCTGCATCAAAAGCAGGTGCTCTACCTTCCTTGCAGTTTCTTGTTTCTTCGGTCTGAGACTCTTCCTCTGCTTGTTGCAGACACCGCAAGAATTACTAAATCAAGTTGCTTAGGTAGGAAGTGATGCAATTGGGTAGACACAGAACAGCCTGTTGGCAATGGTGGACTTCCCAGCTTAATGGCTTCTCTGCAAGGGGAAAAGAAAAGGAATTGCCAGGAGTGCAATGCATTCTGCAGGTTGAATATCCCCTTCTCTATAATGCAAGTGGGCAGTCTGTGGCCCTACAGATTAAGACTCCAGCTCATCACCCCAGCCAACATGGACCATGAGGAAGAGGCCAGTGGCCTGTCTGGTCCAGTATCCTGTTCTCACAGTGACCAGTCAGATGCTTGCAGGAGCACATTAGCACTCTTTCTTCCTGTGGTTTCCAGCAAGTGGCATTCAGAAGCACTGCAGCCTCCACTTGCCGAGGCAAAGCATAGCCTTCATGTCTAGTAGCCATTGCTAGCCTTGTTCTATCACTAAGGCATCCAAGTTGGAAGGCATTGCAGCCCTCTGTGGAAGTGAGTTCCATAGTTTAGCCATGCATTGGATGATGGGAGATGTAGTCCGATGGCACCTGGACAATCACAGGTTCCCCACCTCTGCTCTGCAAACTACAAACGTTTGCTTGGAAGGGGCAAATCCAGTTTCCCAGGTGCGTGTAAATAGCCGTTTGCTTTGTTTTACATTAGCCAAAGGACTATTAGATTTGATCAAGTGTGTGGCAGGAACGCGGGAGGAGAGAGTTCAAGTCCTTTCTTCAACCCCTAAAGCAGACAAGCTGGCCTGACTTCAATTCCTGCAACAGTGTTCTGAGAGCCAGGTAGTAAATGTCTGCCTTTATGAAAGGCATAGCACGTGAAGAGCATATATGCATCATATCCTCTTGAGGTGCAAGCTATCAGATGTTAGGCCATCCAGTGTTAGTGGTGGGCAGGTTTAGCCCTCAAACCCAATCAATGCTTGCAAATGTAACGCCTTTTGGACTTGGGAATGCAATGCTTCCGGGGAAGGTCTGCAGCTCAGTTGTAGAACATCTGCTTTGCATGCAAGAAGGTCCAAGGTTCAATCTTTAGCATCTCCTGGTAGGGCTGGGGAACGCTTCCTGCTTGGAACCCTGGAGAGTACTGAGCTGGATGGACCAATGGTCTGACTCCATACAAGTCAGCTACCAATGTTCTGGTGCTTCTCCATATGATAGAAGAGAAAGGGGGCAGTCAGGAATCTGGGGGGGGGGGGGATAAAGGTAAAGGGACCCCTGACCATTAGGTCCAGTCGTGACTGACTCTGGGGTTGCGGCGCTCATCTCACTTTATTGGCTGAGGGAACCGGCGTACAGCTTCCAGGTCATGTGGCCAGCATGACCAAGCCGCTTCTGGCGAACCAGAGCACCACACGGAAACGCTGTTTACCTTCCCGCTGGAGTGGTACCTATTTATCTACTTGCACTTTGACGTGCTTTCGAACTGCTAGGTTGGCAGGAGCAGGGACTGAGCAACGGGGGGGATTCGAACCACCAACCTTCTGATCGGCAAGTCCTAGGCTCTGTGGTTTAACCCACAGCGCCACCTGCGTCCCCTTGGGGGAGATAGACAATAGCTAAATCTCTTCCCTGCACCTTGAGACCCAAAAGCATTAAGAACCAAGCCTGCCCTGGCCGAGTGCATAGTCAAGCTTTTTATACCTACTGCCCACTAATGCATCTTTCTTGATGGTAAAATTTCCTTACCGCCCACCAGTGCTCGATGGAAGGAGGATTCCGCTTGTGCCGTAGAACCCCCTACCACCCACCTAGAATCCTGAAATGCTCACTAGTGGGTAGTAGGGACCAGGTTGACAACTCCTGGTATAGTGGGACGTTAGGAGAAAGTGACAGGATATTGCAGGCTCTTTAGGTGGATTTCTTTTCACAACAGGGGGGCTGACCTTCTGCACTCAGCTATACTTAGGCTGCATCCATTGCACACATTTAAAACACTTGTTATACTGCTTTAACAGTCATGGCTTCCTCCAATGCATTCTGGGAACCGCAGTTTGCTAAGGGGGCTGAGAGTTGTTAGGAGGCCCTTATTCCCTTCACGGAGTTGCAATTCCCAGGGAATTAACAACCAATCCCTCTTCCCAGGGAACACTGGAAATTGTAGGGGAGTTCTTAAAGGGGAATAGAGTTCAAACAATGCTCAGCACCTTTAAGAAACTGCAGCTCCTAGAATTATTTGAGGGAAGACATGACTGCTAAAGTGGTACTATAGTACTTTAAATGCATGGTGTATTATTCAGCAAAACTGGTGCCTGCAATCCACCCGAGAGCCATGATTTAAGAGGCTTCCTTCATTCGTGGCTCATCTTTTTTCCTCCAAATCATTTAGGTGGCATCGATTAAGCACCCTTGTTCTCAGCGAGGCTGTAAGAAGCTAATGTTCATGTACTGAATTATAACTTTTGGCAAGGATTCTGGCACAAACGAGCCCGTAATTGAAACCAGCTCATTTTCTTTCCCCCTGCTTCTAACGGAGTGGAAGCTTTTAAAAATGTAATTGATTGATTAGGAAATTATTTTATTCCACTCACCCCCTGCCCTGACCCCTTTACCATATACAGAAAGTTCAACTCCCAGGGAGTGAATAGCTTAGCTGGTGGTAGTGGTGGGGTTTCTTATGGGCCTAGAATTGTGAAGATTGCAAAGGGAAGTGCTTTGTTAACTAACACACAGACATATACCGGCACACACCACCATAGTGTTGACCGTACAATACACAGAGATCCAAAGCAATTCATTGGCTCAGTCGTTTTTCAATACAGTGGTACCTCAGGTTAAGAACTTAATTTGTTCCGGAGGTCCGTTCTTAACCTGAAACTGTCCTTAACCTGAAGCACTACTTTAGCTAATGGGGCCTCCCGCTGCTGCCATGCCGCCGGAGCACAATTTCTGTTCTCATCCTGAAGCAAAGTTCTTAACCCGAGGTACTATTTCTGGGTTAGTGGAGTCTGTAACCTAAAGCATCTGTAACCCGAGGTACCACTGTATTGTAGCCAGAGATCTTTTTCAATGTTGCTACCTGGGTTATTTTAACTGGACATATCAGGATGCTGAACATGGGACCATCTCCTTTTAAATGTGTGTTTCCTTCCCCTGAAACATAGCCCTTTGTAGGCTACATAAGAAAAACACCTTGGGGGATCAGACCAATGGCCTATTTAGTCCAGCATCCTGTTCACGCAGTGGCCAGCCAGATGCCTGTGGGAATCTGTCAAGCAGGATCTGAGCACATGGGCATTTTCACCTCCTGTCGCTTCCAGCAACTGATATTCCGAAGCATTGCTGCCTCCAACCATGGAGGCAGGACATAGGCATCATGGCTAGTAGCTGTTGAGTCATAGCCATGTTGTCCTGGGTAAATCACCAGGCTTTTTAAACTCCAGCCTATTATCCCTTTTTTGAGACACCCCCCCCCATGCGCAAAACTCACATAGGTGACACCAAGTGTTGCATGTAACGGAAAGTATCCTTTTTGAGAACTTAACTCTCTTGATTTCCTGGAATCATAGAATTGTAAGAACTGGAAGGTACCCTGAGGTACCTTCGTCTAGTCCAACCCCCTGCAATGCAGAAATTCAGAGGAGGCTTTACTGGTTTGCTTATACTGGTATATAGGTAGCCTTCACTTGGTTGCTTTGTTCAGGTATGCACACATGCGTGTGACCCATGAGCTTTGCAGAGTTTCGTAGCAAAAGCAAGTTGCAGCCACTTCCTTGGCCTCACAGAGCTTGCAGTGGTGGAACTACCAATGGGGAGCACAATAGAAGAGATGGAAGTGGAGAGGCAGGCGAGGCGAATGTGTGTCAAGGTTATTATTTGCAATTAAGCATAACGTGTGTGTTTGTGTGTGTGTGCAGCAAAGGTGAGTTTTGAGGAACATTTTGAGGAAGAGAGGTGGTTTTGCATGCACTTTCAGAAACAAAAAGAGTTTGAGGCCTAAGGGCAGTAAGTGGGAATGGGAAGAGTATTTCAGGATGTAGGGGTGTGTTTGGCCAGCTCAGGATGGTAGAGTCAGAGGAGCAAAGAGCGGGGAAATAAGTACTCATATACAGGCTGGAGAAATGCTGCAGAGGCCTCTAAACAACTTGTGACCAGGATAGCTTAAGGACTGCCTGAGCCCTTACATCCCAGCCCCATCACCTGAGCCCTTACATCCCAGCCCCATCACCACTGTTTGTTGCCCCCTGAGTTGCAGAGTCCTGACTGGCATTAATTGTAAGCTGGGCATTTAGTCTCTCTGGTCCTCTGCTGTGCGACACTTTTCCAACAGAGATGCAGCAGAGGCAGCCTTGCTTTTTATTTCCAAGTGCCTCTTGAATACTTTTTTTTTTTATGCCAGCAGGCCTATTAATTTTTTTCTTGAGTAGCCAGTCATTTTAACGACTCTCTTGTATTGCTTTTAACCCCCCCCCAAATGCTGCTGTCCACTACCTCTGATCTTTTATGAAAAGGTGGTATATAAATGCTGTCTGTCTGTCTATCTATCTATCTATTCTATCATCTATCTATCTATATCTATCTATCTATCTATCTATCTATCTATCTAATAGTAAAGCTAAAGGCGAGGAGATTAAAATTAGATCCAGAAGGCGATGGGAAGCCAGTGTAAGGGTTTTAACAGCAGGAGGAGTGCATATATAGTCTGGAGCTACACATACTGCAGAATGAGGTGGTAGAGTCCTCTCGAGGTAGTAGAATGGACTGTACCACTTCAAACTGCTGGCATAGGGGTGCAGTGTTTGAATACTCCCTCATGTAAGAAGCAGACCTTCTTACATGACAGAAAACTAGCCCAGCAGGGAGTAGGCTGGGCTAGAACCTTAGGGTGCTAGGTTTTTTGTAGACAATTCCTCGCTGCTCCCCACACTGGGAGTGTACAGACGCTATCTTCTACTGCAGACTCTTGTGATACAATTCCACCCCTAATTTCTGCTACTTTGTAGGCCAGGTCTGAGACACTTAAAGCAGCAGCTGGGAGAAGGGCCAGAGCTCAATGGTGGAATATTTGCCTTCTCTGTAGAAGGTCCCTGGTCCAATTCCTGGCATCTCCTGGTAGGGCTGGGAATGTCCTCTGTCTGAAACAGTGGAAAGCTGCTGCCAGTCAGTGTCAACAAAACTGAGTTAGGTGGATCCATGGCCTGACTTCATATTAGGCAGCCTACCTTTGTTACGAACTGGCTGAGTTAGCTTTTTTAGTTAAAGTATCAATCACCAGATTTTCAGTGTCTGTGACACTGAGATGCTAGTCTCTTAGAGATGTTTAGTATCTCAGCTGTAAAGGTCCAGCCCTCCATAAATCTTGTTTGTGTGATCAACATTCTGCAAACAACAACAACAACAACAACTCCCTCATTTCCTTTCCAACACATGGTTCTTTATGTATTTTCTTTTTAAAATGTGCCAATGTTACCCCCCCCCCACCAAATGGATTGGGAGATGGTAAATAGGATGATAAGAAGAACCATGCTGGCTCAAGCCAGTGGTCCATCTAATTCAGCATCCTTTTCTCACAGTGGCCAACCAGTTGCCTATGGAAAGTCCACAAGGAGGGTAAAAGCCCAATCAGTCTTCTCTCCCGCCCATGTTCTCCAGCATCTGGTATTCAGAGGCAGTGCTGAGCTAGATGGACCAGTGACCAAACTAAGCGTAAGGCAGTGTTTCCAGTGTCCTAAATTAGACTTCCCTGTGGTAGTGGTTGTAGTACAGTCCAAAGGCCCGTCCGGTCTGGTAACCTGCCTTCACAGTGGCCAACCAGGTGCCTTTGGGAAGCCTGGAGTCAGGACCAAGATTATTGTTGATGAACTGGAAACTTAAGAAGATGCTTCACTCTAAAACCATAAAAAACAGTGACACCGTAAAGACTAATCCAACTCTTAAAATTATTGAAATTACAATACAGCTTCACTGCTGAGGAACCTCTACATGTCTTGACATTGAAATGCACATTGCAGAGGGATTTGGGTCACACAAATTGCTGGCTGGGTCTGTTGGTCTGAGGGAAGCTGTAGTCCCATGGATACTAAGCTGCTGAAGGCTGAGATAATATATCTATTTGGTATGTTTCAAATTCCCAGAAAACTCTTTTAAGAATATTGGCAATGGTCCTCTTTGCCTGATGAGTATCTGTCAGGCATCCTACAGCCTCATTTTATTGTGCACAGTATCCAGGTGAATATTTATTTCATCCACTGTGGAACCTAAGGTGGTGGTTTCCTTCCCCTGTTTTGTTTTATTTATTTTGTTTTTATTTATTTACAAGGTTTTTCTAAACTACCTCTAAAGAGCTCATTGTCATGCACATTCTTCCCCCTCCCTTATCATCTGAAAGATACTCGGAGTTGAGAGTGGATTTCATGCTCTTTATTCAGCTCATAGTGGTGAAGAGGAATGGAAGTTCCCCCAGAATGTCTCCTTTATATACATTATTTATGCAATGGGCCCCATGTGATTGGCTAATTCCGGGATTCTCCTGTAGGCCAATCAGGTTGTGGATTCACTTCCACCTGGAGCTGGATTGGGTGGCTCCTGTGAACCAATCAGACTGCTGCATTCTGGGTCCTATTGTTCTAGGACCAATCAGACTGCTGCATTCTGAATCCTATTGTTCTAGGACCAATCAGACTGCTGCATTTTGGATTCTATTCAACTCAGTACATAACATCATCCCAACAGCCCTGTGAGGTAGATTAGGCTGAGAGTTCTTGTCAGGCCCTTGGGATTTGAACCCAGGTCTCCCAATGCAGCACTCCGAACACTGCACCTATCCAGGTTACTGTGACCTGAGGTGGCCACCTGAGAAGAGTAACTCAAAGGAATTCCTCTGCAGATTAGCGTCTGTGGAACTGATTCCTTGAAGGCAGATGCTTAGAAAAACCACTGCCTTAGGTGTAGCTCGTCTTTTGTACAAATGAAACTGCCTGCCTGTATTTTCTGGCAGTCATGACTTGGAGCAGTTAATCTTTCATGGTGCAGGGAAGCAAGTAAGGGAATTAATTGGCTTTTGTAAAGGGAAGTCATTAAACAGGAGTAGCTGGGAGAACCTAATCTTGCCACTTTATCAGATGAATCTGCCTGGAGTGGGGGGTGGGGGAGCACTTTTATTAATCAAGGTTGCCTTCATAATGAAAGCAAGAACAGGGTTTTTTTTACACACACAAAATCCCACAACTTTGTGGCCTCTGAATGATTGCAGATCCCTACAGTTTCTGCCTTGAGTTTCTGTATTCCTGTGACACTCAGAGAAGGGAAGAAACCCAAAATTAATGTTTGTTTATCTCTTTCTGGCTTTGGTGGTTGTGGGGAAGAAGCTGCTTGGAGTTGACTTTTGTTTAATTTTAGGGGGGAGAAACTTTTGTTTCCTTGATACGATCTCTAAAGAATGAATCAAATATGTTCTGTGTTTGGTTGTTTTGAGACTACTTGCTCACAGTAAGCCGTAGTTGTGTCGGTCTGGGCTTACAAAGAATGAATTGGCAAGGTGAGAGAAAAGGGTAAGGGGCAGAGGAGAGTGGCCTATCCCCCTCCCCCAAAAATGCAATTGGGGGAGCATAAGAAAAGCCTGCTGGATCAGCCTTGTGGCCCATCTAGTCCAGCATCCTGTTCTCACAGTGGCCACCCAGATGCCCCAATAGGAATCCCGCAAGGAAGACTTGAACACAAGACCACTCTCTCCTCTTGCGGTCTCCAGCAACCACTTTTCAGAAGCACACAGGCTCCTGGCAGTGAAGGCAGAGTAGACATCATAGGAAGCGGCCCAAAAGAAAAGACCCTTTTTACAAACAGCCTGTCGCATCATTTAACAAAGAGGAAACGCATCACCAAGAAATAAGACAAAAGCGGGCACTGATTTGCATCTGCTAACTTATGTGTGTTGATACACTTTTAGAAATAATTACTGTAATTGAAACAGTAGGGAGGGACTGTGATCAGGTGGCCCAAGTGCCTGCTCAGTCTGTGCTGCTAACTGTTGATGAGCAACTTCAAGACCCCTCTTGTTCTCCTTTCTTGGTGGTGCCAAATGTCCAAATCTAACCTCTGTTCTTTTTTATTATTTTGACTGCCTGCTTTTACTGTAATGGTGCTTCGGCTGAAGCAAACACCTCCGTGACTTTCTGTATTCGCAGGAGGTCTGGCTCATCTCTGCTCACAGAAGTAGGATCTCAATAGATTCCCTATCTTAAATTGTGCCTTCTTATTTTCTAATTGGCTTGCCAGATACTTTGGATGCGCCTGGACAGCAAAAACGTTTAATAGCCTAAATTACACTTAACATATATTCGTTTTAAAGGACATTTTATTTATTTTCTGTCAGATTTCATTTTGTTGTTATCCAGTCCATATCTGTAGGACAGGCTGGGTTGATAGAATTCTGATAAATTAATCCATGGTGTTGACTTTAATATGTATTGGGCATATCAACAGCATTTTTTCTGCTCCTCCTTTATTATGCCGGAAAAACCCCCAAACCACTTTCATCTGTTTCCAAATAGGCTGGTAGTTTAAGTATATGTAAATTACTTTAAAATGTGTGAGTATTTTAAATTCTAATGCCACATAAAATAGTCAGCCTTTCCTTCCTTTTCTTAGTCATGTGTGAACAGATCAGTTTATTGTCTAAAATGATTGGTGAGCCCCCAGTATAAAATAGGAAGAACACGTTTAAAGAGTGCTTTATTTTTGCACCTCTTGAGTGTTTTCAGGTCAGATTCTGAACACCGATAATGTCTGGAACAAAGCTGTCTAACATAACTAAAAATGTTCTACCTTTCTGCAGGGAAGGAAGAAAAGGTGACGGCTATAAAACTATCTGGTTACTGAGCAGAGAGTTTTTCCCCTCATCTCTTCCTGCCAAAAGCACACTTCTTGTAGGTAGAAATTATAGGTGGAAATTTGAGAAGAGAACATTGGGTAGTCTAGACTTCATGGTCTTTGAAAGCCTGGAGCAGACACTGAATGTGTATGTTGGCCATAATTGTCCCTTGGGTGGCTCTTGTTTTTTGGGTCTGACTTGAGAGAGACCTGCAACAGAAACCTTGCATTACAGTGGCGACGGCAGTCTATGTTAAGTCACATTCTTCACCCCATACATTTAAAGCACCATGATGTCGCTTTCAACAGTCATGGCTTCCCCTAAAAAAAATCCTGAGAGTTGCAGTTTGTAAGGGTGCTGAGAATTGATAGGGCACAGCTACTGCCAGAAGTACAATTCCCAGAGTTTCCTGGGAAGAGGGATTGATTGTTAAACCACTTTGGGAACAATGTATGGTTTTGAGTGTGGCCTTGCTGCCCAGATTAGATTGGTTCTGCCATAATGCACTGTTGAGGGATTCTGAACAGATTTGCAGTGTGCCCAATCATTATTGCTTGTGACTGTTAAAATTATAGAATCTCATACTGAAATACATACCTGGTTGATTCAGACAAACACCAAGACAGTCTCTCCCGACTTGGTGCTCGCCAGATGTTTTGGCACCACAGCTCTTCATCAGCCTCAGCTGCCACGACTCACAAGCCTCTTAGAATGTCAACACACACGTAGATGAGGATGTCCTCCTAGACATTATGTGCTTGAACCTCCATAAAGCATTCAACAAACTCCCTTGCAGAAGGTCCTTGACTAAACCTTACATTCATGGGCTGAGCGTACACTGTCAGGAAGCGGCCTCAGGTTTGAGCCCCAGCCTCATCAGGTAGGGATGGGAATGTCCAAAGACTATGGCTCTGACTCTGTATAAGGCTGCTTCCTACGTTCATTCAAAGAATGACAAAATGTGAATTCATATGGGCCAGAAAGTGCTTGGTCTAAAGACTCTGGATTGTTTGTACCTGAAATTATTGGCTTATGGTCATGGGTGCATGTTTAAATGCCTAGGTTTCAGTCCTTTGGTCAAAAGAAGTGATTTGGGTTAATTTCTTAGATGGCTGCAGGACAAGAATTTCACCCCATCTGTCTTATCAGAGAAAGCCTCTTACAGTTCAGCAGGATCCGTCCTCAGGTCAGTGGGTAGGAAGCTTTAGAAATGAGATATAGATGAGATGCCCTCTTTTGCGATTTTGGTCACAATAAGCACAGCTCTACAGCCAGGGCAGAGGGCTCTTATCAATACAGTGAGTTAGACCCATTGGTCTAGCTAGCTTGGCTACACTGACTGGCAGCAGCTCTCCAGGGGTTCAGATGGAGTTCGCCCCCAGCCCTACCTGGAGATGTCAGGAATCGAACGTGGGACCTTCTGCCTGCAAAGCAAATGCTCTTCCACTGAGCTGGGGCCATTAAAGATCATGTGCCAATCAAAACACAGGCGAGGCCTCTTTGGTCATTACCAGACCCCACCTATCCAGTGCTTAGAGCAGCAGAGCATCTGCTTTCTCCCCAAGATCTTCAGGTAGGACTGGGAATATCCCCTGCCTGAACTCCTGCAGGGCATCAACCTGTCAGTCTGTGTAATGCTGAGCTAGATGGACCAATGGTTTGACTCAGTAGAAGGCAGCATCCTATGTTCCTATACTCTCTACGAATATGCACAAGCAGAGCGGTTTTGCGTAACTGGTTTTTGGTCTTCTACTCTGCAGAACGTGGTCCAGCACCATCCCTGGCAAGGTTGAGTTCTTCTCCAGCGAGGGCTCAGACACCTCTCTCCCCATCCCCATCGTGCCGCTGCCTGGTGTGGATGACTCTTACCCGCCCCAGAAGAAATCGTTCATGATGCTCAAGTACATGCATGACCACTACTTGGACCAGTACGAATGGTTCATGCGGGCCGACGACGATGTTTACGTCAAGGGGGACAAGCTGGAGAACTTCCTTCGGAGCTTGAACAGCAGCGAGCCCCTCTTCCTTGGGCAGACGGGTCTGGGCACCACGGAAGAAATGGGGAAGCTGGCCTTGGAGCCCGGGGAGAACTTCTGCATGGGGGGCCCAGGCGTCATCATGAGCCGGGAAGTCCTGCGGAGGATGGTCCCTCATATCGGGGAGTGCCTTCGAGAGATGTACACGACCCACGAGGATGTGGAGATTGGGAGATGCGTGCGGAGATTTGCAGGAGTGCAGTGCGTCTGGTCTTACGAGGTATGTAGCTGGTATGGTCCAGGGTAGTGGTGTGTGGGAGGAGGGGAGTGTTGAAGACTTCTTGCTATTTCCGCAGCAGGGTCCCTGTCTCCAGTATCCCAGAGTCTCTCAATCAGCATGGAAGGTGGGAGCATTTTGGCCACTGTGTGCTCCAAAGCTAAGCATTTAGGCACTGAAAACACAAGTTTCAAGAGAATGGTTTGCAAGTTCCATTGCACACCGTTCTCTTGAAACTTGTGCTTTCGGTGCTCCTGAAACTTGTGTTTTCAGTGCTTACATATAAAGGGACTTCATGGAAAACACAACTTAAGTCGCTCAGAAAGAAGACATTGGAACACTCCAAATTATTTGTCCATGGAGATCAGCATTGATGATTCTAGTGCCTCTTAATTAATTAATTAATTAATTAATTCTAGGTTGTTGTATAATCTTAGAAGGGGTGTCGCTGTAGCCATTATGAAGGAACCCTGAAATTCTGAATCTACCACTACACTAGTGCTGATGGGGAGAGCTTTCAATGTTTTTTAATACTTCTTTTTTAGCTCATATTAATGAAGAACTGTTGTGCTTTGAGAAAAATGCAAATTTAGGTGACATATCTGTCTGGAAATCTCTCTTGCTGTGTGTGTGTTCTCCCCCCTCCCCTGAGCAACCCACAGCATATGGACTGAAAACTAGTATTCCTCAAATTGTGTGCGATCGTTGGAGGCCTTCCAGGAAATCTGCTTTCAGATCTAATGGTTTTGATTTTGAGGAATTTCGGTTAAATTTTAATCTAGGCAAATATTCATCTCTGCATTGTGGGGTGGGGTGGGGTGGGGGGCGGATGAGAAAATTTTTGGCGTTCAGTACCCTTTGTTACATTTTGATTATGTTTGGTTTATAGGGACTGGGTTCAGGCAAAAGTTCATTGCAGTTCAGTAAGTCCCTAGCTTGCCTTAAGCTCTTTAGCACTGAGGCAAAGCCCAGAGGATAAGTGAAGGAGAAAATGTGGTTTTCTTTTCTTCTCTTATGGACATCTTGCTGAAGGCAGCAACTTGGCAAACTACCTCCCAAACTCAGGATGTGCGTGTGAGAAATCTTAAATTGAGATAGGAAGTTAAAGGTGTGGAGAATTCCCATTAATAATAATAATAATAATTTATAATTTGTACCCCGCCCATCTGGCTGGGTTTCCCCAGCCACTCTGGGCAGCTTCCACAGAAACTAAAAATACACTAAAATTACATTAGGCAATACGTCAATGTTTGGCTTATATAGATCTTAAATCTTCAGTGTTGCTTTGTTGTTGTTGTTTAGTCGTTTAGTTGTGTCCGACTCTTCGTGACCCCATGGACCAGAGCATGCCAGGCACTCCTGTCTTCCACTGCCTCCCGCAGTTTGGTCAAACTCATGCTGGTAGCTTCGAGAACACCATCCAACCATCTCGTCCTCTGTCGTCCCCTTCTCCTTGTGCCCTCCATCTTTTCCAGCATCAGGGTCTTTTCCAGGGAGTCTTTTCTTCTCATGAGGTGGCCAAAGTATTGGAGCCTCAGCTTCAGGATCTGTCCTTCCAGTGAGCACTCAGGGCTGATTTCCTTCAGAATGGATAGATTTGATCTTCTTGCAGTCCATGGGACTCTCAAGAGTCTCCTCCAGCACCATAATTCAAAAGTATCAATTCTTCTGTAATCAGCCTTCTTTATGGTCCAGCTCTCACTTAGGATAATGATTAACAGAACCTTCTCCAACCTGGTGCCTTCTAGGTATTTTGGGCTACAACTCCCACCAGCTGTATGATGGGATGATGGGAGTTGTAGTCCAAGATATCTGGAAGACTCCAGGCTTGGGGGAGGCCGTTTTCTTCAGCTCTCTTCTTTATAAGGAAAGGCAGCCAAAAAAATAGCATTGTTAGTCATCACTGCCACCATCTTATGTGTTTTAATTAGTGCCAGAGGCAGATCTAAATAATCTCTGGCATTTTAAATTTATTCCGAAAGGGAAGCAACCGTTGCTTCTTTGTCAGCCTGTGGTGCAACCTGCGATCTTTTTGCACCATGCAAAAGCCAACCAGTTTGCAAGAGCTTCCTGAATCACCTTGCAGATGGGACTTTAACATGCCCTGCGCCAGTGACACCCATTTCTTCCCCCCACCTCCCTTGCATTCCTCTTTCTCCTTTTTATTTTTTAGTGCTGAGCTTGAGGGAAAATACCCTGAAACCCGAAAGCTAGCTTTGGTATGCTTAGTTGACTGGTCTGTATTAGAGAGGTTATTCTGAAACTGTTCACATAAACTCTTACCTTTTCTCCCTGATCTCAGTTCCTGACTGATCAGAATCACTCTGTATTTCATCTTCCTGTTTTCAGACACGGTCTAAGTCACACACTCTTTCTCTCAAGTTTTGAGAACCCAGGTAGTCAACAAGAGGGGAAGGTTAAAACATGTACCTGCAAAATACACTCCTGTAAGAAACCAAACACGGGTGATGGGACGCGGGTGGCGCTATGGGTAAAACCTCAGTGCCTAGGGCTTGCCGATCGCATGGTTGGCGGTTCGAATCCCCACGGCGGGGTGAGCTCCCGTCTTTCGGTCCCAGCTCCTGCCCACCTAGCAGTTCGAAAGCACCCTTAAGTGCAAGTAGATAAATAGGTACCGCTTTATAGCGGGAAGGTAAACGGCGTTTCCGTGTGCTGTGCTGGTGCTGGCTCGCCAGAGCAGCTTTGTCATGCTGGCCACGTGACCCGGAAGTGTCTCCGGACAGCTCTGGCCCCCGGCCTCTTAAGTGAGATGGGCGCACAACCCTAGAGTCGGACACGACTGGCCTGTACGGACAGGGGTACCTTTACCTTTACCTTTAAGAAACCAAACAACCCCCGAGGAAGGAATTCAGTGGTCAAGCATCTGCCTTGCATGCAGGAGGTCCAAAGTACGACACCTGTGCCTCAAGGCAGAGCTGAGAGAGAGAGATTTTGTTTAAAATCTTGGGAAGCTGCTGCCAGTCAGTGTAGACTACTGAACTAGATGGATCAAGTTCCCTGTTTGAGCACCTGACTCACCACTGAGAGCTGAACAAGAAAATGAATGGGCTGTCACCATCCACCTATTTGCATTACCCATTTTTAAGGCAGGGGTTTGGAGAGTTGGGATTACTTTATCAGTAAAAAGGACACAGAAACATCCTCCCATGTGACCCCTATGAGAGCCAGTGTGGTGTAGTGGTTAAGAGCGGTAGTCTCGTAATCTGGGGGACCGTGTTCGTGTCTCCGCTCCTCCACCTGCAGCTGCTGGGTGACCTTGGGCAAGTCACACTTCTCTGATGTCTCTCAGCCCCACTCACCTCACAGAGTGTTTGTTGTGGGGGAGGAAGGGAAAGGAGAATGTTAGCCGCTTTGAGACTCCTTTGGGTAGTGATAAAGCGGGATATCAAATCCAACCTCTTCTACTCTTCTTCTTCTTCCCTAGTCCATTGCTCAAAACACTTTCCTCTTTTTGACTCTGGAAGTAAACTGAGATGATAGAATAGTGTTTGCTGTTCTCTAAGAGTAGAGGAGATACATTTTGATTTAGTTTTTTTTCATTTGTATGCCGCTTTCCCACAGTGAGACATTTCCAAAATAGCTTGCAAGAAACAAAATGCAGAACTTTGAGGGTGTGTTCACGCGCAGTAGAGAAAAACCAGTTTGCAAAAAGTACCAATACATACATAGAGGACGAAACTATGGAATTCACTGCCACAGGAGGCAGTGATGGCCACCAACTTGAATGGCTTTAAAAGAGGGTCGGGCAGATTCCTGGAGGTTAAGTCTATCAGTGACTACTAGTCATGGTGGTTATGCTCTGCCTCCACTTTGAGAGGCAGCAGTGCTTCTAAATAGCAGTTGCAGGGGACCACAGGAAGGGAGAGCATTCTTGCACACGGTAACTGCTTGAGGGTTTCCCATGGGCATCTGGCAGGCCTCTGAGAAACAGGATGCTGGACTGGCTGGACCATTGGTCTGATGCAGCGGGGCTCTTCTTATAGTCTTAAAAGTAAAGGTAAAGGGACAACTGGCCATTAGGCCCAGTCGTGACTGACTCTGGGGTTGCGGCGCTCATCTCGCTTTATTGGCCGAGGGAGCCGGCGTATGGCATTTGGCCAACATGACTAAGCTGCTTCTGGAGAACCAGAGCAGCGCACGAAAATGCCCCGCACTTTGATGTGCTTTCGAACTGCTAGGTTGGCAGGAGCAGGGACCGAGCAATGGGAGCTCACCCCCGTCGCGGGGATTCGAACCACTGACCTTCTGATTGGCAAGTCCTAGGCTCTGTGGTTTAATCCACAGCACAACCCGCGTCCCTTTCTTAGAGTCTTACATATCAGCTATTTAGCAAACGCAGAATAAATTCAATATTACCAAAAGTAAAACCATCTAGACACAAATATATAAGTACAGAGCAAAGAGAAAGCTAATGTGCAGTAAATTTCCAGTTTGCTGAAAGAGCTTCAGCAGACTGGTTTAAATAGATTTCAGAAGGGAGGAGGTCTTCCTTACCAGGTTGGATGATTTAACAGCTGGCTCCAGAGGAGGCCGACAGCTGCAAAAGGGAAATGCTTGGTGGAGGCGGGTAGAGACTGATGGCAAGTCCTCTTCCTTGGCCTCCCAGAAGTTCCATTTGCTTGTGGCAGTCCACATTTCATTTACTGTTAAGCTACAATGCACACACCCCATTCTATATGTGCATGACGTGTATTTTATATATATCAGACATGTTCAACCGGTCGACCGCGATTGACAGGTAGAACGCCGAGGTGTTGCAGGTCAATCGTGCGATTGAAGAAATTGATCGCCTGTGCGCTCCTGATCAGTCGCTCCATGCCCTGCCCCCAGCGCTATGTCCCAATTCCGCTGCCTCCGTGAAAGCTTGTATTCCCTCCCTTAGTGTAGTGTTGTTGTAGAGTTTTTATGCACCCCCAGAAAAAAATAGCTCAACAACTCTGGGCAATGACAATGGGTAGATCACTGCCAGTTTTATTATACTGGGAGTAGATCGCAGTCTATAGAGAGTTGGACATGCCTGATATATATGAATGAAAAGAGGCCACTTTTGTTTCTCATTTGGCCCTATTGTAGGCTATTTACCAGTATACAGAGGTCAAACCTTGAAAGCCAAGTGAGAATCTACTAAAGGGCGTCTGTAGCCTGCCTTGAACATAATGTGGGCAGATGGCAGCTAAGCGATGGCACAGAAAGGTAATCTCTATGCCACCCCACGATACTACTTGCCGGCGATTGTGCTCAGCTTTGCCCTGAGAAAGTAGCTTTCTTTCTCTTTCACCAGAGATTATAAAAGGAATTGTGCAGCTGTACTTCTTATAAAAGACAGGGCGTTCTTTATTAGTCTGGCTACGCTACTTTTATATCCTTGTATCTTCCGAATGACCTTCATCGGGTGATAGTAGAGAGGAGGAGACAGGGTAGACATTGCAGCTGCTTTGTATATATGGGGTTGGTGCCTGGGAAGAAGGGGAGGTCAGCTTTCGTGAGAAGATGCACTGTTAATCTGCTTCCAGTTAGTTAGAATGACCTCTCCTAAGGGAATAAGCTGTTGGCTGTTGAAACTGATAGGGCATTGGCGTGCAATGCAGGCGATGGCAAGCTGAATGGGTGGTTGTGTGGGGAAAGGACCTTACGGTGATTTGTCTGGGAAATTTCATTTGTTCTTTTCTTAAGAACTTTATGGCTTGCAGCCAGAAGACCACTGTAATCTAAAAGCAAAATAAATTGGGCATCCATAAACATAGAAATAATAAAGTGAAAAGGTATATTATGATGATAACATCACAACCTCCCATTCAAGTTAAAAGCAAATACAATAAATCCTCTCTTTATCAAAGTCAACAACAAAATGTTTTAAACTCAAAAGTACCTCTGACATACTCAGTATCAAAAAAGATGATCAAGAACTTGGGGCACTCCATATGCTGGTCTTGAATTTTCTTTTCTTCTAACAATAGGCATTTCATAGTGTTGTAAAGTCATGGAATACTCTGTGTTCTTGTTTGCAATTTCCCTTTAAAGGAAGGGAGATTCTGGGTCTTTATGAGCAAAGTTTCTTCCTCTTCCCATTGCGTTTTTAAAACTGAAAGTGGGTTTGTTTGTTTGTTCCTGTTTCTGCATCTTGCAAGTCTTAGCAACTTATCCTTGTGAAAATAACACACACACACACCAAAGTATTTCTGAAGCTGGAAATGAAAACAAAGGGCTGGTGGGGGGAGCTGCCCAAAATAAACCTCTGTGTGGTTTACAAAGGTGCGAGTGATGGGCAGGCTTCTCTTTTGCACAGAGTATTTTGGGTTCTGGATGGGCACCCCACCGAAAAAAAATAGCTCCTACTCTTCCTTTACCAAAGTGGAACCTTATGACTTTGATGGAAACTCTTGCGCATAGTGTGTCTCCTGGCAAAACGGCACTAAGGCTGCCAGAAACAATCCCATCCACCGATCCGCAGCCTTCTTTTTTCATCAGCGCAGGCTGCATTAAAACCTGGCTGCTGTCTTGAGGGCTGCAGGAACTATGATTCCCTGGACTGCTGCCCCTGTAGGGCAAACTGCAGGCCAGGGTAAGTTTTTCTAGGACCCATAATTGCTCTCCCCTCCCAGGCCAACCCTTCCCACCCCCAACCCCATGCTCAAAGGCTTTGGGTCAGACTAGAGCTTTCCCCCATACAATTCTTGCCTAGAGCACTGGTTTTCAGGTCTTGTCCTGATCCAAGGTGGGTTGCAACAGGAGCATTCCCACAATACAAATATATATTAAGAATGGGGTCCTCAGATGCATGTCTGTGTCAAACGTGAGTCCTGAGTCTGAATAGATTGAAGATATGTGGCCTAGAGGTTCCTGGTTCTCATTCCAGAGCTATCTTAGACCCAGCACTGATAAGTTGTTCTCTGTGTGCTCCAGGTAATGCACACAGCTATGGCAAGGTCTGAGCTCAGTGGCAGAGCATCTGCATCGCATGCAGAAGATTTCCGGTTCCATCCCCAACATCTCCACATTGGAGTGGAAGAAATCCTGGCTGTGAACTGGAGAGCTTCTGTCTGTAGACAATACTGAGGTCAATGGACCAATAGCCTGACCCAGGGACATAGGACACCTCTTTATACCGTATCCTATGTTTTCCCAATGCGGTTTAGAACATAAGAAGAGCCCTGCTGGATTAGGCCAGTGACCCATCTAGTCCAGCATCTTCTTCTCGCAGTGGCCAACTAACGGGAAGCACACAAGTAGGACCTGAATGCAGCAGCTCTCTTCCCTCCAGCAGTTTCCAGCAGCTGCTGTTCAGATGCATACCTCCTCAGACAGTAGAGGTAAACCATAGCCATTAGGGTTTGTGACACAATTCCTATGTGTCATTCCCTTATCCTTTGTTGCGTCTTTTCTTGCATTGCTGCAGGCTTTTTTTTTGCTCACAGTCATGTTCTTGATTGTTGCTGTTATGCAGTTGTGCGGAACCTTTTTTACCCAAAGGACTGCATTTGTCTGTGGGAAACTTCTCAAGGGAAACACGCCAGTGGCTAGCAGGTCCAGAGGCAAGAGAACATGGGGCAGATCAGTGGGTGTAGCTCTTACCTTTGTACTGTAGGCTTTTTTTTTTAAAAAAAGATTTTATTAAGTACAGTGGTACCTTGGGTTACAGACGCTTCAGTTTACAGACGCTTCAGATTACAGACGCCACTAACCCAGAAATAGTACCTCGGGTTAAGAACTTTGCTTCAGGATGAGAACAGAAATTGTGTGGCAGCGGGAGGCCCCATTAGCTAAAGTGGTACCTCAGGTTAAGAACAGTTTCAGGTTAAGAACGGACCTCCAGAACGAATTAAGTTCTTAACCCGAGATACCACTGTAATCAAAATATTTTACGATGAAGCAAAGGCTACATTTGTTTTTATTTAACACACACTATGTACATACAGATAATATATTATGCACACACAAAACCCACCAGTGGTGCAAATCATTGCTCAGAGGCTTACACAGTACAGTGGTACCTCGGGTTAAGAACTTAATTCGTTCTGGGGGTCTGTTTTTAATCTGAAACTGTTCTTAACCTGAAGACCACTTTAGCTAATGGGGCCTCCTGCTGCCACCGCGCCGCTGCCGCATGATTTATGTTCTCATCCTGAAGCAAAGTTCTTAACCCGAGGTAATATTTCTGGATTAACAGAGTAACCTGAAGCGTATGTAACCCGAGGTACCACTGTAATGCCTAGCGATAGCAGGAAGTTCTGTTTTGGTATTTGCTTTCCTTCCCCATCCCTAGGTTTGACTGCGCAGATGGGCAATTGCTTTTCAAGACCAACGACCAAGACTATCCATAATTCAGGTTTTCTTCCACAGTGGAAGAAAGGGGGTGGAAAGGAGTTGATAGGCTTCTTTCATTTGTGTAGGTTATGAAGTCATACCACAGAAGTGTACAAAACAGAAGAAAAAGTTCCACTCCCTTTAACAGAATAGGCAAAATAAGGTTTTTTGCAAACATGAAAATAATATTTTTTATTCCATAAGATAAAATGCACACTATAGACAAATGTTAAGAATGCGCTCTTGTGTTTGCTTATAGGCCAAATGCCAACTAAAAGTGAGTGCTCCTCAGATTTCCCAGACTGATTTAACAGTCAGTCCCTCTTCCCAGGGAACTCTGGAAATTGAAGTTCTGTGAAGGAGAATACAGGATCTCCTAACACCTCTTGGCAGGCTTATCGTATTACAGTCCACAGGATTGATACCGCTTCATATGTGTGGTGCAGAAGGGACCTCTGAAAGTGGTGCAGCATAGCAGTGAGACAGGGGTCTTCCTCTTACTGTTGTGATAAGACTATCAGTGGCAGCAGAGTTGCTGCAATAGAGGGTAAGAAAGGAGTAAGCAGTGTCTGGCACACCTGCCAGACATGGTGGTGCTTTAGACTAGCAAGCAATGCAAGGTGGGGTTCCTTGTTTGACTGACATTTTGCAAACAAATATCGTGAGCTCTGCAGCTTCTCAGTTGCCATGCTTAGCCTTAATTGAGCCTTAAAGCAGTCTCCAGAATTTTTAGCAGTAAAAGCTTTTCTGAACCCCCTGATGGTGTGAACTTTCTTGGCAGCCAGCTGGAGCCTCTCAAAATCTTGCCAGGAATCCTGATTGTCTAAAAGGGTAGGGATTATCTCCTTGCCCTGGCTGGGACAAAGTGACCTTTAAAGTTTTTGCTTCCCAAGCCCAGGGACGTGGCACAGAGTACCAGTCTGCCGTACTGCTAATATGGTTTGAGCTTTTGAGGAAGTTTAAATGGCTCGTTGGTTTTGTTTGGAGTGAAACAATGAATTTCTGCTACAGTTTTTGTTTTTGTTTTTTTTAAAAAAAGATTTTCTGTGGCTATTGCCACTTTAAATCATCTTTATTGTCAAGGATTTGCTGTGTGGTTTTAGCAACAATAAAAAGAGAGAGTTTTCTATTGTCCTTAGTGTTGGAGGACTGGATAGCTGTGGCTCTGCCAATCTCATCACAGCTCAATCTTTTCTCATTGAGCAGTGAAGAGTCTTGGAAAAAACTGCCTTTCCCCCCTACGTCCTTGGCAGTAGCTATTTTAAAACTTTTTAAATATTTTAGTAGGCCAGGATATATTGTCTTAAATTGCTATCAAAATAGCTGGGTGCTGCCCTAGGTAGAGTTGAGGGCCTGTTTAAGTGCTTAGCAGAATCAAGCGATGGGAGAGAGAGAAAAATTCCCCTCCCTGGATTATATCAGTCTGGGGTGCAAGGGGAAAGGAGGAATCTTTAAATAGTCATCTATCTATCTTTTGCACATTGAAGACTAGCCTAAGAGGGTGTACAATTGGCTTTCAATCAAGCTACACTCACCCTGAATGGGAAAATCTGTGCACGTTCTTATGTGTGTTTTCTTGCAAATCAGGGGTGAGGAACCTGTGGCTCTACAGATGATGTTGATGGACTCCAGCTCCCTTCAGGCCAAAGCAGCAAGGCTAATAGTCGGGGTGATGAGATTTGTAGTCCAGCAGGCCACCAGTTCCCCATGCCTATTGTAAACAAATGCTCCTCTTTTTCCTGTTTTCTTCTGTCTGTCAGTGGCCTCTCCTTCGTTACCCTTCGCCCATCCTGTTCGGGGCCATTTTCCAAATTGTGGACTAGGGATGAGCATGTGAGGTTGCCTTATGCTGTGCCCAGATCATTGTTTCCATCTGGCCCTATGATGCCTGCTCTGGCTGGAAGCAGAATTCAAAGCTGAAGTCTTTCCCAACCCTCCTCATCCTGAAATGCCAGGGTTTTGCATGCAAAGCATAACTCACTGCGTTACAGCACCTTTCCAAACGACGTAGAGCAGGTGCTGTGGGGGACCTTTGGCCCCCCAGGTGTTGCTGGACTACAACTCCCACCCACTCCCTCCAAGAACCTTATGCATGCCAACTTTCTGCCCCACTTTGACTTGTTGAGTGTGAATTTCTGAAAGGGCGTTTGAAGTGTGTTCGGGTGAGTGTGCTTAGAAGTCTCCCTCCAAGAATCCTGATTATCCAGAGCTTCTGGATGCAGGGAGGTTTCTAAGTGATCAGCTGAAGGCAATTAGAAGATCCCTTTGGACCTTTGCACTCTGTGCAAAGGTTAGAGAGGTGGAATGCACTTGGCATGCACTTGGGAGGAGGGGCTTGCACACCCTCCCCCTCCCCTCTTAAAGCCCATTCATGTTTGCTCCAAACACATGAACAGGGCTTCTGTTAATTAGGCTAGCCTTGTTCCAACCCATGCCAAAGTCCTCTTATCTTTGGAAAATGTTGAAGGAGGGGCACAGCGACTCGGGGACAACTGGGGAAAGTCTCACTGGTGCTTAACAACAAATTAAAGGTAAAGGTAAAGGTACCCCTGCCCGTTCGGGCCAGTCTTGCCAGACTCTAGGGTTGGGCGCTCATCTCACTCTATAGGCCGGGAGCCAGCGCTGTCCGCAGACACTTCTGGGTCACGTGGCCAGCGTGACAAGCTGCATCTGGCGAGCCAGCGCAGCACACGGAACGCCGTTTACCTTCCCGCTGGTAAGCGGTCCCTATTTATCTACTTGCACCCGGAGGTGCTTTCGAACTGCTAGGTTGGCAGGCGCTGGGACCGAACGACGGGAGAGCGCCCCGCTGCGGGGATTCGAACCGCCGACCATGCGATCGGCAAGTCCTAGGCGCTGATGTTTTACCCACAGTGCCACCCGCGTCCCAAACAACAAATTAGCAGCTCTTAAATAACAGCTTACGCTTGGACAAGAAACTGGGCCTATAACCTAATAGGGTCGTAATGTTATTTAGATAAGGCCAGCTCTGCTGGCAGTAGTCATATTTATTTATTTTTATTTTTAAATAACGTTATTCTGCCAAGCCAGCCAACTCTAATAGTTTTTGTGTGGGCTTCTGTTATTAGCCCCATTGCAGCGGTTTGTGAATGCAGTTGGCAAGTAAGTCAGCCCTACAGAGAAAATGGGCTGCGTGTAAAGTATTGAAGGCTTTTTCTTTTTTTCATATCGATTGCAGTATAATTCTAGAAAAGCAACCCTTGCTTTATTAGCTTTTAACAGGCGCACAGCTCTGAATGTGAATGCAGGAAGTGCCTTTTGGTTTTAATGTGTGTTTTAAAAAATTGCTTCTAATAATAATCTTTGTTCATCCAAGCCCTTCTGTCACAGCACCTTCCTGAAAGGAACAAGTTTTCTTTGTTGAATAACAGTGAAAGTTTTCCAGAGAGAGAGTGTGTGAGTAACTTAGTATGGGCATGACCGGCAGGGATATTGCTGTTCTGTGAATAGCACTTCCACACTAATGAAGCATTGCAGCATTGGGCCGTGATTAATTACTTGGCAACAAGCCCTTGCAAACAAAAAAACAAAAAACAACCTTGAAGCAGACCAAAATGCTTTGGCTGTGTGTATCGCCCTATCAAGTTGGCGTGGAATGTTAACGGGAAGGCATTGCATGAAGCTGTGACTGTTATGTTGACTTCTTGAGAGCATAGTGGTATGCATTTCAATGGCGGCTCCTGTGTGATATTATCAATAATAATAGTAATAGTAATAATAATAAATAATAATTTGTATACCACACTGTACCCCTAGATCTCAGGGCGTTTCACAATATAAAATCACAATATAAAAGAACTCAAAATGCGTATTAAAAAGAAAAACAAAGACAATCCAATAATCTCCCCTTCCACAACACATTTTAAAAAGGCATCAGATGTCAATCCGGTAAAAGCCTGGTTAAAGAGGAACGTTTTCGTCTAGCGCCTAAAAATGTGTAATGAAGGCAGCAGTCGAACTTCCCTGAGGAGCGCATTCCACAAATGGGGAGCCACTGCAGAAAAGGCCCGTTCACATGTTGCCACCCTCTGGACCTCTCGCAGAGGAGGCACATGAAGAAGGGCCTCAGAAGATGATCTCAGGGTCCGGGAGGGTTCATATGGCGCAAGGCGGTCCTTGAGGTATTGCGGTCCAGGTTTTAAACTAGGGAGCGGGCAACCTCAAGGGCCAAGTGCGGCCCTCCAAGCCTCTCTTGTCTGGTCAGCAGGATTCTCCCCATGCCACAAACCTTAGTCTAGGCCTCTCTTCACACCCTCCTTGAGTGTCTTTGCCCAGCTGGAGCGCATCCTTGACTTCCAATACTGCTTCTTTCTTGCCTGGCTGGAGGATTAAAGAAGGATGTCTAGAAACTAACCCACTGTATAACAAGTAAAAACCTGGATTCATTGTGTAGGGTGTGTTTTTTTGGGGGGGGGGGCTATGATTCTGAACGTTCTTTTGTATGTCAGAGGTCTATATTATTATAGCCTCTGAAGGGACTTAAAGGAATGGCCCATAACATAAAGCTCTCCAACATCGAACAGGAGTACTCAGTTAAGGATTTTGCATAAGTGATATAATTTATGTAAGTGTCACAACATTAATAAAACCAAGCGCTGTCCTTCTGAAGTTCTGTGCCACCACAAAACCTCTCCCTGAAGCTTGGTCTTTCTTCTGGCTGGAGAGGAAATTGTCTCATCTCATTCACCTCAGCTCCACAGCTGTTTTCTCAAAAGGGTTGGTGTTCAGGAAACTGAAACCTGCAGCCCTTCATAATGCAAAGGATATCCACAGACAATGTGGAACGGGGGGAAATTTCCCCACTCATTTTAAAACTTTAAGGGGAAACCTCAGTACTAACCTGCTCTTATGGAAAGGAGACCACAGGCACAACCCCAACTCTTCTGAGGTAAAAAAAACAACCACCCCATAATGGTGGCCACTCTCTGCCTCAACTCTCCCCCCTGCACATGAGCACTTTTCGCTCTGGGTCTGCCCACTACTGGCATGTGGCCCTCAGAAGATTGCCTGGAAGGGCATGTGGCCCTTGTTTCAAACCACAGACTTAGGTTGTTGGGTCTAGCAGGGTGTGTTGTCCGCTTAATAGTAACATAGGAATCTGCTCAGGTTATTTGGTTGCTGCAGTACTGGCTTCTTTAACTGCCTCTCTAAGGTCTTGGGCAGAGGTCTTCTGCTGGAGCCTTTAGTGGAGTTGTTCGTTTATTTATTTAAAGTATTTATTTATTTTTACCTTGCTTTTGTTCAGTGCTTTGCGTCTGTAGAGGAGGTGGGTGAGAATTATATGGACTTGCTGGCTTCTTTCCTCCCATCATCCGCCCTCTTAAGAGACTCAAAATGATGCCACTAAACTAGTCTTTCTCTCAGTGTTGCTCCTTTCTGTTCTGTCTCCATAATGGTTTCCAGTCACTTTCTGTGTTAAAGCTCCTGGTCACCCCTTGTCACCCCAGATTCATCGTGTTGCCCCTTGCTTCTTTCTTTAGATATGCTTCAGATGTTAACATCGGCATCAAAAGTACAGGAAATGCAGCTACCCCTTATTTTTAAATGTTTCTCTGCATGTCTGTCTTGTATGAAATGGATCTTTTGCATCTCTCTGTCAGTGAGGAGGTGTGTCATGCACTCGGTTTGCAATTTGGAGCTGTGTCACGAGACTGGAAGAACGAGCCAGCTGCACTTCCTGTTTGCACCATAGCCACATCTAAAAGCATGCTTATCACACAGTGTGGCTGGAGGTAAAATGTGCCTTGGAGCACCGTCTCTTTCTATTCACATCCAATCCTCCCAACCTTGTTGCATCTTATATGTGTTCTAAAAAAGGAGACGTGGTAGATAGGTTGCTTGGCTCAGTGAGCAAGTGTTTGTAAGTGAGCTTCATCTTCTTTCCAATAGTTCTCTGTTGCAAATGTATTTTTAAATCCAAGACCTGAGAAAATGGACCCTGCTCAGAAAAAATCATTTTTTTATATAAAATAAATTAAGGCTTGCTCAGTGACCTTCTTATGGCTTATGTAGGCTCAAAGAGAGCTGAGGGGGGGGGGATTCTAGCTTGTGCTGGAACAGTATGTGAAGCCTGATGCTAAGATGAGCCTGATAGAATCTCCAAACCTCATCCTCTCACATCTGCCCTCTAATCGTTTATGAGAAGAGGTAGCCTGAGATTGTATCTCCCCTGGCCAAAAATAACTCTGTAGCATCCCCTGGCTGTATATGCACGGTTTTTTTTCAGCTTGAACATCTGTTGAGCGAGAAGAGAAGATGTTCTCCTTACCGCAAAAGAAACAAGTTTTTCTTTTCGGTGTCTGAGACCATGATCCTTTGCTTTGCCACGCAATGGCAGCACAGCAAAGCCTCACCCACACCATAAATTTAAAACACATTTATACCACATTAACAGTCATGGGGAATCCTAGAAACAGTTGTTTGTTAGAGATGCTGGGAACAGTAGCTCTGTGCATTTTACCACCTTCAGCTGCACTTCCTAGGATTCTATGGGGGGAGCCACGACTGTTAAAGCGGTGTAAATATCTGGGGTGGATGTGACACAAATGTGGCTTTCCTTTCTTTCCCCCCAGTGCAAAGAAAGATCCAATCCTCCATCCGTATTTGATGTAGTTTTGCGCAAGAGACATTTTATGGGGTTGGGAAGGGAAGAAGCGCACGGTCAGCCAATGATCCTAAGGTCATAGGAGGATTGGTAGCCCTGTTGGTCTTTAAATTTGGTTGCTACTGTAATTGCTGGTGGATTTTGAAAGCATCTCAGGAGCAGTTCAGCCGTTTGAGTCCCATGGAAGGCAGTGATGGACACCAGCTTGTTGTTGTTGTTTAGTCGTTTTGTCGTGTCCGACTCTTCATCATCCTATGGACCAGAGCACGCCAGGCACTCCTGTCTTCCACTGCCTCCCGCAGTTTGGTCAGACTCATGTTTGTAGCTTCGAGAACACCGTCCAACCATCTCGTCCTCTGTCGTCCCCTTCTCCTTGTGCCCTCCATCTTTCCCAACATCAGGGTCTTTTCCAGGGAGTCTTCTCTTCTCATGAGGTGGCCAAAGTATTGGAGCCTCAGCTTCAGGATCTGTCCTTCCAGTGAGCACTCAGGGCTGATTTCCTTAAGAATGGAGAGGTTTGATCTTCTTGCAGTCCATGGGACTCTCAAGAGTCTCCTCCAGCACCATAATTCAAAAGCATCAATGGCTACTAACTATGATGGCAATGCTCTACCTCCATAGATGCTGCATTAGATGGGCCATTGGGCTGATTCCAGCAAGGTCTTCTTATGTTCTTATGAACATGGCGGTTAATAATGGTACCTGCCACAGTGATGGGTGGGGTTGAGTGCCCTTAACTGCACCAGTTTAATCCCCTCCCAAGCATGAATTGCAGGATTTACTCCCATATAGTAGAAACGAAAGGGATGTGTACCCAAAAGAAGCATGGCTGGATTGGTGGTTTAGTTTGCTCTGTGCTCAGCTATTTGCCCTCTCATCTGCATCACCCCAAGTTCTGTTCTGCTTTCTTGGGCGTGCAAAGTGTGATGGAAATAAAATAGTTCCCTAGGAGCCAACTTTCACATAGATAGTTACAGCTCTCTATGTTTGCATTTATTTCTGTGGTTTTCAAAGAATCTAGTTTCTACCGGGGGTAGTTCAGTCGGTAGAGCATGAGACCCTGAATCTCAAGGACATGGGTTCGAGCCCCATGTTGGGCAGAAGATTCCTGCATTGTCGGGGGTTGGACTAGAGCAGGAATAGGCAAACTCGGCCCTCCAGATGTTTTGGGACTACAATTCCCATTATCCCTGACCACTGGTCCTGTCGGCTAGGATTCATGGGAGTTGTAGTCCCAAAAGCATCTGGAGGGCCAAGTTTGCCTATGCCTGGACTAGATCCCCCTTGGGGCCCCTTCCAGCTCTTTGTTTCTGTGATACACAGACACACCTCTTTCCCTATTCTCCATGCAGATATGTAAGAGGTATTATCAGCATTCAAGGACACACTCCAGTCAGCAGATCTAGTAAGAGAAGTGGCCTGTGGAGAGGGAATGTGGCTTGGCAAAAGCTCCAAGAGCCACATAGAAAGACTTGGAGGGCCACATTTTGTCCACGGGGCCTGATGCTCCCCACTCCTTGCCTATAGCAAGGGATGACCCAGATAATTTCATTGATATACTAGGTCTATACAGGGGCAGACGGTCTTTCAGATACCCCCACCAGCTTTGCCCCAAGGTGGTGGTTACCTTCCACCAAGCAGTTCTTGTCCCACGCCTAGCTGTTACGTCCGAACAATGCCCGGAAGACAAAGAGTTAGGTGTTCAGTATAGAGCCAAGCAAAGTTGAAGCCAGTGAGCAGAGGAAAAGGAGGAATTCTAGAGGTTAGTGTTAAAAATAAATAAGACAGTTCCCTGATCAACTTTCTGCTTGGGCTATCGAGAGGCATATTTCGCCTGCAGAAATAGCCATGTTCCTCTGGGACTGACACAAAGACTCTTTTGTAGCTGCTCTGCCGCACATCTGTTTTGGCTTCGAACCATTAAAGCGCTGCATCCCCCCCCCCCCCGGAGAATGATTCCGCACCCCCAAGCAGATTATTTTGTAACTTTGTCTTGCTGGGTGTATGTGTATCATATTTCCTACCACCCCCCACTAAACATACACACCTGACAATAAACCCCAGGCCATAATTGAGTTCCCACACTACAGTTTGCAAATAGTTACACAGTGGTCTCGCCATGGGTCCCTCCCCACCTGTATGCTCTGTCGCAGGGCTGATGTGTACACTGTTTGGCACTGTATTTGCTAGACTGGTTTAAAATGGCTCCCCGGGGCTTCCTGGTTTGTGCCTAATAACATTTACACATTTTTACGAAGAAGTGCCAGAGAAGTCCAGCGGTGCTTTGTGGTGTCACTTCTGAAAATGGCTTCAGAAAGTTTGAGGGTTTCTAGGCGAGAGCGCCAGAAAGTTCAGGCATTAGTTTATTTTCAGTGATTTCTTTGCGTTAGGCCTCAAGCCTACCGCAGTGGGACTAGAACCTGAAACAATTGTTGCTGTTATTATTACATATATTTCCCAACTTTCCTCCAAGGAGTTCAAGATGTTATAGGCATTCCGCCCTCCATGTTCTATTCATACAACAACCCTGTGAGGTAGGCTAGGCTGACAGGCCCAAGGTTGAAGGTGTGTCAGGTGTGGGATCAGTCTCTGTACTGTCACCAAGTTCGCCCCCCCCCCTCCAAAAGTGCCAGAGGTGCTAATGAAACTCATCAAGGCATCCTCTTTTAAGATCTGTAGGCCAGAGAAGGGTTTTTGTCTTAGGAAGATGCATTTGAGCAGGGGTCAGCAACCTTTTTCAGCAGGGGGCTGGCCCACTCTCCCTCAGACCTTGTGGGGGGCCGGACTATATTTTGAAAAAAAACAACAAAAAACAAATTTCTATGCCCCACAAATAACCCAGAGATGCATTTTAAATAAAAGGCACATTCTACTAATGTAAAAATACACTGATTCCCAGACCATAAGCAGGCCGGATTTAGAAGGCGATTGGGCCGGATCTGGCCCCCGGGCCTTAGTTTGCCTACCCATGCATTTGAATGTTTGGCCAAGGCCTCAGAGAACATGGTTCAAATTCTCACCCAACCACGAAGCACATTGGGTTACCATGGGCTGGTCATTGTCTCTCAGTTTAGCCTAGCTCACAGGGTGGTTGTGAGGAAAGAAAAATAGCAGGACAGACTTTGCCCATTTATCCCAGCATTGTCTAAATCAGATGTGGGCAGTCTATGGCCCTCTGGATATTGTTGAGTTAAAGCTCCCTTTATCCCTACCCCAACTTCTTGATCTGTTACATTCTGAGAAACTGAATTCAACCTTTACGGTTCACACACAAAAATGTTAAATGGCTGAGGTAAAGAAGAATCCAAATTCTGTACTTGTTGAGGCAAAGGGTGGGCAATAATATGTCCTGTAAAATACAAAGCAAGGCATCCCAGGTCAGTGAGTTTTGTTGTTTAGTTTTCTTCCTGCATTTAGTGTCTAGACTTCATGAGTAGGAGGTTTTTGAAGCTTCAGGATACTGTACAGAGTGACCTTACTTAGAATGTGGGTGTTGAACCAGAAGGTTTTAAGGAAAGCAAACTTTGATAGTGATTTGGCAGTTGGCAGTTCACACAGCCATTCATGCATGAGGGAAGCAGGAGGGGAGTGGAAGGCATCTGCTCTGAAGTTTTAAGTTTAGAGCCTTCCCCAACCTGGTGCCCTCCAGATTCTTTGGACTATAACTCAGCTAGCTAGGAGGATATGGGAGTTGTAGTCCCAAACATCTGGAGGGCATCAGACTGGGGAAGGCTGAGTTAGAACAGCAGCCAAACAGAAGGCCTAACTAAAATCTCATGCAGGGTTCAAACCCCAACCCTTTTAAATTAATTAAAAATGCTGTTTTTAAAAATAGAATTTATATCCCATTCTTCCTTTCCAAGAAGCTCAGGGAGGGAAACAGATACGCTGTGTGGAAACAAAAGCAAAGTAAAAACTTTCTAAATCAGATTAAAACCTTCTAAAACCAATGACAATTAAAAACTGCTAAAAGCAGTTACAGTTAAAAACTTTCCAAAAGCCATTACAGGCACCCCATATCCCACTTGCGTGCAACCGTGTTTACATGGGTCATCGCGAAATAAATAGATTGACCTTAATAAGTGGATAAGATAGTTATCACGATCTCTTTTCATATTCCTTTATCTTCCTGTTTGATTGCAAGGCAGTGTGATCCACATGAGAGATAGATCTGGACTCCAATCTCCTATTTTAGCTCTCAGCTGACTGGAAACCTTTGGGGCTGAATTAATTTCTAACTTCAGTTTCCCATCTGTACTGTTGGATGACTGATTAAGACTGTAAACCTCTGAAAAGGTTCCATTTTTTGTCTTTTGCACAGGGCATAGTTCATGCTAGGCATGCAATATTTTTATTACTACCATTTACTTCACACAATACTGTTGATGTACGCCCCAATATTCACCACATTTAAAACTAACGAGGCGTCCTGTGAAACCAGTGTGTAAAAACAGCTTTAAACCCTGGTGTTAAATTTTGGTCAGGCAGAAGCCCCAGTTAGCTGTAATTTTGTTAAATGCCAATTTAGTGCTTAACTGTGGTTGAAGCATGAGTGAGGAATGCATCTGTATTTATTTGCTTCTTGCAAGGTTTATATTCTGCTTTTCTCCTCCAGCTGGAGATGTCCAGTATGGCTACTCTCAACTAAATGAAAAAGGCCGAATAAACAGTAGAAGCCTGGCAAATCTATTAACAATGACAAAACCTGAGCAGCAGGAAAAACAGCGAGGCTGAATTATTCTCCAAAGGGGTAGCAACATTAGTTTGTAACAGAGTCTTGTGGCACTTAAAAATGAACACATTTATTATGGCAGGCAGGGGAGCTTTTGGCCTTCCAGATGTTGCTGAACCTCAACTCCCATCATCCCTGGCCATTGGCCATGCTTGCTGGCACTGGAGGGAGTTGTAGTTGAGCAATGGTGGGCCAGCGGTTCCCCACTTCTGATTATGAAATAAAGTTTTGTGAACTACAGTCTAGTTCATCAGCTGCATAAACTGTTAATCTGAGTTACATGTGTGCATGCGCGTATGTGAATACACATGTACACACATGATTGGGATGGGGATAATGTAAGCAGTAAGGGCAGAAGAAAAGGAATGCAGAAAAATATAGATAGCGATAGGTAAAGGTAAAGGGACCCCTGAACATTAGGTCCAGTCGCGGACGACTTTGGGGTTGCAGCGCTCATCTTGCTTTATTGGCCGAGGGAGCCGGCGTACAGCTTCTGGGTCATGTGGCCAGAATGACTAAGCTGCTTCTGGCGAATCAGAGCAGCACACGGAAACGCCGTTTACCTTTCCGCCGGAGTGTACTTGCACTTTGACGTGCTTTCGAACTGCTAGGTTGGCAGGAGCAGGGACCAAGCAACAGGAGCTCACCCCATCGCAGGGATTCAAACCACTGACCTTCTGATTGGCAAGCCCAAGAGGCTCAGTGGTTTAGAGTTAGACCACAGCGCTTCCCGGATCCCTTATAGATGGCGATACTTGCTCTATTAACAGTGGCCATTCACAAAAAGAAAACCCTGCTGTTGATAGATATCCTAGCACATGCCAATGAGTGCTTGTAGCATTATAACAAATATTTTATCCAAGTTCAATTAAAATATGAAATATGAATCCAAAATAAATTTAAGAAAAATCAAAAGCTTTCTCGATCAGTAGAGTTTTCTGGCAGGGATAGGTTCCTATGCAATTTTGTCTGAGCTGTTAATTGTTGTTCTTAGAGTATGTCTGCAGTGGCCCTTATGAGGTGATTGGAAACTGGCATTATTATAAATTATTATTATTATTATTATTATTATTATTATTATTATTATTAACAACAACAACAACAACAACAACAACAACAACAACAACAACAACCCACCCTTCACCTGAAGGTCCCGGGGCAGGTGACATCAATTAAAAACACTCTTAAAAATAGTTTAAAACAACTTCACTGTCACACCCAAAAATACAATTCATGTATCAAATGAATGTAGCATGTAGAGGATTGCCTTCAGAATTTGCTGAAAGCTGTATAAAGATGATGTATAAAGCTGTATAAAGATGCCAGGCACACTTTTGTGGGGAAGGAGTTCTACAACTTAGGGGCTGCCACAGAGAGTGCCTTTTCCTGGGCTTCTCCCCCCCCCCTTGAGTTTCTGAGGGCAGTACCCCTGCCAGTCTTAACACCTGAGGTGGTCTGTAGGGAAGGAGGTGGTCTTTCAGTTATTTTGGGCCTGAGTTGTTCAAGGCTTTAAGCACTGGTGTGACCATATTCACTAAATGAATAAGCAAAGCAACAAAAAGCCGAACTGAAATGGTGAATGAAGGAAGTGTGGGTCTCAGCAGAGGGAGAGGAGGCCTGTCATTGATCCCCTGCAGAAAACTTGAGCCCCAGAGCTGCAAGCGGATACAGCTTGCGATGCGATTTCTAGCTAACTGATTTCTAGGAAACAGGACACAAAGAAGCCTTTGTCTGTGACGACTGCAAAGTCCTCTCTCAATGCACAGTCATGCCAGCCAGTCGCGACGACCCGGGTGATGTGTAAGAGTAACAGATCCGTTACTGTGCAGAACTCCCCGCCGTTTCCCCCTCGAGCTGGAGCTGAATTCTGAATGAATTATAGCTCTTCTGACAACCAGCCCTCCTTTATAGGGAGAACATGTGACTGGGTTTTTTTTTGGGGGGGGGTCCTGCTCTTTATATTGGCTCTTCTCTCTCTCCCATGTTCTGGTTGAATATTTAGTTGACTGCTGTAAGGTTTCAATACAATGTGATTGATTTCTTAAAAAAATAAAATGTAAATATTGTCTCATCTTGAAATTAAAATAATGTGCTTTTGCAAAGCTTTTACAAAATATAAGAAGTAAAGCAGCACCATTTGTACACACACACACACACACACACACACACACAGCTCCTCTAGCCTCTGAGGAGAAGTACCGTATTTTTCGCACCATAGGGCGCACTGGACCATAGGGCGCACCTAGTTTTTAGACGGGGAAATAAAAATAAAAATATTTGCCCCCCCCAGCCCCAAAGAGCAGCGTACAGGCTGCGCACAACCTCTCCCTGCTGGAGGGGTTGTGCGCGGCTATGGCACAAGCCAAGGCATCGAGCGGGATGGATCCCGCTGGCTGTTTTGGCTTCCTCTTTAGCCCCTCTCCCTGCCGGAGGGGTTGCACGCAGCTATGGCACAAGCCTGCATTCGCTCCATAGGACGCACACACATTTCCCCTCAATTTTTGGAGGGGAAAAACTGCGTCCAATAGAGTGAAAAATACAGTATTCTTGTGAATTCATCTCAAGGGTTGGAAAAAATAAGTATTATTTCCTTAGCAGAATTAAATTACCAGGGTGGGAAAATTTAATTAGCAGATCAGTACATTAAAACTATAGTTAGTTAATTGATGAAGCTGATAATTAAGGCCAAAAAAGGGATTGTTTTTCACATCTTTTTAGGGAATGAAACAAGCTGTTTAGCATTTATGAAATGTCAGCTTTTGTTTACCAAAACCTCCATGTACAAAGACAATATATCTGAATACCTGATGGTGGGAACACACGACTGCAGAAATCCTTTGACAGGTGAAGATGATAAACTTCCTACTTGCAAACACTGACTGTTGCTGAAAAGCAGAATTTGGGGAACTTTGACCTCACCCAGGAATGCAGTGGTTATGTATGATAAATTGCTAATTGCCTCACCCTTCCTTGTAGGGAGGGACTGTGGCTCAGTGGATGAACACTTCCATAGCAGACAGATGCTCCCAAGTGTCATCCTCTGCTTTTCCAGCTGAAAGAATCTGGTAGAAAGTGATGGGAAAGGCTGGGGAAAGCCAGTGTAATACTGGTCTAGATGGACAAATAGCCTGACCAGATATAAGGTAGGTAAAGGTAAAGGGACCCCTGACCGTTAGGTCCAGTCGCGGACGACTCTGGGGTTGCAGCACACATCTCGCTTTACTGGTCAAGGGAGCCGGCATACAGCTTCCGGGTCATGTGGCCAGCATGACTAAGCCACTTCTGGCGAACGAAAGCAGCGCACGGAAATGCCGTTTACATTCCCGCCGGAGCGGTACCTATTTATCTACTTGCACTTTGACGTGCTTTCGAACTGCTAGGTTGGCAGGAGCAGGGTCTGAACAATGGGAGCTCACCCCGTCATGGGGATTTGAACCGCTGACCTTCTGATTGGCAAGCCCTAGGCTCTGTGGTTTAACCCACGGCGCCACCCGCGTCCCTTAGATATAAGGTAGTTTTCTGCAAAAAGACAAGCCCTGGTGGATCTGGCCAATGGTTCATCTAGTCTAACATCCTGTTCTCACAGTGACTAGCCAGCTGCTTACGGAAAGCCTACAAGCAGGATCTGAGCACAATAGCACCCCTTCCAACTTGCAGTTTGTAGCAACTGGTATTCAGAGGCAATCCTGAGCTGGATGAGCCAGTGGTCTGACTTAGCATAAGGCAGTTTCTCATGCCCTAAATCAGCTTTCACCATGGACGTTTTTGTTGTCCACAAGGACATAAAGATGAGGTCTGCCAGATCAGACCAATGGCCCATCTAGTCTGGTGTCCTGCTTTCACAACCAGGTTCTTCAAGGAGAAGATGAGCAATTGTAGGTGACTTTGCCCACCGCTGCTCATCTTTCCCCACAGGACACACATGGAGCTTGGGTGTGTTTTTAAGAGGGCTGCCTCAGGTGATGGTGAGGGCCAGCAGTGTCCCCCCTGCAAGTCAGGGATGGGGAACCCTTTTTCAGACAGAGGGTCACACATTCAAAGGGGCACACATCAGTGGTGAGTGGGGCCAGAGCCAGAAGTGGATGCAGCAATCAATGTACCATATTTTTTGCTCTATAAGACTCACTTTTTCCCTCCTAAAAAGTAAGTGGAAATGTGTGTGCGTCTTATGGAGCGAATGCAGGCTGCACAACCATCCCAGAAGCCAGAACAGTAAGAGGGATTGCTGCTTTCACTGCGCAGCGATCCCTCTTGCTGTTCTGGCTTCTGAGATTCAGAATATTTTTTTCTTGTTTTCCTCCTCCAAAAACTAGGTGCGTCTTGTGGTCTGGTGCGTCTTATAGAGCGAAAAATACGGTATTTTTTTTTTACATTGTACAGAAGGCTAGTTTCTAGACCTACACATTCCTCTATGTCTTTAGTCCAGGCAAGTAAGAAGCATTATTGGCCTGGAGGAGAGAGAAGGTGTAGCTAAGGAGGAGGGGCAGACTGAGATGCCTCACTTCTTGCCCTAGAATGTATCCCAAGCAATCTTGGGAATGCTTAATTGACAAATCAATGTGGACAGTGTTCTCTGTAGGTAGAAACAATTGGTTCACATAGGCAAGTGACTTCAATTAAGAAAGGAAGTTTAATATTTGAATTTGAGCATTTGCCTTGAAGGTACATTTCAGTTTAACAATTCTCTTTCCCTATGTTCTGAGTTGTTCTGAGTGTTACTTTGTAGTACACTGGCACCTCGGGTTAAGAATTTAGTCTGTTCTGGAGGTCCATTCTTAACCTGAAACTGTTCTTAACCTGAAGCACCACTTTAGCTAATGGGGCCTCCCGCTGCCACCGCCCAATTTCTGTTCTCATCCTGAAGCAAAGTTCTTAACCCGAGGTACTATTTCTGGGTTAGTGGAGTCTGTAACCTGAAGCATCTGTAACCTGAAGCGTCTGTAACCTGAGGTACCACTGTATCAGGCAAGAGGAATCCTAAGGTTGGTTCAGGCACAACCACGACATTTAGGCTTTTTGCATGAGGTCAAGCTTGCTTCTGCGCTCATGCTTACACTGAAAACTTTTGCACTGAGGCTGTGTGTGTGAGAACTGACCCCTTGTCACTTGGATAAGATACCTTTCCATGTTGTAGGCGGACAGGCTGGCTTCCTAAAAATAATTATTTTGCAAAGAATGCATCTTATGTCAAGTTTAAACTGCTGAACGCAAACACTAGTTCCGTTTGTGGAATCAATTTTGGATTCAGTAGTGGGATTTAAGACAACCGACGCTGTAACATCATGTAACAGTTGGTTCAGGTTATGATTCTTTTCAGTTTGTTTTGCTACAGTTAAACAGATAAGGTTGGTGGAAAGTGTTTATTGAAATGGCAAAATAAGTCTCAGTAGTTTAATTACTAGCAGATTTTAGGCATTTGGAAATAATAATTTGGGGGTATTATTTTACCTGTTTGGTCATTTTTTCTTTCTTTTTTTTATAATATTTTTATTAAGTTTATGAAATACAGAAAAAAGAAATAAAGACATAGATAGAAAAATACAGTAGAGAAATTACAAATTTCCATAATCCTTTTTTCCAACACATCTATTGGACTTCCCCACATCCTCCAAACCCTGCATTCTCTGTAATACAAAATATCAGCAATTTGTTAACTTATTTCCAAGCTTATTGTATCTTTCATTTTATCATGTTGCCTAATTTCAAAACTATTGTAACCCAAATCTTATATGTTTTAACTTAAACATAATAAAGTTATTTCATTATTCCACCTTTGACTTCTTGTACCTTAATTTCCATTTCATTAATTTATCAATGCTGAAGCAAGAATTTCTAAAAAGAGCATTTTTTAACATTCATACAACTTGTAATGTTTTTTCAAATAGTCTTTAAATTTTTCCCAGTCCTCCACGATTGTTTCTTCTCCCAAGTCTCGGATTCTGCCAGTCATTTCAGCCAGTTCCATATAGTCCATCAACTGCGTCTGCCATTCCTCCAGCGTGGGTAAATCTTGTGTCTTCCAATGCTTAGCAATCAGGATCCTTGCTGCTGTGGTAGCATACATAAAAAAAGTTCTATCTTTCTTAAGTACTCTCTGGTCCACAATGCCCAGAAGAAAGGCCTCCGGTTTCTTAGGTAAGGTATATCTAAGTACCTTTTTTAGTTCATTATGAATCATCTCCCAAAAGGCCTTCACTTTCGGGCAAGTCCACCAGAGGTGAAAGAATGTCCCTTCCGCCTCTTTACATTTCCAACATTTGTTATCAGACAGGTGATATATCTTAGCAAGTTTGACTGGGGTCATGTACCACCGGTATATCATTTTCATAATATTTTCCTTCAAGGCACTACATGCCGTAAATTTCATTCCGGTGTTCCATAACCTTTCCCAGTCTTCAAACATAATGTTGTGCCCCAAGTCCTGTGCCCATTTTATCATGGCGGATTTGACTGTCTCGTCCTGTGTATTCCATTTAAGCAGCAAATTATACATTCTCGAAAGTAATTTATTTTTTGGCTCTAACAGTTCTGTCTCTAGTTTCGATTTTTCCACCTGGAATCCAACCTTTTTATCCACTTTAAAAACCTCCTGGATTTGAGCATAATGCAACCAATCTCGCACCTTGTTTTTCAATTTTTCCAAGCTCAGCAGCCTCCAATTGTCTCCAATTTCTTCAATTATTTCCCAATATTTAGGCCAGTAGGCTTCCATGTTAAGTCTCTTACGTGCCTTGGCCTCCACCGGTGAGAGCCACCTCGGAGTCTTACTCTCCAATAAGTCCTTATATTTTGTCCAGACCATCAAAATTGCTCTTCTGACAATATGGTTTTTAAACAATTTGTGAACTTTAACCTTGTCATACCACAAATATGCATGCCACCCAAAAGCATTATCAAACCCTTCCAGATCTAGGACATCAGTGTTTTCCAATAAGATCCAGTCTTTCAACCAGCAGAAGGCTGCAGATTCATAATATAACCTCAAGTCTGGCAGGGCAAATCCCCCTCTTTCTTTCGCATCAGTTAGTATTTTAAACTTTATTCGGGGCTTTTTGCCCTGCCAAACAAACTTGGAAATATCCTTCTGCCACTTTCCAAAACATTCCACTTTGTCCACGATCTGTAGGGCCTGAAACAGAAATAACATTTTCGGCAATACATTCATCTTTATAGCTGCTATCCGGCCCAACAAGGAAAGTTTCAATCTTGACCCTGTTTGGTCATTTTTTCATAGAAGATCACTAGCCCTGATCTTTGTATGTGCATTGGTGGGCAAGCTTTTGTTTCGTTTTAAATTGAAATTTCCTGTGATAATAAAAAATCTGTCTCCTTATGTGTGCTGGGAATGGGTATAGCTAAAAACAAACATCTGTATTGGGGGATGGATACAACTAAATACAGATATATTTCACACACACCCTGGATTATTCTGTGCTTTGTCTTAACCTCTCTTGTGTTTTCTGTTTCTTTTAAAGTTGAAACCACAAAGGAGAGTCTGTCTGATGTGCTCTTTTTTCATTTTGTAAAGGCTTAAGTCATTTCCTGCACTTAAAAGGGTTCTGTTAAATCTTTCTTTCTCTTATTTTTTGGAGGTTTTATGTCAATCTGCACAACTTGTTCACTTTCTGAGGGGGTGGGGGGGGGAACCCTTTCAGAAAACAGAATTCCTCATTTTAAAATTTTGCCTATCATGAAGTGTGTGACAGTTATATAATCTTACTTCTCATCAGATAATTTGGTCTAAGAATCACACCTCTTGTGTTTATTGAACACAACAACTTTAGTTGTTGGGGAGAAAAGTTTCATTTATCACCTTGTCTTTCCCCGCTTATCTTCCATTTCCTCTGGCCTCTTTCCCTCTTCACATCCATGAAATCTAGTTTTTCCAGTTCCCATTCTCCTGATCTCTGTGCTATTGAGAGCCAATGTGATGGAGTGATTAAACGTAGACCAGAGATACCTGGGTTGAATTCCCCAGTTAGTTATGAAGCTCACTGGGTTTCCTGGGGGCAGTCAGTAGATCTCAATCTAACCTACTTTGCAGAGTTAAGATTTTTTGGGAGGGTGTGGTGGGGACCTGGAAAAAATGCTTTGGTCTTTATGAGCATCTTTGCTTTATTCATCTTCACTAGTAACCATAGCATATCTTATCAAAAACCATAGCATAACCATAGCAAAAATTGGTCAGCAACAACAGAATTAAACTGACAGAGCAACTGTGGCAAGTAACTTCTGTGACATCACAGCAGCTTAGCCAATGGCTAGAGACAAACTCACAAACTTGACAACTGTTAGAACTTTTTGGGGCTGGGGGACTTTCGGGTTTGCTATTGTAAGTGCAGCTTGAAAAAGCTCTGATGCCATGAAGAATTAGGTTCTGGTCTCTTTCTGCCCACCCATACTGGCCGCAATGGACAGGAAGGGTGATGAAAGGCTTCCTGTTTGGACTGGAACCTTGCCTGAGCAACAATATCTTCTTTGCTCTGGTTTTTTCCTGTGCATCTCTTGGGTCTAACTCCCTGGATTAACTTCTGGCCCACTTCTGACAGCTGCTTTGTGGCTCAGCCTTAACAACAATAGCCAACCTGTATTTACTGGCCTAAATTAAATGGACCGTAATATCATTTGGGGCGGGGGATAGGAGAGGCTTTAAATCTGCCACATAATTAGAAATTTAGCTGAAGGGTTTAGAACCATTAGATTATCAGCTCAAGGCTGGGGTGTAGGGTTAGCTTGGTTGTTTCATTTTGGAGGAGGAGACCATTCATTTTGTATTTATTAATTACTTCTGCTATAGTTTACTATTTTTGCTGAAACATTTTAAACCTATGGTATAAGCCAGCCCTGTTTCCTCTCAAACCTCTTCCCCAGCTTTTGAATAGTGGGCAAGTGTTTCACATTAAATTATAGTTGAACCTGGGCCAGGTTGGTGGAGATATTTCTACCATGTCACATTGCTAGTTCAGGGTGTCATTTTTCAGAGCAAATGTTTGCTTCAGGTAGAAAGCTAGCAATGTAGGAAGAGAGCTTGGCTACTTGCCTCTCTGTACTAGTTGCCCTGCAGTGAGATATGTTGTGGGGGAGTGTTAAAAATGGCACTTCCTCACATTCCATTTGACCACCTCATTCTGTTCCATGTGCATACTTGGAAATTGATAAAAACCCTACCTAAAAATTCTGCCAAATTATTACTATCTTAAATCATCCAGTACTTCTGGTTTGTTTGTTTTTAAATTAGAAGTGGTATCATTTATTTCAGCACCTAATGCATTCCTATTTTCATTTAGGAACCCAGCGGTTATAGTAGTTTTCTTCTTGATTTAAATCATTTGCATCCAGTTTAGCCAGTGGTATTTGAAGCCTCAGCCACAGAGGATGAGGTTTTAAAAACTTTTTGAAATCAATCAATCTCAGTGTCTCTTATGCATTCATCCCCCCCCCATCTCTCCCTTTCAGTCAGTTTGTTTCTCTCTATAGAATACAGAATAAAACTCACAGTGGCAAGTAAGTGGCCTAATAGCTCTTTATTATGCCGTCTTGAAATGTTTAAAAACTCTGCTTGTGAGAAATTTCAGTGACAAAATTAATGCCTCTAATGAGCACTTGCATGGACATTGGTCTGTATACTCTGTCACCTGGTCTTTCAAGGCGGTTTGGGGTGGTAAAGGAGACAACTGTCTGTCTGTCTCTCCCTCAACAATTGTGTATTCATTTGCACATAATCCATCTTCTCCCTTGCTGTTGGTTAGGTCGGTCTAGTTCTAATGGATGCAGCTTGAGAGGAAACCATAAATCTCCTTTTTTCATCCCCAAAGCCTAGGACAGCGATTCCATCCATTTAAAAGTGGTGACTTTATTGCCTGGTATTTGTGACTTTTATAGGATTCTCCCGTAGTAATGTGCTTTTCACACTAAGAAGCAGCAAGAGTCTCTGTAAATGGCCAGTACATCCATTTAATGCCACTGTCGACATATATGTGGAGAATCTGCCCTAATCTGGAAGCTTTTAGAATTCTAGAATTGTAGAGTTGGAAGGGAACTTTGAGGGTCATCTAGTCCAACCCCCTGCAATGCAGGAATCTCAACTAGATCATGCATGACAGATGGCCACCCAATGTCTGCTTAAAAACTTCTAAGGAAGGAGAGTCCACCACCTCTCATGGGAGTCTGTTCCACAGCTTGCTACCTAGGGATCTTTGGTGGTTTGCTGAGACTTGAAACAATGAGCTTCTGCGGCCGCTCTGCTATTGGGCTACTGGGCCCTCCCAGTCTAATCATATGTTGCATTCATCCCAGTTTCATTGTCATGGATTCCTCTAAAGCCGATACAGGAAAACAGTGCCATCTGGATTGTTGCTAAACTCCAGCTCCCATAAGGTTCTAACAAATCCAAGGAATTTCAGTTTGAAGACACCTATTAATTTTCCAAATCCCCCCTCCCCAAAAGAATTCCCAGGAGAGAGAAAATGACTTTTAATTCAGTTAGAGAACCCACCTGCACCGTACATTTAAAGCAGCATTGTGCTATGGTTCGTTAAGGGTCCTGAGATGTATTAGGAGGCTTCTATTCTCTAACAAATTCCTAATTCGAGAATAGAAGCCTCCTAATACATCTCAGGACCCTTAACGAACCATAGCACAATGCTGCTTTAAATGTACGGTGCAGGTGGGTTCTCTAACTGAATTAAAAGTCATTTTAAGGGTCCTGAGATGTATTAGGAGGCTTCTATTCTCATTGCAGGGATGCGGGTGGTGCTGTGGGTTAAACCACAGAGCCTAGGACTTGCCGATCAGAAGGTCGTGGTTCGAATCCCCACGACGGGGTGAGCTCCCGTTGCTCGGTCCGAGCTCCTGCCAACCTAGCAGTTCGAAAGCACCTCAAAGTGCAAGTAGATAAATAGATACCACTCCGGCGGGAAGGTAAACGGCATTTTCGTGCGCTGTTCTGGTTTGCCAGAAGCAGCTTAGTCATGCTGGCCACATGACCCGGAAGCTGTACGCCGGCTCCCTCGACCAATAAAGCAAGATGAGTGCCACAACCCTGGAGTCGGTCACAAGTGGACTTAATGGTCAGGGGTCCCTTTACCTTTTTTATTCTCATTGCAGAGCTACCATTCCCATAGTTCCCTAGGAAGAGGGATCGAATGTTAAACCACTCTGGGAATTGTAGGTCTCCTAACATCATCATCTTTGGGTGAAGCCATGACTGTCTAAAGTGGTATGATACTGCTTTAAATGCACAGTGATGATGGGGCCAAGTCAATGGTGTAAATAGGCCCAAGTGGTCAGTCTTACTCCTTTTTATCTGCTCTTAAAAAAAAAAAAAAAATCCCAGAAATCTGCTATGATCTCTCTGTTGCCTGCAAGGGGAATATTTTGGGTTTGATGTCTCAATCAAAACCCTTTCCTCTCTTAAATTCAGACTCTTAGGCATAGCTTCAAATCCATCAGTCACTGTATATTCTTTCTCTTTTGAGGTCATTACTACATATTTTCAGTTTTCTGTGTAGCTTGGGTAGCAGATTCCCCCTTTAAAGCCTGTTCCTCCATTTATTCCACTCTCCATCCCACCATGCCAAACTGTCACAAAACAGATAGGCTTCTGTCCAAGTCGCTGCCTCTCATCAGACAAACAAGCTTCTTATTATAAGAAGATACTTTTATCGTTGACTATTCAGTCATCTTCTTTGAAGAAATGTCTGGCTTATCTTGAAAACAGGAAAAGCTATCTTGAGTAAAAGACATTGAAGGATCCAGAAAAGTTTTATTTCTTAAAATCAAAGAGACCAACAGTAATTCTGGCAACTTGTGGCTCAAAGGCTGCTGCTGTTTATTCAGTGCTAAAACCTCTCCCAAATCTGGAACAAATGCAGTTTTCAGGTTGGACTTCTCTGAATAGTGGTTTTGAATGATTTTTCCAGCAGGGGTGTGCAGAAGGTAGATCAGGATGTGCTGATAGACCTTGGAGTGATTTGCAGTAGATCAGTTGTTTAACAATCACAATAACAACAGACTTTCCCCACCTAAATTAGGAAGGATTGTGAACTTGGTTCAGTTCTGGCATTGAAAACAAGACTAATAATAATAATAATAATAATAATAATAATAATAATAATGTGCTCAGAGGTACCTTGCTTTTTAATTCTTAACTGTAAGTCTTGTTCTGGCTTACATATTTTGGAGTTCTAGTAAAGAACAAGGTTGATTCAACAAGCATGAAGACAGACCATCTCTTTGTTCATAGCACTGATTCCCCCAATTTTTCTTCTTCCTCTAATTTTGTTACAAAGTTATAAAGAGAAATTCTTAATCATCTGCTACAGTGAGAGACGCCTGTTTGGATACATTAATGTATCTTTAACTGAAGGAGTTTTAAAACCAAAAACCAGCTGTTTTCAGTGTTAGGCTGCTGTCGTCTTCCCAGGCATGCATGTTGCCTTTTTTCCGCTAAAAGCTGAACATTTTGGATAAACATTAAGTGTTGCTTAAACATTTGAAAAATGTGGAAGATAGCAATTTTGAGTTGGTTGGGGGTTGGGGGAAAGGAGTGAGGATTCATTCCTGCTTCTGAGGGAAATGTTGAAGACTTTGTGTGACTTTGCCAGATCTTGCAACTTAGTCGCTTGCCTGCTTGACATTCTGGCAAAAGTTGCAACCATTAAGTAGCCTGAGGGTAAGTTTTCAAACTTCCATAATCAGGAGCCTTCGGAGTGTACACCTGTTTGGCAGTCTTCACTTTTTGGCCCTTTTAATTCCTTGAGACTCCAAATTACCAGCTTTCACTCTCCGTGTACACCTAGAGGGTGGCAGTTTCTGAAGTTACTATGTGCTGCAGGTTAGGTTTTGCATACTACCTGATGGGAGCAGAAAAGCAAATTACAACCGCCCCCAACGCACAAAAATCATGGTGCCCAAGACTGGGCCAGAGGCAGTATGTATCTGAATATTAATTGCTGGGAATCACAAGTGGGAAGAACACAGTTTTGTGCAGGTCCAGCTTACAGCCTTCCTATAGGGATCTGGTCGGCTACTGTGAGAACAGAATGCTGGACTAGATAGGCCTTTGGTCTCATCCACCAGGGCTCTTCCTATGTTCTTTGGCACCTGAGTCAGAGAATCCTGTAAGTGCCTCCTCTTTCCCCCTGCAACTTGGGAACAAAAATACAATCATTATAATGAATGAAATAGCTACCAATTTACTTCCCTTTCACAGCACCCAAAATCAGCTGCCAGAGGTGGTCACCTCCCAATGGCTAATGTTAGGGTTGGCCCTGTGTCATCGGTGTAAATGGTGAGTGACATAGTTTCCTAAGCAAATAAAGAAGAGAGAGTTCCCAGCCCCAAGGAGCTTACAAACTAAAATGGACACTAGAAAGCAGACATTAGAGACCGGGGAGGAGGAGAGGAGGGCAGTGAAGGGTGAATATTTGCAAATGCAGCTGCATGCTGTCACAGTTGGGAATGGGGATTAAGGGCTTAGTGAAAGGTGGAAAGGTCAAAACCCATCTTCTCCCTCTGCAGTGAGCTGTCATTCACCCCAGCCAGCTGGCTTAGTTCCATCCTAGTCGCTAAGGAAAGGGATCTCCTTCTTCCATGCAACTTGAGTAAACTGGTGGAGGAAGGAGAGAAAGATCTGTCCCTCTTCCTCCAGCCTGCTCACTCGCTTGCATGGAACTAGATGTACTCTCCTATGGTGAATTCCTGGTCTCCCGTGGTGACCAAGCAGGTCTGTAAAGGTAAAGTAAAGGGACCACTGACCATTAGGTCCAGTCTTGACCAACTCTGGGGTTGCAGCGTGCATCTCGCTTTATTGGCCAAGGGAGCCGGCGTACAACTTCCAGGTCATGTGGCCAGCAAGACTAAGCCACTTCTGGCAAACCAGAACAGTGCACAGAAATGCCGTTTACCTTCCCGCCGGAGCGGTACCTATTTATCTACTTGCACTTTGACATGCTTTCGAACTGCTAGGTTGGCAGGAGCAGGGACTGAGCAACGGGAGCTCACCCCGTCGCGGGGATTCGAACCGCCGACCTTCTGATCAGCAAGTCCTAGGCTCTGTGGTTTAACCCACAGTGCCACCCACGTCCCAAGCAGGTCTGTATTACTGCCAAATTGGGATTGGAGCAAGGGAAGTGACCTGAATCACTTGTCCTTGAAAGCATACATGGCACAGACCCTTGCAGACCTGTACCACGGGCACAACCACATTCCACACATTTCTCCAAATGGCGTTCACTGTGGGAAGAACTGCACCTCTGCCCTATGGAAATATTACGACCCCAGGAAAATGTGCCTGCAGAAGCATTTCCTTAAGGGAAGATTCCTTGCAAGGAGATCAATATATAGGCTTGTAACTCATGGCACTGTCTTCAGCAGCTTGCCTCATGGTTCTCAGTCTTATGTTATTTCAGTTTTATCAGCGCATTGGGAAGGATTAGATTAAATAGGGACTGCAGTTCTCTAGATTCTAGCAAAGGTTTGAGGCACCATAAATGGCATTTGCTTGTGTGTTGGATGGGAGAGTGCATGTTGCTGTGTGCCTAGCTTCAGATCTGGAATGCTTCGGATACCTGCAGCATCAAAATTTTATTTTGATGGTTTAATTTTGATGATTTCCAGGTTGTTTTGTTGCTGTTGTCAATATCCTGTTTTGGTCAACTTATCCTCAAAGAGCTGTCATTGCTGTAGATCCTCCTTTCGTTACAGTTGTTCTTCTATTTTATTGGTCTCTTGCTTGCTGTGTAAAGTTTGGATCTCTTTGAGGGTTGTTTTTTTAATCGTCATCCTTCCTCTTCTTGAATTAATTACCCAGATCTACATGATGGACAGTATGAGGATAAGTTAATACATGCTTTAAACCCAAAACATTTTTAGTGAGCAGAGCTCTCTCTCTCTGTCTTTCCTCACCCCTCGGTAAAGTTCAGCCGTAGACGTGTTTCTGCTTGAACATGATTATACCATGGAAAATTAATGATCTGAGCTGATTAGCTCCACTAAGATGGAGTTTGACTTCCTGTGCTTTATGGGTGTTCATCTGCCCTGGGGCTGTTAAGATCTTTAACAAGGCCTCTCCTCAAGACCTTTCCATCCTGCAAATGGCGAGCAATTGGGGACAAGTCTGGACAGCGGATGAAAAGGCTGACTTGCCTGGCTTTGCAAAGGAGGTCCTAAGAGACAAGATTCTCAAATAGCTCTGAAGTGGAAGGGCTGAATTCAGCCCTTCTGCATTGTTTTGTTGTTGTTTTTAAAGAACAATCCCTATTGTCCAGCAACGTGTGTTAAATTTACAAAGAAAGAATACTCCCAATCTCATAAAATATGTATTATTACATTTGGTCTAAACCACAGAGCCTAGGAGTTGCCGATCGGAAGGTCGGTGGTTTGAATCCCCGCGACAGGGTGAGCTCCCGTTGTTTAGTCCCTGCTCCTGCCAACCTAGCAGTTTGAAAGCACCCCCAAAAAGTGCAAGTAGATAAATAGGTACTGCTCTGGCGGGAAGGTAAATGGCATTTCCGTGTGCTGCTCTGGTTCGCCAGAAGTGGCTTAGTCATGCTGGCCACATGACTGCAGACAAATGCCAGCTCCCTCGGCCTATAGAGCGAGATGAGCGCCACAACCCCAGAGTCGTCTGCAACTGGACCTAATGGTCAGGGGTACTTTTACCTTTTATTGAAGATGCTCAGCATCCGAATGCGCTCCTAAAAATTTTACCCTAACAACAACCCTATGAGGTAGGTGAGGCCGAGAAATGGCGAGTGGCCCAAAGTCAGCTAGAGAGCTTCATTGTTGAGTGGGGATTCGAATGGTGGTCTCCCAGGTCCAGACGCTCTTGGCCACCGCATTTACTGGCTCATCCATGTTGGGAGATGCTTTTGCTTAAGAATATAAGAAGTGTCCTTGCTGGACCAAGTCAATAATCTCCCTTGTTCAACATTCTTCACAAGAATCCTAGTGTTGGGTTCATTCATTTGTGTAAAACATTTTTACTCACTTTTCAGCTGAAAAGGTTCCCAGAGCGGCTTACATATGATAAAAAAAGGATAAAAATTCCCTGCATGCAGACTGACAATCCAAAAGACATGACAGGGGATGGGGAAGGAAGCAGGGCCTGGTGGGAACTGTAGTCCAAAACATCTGGAAGGTGCCAGAGTGGGAAAGGTTGCAGTTAAAAATACTGGGGTAGATGAACCAATAGGAAGTAGGATTTTATTATTTTATTATTATTAAATGTCAAGTTGACATATACAGAGCATTTATACATAAATTCTGTCAGCAGCGTAAACTCTCATTTTACATAATTTGCAGCTAAAACTCAATAAAGAAGAAATAAAAAACAAACAGGAAAAAAAAGAAAGGGGAAAGAAGCAGGAAAAATGAAAGAATCTTGCATTTATTTAAGCTTCACCTTGTACTCATGTTATTTTGTTTAATGGAAAGAGTGAAGTGACATAACATTTAAGATTTACAGACAGGCAAAATAAAAGATGATTAATGATTAGGTAGGTTTGGTCTTCTTAAATGTATGCCCTTATATAAAGTTGTCTGAAATCCAGTCAGGCTGGAGATTATTATAATATTATAATACAAATAATACTGATGGGGTTTTGTTGTTGCTGCTGTTATTTTTTTGACAATTGGCCTTACAAGTCATATCTCTAAATCTCCAGTCCTTAAATTAGCATCCTATCTTTCTTTTGAACCCACCAGATTTCCTAGGATACGGTTTGAAAGCTTGCAAAAAGGAAAGAAAAGGCACCGATCCCTCTGCTTCCCACCCCAAAAGAATTAGCTCGCAAAGCAAACTAAAAATTGCTGAAGGCTTAGTCCTTTTGAACATGCCCTGTAGCTCCTGGACATTTGTAGCTGGCTGATCTCATTCTCTGAAATTTTTGATTGCCGGAGAGCAGAGCAACAATCTAGAGAACAAGGAAATTCTGAATGGAAACCTCTTCTATATTGAAGTCAGATGCTTGACATTAATCTCCAAGCAAAGTCTTCTGTGTTTGTTCCCCCCTCCCCCCTCCAAGCCTGTCAGAGTTTTTAAACACCCTTGGCATATTTGCTTGCCTTCCTTGCAAGGTTGGTTTCTTTTCCAACCCTTCTTATTTAATTTGCCGCCTTTCCCACACAATTTAACAGCAGGACCAGGATTTTCTTCCAAGTCTTTCTGAGTGCAGTTCTGAGGTGATCTATGCACCAGTTTGTACACACCCTCTTTGTTTTGGCAGGAGTTTTTCCCAGCTAGACTTGAATGGCCTTGTAGCGCATTAACGGTGTCTGGCTCTGGACTGACCTATCCTGAGAAAGGCTGTAGCTGAATGGTAGAGCACTTGCTTTGCAAGCAGAAGGTCCCAGGTTCAATCCCCAGCATCTCCAAGTAGGACTGGAAGAGATCCTGTTCTGAAATCCTGGAAAGTCCCTGCCAGTCAGTGTAGTCAGTACTGAACTAGATGGATCAATGGTCTGGCTCAGTATGGCAGCATCCTGTGTCTGGTAGAAGGATACATTTGAAATTGCATTCACATGCTTCTAAGTTATTTTAATGATAACGGTAGAAGAAGCCCCAGCTGCAGATGTTCCTGTGCTTTCACTGTCCAGTCCCTTCCCAGCAGACATGTTTATAGTTTTTCAAAGAGAGAAGGAGTTAGGGAGTGCTCTGTTAGTAGACCTTGCAGCTTGGGTGAGTTAGATTCAAAGGCTTTATTCATGCAGGAACTATTTAAAGGATGAGTGGAGATAGGAGAGAAGTAGCAGACATTTTGTCTAGAGAGGACAGCAAACAAAAAACAGGTTTTAGGGATGGAGTTAACTTAGACAGAGGGGCTTACAAATTGCTATGTTGCTACACAAACAGTGCCCTCATGTAGTTTAAACCAACACATGTATTAACTACAAACTCAGGGGAAGGAATTATTTGCTTTTCTCCAACACACTCTTCCTGTTTGAGATGGATGCAAAGAGGTGAAAGAGGAAGTGGGAGAGAGCATCACTCTTCCAGTTTCCAATAGGAGAAGGGTAGGGCTGGGCAAGATCCAGTGGAGAGCATCTGCCTGTCTGTATAGACAATACTGAGCTGACACACTATACAGCAACTTCCTATGTCACTGTCCCATGCAGTGTGCAGTCCTAGAATGGTGGGCTTGTTCTTTCCCTCCCAGAGGCCTGCAGCCTCCTTAGGAAGCCTCTGTTGTGAACCATCTGTTCCACAAGGGCTGGTCTGGAGAGAATTCATTTAACCCTAAGCCTAGCTATTTTTTGTGTGTGATGGCAAGGACATTAGAGCAAGAGTGGGCAACCTTATTTAGCTGGAGGGCTGCATTTGCTTCCGGGCAAGTTTCCAAGAACCACATGCCAGTGGTGAGCAGAGCTAGAGGCAAAAGTGGGTGGAGCAACAAATGTAAAGCTTACCTTTGCACATTGCACCAGTTTCTACCCTTCTCTGCAGTGGCGTAGCGTGGGTTGTCAGCACCCGGGGCAAGGCAAGTAATTTGCGCCCCCTAACCCGTGGATTTGCGCCCCCTAACCCTACTCCTAACCCTAACCCCCAGATGTTGTGCCCGGTGCGGCCAGCCCCCCTGCACCCCCCACGCTACGCCACTGCTTCTCTGTCCTGCATCCAGGCATGAAAAAGCATCATCAGAGTGCAAGGGATACATTTCAGCCAGACAGAAAACCACGGTGTGCAGTGCATAACTGTTGAAGGGGTATGATCTCAGGAGAGTTCTGATGGTCAAATAGAGGTCTGGAGGGCTGCATTTGGCTTCCAGGACTGATCTTTCCCGCCTCTGGGCTGCAGGCATCATTATCAGTTTATGCAGAACCACAGAAACCTAAGTACAAGTTTCTACCCTTCTCTGCAGTGGCGTAGCGTGGATTGTCAGCACCCGGGGCAAGGCAAGTAATTTGCGCCCCCTAACCCGTGGATTTGCGCCCCCTAACCCTACTCCTAACCCTAACCCCCAGATGTTGTGCCCGGTGCGGCCAGCCCCCCTGCACCCCCCACGCTACGCCACTGCTTCTCTGTCCTGCATCCAGGCATGAAAAAGCATCATCAGAGTGCAAGGGATACATTTCAGCCAGACAGAAAACCACGGTGTGCAATGCATAACTGTTGAAGGGGTATGATCTCAGGAGAGTTCTGATGCTCAAATAGAGGTCTGGAGGGCTGCATTTGGCTTCCAGGACTGATCTTTCCCGCCTCTGGGCTGCAGGCATCATTATCAGTTTATGCAGAACCACAGAAACCTAAGTACAAGTTGTTTAATGCATTTAAAGACATCTAATATGTAGATTTTATAGTACATTTAAATACAGTTTAAAATGGAAAGGTTTTCCTGCTTGATTCAGTAGATTGCATAAACTGTTCCCATTCTGTAACAGCTGCCACATTCCACAGAAAGTTGTGTGATTGCAAAATCCCTTGGGATGCTGTCTCCTGTATTGCTTAGAAGGCATTTTTTTCCAAAGCCAGCCTTGTTTAATAGCATTGGTGAACTACATTTTACCCCTGCCTTCTTGTTGATCAGCCTTAGCTGGGAGTTGCCAACCTGTTTAGGCCTGAGGGCACATTTTATTTTTTGAGTGAGCACCATGGGCAACACCCTCTGGGTCCACTTCCCTTCCTTCAGATCAGCCTCCCACCCAAGACAGAAAGAGTGAAACGATGCATTCATGTGTTTCACTTTTCCAAGCTGTATCCAGTAGAATTAATCTGAACCTCAAGAAGCACATAGACCTGAAAGAGGAAGTGGGAAAGAAGGCCAGTCTTCCAACTCCCTCCTTCAGCTGTAAGTACAGTGGAACCTCGAGTTGCAGAGACACATCCACAACTTGAAGCGTTCGCATCCAGGAGCGCCGCATCTGTGCACGCGATTTAGCGCTTCTGCACATGCGCGAGCGACGAAACCCAGAAGTAACCATTCTGGTACTTCCAGGTTGCCGTGGGACGCAATTTGGAAAGACGTAACCTGAAGCGGACACAACATGAGGTATGACTGTACTTGTTATGGGAGAAAAAAAAGTAGCCGTCCTCAACAGCCTTGTGGCCAAGAGGACAGTGAATAATAATAATAATAATAATAATTTATTTATTTATTTATACATACATACATACATACATACATACCCCACCCATCTGGCTGGGTTTCCCCAGCCACTCTGGGCAGCTTCCAACAAAATATTAAAATACAATGGTCTGTTAAACATTAAAAGCTTCCCTAAACAGGGCTGCCTTCAGATGTCTTCTAAAAGTCAGATAGTTGCTTATTTCCTTGACATATGGTGGGAGGGCGTTCCACAGGGCAGGGCCACTACCGAGAAGGCCCTCTGCCTGGTTCCCTGTAACCTCACTTCTCGCAGCGAGGGAACCAGAAGGCCCTCAGAGCTGGACCTCATTTTCCAGGCAGAACAATGGGGGTGGAGACGCTCCTTCAGCTGAAGGATGGTTGGGGAAGCTCAGAGGCTTTTTGGGTAGCAGGGAAGACCTCCAGGGTGTCATTGCACTCAAGGGTGCTGTGTTGGCGACCCCTGATCTGCAGCTTCTTCCCTAAGACACAAATGGACAACCCGTGAGCAGCATGTGGCCCCTGGACTCTCTCTGCATGGTCCACTAAGTCCCAGGAGAGCTCTGCCCATCCTTCTTGGCTGCCTAGCTGATTAGCTATCCGCTGAACAGTGGTGAAAAGAAAAGAAAGGAAGACCCCAAATACACCGAAAAACATGATTTTAGGTCTATAAAGAGCTGATAGCCATGATATAGAAACTCAATGGATAGCTGAAGCTCAGACCACCTTTACTGCTGAAGAAAAGCATGGGGAAGTGGTTAGAGAGAGCCTTCACTGTCTTCTTTAAAAGCTGCTAGAAGCATCTGGCTGACTGCTGTTGGAAACAGAATGCTGGGTTAGATGGATTTTTGGTATGATCCAGTAAGGCACTTCTTGTGGTCTCCGCAACTCCCTCCAAAATTGTGTGATATGGTGCGGAACGTTTCAGTGGTCTTTCAGTTTTGATTACTGAAAACATATTTCATCTGGAAGCACAAATAGGATTGGTAGTCTGTTAAATGTCCTAAACCAGATCCATGTTTGATTCCACCCCTCCTTTCAGTACAGGCTCCTTTCCTTTCCTTCATTTGTTTGTTCATTCCTCCCCTTCCATTCTCTCTTATTTCCTTCCTCCTTCTCTCCTTTCTTTTTCATTTTGTGAGCTTGAGGTCTTTTCATAACCGAATGCAACTTAAAATTTTCCCACATACAACCCCTTTACGTGAATATATGGATTTGCTGTAAGTAGCCAGCCCCCTCAGATGGCAAACAACTTATTTACAGTTTGTGAGTTTGGATTTGTGAGTTCAGAAAAGCTCTACTGTGCAAGGCCATTCCTGATGGATTGTTAGGAAAGTGCTTGGTCAAACCTAATAAGTCTGCCAGCAGCCTTAGTCATCTTCCAGAGAATGAAGTTCAGTGAGAGCTTAGATAGCATCTTCAAGATATACTGGGACACTTAAAGAGTTGTCTTGATCCAACGAGAAATGCCACATAGATCAACTGCGAAAGCTGCAGCAGACGCAACTCCACTGATTGCTTAACCATGGTTAAGCAATCAGAACGGACTATGAGACCGTTCCGCACTCTCTTCCAGAGCACAAATTTCTCCTTTGGGACCTAACAAAGAGTTCAGCACTGTATCACCAACTGTGTTAACTACAACTAGGTCTCACTATGTTGATCCTTAGCTCAGTGGTAGAACATGTGCTTTGCATGCAGAAGGTCCCTATGTTCAGTTGCCCAGCATCTCCAGGTTATCTCCCTTAGACCTTCTGCCAATCAGTATAGAGCAAGGCTATGGACCTGGGTCTGGTCAGTGGGCCAGATGGTTATCTCACGCCCCCCTCCCCCTTTGCAGGCCAAGCTGATCAGGGAGGTGAAGCCTCGCGCTTGTCAATCACCTGTGCCATGGTGAAGTCACGTGACTTCAGAAGCCCCTTTCTTGTGCACTGCTTTGAAAGGGGCTTCTGAAGATTCCATAAATCAGCTGGCTGAGCCAGCTTTTTACCTTCTCCATACCTGATATCATGTATGATGTCAGGCGTAGGGCGGGGGGGCGAGGCTTGGCTGAAATGGCCTTATGGGCCAAATGGGGGAAGCCTGGTTCACCTGATTAGGCCCAAAGGCTGGATTTTCCCTACCCCTGAAGTAGACAACACTGAGCCAGTGGTCTGATTTGGTAGAAGGCAGCTTCCTATGTTCTTGGAGTTTCCACTTAACCCAAGATTGGAAGCGATTGCTTGACATTTATACAGTGCTTCAGAGTGTTCGAAGCTCTTCACACATCTTACCTTATTATTGTATTTGCAACAGCCCTGTACAGTTGGCCTAAGGCCACTTAACATGTTCACAGCAGAGGCAAAAATCTCAACTGCGAGCTTCTTAGTTGTTTTCTTCTGTGTTCTAATTATGTGTGCGCATATATATATATATATATATATATATATATATATATATATATGTAATTGGTTTATAATCATAAGAGGCTTAGAAGCTACTTGGCAATTAAGTGAGAGACTGAGCAATAAATAAATGCAATTTTCATGTTCTATACTATCGTTCCTTCTCTTTACTCTGACTAATAATGCATATGTTGCCAGAATGGCATTACCTGCCCGCCAGTGCAGGAGGGATCAGCAAGACTAGGGAAGAACCCAGAAGTTTGCAGATGCACAATAAAATAAATATTATTTGGGTGGGGGACCAAAGCGGGTAGGAGAGAGGAGCCAAAGCAGCCAGATAAGGAGTGAGAATACTTCACAGCCTTAGAGTTCTAACCGACTGTTTGGAGGGGAAACTGAACATGGTGGGATTGAGTGGCTGGTACCCTTCATGCAACATTTTGTTGGAAGCTCCCATTTCAATAATAATAATAATAATAATAATAATAATAAATTTATTTATACCCTGCCCATCTGGCTGGGCTTCCCCAATCACTCTGGGCGGCTTCCAACAAAATATTAAGATACAGTAATACATCAAACGTTAAAAGCTTCCCTAAACAGGGCTGCCTTCAGATGTCTTCTAAAAGTCTGGTATTTGTTGTTCTCTTTGACATCTGGTGGGAGGGCATTTCATAGGGTGCCACTATCAAGAAGGCCCTCTGCCTGGTTCCCTGTAACTCGGCTTCTCGCAGTGAGGGAACTGCCAGAAGGCCCTCGGCGCTGGACCTCAGTGTCCAGGTAGAACAATGGGGGTGGTATATCCTTCAGATACATAGCTGTCAACTTACAGATTTGAAAATAAGGGACCAGCAGCCTTGAAAATAAGGGAACAGCAGCCAAAATAGGGGACCTGCAGCCTCACCTGTTCCAGGCACTCCAGTCTTCCTGTCTTCCTGCAGTCTGGTCAAACTCATGCTGGTAGCTTCGAGAACACTGTCCAACCAACTTTGTAACCAGAGGTTCAACTGACTAGAATCTGAATCACATGCACCACAAGGTCTATGCAGCCTCAACTTAAGATAGCTCCCTGGCCTGGCTTTGCACTGCAAAGTTTGCAGCAGCACGTGCAACAAAATGGCGTCCAACATTCAAAAACCGTCTCAGCTTGCATTAACTAGCCACACACAAGGCATGCAAGCTCCACCCCCCAGTCATTCTTGGACTTCTTATTGGGTAAGCAACACAGTTGGAGCCTCGCTCCTCCCTGGCCAGCAGGAAGAGGAGCTGCTTCCTTTGAAATTTAAGGGACATTTAAGGGACATCCATCAATAAGGGACAGCAGCGGGACATGGCGCTGGAATAAGGGACTGTCCCTTCAAATAAGGGACACTTGACAGCTATGTTCAGATATACTGGACCGAGGCCGTTTACTGTACTGCACTCTACTGTACCACTAAACAACATTAGCACATTCAGCTTTTCCTTTGCGTAAATTGTTGGACTGTGACAAAATGTTTCTTCGAAAGGCAGCCCAGAGTATTTGGTGTGTGCATTTTCAAAAAATTAAGCTGTCCGGTATTGTTGAAATGCTCTTGCTACAGAGACTGGAAACCTCTCTCTCCTGAAGTGCAGATTTAGCAACCTTTGGAGGTTTAACTGCCTTTGTTTCACTGTTTAGAAACCCCATGAAGCAATTAATGGTTTCACGGGGAGCTTGTCTGGTATTTCTAATCTTTACAACCCTGCTGGCTCAAATATGACATAATTCCATAAATGCTTTAAGAACACAAGGCTGATAGCTGACGGTTCACTTATCTCCTCAAGTTCCCTTTTTGCATGGAATGCTTTTGGGGTTGCTGTGCCCCAGGTAATGATTGATCTCCTTTAGGCATAACACACGTACGCACACACTGAGATCGTCCGGGGAGAGGTTGAGTGTGGACGTTAGCATCCACATACAGTGGTACCTCGGGTTACATACGCTTCAGGTTACAGACTCCGCTAACCCAGAAATAGTGCTTCAGGTTAAGAACTTTGCTTCAGGATGAGAACAGAAATCGTGCTCCGGCGGTGCGGTGGCAGCAGGAGGCCCCATTAGCTAAAGTGGTGCTTCAGGTTAAGAACAGTTTCAGGTTAAGTACAGACCCCCGGAACGAATTAAGTACTTAACCTGAGGTACCACTGTATTCCCTCCTTTGCTTTCCCCCTGAACCACTGCTCTCCCAGCAGGGGGAAGCGAATGACCAAACAGGATATTTCATGGTTCTTTGAATATTGGATCTCCTCTGATCCTCCACAGGGGGTGGGGAGTCTGGCATGGTGGTGGTGGGGATAACATTTGAACAGGCTTTAACCAGAACTGTAAAAAGAATGGCCTAGCTATTTAATAAATTTCTGCTTTGCCCTTTCCCCCAAATTTATTTGTAACCTCCCAGTTCTGTTTAAAGAAGGCTCACAAAAAGATGACCTTATAGGCAAAGTGGGAGGGGGAGAACAAAGTGAAACAACAAAATAGATATCCGATAAAAAAAAAATATTTGCATTGCTGAGCTATGTTGCTCTATAAATGGCCCTGAGATAGCAGCACACCCGTAAAAAAACAACCCTCTGCATATCTCGAAAAGCTTTGATAGTCTGGCATCAGCTGAAGTTGGCCTAATAATAGATAGCACCTTAACTGTTTGTTTCACTGTGTGATTTCCACCCCCCAATGCAAAGCTGTGTTTCAAAAGTCTTTTCTCGTGCTTTCAGTAAAATGAGTAATTCTAATGGGAGCACTAGAAGGAGGAAGACTTGCGATTAAATATTGAAGCAGAGTCAGACCCTTCAGCCCACCTCGTCTGTTCTGTGTACCCCAGCCGTACCCAACCTGGTGCCCTCCAGATGTTTTTGGACTACAATTCCCATCAGTCCTGCCAGGCATGGCCATTGATCAGGGATGATTGGGGTTCATTATCCAGACCATTGGTCCATTTAACTCAGTACTGTCTGCACTAACTGGCAGTAGCTCTGCTGGGATTCAGGAAGGGATCTCTCCCAGTCGTATCTGGAGATGCTGGGGATTGAACCTGTGGCCTTCTGCATGCAAAGCAGATGCTCTGCCAACTGAACTATGGCCCTTCCCATGCCATTTTAAAACTAGATTGAACCCGCGGACTTCTGTGTGCCAAGCATGTGCTCTGCCACTGAACTCCAGCCCCCGCTACAGAGTATTTTCTGCCTCTGTCTATTAAACCTAACACTCCTTCAGTTCCTTTACGTATGACCTTCAGGCGATTTTGTTCCAGTTACAGCCAAGAAAAACACTTTTTTTGTGACTTGCACATGTGGGGTATGGAAAAGACTGGAGCATTAACTGGAAGAGCCTTATTAAAACCAGCTCTGTTTATATCAATCTGGAATGGAGCTGCAAATGAAGGAAGAAATATATTTATATGGGGTTTTATCCAGTGCTAGTTCTACTCCAGGGTAGGACTGAACTACTTCAGGTTCATTCATTTGTTAACTGACACAAAACTAAAACTCTGCATTTGATGGTGGCAGTACTATTTACCATTATTTTTAAAAGCTGCTGGTTGGATACGTTTCCGGGCTGCTACCCTTCATACTGGTGGTTCCTGTGATGGAATGCTTCTACATTTTAAAGAATTCCTTGCATATAGAACATTAGCATGTTAGAAATCCTTTCCCCTGACACACTAGCTTTCTGTCTGCAGGGAATGCTTCTGCACAGAAGAGTGTTCCATCGCAGAAGCTCCTGTCTGAAATGGTTTAGCCCAGACACAGGCTTTCTGTCTCAGGGAAAAATAAATATTAGTTGGAAGAGTGGAACTTGGATGGGCTTGTTCCTAACTGGACTCTTTCTGCCCTTCTGATCACTTCTAACAAGTTGCAAAATGAAGCATACATTTCTTCTTTCTCCCCTTCCTCTTGAATTCTTCCTAAATGTTTACATATGGACAAAATTCAATTGTACCTTTAAGGGCGTTCCAGAGCTTCAGTTCCTTTTAGGGACTTTTAGGTCCCTTAGGACTTCCCTGGGGATGAGCAGTAGCTTGGTGAATCGCACACATGCATTGCATGCAAAATGTCCCGGGTTCAATAGCTGACGCCTCAAGTTAGGACCAGGAGTGTCCAGTGTCTGAGCCATTGCCAGTTAGTGTAGACAGTCCTGAGACAGATGGACCAATTTTATTTATTTTTTAAAAATTATATATCGTTTGGTTGAAGGAAACTTCTAAGCAGTTTATAAGAAACATAAAATAAAACATTAAAAGTGTTGATTTAAAAACAGGTATTTTAAAATATCCAAAACATGATTAAAGTCAACCGTAGCTGTAAAGAAATAAAACACATTTAACTTCTACATGTCTGGATGCACTTGCCTTAAACAGAAATGTTTTAAGCACGCACCGAAAATAGTACATTAGAGGTTCCTGGGTGATGTCAAAAGGCAGGGAATTCCAAAGTTTAGATGCTGCCACACGAAAAGATTGATTTCTTACAACTGTGGAATAAGTATTATGTGGCACCTGCTCTTTGCATATGTGAGCAGCTGATATAACTGTGTGTTTTAGGTACTTTAGATTTCCAAATGAAATTCTGCAGTGTGTGCAGATTAGGCAGGTGAGGATTATTCTTTTTTTATCTTGCATAATTTATAATGCCTTTTTATTATTGAGAACAAAAAATACATAATAAAAACATAATCCCACTCCCACTTCTCTGGAATATATGCCCAGCCAAATGCTGCTGCTCATTACTTGTGCTCACCTATTAATAAAAAGTACTGACTTAAAAATGTTTGCATCCTTAACTGGTAACACAGAATAAAGTTTGCCTGTATGCACCTGTATAAATGCTAACATCTGAGCCTCTGTTTGGAGTAAATGAGTAAGACTGCCCATCGGTTTTAGTATTCTCATTGGCTATCTTAATTGATTGATAGATCGATTTTAATCAGTGGCATGTACTTGCATTTATTTTATTTTATGTAGTAATAGGAAACTGTCCTGGGATGAATCGACGAGATGAAAGGCAGTCTACAAAATTAAAATAATAATAATAATCCCTCTGGGCATTGAGATTTAAACAGGCACTACCCTTTCAGACATGCCTTTTGCAGCCATGAGGACTAGGAAGTCTGGACAGATGAAAGAAAGTACATTACGAGGTGCATAGTTAAAACAATGGAATTTGTTCCCCCCAAAATGTAGTGAAGGTAACCAACTTGGATGGATTAGACAAACGTGTGGAGAATAAGGCTATCTGATGGCTACTAGCCATGATGGTTATATTTCACCTCCGCTGTCAGAGGCTCTGAATACCAGTTACTGGGAGTCACAAGTAGGCAGAGTGCTATTGCACTCATGTGCTGCTTGCAGGCAAATCCTAAGGCAGGCATGACCAAAGTCCATTTTCGTCTAATTCGGCCCCTGCGGCAGTTTATTTCCTGGGGTAAAATCTTAAAAAAACCTCAGCAACTTAAATCCTAAAAAAAGGCCAACAACTTTGGTTGGTCCTCACGGCCCTTCCCTTCATCAAATCTGGCCCTCTTTGAAAAAAGTTTGGACACTACTGAGAAAAAAGTTTGGCCACTATGAGAACAGGAAACTTGACTAGGTGGATTGCAGCTCCTTCCATACGGAAGGCTGATTTAGGACATAGGAAACTGCCCTTTGCTGAGTCAGACCATGGGTCCATATAGTTTGGGGTTGCCTCTGAATATGTGGTGCAGGAAGAACTAGGTGCTGTGCTCATGCCTTCCTTGTGGGCTTCTCCCAGGCATTTGGTTGGCCATGGTGAGAACAGGATGATGGACTTGATGGGCTTTCTCGGCCTGATCTAACAGGGCTCTTCTAACAGATTCCTTCTTAACCTGCACTTATATGGAAGACAACTTTCCCTGGCCTCTGAATTCTGCACCCCACCCATGTTGCATTCTCTGGGATTTCGGCTCGCCTGTGAAATCACAGCCATATAGGCAGCCCTGGAAATCCATTGGCTTTGGAACAGGAACAGTACAGATGGCTGTCTGAATGAAAAGTCATGCTTGGCCTTGTGCCGAAATGCTTGAAAGTCAGAGATAGAGACCACAGAATGAGCAATATGTTGGATTCTTAATAGGTAACGTCAGCGCCTAGAAAATCTCCTGCAAGAAGCAAGTCAGTCTCAAATTTTGGTTATTTTTAATTTTCTCTTTCGTTATTTTTGGATCTTTGTACTAAAGCTTTCCTGGCAGCTTTGCCCAGTGCTTCAGTTGTCACTCTTCTTTGGTGATTATACCCTTCCGATGCTGTCATCCTTACCCTATACCTCACTTACCAAAACTGTACCCTTCCATCTTTTCTCTCAGTTCTCCACTCTCTCTTTCACATGATTTAGGTTTGCTGTCCTGCTGTTAAGCCTGTAATAGCTATACATCAGACCTTATTCTTTGGCCTAAAAGCACTCTGCTGAGCAACTTGTATCCTCACTTCTCACTCACAGATGTATCAGTTGCAGATTTTAATAGCAGCAGCCTGGACCACCCTAGCTACCAAAGAAAATACATTTTGTGGAGTGACACCCCAGCTATAGATAAGCCTCCCCAGATAAGCTCACCTGGCACCTTCTATGTGGTCCTTTTGGTACCAAACGAAGACTTTTCTATTCCCCCAGGTTTTTATAAATCCTGTTTTAAACCCAGGTTGCAAGCTGTTCATTATGTCTTTGCTACAAACAGAGGGTGTTTTTTATTTTTATTTTTGCCTTAAGTTATTACGTATGTATTGGCTTTTAAAGCTTGTCTTTCTTGCAAGTCACCCAGGGAATAGTTTTGGATGCATGGATAGATAGATAAATACACACATAGATATAATAAATATAGTTCCATCCATAGAAGCCAGCTCCTAGGGGCCGAGGGGTCTTCAGCCCACCCAATAAAATATTGCATGCCACTGAGTTGTACAGCTCAGGGGCATGCAAGACAGCACACATGTTCACATGCTGCAGCATGCAGGTGAAATGGTGTCAGAACTTCCGGGTGGTGGGTCAGTTGCAGCCCTCCAAGCCTCTCTGTCTGGTCCTTGGGACTCTTCCCATGCCCCCCTCTCCCCAGAACACACCTCTCTGCAGTCTGTGCCTTTGGACCAGGGGCGCCAACTTGGGCCCCAGGTTATGGGTGCCCAATGGAACCCGCGATGTAACGTGACATCACGATGTCACGTTACATCAGCATGTTGCAGCAGTGCTTCTGAGGCCTAGCAGGGCCTTGGACGTGATCTTCAAGGCCTTGTGGGGCCTTGAAGATCATGCCCAAGGCCTCGCAAGACCTCTGACATGACTTCCGGTATAAACTGGAAGTCCTCCCCCACCCCTGAAGGCCTGGCAGGGCCTAGGATGTCACGTCAGGGGTTGTGTCAGGCCTCCAACATGACTTTCGGTAGAAACTGGAAGTCACATCGGAGTCTGTGCTGTGGGTGCCAAGCACTCACTAAATTGTTTTGTGGGTGCTTGGGTCCCCAGGGGCTCCTATAGTTGGCGCCTGTGCTTTGGACCGTGATAATAATCTCTTGCTTTCCTGGGTGTGAGATGTGTGCATGTGCAGAAACCTCTGGCTTTTGCACAGCTGGATTGTGGCCTGCTGTACAGACATCAAGAGTCACAGTTGTTGCTCCACTCACCCCTGTCTTGTGCTCTCACCACCATCACCAAAGAAGAGGAAATGTCCTATAAGGGAATGCAGCTCCTGGACTGGAAAAAAGTTCCCCACCGCTGCTCTGATGCTTGTTTAAACCAGACCCAGAACATACGACATCCCCATTTTTTATTTTTTATTTTGCTCATATGGAAAGGGTGCAATCTTGCCAAGCATTCTTGCTATGTAACAACATTTTGTGTGGTTTGCAATGGAGCAGTGCTCTGTGGGTTGTGTTCAAATTAATAGCCTTGTTTAGCTTGAAAGATGAGCTCGTCTTCTTCTTGTAAGTGATCACTGTGAAAGGTTTACAAAGCAGTTCTTGATTTACAACGTGCTTTCCAGTCTTCCTCTTCTTTTGAGGTTGAAAACACACACTAAGAAATCAGGTTGCATCTCTATGTCAGGTACAGCAAACCCAAAGCTCTTTCTTCAGGTCCCAGGACCTGAATCCAAATTGCCCTGATCTGAGAGCCAGGCCCACTCTACACAAATCTATTGTAAAACAGAAAATTCCAAAAGGATTGCATTGATTTTTGGCAACCCTTCGGAAGACAACAAGGACCATAAAGCATGGACAGAGCTGACATTCATACTGGTTCAGCTTTTTAGTCTTCTAGTTGAAAATTAATGGTTAACAATTGCCCTCTATGCAGCAAAACATCCTGTGAAATTGCAAATGGCTGTTAGAACCATATAAGACCACCCCTAAAAGTTAACCAGATGGAACAAAGCACCTCCACACAAAATAAAAATAGTTTACTACAAACTACATCAGTGATTTGATAAACAATTTGCTGATAAATGCAAGATCCAGTCAAGATAGTTGTTGCGTATTACCAGATGGTAAAACCAATGGTAATAATTTACCATCCATTGATTAGCATAATCTGTTGGTTATGCAGACTTCTGTTCAGTCTACAAATATTTCAGAGCCAGCTGCCATTAGTTTGGACAAATTTCTGCCCTGGTGTTATCTGCTGCAACACCCTGCAATGCAGTTGCTGCTTTCACAACATTCAAAAGAAAAGTCAAATAGTTCTCTTTTTTTTCTTCAAAAAAAAAGTCCGCCAAGATCTTCTTCAGTTTAGATTGTCAAACCCAATGCCCTGCAGCCAGTGGTAGATTGGAATTATATAAGAAAAGGGTGTGTTATAGTTTTGCTCAGGCTGAAAGTAAGTCTTCACCTCTTTTTAAGGTGAACAAGTCAACTTGGATGAGAGCTGTGTTCTTGAATTTGCAGTGATCTGCTCTGTGTTTCTTGGAGATGTTAGTATTAATTAAAATGGTTAACCGAAACATCAACTTTTTGTCAACCTTGGCTTCCCAAAGGAAGTAAATTGTCACCGATTTTACCTGCCTTTAGGATTTCCAAGAGAAAGCCTGTTATTAATGGGCATTAACAACACTGGTGGCCTACTAATTACACTGTTCATTAAATAGCCTTTAAGTTATTTGTTGTTGTTGTTTTTTAAAAAGTTGCTGCAAGCAGAAACCTGGGCTCAAAAGGCTTGTTTCTACTTAATAACAGAAAGGGTGGGGAAAGAAAGAGATCAGTTTCAACAGTGGAGATGGGGAGTTGGAATAGTTAGGTCAGTGGTGAGGAAATTCCTCGCCCAATGGTGAGGAAATCAGCCTTGGTCTGGAACCTGTGGTCCATGGGCCAAATTAAGTGCGGGGGAAATCTTAATTAAAATAATAATAATTTCAATTAAATGTTAACTGTTACGTATTGGGGGAAAAATGAGAAGCTGAACATCCCCCTTTACCCAGCCTGAAGGCATAGTTCAGATCTAAATAATAGTAGTAAAGTTCATATGAGCACTGGAGAGTCCAAAATTTGGTGATGTCAATACAAAGGAAGTTGTTAAAACAACCATATATTATGGGATGTGGAAAGTACAGCTTGTCCGCTAGAGTCTTTGTTCCAGTCTACTATAAAGAGGGTTTTTCTCCTCTCTAGCCACACAAAGTTTTTGCATCAGTTTCTCAGAAAGCACTGTACCCCCAAATTACATTATACCATCTTTTGTACATTTAAAAAACCATTTGCTTCTTTCCATTTTCTAGCTATCAGTATTCCTGCTGCCATTAACGAGTAACCAATTAAATGTTTATAAAATAACCTTTGGTTGCCTGCACTGAGACAAAACAAAACAAATTCCTTCCAGTAGCACCTTAAAGACCAACTAAGAGGTGCTACTGGAAGGAATTTGTTTTGTTTTGACTATGGCAGACCAACACGGCTACCTATCTGTAACTGCACTGAGACAGGGTTTGTAAGGCCATATTCCCTAAACACCCGCTCTCTTGCTCCACATATACATGGCATAAGCTGAGAATCAGCACCAGCTTTAGTGCTGGTGGAAATGGACTATGCTAACCCATAGTCCAAAGACAGATAGGGTTACAGGAGGGAGACTGTGGGGCGGGGGAGACCTTCTCTGTCTTCAGAGACTGATTTTGACTGAGTTCTTGTGTTGTCAAGAATACCTTGTTTGCTTTTGCTTCACCCCCAGTATCTTTTTATTGTATTTATTGTATTTATTTGTTTATCCTTTCCAATAGTTATAGGACACTTTTTGCTACAGTTTACACAACATTCAGTCAAGCAACTCATCAAGCAAACAAATGCTGTGTTTTAAACAAAACAAAACCCACAGGGGCCCCAAAAAATCCCGTAAGTTTCATAAATAGGCAAAATAAGACTTCCAGTGCCAGATGAAATAGAAAGGTCCTTTTTCAAAGACCTGAAGTTTGACAGGAAGGTGGGCCTTTCTGGGGAGTTTTACACAGTGGGATTTCCACAGGGTTGGGCTCACAAGACTGAATGTCTGGCTCCTGAGGGATTTGAGGCATGTATCTGAGCCATGAGGGACTGCAAACAGAGACACACACCCCAGAGATCTTTGTGATCAGGTAGAGTTTATAAGGTATCAGGTGGTCCTTAAGGGTATCATGGACCCAGGTTGTTAAGGGCCTTACAAATAAATACAAGAAACTTGAATCTGGCATGGCAGTGTATGGGCAGCCATTGCAAACTTTTAAGCACCAGAACTGAGACTTAACTGTGTGCTTGTGTTCTTCTGGGAAACCTTGCCGTTTTTGTGTCTGACTCATGATGAAGTAGCTTTGTATGTTCTTTCACCTTTCTCACTTGGTCCTGAGGGTGAGGATTTTCCTCAGCAGGATGTGAGTCATACTCTTCACCTTCTTCTTCCGGATTTAAAAATCGTAGCCAGCAGGGCTGTGGTGGTAGATAATCACACTTTTCTTCTTTGCAATTTTCTCATCACGTAGAGCATGCTTCTTGCCCTTGCTGCAACTTTTCTGTGTGCGGTCTCAAAAGAGAAGGGACTGGGGCATGCAGAATGCTCATACGAGGAAGAAACTGTTTAGTGCAGGTCTTGAAAGCAAAACAGCAATGAAGAAAAGCAATTGCTATAAATGACAGCAAATTGGCCGTAGATCATCCAAAGCTTAGCTGATTCACTTGATCTGAGAAACATGGTTTTATGTGTTCTGTTAGCAGAACATTGAAGGGAACCCCTTTCAAAGCTTGACTTGTCTGCCAAGGACCCAACACCCCTACCGTCACCACACATGAGCCATGCATGAGCCATGCACTGTGGAGGCTTCCTAGTGAAGCCACATAACCCCAGTGTTCTTGTGGGAGCACTGGGTCAGGTGTGTTGGGCCTCCTCATTATCTCTCATGACTTGGAGAGTCCATCCTAGACTCAGGGATGGAGAAGCTGTGGTCCCCCAGGTGTTGTTGGACTTCAACTCCCATCATCACTTGCCACTGACCATGCTGGCTGGGGGCTGTTGGAGTTGGAGTCCCGCAGCAACTGGAGGGCGATAGTTGGAAAGGGGAAACCAGTATTTGCTGGTGGGCTGGTTGTCTTTCTGTGAAGGAGCCTGTCCTGATTGAAAACTTTGGTGATGAAGGGGTATCTAGATAGATGAAATAATAAATGCTTGGTCTCCTCTTTGAGGCATCTTGGTAAACTTTTGATGAATCCCAGGGTTCCACAGAGCACAATTTGAAAACAATGGGATTGGCTAGGAGACTGAGTATTACAGAAATAGTAATGCTTAAAGGCTGGCTCACCTTAGGCCCTGTGTAAAATGTCTTGATTGCCTACAGTAACAGGCAATAGGAAAGTTGTAGACAGCAATATGGTCTCTGGGATCGATGGGAAAGGATAGAGAGATCATTCTCTTCTGTTACAATGGAAATGCCACCTTTAATCTCTGAACCCCTTCCCTTAGTTGTTGGAAGAGAGTCTTAATTGGCTGTCATGCAGCTTGACTCCCATTGCCAGCCTTCTTCTTGCAGAACCCTGATAAGCTTTTGCAGTGTACTGTATTTTTGTTCCTCGGAACACAGTTTGCAAACTACTGGTATAAAGGCTTACAAAAGACTAGTGTTGTTCTTTTCTGGCCTAACGTCTGAGATGGATTGAAAAAGAGCCCATTTTGCAAGAAATCAAGGAGTGGTTATCTATAAACAGCTGTTCCTTTTGTACCAGGCACCGTGCTGTTTGGAGATGTTGGAGGTTAAAATCATTGTGGCGAAAATTGTATAAATGTGTGAAATGGCCACAACACACACCCCACTCAGTTTCCATCCAAGTAGCTTGAATAATACTTAGATGTTTTACTTGCCCATCGTGTGTTAGATGCAATCACGACACAGCTTGTAAATAGCCACTTGCCTGTAGCAATGAAGGTGAGCAAATAGCATTTTTCTTTGTAAACTGGTTGAGAATGAGTTCCTCTCCCTGTCCCCATTTCACAGATTGCTGAAGTGCCACAGATAGCTTGCATACAGTATAGGAAGCTGCCTTATACTGAGTCACACCGTTGGTCCATCTAGCTCAGTATTACAGTGGTACCTCTGGTTATGTACTTAATTTGTTCCGCAGGTCCGTTCTTAACCTGAAACTGTTCTTAACCTGAAGCACCACTTTAGCTAATGGGGCCTCCCGCTGCCAACGTGCCACCAGAGCACGATTTCTGTTCTCATCCTCAGCAAAGTTCTTAACCCGAGGTAATATTTCTGGGTTAGCGGAGTCTGTTACCTGAAGCGTATGTAACCTGAAGCGTATGTAACCCGAGGTACCATTGTATCTGAGAACATAAGGAGAGCCCTGCTAGACCAAACTCAAAGCCTATCTGCTCCAGCATCCTCTTTTCCACATTTCACTATTGGGACAAATATTCGGCCAAGTGACTTTAACTTAATGTAATATTAGATATAACCCTTAGTCTGTAAGGTGTGAGTTAAGGTCACTTTGCTTAGAAATGCAGATCACAAAAAATTCTCATCCATCCATAATGCTGTCTCTGATGCCCTGTGAATTTGCATAATCTTATACCTCATAATTTTTTTCTAATCCCATCTTTTCTAAATTGATAACCAACATCTTATCCTTCTGGTAGCGAATTGTATCATTTTAACAATGCTTCCTTTTCTGTCTGTCCTGAATTTTCTACAATCCATCATTATTGGATAACTGGATTCTAGTATTATGAGAAAGTGAGAAGAACCTTTTTGTATCCACTTTCTCCACACAGTTTGTAATTTTATACACCTTACTCGCCTTTTGGGACGCAGGTGGCGCTGTGGGTTAAACCACAGAGCCTAGGACTTGCCAATCAGAAGGTCGGCGGTTCGAATCCCCGCGACGGGGTGAGCTCCCGTTGCTCGGTCCCTGCTCCTGCCTACCTAGCAGTTCGAAAGCACGTCAAAGTGCAAGTAGATAAATAGGTACTGCTCTGGCGGGAAGGTAAACAGCGTTTCCATGCGCTGCTCTGGTTCGCCAGAAGCAGCTTCGTCTTGCTGGCCACATGACCTGGAAGCTGTACGCCAGCTCCCTTGCCAATAAAGCGAGATGAGTGCCGCAACCCCAGAGTCGGCCATGACTGGACCTAATGATCAGGGGTCCCTTTACCTTTACCTTTACTTGCCTTTTATCTAAATGAAAAAGTCCCTTTCTCAAAGGGGAGTTGGTGCTGACCCCATAATCATTTGAGCTTGGATTGCCCTGGTCCAACATCCTAAGCACTGTAGCATTCTGGTTTGCACTGGTATGCATTGCTAGTGAGACTATTAAAAATGCATGCAGATCCTTTTGACTTATGCAGATCTTTTTTACCTATTCGCAAGACAGCAGTAACGACTTAATTTGGAATCCTGAAGGGAAAGGAGCTGAATTTCTTTTTTTTATGGTTAGGATCTCTTTGCATATGACACATTTAATTTCCTTGCTCCAGACAGTGTCTGCTGCCAAAGGGATTAAGCGAAATGCTCATAACCCTTCTTGTTCATGGTACAAATGCATGGGGTGTGCTTGTGTCTGGAATGGATGGAGAAAATTGCTGTGCGGTTAAGCAGTTTAAAAAAGAAATGCAGACCTGTATGAAGTCTCCCCACCCCTCTTTGTAGCAGTCCAGTTTTGTTCCTTCCATCCTTGCACTTTGGTGGTTTTCTATGATTGTGTGAACCTTTCCCACAGGTGGTCTTTGTCTGCCTGTGTTTGCTTTCATTCAGGCTTGGTTGGATCCCAGCATCTCTCCTAAAAGTTTTTCTCTCCAGGGGCCTCATTCAAATGCTCACTTGTATATACCACCATCTGTCATCAATCCCCTTCCCAACCTACACAGGACAAAGAGGTTAATCTTTGCACAGAAGAACAAACAGAACATAAACCTACCATAAAAATGGCAATGTTCAGAAATGAGGGGAAGAACATCTCTCTCCTGTGACTCTGCTGCTGATCTCAAAGACACTGTACTTCGGAAAAGGAACTTGTGAAGGAGATTGCTGCGTTAAGTTGATAACAAGTTAGATTCCACTTGCTTAGGACTCAATTGCTGCCAATTTCTCACTCAAATATCATAGCAAAGTTAGGACGACTGTGGTATCACCTATCCCTTCTGTTGTGCTTTAACTTAGTGGGCTAGTGAACCTGGGCCCTCTGCCTAATTTTGTGTGGCCCTCTGCATGTGATAAATTTAGACCTGTGCTGTGTGGCAGTGGAGGGAAGCTGAACAGACCAGAGCTGGGAAGGAAAGCACTTGGTGGGTGTTGGTGAATGGGGTGGTGCAGAAAAAGATCTATGCCTTACCACAGGGCTCTGAATTCCACCCATTTGGGGGCCACACTGTGTTCCACATTGCGAGAAGTGAGGTTACAGGGAACCAGACAGAGGGCCTTCTCGGTAGTGGCGCCCGCCCTGTGGAACGCCCTCCCAGCAGATGTGAAGGAAATAAGCAGCTATCTTCTGTTTAAAAGACATCTGAAGGCATCCCTGTTTAGGGAAGTTTTTAATATTTAATGCTGTATTGTTTTTAACACTTGATTGGAAGCCGCCCAGAGTGGCTGGGGAAACTCAGCCAGATGGGCGGGGTATAAACAAACAAACAAACAAACAAACAAACAAACAAACAAATATTATTATTATTCTACCATCACTGATTTTGTCTAACATCAGATGTGGCCCCCAACCAATTTTTTCAAATCATTCAGTAGTCCTTCATAGGAAAAGGGTTCTCCATCCCTGCTAAGTTTCCCAGCATTGGACAGAATTGCCATATCCCTTTGGCCCTACAATTTATATTCCTCCCCCCTTTCTGCCCCCTTTGTGTATGCCAGCTTCCTGCATTTGAGGCGGACTTTTGTACACAAGAGCCAACTTTTATTCTTACTGCTAGGTGGGAAATAAGCATCTTTTCCACAATGTTGGATGGTTTTTCCAGAGAAGAAAGGAAGGCTGCAATCCTATGCATCCTTTTTTTGGCGGGAGTGGGAGAGAAAGTCCCACTGAATAAAGCAAGGCTTCTTTCCAGGTGAAGATGCAGAGGATTAGGCTGTTAATCTTCCAGTTCTGTCAGTCTTCCAGTTCTGTCCCTTTCTCCGAACATTTCGGGATGGAAGTCTAGACGAAGAAGGTGAAGGATTTCCCTCTGAACACAAGAAGCTGGAAACATTTCAGTGGGAGATGTGGATGCTTCAATACTGTAGCAAGTTGGCAGCTTTTCCAAAGCAGCCGCGAATTTTAATTCTTCCGAAGTGAAAGCTTTACATGGGTGTAACTCTTAAAACTTATTGGAAGCCAAAGTTCTCATTTCCAGATGATAAAACAAAGGAGAGAAGTCTCTATATTCCATTTCTTCTTTCGTGGGAGACGGGGATTCGGTCAAAATAGCCAACTTCATGGGTAAACAAAACAGAGACTGTCGGGTTTTTGGTCGTCTTAGAAGTGAAATGGGTTGAAATTCTTCAAATGTTCAAGCCTAACAAGTCACCTTGGTGAAAATTGGGCAGTGACTTGCTTTGCCAGCTGTGAAGTGGCAATTCTTGGTAACCATCGTGACTGTAAAAAACAAAAACAAAAAAACTTATCTACGGTCTAAGACTGACTTTTTGCTTAACACTATCCTTTTGTTCTTGGTTTAAGTACAGGGCCAAGCCACAGAGGTTGATTGTGTATGTCTCTTCAGAGAAAACAACCCTGTGAATTAATACATATGGAAAAGTTACATTGCAGGGAGCTCTCCTGGGTAACCTTTCCCGAAGCAATGCCAGCAGTGGGGATCTTGTAATCTTCGAGTTGGGCAGAGAAGTGGAGAAGCATAAGGACTGTTAGCTTGTGTTGGATTTGCAGAGATATTGCACTGGATTTGCAGAGATCCACATGTTTGGTTCACCTTGGTAGCCAGCCATTATTTGTGGTTGCCCCTGCCTCCTCCCTTCTCAGGTCCTGTTGAGCATGCAGATGACTTGGGAAATAAGCATTTTCTGTGTGCTCCTTGGATAAGCATTTAGGAACACTGAATACACAAGGTGCTTCAGTTTCTAGAGAATAGTGTGCAATTCTGTTACATACAAGGGAAACTTCAAGGGAAACACAAATAAGTCACTCCAGAAGATGACATTGGAGCACTCCAAATCCTTTTCCGAGGGACGTGCTCAGAAATTAGTAGATATAGCTGAAAGGCTGCACATGGAGATCTGCAGTGATCATTCAGTGCACATGCATATAACCTTAGAAAGTTGTATGATCTTAGAAGGGGTGTTGCTGTGACTGTCATGAAGGGATACTGTAGTTCTGAATTTACTACATCATTAGTGCAGATGGAGAGAGCTTGAAAACACACACACACACACAGTGGTACCTTGGTTCCCAAATGCAATCCGTTCTGGAAGTCTGTTTGACTTCCAAAACGTTCGCAAACCAAGGAGTGGCTTCTGATTGGCCGATTGGCCCCGGAAACAATGCCGACAGCCGAAACAGACGTTCAGCTTCCAAAAAACGTTCGCAAACCCGGAACACTTACTTCCAGGTTTGCGGCATTCGGGAGCCAAGCCGTTCAGGAGCCAATCAGTTCGGTAACCAAGGTACCACTGTATACTTTTTAAAGGTCATGTTAATGAAGAACTATTGTGCTTTGCGGAAATGCAAATTTAGCTGACATATCTGTCTGGAAATCTGTGTTGCTGTGTGTGTTCTCCCCTCCCCGCCCCCCAATAACCCACAGCATATGGACCAAACCAGAACTAGTCGTCTCCTCCTATCGTTGGCTCTGGTCCTGCCACTCACTTGCTTTGGCTTCATCTACAGTTGGCCCCTCTGCCTGCTGCCCTACCAGTCCAAATGGGCCCCAGCCTCTGCTGAATGGGACTCACTCCTTCTATAAAGGGACCTTCAAATGTACCACTTAACCTCTCCCGACTGTGCCAAAAGCGGCATTCCAGCTCCTGCTGTACAGAAAACCTGTGTCAGGGAAATATATATATATTTCCTCTTGGCTTATATAGAGCGATTTTAATGTCTTGAAGAAAGGAAAAATTAAGCTGCCAGCTGTTTCCTTGTGCAAATGGGTTATTCTAGTCCCCGAGTGCATGTCTCGCTTCCCTGGTCTTATTCTGGTCTGTGAATCACCAGCAGGCAGAGTGGTAATTTTGGAAGACCAGCAGACACAGCAAACTGCCACTTTGGCTTTGGGGACTTGCCCGCAGCCCAGCTGTATGCGAAAAGGATGAATTAAAGACAGGAATAGAAATAAAATGCTTCTTCCCCTTCCCCCAACCCAGAAAAAAACATATAATCTTCCATATTGCCGACTTTGGCTGCTTTGAAGAAGTTGGGGGGTGGGGGAGAGCAATAGAGATTGCTTGGGTATGTAAAAGGTAAGCATTAAGAAACCCTCAAGCTTTTAATGGTTTGTCCAGTAATAGAAATAAATGATCAGTCTAAAAGCCACAAGTGTCTTAGTACAGAATATATGCATAAATCTATCTTTGAAAGAAGTGGATGGGCAAAATCTTGCAGAATGTCACAAGTTATTCCTAGTGCCTGCATCATTGCCTCTACCCATCATCATCGGATGTGGTGGAGCTGGAGCTCCTGCTTTAGATGCTCTCAAATGGAAAGGAGTAGTGTTGTTATTGTGCAAGCAGTACCTTGTTGGAGTTGGAGTGTGAGCTATAAGCCAAGACTCTGGCTATAAGCCTTAGCTACCAGCCACAAAGACTATGCACTGCCTCTACGGTTTGAGGCAGTAATGCTTTTGGATATCATTTGCTGGGAACCACAGGAGGGAGAAGTGCTCTTGTGCTCAGGTCCTGCTTGTGGGTTTCTCACCAGTGGCTGGGTGGCTACTATGAGAACAGGACACAATGGGCCACTGGTCTGGTCCAGTAGCCTCTTTCTACATTTTTAGAATGGCCTAGTCTTTTCATTCTTCTTTAAAACTCAGTGCTGCAAAAACAGACAGCAGCCTCTCAAAAGGACGCTGGGCCACCAACTGGAGAGCTAATTCCTTAACAATTCTCAGCACCTTTAACAGCACCCCAGGATTCTTTGGGGGAAGTCATGCTGGTTTTAAGTCGTATAATAGCACTTAAATTTATGGTGTTAATGTAGTCTGGTGTCTCCTAAACTTGGGTCTCCAGCTGGTTTGGGACTACAACTCTCATCATCCCTTAATAGCAGGACCAATGGTCAGGAATGATGGGAGATGAAGACCCAAGTTTGGGAAACACTGAAGTAGCCAATGTTGGGGTGTCATAGGCCTGATGTCAACTCTTCATTGTGAAGGAGGCTTTAGGGGGAAATTCCAGTCAAGAGTTCTAAGGTGGTGGGATCCACTGAACTTTTCCATTCTCCAAATCCTGGGAAGTGTCCAATCTTTGACCTTTGTGGGACTGCTGGACCTTTCTTCCTTCTGTCCCCATCCAGGAAACATGTTTCCTGAATGAGTTGTCCCCAAGTAAGATATGAGAGTATCTTTTGCCCTCAAGGAACATAATTTTGAAACATGGCAGCTCTCAAATAAGTTGCTATTTCTGAGCACCACTCTAAGGAGGTTTTTTCCCCCCTTTCTCTCTCTCCCTTTTTCATGTTTTTCCTCTCTTTTTCTTGCTGAGTCAGGGCAGATGACATTCTGGTCAAGCACTAACTCTGCACAATGTCCAGTCAGAGCCAACTGGACATTGGCAAGCAGGGCACAGAGGTCATAGTCTTTAGCTGTTCCTTGTCAGAGCAATGTCCTTGTGAAATTAACTCCATTTTTGCCCCACTGTACAATGGAAGATGGTGCAAATGTACTTCTATCATGTCATTAGGGCTGATAACAACAACAACACTCTGGCAGCCACAGCCTCAGTGCTTGGCAGATGCTTCCCAAGTTGAAATAAAGTGACATTGTGCTCATCACCTGTATAGCCACTTCTTCCAAATTGGATAGCCTACTGGATGTTACATTTTGTCTTGCATCCATTTATAAGACACAGATTCAGTGCCCTGGCACTTGGTTTGTGTGCAGCAACCAGCATTGTGTTGGTATTTCATGTTAAGCATCCATCATACTGTCCTGACTCCCACCCAAAACATGACAGAGGTTCTTACTTGTGAGTAAGACACAGATAGTTATTCAGGCAAGTAACAGTGCAAGCATAGCAGCAGGAGTCGAGGAGCTAAGCAAGAAGCTCAGAACTGTTAGGACAACAGAGATGTCCTAACAAGTTTCCACACCCTTCCTGCCAAGCTTTCTTGCGAGACTGTCTTTCTTCACGGGAATGTCAGGTTCATAGACACATTGTCTGTCTCTCTGGGTGAGTCTGTGCTTATGCTTATGTATGGAGGCAGTGCCCTCCCCTTCTGACACCTGAAGAGCTTCTTCTGCCTCTTGCTCAGTCATGTCTGGCAGCTGGTCTACACCCTCCTCTGCTCCTGAAGAGGGTGAGGACCTCCATCCTCAGTTCCCACAATTGCCCCCACCCTGTCCTTCTGAACTTATTAAGCCATGCCAGATCCTGACAGGACTGGGGGGCTCAAGACTACTTTTAGATAGAAATCCTCATCTTCTCTTCACCGAGGGAACCTTTCTCTGGTTTCTAAGCAGAAAACTTGTGCTAACCATATTTAAATGTGGATACCTGACTATGGAACATAGATCCCCTTCAGAAAAAGCAGTGCTGCTTTCAACTGTGAATTACAGTGGTGCCTCACAAGACGGAATTAATCCGTTCCGCGAGTCTCTTCGTCTTGCGGTTTTTTCGTCTTGCGAAGCACGGTTATTAGCGGCTTAGCGGCTTAGCGCTATTAGCGGTTTAGCGGCTTAGCGGCTTAGAAAAAGGGGGGGAGGGGAAAAACTCGCAAGAACTCGCAAGACGTTTCGTCTTGCGAAGCAAGCCCATAGGGAAATTCGTCTTGCGAAGCACCTCAAAAAACGGAAAACTCTTTCGTCTAGCGAGTTTTTCGTCTTGCGAGGCATTCATCTTGCGGGGCACCACTGTAATCTTCTTTCAACTTGGAGCCCATATCCTATTTCTTGGGTTATCTATACAGTACTAGTTTTTCCATCATGCAACACCCATCAAAATAAATACTTTAAATCCTCTGAAATCTGGAATAGTATGCTTTTTTCTGCTGTCTGGGCAAGAGACCGAACACAGTGACTAAGTAAGCAGCAAATCATTTCTTTGAACCTGTTCCAGGGTTGTGTCTCCCTCGGGGTATTAATCTCTGCTTTGTTACTTACTACTTACCAACTACTTACTTCAGGCCTGATTAGTATCTGATTTGGACTTAAAACACCCTATGGGTGGCTAACTTGCTTTTGCAACCAATTTTTTTGTATTAGCATGACTACAGCATTAATATTTCAAGCAGAAGGATAAGATTTGGAAGGGGGGGTTAAAAGAAAAAAGGGGGAGGCACTTTTAAGGTATAGCCTCTAACCCCAAGCAATTTTAGTTTCTCTTGGTTTCTCATTTTTTCCAATCCTAAATCAGTTCTTCAACATTTCTACATCAGCTTGCAATATTTTTTTTAAAAAAGTCCTCGTGAAAATTCAGCTGCTTTTAAATGCAAATTTATCCTAATGCACATATCTTTGTATTCATTTCCCCCGATATACATGTTTTCTCCTTACACAATGATGTTTGTATGTTATTTTCACCACACGTGCATTTTTATGCTTATGTTAATCTAGTGTATGCATCGTTGTACACATTACTTGGTGGGAGAACTGCACTTCAAAATTCAGAGGTGCCAAACTCTGAAGAATGGCTGTGTTTTGGTTTGGAAAGTGCAAAATAAGCGGATTTGCTTTAAAAATAGTGAGAATGTAGAGAGGACCTTTTCAAAAACATCTTTGTTTAAATTTATGTGTGTGTTTTTAAAGTTGCCTGATCCCCAGGTTCTTTAAAAATGATGCCGTTTTTTTACCAAGCCAGTAAAAAAAGTCATTTTTTTAAAAAAATAAAAATTTGGAAGATAGTTTGAGGCCAAAAACTTACATCTAAATGTTTTATTAAAATAAACAATCCTCTCTAGCAAAGACCCCCCTACAAGTTGTATCAGTCTAAAAATTATCCCTTCTCTTCCCTTAAGTTTGGAGCAACTTCCGACATTCAAGTTACCTTCCATTGATCTTACTGCACTGAATTATCAATATTAATGAAGCCCAGGCTAGATAAGGAACTCTCCAACCCATACCTCTCTCTTTCAATCTACAACTGTTGCTGTATTGCTTGTAGAGAGGGAAAGCTGGCTTCCCCAAGGGTCAGTTTCATTCTTATCTGTCCTGAATTACAGGGCTTAATTTGTAGCCAGTGAAACTCAAAAAGAGAAACTGATCAATGCAAAGTATTCTGTGGTTTGATTTTATTTTGCTCTTCCTGCATTCTGGGACTTAGTTTTGTAGGGTCTGACATCCAGTGTTGATGACTGCAAAGTGAGGCAATGCGTCAGTTATTCAGAATTTGGCCCATCAGGGTGGGATATCTTCAGGTCATAGGAGCTTAAATTGAGCCAAGATGTATCTGGGCTTAGCTCCAGAAACAGTAATTTGTGCAAAGGCTCAGTCCTGAATGTGTGTAGAAATATTAATGCCCCATTGATGTTCTCTTGGATAAGTGTGTACAGGATTTCAGCAGGAGTGCATGCTTTCTACGTGGACTTCCTTACTCTCTTTGTAAGTTAAAGTGTAAACCCCATAGATGTCCTTGTTATAAATTAAGCCCTGTCAGAAACTATATATTACGTATAATATAGACAGGGCTGTTTGTTACTTACGCCGGACAACTCAGGAGATTGTAACTCATTGATCAAAGTTATGCTTCGCCTGCAAACTGCTGTCTGCAGGTGGAGCTGGGGGGGAAATTGTCTGAAACCCTAGAAAGTCTCTGCCTGTCAGTGCAGACAGTATTTAGCTGCATGGAGGTGGTCATTTGAGGCATTATAAAGCATCTTCCTATGTTCCATTCACATTACTGGTTTCACATATGCTGTAAATCGGTTTTCTTTCTTTTTTTGTAGTTGCAACTTATACGTTAGTCATGAAGTGCATCTATTAAAAATGAATTTACAATGTATGTGAAACTAGTAATACAGAAGGAATGTTAAGAGCTGCTTTAGACTGCACAGGGTCATGGGTCCATTTTCAACAGCCTGCATGAAAATGCCGGCCCTAGAACTTGCTGCACAAATAACCACTGTCTGTAAGTGATTTCATGCCATCATCATATGATAGTCATATGCCTACCTCTGCTCCCGTTTATAAGGAAAGCAATCAGCATCCTTTAAAGGAGTTAACGGCTTTACTGGAATTTGTACAAGATTCTTTTTTGGTATGCTTCAAATTAGGTTCTGGTGCTCATTTCTTAGGCTTCATTAAGCTTGTGATCTGACAATGCTGTGGCGCTCACTGCTAGCATTTAGAGGAGGCTTACTTTTAATATCCTGATCTATATTTCTTAATATCCTGCAAAGCATTTTTTGGGTAATGCTAATGCCAAACAGCCTACGATGTATCCAAAGGCCTCAAGCTACATTTTTCCTCCCGATTGACACGGCAGATTTCATCTTCGCCAGTCGCAGTTTGCAGTCAGTATATGTGTCCCTTTGTAGTCAGTGATGTACAACCCATGTTTGCATTACAGTGGTACCTCGGGTTAAGAACTTAATTCATTATGGAGGTCCACTCTTAACCTGAAACTGTTCTTAACCCGAGGTACCACTTTAGCTAATGGGGCCTCCCGCTGCCGCGCAATTTCTGTTCTCATCCTGAAGCAAAGTTCTTAACCCGAGGCACTATTTCTGGGTTAGCGGAGTCTGTAACCTGAAGCATATGTAACCTGAAGCGTCTGTAACCTGAGGTACCACTGTACATGTTCAGGGTTAAGAACTGACAGAAAGAATATTATTATTTAGGGCAGTGGTTCCCCATTAGCTAAGTGCTGCAAAAGCCAAGCCATGAACCCCCTATTTCTGACAATGTTGATATCTCTGTGGCAGTTTTCGTTAGGTGAATGGTGCCACCATACCTTCCAACACGTCCCAGTGAAAAACCAGGACATGCGTCTTCCAGGCTGTGCTCTTGCTCAAGAGCACAGCCCCCCAAAACAGGATGTCCTGGATGGTTGATAGATATATGCCCAGGACCTCTGGGTGGGTTCTGCGGACTCCCTGGTGTCCGCAGACCACCAATTGGGAACTACTGATTTTGAGCATTTGTACCCTACTCCTCAGCCAAAAAGACTTCTGGGGTGAGTTACATACAGTCAATTAAAACAATGCCGTCCCTACCCACATGTTTACAATCTAAAACAAACACACACACAGGCACAACACAAGAGAAAGAGGACAGGGAGGGAAGAGGAAAAGAATCAAACTCAGGCCCCTATAGGCCCCATTCTTAAGCAGTTGTTCTTATAACAACCAGCTGGCACAGCTCAGGGGCAGGAACTACCTGACAGAGCTGGCCTTTTGGCAAAGCTGATGCAATGAGCCCTGCTTCCCATCTGTCCCACTGAGGCAGTCTGATGGAATGACTGCCCGCAGATGACAGCTGAGGTAGTGGAGGCCTGGTGGAGCTGGTTTTTCACAGGGCTTATGCAGTGAGTTCTGCTTCCTATCTCATGCCAACGGGCTAGTTCATGTTCCCGATGCCAGATCCCACAGACAAGGTGGCAAAGCTGTTGGGTGAAGTAAGGCAGGGTGAGGTTGGAGGAAAGGCAGGGCAGACTTTGGCAGGACCACAGGTGACTCAAGAGTGAGCCATGTGCTCTGGCAAGGGTTGGGAACAGACTGTGGCCTTCTCCAGGCTCCACCCCCTAATGGAGAACATCAATGGCTTAGAGGGCCAACCCTCAGGTCTGAAGATGAGCACTGCTTCTCCTGATGCTCTCCCTGCACTGCTGGACTAGTGACGTGTAGTGGGAGCCATCTTGTTCCTCAAAATCAGGGGAAGGCACTTGTGAGGGTCTGGGCTTTTGCCCTGGTAATCCGGGAGGTTCCTCTGGGGTTTTATGTCTGCCAGCCTCAGTTGCTGTGGCCCCCTGATCTCCATCAGCCAGCTCAGAGTACATGAACTTCAAATCCAGCCCCTTAGGAGGTGACTGTGCAGCCTCCGACTCCATGTCTGGATTGCTGCTAGATTCAGGAACCTAGGAGACCAGGGTTCAAATAAAAAAGATGGGATACGTATGTGAAAAAGAAAATTCCACATGTGATGGAGAAGTGACAGACAGGGGCTTCTTGTTCATCCTAAGACCCACTGAGAAATGGTGTGGTGGCTAAGAGACTGATCTATGAAGTGCCTGCTTTGACTCTCACCTCTCTCATGAACTCACTAGGTGGCCTTAGGGAAGCTACTCTGTCGTGTTCTCAGTCATCCTATGTGCAAAATGGGTATGGGTGGGTGTGCATCATAATATGACAAGCGCTTAGACCACTTAAAAGCTCTATAATGGGGAAAGTCAATGTGGTGTCCTCCAATTGTTTTGGATTACAGTTCCCCTCAATTCCAGCTCTTGGTTTTGATGGCAACTGGAGCCTAAAGGCAAAATATGCAGTTCTTGCTCTGACCACTTTCGCATCTGCACTATACTATACAGTACTAATGTAAAGCATTATTATACTTTCATTTTCATTGAAGCAAAGAGAAATGTGTGGCTTTCTGCCTTTCCTTTCCAAAATGTTTGCTTTGCTTTGTTTGTTTTTTAGTTAGAACATTGCTCAGACCTACTTTTTAGAAACAATAACCCCAGACTTCAGGTGACTCATCGGAGGAGAAAAGCAGGTTGTGAACATCTGTGTTTGGTCTGGCGGGATTTTATTTTACATTGGCCCACTTTTATAGTTCCTGTAAAGCCAGCTTGGGGAAGCGGCTGTAAGTAGATTTACAGTCGTTAGTAGTTGTGTATCATGTTCAGTTACGAAGTGAAAATAAATTAATATCCATTGCACACAGCGCATGGCAAGTTGCCATTTGTGACCCTCTGGAGGTTCTGGGCGCCGTTATGTATTTATACTTTTATCAGGGACCTTTTACTAAAAAGAAAAGAAAGGAAAGATTGAGTCAGTGTCCGAACAGTTTTAACAAGCAGTCACAACAAAACCTTTATTGAAAAGGCCATAGTGCAGTAGTAGCACTTCTGCTTTGAAAACATGAGCTTGATGGGCCGGTGGTCTGAAGGAATCATGTGAGAAAGGGCCAAACTCAGTGGTAGAGATCTATGGGTGAAGGGCAGTATATCTACCACTACTACTACTAATAATAATAATACCTGCTTGCATAAAGTTCCAGGTACAATTCCAGGTAGAGATGGGAGTGACTTCTGCCAGAAATCCTGGAAAGGAGCTGCCAGTGTTCTGGTCATGAATAATGTGCATTTCTCCATTTTCACCCTAAACCAGGGGTTATGTTCCTGTCTTTATCCCCCCTCCCCCAATTTTGCTTCCACGCTTTTAAAAACAAGTAATTTTTCTGTGGACATTTTGAATTCCAAGCTATCTATTATTTTTTAAAAATAATATTTATTCAAAGTTTTGAAAATTACAACCAGAAAAAAGAAAAAAAAAGAAAAAAAAGACAGAAAAAACACAATCATTAAAAGAGAGAAAAAAAGCAAATCAAACCTTTACATAACTTTCTTCTTATACTTATTTCCTTGACCTCCTCACACCTCCCATTTTTGTATTCTAATTTAAATTGTTGTTTCAACAAATCCTTTCAACCTTATTTTTATCTTAATCTTAATAATTTGTTTTAAAATACTGTAATTTTACATTCTCTCTTTCATCAATTCTCTGCTGTTATCCGGCAGTGGTTTATGGCAGATCTCATGTGTAGCCCTTTAAATGCACACCCCAGGATGCAGCCCAGATGCATGTGATTGAACTGGTAGCGCATGTCAACGCTGGTGATGGAGCACCACACAAACAATCTCCAGAATACGAAGGCCTTGAACTATATCCCCATCCCTATCCTCAGATATAGACATGGATATATCTGGTTCCAAATGTCTGGATATGGAAAGTTAGCTAGATTGGTGTAAACTGTGCAAGCCTTCAGGCTACTCAGAATTCTGTATTAGATCAAATGGGAAAGCAACTTGTTTTTAGGTTGTGTAGGCACTTTAGTAGACAGAGTGTATTGTGGTTGTACACATAATAGAAGGTAAATAGAAGATGATAAAAGCATTTTGTGGGACCCATTTAGTTACCATAGGCAATATTCAATTTTTTAAGTTTCACAAAGCGATTTTATCAAGCACAGTGTTGTTGTTTGGCAGCTGTGTTTAAAAGTAGGCTGACAATTATCAGTCATTTGTGTTTTTTTCTGACTTCAAGTGTCTGTAAGCAAAAATGTGCAAGTAAGAAATGGGAACTTAAAAAAAAAATGTATGCTAAGTCTATCTCCAAAAGATAGCTTCTAGCTTGGCACTTGGAGCAGAAGGAAGGAGCTTGTTTCTGAAAGATGGTGTAGGGTTTATTCTCCCCCCCCCATGCAAGGGGGAGTGGGGGTGAAAATTCTGTTTTAGTCTAATTAGTTTCCCAGTAAATATAAATCTCACGGCTTTTCTGCTGATTGGACGAGGAAAAAAAACATCGCTTCATGAGGTCATTGCGTAATAATGTAAATGAAAGATTAAACTGGAGCCTGTTCAACTTTTCCAATTCACAGCTGGATTTGAAATGCCTTGGGAATTGAGTGACCTTGGGCTTCCCTTACTGTAAAGTTTCTCTTCAGAGAGCTGGCTTCCTTCTTAGAGCTCTCTGTAGCTTCATCAAGCTCAAGGCACCGCAAGGAAGGAAATTCTGGGACCCTTTCACAGGCACCAAGAAGAAGAAAAACATCAGCAGCACCACTTTATAGCGCACAGTTAAAAGCTGTTTATTCTGCTAGATACAACTTAGTCCTTCCAAACACCACCAAATTTGTGTTTGTGTAATTGGTTTCTGCGCAAATTGGTATGTCATATTCGAAAATCTTTTTCCTATGATATGTATGACAAATCTTTCTGAACCTTGCTCTAATCAGCTATGTCTCCCAGTATTTGAGACTTGTCTTCTGGTGGGTGGAATTGGGGTTGCTGCTGCTGCTGCTGCTATTATTGTTATTGGTTTTCAAATATTATATTGGAGGATCAAAGTAGAAATACAGAGAAATCACAGAGAACTTTAAAATACAGAACAAAACAAGGGTTCACCATCATTACACTATAAGGGGGGATACAGAGCGGAGAGCACATAAATAAGGCAAATCCAACAGCTAAATCTAGTCTGAGCATGAAAGGAAAGGATGCTAAAACGACAGTAATATAAAGGAACATTTGTTAGAGCATGAACACATATGGTTAATAACAAATAAAATTGTTTTTCGCAGTAATGTGCCATCCATGTAATGGATTTGTCATGTATGCCAGAAACGTACATCCACCAAGTGGATGCAAAGTCCGTTCTCTTGGCTGTTCCCCTAGTTCTTTGGAGAGAAAACCTTATTTAACCAGATATTTGAAGACAAACATGAGGCCTCCTTCCACCCTGAGCTATAATGAAATGAGGAGCAACCTACAAGTAAATTGCCAGAAGTTTACACACAAGATCTGCATTAAAATAATCAAAAATAGACAATAGGCACGACTTGAGTCCATACCAACGGGCAATGTGTTCAGCAAATTGTTATCAATATCAAAATAATATTTATTTGTTCATTTCGTTCATGAATCCTTACTATGGAACATCTGAAAGGGATTTCACAGTACAATAAAAGCATATATTAAACAGTTGCATATATTAAAAATGTCAGGAGCCAGAGTCGGGGGCAGGTCAGCTATAAAACACCCAGTGTCAATGAAATTCAAAGAAACCAAAACAGCGGAGGCCCTGGGATCACACCAGCTCTTCCTAGTAGGCCTTGCCCCCAGTTGTGATGACTGAAGGTCCCTGCCTTCCCACTGCTCTCTAAGGTTCATCCCCTGGTTCCTTCCCTGGCATCCTTCATCTTGTCTCTCTTTGTTCTGCCCTCTCTATTTCTCTCTGTGTTCTGGGAGACCAGGGAGGAAGGGAGCTGGTCCCAGCAGGAGGGAGAGATTCCTTGGCTTCTTCGGTAGCCTGCCTGCACTCTGCCTCCTGACCCCTTTCTGCTGCCGCTTCTGATTCTGCACTGCTCTCTGCCAAAGACTCTTCCTGCTCACGAAACCCTGTTACCTCTTCAGCTTCCAGCATCTCCTCCCAGTCTGCTCCCTCTTCTCCCTCTGACCACTCATTGTTGTCCCACCACCACTCCCCTGGCTCTGAGCCTTCTTTCCCCCTGGGGGTACCCTTGGGGGTTCCCCAGCTGGTGCCTCCCACCACTCCTCTGCAACCAGCCAGTCCATGACAAAATAAAAATAAGATCCAATTCAAAAACCGACTGGGATAAAAGCTACACTGTGGCCTTACTGATCAGCCCTCATCCAGCCTTCCACTTTGCTCCTACCTCCCGCCACACTTGCGCCTGCTCAAAAAAACCCCACAAATCCTAGAGCAGGTGGGGGCTGGGTTTGTCCTCACTGGCTCCCATTGAGTTCTGTGGAGGGAAATGAATGGGCTGCAGTCTGGAAGGCAGCTGAGGACAGGAGGTGTTTCCAAAAACAGCTCCCAGGCCCAGCTGCACACATGGATATGGCTCCCAGGACATTTTGAGAATACTCTTTTTGTCAAGGAAAGAGTTTTATATTGCTTGGCAAAAACTGTTCAAAGCAGGCCCTAACCTAAGCAGTTTTTACAGATAAAACACACACACACCTGCAAACAGTATAACATCCCCCCCTTCGCAAATGTCTTCCGTGGAGTACGCTGGGAACCATATTCACCTGTGCAGTTGTGTCTTTGTGTGTGTGTGTCTTTGCGCCAAGAGCTACTCTTTCCTTGAGTGTCCTGGTCATTCCATGGGGAGGAATGCCTCTCCGAAAGGCAGCTCTAGGCTAGCAGTGGGAAGGGGGAGCCCTTTTGGACACTTCCTGGTTTGAAAGGAAAGCAAATGCAGTGTGGGGGTTTAGAAGCCTCAGCTACAGATGGGAGGCTGGGGAAGTGGGTCTCAGGAAAGGCCTGGCTCTCCTTCCCATTGAAATTGGCGGGCCTTTTGGATAGCAAATAAATAAATCAGAGAGAGGAGCACGAATCCACATGCGGTAAGTTAAACCACATGTGCTTATTGGATGCCTTTTTCCACATCTGGACCTAAAGATGACAGTATAGTTTCTTCTTGTCAAATTCCATTACTACATTGTCTCTTATGCAAACACAATAAAAATGAAGATTTTTCTCCCCTCCACCCAACTTAAGTTGCTGTGCCCAAGCATCGTTGACTATCTTTTTTTAAAAAAAAATAATATTTATTACTTTTAAACACTACAAAAAAGGAAAGAAAAAAGAAAAAAGAAAAAAAGACAATACAATACAATATAAAAAGATTACACAACACTAACGCAATAAACTAAACTAAACAAAACAAAAACAGTTTAGCACACATCATACAATTTCAGTATCTTATCTTTCATTAACTTGTTTCAACGACCTCCTCACACCTCCCTTTTTGTATTCCACTTCTATTAATTGTTTCAGCAATTCCTTTCCATCTTCCTCTATTTTCTGTCCTATAATTATCTTAACATATTCTAACCTTATTTTTCCTTTAATAATCTATTTATACCTAATTCCTTATAACATTTCTACTAAAGCCATATAACTTCATTCCAACATTTTTCTAACATTCATTAATTTTACAATATTTCTATAAATAGTCTTTAAACTTTTTTTTCCCAATCTTCTTCCACCGACTCTTCTCCCTGGTCTCGGATTCTGCCAGTCATTTCCGCCAATCCCATATAGTCCATCAACCTGGTGATCTTCTGTCTGATGCTCTTAGCTCTTTTCCAAGTCCCTTCTGCAGATCTTCTTCATATTTATACAAAAACTTTACTTTGTCTTCTACTGATCTTATTTTTATTTTCCTTCCTTTAAAGCTGAAGAATAGACCTTGGGGAAACTCCCACCTAAAGATTATTTTATTCCTTCTCAGCAGGGCAACCAAATCTCCGTAGTTAGACCTAAGATCCAAAAGGTATTTCGGGACGTCTTTAAAAATTTCCACTCTTGGCTTTTGTACTTCTAGGTTCTTCTGGTAGTGCCAACAGTCTCTTATTCTGTTCTTCTCTTTGTCCCTCCTCTTCCAAATCTGAAGGCCCTCACAGTTTTAAACTCTTCTTGACCCAGATCCAAGTCCCAAAAATCAGCAAATTCCTGTGTGAAGAAGTCTATCAAACTTTCCTTCTCCAATTCAGGTAGGGCTCTGATTCTCAAATTCGTCTGTTTTTCTTTAAATTCAATCATAGCAAGCGTCGACTTTTGGTCATCAAGTTGCCTCTGTAAGGCTGGGACTCTCTCTCTCACCAATTGTGTTACTTTACATTCAGCAGCAACGGCTTTCTCCCTAGCTTCCTCCACAATCTGCCATATCAAAGTAGATTCCTGTATCAATTTCTGGATTGTTTCTGTATTGATCTTCACCTTTTGTCCCAGATTATTTATACTTTCTGTATTTAAGTCAATTTTAATAGTTGCAGCATCCACTTTCGCATTTGTCACATCTATTTTCTTGTTAAGCTGTTCCAGTGAATCACCTGTCGACATTCCTCTTGATTTTGAATATACTGTTACAAAAGCAATAGCGGAAGAAGCAGGGGGGCCTGATATTGAGGCTCTCCTAGATTGCTGCCAAGTCCTCCCAGACCTTAATGTTTTTTCAGGAATTGACTAGTCCGTTTTTTCCTTTCCATTTGCCATAACACTTAACCGATTCAAGGTCAGTCCCAGAGTCTCACAGCTTTTTATCTTGCAGCTGGAAATTCCCCAGCCCAGCTCTTGTAACAGTTTCAAAAGCTTCCTCTAGGGGGAAACAGTTTCTGTTTATATTAGTCAATAATGTCCTCTTTTAAACACCTCTTTTTAACAATGAAGTTAGTTTCAATTTTCAGTTACTTTTACTCCTTTTTAAAAGCAGATGGAGACAGTAGAAACAATATATCTCTCTTATTAGCTAGCTGTCAACGAACGTTCTAATCGCTGTCAGTGAGCCTTCCAAAGAACGTCAGTCCTGCTAGCAGCCTGTTTCCAGGGTCTGAGCGGCGGTATTTTAACTCTCTTCGCTCTCTCCCGCAGGCATATTCAGTTCGCAACTTCCTCCCCTCTTCTCCTGCCTCCAAGGGGGGGGGGGTTAATGTTCTTTACCGATGGAAATTTAGTCCTTTACAATAGGCTTTCCAAGGCTTCAGCTTGCAGCCTCAATGCTTCAGTCTATTTACAAAAGGGGAAGGCGGACTTCCTGTATTGAACCTCCCCGTTACGATACCAAATTAAACTTTTAGAAATCCAATTCTCCCGCTTCAGCTCTACTCACGGGTAATTACTTTAAAAACAAATTGTCCACAGGAAAAAGTCAGCGCTCTCCGGCAACAGCTATGCGGCTTCACTCCGTGGAAGAAGCAGACGATTCGAAGCACCGTGCTGCTCACCCCACGTCGCTCCGGACCCCCGAAACTGGGTTTCCCCATGAGTATAGGAGGCGCAAAAGGTGCCCGCCAAATCCCACGCTCACAGGCTTCTCCCACCTGTGATTTTTTACAGGTCTCCGCCTTCGCCGTGACCGCCAGACCCAAATTCCCACGGGGCAAATTCCTCCCGATCAGAGGAATTCCGCCATTACCGGAGGCACCAACGCGGAAGTCCATCGTTGACTATCTTTCTCTTTGCTCAGTAGCTTTCCCTTTAACCTACTAGCAGGCTAACCTGAAAACCAGATATGGTTAGCAAGACTTTTGGATTGGCCTGTGGGGACCCAGTGGCAAATCAATGCCAATTATTTTATTGTGATTTATCCCCTCCACACAAACTATAACCAACAAAACCCAGGTGTTTGCCTGCTAGCAAATCACACACCCTTTAGCTGGACATGATACAAACGTGTTGTTCCGCTTTGGCACCAGTCATTTCCCAGGTTGTCTGGGGCCTGTGAGTCCTGACCCTACCTGACCAAGCAAGGGAGAGAGTCGATACCCTCAACCCATCACTTTTCTTTTAGGCTACCAGTGTGTCACAACTGACTCTGTACCATAGATATGAGCAGGACAGTTTATATTGTGCTTCGAAGCAAACCTTTGAAAGTTTGTAAATGTGCTCAAAACACCAGCTCATTGAAAGCTGCTTTTTAGAACACTGCATTCTTTTTAGGAAGAAGGAGTTAAAATATGGAGCTGCAGTGTAGGGCTCCTGTTCCAGGGGTATTCTTTGGCTGTCTGCTCATCTCAGTATAAACTGACTTTATTTCCCCACCCCCAGCAGCTGCCCCCCCCCCATGCACTGAAATGGCAAAAAACTGAAAGCTTGCAAAAGGGGGAGGGGATTTTGAATTGGAAGTGAATGTAACACAAACTTTTCAGTGAAAAGTATTTTGAGCCTGAGCCAAAGGTTCCTACAACGACAATATTCAGTTTCCAGTGAAGGGGAGATACATCCCACAGAGAGAGAGAGAGAGAGAGAGAGAGAGAGAGAGAGAGAGAGGCGCTCTGGTGGGTTAAAAGTAAACATTAGGCCAGTGAGTCTCAAACTGTCTCTGGCAATCCTCAAAAGTTTAGGGGTTTCTCAATGAGAAAGGCATATTGCCTGCTACGAATGCTACGAATGCTGAGTTGAAGTATCTCCTAAGAAGAGGTGTTGAGCTTGTTGGGTAGACTCTGCCTCCCTCATGGAAGAACTTCATGCCATGCATTTAAAGTGTAATTCTGTGCGGTTTCTACTCTGAAATAAGCCGTGCAGAGTTAAGGGAGGCCTGTATGAAATAGCAGTTTAATTCATTTCTTCTGTGGCTGTAAACTCTGAAGCCATAATGGTCAGCTTCCTTGTTGCTGTTGACTGGCACCATTTTGTTCTAATCGCCCTGCAGTATTGCAGCAACACAAGGCAGCGGGGGGTTCGCCCCACTGCTCAGGCAAAGTGTGGCCTCTTCTTGGTCTTCTTACCCTGAATTGCGGCACAGCAGTGGAAGATGTGAAGTTAGTTCTGCAGAACTTCTCAGTGGCTTTTGACAGTTTTGGCCATGGTATCATTTGGAGATGGTAGCCCAAAAATGAGAGTTATAGGCACTTGTGTTGTGCTGGTTTCAGTCATTCCTGTAAGGCTGGTTCTGGACAGTAGTGCTAGGAGATTATTGTTCAACCCTATATTCTTTAGGTTTTAGGATACATTAATACTCTCCTACATTTCTCTGATGAAAATAGGGATGAGATGTCCTATTCTATTATTATTATTATTATTATTATTATTATTCCCTGCCCACCTGACTGGGTTGCCCCAGACACTCTAAGCTGCTTCCAACATATATAGGAACATAATTAAACATTAAACATTAAACAAAACCTTCCCTATGCTTTAGATGTCTTCTAAAAGGTTGTATAGTTATTTATCTCCTTGGCTCCGGGAGGGGGGGGGTGTCACATAACTCCATACCCTCCAACATTTCTCTGGTGAAAATAGGGATGTCCTAAGGAAAAGCAGGACCTTATGGGACCAGAAACTGTGATGGCTTCTGTAAATCTAGGACTGTTTCTGGAAAGTAGGGACACTGGAGGGTCTGTGCATCACAATTCCATCTCATTGCCCATGCTATTCAGCATCTACATGAAACTCCTGAACGTATGAAGAGCCCTTCTGGATCAGACCAAAGATATCCTACTTCAACATCCTGTTGTAATAGTAGCCAGCCAAAATACCTACGGGTCGCCTGCAAGAGGGACCTGAGTGCAGCAGCACTTTCTCCACTTGTGAATCTCAGCAAGAGGTATTCAGAGACATACTGCCTCCAACAGTGGAGAGTGAACATAGCCATTATGGAGAACAAAGCTATCAGTGGGTACTAACCATGATTCCTATGTTCTGAGGCAGATGAATCATTGTGAAGTCCGGGAGCAATGAGGAATAGTTTTTCATTGTATCTGTGGGCTCTCTGCAACCTTCTATGTAGAAACCTACACTTGGTTGTGCTGATGACCATGAGACTCTCTTCTAAACACGCATTCAGGAGAAGTGGGTTCCGGTAAATGTGAAGGGCTGGAAAATGCATTGTGCTAGGAGGGAGAGAGGGTCATCCGAAAGCTTGTGGTGTGGAGCGGGAAGGCATTCTGCACTGTTGAATGCTTCCTGCTGGACTTGGAAGTGGCCAAATGTGTGTTTGTGGGGTGGTATTAAAAATCAACACCACTCCTTTCAGTAAAAAGAAAATACTTGCAGCCCTATACGGCCTAGGACCCTCGTACCTACGGGACCGCCTCTCCTGGTATGTCCCACAGAGAAACTTACGGTCTTCAAATAAAAACATATTGAAGGTCCCAGGCCACAGAGAGGTCAGGCTGGCCTCAACTAGAGCCAGGGCTTTTTCGGCTGTGGCTCCGATCTGGTGGAACACTCTGTCACAAGAGACTAGGGCCCTGCGGGACTTGACATCTTTCCTCAGGGCCTGCAAGACAAAGCTGTTTCACCAGGCCTTTGGCCAGGGCACAGCCTGACTCCCTCCCTTGGCAATCTTCGTGGAGCTCTGGCCCAATGGTGGCCAGTGGCTTGATTTGAATTAATTTTATAATGAATGATTTTAGAGTGTTGTTTGTGTTGTACTTTTGTACTGTTTTATTGTTGTTAGCCGCCCTGAGCCCGGCTTTGGCTGGGGAGGGTGGGATATAAATAAAATTTATTATTATTATTATTATTATTATTATTATTATTATTATTATTAGCTGTAAAGGACTAGGCAGGTTTGCGTCTTCAGGACTTGAACCTTGCATATGCAAAAAGGAAAGTCCATTCCTGAAGGCCACACTTGCCATTTCTTCCCATGTGGTCCTGCTCAGTGGTTGACATTAGTCATTCATAAAAAAGCGGGCTAGCTGCAAATAACCCATACCTAACCTTGCAACTCTGTGTTTCATAACATCTAGACCAGACCATTGGTAGCTTCTTAAAATGCAGTTGTGTAATCAACAAAGTGTGTTGGCTTCTATTAATTTCCTGTTGGGGCTGTTTCCATACTCTGCTTATTGGATGCAATGCCTCAGGGCTATGGAGGGTTTGGTTTTCTGTTCACGTCCCATCCCCACCACCACTTGCTTGCTTTATTTTCTTATGCAAACCATGAATTGCATTTCAAAATAAATCTTAGGCTGAAGTAAAAGTTGCACACATAATGTTACTTTTGAAAATAATGAAAGTTTTGCTTTGAGGGATTGTATGGTCCATACAGACCCTTTCTTGTTTCTTCTCCCACAACTAGCTGGTTTTGTGGGCTGCTGTGGTGGTGGTTGTTGTTGTTGTTGTTGTTATTATTATTATTATTATTATTATTATTATTATTATTATATTTTATTAAATTTTAATTTTTTTTATTTATAGAGAAAAATACAAAACTTAATATCTTCCCCCCTTTTTTAACCAAACCAAAATCATTGATTGATTTTCATATGTTTTTATTTAGTGTCACCAGTGTTACAATGTATTATATTACTGTTATTAATATTGAATGCCCTTCGCCAGCAGATCCCAATTTAAAATTAAAACAGTTAAAACATAAAGAGGGGGCAGCCTAAAATACATTAGTGTAGGTACCCAGCAAGCCTCCCCAAGAGAGGGTTCCATAGGTTAGGTGCCATCCCCCAAAGACCCCGTCCCCTTGTCGCCATTCTCCTTACGTCCCTGAACCACCCGGCTCCACCCCTGCCCAGTCCAGACTTGGCCTTGCTCCACCCATTGATGCCACATACTTATCAGTTCACACCCTGGCAATCTTGTCTTCCTGACACTTGATGCATCTCGGCTGTCCTGCCTGGCTGAGCTAGGTGGCTGTGACTTTGCAGGTGTTTGAATTCATTTAGCCATAAATATTTATGCCTGCCGAGCTTAACTTGAGCCCCCATGTTTATCTCCTGCCATCAATATTGTATGGCTCTGAGATGCCTGCACTTCCCATGGCTGTTTCCCGATACCAGTGGAAAGTACTTGATACATCTGAATATAGGACAGAGACTGCGGCTGTTTCTGTTGCTTTGGTATCTGAGACCACCTCAAGCAGACTCGCCTTTGTTTTCCTCCCATCCTGTTCCTGGCCCAAGTCATATCATTATCCCCAAAGCCATCCTTTTAAAGTAAGCCATCGGCTTATGTAAGCCAGTGTTTTCCACACTTCTGATAATGGAGCCATGCTTTAAAAACAAAGATCTCAACTAAAATTGGAGGCAATTTTTGCCCCTGAAATGTGTGTTTTTAGGATGTTTAAGTAGGAAGCTGCCTTAGACCAGGTCAAGGCTACCTAACCAAGTATTGTCTGCTTTGAGATGAGAACAGTAACTCATGCAGAGATTCAACACACAGTCTTATATGGGGACAGGCATTCTAAATAAAGGAACACACTAGAAATGCCTGTCCCCATAGAAGACTGTGTGTTGAATCTCTGCACGAGTTACTGTTCTCATCTCAAAGCAGACAATACTTGGTTAGTTGCAGCGATCCAGTCACACTTGAAGTTATATGGCAACACACACACAGAGAGAACAGCAGAGACCAGTTAGGAAGAGGCAGAGCACAGAATATTGCAGAGGCATAGCAGGCAGCCTCCTGGTGGATGGGAGGTGGATAGTTTTATCTCAGCCCACCCACAATTTAAATGAGATTTAGTACAAGGCAAGACTGATAGAGGGGAATTGGTCATATTGAAAGCCCTGCTGGATCCCTGCTTGGAGGTGTACAATCTAAAAGACATCACCAAAGGAAAAAGGGGTAAGGAAGAAAGTGGAAAACAAGCTAACCCACCAGACACTGGTGGTTAGTTAGTTAGTTAGTTAGTTAGTTGGTTGGTTTAAGTTGCATAGTAGTTATTATAATGCTAGCTTGAATGGAAACAGTGCAGGCATGGCCAATCTTGGCCCTCCAGCTGTTTTGGGAATACAATTCCCATCATCCCTGACCACTGGTCCTGTTAGCTAGGGATGATGGGAGTTGTAGTTCCAAAACAGCTGGAGGGCCAAATTTGGCCATGCCTGGTTTAGGGAGAGGAGGAATCCAACAAAGCTCTTCTTTTCAGCAGAGCTAGTGGAATGGACCCAACTGTCTCATTGGTGGACTGGCAACTGAAAGGTGACCGTTCCTTCATAGATGGCTAATTTTTTTGGTCAGGCCATTTCACTGTTTGCAGGAAGAAGGACGCATTTTACTGTTGCTCGAGGGCAAGATTTTTTTAAAAAAAATCATGATACAGTACTGGATTAAAAAGACCTTTTGCCATGTCATATGCTTCAGAAAGATGCCTGGCTTTTTAGTGTAGAAGATAGGACAAAGATGGCCATGAGTAGTAAGAACTGAAGAAGTGCATTGCTGGATCAGATTAACGTACCATCCATCTAGCCCATCATCCTGTTCTCACAGTGGCCAGGAGGATGTCTGTGGGAGCCCGAAAGCAAGACCAGAGCACAAGAGCGCCTCTCCCTTCTTGTGTTCCCCGGCAGCTGCTTTTCAGAGACACACTGCCTCCAACAGTGAAGGGGAAACATAGCCATGGTATCTAGGAGCCAGAGATCGCCTTATTCCACCATGAACTTCCTTTTAGAGTCATCCACGTTGGTGGCCATCACTTCCTCTTGTGATAGTCCATTGTAGTGGCATGTTTACTGCTTTAACTTCTTTTCCTTTTATTGCAATGAAAATATATTTATGTGTACTAGCAGGAAAGGCTTCTTGCATGGTCCCTTGGGAAGACAGTCTCAATGCAATTGGTGGAACAGGTAATGCTAATCTCTGGACTGTAGTAGATGTTTGTTTCTTACTGGTCTACAATCCATAATCCTCTTAATTCCTTTTGAGTAGCTGCTGATATTGCTAAAACTATGCTTAAAGAGGAGGAAAGAGCTTATCTTAAAAGCCCTTCTATTCATGAAGGCAAATGTATAGGGTGATTGGCTATTTTATCCATTCTTACATAGTAACATTCTCTCCTCTCCCCCCCCCACTCCTTGTTTTCTTAGATGCAGCAGCTATTTTACGAAAACTACGAGCAGAACAAAAAAGGTTACATCAAAGACCTCCGTAATAGCAAGATCCACAGGGCAATCACCTTGCACCCAAACAAGAGCCCGCCCTACCAATATAGGCTCCATAGCTACATGCTTAGTCGCAAAATAGCAGAGCTGCGCTACCGGACCATCCAGCTGCACCGAGAAATCGTCCTCATGAGCAAATACAGCAGTACGGAAGTCCACAGGGACGACCTTCAGCTGGGCATCGCGCCTTCCTTCATGCGGTTTCAGCCAAGGCAACGAGAGGATGTTCTGGAGTGGGAGTTCCTCACAGGGAAGTACCTTTACTCCGCTGCAGATGGGCAGCCACCTCGTCGAGGGATGGACTCCTCTCAGCGCGAGGCGTTGGACGACATTGTGATGCAGGTCATGGAGATGATCAATGCCAACGCCAAGACCAGAGGGCGGATCATAGACTTCAAGGAGATCCAGTACGGCTATCGCAGGGTGAATCCAATGTACGGGGCGGAATACGTTCTCGACTTACTGCTCTTGTACAAGAAGCACAAGGGGAAGAAAATGACGGTTCCTGTCCGCAGGCACGCATACTTGCAACAGACCTTTAGCAAAGTCCAGTTTATGGAGCACGACGAGATAGATGCCAAAGAACTGGCCAATAAGATCAACCAGGATTCAGGGTCTTTGTCTTTCCTCTCCAATTCCCTCAAGATGTTTGTCCCATTCCAGCTAAGTAAGTCGAAAGCAGAGAAGAAGGAACCCAAAGACAAGAAGATCAACATCTTGATTCCTTTGTCTGGGCGCTTTGACATGTTTGCTCGCTTCATGGCGAACTTTGAAAAGACCTGCCTCGTTCCTAATCAGAACGTCAAATTGGTTGTCCTGCTTTTCAATTCGGACTCCAACCCTGACAAAGCGAGGCAGGTTGAACTGATGAGGGATTATCGCCTGAAATACCCCAAGGCAGACATGCAGATCTTGCCGGTGTCTGGTGAATTTTCCCGGGCTCTGGCGCTAGAAGTTGGGTCCTCTCAGTTCAGCAACGAGTCCTTGCTGTTTTTCTGCGATGTCGACTTGGTGTTTACGGCAGACTTTCTCCAGCGGTGCAGAGCGAACACCGTTTTAGGGCAACAGATTTATTTCCCAGTCATCTTTAGCCAGTATGATCCAAAGATTGTCTATAGTGGAAAAGTTCCTAGTGATAATCACTTTGCCTTCACCCAGAAAACCGGCTTCTGGAGGAACTATGGCTTTGGGATTGCCTGTATTTACAAAGGCGATCTTATTCGAGCTGGTGGTTTTGATGTCTCTATCCAAGGTTGGGGTCTTGAGGATGTCGACTTGTTTAACAAAGTTGTCCAGGCTGGCCTAAAGACTTTCCGGAGCCAAGAGGTTGGAGTTGTCCATGTACACCATCCTGTCTTTTGTGATCCCAACCTTGATCCAAAACAGTATAAAATGTGCTTGGGCTCCAAAGCATCAACTTATGGGTCTACGCAACAGTTGGCTGAGCTGTGGCTTCAAAAAAATGAGCCCAGCTTTGGGAAAAACAGCATTGCTAATGGTTCCCTGAGGACAGCCTAACATCCAGCTATGCTGGGAGAGGAAACAAAAACAAACAAACAAAAACTACCTATTGCGTTTTTTTTATTGCCCTAATTTATTTTTTTGGAAAACTTTTTGATAGTTGATTTTTTAAGAAAAAGACCGCACAAGGGTATATTTTAGAAACCATCATTTTCTTACAAGGACCTTCTGAGCGTTTTTCTGAACAAAACTGTGATCAACCTTTGCCTTTTTGAACAAACGTTTGTGGCTGAGTATTACAACTTGCCTGATTTCTGACGACTTGAAATAAATTACCTTTTCCTGATAAAACAGACTTTTTAAAAAAGAGAAAAGAAAACTTCCCCTGCCCCCCTCTTATATTCTTTGGGTTTCCCCAGGAGTTATCCATTGCTAAGTGGCACAAATGATTCCCTTAATATTTCTTCCCTCTTGGGATTGTTAACAACATAAATGGATTCTTCCTTGTATTTTTTAAAAAATTGAACAAAGTAAACAAGAGTGGCAGTATTGGTTAATCCATGTACAAGAATCTTTCGATTTGGTTGATATTTCAACCTTAAAATGTACCATTTTTTGCTCATTGTATTTCGAGCAACTGAGGGAAAAGGGGAGATTTGAGCACAACCTTGATAAATGTGTACCTTCGCTTAAAACAAAACAAAACAAAAAGTATTTTCTTTCTTGGTCCACATGTGGATCTGATGTTTAAAAATTTCCACAGCAGGTGTTGCATTCTAAATTGGATCTCTTGTGTAGATGCCTTGATGGCAAAGAACAGTGTTTTAGTTAATGGGGGGGGGGGGAATGACAATTCTTTGCCATAAAAAGCAACAAACTTAAAACCGAGACACTCGAAATTGAATGTGTTGGGGAAATATCCATCCCCCCCACCAGTTACAGTATTTTGATGGGAACAATTTACTATGTTTCCTTTGCTTAATTAGTTTGTTTTTTGCTGTCTGTATAGGGTAGGCCTTTAATTTATTTAATATACTTTGTTCTAGATCTTCTGTCTTTTTATTTTTAATATCTGCTAGTCATTAATATTTATGTATCTTAGGAATGTATTGCATTTTCATGCTGTTAAAGGTAGCGTACGTCTTCTTACTTTGCAGTAAACTGATCTCCAAAGATTCTTTCTAAAGCGTTCTCTTTCATTTTCCGAAATCACTTTAAAAAAGAAAAAAAAAGTAACTGGAACCTTTGGCTCTAACCTCTGATGCCCCCAAATGAGGAAGAGAATAGAAGCTGGATTTGTTTGGGTGTTTTGGATAACCACAGATGAGCAAAAACTTGTAAAATATGTGCACATGCTGGACACATGCACACACATGCGCGCACATTGCAAAATAAAATGCATCTGATTGAATACAAACAAGCAGTTTGACACTGAACCTTACAAGGGCACACCAGAACTTGTGTTCAAAGCACAATCGTATATTGGCACCTCGTCATTGTAAAAAATTTTCTCTCTCTCTCTCTCTCTCTCCTGCTGGAAAAAATAAAATGAATTGAGTAATATGCATTACTCTGTTGCAGTCTTCAGCATTCTGCCTTCTCCTTATTCCTGGTTGTGCTTCCCTCTCTCATAATGCTAGAATTCAGGGTCATCCAATGAAACTGAATATCGGGGAACTCAGGACAGGCAAAAGGAAGGACTTCTTCACACAGTGCATAGCCACCAACTTGGATGGCTTTAAAAGAGGGCAAGACAAATTCATGGAGGAGAAGGCTATCAGTAGCAACTCACCATGATAGCTAGGCTCTCCCTCCACTCTTGGAAGCAGCATGCATCTAAATAACACTTGCTGGGAACTGCAAGTGGGGAGAATTGTTTTGTGCTCAGGTCCTGCTTGCAGGCTTTGCATGGGCATCTGGTTGGCCACAGCGAGAGCAGAATGCTGGACTAGATGGGGCCGTTGGCTTGATCCAGCACCTCACTTCCGATGTTCTTGTGTCACTTGTGGGAGCAGAGGGGTTGAAACAGCTACTGGCATCCTGAATGTGACCTTTAACGTCTGGTTAAGAAGATTCTGTGGGCAGGGCTAGGGGGTACACTCCTGTCCCAGACAGAACCAGAACGAATAAACTTGAGCTATGTGAACCAATGGTCAACTCAGTATAAATCAGAGGTTTTATGCTCAGATATTCCTTTGCAAATCAGTGACGGGCTCAATGGAGGCTGGTCCATAGGGGACCAGATGCTCTCAGGCATCTTCTGCCTGCCTGCTTTCCACTGTCCACTTCTGCCTCCTTAGTCTTGAGTGTTGCTCTTCTATAACTCAGCAGGGAAGAAGAGGAGGATGGGGCAAAACTACAATTAGTTGGCTCTGTTTCCCCCTTCTTTTGGTTTCCCTACCTGTGGCCAACTCTAAAGGTAAAGGGACCCCTGACCATTATGTCCAGTCATGGCCGACTCTGGGGTTGTGGCGCTCATCTCGCTTTATTGGCCGAGGGAGCCGGCATACAGCTTCCGGGTCGTGTGGCCAGCATGACTAAGCCGCTTCTGGCGAACCAGAGCAGCGCATGGAAATGCCATTTACCTTCCCACCGGAGTGGTACCTATTTCTCTACTTACACTTTGACGTGCTTTCAAACTGCTAGGTAGGCAGGAGCAGGGACCGAGCAACGGGAGCTCACCCCATCGCAGGGATTCGAACCGTTGACCTTCTGATCGGCAAGTCCTAGGCTCTGTGGTTTAACCCACAGTGCCACCCGCATCCCATGTGGCCAACTCTAGCTGAGCTGATTTTCATAATCCACCATGAATTTGATTTCGTGGTGGGGGAATTGAACAGTTACTTGTTTTTATCTTAAATACAAGGTGGCTGAGCTTCCCTCCCTCCCTCTTTCTCTTTTATTTTTTAAAAACAATAAAAAAGTCTGCTACAGTTTCAGTCTCTTAACAGCAGCAGTGTCCCATAATGCCACAGTGTAGCTTTGCTCCCAGGGGCATTCTGGGGGTGGGGTGGGGAGATGCCTGCACCATTGGTGGAAGTTATTTATTTCACTTACTTATAGCCTACCCTCAACCACGTGGCCCCAGGGCAGTGATATAATATACAACATAAAATTATTCAAATTCCTCCCTTCAGAAATTGCCCATCCCACCGAAGATTAATCCAGACTTTTTTTGGGGGGGGAGGGGGTGTTACCCTTTACTAAAATCTCAGGCTCAACGCTCTTTCCTTTCCACCTGACATGCTGTTTCTCTTTTTAGGGGGAAGCATTCAGACACATAACCTTGTCCAGCCCAGGAAAAGCTTTACCGCTTGGTTTATTTATTTTTATTTATTTCACAAAAGTCATACACCGCTTGATTGTAAAAGTAAAACCTCAAAGCGGTTTATAAAAAGATAAAATGATAAAATCCAAGGAAAAAAATAAAATACTTTGGAAGAATACAAAAAGTTAAAATACTTAAAAACAGTTTAAATTCACACCAGCATTTCTAAGTGTTTGGGTAGGCTTGCCTGAACCAGAATGTTCTTAGCAGGCACTGGAAATAATACAGTGAAGGGGTACGCTTGCTATCAATAGGCAGGGAGTTCCAAAGAGTTACATGCTGCCACACTAAATCAAGTTCTTACAAATGAAGAATGGGTATTATGTGGCACCTGTAGCAGTGCCAATTCTGGTGATCAAAAGAGCCAAGTGGGCATATGGGGTAAGGTGTTCTTGTAGGTAAACTAGCCCCAAGTTGTTAAGGGCTTTCTATGTTGATAGTAAGGAACACGGGTGGCACTGTGGGTTAAACCACAGAGCCTAGGTCTTGCTGATCAGAAGGTCGGCGGTTTGAATCCCCATGATAGGGTGAGCTCCCGTTGCTCGGTCCCTGCTCCTGCCAACCTAGCAGTTCAAAGTGCAAGTATATAAATAGGTACCGCTCCAGCGTGAAGGTAAACGGCGTTTCCGTGCGCTGCTCTGGTTCACCAGAAGCGGCTTAGTCATGCTGGCCACATGACCCGGAAGCTGTAAGCCGGCTCCCTTGGCCAATAAAGCGAGATGATTGCCGCAACCCCAGAGTCGGCCATGACTGGACCTAATGGTCAGGGGTCCCTTTACGCTTTACCTTATGTTGATAGTAACACCTTGAACCCAAACTCTTACCTGAGCAAATTGCTTCTTCATTTATATAGAAAAGACTCTTCTCAGCCAATTATTCGGTTTAGCAATAACATGTTTAGGTTAGTCCAATTAACACCAAGTATTCACTAGCCAGAAATTTCCAGCCATTCTATTTATTGTAATAAGCCTTCAAGACACATCCTTAGTCACTTGCTTATGTTTCCAAATTCTGCTTTCAGAATCAGTAAATACCCATTCTTTAAAGGAAACAAAAGTTCTGCTTAGACCAAATCCCATGAAGCAGCCTGTTTAAGAGCATCCGTTGGAAGAGATCTGGTGTTGCTACAGCAGGACAAACCCCCTCCATCCCATGCTAGCCACATGGGATTCAAACCGTTGGTCTGCACTGGCACAGCACCAGGCCTTTGTTGTGCAAGAAAGAGGGTAACAGAGAGTCAGAACGGGTAGGTCCATTCTGGCCCATAAAACCTCATTCTCCCTCCCACAGGCAGGCCGCTTCAGTGGAAGCTGCCTCCTTGTCACTGACCACAAAAGCATTTATGACCTCTTTCCTGTCCATTTATGTAAACGGCTCCAGAAATCTGTTTAGTGCAAAGGCAAGTGTTTTTGTTGATGGGGAGGACCTCCAATGGCGGATGATGCAACCCTATTTAGAGCAGGAACTCCCAAACTGCACGCTGGAGCCAGACACTTGTGACACAAGGAATGGGTTTAAATCAGGCATAGGCAAACTCGGCCCTCCAGATGTTTTTGGGACTACAATTCCCATCATCCCTAGCTAACAGGACCAGTGGTCAGGGATGATGGGAGTTGTAGTCCCAAAACATCTGGAGGGCCGTGTTTGCCTGTGCCTGTTTAAATCGTCGTCGTCGTCGTCGTCATCAAACCTTTCCATGAGCCCCAAAGTCTCCACTCATCCAGGAAACATGAGGAGTCTCTGCATGAGTGACGGCTCTGGGCTTGCCTCTTACTGATCCACTTCGGTTTGGCATAGGAGTGATTCTGCCACACCTTTTCGTCAGTCATTGGCTCACTTAATCTCTCCCCCAACAGTTACTGACCTTTAGGCAGTCACTCTAGACTAGGGACGGATGGATATCAAACTTAGTTCCTTGTTTTTCCAGTCTTAAATGTAATTTGGCACAAGTTGGGAAGGCCCTTTTGTTCCTGCTGTAAGACAACTGGGGGCCAGAATCCTTTCTTTTGGGCTTCCTGTGGGCAACTGGTTGGCTGCTGTGACAAGATGCTGGGCTAGATTAACCTTTGGCCTGATCCAGCAGAGCTCTCCTTATGCAAATCACCCAACCAGTAGATCCCAATGTACCAGGGTTGCCAAGCTGAATAGAATATTGCAGGGGCCCAGATAAGCCCCACCTGGTATAATCAATCACATGATGCAGTGCACACACACCATTTGAATGGCGATGTCCATCAACTTGGGGGGGGGGCAGTCCCCTCATTTATTGGGGGGGGGCAAAGCCCCATCAGCACCTAGGAGTTGGCTCCTATGCATCAACCTTCTGTCCACCTCTAATTATATAAAGCAACCTGGATGAACTGATCTGAAATAATTACTTGTTATTTGGTTTTACTGGACCTAATGGTCAGGGGTCCCTTTACCTTTTTAATGAGACTGATATCCTAATTTCCTCAGTAATCCTGCAAATAAAAAAGTACAGAGAGAGATACCAGCTCTCTTACTACCCTTAAAACAGGTGGTCTGCCTGTGAATACTTGTGGACTTCAGGGTCAGACCATAGCTCACTGCTAGAGCATCTGCCTTCCATACAGAAGGTCCCAGGTTCAACCCCAAACATCTCCAAGTAGGGCTCAGTCTGAAACATTGGGCTGCAACTCCCATCATCCCTGGCCACTGGCTAGGAATGATGGGAGTTGTAGTCCAACAAAATCTAATATTGGTGTAGACAATACTGAGCTAGATGGACCAATGGTCTGACTCAGTATAAGACAGGTCCCTGTGCTCCTTCATGGACCTATATGCCTAGCCACAGCTGGAATTAGGATGCTGAACTAGATGGCTCCTTGCTTTGATCTTGCAGGGTTCTGTTCTGGATAAGGCCTTATGTAATAGCTTCCCTTCCTCCAGCTGTTTTTTTCTGGATGTTGCAATTTTCCTGAAGGGTACCACTGTCTTGTGGCTTCTGGTACACTGGTGGCAGCGGCTAGCTTTTGGTTTTGTGTTCCTTTAAATCTGTAGACCCAAACAGAAGCAAAAATCTAAAGAGTCGCCTCTTATTTTTAGCCTGACAACAACCCACTAAGCCAGCCGTAATTTTCTGCCTTCAGGCAGCAAACTTGTGACAGGCTATGGGGTGAAGGAAAACAACATCATAAGATCCCAGGACTCATGATGTTTGCTGTATATCCAGATTTTCAGTGGGCTGCTGAGGTTTTTTATTATGTCATCTCCTTTTTGCAAAAGTTACTTTCTTTATTATTAATATCAATAATTATTATTTTATACTCTTTTGCTTCAATTTATAACCATCTACTACCCTCTTCTTTTTAAAAAGGAATATTATTAAGCATGTAAGCTGTGAATTTAGAAGTCACAGATTAACATCTTGCCATTGTCATAAACCCAGCTGCCCTTTAGCAAGCCACACTCTCAGTACCCAATCTGCAATTATTAGGAATGGTGAATAGCAATGCATCTTAAAGGTAAAGGGTAAAGGAACCCCTGACCGTTAGGTCCAGTTGCAGACAACTCTGGGGTTGCAGCGCTCATCTCGCTTTATTGGCCAAGGGAGCCGGCGTACAGCTTCCGGGTCATGTGGCCAGCATGACTAAGCCGCTTCTGGCGAACCAGAGCAGCGCACGTAAATGCCGTTTATCTTCCCGCCGGAGCGGTACCTATTTATCTACTTGCACTTTGACGTGCTTTTGAACTGCTAGGTTGGCAGGAGCAGGGACCGAGCAACGGGAGCTTACTCCGTTGCAGGGATTCGAACTGCCGACCTTCTGATCGGCAAGTCCTAGGCTCTGTGGTTTAGACCACAGCACCGCCTGCGTCCCGTAGCAATGCATCTTACTTATTATTAAATGACTTCACTAGCTCTCTGTACTTTCTGACCACAGATCAATGTCTGAGTAATTAACCTCTAACTCCACATATGATTTATGACCCGGCTGCATTAAAGCACTATTATACCACTTTAAGAGTCATGACTTTCTCCCAAAGAATCATAGGAACTGTAGTTTGTTATGGGTGCTTAGGGTAGCTAAGTGGCCCCTATTCTCCCCTGACAGAGCTACAATTCCAAGAATTCCCTACGAAGAGGAACTGATTGTTAAACCTCTCTGGAGATTGTAGCACTTTGAGGGAAATAGGATCTTCCAACAACTCAGCTGATAAACTACAGCTCAGCATCATTTTATTTCCTAATATGCTGTTGTTGGTCAGAACTGAACTAGCAGTTGTACGTACAAGGAGACAGCTAGACTGATGTCTCATATGCACCAAGTACTATACATTCAGTATTGTGGGCTCAAAACTGTTGAACTTCCAGTCCTTGGAGAAGACATTAAAAAAAAATCAGCAGTCATTTTGAGTAAGCTTTTATGACACCTCCCCCGCTGCCCCCCCATTAATTTTAACCAATTTTAACTTTGCTATACCTTTTATAACCTTAATGCAACATCAGAGACTATGGTATTAAGCAACATAGAAATAGCTGAAATTAATAAATGAAATTAATAAATATTTGACTCCTTCCTTCTGGGGACTAGGCCTGATGCTGATCCTGATGGACAGCGAGCCCTGGAATAACCTCAAAACTCCCCTGCAGCGGCACACTGTAAGAGTAATGATCAGAAGTGATGGGCAGCTGTCTTTTGGGGAAGCTTGCTTGCTGTTCCTGATCTTCTGGGAAACCCCCCGTAAGCTTCTGAGAGCCCCAGGGTGCCGAGAAACATAGCTTTTCAATTGCTGGGTTAAACCACCGTATGTCATGAAGTGCCCCTACAGACACAGATGAGCTGGTATTATGGAATCCAAATTTCCTGTTCTCTCCAAATTTAACCTTAAAAAAAAGAGAAAGATTAATTTCCTTTGTGTTTTTGACTTAGTGGAATGCAAAACGAGCAAAAATCTATGCCTGTTTTGTGGGGTTTTTTTGTTCTTTTCAAATGAGCAACCTGTGGCTCATTAAAAACAGCTTTGAGATTTCAAACTGTGCCCGCAGCATATTTAGATGAGAGATAAGATGGAATATCTGTAAATCATGGTTTCATATATTTGTGGCCAGGGAGAACTGGAAGATATTGTTCATTATGTACCATATCACTCCCTGAAAACGATCCCCTGGGGATAGATTTCTCAAAGGAAATCTATTCTCAGAGAGTTTCTTTTATGAGAGCAGAGAAAACATAAGAGGCCATCTTAGACCCAATTAGACCACTGGTCCATCTAGCCCAATATTGTCTACACAGACTGGCAGTGACTCTTCAAGGTTTCAGACTCAGATCTCTCCAAGCCCTACTCCTGAGAGAACCCAGGACCTTCTGAATGCAAATTAAATGCTCTATCTCTGAGCTTACAGACCTCCTTCCCCAATGCTTCTTACTTGCAGATGGATAAATATACTACTTATAAGGTTTGCGTATTTCAGGTTGCCATGTGTCCTCTTTGTCCAGGACACGTCCTCTTTTTCAGGGGTAAAATCTCTGTCCAGGTGGATTTTTTAAAATTTGCCAAGATATCTCTGGCTCTACTTTCTGGATGAGACATAGACATAACTGGTGGTTGAATACTGCTTTCCTCTTCTCTTTTCCTGCACCTCTCAGCAATATATCACAGCTTCTATAGCCTACATAGAGTAGGGATATTTAAAATGAGAGTCGTCATAGTGTCCTCTTTTTTCCTCTTCAAAATATAGCAACCCTAGGTTTAGCAGCCCAATTAGATAAAATTCCTTTGCCCAACTTGTGTGCAATGTGTTAGGGACTCTAAAATGCATCACAGTCTGTTGGTATGTTTCCTGCATTTGTCAAACCACCATTGAAACATCTGAGCATGTTTTACTATACTGCTCACACTATAAAGGCATTCATTCCCTATATATCACACATTTTTAATTCAAATTCCCAGTCAAACCAGATCATTTTTACACTTCCCTCCTCCACTAACAAAATCACCATCAATGTGACAAAATTCCCTGAAATTCAGCACACATTGCTAGGAATCAGATGATTAAAGCTCTTTACCAACCACACTAACACTCATTCTAGCACAATTGTAAATGTGCAAGAATGCACAGACATATCCTAGCTTTCCGTTGTGCTGTTGATCCTAAATTTTCTTTTGCCTGGAAATTGTAAACTTCTATCCGTTTGACTGCTGATCTGAGACCGTAACAATGTAAGTAGATTGTATTTTCGTGGTGACCAGTGTTTTTTAGCAAATAAATTTGGCTGACACCTGACTGACATTGAGGAGGGTTGTCTTGCTGGAACAGATCAATGTCTTTTGTTTTGTTTACAGACCTAGGTTTACAACAGCAGCCAGCCAGATGCCTTTGGGAGCCCCCCAAGTAGGGTGTGGTGGCACATCCTAGCCATCAGCTCCTGCTTCTCAGACACGTACTGCCTCTGAACATGGAAAGTCTATTTATCTGCACACAGCACCTATAGATCCTATCCTCCATGACTTTGTTGAATCCTTGTATTACTCACATTTTGAAGACATGGGCACCCATTTCTTGCAGTGAGCGAAATGCACCCAGAAATGTTTGTGTAGGACATTGCAAGCTAGACAGTGACATTGTCAAGAGGGAAGCATGAGCTTTTTTAAAAAAAAATACTTAAAGGATTAGGAGGATTTTAAGTTTTGATGACTTGCATTTCTTGAAATCTATGTTAACATCCTTCTGGATTAATTGTTTGATGTGCTGTGGTGCCGGTTGCCTCCAGGGCAGATTTGGGTGGCTGGTTTCAGGGTGGAGAGGGGAAGAAAATGAAGTCTTGTTATGTGAGAGGAAGTCTGCTGGTGTGATGCTGGATGTTGCTCAACATTCTTTAAATATATATTTAAATATATTATTCTTTAAATACAGTGGTACCTCAGGTTACTTACGCTTCAGGTTACAGACCCCACTAACCCAGAAATATTACCTCGGGTTAAGAACTTTGCTTCAGGATGAGAACAGAAATCGTGCTCCGGCAGTGCAGCGGCAGCGGGAGGCGCCATTAGTTAAAGTGGTGCTTCAGGTTAAGAACAGTTTCAGGTTAAGAACGGACCTCTGGAATGAATTAAGTACTTAACCTGAGGTAAATAAAGGTAAAGGGACCCCTGACCATTAGGTCCAGTCGTGACTGACTCTGGGGTTGCGCGCTCATCTCACACTATAGGCCGAGGGAGCCGGCGTTTGTCCGCAGACAGCTTCCGGGTCATGTGGCCAGCATGACTAAGCCGCTTCTGGCGAACCAGAGCAGCACACGGAAACACCGTTTACCTTCCTGCCAGAGCGGTCCCTATTTATCTACTTGCACTTTGACGTGCTTTTGAACTGCTAGGTGGGCAGGAGCAGGGATCGAGCAACGGGAGCTCACCCCGTCGCGGGGATTCGATCTGCCGACCTTCTGATTGGCAAGTCCTAGGCTCTGTGGTTTTACCCACAGCGCCACGCATGTAACCTGAGGTACCACTGTATATATTTTGTTCTACAGTTTATATAAACAAAAGCAGGTGTTTTATAGAAATCAGGTGTGGGGAACATCAGGTATGGGAGGTGAATGTCTATCTGGTCTTGGGGGATGCTCCACAGACCACACCCCCTACCAACAGACTACACCCCTCACAGGCTCTGGTTTGTACTCTCCTTGAGTGTTTTTATCTGGCTGGACTGCATCCTTGAACTCTGATTAATGCTGCTTGCTTGCCTGGGTGGAGGACAGAGAGGGATGTGTGAGTATATGGGTAGCCTGCTGTACAAAGATAAAATTTATATTCATTATATTCATTATATTCAAATTTATATTAATTATATTCATTTTATCATTGATAAAATTTATATTCATTGCTCTGTCTACTTTTTCCTTTGGCCCTGCCCACCACTGCAGCGTGGCCTCTGGAAGTAGGCTTGCCGCCTTTGGTCAGGCAAAATAAAGAACAGGTCAGGCAAAATATGGGACAGATTGGGGGAGGGGCCTAAAAATTACATCAGAGCAATCCTTTACAATGGCGCATGGGGTCCGACCAACCCCCCTCTGCCTGCACAAAAACTCTCTCCCTTCCCCCATTCTCCACCAGGGCCATGCAAACCTCTTCTTTTGCTCTCTGACCCACCCCTCCCCCTCTGCCTGCAGCAGACCAGACCCTTTGAAACTTCCTCTCACGCTCTCCACCCCACCTGCCACCCCACCTGCCTGCGCAAATTGTGAGACTCTCCCACTCTCTTGCCCTTCCCAACCCACCTTCTGCATGTGCATAAACTCTCTCAAACTCCTGCTCCCCGGCCCTCTGTCCATGTCCTGTACAAACTCCCACTCAGGCTCTCACTCTCCTTCTCCCACTGCACACACCCTCTGACCACACAGCTTTGAGGATGAGCATGAGCATGAATACTTGGGGGGGGGGGGAAGGTGTCCCGTTTGAAGCCCAAAGAGGACAGGGGACACATTTCTCCAAACAAAAAGGTGATCACTTTTGTGAGTGGCAACCCTATCTGGAAGCATTCTCAGAAACAAACAAGGCCCTTGGATGGAAAAATATCACCCACCCCTGATATGTTGTTGTTTAGCCATTTAGTCGTGTCCAACTCTTCGTGACCCCATGGACCAGAGCACGCCAGGCACTCCTGTCTTCCACTGCTTCCCGCAATTTGGTCCGACTCATGTTGGTCGCTTCGAGAACACTGCCCAGCCATCTCGTCCTCTGTCGTCCCCTTCTCCTTGTGCCCTCAATCTTTCCCAACATCAGGGTCTTTTCCAGGGAGTCTTCTCTTCTCATGAGGTGGCCAAAGTATTCAGTGAGCACTCAGGGCTGATTTCCTTAAGAATGGATAGGTTTGATCTTCAAAATGTCTGATTAGACAAAGCTTTGTGTCCTTGGGTAGGGATGTAGGAGAATTCTTACAGAAGTGAGAGTGGATATTGCTGGTGTTTGCAATTTGAGGGGAAGAGGAATTGTTCGTCAAACCACTCTAGGAATTGTAGCTCTGTGTGGTGAATAGAGGTTTCGTAACACGTCTCAGCACCCTTAACGAACTACAGTTCCCAAGAGGTTTTTTTGGGAAGCCATGGCTATTAAAAGTTGTGTCACAGTGCTTTAAATGTGTAGTGCAGATGTGGCCTCTGCACTAGAATTCACTCAACACTCTCCTGCAGTTATGCAGTGGCTAGTTGTCTTCCAAGGAAGTTTATCTGCTATTCTTGCTCTTTCTGCTAAGTGACCCTTGCTCAGTTTTTGAGGCACACACAGTTCCCCAGTTTCACTATTTGTGAATAGTGAATAGTTTGTGAACAGAAATAGTGAACAGTTTCACTACTGTATTTGAAAACTGCACTCCTGATGCTCAGCCTGCCTAAGCTGTGGTTTCTATTGCCGGAACTTCAATGTGCCTTGGGTGCTTTTCTGAAATGCTTTGCCGCTGGCATCGAAGAGAAAGAAAAAAGCCCAGAGACGTGTCACTTTTCCAGCGCATGTTTCCAGCGATCAGTGATAGATGGCCCAGCCACCCGTCAGCCCTTCGAAAGGGTTGCCACCTGTTGTGGGAAACAAAAGCAGGCCCTGCTAATCTGCATATCTGTGCGTGCTAATTGACGGGATGTGGGAAGCGTGCCAAAATGCCAGGGCTGCTTCCTAACGGCAATCCAAACAAACGAGGTAGCAGATGTGACCGGTGAGTCTGAAGCAGCCTAGGTGGCCAATATTCTGCTCAGTATTCTGCTCTTTCCTCCTGGTGGCCCTGTCAGGTGGTACTGAGGTGGCTCCAAAATGAAGCACCATAGCAGAACTACCTTTGCAAAAAACAACAACATGTATTGTGCTCTCGGCATCTGATGGCGGAGTGGTTTCTTCTTTGCATTAATTAGCCAGCATTGACTATGCAGCAAAGTGGGCACAGTATCTCTGCTGTTCTCACTTGAACGAAACGATTCATGTGCAAGCAATTCCACACTTTTTCAATTCTTCCAAAAGAAGCAAAACAAACAGAACCCACACCAAACTTTAGCCTGCAACCCGCCTGCCCAGAACGGGTTTACACTTCTGCTGTATCTTTGAATGGTGCACAACTGAATCTAAAACAATATCCACTCTTGAAAGAGGAAAGTCGTCGAGAGATGCTGAAAGGACAGTAGAGATTGTGCCTGCCTCATATGTAGCAGGAGAAAGTTTTAAGGGTCAATGTCACCCCACTGCTGAAGGGACCTCCATATGTGATGGCCTCTTCAGAAGGTCCTTTCCTGAAGAGCTCAGTGATCATCTGGGCATATAGGAGCTTAGACTATCTTTTAGGTATATACCGTATTTTTTGCTCTACAAGACACACTTTTCCCCTCCTAAAAAGTAAGGGGGAATGTGTGTGCGTCTTATGGAGGGAATGCAGGCTGTGCAGCTATCCCAGAAGCCAAAACAGCAAGAGGGATCACTGCTTTCACTGCACAGCGATCCCTCTTGCTGTTCTGGCTTCTGGGATTCAAAATATTTTTTTCTTGTTTTCCTCCTCCCAAAACTAGGTGCGTCTTATGGTCTGGTGCACCTTATAGAGCGAAAAATACGGTATTTTAGACATATCAAAAACACCCACGCTTGTTTTATTTACATTTTTAATACCACCCTTTCTCCGAAGAACTCAGGGTAGCTGTCTTAAAATGCACACTCAAAAGAGGCAGAGGCTGAAGGTACAGTTAAGCTTGTCTTCCCCCCTCTCTTGTCTTGTAAGTTTCCCTCCCACAATCCTTTGGGGATTTCATTGATCTCCTCTGGCCATCGGACTCATGTTTCTTTGGCTCCTCTCCTGCCCTTGTGGTTTCGCATTTACTTGGCTTCTTAAACAATGAAACCGAGCGGAGAAAAAGAGCCCTGCCTGCACACAGTAACTGATGGTGTCCGTCCGCGCAGACAGGGATGGCTTATGAATACTAACGAACTCAACAAGGTAGCATTGACAGCTTCTCAGGACTCGTTCCTAGAAAGCCCGTCTGCGAGCCAGAGCTCTGAGACAGACCCTCTTGTGCTGCCCTCTCAGTTCCACAAAACCTTCCCTCCTTTCTTTTTTTCACTGGGCAAGGAAGTGGAAACACAAAATGCTCTGGAGGCCTACTGTAGAGGGTATCAGCTGTTTATACAACTGGGTGGGGGGCAGAAAACAACAGGCCAGGAGCCCAAATCTCAATCTAGCCCTCAGGAGTCTCTGCAGGCCATGCCCTTCCCCATCAGTGGCACCTAGGGTTGCCAGATTTCCAGGGCTAGATCTTCCAGAGATGCTTGAATCTCTGCTTTATGTTGGGGATGAGGGACCCTGTGGTGCCCTCTGTATGTTGTTGGACGCGGGTGGCGCTGTGGTCTAAACCACAAACTGAGCCTCTTGGGTTTGCCGACCGGAAGGTCGGCGGTTCAAATCCCTGCGTCGGGGTGAGCTCCCATTGCTCTGTCCTAGCTCCTGCCAACCTAGCAGTTTGAAAGCACGCTAGTGCAAGTAGATAAATAGGTACTGCTGTGGCAGGAAGGTAAATGCCGTTTCTGTGCGCTCTGGTTTCTGTCATGGTTTTCCATTGCACCAGAAGCGGTTTAGTCATGCTGGCCACATGACCCGGAAAGCTGTCTGTGGACAAACACTGGCTCCCTCAGCCTGAAAGCGAGATGAGCGCCACAACCCCATAGTCACCTTTGACTGAACTTAACTGTCCAGGGGTCCTTTACCTTTACCTTTTTTGTTGAATTCCAACTCCCATCAGCCCCAGTCAGAATAGCTAATGGTGAGGGATGATGGGAGTTACAGTTCACCAACATCCCGCAGATGAAAACAGAGACATTTCTCACTCCCCCCACCAACTCCCCTTCTCAACCCCCCATTTTTGTACCCCACCCTGAGAGCATTTCTTCTCAGAAGACAGGCGACTGCCATCACCATCCTGAGATAAACCCCTTAATCCCAATAATATTCTTTGGTAGATGTACGAAAAGAAAAGCACACGGCAATAAATAAATTTTAGAAAGAGGCAAGATGAGATGTGGAAGCACAAAGCATTTAAAAAAAATACTGTATATAAAAAAATCAAGAATCCCTACGCTCCATTCTGCTCCCGCTTTCTTCCTGCCCAGGGTGGCCCTGTCCTTTGCCTGCCCCTCAGAGTTGGCATTTCGGGTGAGGCTGGGCCTTGGTGGTGGTGGCCTCTCCTTCATCAGCTGCTATGAGCTGCCCAAGGGAGGAGGCTGGCAGCAGCAGCCATGAAGAGGCCATGCAAAGGTAAAAGGATGCTTCCTCACGGCCGCCGCTGCTCATCCTCCTCCCTGCACTGGCAGAGGAAATAGGGACATTGTGGGATCAAATCAGAAGTGGGGATGGCTTTCATAATTCCAGGACTGTCTCTGGAAAATTGGGACACTTGGAGGGTATGCTAGAAGTTACCATATCAACTACCTCTGCTGAATAGCGCCATATTTTAGAACAATACAATTATGTGTTTTTATTGCCCAAGGTGTTTGTGGGGTTTTCTGCTTCAGTTGTCAAAACATTGACTTGCCTCAGATACGGTGTATATATCATTCGTTTAAGGCATTTTGCTTATGGAAACTCTAGTTTACCCCTCACAGAACTATAATTTCCAGCACCCTTAGCAAACCTCAGTACCCAGAATTCTTTGATGGGGGAAATGTGCTTCAACTGCACAGTGTATGCATGCAGCCAGTATCTGAGGACAGGTAAAATTTTGTGCATTTTGATTTGGGGGGCGGGGAAGGCAGAGAATTGGAAGCGGATAGTTGTATCGTAAATTACTCCCTCAAATGTAGATCAAATGACTCACGAAAACCAGTTCCTGGTTGAGTCAGCAGAAGGGCAGACATTTAGGAGCTGGCTTGAAACAAAGCTCTTATGTTTCTCCAGCTGTTCAATGAAGCGTTTGTTCTTCATTGGACTTCCCCTTGAAGGCCACACGCAGGACTCCAGATTTAGGCCAGCTTGCGTGAACCTCGAGATAATGTAGGTATGGGATCCCAGAGAGTTCAATTACAATACTTACCAATTTTTTTGGAAGGAGTTTTGCAGCATTACAAAGCTGCCCAGGTCTTAAACTCAGCCTTAGTGGGTACTAAATACGGGGCCTTTTCTATAGTGTCCCCATTGCAGTGCTGGGGAGTCCAATCCATATTTCAGGCGTATTCGAGTTCACCAGTATTTCAAGCACTTCCAGTCCAAATCTTACACAGAACTCTAAAAAAACAGGCCCCGAGGCAACAGAAGATTTATGGTGGGCTTTTCCAGTACCTAATGGTTGTTTGAGTTTGTAGTAAATAAATAGTTTCGGTCCCAAACCTTGGTGCGAAGTGTACATCTACACAAAAACGCACAGGCTGCTCTGTATTGATTTAACTGCAGCTGTTTTAATACAATAATAACTTTGATTGTGGTTTTATTGCTTTGTGATTATTCAGAGAGCACCAACCTTTTGGGACCAGTTTTCACATCTGGAATTTTGAGTTAAGTGATATGGGTGTCAGTCATGAAATGGCTGTCTGGGGATGTGACTTAGCACAAAATGGCCACCACATCCAAAAGGGCAGAGAAAGAGGCAGATCCCCCATCATGCACCCCAACATTGGGGAGGGGGGGGGAATTAAGGCAAATATAGGTTTCAAAACTCACACAGAGATGGGATAACAGAACCTGGGTAAAAGCCAGGCTGCTGCACAGTGGATCCCAGAATGTTTCTTCAGAAGCATATTTTTAAAGGTTTGAAGATCTTTCAAAGATGCAGCCTGGTGTCTCTCCAACCACAAGAGGTCTCAAAGCAATACTAGCACACCTTGTGCTCACCAGATGTTGTTGGACTACACCTCCCATCATCCTTGACCATTGGCAATGCTATCTGGGACTGATGGGAGTTGGAGTCCCACAACATTTAGAGGCCTGCAAGATAGCCATTCCTATGATGCAAGCACATTAGGACCTAGAGTAGGCATGATGCCCTCCTGACTCCCAATACTGTTGAACTCCAACTCCCATCAACCCCAGCCAGAATGGCCAGTGTTCAGGGATGATGGGAATTGTAGTCCAACAACAGCAGCATGGCACCACAATGGCTATTCGTGGTATAGAAAGTGCCAGAGCATTGGGAAGAATCAATTTCGGGAGCATGGGTACAGAGAGCAGTGCCTCAGAAACAAGACTCCATCTCACGACCTAAGTGAAGTTTGTAAATCAGCCTCTCATCTGGAGGGAAGATTTACTGGAAATTAGTCAGAGAAGCTTTTTGCACAGCAGTTCTTTTGCAATATTAGGCTGCATTAAAAGCAGGGGCTTAGAGATTACGACAAAGTCCTTTACCATTGCAGCAACACTGCTTTTTGTAATTAGCTGGAATCAATTTATGGTTTCCACAGTGTACTTAATTTAGCACTATGTTACCCAGCAATGCACTTTCCCGTGAAAAAAACCCTTATATAATGCTTACACACAAAACTAAATCCCATTCCACAAAGGTCTTTTCCAATATTAATTAAAAGTTTCCTGTTTGCAAGTCCTGCCTGTTTTATTGCTTCCAGTTGAGCGTGGCTAGGGCATTAGTAATTACTGTCCTCTTCATTGCTCCTTTAAAAGCTTGTCTTAAGCATGGGGTGGAGGAAAGAGACATTAATGACTGGTTTCCTTGGGTTTAATTCCTGGTTACACTAATCCCCAGCCACAGTCAGCAGGAAGCAATGAAACAGGCAGGATCTGAAAACAGGAAACTTTTATTTAAAGGCACAGTAATAATGAAAAGTCTCAGTAATGTTTTATCTGTTCAATATGGTTCTACAGCTGTGTTTTATTTTTACCCTTCCCCCAGTAACAAGTATTGTCTGAAAAAATCTGGTAGGACTGCAACAATTTGACAACAATATCACCTGTGTTTTTAGTTTTTTTTAAAAGCAAATGAACAAAGGCTCTAAATTCAAGAAAAGTGGTTATGAGGAATCAAAATTTTCAAAAAAGAAAGGGGCCTCAAGAGCAATATATTGGAATCCAATGTTTTTTAAAATGATAAGACTCTTCCTCAGAGGCAATTGGCTTAAGCCAAAAAGATAGACACCTATGATCAAATTTCCCATTTATTTACATTTTGGCAAAACACAAACTGAGCGCTTCAAACTATGCTTGGAAATGCACCAGACATCTCTAAAGTTCTTTGCATACTGGCAGCAAGATATGTTGCCACTGGCACTGACTGGTTCCAGTCACAAAGTGACTGACATATCTGAGCCGAAGGGTCGTAGCTCAATGGCAGAACATGTGTGTCTCGTGACATAAAAGCCACTGGCAGAAATTTAGCATTCATTTCTATGTTACTTGCTTCCAGGGAAAATCTGTTTGCAACCCCAGTAACCTGGAAAATCACAAGAGTTTTGTGCCGTAACTTTCCCATGGTTTTCACAGATCAAGCTGCCGCCACTCACCTGTCAAAATTTGGGACAGTATTCTGGCATACATTTCTTTCCCAACATTTTCATGAGCGAATCCTAAGAGAGCAGAAACATGCATGCATGCACATAATGGCTGGTGACATGCCCAATGATGTTCGCTGTTATGGGAAATTGCATTCATGGGTGTGAATGGAATTAAGTGCAACATGGTGTCATTGATCGATCAAACGCTACCGTTTAGAATTGCCCAAGAAAGATGTTAAATCATTTTTGTATACCACAACTGCTGCTCAAATTTTACTAGCTAAGAATTGGAAAACACAAGAAATTCCAACAGTGGAAGACTAGCAGATGAAGATGATGGACTTTTTGGACCTAGCCGACCTGACTGGAAGAGTCCATGATCAGAAGGAGGAGGACTACCAGGAAAAATGGACAAAATTTAATGACTATTTAGCTAGATATGTTAAGTTAAATTAATTGGAAAAGCTTGCAAATACCAGATAGGCTTAGGATTTAAATATATGATGTGATAAATTAATATGATAAAATTGAGATTAGGAAAGAAAGAAAGGTGTTAAGTGATTAAGTTAATTGTAAGAGAATACAGGTTTTGGAAAACTGGTAAAATGATATACACTGAAATTCAACCAAGGGGATACGAGGAAGTCGCTTAACAATGTTAATAAGATTGGTTTTAATAAGGTTAGGATTTACGTTTGTTTATTTGTTTGTGCATTTAAAATTTGTGGAAAACTAATAATTTTTGGGGGGCGGAAACAAAACAAATGCTACCGTTCCATACTGCAACAGGAAACACAGTGTAAAAAGGAATGTTAGGAACTGGGACAAAGTGATAGCATTATAACCTGGAAAACTTATGCAACAACCCCCAGATCTCTGTGCACCCACAGGCTAAAGGGTGGGGTAAGGAAAATAAACCCATTAAATCCATATTCCTAACTTCATCAGTGGCTGTGAAAAAGTAGCTCCTGCAAAGTGACAGGCATATAGAAACACAACATTACAGCTTCTATAGTTATTTTATAGTGCTGACAGTAAAGGTATTTGACCCCAAAATGTTGAACAATACTTCACTGTTTCACCAGCAAACAGACTAAAAAAATTAAATTATATATATATTTATAAGCTGCAGGTGCTGCATAATTTGCTTTGAACATATTCTCTTAATATTTGATGGTATAATTAAAAATAACTACTTAATTTACCAATTTAAGCTTTTGCAATGATTATGTACAACAAGAAAGTTCTATTCTTCTTGGATATGGGGAAAGCAGATTGATAAATTGTGACGAAGTGTTATAATTCTGGTTAGTTAATCCTGTCTCTTACTCAGGCAAGCGGTGAATGAAATGCTTCTTGAACAATCCTTCTTTTCTGTGGTGCTTAGACTTACTTGCCAAGCAGTAGATCTTGAGATATATAGTAGATAAACCACAATTTGAATTGGACTTGTTGGTTTTCCCATCTCAAGACATACTTACAGGTTAATTTGGTTGCTATGTGTCCTGCTAGCAGCCTCATACCTGGCATTGCTCTGGAACTGGAAACAAAAAGGCAAAAAAAAAAAAATCTGTGCAGTTTTGAAAGGTCTATTCAACATCTTGATTTAAAATGAAATCCAAATGGAGGCATGGAAAATCTGCCCCTTGATCTCCAGAACCATCATGAAAAAACTGATATTTCAAGAGGTGTCCAAATACAGAACGAAAAAACCAAACCTGGAAAGAACCAAACCAGGAACATTTGCGATATAAAAAGTTGCAAGATTTCAGCAGGAAGCTGTGTAGGATATACACACCAACTGAATGCAAACCCCCAAACCTTTGTAGGCACAAATGGTATTGCTCACTTTTTTAAAAAGCGGATTTGTTGCTGTAGGGTGTTGGAGCACTTTAACCTACTTCAGTTGTACCAACCTAAATTTCCCAGTATGTGTTTTAATCCTTCCCACAAATACTGACAGTCTGGAGACCCCCTCAAAATGAAATTAAACAGTGGAAATATAAACACACTTGCACAACAAATGTAACAATTAGATTCATTGTTGGCAAATTTTCAAATACAGTGGTACCTCAGGTTAAGTACTTAATTCTTTCTGGAGGTCTGTTCTTAACCTGAAGCACCACTTTAGCTAATGGGGCCTCCTGCTGCTGCTGCGCCACCGGAGCACGATTTCTGTTCTCATCCTGAAGCAAAGTTCTTAACCCGAGGTACTATTTCTGGGTTAGCGGAGTCTGTAACCTGAAGCGTCTGTAACCTGAAGCGTATGTAACCCAAGGTACCACTGTATCAGACAGTACTGACATTTGAGCACAAGCTAACATCAAGAAAATACGTACAGAGGTGTTACAAATTCACACAAGTGAATTTCCATCAGCAAAATGTTTTGCAGGGGGCAGGCAGGGATTTCTGTTGAGTTCCAGCTGCATGGCTGCTTTCCCCTCCTCACAAGCAGACAAGATACGTCTATACCTTATTAGCTAACTAATAATAAGGTAGTGTTAGGCCTCTGCTTGACATCAGACTCTCTGAGTTAGGTCACTGGTTAGTGAGTGTATAAATAAACAGAAAGGAAGCCAGCTGGCTTAGGGAGACTTAGGCTGTGGCAAGAGTAACAAGCCAGGCTATTAAATCGCCTTAACAGAGAGATGTCGGCCAAGGGAGGCAGCAGCCTGATAAGACCATCAAGCTCAAAGCAGAGTTGAACTGGATTCTTGGGTACAGGACTGAAGCACAAGATGTTTTGGTCCAGAAGCGGGTGCTGGACATGTAGCAGCAGAGATCATGCCATGTGCAACTCAAGGGTTAATTTGTGGACTGAAGGGTAGATATCCTTACTCACAAACCTAGTACTATGTGGTGCAGTGGTTAGAGTGTTGCTCAATGTTATCAGAAAGTCAGCTGATCAAGAGCGGGTTGGTTGTGAAGGTGCTGCTTAGCAACTAGGAAGAATGGTATGAGGCTTACTGAGGTGGCCCATGGCCTGATTGGCTGTGTAGTTCTGAGGGAGTGTTTCTCTGTGTGTTGGGTTGAATGTCTCCTGCTATGTACAAGGCCTGGAGTAGGACTCTGGAGGCAGCATATGACCCTGGGCCTGACTGCTTTACCTCGCCCTCAGAACTGCTGCCATTCCACAACCCGGCTCCCAAGGCCATGCCACTCACTGGTCCCACTTCGCACCCTCCTCACGTGTTCTTGCCTTGCTGGAATGTGCCATGAACTCTGATAATGCTCTTTGCTTCTCCAAATGGAGGCTAGGGAGGGGTGCGACTGTGTAGAAACTAACCTACTGTAAAAGGTAAAGTGCCGTGTGGTCCTCTGCCTACTTTTGCTTCTGGCCCCACTGGCATGTGGCCCTTGGAAGGTTGCTCAGAAGGGAATGTGGCCCCTTGTAGTGAAAAAGGTTCTCTACCCTGACAAAAAGGATTGAAGGGTGACTTTGATTGTTTTAAAATGGTTAACCTGCATTTTTACTTCAGTTGGGCTCTGAAGGCGGCTCATTAAAACAATGTATACAGATTGTAGAAAGATTCAGCACAGAGATGTACTGGCAACAAAAGATTCTAAAATGTCTAACCATCCAACCTCAAAGGCATATGATATAAAACGGTTTTAATCAGCTTTTCATACGCTGAAAGAGAGTTGGCCTCGTGTCCTTCCCTGGGGAGAGGATGGGCAGATATTATTTTTCCATTCCCAAATGCTCTATTTCTCAAGCCATGAGAGCAGAGAATGGTTTTGTTTCAATTACACCCCGTGTAATATTCTGCTGGAAATTGAAGCAGCTCTTTGTTCTGTTGTTGCAAAGGGTTCGTAGGCTGGCTAGGCCTGGATTTTTAACGGTAAACGAGGATTTACTCCTTTTCCCTTTGCTTCACAAACCTCTCTTTTGGCAAGTCAAGGTGGCTCATCACAGATTCTCTCTCCTCCCCCCCCCCCCGCCTCCCGGGCAGTTTCAAGGATTAAATTCTACCAAAGCAAATGGATTTTCAAATCCCCTAATTCCGAGCCACCTTGGCTGGGTGGAAGTGATTTTTCAAAATGTTTGCATTGTCATCTTCCAGTGGCGTGGCAGCCGCCGCTTTCCAGCTGCTGGTGGGATAGACTGGATGCAAAATAAAATTATTCCCTCTGCATCAGCTCTTCCAAAGTATCAGGCTTAAAAAAAAAAAAAGAGGAAAGGATTCTACCACCACCACTCCACCTCACAGGCAAAGCAAAACTTCTTTTTGCACTTGAGGCCACCAAAGAAGCAAGCTCAACACCATTTTCTTTTTAAAGGAAAAGTATTATTATACAGTGGTACCTCGGGTTAAGTACTTAATTCGTTCCGGAGGTCCGTTCTTAACCTGAAACTGTTCTTAACCTGAAGCACCACTTTAGCCAATGGAGCCTCCTGCTGTCGCCGCACCGCCAGAGCACGATTTCTGTTCTCATCCTGAAGCAAAGTTCTTAACCCAAGGTAATATTTCTGGGTTAGAGAAGTCTGTAACCTGAAGCGTATGTAACCTGAAGCGTATGTGACCCGTGGTACCACGGTAAAGGCTAGAAGCAAAGAATCACCACACAAACACAGTAGGGCCACACCTGCACCAACCGTTTAAAGCACTATTCTACCACTTTAACCATTATGAATCCCACCAAAGAATCGTGGGAATTGTAGTCTGCTAAGGGTTCTGAGAGTGGTTGGGAATCCCCTGTCCCCGCCCCCCCCCCGAGCTACAATTCCTAGCACTCTTGACAAACTACGGTGCGAGGAATTCTTTGCTAAACACTTTGGGAATTGTATCCCTGCCACGCAGTGGGTTGGCAGCAAGAGGTTGGAGGAGAGTGAGAATCATAGCTGTCAACGTTTCCCTTTTTTAAAGGGAAATTCCCTTATTCCTAATATGATTCCTCGCAAGAAAAGGGAAAAGTTGACAGCTATGCTGAGAATGCTTAGGTCCTCCACATGTCGCTGAACTACAAATCCCATCACCCCTAGCCATTGGCCATGCTTGCTGGGGCTGATGGGAGTTGTAGTTCAGCAAAATCTGGAAAGCACCGCTGAATAATAAACGGGTGCTTCTAATCCCTCCCTGTGCCTTAAATAATACTATGGCTACCTTGCTCACAGGAGGCACAAAGGAGACTGACTTAGGCGGTTCCTTGTTTCTGTGTGGCCTGGAAATAATGTGTTGGTTCTTCCCCCATGTCATGGGCCAGGAGTCAGCTTCACCTGCTGAACAGCAGCCTGAAGGGAGAGAAGGCAGCGTGACTCCACCTGCAACTGATCAGCATTCAAGGACACAGAGGAGAAGGAGCTGATGAGAACCAGCTGGCTTCAGCCTTCTTAAGCAGAGATTCCAGTAGCTGTTAGATGCTGGTAACAATGCTTATAGTTCCTGGTCTGACCTTGCTGTTTCCTGCTCTTCTTGACCCCATGATCATCGGATTCCCTGACCCCTGGGCCATCTGACCATGTAGAATGCCTGTCCCTAGGACTGGACCCGACTTCGGATGCTGCCTCTGCCTCCAGGCAAGTACACCTCAGAGATTCTTCTAGTTCGCTGGTCTCCCACTCCACTGAGCTCGTACGTTGTTGCTCAGCAACAAGACTACAGCACCCCAAATAATACTTCTCCTCGCTCCCTACCTCTGGTTCATCCTCTGGCAAATCTTGCAATCTCCACCCCATTTAGATTGGCACCATGGGACTCTCAGTGCTACTCAATGGTAGGGCTGGCCCTGGTTACTGTAGTCCAGGTGTGGCTTTGGCTTTCCAGAAGTTCCAGGTGATACCCATCATACCTAGTCTATGGCCATGCTTGCTGGGGGTGATGGGAGTTGTAGCTCAGCCATAGCTGGAGCCAGATCCCAAACCAAAGCCCCCTGATGTTGGTGAGGGAGAAGGATCACTCCAACAAGTCCTGCCCTGTGAGGATTCTTACTGCCATCAAGTCAACTGATAAAGGAATCATATGGCAGGACAGGATTTGTCCACTTGTCTGAGATGTTGTTGCCTGCTCTACCCCTGGATTTGACCAGGTGGGGAAAGTGCTTCTGGAGAGGTTAAGATGGCCAGAACCACCACTGTTTCCCTTAGCAATGTCTGAAGAGCACAGGTTGACCACCTACTTTGCTAGTTTAATCCATCACTGCATAAATCTGTACTGTGGTAGTAAATTCAGAGGTGCAAGGTCCCTTTGTGATAGTCACAGCCACACCCTTCACAGCCATATTCCCTTCTAAGATGATACAATAAACTTACACAATAATACTTATGGGTGCATTGCAACGATCAATGCAAATCTTGGATGTGTTGCCTCCCAGCTAGATATGCTATTTTCTCTGTAATGGGGCCTCTTGCTGCTGCCATGCCGCCATGCAATTTCTGTTCTCATCCTGAAGCAAAGTTCTTAATCTGAGGTACTATTTCTGGGTTAGCGGAGTCTGTAACCTGAAGTGTATGTAACCCGAGGTACCACTGTATATACACAGTGTTCCAATATCTTCTTTCCTAGTGACTGAAGCTGTGTTTCCCTTGAAATTCTATTGTGTGTAACAGCAATGCCTTGGTGTTCTTCCCACATGCCTTCTCCAGAGTGACCCTAGGAGCTGATCCTCAGTGGCTGGCTCCCTTTCTTTCACTTTGATTGGCTCCAATCAGCACAAAGGGTGAGAAGTCATCTCAGTGGCTAAAAAGCTCCCCTTTCATGGTGACTGGGCCGCTCTAGGATGCTGGAGACAGGGACCCTGCAACAGAAACAGTAATGGGTGCCTCACCACTCCAGGTCACTACACCTCTGGGGCAAATAAAATCTTTTTTCATAGACCAAACCCAGCCGTGATTCTGTGTGAAGCTCAGGGAGATATATCTGGATCTGTACCCGTTTTCGTAGTTTCTGATATCAGATATGTTTGGGAATGCAGCTCAGGGGGAAACACACACACACACACACACACACACACACACACACACACACACACACAGCTTCCCACTGAGCTGAATCCCATGAATCAAGATGTTTGAAGGCTTACATGTACACTGTTAACTGCACCCATTAATTGTGGGCAAGAAATTAAAGGCCGGAGAAAGCCCCTTCAGAAATAACTCACTAGATCCATTTTCTTCTTCACCCCCTTTGACTTTCTTGCAACCACCCCTCACCCCTCTGCTGTTTTAAGATGGTTGGTTCATCAACTGGGACATTTTAAACAGATTAAGAGAAGCCTCTAGGATTGTTTCCACTTACCACTACTTCTGAGACTAACATTTTAAAGTGGAGTGTAGGGATGCGATGGGATTGGGCCACCAGCTGACCAGGAAACAATGGTCTGGTCTGCTCATGTGCCTTTAATGAAAACTTGATTTGCAAAATCAACCACTGAAGCTTGTCACCGTATGGGGATATTAAGCTTTATATGAGTTAGGGATGTGTGGCACCACTTTGTGGTGTTTCCAGTCCTACCTGGATGGTCATTTCCAGAGGTTGATGCCTAGGGAGTGATTTTTGACCCATGGGGTTCCTTGAGGTTCAGTTTCATCCCCTATGCCAGACAAGTTCAACCAGTCAACCGCGATCAACAGTTAGTTCCCTGGTTGACCGTGGTCGATCATGGGATCCTTATCGATCATGGGTTTGAAAGAACTGGGTAATGAATGTATCCACCCCCTGTCCCCCTCTCTCTGTTCCTCCATTGCGACAAGTTGGCGGTGTTTGGGGATTTCTGTTGGCGATTGGGAATATGATTGGCTTTAGTGCTGCGTGTGTTTGTTAGTGGCAGAGTTCCAGGTGAGTGATTTTTGTCATTCCCCCTTAAAAAGAAGCTCAACAACTCTGCTCAATCCCTCCCTCAAAAAGCTCAATAACTGTGGTCTATCCTCCCTCCCAAAAACTCAACAACTGTGGTCAATCCTCAATGACAACGGGTAAATCTCTGCCAGTTTTTTAATACTGGAAGTAGATCGCAGTCTCTTGGGAGTTGGATGGGCCTGCCCTATGCTATTTAACATCTACATGAAGCCACTGAATGGAGTCATTTCGAGTTTGAGTATGTAAGCAGTGCTATTTTTCTAAAAAAAGAGAAGGTACCGCACGGGCTGGTGGTCCCAAGAGCTGCACTGATCATGATGTGTATAATTCCCCGACATGGAGAATCAAGTGACATTTTGAGCACAGACCGGTGGTTGAGGCACTTGCTGAAACCCTTGGTGACTGAGTAAGCAGAGAGCTTAATAAAAAGAGTTCACTTTCAAAGCACCTGGCAAAAAATAATAATCCCTGGCTTCTACGGAGTTGAAACACCTGTAGTTTTCTGCGTCAAACACAATGTAGGGTTTGTTTGTAGCCATATGTACTTCAATTAAAGTTTGCATTTATTTGCAAACAGAAGGCCTGTGTGGCTTCAGCCTTGCCATCCTAAGCCCACTGTGCTTCAAACGTTGCCTCTGGACTTTTAACTCTCACATTTCAAGCAGCAGACATGACATTACAGCACCAGGTAAAATACTAGGACTCTGAGCCTGCCTGCCAAGTCGTCATTTCTACATTAGCACCCTATAAATCAAATCTCCCACAAGCTGTGCCAAAGAGCCATTTCCAATGACAACTTGGAAGGCTCTTGAGGAGCAAGGCTCACGGTTTCATGTGGGTTTCCTCACCTCTATTAAAACTTAATTGAGACCATGTGGGCCTCTGGAAAGAAATGCTGAGCTTGGGGTGGGAGAACCACTGGATGGTATCTACTTGAGGGAAATTGAGGAACCTGAACTGTTCCTACTTCCATAAGAACATAGGAAGAGCCCTTCTGGATCATACCAAAGGCATCTCTTGGAAATGGGGAACCTCAGGCCCATGATCCAAATATGACCCTCTGAGTCTCTTTATCTGGCCCTCAGGAGTCTTCCCAGGCAGAGAGTCTCACAGCCTCTACTCTACACCCTCTTCAGGTGCTTTTTCCTGACCGGAATGTGTCCTTGAGCTGTAATATGCTCAATGCTGCTATTTCAGGAGGGTTTCCCTTTTTACATGTTTCCCTAGTATTTTTGTTGTTTCTACAAATATCTCATCCCAGAACTGGCCAACTTTGGCACAGTCCTACCACACAAGTGTGAAGGAACCTTGAGCTGTACATCCCTTCCAGCAAGCAGGGAGAGTAGGATTTCCATTCCTGACCACAGACGAACACATGAGTTTCTATGAAATCTCTATTTCCAATGAAAACATCTTTCCATAGGTGACCATGATTGACTGTAGGTTTTATTGCATTGTCTTGCATATTGACATACATGTAATAAAACCAGTACAGGCACCTTTCCTCCCCTAGAAAAAAGGCACTGAATAAAACAATACCGAATTTTGTGAAAGTAATCTTGATCCTGATTTGCTGTTCCTTGCATGGTTAATTTTCCCTGCTAAAGCTGGTTGCCGTACTTTGCTCTATCAGAGATCCACGGGTAATGTGTCTTAATCTTTTTCCAGTAACTTGCAATAAGCCTCCCTGAAACTACCCAAAGAAAAATAATCAGACCCTTACATAATGCATCCTTAGCTTTGAAATTGCGGAAACAAGGATCCCACAGTACCCTTTCCTGAATAATCTCATTTCTTCAAGCACCAAAGACCTGAAACATTTTATCTTCCAACACCCCCAACTCATGTAATAGTGGGAACCTGCTTCCTGACACTTCCTCCAACGTTAAGAATGACATAGGAACACCGGAAGAGCCCTGGTTCATCTGGTCCAGAATCCTGTTCTCACAGTGTCCAGACAGATGCCTCTGGGGACCCTGTGGATGCTTACATTGTTTTAAACATCTTCTGAAAACTTGTGTGTTTTTTTCAGCAAGCCTGCCCAGGCATAATTATTTTAAAAGATTTTGCTGATTTTATCTGCTTTAATGATAATTTTATCTGTATTTTATTGGGCTTAACCCTCCTACACTGGAGGTAAGACACAGCCATCATGGCCAGTAGCCACTTGTAGACTTATTATCCATGGATCTGTCTACAGTCATACCATGGAAGTCGAACGGAATCCATTCCGCAAGTCCATTCAACTTCCAAAACGTTCGGAAACCAAAATGTGGCTTCTGATTGGCTGCAGGAAGCTCCTGCAGCCAATCAGAAGCTTCCATTCACAAACCAGAACACTCACTTCTGGGTTTGTGGCATCCAGGAGCCAAAATGTCTGAGTACCAAGGTGTTCAGAATCCAAGCTATGACTGTACTCATCTTTTGAAGTCATCCAAGTTGGTGACTGTCACTAATGCCTATGAAAGCAAATTCCATAGCTTAATTATGTACTGTGTGAATTGAGGGCATTCTCAAAAGTTCTGCTCCATATTTTGTAGGGTTAAGTACAGTGGTACCTCTGGTTGTGAATGGGATCCATTCTGGAGGCCCGTTCGCAACCTGAAAAGAACGCAACCTACGTCTGCGTGTCTGCACACGTGCGGGTCACAATTTGCCACTTCTGCACATGTGCATGATGTCATTTTGTGCATCTGTGTGTGCGCGAGTGGCGAAACCCGGAAGTTAACCCCTTCTGGTACTTCCGGGTCGCAACCTGAAAACGAGCAACCTGAAGCAAACATAACATGGGGTATGACTGTACTGAATTAGCCTCAGCTAAGTCTCCTTAGACCCTGGCTAAAATGTTTCTTAGCAGTTTGCCCCTCCATAACTGGATCTGCTTGCAACGAAACCCCTACTTCGGTGTACACACCAACTAGCATGCCACATCCAGTAATGGATGTCAAATAAAATAAAGATACATATTTTTTTTTTTTTTTTAGAACTAAGCACATAGGAACAGATTTCCATACCAAAATAGAACACGATAAATTAATATCGCAAGGTTCAAAGGAACACAAAATGTTTATAGAATCGTGTTACCTCATTACTGCAGAACATTATTAAAAGATTCAATTTCTCAATAAAGACATGCCATGCATTTAAAGCACATTATTCTCCCCCCCCCCCAAAAAAAACCCTGTAGTTTTTGAAAGAGTGTTAGGATTAAAGCTCTGTGAGGGGCAAACTACAGTTCCCAGAATTCTTGCGGGGGAAACAATATGCTTTGAAATTTGTTATGTGCACAGTCTGAGATTTCGCAATAAAAACGGGTTCTTAGGGGGCTGACTCCTGCTGGCCCCATGTAAAAACTAAGGCTGTGGCGTGAGCTGCTGCTCGATCCCTGGCGAGACAGACAAACCCAAAAGCCTGACATATGGTTTTGCTTTAGGAGGTGGTTCCTCCAGCCAAAGTTCTGTATCAGCCCTGTTTGGTTTGGGTGAAATCCCATCCTCTTGGGTTCCAGAGCTACCATTTCCCATACCATTTCAATGGCACATGAATGGTCTCCGCTCCGAAGGGCGAAAGCTGATGCCTTTTAATAGATGCTTTGCATCCAAAATGCTGATTCCCGAGCATTTTAAAAGAAACCTTTTGCAATTAAAAAGTCATTTGGAGGGTGAGGTTTCGCGAGCCGCAGTTCTGCCACTCCAGCATATATATATTCACTCTTTGTCAGCCAGCAGTTATAAAGCCATACATCTCCTGCCATTAATCAATCACGGTTTGCCTGGGCAGAGGACAGATCTTGAACTTTCTGGAAGAACGAAAAGGGTCCTTTTGTAAAGTTTTAATCGGTGGGGAAAGGGATAACTTTTTATATCTTTAACTCTCTGATCATCCCTGGCTATTGGTCAGGCTTGCTGGGTCTGAAAGGAGTTATAGCTTTCCCCCACCTCTCTCTCATACAGCTGAAACAGAAGGAGGCAGGTCAGAGCAGTATGGATGTGAGTTCTGGTCTTGCAAGAGCCTTTAAGGACAAAGATGGGGAACCTGTGGCCTTCCAGACTCCAACTCCCATCAGCGCCAGCCAGTATGGCCAATGGACTACATCTCCCATTATCCCTGACAATTGGCTATGCTGGCTGGGGCTGATGGGAACTGGAGGCCAACAACAACTGGAGGGTCAAATATTGTTAGAAGATTAACAGCTGCCTATCCTAAAAGGAGCCTGCTCATCCATATTTACCATATTTTTCGCTCTATAAGACGCACCAGACTACAAGATGCACCTAGTTTTTGGAGGAGGAAAACAAGAAAAAAAATATTCTGAATCTCAGAAGCCAGAACAGCAAGAGGGATCGCTGCGCAGTGAAAGCAGCAATCCCTCTTGCTGTTCTGGCTTCTGGGATAGCTGCGCAGCCTGCATTCGCTCCATAAGACGCACACACATTTCCCCTTACTTTTTAGGAGGGAAAAAGTGAGTCTTAAAGAGCAAAAAATACGGTAATTAAGAGCCAGTGATCTGAATACAGACCCTCCAAGTCCCTCTATTTACCAGGGACAGTCCTGGATTTATTGAAACCATCCCAGTTTCTGATATGATCCTGGAATGTCCCACCTTTCCTTAGGACGTCTCTATTTTCACTGGAAAAATGTTGGAGGGTATGGAGTTTTGTTGGCTCTCTGAGCCAAGGAGATAAGTAACTGTTACAACCTTTAGAGGAGATCTGAAGGCAGCCCTGAATAGGGAAGTTTTTAAATGTTAAATGTTTTATATATGTTGGAAGCCATTCAGAGTGGCTGGAGCAACCCAGTCAGATGGGCAGGGTATAATAATAATAATAATAATAATAATAATAATAATAATAATAAAAAATTAATAGAATAGGACATCCCTGTTTTCATCAGAGAAATGTTGAAGGGTAGGTGAGTGTGCAGGCAAACCCATAACTCATGCAGAGACACAGCAGGCAACCTCCTCTATGTGCAGACAGTTGTACTGCATGGGGCATGATTGAATGATGCCCCCAATGGATGCCAGTTAGGAGGCACATTCAGGGCAGTGAAGCATACAGAGACACAGCAGGCCGCCTCCTCTGCAGATGGGGATGACTTTGAGATCACAAAGCCTTCAAATTAATTTATTCTTCGCTGCATGCTAACAGCTCTCTCACACGCCAGCTTGTGAATAACAGCCTTAAGATCAGATACTGAGAGCTGGTATTTGGACCAGCGCCAAAGAAACTGCTCTTTTCTCCATATGTCATCATCATGATTACTGCCGTCCTAGTAGAAAAATTGCTAATGCATCAGCCTTCTCCAGTTTGGCTGCTCCCAGCCCAGCGCGTAATAAATCATGCCATTGATATTCTTCCCACTTAATTCTGCTGGATGTAAAGGAAGAAATAATTTCCTCACAGCCACGGCTGTTTCCAACCAGATGGTCTCCTTGCCTGCTTGCCTCCATCCCTCCAACTCTTCCCCTCTGCCAATTTGTATCTTGAATGTTCCAAAAATCTTAGATTCCTTGGGTTTTGCCCACAAAGGATGGTGGCTGGAAATATGCCTCTTTGGGATGGATTAGGCTCTCCATTTTTTTTTTTAAATAAAAATCAAGGGAGAGCTTTCCCCCACTTTCTGGAATCCCCTGCTCCTGGTTTCAGGACTGGCCCAAGACATTTTGCTGCCTGAGGCAAAGGGCAAGATGGCGTCCCTCAAATAACAAAATGGCTGCCTGAGGCCAAGGCAACTTGGTGCCCCCTCAAAAGACTAGATGGTACCCCCTCAATATGGTACCCCTTCAAAGGACAAGATGGCTGCCTGAAGCGAAAGCCAAAATGGTGCCCCCTGACTGGGTGCTACATCTGCTCTATTTAGTTCAGCAATACATTTCCTGTTTGGGCATTAACCCACCCACTTTATTTGCTCCAGAATACCATATTCAGGGGCTGCCCACTTTGACTCATGACAGGGCCTTTTCAGTGGCAGCTCACTGCTTATGGAATTCACTCCCTTGTGATCTGTATCCTTCATTATTGACTTTCAGAAGGAATTATTATTATTATTATTATTATTATTATTATTATTATTATTATTATTCAAAAGCCTAGGCACTCTTCCTGGCAACTCTGAGGTCAATGGTCGAGATAATGTTTTCAGAACATTTTGAACTGCTTTAAAAAAAACACCACAGGTTATTAAAATGTGTTTTCTGCCCAGGGCAGGAAGAAGGAAGGGTAGGATATAAATTGAATCGATCAATTCACGATCTGATTAATGGAAGCAGATTAGTTCTGCAAAATGATTCACTCATGCACTCTTCATCTGCATCAGGTATTTGTGAAAGCAGAACTCAGCTGCTGATCATTCCAGAACAATCTTAAAAAGCAAAAAAGAAAAACACTTCCATGCTCACAAAGCCTGGCTGTCTTGACTCAGGCCTTATTTTAGCATGTTATCACATGCTGTATTTGTGTTGTGGGGAGGGGAAGGAGAGATAATCTGACTTCCATTCCATGGCAGCCGGGTCCATCTGTACTGATTACAGTGAATGGAAAGAATCATTGGTGCCTTTGTTTGCAATGCACACCTGCTGGTAGAAACTTTGCAGGCTTTCCCTAGACAAGTGAAAGCGCGATGAAAGGCCTTTTCATGGGATGATTCTGACCCCAAATAATTCTCCTGAAGTACACCTGCAAGTTCGATCATTCATTTATATTTATCTAAGTCATTTCTAAAACCTTTAAGCAGTGTACAAAAAGCTAGAGCAACCAAAGACAACTTTTTACAGTATACATTTTTATTTACATATAAAGATGTTACATTAATACAGAATTGCTAATACATATACTGTAAATCAGTATCAATTCCTTCTCTACCACTGAGCCACAGCCCTTTCCCTCAAAATAAAGTTGCTAGTCCACATGGAACATTTTTTGAATAGGAAGCTGCCTTATATCGAGTGAGACTGTTGGCATATCTAACTCAGTATTCTCTTTCTCTTATAAAAAATAAATTATTGATTTTTCTCACACACACACACACACACACACACACACACACACACACACGAGACACACACACTTTACAACATTTAATAGACCATAAATTACTTTAGCCATTGACTTCCCGTCCTCCCGTAGTTTCCATATTTACCCTAGAATGCTGTATATTTCATATATACTTTTCAATACATCCATTTTAACCTATTTATCTAAATAATTAATGCTGTTACTTATATTTAAAATCCTGCTCGCGTTTTCATTTCACTTTAGTAGTTCTTTAAGTACTCAATAAAAGGTCCCGTCCTCAATGAATTCCCCGTCATTCTCTAATCTTTGCTGTCAATCTTCCCAGTTCCATATACAGTGGTGCCTTGGGTTAAGTACTAAATTCGTTCCGGAGGTCTGTTCTTAACCTGAAACTGTTCTTAACCTGAAGCACCACTTTAGCTAATGGGGCCTCCCGTGCCGCCAGAGCACGATTTCTGTTCTCATCCTGAAGCAAAGTTCTTAACCCGAGGTACTATTTCTGGGTTAGCGGAGTCTGTAACCTGAAGCGTATGTAACCTGAGGTACCACTGTACTACACTCTGTGTTTTCTACACTGGCCGGCAGTGGCTCTTCAGGGGTTCGGAGAATGGTCTCGCCCAACGCTACCAGGACCTTCTATAGGCAAAGGATGTGCTCTGTCCCTGAGACGCACCGCTTCCCAAAGACACCACTGTGTCAACAGTTGGCTTTCCATGCAGATGTGTGAGTAATTCTGCCCTGGATAGGACTTTCCAAAGCCGCTTCCCTCTCTCTCACTGCTTGCATTTCAGCGCCCGTCTGGTGCACAAAGGCCTGTTGTTGCTGCATGCAGCCGAGTTAACCATTTTGCGGCTCTCGCAGTCTATAAACACTGCAGCCAACAAAGGCCCTTGTTTGAAACATCTGCCATCGGCAGGGAGATGGCAAGGAGAGGAGGAAGTGGCCATAATTTGCGGAGGGTTGGGGGCTGCCATTCCCAGGAGTGAGCTAATGGAGCCCCGAGCCATTCCCAGCTGCCGGCCGGCGTGTTTCATAGCCCGTGGGAAGCGGTGGTTGCAAAGGTCCAGCTGCAGGAAATTTCTGGCTTCAAATGAAAGCCACCTTGCAAAGGGCCTGCTCAGAGGTGGAGGCCGGCCGGAGGTGGTAAAGGGCAGGGAGTGAAAACCTGGGCGAGATCACACCAAGCTGGCCAGAACTGCAGCTCTAGCATTTTGGCCTGTCTCTGTGAAACAGGAGAGGGGATCAAACTGATTTCCCACCGCTATTTCCTGGAACAAAAGTGACTGTTGCCAGCAGGGCACTGTGAGATAAGAAATGAAGACTCCCCTCATTGGATCAGCCATCAAGGGGCCCCTTTCAGATGTCCTTTTTTTTCTTTCAAAAAATTTATTGATTTTCCAAAAAAAAAAAAAAAAATTGAAACAGACAAACAGACAAACAGACAGACAAACAAACAGACAGACAGACAGACAAACAAACAAACAAACAAACAAACAAACAAACAAACAAACATCTCAACCATCTTTAAACCAAACTTGGTAACATTGTTAAGTGACTTCCTCGTATCCCCCGGTTGAATTTCAGTGTATATCATTTTAACGGTTTTCCAAAACCAATATTCTTATAAAATTAATCACTTTTTTTAAAAATAAATTTTTATTGGATTTTCACATTTTATAAAGACACATACAAAACAAAGAAAAGCACACAAAAATACTTTCATAACCTTACTTTCCTAATCCTCTTTCCCTGACTTCCCCCCACCCCCCCCATACATCCCAGTTTCCAACTTTAATTCAGCAAGTTCTTATTCATCTCCTTAAACCTATTCTTATCATGTTTAAACTTAATTCTTTTTGTTAGGCCCAATTTTATTATCCCATTCTCTTATATATATTAGATCCTTTTTCTAAGATCGATCAAGGTTCTTATACCATAAATTTCCCATTATTATTTTTTTGTATTAAAATATAAATCCAAATTGCAAAACCCAATAAACATAAATTTTTTAAATTCTGTTTTTCCCCCTCCCTCCCTGCCCAGGTATCTGTCCCTTCCCAAATAACTGTCCTCCCATGAAACTCCTAGCCCGGATTCCTCACATCAGAGGCCTTTAAATCTCTTTCAGTCTCTCTCTGTCTATTCTGTTGGTAGTCCTTTTTGTTGGTCTTCAGATCTCGAGGGGTGTCTGTCACAGTCACTTCAACTTCTCTCAGATCAAGCTTAATTGAAGAAACCTGCTGCCAAGGTTCGGCCAAAGGCCCCCCAAATTCAAAATCATCAAGGCCAGAAAAGAGGAGGAAGTCCCAGTTATGTTTCTTTGCTCTTTTGGCTTCCAATATTCCATAGTATCCGGCAACTTCCTCCTTTGCTTTTCTCCTCTCATAATTTCCAATCCAAAAGACTTCTTTGTTCCCTGACAGCATAAGTTCCTGTTCAAAAAATTTTATCTGTACTTCTTCCCCTCCAATCTCCTTTTCCACCAGCTCCAAATATATCTTTTCTGGTTCGGCTGCAGAGTCTTTCACAGACAAATCCTTAGCTCCATCAGAGGGTTGCTTGTTTTAGAAATCAAGGTCGTGAGTTGTTTGTCCATAAGCATAGCCTGCTCTTGTAAGGTTCCCACGAGAAAAAAGGCTCTTTCTATTTCTGCTAGTAATTTTCCTTCTGCAGCCATTGTAATGTCACTAATTCCCCCTAGGGGGATTGCCAGTGTTCAAAGTTCTTTACCAACAGTCTTTTACCCTGTTATTTACTTTGTTTCCAACCACTTCTAGTTGAATGTAACACCTTTAGACCAGAGAGATACAAAGTGATACAGTTCTTATCTTTATCCAACCGTTTGACAGCTCAATTGACAGCTGTCAAACTCTTGTTCTTTCACGCTAGGTTGATGCAGGACGCTCCCGGATCCAGGGGGGGGGGGTACACAAAAGTTTTCAAAATTCGCCTCTTCCCTCCAGCACAACTTAAAAAGAAATAAAAACTTATTCTCACAAATTAATGGAATCTCTTGTCAGTCTCAAAAGACACGAGGTTTTTTTCCGATCTTAGATTTTCGCTCCTTGCTTCAAATTGTCTGTATGCAGAGGGGTGCGGACTTCCCTTTAGCACATCCCCCCGTTCGTTCCAGATTAAAGGTATAAATTTCTTTTAAAGTCCGAATTTCCTTTACTCACGGGGTATTTGTTTCCAATCCAAATATCGGGAAGAAAGTTGACGCTCTCCGGCAATGGCTTGCGGCTTCACTCCACTGAAGTAGCGGTCTACTCCCAGCACCACGCCGCTCCTCGTACCCTCTCCGCAGCCTTTAAAAAGGCTCTTCGATTGTCGAGGAGGGCGCTTAAGGTGCCCACTGAGTCACCAAGTCCACAGGTATCAGCACCTGTGGTTTCTGAGGGTCCCCGCGTCGCCGGCGCGACAAGACCCGTCTTCAGCGGAGCCGATTCCCTCCGGAGCTCGGAGGGAATCCGCCATTAGACCGATCGCGTCAACCCGGAAGTCCATAAAATTAATCACTTAACATCTTTCCCCCCCTTTCCAGTTCAGTATTAAACATATTAATTAATCACATTACCTATTTAAATCCTAAGCCTATCTGTTATTTGCAAGCTTCTCCAATTAATTTATCTTAACATATTTGACTAAATAGTCTTTAAATTTCGTCCATTCTTCTTGGTAATCCTCCTCCTTCTGGTCACGGACTCTTCCAGTCAGGTCGGCTAGCTCCGAAAAGTCCATCATCTTCATTTCAGATGTCCTTTTGGTTGTACATTTCTGATTATTTGTGCTCATAATGTTGTTGGGGTGGCTATATGCAACCTCTCCCCTTTCAATGTATGTTAGCACCTGCAAAGGTTTCAAATTGGACAGACTGCTATGCTTCTGAGCAATGCATGTTCTTTCACTTTCTGTTGAAATCCTGTATCTTTGTATACTCACAGGCAGATTTAGGCAGTGGTGTAGTGTGGATTGCAGGTGCCCGGGGTGGGGCAAGTTTTGCACCTAGGCTGGGAGCTGGGGGGGGGGGAGGCATGTACCGAGGTGCAGGGGCATGCACGGAATTCACAAGGCACATGGCTGTCAGTGCTGATGCTGCTGGTGATGGTGGCCACATGCTGTCTCGGCTTGGCAGCTGCATTTGGTTGCACGCCTCTCTCAGAATTTTGTGACCAGGGCCACTGCCTCTCTCCCTCCCCACTACACCACTGAATTTAGGCCAGCACAACCGGTTCTGTTGCACTGGACACCAAACATAGAAGAAGAAGAGTTTGGACTTGATATCCCGCTTTATCACTACCCGAAGGAGTCTCAAAGCAGCTAACAATCTCCTTTCCCTTCCTCCCCCACAACAAACACTCTGTGAGGTGAGTGAGGCTGAGAGACTTCAGAGAAGTGTGACTAGGTCAAGGTCACCCAGCAGCTGCATGTGGAGGAGCGGGGAATCGAAGCCAGTTCACCAAATTACGAGTCTGCTGCTCTTAACCACTACATCACACTGGCTCTCCATAGGGGGTGCCGCAGGGCGTTGCAGCTATGATGTAGTGAAGCAGGATGGAAGGTGAGAGGTGGGGGGGGGGGTGGACAGACCCAATTTTGTCCTTGCACAAGGGGCCACTGAAATTTGAAAGACCAAAGTCCACCCCTGTATACACCAAATGTTCCGGTTTATTTTCTGTCCCACTTTTTGTTGTGTTGCATTGCAAGAGTGCCCTTCCAGTGGGCCGTTCAGATGTGGGGGATAGTAATTTAGGAAAACTAATGGGGTTGCAAATGGATTTTTTTTTCTAGAAGGCAATTAATATGGAAATGAGCTCTAAACATCGCGCAGATTCTGCTATATTTCCAGAAGTGGCTTTTATGACCTATGGAAGCTCAAATATAACAGGGAAATTAACAGGGAAACAGAATAAATTGCCAGGTGAATTTGTCCTAAGTGGCAAGAATGTGGTAACATTGGGGAAGCATTGAATAACAACTAATAAGGCAGGATTAGGTGATTGATTGATTGAGTTTACTTATATGCCACTTTTCCACAATGGGCTGTGCCCTAAGTGGTGTACAATGAACAAGAACATAAAAATACAAATATACAAAATACAGAGCATGTCAGTGAATTCAAAACTGTCAAAAAGAAAAAACACAATTTGACAAACACAGAATTCAATATTACAAAACCCACAAAATATCTAGATTTAAGTACACAAATATGAAGACCAAGAGTTAGCTGACAATAAAGTTTATGGTACTGATCTTCCTGCACTCTGAGGAGCCTGGATTAAATACAGTTCAGAGGGGAGGGGTCCTCTTACCAGGTTAGATGACATGCAGTGGTACCTTGGTTCTGAAACTTAATTCGTTCTGGAAATCAGTTCCAAAACCAAGGTGTGCTTTCCCATAGAAAGTAATGCAAAATGGATTAATCTGTTCCAGACTTTTAAAAACAGACCCCAAAACAGCAATTTAACATGAATTTTACTATCTAACAAGCCTATTGACCCATAAAATGAAAGTAATAAACAATGTACTGCAGTCACACAATCAATCAGTAACTGAACTGCGTTCCATATAGTCACAAAAAAGGAGCAGCAAAAACAAAAACGCTGCTCAGCCTAACACTCAAAACAGAAGCATGGCACTCAAATCAGAAGCGTAACACTCAAAACGGAGCACGTTCAGCTTCCAAAAAAAGTTCGCAAACCGGAACACTTCTTGATTTGCAGAAGGTGTATGAGTACCAAGGCGTTTGAGAACCAAGGTACCACTGTACAGCTAAATCCCAAATCCTTACTTCAGAGGAGGCTGGCATCAGTGAAAGGCGTATGATGGCTAGTGTCTCCCTCAGCCTCCTGGAAGTATCAACTGGGGTGCAGTTCTTATTGTGGGCAGTCCAGTACGAATACGCCACTAATGCATGTTTGTTGTGCCAACAACATGTTGCAGAAGACACTTTCAAAACGTTCCCCCCCGCCGCCAGCCTTAGTCCAGAATCCTGCCTCTTCCATCTGTAGCCAGCCAAGAGGTGGCTGAATGTTTTTGCCCTGAGCTTCTCTGGTTGCAGAACTAGGGATTCTCGTTTTTTCCCCCACCCATCAAGTCTAGATTTTGTGAAGGATATGGAACTATTCCATTTATACAGATTAAAATCTCCGAGAATGAGTCTTGGCAAAAAAAGGGAAAAAACCACCCTTGTTAATACAAATCAAATTATCCTTTCTGTTCTTTTCTGTTCCCCTGCTATCTCGAGTTTGGATTATCAAGCGTGATACAAGAGATAATAACATCCTTATAGCATAATCGCATTAGAGGCATTTGTGGGAAGCAGAGCGGAACCCAAAGTTACAATGAGGCTAAATAACGGGATTACTGGACAAAGGCACAATAATAGCAGATTTTAATCTGCCCACCCCCTCCTACTGCCCAAGATGTGGGCAGAGACACAGCAGCCGCAACTGCTTAGGAGGAATGTTGGGAGGAATGGATTTGCCAGTTTTGGTCTCCCCCTCTCTCTCATTTCCCTCAAGTTTAAATTCAATTTGCCACATTGCTGCATCGAATTACGATTTATTTGTCATGAAAATAAACCACCAATGTAGAGTACATGTCTGCATGCAGTTTTGCCCAGTACAATGCATTTGGGTTTGTTAATTTCAGCAGTATGTGTAAGGGCTGCTGGTTTTCCATTAAGATGGGGAGAGAGAGAAAAGGTAGCTCTCCGGATGTCACTGGATTCGAACTCCTGACATCCATGACCATTGGTCAGGCTGGTTGAGGCTGATGGGGCTTGGAGTCTGACAAGATCTGTAGGGCCACATGAGATTCCCCCTCATATATATATATGGTTGGCTCCTAGGTTTTGCTATCATAAAATAGAATAAATAAAAAGCTGGGCTTATTACACCATTTACAGTGGTACCTTGGTTCTCAAACGCCTTGGTTCTCAAACAATTTGGAACCCATACACCGCAAAGTGTTCCAGTTTGCGAACTTTTTTCAGAAGTCGAATGTGCTCTGCTTTGAGTGTTATGCTTCTGATTTGAGTGCCACACTTCCGTTTGGAGTGTTACGCTGAGGTTTGTCTGTTTTTGCTATTTTGCGTTTTTGTGGCTCTTTTTTTTGTGTGTGACTGTGTGGAACCCAGTTCAGCTACTGATTGATTGTGTGACTGCAGTACATTGTTTATTGCTTTCATTTTATGGATCAATGGGCTCATTAGATAGTAAAATTCATGTTAAATTGCTGTTTTGGGGGTTGTTTTTAAAAGCCTGGAACAGATTAATCCATTTCACTCTACTTTTTATGGGAAAGTGTGCCTTGGTTTTGAAACGCTTTGGTTTTGGAACGGACTTCTGGAACGGATTAAGTTTGAGAACCAAGGTACCACTGTATATAATGCAGAATTTAGGGTCTGGTCCTTGAACTCTAATGCCTTTTTGATTGCCTGGATGAAGAATGTGTGTGTGCATGTGTGTGTGTGTGTGTGTGTGTGTGCAGAATCTAGGTAAAGGTAAAGGGACCCCAACCATTAGGTCCAGTTGTGGCCGACTCTGGGTTGCGCGCTCATCTCACTCTATAGGCCGAGGGAGCCGGCGTTTGTCCGCAGACAGCTTCCGGGTCATGTGGCCAGCATGACTAAGCCGCTTCTGGCGAACCAGAGCAGCACACGGAAACACCGTTTACCTTCCCGCCAGAGTGGTCCCTATTTATCTACTTGCACTTTGACGTGCTTTCGAACTGCTAGGTTGGCAGGAGCAGGGACCGAGCAACGGGAGCTCACCCTGTCGTGGGGATTCGATCTGCCGACCTTATGATCGGCAAGTCCTAGGCTCTGTGGTTTAACCCACAGTGCCACCCACATGTGTGCAGAATCTAGCCTATTGTAAAAGTTTAAATTTACATGTATTGCTTTGTCCGCTTTTGTTTCTGGCCCTGCCCACCACTGGCATCCAGCCCTTGGAACATTGCCCAGAAGGGAATGTGGCCTGCGGGCTGAAAAAGTTTCCTCACACCTGATACACTACAGTGCCTTGAATCTGTGTACAGTGGTACCTCAGGTTAAGTACTTAATTCGTTCCAGAGGTCCGTACTTAAGCTGAAACTGTTCTTAACCTGAAGTACCACTTTAGCTAATGGAGCCTCCCGAAGCTGCTGCACCGCCAGCGCACGATTTCTGTTCTCAAACTGAAGCAAAGTTCTTAACCTGAAGCACTATTTCTGGGTTAGCGGACTCTGTAACCTGAAGCGTATGTAACCTGAAGTGTATGTAACCCGCGGTACCACTGTAGTGCTTCACAGAATAACCATGAAAAGGAGCTGTCCCTACTCTGAGAAGCTTGCAGTCTAAAGCTTGCCATCTTGGAGAAACTGAAGATGGCTGGGAGATGCCAAGAACTGTAGAATCTAGAAACAAGAGATGTAGGAAGGAGTGTGAACCTATGCAGTTTCCTTTGGACTGGGGTTTGGCCAGCTCTGCCCAGGTCTTCTTTGGCCATGCCCACTTTGGTTTTGGCTCCACCTGCTCCAGGCACTTGCTCCACCTCCATATTAAATGAACAAGAACCTTCCTGTTCTCAGGCTCTTTGTGGTTAAAAAACTTTAAAGGTTGTTGTAACTAAAACTGAGTCTTGGGCTGAATGCTCGATTTGGCTGGATCTTGAATCTTGAACTAAACTAGGCCAATTTGGGCAGAAGCGGGCTTTGGCCAAGATGGATCATGACAGCTCTGGTTTGCCCAGGTTGTGCTGCCCAGAGTGATCAAGGGCCGTCAAGGGGCAGGAGAAAGGAGAGATGGGCAGCCTCTGTAAAGGACAGTGTGCAGCTGTTTGCAAGAGGGCTTTTAAACAGCCCCTGTGCTTTGGCCATGTCTGTGTTCCCATCAGGGGAGCAGCCCAAATGTGCAGAATTGAACCCTCTGCTCCCAAGCAGATTAAAACATTACATTCGCCCCTGAATAAGTGTGGGGCTGGCTTGTCCCTGCACCAATCCAACATCCCAGATCAGGCCACAGATTGTGAACCAGGAAACATGCAGAGTCCTTCTGAACCACTTGAGAGCTACTGCCTCATGGAATTTTTAGAAGAAGCTCACTGCTTCTGGGTGAAAATTCAGCTCTGCTGGGCAGATCACTTCAGCATTTTGCTGAGGTGGCAGAGAGGTTCCCTGCTCTCATCATCTCAGCTTCCTTGCTGTCTGCTAACCCTCTGCCTTAAGCTTCTCCTTGCTCCCATCTGCACCTCGACAGCTTTCCTGCTTACAGATATGCTTGCTCCGGTTCATCAGCCTCACCCTCCTGATGAACCTTAGGGGGCCTGGAAATCATCTGAAAAGGATTATAAACCAGCCATTATTGGTGAAAAAGGTCACACCTCACAAAAACAGACTCAGCCCGGGGATTGTTTGATTGTGGTTGGTGGAGCAAACTTTCATCGTGCTTGTATCAATAGGCGAGAGTAGAGGTGGGCAACTGAACTCCAAAGCACAGCCAAGACCAGGGAGCATTTCAGATGCAGTCATGATATTCACTTGCTCCTCTCTTCCTCCATCCCCCTCCCCTCCCCTCGGCCTGCTAGTTTTGGGCTCCCTGCCATATGGAGACAGGGTACTACCACTGCCTGCACTTTCCAGAAATATCTGGAGACATTTTTGTTCTGACGACTTTCACACCTATAATGAGTATGTCTCTTCCACGGAGGTCTACTTGGTATTGCTTTTAAATTTATTTGCTGTTATTAACTGTGTTGTTTTAAACCATTTTAAAGGTTTTTACTGCGTTTTGTACATTGCCTTGAGATGTGTGTGTGTGTGTGTGTGTGTGTGGAAGGTGATTATAAATAAATAAAACTTAGGGGAGGGCTTAGGAGAATGGGTCTCTCCTTCCATCTTAGTGTTTCAGAATAAATGCAATTATTTCTCAGGAACATCTATATTTCCAGGTAACTCGCTGGTTCTATATGATAAATGACTTTCATTACAAACCATTTAATAGACCTGCATCTTAGTTGTGGGTGTTATATATTTCTATTATTTGTTTTCTTCATTGTTATTATTGTTTATCATCATCATTAATAACCACTTAGGTTTGACTCTTCTGTTACAAAGATACAAGACAAGGTTCTGACAGTGGTCTCCTCAGACATAGTCCAGATTCAGACCCATAGACAGGGAATCTGTGGCCCCCCAGATGTGGGAACCCAAGTCCTATTGGTCCTTTCAAAGACCAAAGGTCAAGATTGTTGAGTATGTCATACAAAAACATCTGGAGGGCCACAACCCACAGGTTCCTCATTCCCATTCCAGCTGTTTCCTCCACAGGAGCTGCAGGTGGGCACTGGGACTGGCCCATGTGCATGGTGCCAATGCACAGAAACAGCTGGTCTGTGGTTCATCGGCCTAGTTCAGCCTTGGCCTAGTTGCAATGCTGGTTCTGTGAAGAGCATGGAGGCTGCTGTGGAATTGTTTCTCCTACTTGCTTTGTTGAGTCTGTTGATCTAGTGGGCTTTGTCTCCCTGAAGAGAAAGCGCCCTCTAGTTGAATAGGATCCAAACTGCAGCAGTCTGATTGGTCCTAGAACAATAGGCTCCAAAAGGCAGCAGTCTGATTGGTCCTAGAACAATAGGATTCAGAATGCAGCAGTCTGATTGGTCCTAGAACAATGCAGCAGTATGATTGGTTAGCAGGAACCACCCAATCATGCTCCAGATAGAAGTGAATCCACAACCTGATTGGCCTACAGTAGAATCCTGGAATTAGCCAATCATGTGCAGCCCATTGTGTAAATAATGTATATAAAGCAGATACTTTGAGGGGACATTCATTCATTCCTCCTCACCACTATGAGCTGAATAAAGAGCATGAAATCACTTTGCGACTCTGAGTATATTTCACTGGCGACGAAGGTGGGATCCCGCTGAGCTGACTGCCACACACAGCACCGCAGCACCGCCACCTGCCGCACCGCTGCCTCGCACCGTGTATCCAGGCTTCAGCTCCGGGACACAAGGAACTCAGAATGGCAACTGACAGCAGCTTCTCGCCATTCAACCCAGCATCTGGAGACTGGGAAGCGTACGCCTCCCGTTTCACCTTCCTCCTAGAAGCCAAAGGGGTCACCGATGAAGAAGACGCCAAGAAGAGGGCAATATTCTTCAGCGTCTGCGGAGAGGAGACATTTGAAATCGCCCGGGCTCTCCTTGCGCCTGAAGACGTCGCTACTGTTCCATACAAAACAATAATGGAACAGCTGAAGGGGCACTTTTCGCCACAGCCCTCAGTGGTGGCTCGTCGAAATGCCTTCTACGCAAAGCGGCAAGCCCCTGGGGAAACCATAACTGGGTTTGTGACCTCTCTCCGCCAAGCTGCCCGGTTCTGCAACTTCTCAGAGCTGGAGAACATGCTTCGTGACCGCCTCGTCGGTGGCCTGAAGGATGAGAAGCTGCAACGACGCCTCTACGCTAAGAAGAACCTAACGTTCCAGGTCGCTCTGGAGGAGGCCCTGGCAACGGAAGCTGCTGAGAGGTCGACGCAAGAGGCACGGCTGAGCCAGCCGTCCCAACCGAGGGTCCACCACGAAGACCTCACCAACGACTCGGGATCCGACAGGGAGGAGGTGCACCGAGTACAGCAGCGCACTCAAGCAGCCCACATACCACAGCTGCCTCGACGAGAAGGAGGGAACTGCGCAAGCTGTGGAGAAAGTCACGAGAGGAGGACCTGCCGTTTCCGCAACGCAGAGTGCAGGCAGTGCAGAAAATTGGGACACATCGCCCGGGTGTGTCAGGCTCGGCCCACCCGAAGCCAGGCATCAGATGACCAATCCAAGAGCCCCAGGTCCCGGGGCCCAACGCACCAAGGCAACTCGACGGAGCTCACAGACTTCCAGGTATACCAGTTGCCCCACCCCAACGCAGAGAAAATTTATGTAGAGGTACAGATAGAGGGGGCCCCATGCCGCATGGAGCTTGACACGGGTTCAACTCTATCCATAATCTCGGCAAGGACCTTAAGGAAACTGTGTCCTACTGGGGGTCCCAAACTCAGGCCGGCCCCATTCACCCTCCGGGACTTCCAGAAACGTAAGGTCCCCACAATGGGGGTGGGGACCTTCAGGGTGCAATACCGAGGGCGGACGCGGCAACTGGACTTGCTTGTGGTCAAGGGCCCCTACATTAGCTTACTGGGGTTGGCATGGTTTGGACCACTGGGACTAGCCATCACCGGGGTGAACCACATGAGCTTACAAGTGGACGTGGACGCCATATGCAAGGAGTTTCCGGGGGTTTTCGATGGGAAATTGGGACAGTATACGGGCCCCCCCATTGCTCTACAGCTTCACCCCGCAGTACGACCAGTCAGGCTCAAGGCCCGCCGGGTCCCATTCGCCCTGAAACCCCGTATAGACGAGGAATTGGACCGACTCGTGGAGCAAGGAGTGCTGGAGCCGGTGCCTAATGCCCCCTGGGAAACCCCAATCGTCACACCCGTCAAGCCTAATGGTTCGGTCCGCATCTGCGCAGACTACAAATGTACCATAAACAAGGCCCTCATGGCCCATGCATACCCAGTGCCAGTGGTCAGCCATGTCCTTGCCACCCTGGCTGGGTCGAAAATTTTTGGCAAGCTGGACTTGGCCCAAGCATATCAACAGCTGCCAGTAGATGAGGCCACAGCAGAGGCACAGACGATTGTGACGCACAGAGGAGCGTTCAGGGTAAAGCGGCTGCAATTCGGGGTCAGCGTGGCACCAGGCATATTCCAGAATCTAATGGACTCTCTCCTTAAAGGGATTCCTGGTGTCACCCCCTTCTTTGATGATGTGTTGATTGCCGGGCCCACACCAGAGGAGTTTGAGGACCGCCTCCGCACTGTTCTGCACCGTTTCCAGATGGCGGGTCTCAAGGTGAAGCGGGAAAAATGTCTACTAGGAGTGCCTCAAGTGGACTTTCTGGGATTTATGGTGGATGCAGAAGGGGTTCACCCGACTGGGGACAAGGTACGGGCCATTTGGGATGCCCCAGCGCCCAAGAACAAGACTGAACTTCAGGCCTTCTTGGGATTATTGAACTTTTACCATTCCTTCCTTCCCCACAAGGCGGCGGTAGCGGAGCCCCTACACAGACTCCTGGACAAGCGGGCCCCTTGGGTGTGGGGCCAGCGCCAGGAGGCCGCATTCCAGGCAGTCAAGGACTTGCTTGTCTCAAACTCGGTCTTGGCACACTTCGACGAGAGGCTGCCGGTGGTGCTAGCATGCGACGCCTCGCCCTATGGCATCGGCGCTGTCCTGGGACACCAACTCCCGGATGGAAGAGAGGTACCGGTAGCATACTTTTCCCAGACACTCAACGAAACCGAGCGGAACTACTCGCAAATCGACAAGGAGGGTCTGGCAATCGTGAAGGGAGTAAAAAAATTCCATGATTTCTTGTACGGGCGGCCCTTCACCGTGGTGACTGACCACAAGCCGTTGCTTGGCTTGTTTGCCCCCGAAAAGCAGACCCCCCAAGTGCTGTCTCCTCGCGTCCTCAGGTGGTCAATTTTCCTTGCCAGCTACCAGTATGCACTGATTCACCGCCCTGGAAAGGCGATGGGCCATGCAGACGCCCTCAGCAGGCTACCACTACCGGAAACAGGCCCCGACCCAGCACCTGCACAAGAGGTTATGAGCCTGGAGCTGCTTCCTGACCGCCCCATTCAGGCACAAGAAGTTGCACACCATTCCAAGAAAGATAGGGTCATCTCCCGGGTCCTGGACTGGGTGTGGAGGGGATGGCCCAGCCGCAGCCCCGGGCCAGAATTCGCCGGCTACACAACCCGCAAACATGAACTGTCAGCCCACAAGGGGTGCCTGTTATGGGGAAGCAGGGTCGTTGTTCCCCAACCCCTCCGCAAAAGGGTCCTCACAGCCCTACACGAGACACACCCAGGGGTAGTAAGAATGAAGGCCCTTGCCAGGAGTTATGTGTGGTGGCCGGGGATCGACGGAGAGATAGAGGCCTGGGTCAAACACTGCCAGGCCTGCCAGGAATCCCGCCCAGATCCCCCAAGGGCCCCAGTCCAGTCCTGGGAGTCCGCCCGAGCACCATGGTCACGCCTGCATGTGGACTTCGCTGGCCCCTTTCAGGGGAAAACATTCTTCATAGTGGTGGACTCCTACACCAAATGGCTGGAAGTCGCACTGGTACCGTCCACTTCTACGTCCGCAGCCATCCGGGTACTACGCAGGCTGTTTGCAACCCACGGGCTCCCTGACACTCTCGTCTCAGACAACGGGACTGCATTTACATCAGGAGAATTTCAAACCTTCACAGTGCAGAACGCCATCCGCCACATCCGTTCGGCGCCATTCCACCCTGCCACCAATGGCCAAGCAGAACGCATGGTGCGGACCACCAAGGACACCCTTCGCCGCATGACGCAAGGGGATTGGGAGTACCGCCTTGCCACATTCCTTCTAGCACAGCACAGCACCCCCAGCTCAACGACTGGCCGGAGCCCCGCTGAACTACTAATGGGTCGGCGCCTTGCAATCAGATTGGACCGCCTTCACCCCGATAGAGCTCAGGATGAGGTAGTGGTGGGGGAAGGCAGGAACCCCCGGACCTTCGAGGCCCAGGACCCAGTGTACGCAAAGAATTTTGGGGCAGGCCCTGCATGGGTACCTGCCACAGTCACCAGGGTCACGGGCCCCGTGTCGTACGAGGTGCTAACAGATGGGGGGCAATGCTGGCGCCGCCACTGCGACCAGATACGGCGACGATTCCCGGGAGAAAACCAGGAGGAGGAGGACAGGTCAGAGGAGTCCCAAGGGAACAGTGGGGCAGTGAGGCCCATAGAGCAGCAGGGGCAAGCAGGAGAGGCAGAATCAGTAAATACAGAGAGGACCCGCGAGGCCGAAAGGACACCGGAACCAGAACCACGACGGAGCGAGCCGGTTGCGCCAGACCAAACAGCCCCATCCTTGGAACACGAGCCAGAACCTGAACCCCGGACCAGGGAACACCCCAGGCCGCAACGCACACGTAGGCCACCGGCGTACCTTGAGGACTATGAATGCGACCTTCCGGGCAGGACTGGAACTTAGAGGGGAGGGGTGTTATGTACTGAGTTGAATAGGATCCAAACTGCAGCAGTCTGATTGGTCCTAGAACAATAGGCTCCAAAAGGCAGCAGTCTGATTGGTCCTAGAACAATAGGATTCAGAATGCAGCAGTCTGATTGGTCCTAGAACAATGCAGCAGTATGATTGGTTAGCAGGAACCACCCAATCATGCTCCAGATAGAAGTGAATCCACAACCTGATTGGCCTACAGTAGAATCCTGGAATTAGCCAATCATGTGCAGCCCATTGTGTAAATAATGTATATAAAGCAGATACTTTGAGGGGACATTCATTCATTCCTCCTCACCACTATGAGCTGAATAAAGAGCATGAAATCACTTTGCGACTCTGAGTATATTTCAGGAACACAATTGGGTGAGAGGACCATAGTTAGCTTCTGCCTAGAAGTCTTGATTCCCTAACCCCAATGTATGGCTTGGGGACTTGTGGGTGGAGTGGCAGGCCTCATCTTATCCAGAGGCTAGAGAAAGCTGCTCTGCATGTGGTCAGATACACTATTATTAATTGTTGTTGTTGTTTTTGATACCACCCTTCATCTGAAGACCACAGGGTGGTTTACAATATAAAAATGCATACCATTGTAACAAACAAACAATCAAAAACTGCCCCCCCCCAGTATTACATGTCCTGGCACTAAACACAGGTATATTCTCCTATTCTATGTTCCTCTAGTGTTACGACAGAGAAAACCCTTTTCTCTGTTTGCTTTCTCCATGCCATGCATAATTTTCCATCTTATTATGTCACTTCTAACTCTCTTATTTTCTCTAAACCAGGGATGTCCAACCAGTAGATCGTGATCTACCGGTAGATCCCCAGCTGATCCTGGTAGATCACGGGATCCTTATCGTGTACAAAAAGTTATGTGGAAAAAACTTTAAAAAAAATTCTTTGCAATCCTCCCCCCAAAAAGCTCAACAACTCTGGGTACTTCCCTCCTAAAAAAAGCTCAGTCCACCCACCCCACGCACACTCTTTGTCCCTCCAATGACAATGGGTAGATCACCGCCAGTTGTTGTTTTTTATACTGGCAGTAGATCAGTCTCTTGGGAGTTGGATATGCTTGCTCTAAACCAAGAAGGCCCAAACCCTGCAACCCTTCTTCTGCTCCATTGCTGACCTGTGGAGGAAGGTGAGCACCATGCCCATTGGTGTATGTGAACAGAGAGTGAGGCACCCAGAACACAACTCTAATTGAGCTTTGTATTCCCCCCCCCCCTGTAGCTGCAGAACCCGTATGTGGGGCTGAACAGAAACCATGAAGAACCGGAGAGACGTGAGCTGCAGAGAAGCATGAATGTTCTTCCTGCTGTGCAACTCCTTTGAGATATCTTCATGCTTTCCTGAGGCTAGATCTGGGGGACAACGCTGAGCTCTGAACACCAATATTCAAGCACAATAACCAGCAGGAATTCAGAGCTACGAAGGTACGGCATAGTTATGTTCACTGTCTATTCAACACAGCCACTTTTAATCTGTGTTGCTGCAAACAATGGGCTGGTGTGTAGAGTGGATGCTTGGGTTGCGAACGTGATCCGTGCGGGATGCACGTTCGCAACCTGCAGCTGCGTGTCTGCGCACATGTGGGTTGCAATTCGGAGCTTCTGCGCATGCACAAAGCGCGATTAGTGCTTCTGCACATGCTCGACCGCCGAAACCCGGAATTAACCTGTTCCGGTACTTCTGGGTTTCGGCAGTCCGTAACCCGAAAAAACACAACCTGAAGCATCTGTAACCCGAAGTATGACTGTACAATTAAGTTGTTTCTTCATGGGGAAAGTACATTAAGAATTAACCCCTCCCCCTGTCAAAATGCTGCAGAGGAGCATTGGGAGCATTGCTCTGTTGGCTAAGCTCAATGCACCTTGCCACCAGCCACTGGCAGGGTTTGCTTGACACAATAAGCCATGATTCAATTGGCAGCATGGCTCCCCTGCCCCCAGCACATGTGCTGCTCAGACTAACCATGGCTTGTCATACCGCCTGAACATGACATGAGGAACAGACCTTGGTTTGTTTCTGGCTTGCTTCATGTGGTTTGTTTGTAGGAAGCAGCTAACCACGGTCCAGGTTAGGATCACAGGAAGGATGCCTAGGCCAAGTCAGATCACTGTCCATCAAGCTCAGCACTGTCTCTACCTCTGCCCAGCAGTGGCTCTCCAGGGTTTCAGGCAGGGGATCTTTTACAGAATCATAGAGTTGGAAGGGATCTTTCCCAGCCCTTTGTGGGGCTTGAACCTGGGACCTTATGTATGCAAAGCAAATGTTGTACCCCTGAGCTAGGGTCATTCCCCAACAAGCAAGCCAAGGGGAGTGAGAAGTCATATGGGCATGGTAGCAGAGCCACTGAAAATTAAACCATGGTTTAAGACAAACCTTGGTTTATTGTGTGAATGAGGCCATTGCGAATGAGGTGTGTGCCCTGGAACATATAACCCAGGATACTCCGCAATATAGAGGGTTCCTCTGCAATGTGTTCAGTTCCCCTGAGAGGTGGCAGCTTAAAAAACACCACCACCTTTGTGTTAACAGTATACTGGGGGTTTTGTTTTAAAGGGTTGACTGATATATTTAGCACTGGAATTCTAAATTGCTCACTGAGCTCAAGGGGTCTTATTTCCCTGTGAGTAAATAATTTAGCTGATGATTTAGCTCATAGGTAGGCAAACTAAGACCTGGGAGCCGGAGCCGGTCCAATCGCCTTCTAAATCCAGCCCACGGACGGGAATCAATATGTTTTTACATGAGTAGAATGTGTCCTTTTATTTAAAATGGACTGTATCTCTGGGTTATTTGTGTAGCATAGGAATTCGTTCATTTCCCCCCCTCCCCCCCCAAAATAGTCCGGCCCTCCACAAGGTTTGAGGGGCAGTGGACAGGTCCCCTGCTGAAAAAGTTTGCTGACCCCTGATTTAGCTGCATTTTCACTTACACAATTTAAATTGTATTGCCACCAAATACCTTAGTGGGATGCTTTTTCAGGTACCAATGGAAGAGTAAAAGAATGCATGCATGCTGTTAACAATAGCTGCTAGTTATTTTTAGGAAGATTTCCCCTTCCCCTTTCTTTTTCTGTTGGTGTAATACACCACAGCCAACCTGCCACCCCACTCCCCACCCCCGTTAAGCAGCTGAAGGTTTAGTGCATTTATCTACTAATTAAACAACTTAAAAGCATGCAGAGGCACACAGACACATACTTAAATAAATGTGTGAAATTCAATAAAAGTGGCAAGACACACACTGCTCCAAACCAACAGCTTGGTGCTAAAGCTCATTTCAATTTTTCAGCCGGCTGCAGCAAACTCTTGAGCTGCTTTGGAAGGTGTCACAACACCTAAGAGTGGATGCAGCCATCAGCTGCCAATTGAGAGTGACAGCAGCATGGCTTAATCCTTGGGACAGCCTGTCTATTTTGAAACACATTTCGCATTGGAATAAGGTCATTGGAAAGCAACAGGCTCTGGAGCATTTAAAGTCGAAACCAAGCACCCCATTTGGAGGAGGAGGAGGGAAAAAAGAGGCTCCAGGCAGCTCATATTTTCAGCACATCTCAATGGCATTTGGGGAAGCTGCTTTTTATTGTTATTATGGCTTATAAAAACATTCCTCTGTACATGCTTGCAACAACAGAAAGTTCATTTTTATAATTGCCAAAGCTAAGTCCCCAGGGGCCTTCTCAGCATGTCATATAAACTCTTCTCTTCAGGGTTTTACATAAAAATAGCCGTAAACTCTTTTTTCTGTACAGCGCCTGTACAGAACTTGTCAGTTGATGGGGGTGGAAGGACATTTAAGGGAAAAGTGACATACAACAAAGAACACCCTGTCAACCTCCTCCTTCCCTCCTCCACAACATCTATTCCAATTTGTCCTAATGTCCTTATAATGTGCATTTCCCTGCATCAGTGGCAACCAATGCATGGGGGAATGAATGACATACTGATGTCAGGAGATGGAGCGAGTTGAGTAAGTGGCAAGCAGTGTGGGAGAGGGACTCTGCTCCAAGATGTCGGTTTTGGGGAACACCTAGTCCAGCTGCAAAGCGCCCCGCAAGATCCAAATACCAGCTGATTGTCAGGTCTTGCAATGTGCTCTGAAAGGCACTTAGTGCATCAAAACCATGCAGGCAAAAAAAATAATAATCACCTGATGTCATTATGACATCAGTTGATTGACAAGTGGCTACAGGCGGTGGATGGGGAAAGTAAGGACCTGACCAGATCCAGTTCCTTACCTCTGCTTTACTGCTTTCAAAGTCGGCCAACCCACTGTGCCCAATTTTTACAACACCTTAAGTGGCACAGATTTGCAAGATGACCTAACCAGGAATTGTCTGCATTGCAACTGATTGCTGTTGCTCCCTATTCTCCTCAGAGCAACCAGAAGCTTTGTTTGCATGATTCTGCACTTACACTGGCAACTGAAGCTGCAGTAGTGCAATTAAACAGCTCGTTATTATACAGAGTGTTGTACACTCAGTGGCTCTGGAATTCTGGCTGGATGCATTTTTTTCTTCTCCTGCTGGAAGAAACTGGAGTTAGGAGTTAACTGAGACTTCTTCCTCGAGCACAGAAGAAGAGCTGTAGAGTGTTGAACTGTAAAAACAAACAAGCAAAAGTCTGCTGCAGGAAGGGCAGCTGGGATTCTATAATGAAGGCAACACAAAAAATTGGATCTGAAATGCATTTCCCCATTTTAAAATACCCCCCCTCCAAAGCCTGTGCATCCCTCTGTTAAAAAACTTATCTTTAGGGGAGATAATGTCTATTTTTGAAATAGAAAACTGTGTTTTGATGTTTAATCTATTTTGGTAGTGCTGAAATAAAAAAAAATCTTTTCAGAGAATCCTCCCCTCCCATAATGAAACTGGACACCCATCCAAAGAATGATTGCCACACTAAATCAGTAGGATTGGGGGGGGGGGTGAAGCAAGCAGGGGAAAAGGCTGGGCTCACAATAGTGCCTACCCTGCTCCCCATCCCCACTCCAGCAAGTGGCAAAGTTCTCCTGGAACTATTTTTTGTTTTACTCTGGGAAGCCTGACCAGCAGGCAGGGTCCTGGTGCTGCTTTTAAACCCTGTGCAGTGCTGGGGCACAGCACCAACAAAGTACTGCAGCTGTTTAGTCCTTTGGTTAAGTCCCTTAGACAAGTAATAGCTGCACTTAAAGTATTATTGAAACCAACAGAACAATATGCTTGTGTGCAAGTCCAATAAGCTCTAAGAGTTGTGCACTTCTTTTTGTTTTGAGGTAATTTGCTACAAAAACTAAACGGGGTTAATTTGAACTTGATTCCACGTAACCAAGGGCCCCTACAGAAAGGGGGGGGCTGGGTTTTTGTTGGGCATATTCTGCAATGTGTCACTGATGCAATAATAGTGCATTAATGCTTTATCTGTTGTTCTGTGATGGTCATTATTGCCATCTACTGGGGCACTCTTTTGTTCTTCTGCAATGAAAGCTGGACACGACTTCCCAACACCGCCCCACCCACCCACAGGAACATTGGTGACATGAAAAATTACAGCAGGCAGTTACAGAACATGCACGGATTAGAAACGAAGCAGTATGTCCATCCTGAAGCTTGCAAATGGCATCAAGAGTGGTATTCTGTATTCATCGCTCTCATTTTATGAAGAAGCTACCTCCATCTACAGCAGTGTTCTCTTGGCAGCGATTCCGTGCCTTATTATTGCTATGGAATCGGAAACCTGATGTGTGACTTTGGGGTCACCCTCTGTGTTTCGGAAGACAAAGCTTGCTAACTACGGGGTCAGCGATGCATCGCAAAACCAACAGCACTATTTTGACCTTGAAGAAGTGCTGCTGCCCTTATCCACGTGCGTGCGTGAATAGATTAAGGGCGGGAGTGGTCTTCCCATGGACTATTGCTTAGCTAGCTGAAAATCCAAATGCATTATAGACTACGTGCAATGTGGGGTGGGGAACCACCTAAGTGCATAAAAAGAACCCTGCTGGATCAGGCCAATGGCCATCTAGTGCAGCATCCTGTTTCCACAGTGGCCAACCAGATGCTTATGAGAAGCCCCCAAGCATGGGCGCAACAGCACTCTCCCCTCCTGAGGTTTCCAGTGACTGGTATTCAGAGACGTACTGCCTCTGACTGTGGAAGCACAGCATCACCATCACGGCTAGTAGCCACCTAGAATGTCCTTTAGCAGCAAAATTGAACAGCAAACATCTAGTGTCCTTGGAGATCCTCATACGGAGATTGCTGGGAACTGAAACTGTGTGTCAGTTTTTGCGTCGTTCGCCCGGCATCCAGTCTCTGCCTCTGTGCCACAGCTGCTACCTCCTCTTTCGCATGCAAGCCTCCAGCCTTCCCAGCTCTTCATAGGACCGGTAGAAAATGTCAAAGTCTTTGGCACCCCAGCTCTTCCAGGCGGCCAAACACCACTCTGTGGCCTCATTCTTGAAGCAACATGCAACTGTGTCCTTGGTCAGCACAGCAGCATCCACCAGTGTCCTGGGGAACCAAGAAAAAAGAGGTTTCTTTTTAAAAGAAAAGAAAAAATAGAAGACAGAAATTTCCTTTTGCACAGTGTATATTGCAAGGATATTTTAAAGCAAATTTTTAGCTCTTCTGGGGCAGGTTTGAGGAACCTCCAGATGTTGCTAAACTAAGTCCAGTCACTCCTGGCCATCAGCCACACTTGCTGGGCCACACTTGCTGGGGCTGATGGGAGTTGAAGTCCAGCAACATCTGGAGGGACAAAAGTCCCCCCCACATCTGTTTTAGGGTGTGGACAAATCCTGCCCCAATTTTTATATGCCAAAAAAGGCAGCTAAACAACATTTCCAGGTAGGAGGGGTGGTGCTTCCATGTTTTGCATAGCTCCTCATTGCCCCTCTCTTTGTAACTAGCTAATTTGGAATAACTTATATGAGGGTGTTTAAAAAAAAAAAAGGCAGAATAAATTACGCAAAATGAAAGAAGATAATGCAATCCTGCTCAATTTAATTATTGAAAAATTATGCTCTTCTTGAACAGAGAAGCCTTTCAATCTTCACCCTTCTACTCTTGCAGAAATATAGAAACGCTATAGCAACGCTAGCCTATTTATTTAACAGAATTATATCTTGCCTTGGTATACATGCATCCCTTCTCCCAAATTGCTCCAGGCTTGCTTTAGCTTTTGTCTTGTTGTGAACAGCACATTACCACCTTTTCCTTCGCCTGCCTGAAGTGAACTTCCTTCACCTTCATGCCAGTGAAAGAGGTTTGCAGGATCTAGCAGACGGCTGAGAGCAAAGCTGCGTTTGATCTGATCCTGCTCATGAGCAAAGGAAGAGAAGGTGCCTGCCTGTGCACATGCCTCTTCTGAACTGCTCCTTGATTCTCTCCCAGAGATACTGTTAACAAGTGGGAATGTCAGCAATTGAACTGGGCTCTCTGTGCCTGCCATGTGAGGAGCGGCAGGTCTTTCCAAAATTGTCCCCTGCCACCTCCCCCTTTCCCATTCATCCTTACCCATAAGGGGCCAGCTCTGCCGCCTTCAGAACCGCTATGACTCTCCCCCGCTGAGAGATGGCTTCCTTCTCCAAGCCGATCACAATGATATCTCCACCTCGCCTGGAAAGGGAAAGCAGGAGGATTTCCGTTACATGCAGCTCGGCGGGGGGCGGGGGGGGGGGCGATTCAACGGCAGGAAAAATGCAGACGTTTGAAAAGTTCCTTGCGGGAGTGTGTGGATGCCTTGGAGCGGCCAAAGCAGCAGTCATCCAAAAGGCCAAGGAGAAAACCTGAACTCCTGAAACTCCAGCAGGATTCTTAGAGGATCATAGAAGTCTGTCAGGCTTTGCTGAGGAGCAAAAACATACCCAGGGTGTTTGTATGCAGCCTCCAATCTCTCAAGATGAGCTGTGGCCTTGATGAGCTTCCCAAGCCAAGCAGGTAGGAAGCACAAAGAGGATGTAGTTCAAAAGCCTGGGAGGCTATTAGAGAGCAGGGAGAAATTCAACTCAGGTTTCACCTGAAGCCGAATCTATTAGATGTCAATTTCCCAAAACAATATGGGAACTGAAACACAGCGATCCTTTTCACTTAACTCAATTTTTGCTATGTGGCTTCCCAGCCAAAGAATTGTTTACAAAAATGTGCATACTGGGGGAAATTGTGCATAAAATGCCAATGTGGTGTAGTGGTTAGAGTGCCACACTATGACCTGGAAGAACCGGGTTCAAATCCCCACTTGGCCACGAAGCTCACTGTGTAGCCTTGGGATAGTCATTGTCTCTCAGCCTAGCCTACTCTCACAAGGTTGTTGTGGGGAAGAAACCATATACGCTACCTTGAGCCCTTTGGAGGGTGCAGATTTCACCAGATAGGCTGGTGGAAACCACACAGACACTTGCAGAGATAGAGATGGAGATGAAATATATTATGGAAAACTGCTTGCAAAAATGTGTACATTATTTGAAACTGCATATAAACTGTGTTAATTAGGATAAATTCATCCTAACTTGTTAAATTTTCATGTGATGATGATGATGATGATGATTTATTGAATTTATATACCGCCCTATACCCGGGGGTCTCAGGGTGGTTCACAGAATAAAATCAAGATATAAACCCACAAAATACCTAATAAGAATAAAAACAGCAACCCAATACAACTCCACAAAAACCCCCAACATATTTTAAAAGGGCATAGGATGTAAATCGGATCAACCAAAGGCCTGGTTAAAAAGGAACATTTTGCCTGGCGCCTAAAGGTGTACAGCAGGCATAGACAAACTCGGCCCTCCAGATGTTTTGAGACTACAATTCCCATCATCCCTGACCACTGGTCCTGTTAGCTAGGGATGATGGAAGCTGTAGTCCCAAAACATCTGGAGGGCTGAGTTTGCCTATGCCTGGTGTATAATGAAGGCGCCAGGCAAACTTTCCCAAAAAATTGATTTATTTTTTAAAAAAATGCAAACAGCTGCAAAACATGGAAAACTGAATTTGTGACTGGAAAAATGAGAAACAGGAAGAACTGGGAAGACAAGTCAGGATATCAGCGTGGGATCCTGAACCTCGAACGTAAAGGCATTCAAATCTTTGCAAGAGAGAGAGGCTTCCAGTGCAATTTACCTGGGAATCCAGAGGAGGTCTTTCACAGGTAGGATTGTCACAGCCTGGAGGCAGCCAGCGTGAGTGCTGACTGGTTCCAAATCACTGTCAGGCCCCTCGCAGGGAGTCTTAGGCTCCTGCGTCTTGTCGGGCTCCTCACAGTCTGTTGAGAAAGGAGCGCTGGAATAGCTTGCAGGGGAGCTCGGCATGCTTGAGGCAGACCTCATCAAGCGGTTGACCGACGAGGAGGAGACAGAGGACACAGAGCAATAGTCTGTCAAGGAGTCCTGGTGGTTTAATATCTGGATGCCAAGCTCTTGGCTGCGGAGGATCCCCACATCAGCCGAAGCATTGCTCCCGGGCTCCGGGCTCCTGTCTGTAGCCAGCTCGGCGGGGATCAAGGCCGAGGGCTGCTGAATGGTGAACATGTCCCTCAAGGGGCTGCAGTCCCCGCAGAAGTACCTTGCGCACAGCTGGTAAGTGGCCGTGTAATACATAACCAGGAGGTTGGTTGTGTCGTCCAGGCACCAGGCCACTTCCTCTCCGTTGCACTCTGAGCTGCACACAATGGACACAACCGTGGACGGTGGTTCGTAGGGCTCCAGCCTCCTGGCGATCTCCATACTGGCACAGTCTATGATGAGGATCCCAGGGCCGTTGCTGTACCAAACTTCGGCCCCGTTGTTTGCCGTCTCCATCGCTTTCACGGGGTAAGGGTTCTGGCGGGGGTCGTCGTCGCTGATCTTGAAGGTGGAGCGGTTGGCCGTGTGGGAGCAGAGGTAGCAGCAGCCGTCCTCAGGGATACCGTGAGGTGCTTGGAAAACAGCTATCAGTCCGTCTGATAAACCAGCCAGGACAAGGTAGGCATTCTAAAAAGGCAGGAGAGTTGTTTGCTTTTTTAAAAGGTCTTTTTTTTGGGGGGGGGGGGGCAGTAAATTAGAATTCTAGATTCCCAACCTCGATACAGTGTTATAAGAAATATATCAACAACGCCATTGTATTTAAGCAGGGGAATTCATAAAGCTCTTGCGAGATGCATTAACTTTTCCAGGGGCAGGTAAAAATTCCAGGTTTCCTAGTGGTAAAATGTATCCGTTAATCCATTCGCTTTTGTTAGCGACGCAGCAAAAACTCTGCAGGGTTCTGATTACTTTAGCTGATCTATCCACCCTACAGCGAAACAATTATATTTCCTTAATCAGTGTAACAATGTAAACAGATGAGCAAAGTGCATTTTAGAAAGGTAACTGCCGGGGGGGGGGATGGAAAGTTCCCCCTCCTCCTGCCCAGCATTTACCTTTCTAAAATGCCATTTGCTCATCTGTTTGCATTGTTCAATTATTAGGCTCCATCCTGCAGGCCAACATTGGCAGCAGGGAGAGATCAGGCGATGGGGAGGCAAGAAAGATATGCTTTGCCTGCAAAGAAACAAGGCTGTTTGATTCGGCTGTGCGTGCCTGTTCCCAGCAAGGAACAGGTTTGCAAAGCCAAACTGAGCAGGATTTAACCTCCTCCATGTCAGCTGATGAGCAGGGGAGTGAATTCCTGCTGCTTTGGCTGCAAGTGCCTATTTTCTTCTGGGAACAGGCGTGTGCAGATAAGGCAGAAGTGAACTCCACCTTCCCACCCATCAGCTGATGGCATGAGTGAGGACAGTTGCTTGACAAATGGTGAGGTCTGGGGGAAATGGCCTCACAGGCAAGTGGACCCTCTGGCAGGCCAATATCAGCTTGCAGGCTGAAGGTTCCCACCCATGGGACATAGAATTGTCTACAGAACTACATTTTTCATCAGCCAAGATCCAATAATATGTATCTTGCAACACCAGAGACCTTTTAAGAGTTTTGATTGGGTACCAATGTAAGCAGATTCCAGCTGATTTAATAGCTAATTGGTGGAAACATGTAAAATAAGTCGGGGCACTGCAGGAAGATGCTCATATTTTTGCAGGCATGGAAGTCCAAGAGTCTCCGGTCATGTAATTGAAAGCTAGATTAAGGTTGCTAAAAGTTCTGAGGAAGTTATAAAAATTTGTAGCTAGGGTAGACCATCTTGTCTAGAAACACAGTGGAAGGAATCTTTGTGCAGCTCCTCAACTCCCTTCTGAATTACAGCGACTCAGACCTCTATAACCAGCATGTATTTTCATTAATTCCAGAATGCCTAGCATCATTACCTGGCAGTTTTCCTGACTTGATTCAAAATGTATTAGAGTTAACAGCACTGAATGTGCGCTGAAATACAGGGAATGGTTATTCCTAAAACTGCCAGCAGCAGGAGCTATAGTTGTATTTCTGCTATTAACAACTCCTCCAGCATGCTTTACTAATCTGAATAATTCTGAATAATTCTTTGTTTTAAAAAAGAAGAAAGAGTCACCTTTGAAAACCACTCTGCTTTACCTTTTTTATGACAGGTACTGCAAGGAAACAAGTGACAACAGCTGGAGTGTCCACACCCTTTTGTGGAACCTTTAGAGGACACATGCCTTGTAAGCTGTACACGTAAATCTTTTGATCCTGTATGCAAACAAAATAAAGGAAACCTTTTCTCAACAATTAGGCATATATAGAATATGACAATATAGAAACAGAAGAAAACATGTTGTACCCACTTTTTAAAAATTCAACTTGCTTCTGAAATAGGTGGGAACATATTGTCTGTTTTTAACTCATGCAAAAGTATTTCATATACCAAATCTATTCCTGTTAGATTATAATAGCTATTTTTTTTTATTACAATCCTTTTTTTAAAAATCATGTGTTTAGTTTGTTGGGATTTAGGCCCCTTTTAAAAATACCATCTGGGGGAGAAGAGCCACCTGAGATGTCAGGCTGCCCATCTGAAGCCCTGCTGTGCCCTTCAACCCTTCCAATTAACAGACCACAGCAGGCACCCGCTTAATGCGTTTGATGTCTGAAGCAATGGAGTGCCGGCAAGTGAGCAGAAGAGAAACTCTGGCTCGAAAACAGGTGACATAAGAAATACCTCGCTGAATAAGAAATACCTCGGTGGCTGTCCATAGATAACTCTGAACTTTCATTTGGCAGCACAGCTTCATTCCTGGGCAGCTCATCCTTGCAACTTCGACCACTCCTTTCTCTACGTTAACTACCGTGTAGTTCCTGGAAAGAGGAAAACAGAACTCATTCTAACAACAGCGCCAGAAGTAAAGCCAGAAACAGCCATGAGTAGTGGAGAAAAATCATGGCTGTGTGTTTGGATGGTTCTCAAATTCTATCTCCCAGGGTAACTTCCACACTGTTGCTATATTATGAGGGCAGGATTCAGACACCTACCACCAAATTCAGCTTATGCAATTAAAGTGGATTTGGCGCTCGTGTGTAACTAGCTCACTTTAAAAAAATAATAATAATACCAGACCTTTTGTGGTAAGGAAAGTGATAGGAAAATACACTGGGGTGGGGTAGGTAAAAATTGTTTGTGTACCTTCCCTGCAAACCAATCGCAGCAATTGTTCGACAAAACAGCCGAGGTTGTAAAACCTCTTCACAAGCTTTGTGCCGACAAAGCAGGTAGAGTGCTCACCTGGAAGCAGCCCCGGTGTTTGGGGGCTCCCCACAGTGGGTGTTGTCAAGATACAGTGGTGCCTCGGGTTACATATGCTTCAGGTTACAGACTCCGTTAACCCAGAGATATTGCTTCAGGTTAAGAACTTTGCTTCAGGATGAGAACAGAAATTGTGCTCTGGTGGCGCGGCAGCAGCAGGAGGCCCCGTTAGCTAAAGTGGTGCTTCAGGTTAAGACCAGTTTCAGGTTAAGTACGGACCTCCGGAATGAATTAAGTACTTAACCTGAGGTACCACTTGAAGTACCTTCCCAGCTGGAAGTTGGAAGGATGGGAAAGGAAAAAAAGTTCTTTCTGGAGAAGAAAACCGTAGCCAGCGTGGTGTTGAAGCAAGACTGGAAGACTAGGACCAGGGAGGGACAACAACCCAGGTTCAAACAAATCATCAACCTTCCATCCATGAAATTCACTTGGATGAGGTTAAGCCAGTCACTGTCTCCCAGGGCTAATCTATCTCTGAGTTTTGGTGAGGATAAAATGGAAAAGGTGAGAATCATGAATACTGCCTTCAGCTCCTTGGAGGAAAAGGGACGATCAATGAGCAAATACATTTTTATTCCATTTGGCTACCAAACACCTGGATCCTCCAGGCCTAGTTAGCACAATGAAAGATGGTGAAGTTGGTTTGGTTTGAAGAGGCCAGAGGATCTGATACATTCTTAAAACAACAGCAACTTGCCTAGCACTGGTTTCCCCCCCGTTCCTTCCCTCTGTATTCTGGGTCCCTTATTTTATCTATTTAAAGATTTCTACAGTTTTCCGCAAAATGCATCAACAATTTTAAACAAGAAAAGTTCATTAAACTATGTAAGGAATATATGTACATTGCAATGCGAAACAAGAATTTACAAATAAGTGAGCAGGTAACCAAAGGTTCACAAATGCAAAGGGTCCACACATTTAGTATTGCATTTGTTTGCTTAAGGGAAAGCCATCATGGCAATTGGATCAGAATGTTTTTAAAACAATGGCACAGGGGTACATTTCCAAGGAGGAACAGAGAGTTAATTTTAATTTTGCTGCTACTCACAATAAGATACTGTTTGCATTTGGAAAGGAAAAGCCACAAAGCATCCATAAATTGATCACTGAATGCTGGATGTCTTAACCAGCCTGAGCACAAAACGTTACACATTAAAAATTTGAACCAGATGTGCTTTTTCCCGTTATTGTCCTGCCTTTCGGAAAAACACCCCCAAAACCAGTGTTACGAAACAACAGCAACAACCCTACCTATAACAAAAAGGAGAAGCCCGGGCATCAAAAATCTGGTCAAACCCAAGACATAACTTCCATTTTACCACAGCATTTATTTATAACATATAGATAAATTAGTAAGATGGGCCCAAGGCTCTCATATACCTATCTATGGCTGGAAGGGAGATTCCTCCTTCGCAGGAAGGATCAGATGGTGTCACTAGTGGAGTGGAAGATTCACATCTCAAATTCAAAACACTCTTCTAATCCTAGTTCATCAAATGCCCTGGACTCAGGGATTCAAAATGGTAAATAGTAAATAGTCCTTTTTCTGATGGCCCCCAAACACTACTTTGGTCTACAAATGAACTCTAAACTGGACCACTGAAACCTTCTCATTGTGGTGGATCCCACAAGATCTCCATTACTACATTATCCAATGTAATGCGCTCATTACAAGGGTCTGTTTTCCATCTGCAAAGTGAGAATACCCAACCTTCCCTAGGAATACAAGTGAGCATCTTCTGTATGCAGCTCAAGGGATGCTGAGCGACGGCTTTGTTTATGCTGAACTAAAGATGACAAGAAGGATCTAAAAATAAAAACAACAATACACAAACCTTGCGTCTTCTTTCCCATCCCAGAATACGACTGTGCACTCTTCCCCTTGGGAAGAGAAGAAGGACAACTGCTTCCCACATGGCAGCAGGTACATGAACGTAGCGAAAGTAGGTTCTTTCATTCGTCCTATCACAGAGGTGGCCAATGGGCGCTGTGTGAAAGAGAGGACAGCGTAATGTGTCTATGAAATATGATGGTATATATGAAAGGACCTCCTGTCCCCTTCAGAACTCTGTGTCTCCTTTGAGGCACACACCATGCAGGGAGCTCTTTACTCCACTGGAACAAACAGAGACACAAGGGGCTGCACACATGAGTCTGTGAGGGAAACAGGAGCCCCCTAAGCATTATTTAAAGGTACCATAGTGCTCAAAATGTATTTATTTATTTCATAAAATTTACACACCGCTTGGTTGTAAAAACAAACACCGCAAAGTGGTTTGCAAATAGAAAAAACAATTTATCGTAAAAACTGTTCAAAAATATATATATTAAAATCAGCAATAAACTAAAAACAGATTAAAATACACCTTGACATTCTACATATCTGGTTAGGGTTGCCCAAATGAAATTGTTTTGCAGGTGTTTGACATATATGGTGTGAATGGGCAGCTCTTTGCAAACAATTCCCCCCAGTCAATGCATTTTTGCATGCCGTTTTCACCAACCTATGTATTTTCATCCACACTTTCCCTTAATATATGCATTTTATAAGCACATTGTTTGGAGAACTGCATCACAAAATCCGAAGTGTGAATTCTAACAATCTGGTTTGCATATTTTCGGGAAGCATGGATTAGCTAGGCTTGCTTTTACACGCTGTCGGGCAATGCAACATTGCGGAAGGGATCAAATACTGGGCCCAGCAGAAGTGCGAATTAGCAGTTTCTAATTAAAGCGCAAAACAAATCCAATTTGTTCCGCACCCATACTAGGTGATCTGAAGTGGGGCCCCACTCTCTCTGAACCCAGCCTACCTCACAGGGCTTTTGTGTGGATAAAATTACAAGAATCATGATACGCTTCCCCTGAGCTCCCTGGAGGAAAAGCAGGGCCAAATATAAATGCATTAACAAATCAAAAATTCCAAAATCCATGTTAGCGCAATACTTTCATTAGCTCAACCAAAATGTCGCAGGATCCTGTGCAGGGTTATAAAATTACCCAGAATTCATCATCGCAAAAGCAACACAAAGGGGGTGGGAGAGAGACGTCTGTTGGCCAAGGCATCTGTGTCTGCATCTAGCAACAGCCTTAAAGCTGTTTTTTGGGGGGTGGGGGAGAAAGGCAGCAGCAGACATTCAAATGAGGCCCTTTTAGGTGCTCTGCAGGTTTCAGGTTGCAGAGCAGCCTCCTGGGAACAGCTGCCTACTACTTCTTCATTCCTGTTCTCTGCCTACCAAAGGAACTTGCCCTAAGGACAGAGCTGGAACTGGGTTGTTGTTGTTGCTGTTTAGTCGTTTAGTCGTGTCCGACTCTTCGTGACCCCATGGACCAGAGAACGCCAGGCACTCCTGTCCTCCACTGCCTCCCGCAGTTTGGTCAGACTCATGTTTGTAGCTTCGAGAACACCATCCAACCATCTCGTCCTCTGTCGTCCCCTTCTCCTTGTGTCCTCCATCTTTCCCAACATCAGGGTCTTTTCCAGGGAGTCTTCTCTTCTCATGAGGTGGCCAGAGTATTGGAGCCTCAGCTTCACGATCTGTCCTTCCAGTGAGCACTCAGGGCTGATTTCCTTCAGAATGGATAGGTTTGATCTTCTTGCAGTCCATGGGACTCTCAAGAGTCTCCTCCAGCACCATAATTCAAAAGCATCAATTCTTCGGCAATCAGCCTTCTTGATGGTCCAGCGCAGCTGGTTATTGTATCTGCAGAAATGGGAGGATGGGCTCCCTCATTATTTGCTCTCTCCTCCTTCCCAGGAGGTCTGGTTGCAACCTGAAACCAGCAGAGCACCTGACACCTGACTGTCTGCTACTGCCTCCCATGCTCCATCTTAAACAAAGAGCAGACACATAATCATAGAACTGAAGAGTAGGAAGGGACCCTGAGGACCATCTAGTCAAACCCCCTGCAATGCAAGAACATGCAGCTGTCCCATACGGGGATCGAACCTTGGTGTTATCTACCCAACTGAGCATAGATGGCTCTTCTCATTCCAGCACCAGATGAAGAATTCTGTGAAACTCAAAAGCTTGCACGCTATTTATTTTTTCACATTTTGGGTAGCTTAATAAAAGTTGACGTGGATTTTGGATTTATTTTTTTTGTTGTGAGTTAACATAATTTGAAACAGGATGCTGGCCTAGGTAAAGTTTTAGGCTGATGAAAATGTATGAAGAGCCCTGTTTGTAACTCAGAAAATGGTCAAAAAGGACCCTGTTGTGCCAATACAACCTTCTCGTACCTTTTCTGGCTTAGTGTCCCAACATTCCATCATCAAGGCCTGCATTTGATGGAACTGTACTTCTTCGGGCTGGCCCAGGACAGGCCGGATCCCCTTGGATAGCTTCTTAGCAATTTGAAGCTGGTGCTGGCCAAGCACAGGCCGCTGCCCAGACAACACCTCATAGAGCACCATTCCATAGGAAAACATGTCCACCTAGGAGTAAAATACGTGCCCATTACAGAGATCTTTGCATTTCGGGTAAGCTTTGGAATCACACTTTGAATACTATGCACAGTTGTATTCTTGATTGTTTTATTTTTGCAAATTTTGTATACGACTTGATTGTCCTAAAACCTCAAAGTGGTTTGTAATAATAATAATAATAATAATAATAATAATAATAATAATAAATAATGTATTGGCCAAAAATAAATATTTATAACATTCAAAAAACAATTAAAATCAGAAACCCATTGCACAAGAGATTTTACAATCTGTTGTGCGACAAAGTTACCAGCTGCTCTGTTGGTGCAAAAACATTTAGCTTACTTTGGAACAAGTGTATCATTAAATGACTACACTGGATACAACCCATCATTTTTGAAACATCTTGGCTCTGGTTTCTATAGCTAACTAAGATCAGGGGTGCCAAGTTGAATAAAATATTGGGGGGGACCCAGGTAAGCCCTGTCCCGCACAATCTATCACATACCATTTGAATGGCTATGCCCATCAACTTGGGAGTCCCCAGCCCCCTGAAACATTTTATGGGGTCGATGAAGGAGCCTTAGCCCCTAGGAGTTGGCTCCTATGCCTAAGATTGGCCCTTCAGTTCTAGGTGTGAATTTCTTCCACAGAAGCAGACACCTGAGACTTACCTTTTCATCATAGACGATCCGAGGTCGTATCTCGGGGGCCTGGTACCCTGGTGTGCCCTCCACTCCCAGAGCGCCTTCATGAAAGGACTGTCGAGATATCCCGTAGTCAGATAGTTTGATATTGATGCTTTCCTTCACGTCTAGAGACCACACTAGAATGTTGTCTGACTTCAGGTCACAGAAAATGATGCTCTTCTTGTGGAGGTAGGCAAGGCCTGCTGCTATCTGATAGGCTACTTTTAGGGTCAACATGTGACCTAGTGGCACAAAGGATGCCCCTATAGAAAGACAGGGGAGAAAATATCACTTGGGGTGGATGGCTAGAACTGCAGCCCTCTGCTCCTGCAAAAGACCTGCCATAGCCCATTCAAAAGGATCATATGGACCCAACCTTAAACCACAGAAGGACGATCCAAGTTATTACCTTTAGAGCTTTCTGACAACACAGTGGTGAGGCTGCCCAAAGGAGCCAGCTCTAAGGCGAAGCAGAGCGGGTGAATGCTAATCCCAATCAAGGAGACGACGCATGGGTGCTGCAGTGAGTGGAGCATGCTGGCTTCCTGGCGGAACTCGGAGAAGTTCTTCATGGCATCCATGGCCTGCAGGTGTCTCAACATGGAGTCTAAGCAGAGGAGACAACACGCTGCTGTTACATTATTTTATGCTGCAGGGCATTGGCACAACCACAGAAGAGTAGCTCTGCTGGGCCGGATCAAGAGTCCTTTGGAGCAGAAAAGACTATGTATGCGACCACGGCTGTGCGGATGTTATTGGCCCAGAGATGGAAAGAAGATAAAATCCCGACCAGAGAAGAATGGCAGATTAAGTTGATGGATTATGCCGAAATAGCAAAAATGACCGGAAGAATAAGAAATCAGGACGACCAAAATTTTAAAAAAAGAATGAGGGAAATTTATAATTTATCTTAAAAACCATTGTAAACAGTTAAAATTGTTAGCAGGATTGGATTAACACTTGTAGTTTAATGGTGAATTTTGGATATAATGGAGATTTGGATTAGTATAAAAGATGCAGGAGGAAATGACTAACAATAGGACCCACAAAGGGGAGGAGGGAAGTCCAGGAGATTCCTTGGAATCTTGTTTCTTCTGTTGTATATTGGATATGTGATTGTAAAACTGCAATTTGCAAAACCAAATTAATATATTTTTTTAAAAGAGTCCATTTAATCCAGCATCCTGCTTCTGACTGAGTAGCAGTCAAGATTCTTCTGGGAAGCCGGAGGGGCCACTAGGGGCGCATCGGAAGATGGCTGACAATAACATCTCTCTGACCTACAGGGGGTAATTAGGAGGCTGTGATGGGAGTAAATAGCCTCCCTACCCCCCCAAGATTGTGGGGGGGGGCTGCCCTTGCCTGCTGTGCCCTATACCACCCCTGAATTTGTGGGGATGGGGGCACTAGGCAGAATGCCCTCCTGTGGATCTCGGTGCTCCTGGATGCTGTCTCTGATCCGCGCCGCTAGCTGCAAGAACTTCAAAAGGAACAATTAGGAAGAAGCGAATGCACATATTTCAAGGAAGGAGGGGGAGTAAAGACTGCTAACTGAAGAGTTCTCTGATAAACAAGACGAGTCGGAGGAACAAGAATCAATCATGAGAAGATATGCCAAGACTCGGTATGGCAAAAGGGACTGGATGGGGGAGGGGAAAAAAACTTTCCTTTCTTTCCTCTATGTGATTACACAAGAATCCCCCCCTCACAAGTCAGAAATGCCGTTTTAATCACTTAAGCTGTGGATTTACGACTGTGTGGAGATAAATTTTCTAACCAAAGCATGTTTTAAGAAGAGCGTGGAAGGTTTAAGAGCTCTGGAATGACGCAGTTAAAAATACCGTCGCCATATTGGCAAGCTCTGTCGGAGGACTTGAGTCTGGGAGGAGGAAAAGAGCTGCCTTTATATTGTGGGTGAGACTCCTCAGTGGGACTTAAGAATGACAGATCCTGAGATTAATGATGGAAAGAGCGATGTTATTTATGAAAGTGATGATATATGGAAACCATCTAGATATGAGGATTGGACGAACGGAAAAATCCACACAGGATATAATTGGTGTTTTTCTGCTTAAGGAGATTATCAGAAGAGATCTTAATGAAAAAAGAAAAAATATACGAACAAGATGAGATGTGGAAACAGCAAGATAAGACTGGATAGAATTATTAACTTTATTTGGACTGATTTGGATATGAACGCAGTAGCAAGAAGATGATCAGAATCCCCCTTCGGATCTTGAAATATGGGTCCCCTCAACAAAAATTTAAAATTCGGCTTTGTAATTCGGAATTTATGTGATGTGATTTGATTTGATTTGATTGGTCGGTTAATAAAAATTAATTTTTTTTAAAAAAAGATTCTTTTGGGAAGCCCACAGGCAAAAGGGTCAACAACAACTATTTCCACCTTTGAAATAACCCCCTGTGTTCATTTCTCCACACCTCAATTCCATGCATTGCTCAGACCTCTGCCCTGTAGCATACTAGATCAGGCTTGCTGCTTTTATTCACATGTGCATGTTGCACAAAGATTTATTAGAATGCACCAAACCTCTCCACCCCTTCCATACACACACAAAAAAATCCCCACACCAAGATGCACATTCTTTCTTGTACATTGTAAAAGCTGTATTTAAACAGGTGCTCCTGGTACCTCAAGTATGGAAGCTTGTTTGCTGGTAAGCATGGATAGCTTTGGGTGGCGAGGGAGAAGGACCCACAAGGAACTAGTGTGGTGTGGAGGTTAGAGAGTTGGACTAAAACCTGGGAGACCAGGATTCTAATCCCCACTCAACCTTGGAACGCACTGAGTGACCTTGAACCAGTCGCTCACTCTCAACCCTACCTAACTCACAGGGTTGTTGTGAGGATATAAAATGGGAAGGAAGAGAATCAAGCACAACAGCAACCTTGAGCTCCTTGGATGAAAGGTGGGATACAAATGTAAAAATAAAATGTGATAAATAAATAAGGGCATATTCACCTGTAGCCGAACCAGCAGAACTCTTGCATTTTTTAATCTGGAATCGCTTCACGGCCACTGGCTTCCCTTCGTACCGTGCCTGATATATAACCGTTCCGCTTCCTCCTTGGCCAAGAACATTGTTTTCATTTTCAGTGTATTCTAGCTTTCTGTTTTCTAGAAACAATCTGCCGGCCACGCATGTGAGAGAAGGGAAAAGGGACAGAGAGAAACCTTACGATTGGGAATGAAGAGATACACACATGGAGTTGTGTGCAAGAAGGCAACGTCAGGCTTTAAGATCACCCACATCATCTCCAAATTCTCTGGGAAAAGACAGCAAATGCTGTCCCCAGTCATGATGGGGCTTTCAGCCCAGCTATTTGCTGCCTGGAGCTGTGTCAAACAAAACATCTGTCTTATTTGCTCTCTCACTCATGAGCCAAGCTGCAGGACCAGTGGCCTCAAGTCCTCATGCAAATTCACATTTGTGTATGCCATGTATACATTTTTGCAAAGCAATTTCCCCTGAAATAATGCAATTTTGTATATTGTTTTCACCCATTTAAGCACTTCTATGCACGCTTTACTCTAGTATAAGAAATTTTCTTTGCACACAGGTGACTTGGCTGGAGAACTGCACTACCAAATTCGGAGAAGTGCAAAATTTCCAAGGACAGCTTTGTTTCAGTTTGTGTCATGTGTTTTGGAACATGCAAATTGGGTAGGTTCGCTTTTAAATTCAAAACCTGAATTTCTCCTCCATCTCTGCTTGCGGTACATATGCACAAACGAGTAAATCTGAGTAATGATTACAGCAGAAAATGGTATGGGAACAAGAACTGGATATTGTAGCTCTGGGGAGGGAAAAGGAAAAGGGACATTAGTATTACCTGGCAGGGAAATCTGTCATGAAAAGTTCAGGGACCAGCTCCTGTAAAGGGACAGGTATGGCCGGGTGGTGAGCACAGGTGATGCTGTCCAGCTCAATGGCAGTTAGGACACAATCCTCCATGTTGAAGTATTGCATGTCTTCCGTTTCCTGGCTGCCTTTTCCTTCTTGACTTTTAGGGGTGGAACAGACTGGGCAAGGGACATATTGCTCCATTAACAGAGTCCCGTCGCTCTCTGTGGCTGTGAGTGCTGAGGAGGATATAACAACATCATCATCATCATCATCATCATCGCTGAAACCATGCTCAAGGTGGCTTACAACATGAAAACATTTATGTATATGCAACCCCTGTTTTGTGCACATGTTTTGTGGTCATTGCACATGTCAGTGGAGTGCACATAAGCCCGCCACGCCCCGTTATGCCCTCTTCTGGGTCTGAAAACAACCTGCACATGCATGCTCGTGTGTTCGTTCAAAGTGTGCAAAACGGGAAATGCCTGTAATTACAAAAGTAAAAACATAAATCAAACACCTTTTACTCAAAGCTAACTGGACCCCATTGATGAGACTGCAGCATGGGTATTTCAAGCTTCCAGAAAGGAATGTCTTTTTTAGGGGAATCACAATGGAAAAATTCACAGGACAGGACAAAGTCTTTTTATGAAATGAGTTCTCTGGTATGCACAGAGCTCAACCTCATAAAGGGAGGGCTTTGTGTTACACAGTTTGACATTTAAATCAGGGCTTTTTGCTTGTAAAACAGAGCAAATTAGCATAGCAGTTTCCTCTTTTTCAGTTTGTTTTTGCCAAAACTACATAATTGTGAAATAACAGACTCGCTGCTTAGTCCGATTTCATAGGGGATGCTTGTATTGGTTTTCATCCTTCTCTTGCCTACAATTCAAATGCAAAACCTACACACTGACCAGAATTTGCATTTGATTTGAAAAATTGTTTTACACTCTACCCTGCATTAGCAACATTCATAAGCTATCATGAAGGTCACCCAATTAAAGAAATCACAGGTCAATTAATCATGTGGATTTTAGCCAGCCAATTAAATGTCATGAATGTGTACACAAGCAAAAACAGTGGGTGGTCTCTAATGTTAGTTCTACTTAGAATAGGATTATTGAAAGCAATGGCAGACTAACTGAAGTCTACCTATTATATTTAAGTTGTTGCTGCTGTTGCTGTTCTGCTGGCTGCCAGGGTATGCATGCAGCCAATGCCCTCTCAGCCAGTGAGGCACACACCCCAGAGGAGGCAACTCACTGGCCAGTTTGAACTTCAGCAGCTGTCGGGAACTCAAGGGGAATTCCCTCAACGGCTGCCTGTCCATTGCCCGGGATGGCAACCAAGTGCAACAGCTGCCCACCTGGTGGAAGGGGCAAGCATTGATTGTTTTTAATAATTTTTAACATGATTTTTATTAACATAATTTAATAGTACAGAATAATAAACAATTAACTTTATTCTATTTTTTAAAAAAGTAGTGTTTCAACAAACAATATTTTTATATCCCTGAGGATGTACTAATGTCAGAAAATCACTAGCCTGGAATAATTATTTGTTGGTCAGCAACATCTGATCGATTGCCCAATGAGATTAATTGACTGCTTAGTGAGATTAATTACTTAGAAGACCTTTCAAATTAGGCATTAATTAGGCAGCAGATTTTATTTAAAAATATTGCTTTTGATAGTACTTATACAAAACAATCACCACCTTGCCGACAAAGGTCCGTATAGTTAAAGCTATGGTTTTCCCAGTAGTGATGTATGGAAGTGAGAGCTGGACCATAAAGAAGGCTGATCGCCAAAGAATTGATGCCTTTGAATTATGGTCTGGAGGAGACTCTTGAGAGTCCCATGGACTGCAAGAAGATCAAACCTCTTCATTCTTAAGGAAATCAGCCCTGAGTGCTCACTGGAAGGACAGATTATGAAGCTGAGGCTCCAATACTTTGGTCATCTCATGAGAAGAGAAGACTCCCTGGAAAAGACCCTGATGTTGGGAAAGATGGAGGGCAAAAGGAGAAGGGGACAACAGAGGACAAGATGGTTGGACAGTGTTCTCGAAGCTACCGGCATGAGTTTGACCAAACTGCAGGAGGCAGTGGAAGACAGGAGTGCCTGGCATGCTCTGGTCCATGGGGTCACAAAGAAGTCGGACACGACTAAACGACTAAACAACAAAATGCAAAACAATAATAGAAAATTGCACAACCAGCTTCTGATTCCCAAGGTGGCTTTAGATATGCATTTCATGAACATTTGTGTTTTCTTCCACTCTGCGGATCCAAGCCCTCCCATGCAGCATAGAGACCTGAAGGCTGTTCTAAGATCAGATTATGAGATGTGGCATAAAACTGATCCACTCAATGGAGAAGAAGTTGAAAACACCACCCTGGGTTCCCAGATCTTCAAGAATGCCTGAAGTGCAGTTCTTTGAGTCGTGGCCAAGTCATCATTGCTGTAAGCCAACTTTTTCAGAAATAATTCTTACCTGGAAACCATTGGTCTATTAGAGAATTGACATGATCGGTGATGAAAGCCATTGCTGAAAAATCTCTCATGTCTGACTGGCAGATGATTTTAATGCCGCCGCTTTTCTTCTTCTTCCAGTTTACGTTGGAAGACTCTACACTGCAAGGAGGAGAAATCCGAAAGATGCGCTTTTGAGAAAGGGACGGGAGAGCAGGATTGTTACAGCAATTCCTGTTGAGTTACAGCTGCCTGGGGTCTTACCCAGTGGAAGAGCCCATGCTGCGTCTGCAGATGGGCCCAGATTATAGCCCCGGCATCTCCAGGTATTATCTCCCAAGGTGATTCACAGCAATAAAATTTGGACTCATGATGACCCAGCAACCCGATACAACCCTGGAGGCAATCCTATATAGGCCCTGTGGCTCACCCCCTTTTTTTTGTTAAACAGTATAATGGAAATAAATCCAACATTTTAACACTGAGATTGCTTTGGGTCTTGTGAGAAATGCCCCTGGTTGTACCTGCTGCACCTCAACCATTACCTCAGGTAGCCTCCATCAAAGGTGACAAACAGCCCCTCTTGCCAGTAAATGGTGTGGTTTCTTTTCACCCTGAAAGTGCTGCATCTGTTGCGCTGTGTGCCTGTGAAGCTGTAGACAGCGGCTCTTTTATTCCTGCTCTTGCCCGTCTTCTTGTTTTCAACAAACTGGAATATGAGAAAGAATTCAGAGAATCAGGTGCAAAGTCTTCCCAATCCACACACATATGCTCTTGCTGCCAGTCACACATTTGCTAATTGGAATCAATAAAATGGCCCTAGCTTGGTGCAGAATGCCCCAGCTGTCTCTTCAGGGATGGCTGAAAGAGACTGCTGCCCAAAACTCTGGAGAGCCATTGGCTACTCAGTGTAAGACAGTGCTGAGCCAAGCAGTCATGGGTCTGGTGTAGCATAAAGCAGCTCCTTAACTACTATATATTTTGCATATTTGTCTGTTATGGCCATTTGTTCTCTATGTGTCCAGAGGCTTCTAGATAAATTGTTGCCAAGCTCAGCATGAAGGTCCCTGAGGTGAGGATGTCAGGCACCATTCTGAATCAAGCCAGTGGACCAAAACATGACTTTGGCAAGACTCCATCCGTTTTTTGTGTGTGATTGGTCCAAACCCGCTAACAACAATATTCATTTAAAAAACACAGTATTTTGGGGTTTCTAATAAATCCTGGGCAGCCCCGGGCACTCCCCGCTAGTGTTCTATACAGAGTTCAAATTTCCTCCTACACATTGCAAATATTTAAATATCATCTAAGAGGTTGTTTTCCAGGATGGAGAATGAAGAGGTGCATGCAGAAACTATAATACTGTACAAAAGTAAGATTTACCTTTGTTGCCCCACCTACTTTTCTCTGGCCCCGCCCACCACTGGCATGTGGACCCCCGAAGGTTGCCCTGAGGTGAATGTGGCCCTTGGAATGAATGACCAATTTTCCATTTAATGTAACAGAGCTGGACTGCACTCTGCATAGCCACCATAGTCAGGAACGATGCTAAGCTATTTTTAGCATCAGTTGGTTTTTTTTTATTTTAAAAAACTGCATATTCATAAGGAGCCTGATAAGCTCCTGCAGCCCCCTGGCATCATTCCTGTCATCAGCACTGATACAAATCAGCTGAACAATTTGATGCGATGACAGGATAACAACAAGATAACAAGATTGGGTGGGTAATTACACAGATTGCCAATGAAGTTAATACTAATGTAATCAGTGTGTCGAGAATTAAACTAGTGCCAAATGCGTCGCTACTGAGAGTTTTAAGCAAAACAAACTGGTGGTGACAATCATGTTGGAATAATCTTTGCGTGAGGATAAACAAAACAAAAGAAGTCTACTCCAACTTGTTAGCACACATTCTAGAACTTGTGTCAGACTGCTCCCAAAATGCCTGTCATTGTGCAAGGTGAAGGGAGGGTATCAGACATGCATATGGCTTGTATATCGCAAGGACCCTTCAGGAGACAATTGGACCCCCATCAGGTAGTGTCTCGCTGCCCTGCCTTCCTTTCCCCCCTTTCCCCAGAGGAGTAAGAGGGAACATAAGAGTATGCTGGATCAGACCAGTGGCCCATCTATTCCAGCATCCTGTTCTCACACAGCAACCATTCCCTTATATAGGGGATGCAGTTGAGGTGGGCATAAATGTTGGAAATTTGGGTGCAACTCAGCTTGCAGAACACGTCCTGCAAAGAGTTAAAACAGAGAGTAAGGGACCTTCAGATTCCTAGCCTAGCTATGAAGATCTCTCCTTCCTTTGAAATCTAGACTGATACCTCAAAGGATGCATCCTGTATACAACTTCCTCCTCCTCCTCCTTTATCAACACCACAGGATGAGAGGTAATCTTGGGTTTATCCTTGGATAATAAAGGAGCAAGCACAACTTCCTTTGTTTTCTCTAGATGTAGTTAGTTAGCTCAGAACCAGAAACTTTCCTATCCTAGTTACATGCTTGCTCTAATAACTAACTTGCTTATTTCTCTTAACCAAAATCTCCCTGTGTGGTTGCAACAAGTAAATTCTACTCTCTGGCCAAATGTACAAGCCATATGCTGCATACCAAAGTTCAATAAATCTGTCCCGTGGCCTTGACAACACATTTTCCGGAGTTTTCTCTCTGGCAATGCTTTTGCAGCTATTCAACCCATAATTATTAATTTTTTAAAAAAACCCAACTTTAAATTGTGCTTTACGTTTTACAGTGTGCACCACCTTGATATTTTATGATACAGTAGTATAGAAATCCTTAAATAAATAAATACTTAGTAAAGTCACTGAGAACTGAGCCCATAGTCCTTTGTGTGGTCTAACCCTGCGTTCTGTTTCTTGGTCACACTAGAGAGTGACAGAAGCAACATAGCACAAACAGGAAATGGCAGGTGGGCATTTTAGCGACAAATCTTGTCATGTAAGGTTTCATCATATACTAGGATTATTTTCTAAGGAGGTTTTTTTTTTTGCCGCTGTTTGCATCTACCTACCTGGAGGTCCATCTCTGCCAGACTTATGAGCATCCGGGCTATGAACCTCTGCCAAAAGCCAACGGGAACAAAACTCATCTTGAACACCCTCTGGATGGTGTTGGTTGTCTGATGGCGGAAGCCATGGATATCGAGGGCTGGCTTGGCAGGAAGCAGGTGGGGAAGGAGGTAACTGAAACCAAACAAAACGTCCAGATTCTGAGTTGTGGCTCTCAGAGTGACAAATGCCTTTGGCCTGCCTGATAGAACATGTTAGTTTTGCTGTAAACAGCACAGCCAAAATCATATACGTTTTAAACTTCCGGAGCAGCACAGGGCAGTATGATATTGTGGCACTGGGGGCTGCTGCATTTAAAATTATGCCATGGAAAGAGACAAGCAAGGAACAGACGTAGCTTAGAGGCTCGTCTGTTGGAATGGATTTTGAGTACTGTAATAATATGGGATGTTTGCGTCACTAAACAAAAAACAAACTCCCTTATTTTATTTTATTTTATTTTATTTTATTTTATTTTATTTTAAAAACACGATCAGGTGCTGAAAGATTTCTTGATTTCCCTTAAGCCCAGCAATGTGCCGAGGTAAAAATGGGCTCATGGGAAACTTCTAATGAACCAACAGCTACCTGAGGAACATGTTGCCATAGGCATCTTTACCTGTGCAGTTTTATAAAAGGTAAAGGGGACCCCTGACCATTAGGTCCAGTTGTGGCCGACTCTGGGGTTGCGGCGCTCATCTCGTTTTATTGGCCAAGGGAGCTGGCGTACAGTTTCCAGGTCATGTAGCCAGCATGACTAAGCTGCTTCTGGTGAACCAGAGCAGAACATGGAAACACTGTTTACCTTCCCACTGGAGTGATCTACTTGCACTTTGATGTGCTTTTGAACTGCTAGGTTGGCAGGAGCAGGGACCGAGCAAGGGGAGCTCACCCTGTCGTGGGGATTCGAACCACCGACCTTCTGATCGGCAAGTCCTCGGCTCTGTGGTTTAACCCACAGCGCCACCCACGTCCCTGTGCAGGTTTATACTTCCTGATAAATTCCCCCCATGGGACTTGGGTGGAATAGATTAGGCTACACCTCTCAAACTTGGGAATCTAAGGATACCATTTCTTCTTATGGGCATAAAAATGTAAGGTGTCGTCACACACTTGTGTTTGCATGGCCACCAAGAGGAGGACACCCCAACTGCAGCATGAGGAATGGTTGGAGGGCCTTGGTGAGTTGTTTAATGGAGGGAGGATGGACCTCGAATTTATTTATACATAAATAAACAGCACATTTTGCTATAACAGCATCAAAGTGCAGGGGCAGATTTAACTCTGTGCTTGAGCGTCAGCTGCTTGTAAATGGCCCGGAACATTCCAGAGTACATTTCTCAGCTGACAGCAGCTTTGCCCTCCCCTTCTTGGCCAATGACAGGGTTGCAATTCTGTCAGGCAATCTAGACGGTAATTGCTAGCAGCCTGTCAGAGGTAACTAACCATAGAAACGGCATAAATAAATGGCAACAAGATTTGCCTAAAGATGCAGCAAAATAAGGGGGGGCTTGAAGAGAGTGCTGAGGGGGCAAGGGACAATGTAATAACCTGTTTCCCTGCAGGAATTGCCTTTGCAGAAAAGAAAGAGAGAGAAGCAAGCCTACAAAGAAATCTAAATGCTTCTGAAGCACAGATAAGCTGCCAGCTTCATAGGTGTCAAGCAAAGCTTTTGTTTTTTTAATTCACATAGGCTCGTTATGTCATCATTTAAGAACTCCTTTCCCCAGGACATGTCTGGCACAGATCTTCCCAAATTCCTTTTGGTCGGACCCAAAGGTCTAAGGCCCAATTTCCTCAGCAGAAACAATGGCTGGTATGTCTTTCACGAGAGCAAGTTCCTTGTAATTATTTTTAGAAACTCTCCAAAACAGACAAATCTGAGGGATGTGTGTGTGTTTGTGATAAGGACATGATCCATCAGTGAAGGTGAGAACCTTAGCAAATCTAACCAACTTTCCTCATGCTGCCTACTAATATATTGTTATGAGTTTGGAGGGGTTTTTTTTTGGGGGGGGGGAATCAGTCTGGATGATGCCTTGGTTCCCTTCCAAGGCATGTTTAGAATCTAGTAGAAGAGCCCCCTAAAAGGGCCAGACAAGTTTCTTGGGAACATAATGGCTTTGACAGGCCAGCTTACTGCTATTTACCATATGCAAAGAGGTCTGCTCTGTTGCCATAGTGACAAAGGGGCAAGCTTTTGCCCACCTTACTTGGCTGAATGCCACTTCATCCTAGGATGAAGAACAGGCCAAGAGGGGCTGTGTATGTGCAGCTGTGAGTTTTGGCTGATGCTGGAAGACCTAGACTCGTCTTGCTCTGTGCTGGAAACCTAATGGGGAAACCAGATCTATGGTTAGTGTTAATGCTGTGAGTCCCTCCATTCTATGCTCTGGTTGTATATGCGTGTAAATTAAATTATGGTGCTGGAGGAGACTCTTGAGAGTCCCATGGACTACAAGAAGATCAAACCTATCCATTCTGAAGGAAATCAGCCCTGAGTGCTCACTGGAAGGACAGATCCTGAAGCTGAGGCTCCAGTACTTTGGCCACCTCATGAGAAGACTCGACTCCCTGGATAAGACCCTGATGTTGGGAAAGATGGAGGGCACAAGGAGAAGGGGACGACAGAGGACGAGATGGTTGGATAGTGTTCTCAAAGCTACCAGCATGAGTTTGACCAAACTGCGGGAGGCAGTGGAAGACAGAAGTGCCTGGCGTGCTCTGGTCCATGGGGTCACGAAGAGTTGGACATGACTAAACAACGACCATAGAATCGTGGAACTGGAAGGGACCCTGAGGGTCAACCCCCTGCAATGCAGGAATGTCAACTACAGCATCCACACTTGACAACAGACACCAGTGGGGACTTCCGGGTTAGCGCGAACGGCTAATGGCGGATTCCCTCCGAGCTCCGGAGGGAATCGGCTCTACTGAGGACGGGTCTTGCCGTGCCGGCGACACGGGGACCCTCAGAAACCGCAGGCGCGGAAGCCTGCGGACTTGGTGACTCGGTGGGCACCTTAAGCGCCCTCCCCGACCCACGAAGAGCCTTTTTAAAGGCTGCGGAGAGGGTACGGAGAGTGGCGTGGTGCTGAGAGTAGACCGCTACCTCAGTAGAGCGAAGCCGCAAGCCATGGCCGGAGAGCGCTGACTTTCTTCCCAAAATTTGGACTGGATAACAAAGGACCCGTGAGTAGTGGAATTTGGACTTTAAAATTTCTATCCTGTGAATTCGGCACGATCGGGGGATGTGTTAAAGGGAAGTCCGCACCCCCTCTACTTATAGACGTTTCAAAGCAAGGAACGGAGAATTAAGGCGGAATGAATACTGTTTTGATGATTTAAAAGTTTCTCACAAATTTGATAGAACAAGATTTTTGTGCTGGAGAGAAAGGGAATTTGGAACTTTGTGTGTATCCCCCCCAAAAAACCCGGGAGTGTCCTATTTGGGTCCCGGAGGAAGAAGTGAAAGGAGTTTGACAGCTGTCAAAGAAGCTGTCAAACGGGCGGATAAAGTAAAGAATTTTGCTATTTAATAACTCTTGGAATTAAAGCTGATACATTTGGACTGAGGCGATTGGAAACAAAGTATTGATAATAACAAAGTAACAGATTATTGGAAAAGGACTACTAAATAACTGAAAGCCCCCTAGGGGGAATTAGTGACATTACAATGGCTGCAGAGGGAAAATTACTGGCGGAGATAGAAAAAATGTTCTTTCTCGTGGGAATCCTGCAGGAGCAGAGTATGGCTCTGAGTAAAGTTTTTATGACCTTGAATCCTGAAACAAACAACTCTGCTGAATGCACAAAGGAGATGCATGATAAAAATTCTGCAGCTGAGCAGGAAGAGATGCCTTTGGAATTGACAGAGAAAAAAGAAGGAGTTCAGACACTACAAGTGGAAAATATCAACCAGGAATCTGCAGCGTTAGAGTATGAGCAAGAAGACCTCTGGATTACAGACCTGCGAAAGATGAGAAAGAAGAAGAGAGAAGCCCCTGGAGTACTTGGAATATTAAAACTAGAAAGAACAAAGCAATATGATTGGGACTTTTCTCTTGAGTATGGAAAACTAGATGGTCTTTCGCAGCAAACACTCTTCAACATTCTGAATGAAAGAAAATATGATCTGACTCTGACTGAACTCCTTCGGGGTCTTAGGACCATCAAAGAGGACTACCAATATAGTTGGCAGAGAGGGACTGACAGAGAATCAGACGCCTCGGACGTGAGGAATCCGGGCTAGAAATATTTTTTGTTTGTTTTCTGGACATTTGTCTAGGAAGGGACAGAAACCGGGGCAGGGGGGGGAGAGAATAGAATTATAAAATGTTATGTTTTGTTTTACTTGGTCAATGTGACCTATAATTAATATAATAAAGGGAAAATTTGTGAAGGGGAAGTTAGATCGACCTTAAAAAAAAAAAAAGAAATTAATGATTATAAGAGAATTGGATAGTTGAATATAGATAAACAAAAGAATTTAATTTTTAAAAGCAATGTGAATATCTTTAAGAGGTTAGGTAAGAACTTGCTGAATTAATTTTGGAATTGGGATGTAAGAGGAGGGGGTGGGGGGAAGTCAATGAAAGTGGGTAAAGAAACTTAGGGTATGTAATTGTATTTGTGTGTTTGTTTGTCTTTGTCTTTGTGTGTGTGTCTGTTGTTATAAAATGTAAAAACCCAATAAAAATTATTTTTTAAAAAAAAAAAGACAACAGACACCAGTGTCTCTGTCACAGTTAAGCATTCAAGGACAGGGCAGAGCACAGCTGGTGGAGTCTGATGGTGGCCTGATCAGCGTTTTCCCCAGACCAGAGCTGTGAGGGATCCAGGGAACATCACTGCCCTGTATGCTGCAGCACTTCATCACCGAATCATAGAAAGAGCTGAATGGGACCCTGTGGGTCATCTAGTCCAACCCCCTGCAATGCAGGAATCTCAGCTTAAAGCATCCATGACAGATGGCCATCCAACCTCTGCCATCGAACTGAATCCAAAGGGTTTGGACACAAAAGGGTGGTATTCAGTTCAGTTTTACTCAGAGGAGACCCAGAGATAGCAATGAACATGACTACGCAAGGGTCATTAATTTCAATAGGTCTGCACTGAGTAAAGCTTAGTTGAAGGCCATCCAAAAGCCAGCACCTGACATGCACACTTTGGAATCTATTGCGCCAACACCTGCAATGAACACCTGAGGCCACCTCTCTCTAGCCAGAGCCGCACTATATAGCACCGTGATAACACCTTACCAGCCATGGCTCCCCGCTAAGAATCTTGGGAACTGTAGCTTGTCAAGAGTGCTGAGAGTTGCTAGGAGACCCTCACAGAGCTACAATTCCCAGAGTGGTTTAACCATCAATACCACAGGGAACTCTGGGAACTGAAGCGCTGATTTGACATAAAAGGAGCATCTATGAGGGCAATAGGGGGCTCCTAGCAACTCTCAGAACCCTTGATGAACTACAGTTCCCAGAATTCTGGGGGGGGGGGGGGTGGAGTCATGACTGTTAAAATGGTATCATGCTGCTTTAAATGTATGGTGAGGATGTGGCTTGTCTCTGTTTGTCTCCAACTGCCTGAATTAGCCATGCCCCGGCGACAATTACCAGTGTACCTGTTGTTGGCTACCGGCAGTGCAATTTCAAATTTGGCAAGGAACTGGAAATACTGTTCCTCCGTCTGTGTGGTGAACCCTGTCCCGACCAGCAGCATCCGGAGGTCCTCCGCTTTAATCACACCGTTCTTCGCAACCGACTTTGAGCTTTTGATGTTGAAGATCCTTTGCAGGCACTCTGACAGCCAAACCGGGTCGAGGAAATAAAGGTTTCTCAATCCGTGGCTCGTGTCTGGGAAGTGAAGAAGTGTCCCTGTTTCGATCAGGAAATTGATTGCTGCGGAGAAAGGAAGGCGCCAGGTAAGTTATGAACACAGGAAGGAGGTTTATCAACCTCTCCACTGGGCTGTATTCAACTTATCCGCAAGCTCTGAAAGTCTGATTCTGGAAAATATAAGAGACATTGGGGGGCTGTAGGAAGGGCTGCAGCTCAGCATTACAGCATTCACTTTACACACAAGAAGTCAATCCCTGACATCTCTTAAGTAGAACTGGAAAAGACTCCTGCCTGAAATCCTGCAGGGCCAGATTGTGTAGACCAGGGTTTCCCAAACATGGGTCTCCAGATGTTTTTGGACTACAACTTCCATCATCTCTAGCTAGCAGGACCAGTAGTCAGGGATGATGGAAACTGTAGTCAAAAAAACAGCTGGAGACCCATGTTTGGGAAACCCAACGTTGCTGTTCTTCAACGTTGAGTCCCTAGTTCTGTTGGCCTACAACTCCCATCACTCCTGACAATTGGGCTAAGGTGGCTGGGGATGATGGGGGTTGTAGTTCAGCAGCATCTGGGGACCCAGCATTGAAGAACGCTGGTGTAGATGATACTGAGCAAGGTGGACCAATGGTCTGTTTCAGTATAAGGCAGCTTCCTATGTTCCTATGAGTGACATCAATGCAGGGTTTCCCATGATTAGTTAGCCAGCTGACCACATGAGAAAGCTCCGTTGGGTAAGTAACTGAAGCCACCATGGTTTATCCACCAACTCTTTGAATGGCTAATAACACTCCTGTGGATTATCTTAGTCGTCAAGCTGTGAAATAATGTTTCAGGCAGTCCTTTTGTAAATTCAGGGTGATGCATCCTCAAGCAAAGTGTATGCACACAAGAAAAGACACACATTCACAAATACCGAACATGCTGGTTTCCAATAAGTTACTACATGCAGGAATACCAGATTGCAAGTCCTCATAGTCTTTGATGTCATTGCCTCGAGTGTTCTCTACGATTTGCTCTATTTCCTTGTCTGTTAGATACTGTACGTTGTCGTTTTGACTTCTGTTCAGTTGTTCAGCTATGATGGATCCTTGGAGGCTCAAGTAACTCCTTGGGATCTGTTAAATTACATTGAAAATCAATTATGCTCTGAATGCCGTGTCTCTTTTCATTTGTATATAGCATTTCATTTATTCATTTGAGGATTCAGAAACAAATTCCCAACAAATGTTTCTGAAGCAGAATATGCAACTGAGAGGGGGAAATGGTGAATAAAGAAGCCATTGTTTTTCATTCTGCCCCACTTTCTTCATCATCATCAGTGTTTCCTTTCCACTGCAGTATGCCTTCTGCCAAGAAAACATTATTCATGTCACTGTCCATTGTGACAAAATTATATTACTTACATTAGTTATAATGTCACTAAATTATTCTGTCCTAATCATTACAGGATGATCATATTTGCTGCACTGACTTAAGTTCCGGATATGGGACAAATAAGTGAACATTGGCAATTTCTGCTGCTCCTTTTGTTGGAATTCTTTAACATGGAGAAGGGAAAGAGAAGTTTCCTTCTACTGCTACAATTCAATCAGAAACATTCCTGCCCCCATTTACCATATTTTTCATCTCATAGGACGCTCCGTCCCATAGGACGCACCTACTTTTTTTTGGGGGGGGGGGAAATAAAGGAAAATTTTTTTTCCTTTATTTCCCCCCCAAAACCAGGTCGGGGAACAGTGGGATGGCGGCGCTGCGCCTCCCCGCTGTCCCCCGAGCTTGTGGGGCTGGCCGATGTCTGCCTGGCGCGAGGGGCGCTCTATTTCAGGGCGCCCCGCACGTCGGGCGGCAGGCTACTGTCTGCAGCATGGGGAGCCCTCTGTTTCAGGGCACCCCACGTGCCCCCCCCGGTGCGCAAGGCTTGCGGGCACCTGCGTGAAGCATGAGGCATCCTCCAAAGGGCACCCCGTGCTCCGCGCTGCAGGCTGCCGCCCGCAAGCCGTGCGCGCCCGGGGGGAGATCCCCCGGGTGCGCAAGGCTTGCCGACACCTGCGCGGAGCACGGGGCGTCCTCCGGAGGGCGCCCTGTGCTCCGCGCTGCCGGCTGCCGCCCACAAGCCTTGCGCTCCTGGGGGAACTCCCCCCGGGTGTGTAAGGCTTGCGGATAGCTTCCTGGAGCCTGGAGAGCAAGAGACGTCGGTGCGCACCGATGCCTCTCGCTCTCCAGGCTTCAGCGAAAGCCTGCATTCGCCCCATAGGACGCACACACATTTCCCCTTCATTTTTGGAGGGGAAAAAGTGCGTCCTATAGGGCGAAAAATACAGTACATGAGAATGAGGTTACACCACAGTTCTGTGCAGAAGTAAATTGATGCATGAGCAGGTCTACACTGAGCAGCCTGCACCAAGCTACCAACCCAGGTGTCTTCCTTGCTCCCACCTCCAATCTGAAAGTCTGTGCATTCAGTGCAAACTTCTGCTACGAGGAAACCTTCACAGGTATAAGCTGCTGTTTGTGACATCAGGGGTGAGCGTGCAGCCCCCACTTGAACATTGATCAACATATTGCTTCTGAACCGTATTAAAGCTAAAGTTAAATGACCCCTGGACTGTTAAGTCCAGTAGAATTTGACTAAGGGGTGCAGCATTCATCTTCACTTTCAGGCCGAGGGAGCTGGCGTTTGTTTGCTGAAAGCTTTCCAGGTCATGTGGCCAGCATTACTAAACAGCTTCTGGCACAACAGGACATTGTGACGAGTGGCAGAGCTCATGGAAACACCATTTACCTTCCCACCAGAGTGGTACCTCTTTATCTACTCGTGCTGGTATGCTTCCAAACTGCTAAGTTGGCAGGAGCTGGGACAAAAAAAACAGGAGCTCACCCCGTCACATAGATTCAAACTGCCGCCCTTACGATCAGCAAGCCCAAGAGGCTCAGTGGTTTAGACCACAGCGCCACCCACATCCCCAGTATGAAAGAACAGAAGAAGAGTCCTGCTGCATCGGGCCAATGACCTATCTAGTCCAGCATCCTGTTCTCACAGTGGCCAACCAGATGCCTGTCAAAAACTCACAAGCAAGACTTGAGCACAAGACCACTCTCCCCTCCTGTACTTTCCAGCAATTGGTATACAGAAGCATTACTGCCTCTAGGTACGGAAGCAGAGCACAGCCATCACAGCCAGTAGCATTCATTCTGAATAGGGCTCATACGGGAAACCTTTAACCATCCAAAGCTGACGCGGTCTTCTACTGCAGGGAAAGGTACACACCAATCTCCCGACGAGTCTCTGTGAGCAAATAGAACTCCCAACGTCCTTCATATGACAAGTGATGGTGTAGATCAGCTGGCGCAGCCCATCCAGGCCTTCCAGAGTCCTGCAGGAGAGCTCACTGCAAAGAGAAAACACGAAGATAAGATATCCTTACTCAACTAAATGGCTGTTTCTTCACACTGCCATTTTTACCATCTGCCTGCCATTCCATTCCACCACTCCCCTTGAAGAGATATGCAGTGGGAGGAGGGCTGCTGAATTCAGGTCACGCTTGCAGGCTTTGCATACACATCTGGTTGGCCATTCTGAGAAAAGGATGTCGGACTAGATGGGCCTTTCACCTGATCCAGCAGAGCTCATCTTACGTTCTTAGGAAGTACACGAGGAGATGGCAGTAGAGGATAAAGAATCAGGGCTGCTGAGACTTGACTGGGCTTTAGAAGAAGGTTCTGAAAGAAGCCTCAGTCGAGTTCGGAGGACAATAGTTTGGAGCGGAATTTTCCTAGAGACAGAAGACACAAGTCTTGCTCCATGATGGTGAGTGGTCCGGCAAAGTTGCATGTTTAAGTGGGAAAGGCTTTCCGAGAGAGAAATCAGTCTACACAGCTCACACAAGCACAAGACACTGAACCCATAATACAATACAACTGAGTTGCAAAAAAGAAAAAGGGCTTTGGCCAAGGCACTGGTGAGTCTGCAGCAATATATTAGCATCAAGAACACAAAGAATCTGTACTGAGGATGCTGTACTTGGGCTGCAAGTATCCTAGCTGGTATGGATTGCTGTTGGACCCAATTCATCTACTGCCTAAGTACCAGATGCATGGGTGTAACCATGGTAGTATTCTGATTCAGTCTCCAAATGGCTGGGTATCAGAGCCAGCATCAATATAGCTGGAAAGAGGTGGCTGGCGAGTCAATGCAAGCTGCAACCTTATCCCAATTTATTGGTTTTTATATACTAAGCACTGCAGAGAGTTCACTGCATTTACAATTTGGGGTGGGTGGGAGAATGTGACATCGTACTTACTGTAAGTGTTTCATTGTGATGTCTGGGAAGCCAGTGGCTCTCGGGCCAGAAGGAGATCGACAGAGAGCCAGGACATATGCTCTCAGGGTGGCGATCCGTTCAACGCGGAATTTAGTTTCGATCAAGTCAAGGTGTGTCCCCACTACCAGCACAACTGAATTTGGAGCCTTGGCCTAGAAAGAATTTTTAATTTTTATTTGGCCCAAGCAAGCTTCACCGGGTTCAAATGCAAAGTGACCTGTTTATTGAGCATCCATCCCGATTCCTTTGCACAAAGCTTGCACAGAAGTTTTATGTCCTCTCCTTTATTGCATATTCATTCTGATTTGTTTGCAGGAGAAAAGTAACATTTTTTTGAGGACTAGGGCAGATCCACACTATATATTCGAAGTACATCCAATGCACATCTAAAGCATGTTATTTCCCCCAAAAGCAAACTACAGCTACCCCAAAAGCAAACTACAGGGGCAAACTACAGCTCCCAGGATCCTTTGGGGGAAGTCACATGCTTTAAATGTGTGTTGGATGTGCTTTAAATGTATGATGTGGACCTGGCCCTAGTCACTCTCGTTGACTTGTCCATAAGACTGGATTACATCCATCAGAACTTGCTCATCCTTGACGCAGTAAGAAATCAGAAAGAAGAGAATAGGACCTCCTGGCTCTACCATGTGCAGGCAAATGTTTACAAGAGGAACACTGCCACTCTCAGATGCATGTCTTGTAGACTGGAAGTGTTTAAATACATATTTGTGAAGTAAACAGTTGGCGTACATGAGGTCCAGAGAAAGTCTGTTTTCAGTCCAAAGTGATTAGAGTTTCAAGATGGAACAGTAAAAGTGAATGGTGGTTTTAGCCAAGGCTGTGTACACATTAGTGTTTACTTCAGCTTCCAGTGTGCTCCCACTGCTGGTGTATGAAGTAGAGTACACAATCAATATACCCTGAAGTCTTTTGATAAGTGTTCCAAGGGTTTTCCCTCAAACCAGCTTTCAGCCGATTTCAAAACGTAAGCTGCAGTTAAGCTGAGGTGTGTACATTTCAGATAGCCACTGCGTAGATGACAGCACACGCTCAGATGACAAGCTTTCACTGAACTGGCGTTTGGAGAAGTTGCACAAATAGGGAAACAAATCAGGTAATGTGCGTCAGGGGAAGACATCTCCACCTCCTCTCTGGCATGTACAGTGACATAAAACAAGTGACTTGAAACACAAGGAGAATAGTTTCCTCCATTTTGTTTCAAGTCACTTCACAGCGTTTCAAGCTGCTAATGCGTACATAGCCCCAAAGTCTTATTAATGAAATTCTGACACTAGTCTGCACTACCTCCACTGGTACACTGGATTCTCCCACCAGTGCATAAAAAGAAGTCCTGCAAGGCAGCAGTGACGCCTTACTCACCTCAATATTTAGCAACCAGAACTGAAGATTTTCAACAGCTTCTTCCCCCAGTGCCAAGTTCCAGACGACGACATACAATGCCTTATCTGTGAAGAAACACTGATTGACTGTCGACATACTGGCAGGGCCTCCAATATCCCAGACGTTAAACTCAACTGAATCAACCTAATTGGACAAAGAGAAACATTGAAAGAGAGAGACAACATCCATAGCGGTTAAAAGTAAATCACATGAAGATAATAGTCAATGCATAATAAACTCGTGCACCGCCCCTCCCTCCCGCAAAGTAGCTTCATAATGTTCGACAGTAGGGTATCAATGCGTATTCATGCTCCAGCTGAAGAAAGAAGATCTTGTCAAGGGCGGCTATCACTTCCACAGGAAATGTAAGCTAATTGCTCACTGCTAAGGCAGGCGTCATCTGCCGAGACTGGGGAAGAAGCAGTGCTCCCGTTCCTTCATTAAATCAATTGGCCTTTTTCTGTCTCTCAAGAGCGCACGGCTAATTTTGGCTGGGAAGGGCCCCTCTCCTTTCCTTCATATGTCAGGGGAGAGGAATATTATTGCCATCAACCCACACCCCACTTCCCTCAAACCGACCAGTACATTTTACAAAAGAAAAAAATCTGTTGATGAAGCAAAGCAGGACTGCCTAACATCTGTTCAGATAAAGGTAAAAAGATGCTCAAGGTGTGAAAGGAGATGCCTGGAAAAGGAACTTTTACACAGAGAAACATATATTCAGGCTATAATCTGCAATGACCTAGCTTGAGACAAGTTTAATTAATGGCTGCCTAGCTTGTAGGAGTATGCCCCGGCTTTAAGATCAGCTTCTGAGGCCCTGTTCCTTGGTCTGTTGACAAGAGATGTTGCAATGAGGGGAACCAGGAGCAAGACTTTATTGGTGGCAGTTCCATGTCTGTGGAACTCTCCCCCCTTGAAATATACGTGGCTGTATCATTGTCAGTTGTAAAAAACAACTACTACTAGAGTCATACAGCACTTTAATCTGCATTGTATTAACCACTGGCCCTGTTCATTTTTGAGGGATGCAATGTGGTTTTGATTTGACGCTGTTATACATTATTATGGTTTATTGTGGAATTTCACACACTCTGCTGTGAGGGCACCTGTGCTCTGAAAGGTGTTTTATTTTGACATCTTAATCTAAATATACATAAATACATAAGCCAAATTAATTTCCATCTGGATGCCCAGATTCTGGACTGGCTTCAAGTCAGAGCTGGCCCTAAGCTTGCAGCGATGACATCATCATGCTGCAGGGCTGAGAGGCTTCAAAAGGCCGAGCCCAATTCAGAGTGGATCCAGATGACAGGACTAAGGGTCCTATCCAAAATGCCCCAGAGCGGCAATTCCATGTCCAGCAAAAGGAGTCCTTGTTCCATGTGTGTACACTCACACATGGAACAATGAGGAAAAAAGCCGATACAGATCTTCTCTTTCTCTCCAGGCCTATTTGTCTTCCAGGTTGAGGGGGAGAGGGCAGAACAAGTGTGCCAACTCCATCTCTATTGCCATCCTTGTTGCCCTCTGTGAGTAGAAGGATGACCTGAGCCATGGAACCCTCTTAAAGTGTTTGCCTTCAGGGTCAGTTCAACGAAAGAAAGGGAGAAGTGGGGATGATAATGATGATGATGATGATGATGATAACAACAACAACAACAACAACAACAACAACAGCTAAACAGCGGCAGCTAAAAATGCCAATGCAATTCTGGGCTGCATCAATAGGAGTATAGCATCTAGATCAAGGGAAGTAATAGTGCCACTGTATTCTGCTCTGGTCAGACCTCACCTGGAGTACTGTGTCCAGTTCTGGGCCCCACAGTTCAAGAAGGACATTGACAAACTGGAACGTGTCCAGAGGAGGGCAACCAAAATGGTCAAAGGCCTGGAAACGATGCCTTATGAGGAACGGCTAAGGGAGCTGGGCATGTTTAGCCTGGAGAAGAGGAGGTTAAGGGGTGATATGATAGCCATGTTCAAATATATAAAAGGATGTCACATGGAGGAGGGAGAAAGGTTGTTTTCTGCTGCTCCAGAGAAGCGGACACGGAGCAATGGTTCCAAACTGCAAGAAAAAAGATTCCACCTAAACATTAGGAAGAACTTCCTGACAGTAAGAGCTGTTCGACAGTGGAATTTGCTGCCAAGGAGTGTGGTGGAGTCTCCTTCTTTGGAGGTCTTTAAGCAGAGGCTTGACAACCATATGTCAGGAGTGCTCTGATGGTGTTTCCTGCTTGGCAGGGGGTTGGACTCGATGGCCCTTGTGGTCTCTTCCAACTCTATGATTCTATGAACAACAATTTTATACCCCGCCCATCTGGCTGGGTTTCCCCAGCCACTCTGGGCAGCACCTGACAGAATATTAATATTAAAAATAATAAAACAATAGAACATCAAATATTAGAAACTTTCCTAAAAAGGGTAGCCTTCAGTTGTCTTCTAAAAGTCAGGTAGTTGTTTATCTCCTTGACATCTGATAGGAGGGCATTCCACAGGGCGGGCACCAATACCGAGAAGGCCCTCTGCTTGGTTCCCCTTGGCTTCATTTCTCGAAGTGAGGGAACCGCTAGAAGAACCTCAGAGCTGGACCTCTGTGTCAGGGCTGAACGATGGGGGTGGGGACACTTCTTCAGGTATCCTGGGATGAGTGCATTAACTCCATTTAATGCCATCCCCATCACCCTCCACAAATTCGAGAGCAACAGGGACTGTGGCAGAGGTCCCAGCTAGCTTGCTTGTCCCTGTTCTCCCCCTCACATTTTGGCTTGACTCAGAAAAAAACTGCCTTGAATAGGGCATCCCTCTCTCATAGTGCTAGAATATGTGTGTGTGTGTGTGTGTGTGTGTGACCCAATGAAATTGATTGGCAATGGATTTGGAGTGGACAAAAGCAAGTGCTTCTTCACACAACACATTCCTAATTTATGGAATTCAGTGCCAGAATATGTGGCAATGGTCACTAGCTTAGGCAGCTTTAAAGGTTGCAGACACAGGGAAACAAATCAGGTAATAAGCACCAGGTGAACACATCCATGCCTCTTTATGGGGGATAGACCAAGTCAAGGAGGATAGGACTATCAAATCAGCTATTGGCCTAGAGCAGGGGTAGGCAACCTAAGGCCCATGGGCCAGATGTGGCCCAATCATCTTCTCAATCCGGCCCACGGATGGTCTGGGAATCAGCATGTTTTTAGATGAGTAGAATGTGTGCTTTTATTTAAAATGCATCTCTGGATTATTTGTGGGGCATAGGAATTCATTCATCATCCCCCCCCCCAAAAAATATTGTCTGGCCCACCACATGGTCTGAGGGACGGTGGACCAGCCCATGGCTGAAAAAGGTTGCTGACCCCAGGCCTAGAGGGCTACACAGAACCTCCACGTCCAGAGGCAGTCGATCACTGAATACCAGTTGCTGGAAAGGCAACAGAAAAGGAAGCCGGAAGCCTCGTTGACCTTTGTGGAAAACATAGTTTTTAAAATTAAAAAATGCAAAAGGGCAAAAAAAGCCTGCTGGTATCATGGCATCACAGTGGGGTACCCAAAGGAGCATTCAAAACATTTTAAAATGTTTTAAAATTACAAATTTTGGGAGTATCTTGGGATGCCACAAACATGTGTTTGGAGGGGTGAATATGTCCTGATTACAGTCCCCCACCATCTATCTACAGTCGTACCTTAGTTTTCAAACGCCTTGGGAGTCGAACGCTTTGGCTCTCGGACGATCGAAAACTGGAAGTGATTGTCCTGGTTTTCGAATGTTCTTTGGAACCTGAATATCCAATACAGCTTCCGTGGCTTCTGATTGACTGCAGGAGCTTCCTGCAGCCAATCGGAAGCTGCACCTTGGTTCCCAAATGCTTTGGAAGTCAAATGGACTTCCAGAAGGGATTCTGTTCGACTTCCAAAGAACCACTGTATTTGGTTTGTCACTTTGACAAGGAGGAAGCCTTGTCCTGCTCTGCCTTGAGCTTGACACTCCAAGTCTAAGCTTTGTTTTACCTTTGATTTACCTTTGATTTGAGTCCAGCCGGTCTCTGAAGCTCCCACTTTGTGGTCTGGATGGTGCCGTCGCTGGGCATCGAATGGGAAGCTTTCCCCGTCTGCAGGATCTCAATCAGTGTGGACTTGCCCTGGCGCGGAGGACCCACCACAATCATTTTCATCAGGTTGCATTTCTCTGCTTTGCGTAGCTGGGCTCGCAAGTAAGCTAAAATGGTCTTGGGGCCTAGCAAGTGAAGGGATGGAAAAACTGCTTAACTGATCACAGCAGTATAAGAGGGATTTGCAAGGATTGTTTTAACACACCTTGAATTAAAGAGCACAGGTGGGGACAACAATTCCCAATTCAAATAGAAATGTTTTTAACGAGGAAGCAAATAGCCTTTGGGGCTGATTAGGCTGGATTAAAATGATGGGGGTGGGAGGGAAATCTCAAGTGGATGCTCTAACATGACCTTTAAAAATGAACATGAATGCGTACTTAATTCATCCAGGCCAAGGAACTGTAATTTCTAATTGTGGACTTATTTATAAAAGTATTTTTATGCTGCCACATAGGGGTAGGGGAGAAATTTGATTCAGTTCACATTTAAATGCAAATCTATCAAATGCACACTTTCCGAAACAATATGAGATCCAAAACACAGCCATCCTTTGAAACCCACACTTATTCGAATTTTGCAATGCAGCTCTCCAAGCAAAACAATGTGTACAAAAATGCATATATCAGGTTCATGTGCGAGTAAAAGTGATTTCAGTGAAAGCAACATGCAAAAATGCATTACATCAGGAGAAACAGCTTTGAAAGAAATGTGTACGTTAGTTCAAACCAGTCTCCTCCATCCCTAACCACCATATCGCTGATATGTCACTTTTAAAAACACTTTCACAGAAATAGTCAGACAACAGATAACAGTGCAAAATAAAACATGCATAACTACATCAGCAGCATCCCTAAAAGTACTGCCACATGTGCGACACAAAATATGTGCAACACAAAAGGGACCTTTATGAACTATGACAGAAAAAGGTTGCCCCGAGAACAAACCGATCAAGCCGAATTTGGATTGCATGGAAAGGTTTACAATTCCACTTTGTAACAACTGCAGCCTGGACAGATTCCACCCTGTTTTCTCCACCATTCAATAATAAATTCACCCAGGCTGAGTTTGGATTCTCTCTCTCTTCAAACAGCTGATATTAATAAAACCACAGGGAGGAAGCAGACTCACCCTCTTTTCTGATCTCTGCAGGAAGGTTGCCAATCTTTAGCTCTTCAATATCCAGCTGCCAAAGATTAACCAGCTGGCCAAGTTCAGGAGGAAGTTCTTGTATGCCGGCGTTACTGCGCAAAAAATAAACAAACACACCCACCGGCCAATCAACGGCCTTCCTTGAGAGGGGCATCTACATGATGGTGGCCACCAAATTTTGACAAATGCAAACATTTGAGGTGAAACGTAAAGGGCTCCAGCTTGGGTGTAAACCTTTAAAGAATTCAATTGGAAAGAAGTGATCGAACTAATGAAATTTCTTGGGGTTTGGGGCCACACAGAAAGCATTAATGTAAATGTGTTGGCCAACCTGCCCCTTGCCAAACTCTGGATGTCCTGTTAGATAAAGTTCGAGGCAGGTGAGGAAATTTCTGGAGGAGTGGGCAAAACCGAGAATTACCACCCATTTTCACCTAAAAGCGAAATTATGTTTGCTTTACATCGCACCTTCCACTAATGAGTCAAAAGTGGCACAAGTAGTTCTCCTTCACTCAGTTTTATTCTTTTTACCTCACAACAAATCTATCAGGTGGTTAGGCCTGGCCCATGGTCAGATTCTGATTGGCCCAAGGTCACTCAGTGAGCTTCATGGCTGAGGGCTGAGTTGAACCTGTGAGTCCCCAGTCCTAGAGTTATTGGAGGCCCTTGTCCCCCCCCCCCACAGAACTACAGTTCCCAGGGTGGTTTAACAACCAATGCCTCTCCACATGCAACTCTGGGAACTGTAGTTCTGCAAGGGAACAGGGGCCTTCTAACTACTCCCAGAATCATAAAATTACAGTGGTACCTCAGGTTAAGAACTTAATTCGTTCTGGAGGTCTGTTCTCAACCTGAAACTGTTCTTAACCTGAGGTACCACTTTAGCTAATGGGGTCTCCTGCTGCCGCCGCACGATTTCTGTTCTCATCCTGAAGCAAAGTTCTTAACCCGAGATACTATTTCTGGGTTAGCAGAGTCTGTAACCTGAAGTGTCTGTAACCTGAAGCGTCTGTAACCCAAGGTACCAATGAATAGAGTCGGAAGGGACCACGTAGGTCACCTACTCCAGCACCCTGCAATGCAGAAATCTTTTTTCCCCAACGTGAGGCACGAACCCACTACCCTGAGATTAAGAGTCTCATGCTCTACTGACTGAGCTCTCAGCACCTTTAACAAACCACAGCTCCCAGAATTCTTTAGGGGAAGCCATGACTGTTCAAAGTGGTATCATGTTTAAATGTTCCGTGTGAATTAAGCCCTAGTCAGACACGCTGACTAATGGGCGGGCAACCTTTTTTCTTTTTGCAGAGTGCTGCAATCCCCCTCAGAGATAATCTGTTGAAATATACTCTGAGTCGATTGTGAATTTCATGCTCTTTATTCAGCTCATAGTAGCAATGAATGAAACTTTCCCCAAAATGGACTTCCGGGTTAGCGCCATCGGCAAATGGTGGAGTTCTTCCGACCGGAGGAACGGGCTCCGTGGAAACTGGGTCTTCCCGCCGCAGCGAAGGCGGGGACCTGCTAGAAATCCCAGGTGGAGGAAGCCTGGGAACGTGGGGTTCGGCAGAGCACCAGGAGCGCCTCCCCTGCTTGTGGGGAACCCCATTTTGGGGCTCCGGAGCGAAGTAGGGTGAGCGACGCAGTGCTGCGAACTGATTGCTACTTTCACGGAGGGAAGCCGCATTGCCATTGCCGGAGAGCGCTGACTTTTTCCTGTTGACAATTGGACTCTAAACAAGTACCCGTGAGTAGAAATGGAAAATTGGATCAAGAAACACCCTAATTTGGCATCGAAGCGGGAAGGTTCAAAACAGGAAGTCCGCCTTCCGCTTTTTGTAAATAGACTGAAGCAAAAACCTTGTAAGCTAATAGCCTGGAAAATTGGTTTGCAAAGGTTGAAACTTCCTTCATTTATAACCACTAAAATCCCCAACTTGACCGTTTAAGCCTGCAGGAGAGGGAGTAAAGAAAAATAAGTTTCCACCGTCTCAAACCTGGGAACGGGGGTCAGAGACAGAAATTGTCTGAGACGTCCATTGACTGTGAATGGAACATTTTGACAGATAGCTAAAAAAGAGAAACAAATTGATTTTAATGTTGCCTTTTGCATTCTAAAGAAACAAAATACTTGGAAACTGAAAGTAACTTTCTTTTGTTGGATTTGCTTTAAAAAGACGGTTACAAATAGAAATTGTCTCCTCTAGAGGGAGCTTGTCAAATTGTTGCTGCAGCTTACTTGAGGATCTCACAGCTGCAAGATTAAGATCGTGGAAACAGACTGTGACCTTGAATAAAAATGTGTGTGGAAAAAGTTCTGGTGCTTGCCTTTTGCAAGACGAGCGCTTTGCTGGAGCAGCTGCATAAGAAGATGGATTTGATGAATGAGAAGTTGGATTTGATGACTGTTGTAGTCAGGGAATGTGAACAAACAGGGAATATTGACTCAGAAATTATACAGGGACCAACTCAGGAAATTGGTTCGACTGTGCAAATGCAAGGGCAGATGATAATGGAGGAGGTTGCGATTGTACCTCAAGCAATACAAATGGAGAGACCCGAGGCCCTGCAGGATCATAAGCCGTTGTTTTGGAAGATTGAATTTGGAATGGGCCAGAGGGAGTCTGGAGCTGAGGAGGCTCTTAAACTTGGAGGGACTTTGAAATATGTTGTTAAATATTGTTTGGATTATATTGATGACTGTGGGGAGTGGGACTGTGGGGAATGGGCTGGTTTGATGAGAGGAGATGGAGATAATTATGGGTTGAAATCCCCCAGAGATCTGCTCCTCAATGAGTATAAACAACAAGAAGAAGATTTGCAGAAGGGGCATGGAAGAGATTTAAGAGCCTCGGACATAAGACTTCCAGGTTGATGGACTAAGATGGAATGGACAGTAAGGACTGACATAACCCGAGACCAGGAAAAAGGGACGTTGGATGAAAATTGGAAAATCTATAAAGAAAATTTTTTAATTTGGGGAACTAGTGTAAAATTAATGAATATTAGGGAAAATGTTGGAATGAAACTGTTTGGCTTTAGTAGAAATGATATAAGGAGTTATGTATAAATAAGCATTAAATTTTAAATCTCAAGGTGTTTTACGGTAAGATAAGGTCAAATAAAGTAACGTAAAAATTTTTTTTAGCAGAAACATTGCAAAATTAATAATTGTTAGAAGGATGTTTGAAGGATATTATATGATTTTAGCAGGAATGATATAAAGGGGTTGGGAACAACTGACTGTTAATTGGTGAAAGGAGGAAAAGTAAAGTTACATTATATTAAGATAAATTACAGGACTAAAATTTTAAAAAGAGGGAAAGGATTTGCTGAAATGGATAATTAATCTAGAATACAAAAAAGGGAGGTGTGAGGAGGTCATGGAAACAAGCTAATGAAAGAATAGAAAGGAGATATGATGCTTTTTCTTTTTTCTAATTTTGTTCTTGTTTAATGGGTTTTATTTTTCTGTTTTTTTCTTTTTTTATACTGTGGTATGTTGTTTGGTTTTTGTGTAACATGGTATGTTCATTTTTTCTTTTTGTAATTGTTGAAACTTTAATAAATATCATTTATAAAAAAACAACAACAAGATGATGAGGGGGAAAAAAGAAACTTTCCCCAAAATGTCTAAGCTATATATACATTATTTACACAATGGCTTCCGTGTGATTGGCTAATTCCGGGCTGCTCCTGTAGGCCAATCAGGTTGCGGATTCAGCTCCTCCAGAAGCCTGATTGGCTGCTCCTGCAGGCCAATCAGGTCGCTGATTCACTTCTACCTGGAGCTGGATTGGGTGGCTCCTGTGGACCAATCAGACTGCTGCATTCTGGATCCTATTATTCTAGGATTCAGCTCAGTACATAACATCTGTCAAGGGCCAGAGATGTGCAGGGCCAGAGGGAGGAAAGTGGGCGAGGTCAACCCTTTCCCTCTCTCTCCTCCAGCAGTCAGTCAGATATCTCCTAAACTGCTCACTGGCAGAGGGCTTTTGAAATTAGACCAAGAGGCACAAGCTGAGGGGTGCAGGTTGTGCCCCTGTGCTCTAGCCAGTGCACCACACAGCCTCTGCAGAGCACACAGGGAGGATCAAATGAAACATTCAAGGATTATCAAGGGATAGCAGCAAGAGTTTCCATGACACCAGCCACCTATCCCACAGTGCGCAATACCTGAACTTACTTTCCCAAGTAAAGCTCCGATAAGCCTTTCAGAAGGCAGACTGACTGCGGGACGGAGTCTAGATGGTTGTCATTGAGACACAAGACTTCCAGAGACTCGCACAGGAATTCAGGAAACTCCAAGTTGGAACCTGGGGAGGGGAAAAAGGCAAACAGCAAGCAAATGTGGAAGATGAATGCAGAAGTATGAAGTCGCGGGCAGTTTGTTTAACAGAATTTTACTTAGCCAACAGAATTTGCATGCCGCTTAGCTGTAAAAATGTCTAGGTGGTTGATGTAAATTAAAACATATGTTTTATGTAAACTAAAACAGAATACCTGGGTGGTATTCAATTAAGTTCTACTCCAGAGCAGCCCACTGAAATTAATGAACACATGGCTAAATTAGGGCCATTCATTTCAGTAGGTATACACTGAGTAAAACTTAGTTGAATACTATCCATTGAAACTGTTGACAAAAGCTGAGAGTTAAAAACAAGTTAACTTTTTTTGTGCAAAATATAGACAAAAACCAGCAGTTTAAAATATTTGCATAATAAAATTACATACTGAAACATGTATCATCTTTACAGATCTGGGTAGACAAAAAAGGATTTTAGCAGGCTCCAGAAACAGTACAGCAAATCGTTTGAACTGACATAAGGCACCTTCCTGTGTTATTTATTTTTTTGTCAATCATTGTGTTCATTACAGTTGATTGACCAAAAAACAAAGCCCAAAACATAGGGGGCTGCTTCAACTGGAATGCTAAGTTAACCTCAACAGCACACTTGCTCCTCTGGTGAAATGTTTTGCACTGGTGGAACGATGTAGCACAAGCAAATACATAAGCAGGTGATGGGTAACTTCACTGCACAATAGACTGTTCTGTCTGTTGTGCCACGAGTTTGTTTCTACTAGCAAAACCAATGTGATGGATTCAACTGTTGTGCAACAGTAAAACTGACACGTTTTGCCTTTCCACTAGTGAGTTGCATTCAATGCAAAATGCACTCACTGTGGACACACTGAAATTAATGAACACCACTTACTTGGGCCTATTAATTTCAGTGGGTCTACTCTTGAGTAAAACTTAGCTGGCTACAATCCTAAATCAGAATGTCAGTAGCACTAATTAATTACTGACACTGACAAGGTAGGAACTAATTTATCATAACTGGTCTGAGAGAGATGACATGTTGCCTCAGATATGTTGCCACCTGTTCGGTAATAGATCAGTCTTCTCAAGGAAGATACACAAAAGAACATTTATGGAAAGACCAGGAAACTGCCTCAAGAGAGGATAAACGATGCATTCTCTAACCCCTTGATAAAAATCTACAGTAGGAGAACACAGGAGAGCCTGTTTCAACCTCCGAATGCTTACAAGAACATCACACATTTTTTATGGCAGTCTTCTTCCACAGACAAGGCTCCCTGAGCAACTTAAGTCAGATGAATAGAAACAACAGCAAATCATTAGCAGTGAATGTGGGCTTTAAAATGGCCTATTTAAAGAGGTGGAGACAATGACAGATCGCCTTGCTGTCATTCTCTCCCCTTGCTCACAGGGTAGTTGATTTTACATGCCTCTGGGTTGAATCCAACCAAGGCCCCATCTACGCCATGCATTCAAAGCAGCTACGGCCCTTTTCAGACAGAGATGACTTGGCCACTGTACTCCATGCTCTGGTAATTTCCAGACGGGATTACTCCAATGCGCTCCATGTGGGGCTGCCCCTTGAAGACAACTCGGGGAAATGCAGCTGTCAGATTACTGGCTGGAGTTCCATCTACATCTCATATAACCCCATATTAAAACAGCTGCATTGCCTGTCAGTTTGTTTCTGGGCCCAATTCAAGGTGCTCATGTCGGTGTTTTTAAAGCCCTAAACGACTCAGGTCCCAAATATCAGAAAGACCGCCTCCTTCCCTTCAGCCTATAACTTCCAGCGAATGCTCTAGATGTACCTCTTTCCCCTGACTTTTGATACTCAAGATGTATATTTTAAGGACCCACCTTATTCCTGTGTTTTGAAAGGCGTTTTAAACTTTAAAAAGGTGTTTTGAAAGGTGTTTTAAGGAGATCCCTATTCCCCTCTCAGGATGCGGGTGGTGCTGTGGGTTAAACCACAGACGCTAGGACATGCCGATCAGAAGGTCGGCGGTTCGAATCCCGGCAACCGGGTGAGCTCCAGTTGCTCGGTCCCTGCTCCTGCCAACCTAGCGGTTCGAAAGCACCTCAAAGTGCAAGTAGATAAATAGGTACTGCTCTGGCGGGAAGGTAAACGGCATTTCCGTGCGCCGCTCTGGTTCGCCAGAAGCGGCTTAGTCATGCTGGCCACGTGACTAAGCTGTATGCCGGCTTCCTCGGCCAATAAAGCAAGATGAGTGCCACAACCCCAGAGTCAGTCACGACTGGACCTAATGGTCGGGGGTCCCTTTACCTTTACCTATTCCCCTCTCAAAGATACCATTCCCAGAGTTCCCTGGGAAGAGGGAACACCAGTTCTGTGATGGGAATAGGGGTCTCCTAACAACCCTTGACCTCTTTAAGATACTTCCCAGGATTCTTTAGGGGAAGCCATGACTTCTTAAAGTGGTGTAATACTGCTTTAAACGTGTGATGCGGATGGGGTCTCAGTCAATGCACAAGAGGAATGGCTTCTGCTTGCACAATTGAACTTTCTTTCCTCTCCTCCCACTGTGTGCCTTCACAACTGCTCTGGGGAGCTAGGGAAATCAGCAGAGCAGATTTTTTCCCCTTTTGGAGGAAGTAGGGGATCATAGAATCATAAGAGTTGGAAGGGACCCTGAGGATCATCTAGTCTAATCCCCTGCAAAAGCAGGAATATGCAGTTGTCTCATACACGGATTGAACTTGTAACCTTGGCATTATCAACACCATGCTCTAACCAACTGAGCTATCCAGGCAGGATGGAGTGGAAGTCCCATGGTGCAGGCAGAAGTCATTCTGCTCATGCAATGACTTAGTTGGACACAACTCTCTGTGAGCAGAGGAAGAGCAATAATGAAGAGAAGAATAGTGATGATAATAATTTGCATGCTGGATCCTTCTTGCCATGACCAATGGATTGCAACCAGCCCTCCCCTCCTCATAAGCTCCCACCCAGCCCTTCATTCCCCACATTCCATACCCGAATCGGTGCCAGAACGTGCTCTGCTCCTTGTAGTGAAAAATGAAATCCGCTTAGTTCTGCACCCTTCGCCAGCTCTGTAGGCAAATGCAAACAAAGACCAATGAACCAGAGAGCCCTCCTCTGTGGGACTGCTCCAAAACCAACACGAAGAACTCACTTTCCAAGCTGGTTCCTCGAGAGATCAAGTGATTTCAGCTGCCTGCAAGTCCACTTCTCCTGAGAAGGTAATGTGACTAAGCGGTTTCCTGAGAGCTTCAAGGACACCATTGCCTGAAAGGGGAAGCGACAGTTTTGAGGGGTCAGTAATGGATAATCGGTTAAAAGTTCCAGTAGTTTCACACAACGAAGGTAGAGCTGAAAATTATCAACAACAACAAAACAAAAACAACAACAACAAAAGAAACTTTTTTTGAGCTTATCCTGAACCATTGCAGGAATCTCAGTCCACGCCTGGAGATTATTTGGCAAACTGGACTACCTGATCTTGCCATCCAAGATGTGTGGGTGCAACAATTTTAATACGCTTTAAACATTGTTGAAGGAAGCAACAGACTTCACCATGACTTAGCTCATCCACTTCCTCCTTCCACCAAGTTGAAATAACGGTAGAATTCCAATCTCTGTTAAGCGAGCTGAAATCTTGCCAGAGAGAGCTTTCTGAGGGAAAACCATCAGAAAATTGCACCTCTTTCTCTCCTTCCAAATATTTCGCTCCAGAATTTGCCTCTCACAAAAAGAATGGAGAATTTTGGAAGGCTATTTGTGCTTAGCCTTCTGGATGTTGTTGGACCTCAAATCCCATCAGCCCCAGCTGGGATAGTCAATGATCAGGAATAATGGGAGTTGTAATTCAACAACATCTGGAGGGCACCTCGTTGGCTAACACTTATTTATATGGTATGGTGTTTTATGGAATGACCTGAGCAAAGAACACAGAAAGGGAGGAATGATCCCTGCCCCAACAAAGAGCAGAACCCTTATGGTTCATTTTGGTTAGGCATATGGACTAAGTGGCATGTGGTCTAAACCACTGAACCTAGGGCTTGCCGATCAGAAGGTCGGTGGTTTGAATCCCCGCGATGGGGTGAGCTCCCCTTACTCGGTCCCAGCTCCTGCCAACCTAGCAGTTCGAAAGCACGTCAAAGTGCAAGTAGATAAATAGGTACTACTCTGGCGGGAAGGTAAACGGCGTTTCTGTGTGCTGCTCTGGTTCGCCAGAAGCGGCTTAGTCATGCTGGCCACATGACCTGGAAGCTGTCTGCAGACAAACGCCGGCTCCCTCGGCCAGTAAAGTGAGATGAGCGCTGCAACCCCAGAGTCGTCCACGACTGGACTTAACGGTCAGGGGTCCCTTTACCTTTACCTTTATACAAGTGTAACAGCATTGGTAGTTTGCAATGGGAATTAGGAAACTCATATTCTAGTTCAACAATAGGTTAACTTGTGCTTGAACTACAAATTTCTCAGGAAATTCAAATTCCATTTCACAGCTGTCAACATCTGCCCCTGAACCATTGATTTCATAGGTCTTTTCGTCTACAGAATGACCCTATATTTTTGGTCAGCAGCAAAGAATATCTCTGGGGAAGAGCGATAGTATAACTTCATGCTATGAAAAGAAATAGTCTTAGGTTCAATCCTTCACACTTCCAGCTGGGAAGGACTCCTGGGTGAAACACCATGAGAGCTGCTGCCAGACAGTGTCAACAATATTGACCTAGCTGGCCTGATGGCCTGACTTGGTTTAAGGCAACTTCCTATATGAACGGTATACGGTAGTCATATCAGACTCATGATTTCCCTGGATCCCCAGCTGGTGAGACACTGCAAGCTTGCCAGGGACTCTGGTTTCTAAATTACTGCGATTCTTGTGGTGCTGCACTGTTCCAATAGCATAATGTATGACAGCATAGCAAGAGTGGTGGCACAGAGAAAAGATAAGCCCAGGAAAAGATGCCACAGCAGCACCACCTAGTGTTCCAAAGGCTGGACTGGCATGTGCCTTCCTAGCCATGTATCTGATTCCTTCAGGGAAACAAAGCCGTGTTTATGAGAGCTGCTCAGATCCTATGCTGTCTAATGCTCAGGAATCCAAAGCCAGTTTATGCAGCCAACTTCAGCCCCCACATACCATATTTACTTGAAGGTAATGCACACCTTTTTTGCCAAATTATGTCACAAAAATTAGGGTGCACATTTGATGGCGCAAAATTCACTGTAGTTATATCAGACTCATGATTTCCCTGGACCACTAGCAGGAAAGTATGGGGTTAACTGGAAAATATGGTTGCTGGAGAATTTGAACGAAAACAGAAGTGAAAATTGTTTGCTTGTTTGTCCCACATCTGAAGTGGGAATCAGGCCGGAGAATATCAATTGCTGTTGTTGTTTGTTTTTCAGTCTGTAAACAATCCACAATCAATGACTCCTCCCCACCCTTTAAATTTGTTTTTCCTTTGCATTGAAATGAATGGTGTGGAACTAATGACTTCCTTAATTATGTTAAATCTCTAACTTTCATGATTTATGTTAAATAGTGGAAAGCAAGATGGGGGGAAAATGTACTCTTTGGCAGAGATCAAACTGCAGTGGAACGGAAACAGCACTGATTATGACAAAGACAGCTGCCTTCTGACATCCCTGCTGGAAATACAGGCATATACTGGACCATTCTGAGAGGGGGTAGCTTTTCCCCACATCAGCAACACACAAGGGCTTCAGTCGCCACAACCACCATGAGTGACTTCACCATTTCTTGTTCCAGAGTGGACTATTCAATCCCAATTAGCAATTAATTCCCCCAAAGGACAGCTGGGAGCCAAATGGAACAATGCTGTCTGAAGGAGGTCTGAGAACACACACACAAAAAACCTCCTGCAGGAATTCATTTCTTACATTTCTATCCTGCCCGCTTTCTAGGGAGGTTTGAGGAGGTGTACATGCTCCTCCCTTCACCTGGTTTTATCCTGTGAGGCAGGTGAGACCAAAAGATAAGGAGTGGTCCAAGGTCACCCAGTGACTGTCTGGGTTGAGGCCCTGATTTTGGTTCTTCCCATTCCTAGTCTGATTTTCAGAGTGGTGGCTAACCCATGGCCTTCTTGCTGTTGCCAAACTACAACTCCCATCATTCCTGACAGGGCTCATGGGAGGTAGAGTACAGCTCAAGTTGAAGGGCCACAGTTTAGCTACCTCTGCTCCAATCACTAACTCTGCACTGGTTCTCTATAACTAAAAGGTAAAGGGACCCCTGACCATTAGGTCCAGTCATGGCCGACTCTGGGGTTGCGGCGCTCATCTCGCTTTATTGGCCGAGGGAGCCGGTGTACAGCTTCCGGGTCATGTGGCCAGCATGACTAAGCCGCTTCTGGCGAACCAGAGCAGCGCACGGAAACGCCGTTTACCTTCCCACCAGAGCGGTACCTATTTATCTACTTGCACTTTGATGTGCTTTCGAACTGCTAGGTTGGCAGGAGCAGGGACCTAGCAATGGGAGCTCACTCCGTCACAGGGATTCGAACCGCCGACCTTCTGATCGGCAAGTCCTAGGCTCTGTGGTTTAACTACTACACTGGTATTGTGGCTTTAGCAAGCTAGATTTTGTAGCCGGTTCAAAAGGTCCGTTCGGAATCCTATCACGCAGCGCACCCTTTCGACTGAATTCCATCTAGGTTCCTCTGCCACTCTAGGGACACAAAAGTAATTGGGGAAGTGATTATATCTACATTTACTCTCTGAAATAAAGAAGGCAACCAAAAGCGTAGTGACACTTACTTCGAGCTGGAAGAGACCCTGGGGAACTTCTTTCAGGGAATTATCAGAAAAATCCACTTCCCTGAGATGATTTTTCCAGAAAACAGCCAAAGTATCCGGGAGGAATTCAATTGCATTTCTAGCGGCTTTGCAGCATTTCTAGAATTGAGAGGGAAAAGAAAGTCTGTATGTGGACAGAAATCCCCAAGGCATTATATACTCTTCAAGGGAGCTCACTGGGCAGAATCCCAATTATAGCCCAAGAGACGTGGCATCCCTCAGCCATGCCAAGAAATTCATGTGCCATCTTACAAGGCCTCTGCCACGACTGCAGTTCAGACTTACCAAGGGACAGGCCCATGGCTGAGGAAACACCTTCAGGTTATTCCTGGATGCATTCAGGACATTCAAGGATTTCAAACAGTGGAGAAAAAGGGTGGGCAGCTCCAACAACTTATTGTCAGAGATGTCCAGCTCCTGCAGCTTCCTTAATCCAATCCAGTTAACTGCTAAAAAGAAGAAAAAGAAGAATCAGAGGAGGAGGAGGAGGAGGAGGAGGAGGATGAAGAAGAAGAAGAAGAAGAAGAAGAAGAAGAGGAAGAAGAAAGGAAGATTTTATGAGAGGTTCTTAATTGTCATAAGTGGGCAGTGAAATTATTCATTTTCTTTATTTCCAATTATCTGTATCCTGATTTTCAGACAACTGGTGTCTACTAAAAGCAGCTTGTGTCAGTAAAAAATAAATAAATGAGACTAGCTGTGCCATCAGGTTTACAAAACTAAAAGAAAAAAAGACAGGACATACAAAAGGAGTGGAGAGAGAAACTAAACTAAAAGGAAGTTGGTAGCCTGCAAGGAATTGGGGGACGAGGAGAAACATCTCATTGCACTGTACTATATAGCACAAGAATGCTGAGCTCTGGGGCTGAATTACTGGTGGCTAGATCACAAAACCCTCTATGAAGTAAGGTGTTTGGGACTTCTTTATAGAGAAAAAGCAACTAAGCAGTGACATGAAAGAAGTTTATAAAGTAGCACGGAAAAAGGAGATAGGGAGTTGTTCTCCCTCTCTTAGAACAGTAGACCCTGGAAGCCAAATATTGGAAGATTCAGGTCAGAAAAAGGAAACGATTTATTCACACAGTGCATAGTTAAAACGATGGAACTCTCTCCTGCAGGAGGCAGTGATGAGCACCAACTTAGATGGTTTTAAAAGAGGACTGAGGATAAGACTATCGACCGCTACTAGCCATGACAGAGGCTATGCTCTGCCTCCATGTTTGGGGGCAGTAATGCTGATGAACAGAAGCCACAGGAAGGGTGAGTGCTCTTGTGTCTGGGTCCTGCTTTTTTTTTGGGGGGGGGCTTCACACAGGCATCAAATCAGCTGCTTGTCCTGATTCTGCAAGCTGGTCGTATGTTTTTATGAGAAGCAGGGGAACACACAGCACAGTAGGGTATGTGGCAGAGGACTCTTGACAAGGAATCGGCAGTTCAGAAGTCACTCTGCACAGGTAGTTCTGGCTAGACAGTTTCGTCACAAATCCACAAGGTTTGGTGAGAATGGCAGCAAGGTTTACTGGTTCCCACCCACTGGCTAGGCCAACCAGAAATTCTCAGCTAAGAAGCACCCACCATTCTCCGCATCTAATAACTTTTCGAGATAATTTTTGGAAGCCACAAGCCTTTGGAGTCTGGAAAGGTGCAGGAATCCAGAAGGAAGAATAAGGAACCTGTTGCTGGAAATGTCGATCTCAAGCAACCTGTGGATTTAAATAAACACAAAAGATAAATCTGCTATATATTTTGGAAAGTTGTTTGTCTGTTTGATATGAATTAGGACTGCACTGATTTTAACCACTGAGTTCAAGGCTGCATTTTGGTTTGGTTTCTTAAGATTTACCAAGCTACCAAAAGGCATACCCGAGATCATGTGGTCCCTTTCATTATCTGTGGGACCAAGAAATGTTAGTGGACTCCAGATCCTAATAGCCCCATCTAGCGAGGCAGTTGTCAGGGATGAGAAGAGCTGGAGTCCCACAGCAGTGGGAGGGATACAGGTTCCCCAACCAAGACATGGTACGTACTTTGTGCAGATGATTCCATCTGAAGAATGTACATCAGGAAGTTGGTTTAACCGGTTCTCAGCAAGGTTTAGTTTCTGGAGGTTTATCAGTCCCCAAGGGATAACAGAAGGGAGGGAGGTCAAGCAATTGGCAGAGAGGTCCAGCTCAGTTATCTGGTAGGAAATGTCTATCAACCATTCGAGATCCACCCAAGGAAGCCCAAGGTTCGACCAGTTCACAGAAAGAGCCTGAATGTGAAAGAAAGGTGAAGGTTTTAATGGGAATCATCAATGACTCTGACTGAAAAGCATAAAATGTTGAATCTCTGGGATGCGTCCAGGCCGTTCAGCTGTTTGGTAAGAATGCTGCAATTTTGCTCCAACCATCATAATCAGCACTGTTTTCATGCTGCTCTAGTTTGGTTCCCGACAACCACTAAGTTACGTGTCTCACTGTTCTGCTATTTAACTTATGAAATTGTATGTGGAAGTCACATTTGTTTCAGTGCAAAGGAAACAACAGAACAATGCAAAGAACACAATAATTACTTGTAGATTTAAAAATGTGAACAAATGTCAATTGAATACACTTGAGTAATTTCTGCTCTGGACCACAGACGGACATGCAAACAGATTGTTCTCAGCATCACAATCGCCAGTAGGGAGATGGATGCTCACTATGGCAAACACTGGCCACAAGTGCTGGGGCTGATGGGAGTTGTAGTTCAGCAACACCTAGAGGCCCAAAGGTTTCCTATGCCTGCTCAAGCCAGTCAGCCAGCCAGCCTGCCCAAGCTGCAAGCCTTAATGGAGGCCAGGGAAAGTCATCTGACTCATTCCAGCTTATCAGGACAAAAATAGGCCTATCATGGGGCATCGTGACTGATCTACTGTGCGCTCAAGTCTTCACGCTGTGTTAAAGCAATGAATTAAAGAGACACTTATTTTGGGGGGGAGGGGCAGTATGGAGTGTATCTGAGGCCAGAAAGGCATGCTATTAGCATTACCAAGTGCAAGTCACTTAGTTCCCCTTGTCTTGTGATATGCAAACACCTACTCACTGTCTTTGCTGGGGCATTCCCAGGTAACTTGATTGTTTCTACAAAGTATTTACGAAGTACTTGTTTGCTTGTGCTGGGGCAGTCCACCAGGACGTAGGAAGAAAAGAAGGATCCATTCTCAAGCAAGAAGGCAGCAACCTTTTCATGTCCTAGCAAAGAAGATGGAAGGGAAGAAAATTAACACCCACGTGCACATTTCAGGCTATTTTTAAAACAAAATTGCCATATATCCTAAAGACCTGCGTGCACACTATATAGCTAAAGCACATTTAAATCACAAGGTTTCCCTCCCCCCCCAAAAAATCCTGGGAACTGTGGTTTACCCATCACAGAGCTACAATTCCCAGCACCCTTCACAAACTACAGTTTGAGAGAAGTTATGTGCTTTAAATGTCTGGTGTGAACACAGCCAGGTAATTCAAAAACACCAACTGAGAGGCTCGGTGATAAAAAAAGAAACCTCTATGTGTCAAATACAGTGCGGAATGGGAAATGGTGCAATTTTGCAGCCCCAGCTGCCAACCATCTCTTCTTTTGCCCCTAAGTGGGAATGCAAAGTTTTTAAAAGGGAAAGGAGACCACAGATCCCGTGTTCACATACAGTACCTGCTTTCATAGCTGCATAGAGTGGCAAACGTGTCAGAGCTGCAAACTCGTTCTTTCTCAAGGCATAGCTGTCGGGGTCTGCTTTGTATGTCAGCACTAAGAGCTTGGCTATGTCCAGGTGGCCCTGCTGGCAAGCAATGGCCAGCATCCAGTTCAGGAGCTGCAACATGTTTGCAGGACCTGTTTTTTAAAAAATGAGCACAAGCACAACTACGTCAGCCTCTTGAGCAATTTACAGGCAAGAAAACGCAAGGGGGTGGCTTTAAGCAACATCGCCCATAAACAGCACATCTGTCAATTATCTTGTAACAGGACACCCAGGGCTATTTGCCATCTCAGTAGCCCTAGGACTGCCAGTCAACAGAATAGTCTGGTTATCAGGCATGGAGTCTGGAGCCCTGTGAAACTTGATTTTCAATTTAAATAAATACGACGTCTAGCTTTAGGGCATGATCATGGTAAAATTTAAAGCACTATCCTGTCACGGGCTTTCCCCAAGGAATCCTGGGAACGGCTGCTTTGTGAAGGAGCTTCCCTATTAAACTGTTATTACAATTTATTGCTGCACTGTTTATAAATACCTTGCCTTGTAGGAAAAGCCCTTGGAAGGCTGCTCACAGCGTGGAAGGTAAAACTTAAAACTAAAACAGTATCAGGTGCAATAATACATAAGGGGCCACAAATAAAACCAGTTTCATGCCAAAAGGCCTATTGCAGCTGCTTACAACCTTTTTATTAGCCGGCCATTTTAATGACTACTGTGTTCTGCTTTAAATGGTTTTTATATTTTAGGGTATACATACTGTTGTAAACCTCCCTGATATTTTATGGAGAGGGTGGTATATAAGTCCTTCAATAAATAAAGTGCTTGACAGTTTGTTGTTGTTGTTTTAAGTCAGCGGGTCCACTTAAATGTGTTAAGAGAGGTGGCCAATCAGAGCTTTAGGATAGAAAGACTTCTACTATGTGGACCACCACGAAAAAGGTCCTAACCCCAGTGGCGTAGCATGGGGGTGCAGGGGGGGCCGGCCGCACCGAGTGCAACATCTGGGAGTTAGGGTTAGGGGGTGCAAATCCACGGGTTAGGGGGCGCAAATTACTTGCCTTGCCCCGGGTGCTGACAACCCATGCTACGCCACTGCCTAACCCTGGTATTTATCAATCTCATTGAACTTAGTGGTGGTCCAGGCAGCAGGGCCTCCAAGGCTGAGCTTAGGGGCCCAAGCAGGTTCAAATCCTTAATGCTTAAAATGGTAGAATGCTTAAAATGCTTAAAATGGCTGCTTGGTGGGACAGAACTATCTAAAATGTATAGAAACTGATTCATGTATGCTACTATAGCAGCAAGAATATTACTTGCCCCAAAATGGAAAAAAGCAGAAGTTCCAGCAAAGGAAGAATATATGCAAAAACTTATGGAATATGCAGAAATGGCGAAACTTACTCGAAGAATAAGAAATCAAGTTAACAATTCTTTAAATAAAAGAATGGAAATGGTTTATTGAATAATTACAGATAAATTATAAACAGATAAAAACATTGGCAGGATTATTGTAATAACCTGTAGTTTCATAACAGTATATATTTAAAGAAGATGAATAAATGAGCAAATTAAGTTAATCCAGATATGCAGATGATATTAAAAACAAATTTAAGGAACCGTAGAAAGAGGGGGAAATAAGTCAAATTTTGAAATGTCAAAATGATTGAAAAAAATAGTGAAATGTATAAAATTAGTGAAATGTATAAATTTGAAATGTATAAATAATTTTAAAATAAAATAAAATAAAATAAAATGGCCGCTTGGCAGAACAACAGTTCCCAAGGTCCCATTTCTGAAAGCTCCTAGGGTTCAGAAAGATGGAACATAGGGACATGGAAAGCTGCTTGACACTGAGTAAAACCATTGGTCCATCTAGCTCAGTATTGTTTATACTGACTGGGGCAGCATCTGTGAAGGATTTCAGACAGGAGACATTCCCCCAACCCTACCTGGAGATGCTGGGGCTTAAATGTGGGACCTTTTGCCTGCAAGGTGGATGCTCAACCACTGAGCTATGGCCCTTCAATGGAAGGTACGAGAGGCAAAGTAGCTTCAACAAGCACCTTAAAGGCTAATGGGATGGGCAGGAGAATAACCTACCATGAAAAGAATCCAGCAGTTCTTTAGCAACGTCTGTATGCCCAAAATATGCTGCCACAACAGCTGGGTTATCGTCGTTGGGTTCCAGGGGCAAAGTCACACATGCTTCTTTCAGCAAATACCTCACGGTCTCAAGGTCCCCATAGGCAGTGGAAAGACTCAATAGGAAGCCCTGGTTTGGAGAAGAGGTGTGGAATACATAGCACATGAGCCCAAATGAACCAAAACACAGAGATTTTTTTTGTTATTCACAAGCCATAGTGAAGATATATCAAAGATAAGAGCCTGTTGGATCAGGCTGGTGGCCCACCTAGTCCACAGTAGCCACTCCCATGCCACTGGGGAACCTGCAACTAGCACCTGAGCTTCTCCCCTCCTGTGGAGACGGAGCATAACCATCATGGCTAGTAGTATCCTCCATGAATTTGTCTAATCCTCTTTTAAAGCCCCCTAGGTTGGTGGCCACCAATGCCTTGTATGGAAGGAGGTTCCACAGTTTTTAAATATCTGTCCTGAATCTTCCAATATTCAGCTTCGCTGGATGCCCACAAGTTCGGATGCTTTGTTTGTCTCACTACCTACTTTCTCCATAAGATGTTTTGTGGGGATGGTGACGTGGCCCAGAATTTCATAAAATGGCCTTCTTGATCTCACCGGGATATACTGACATGAGGAAGCTGTAGCTCGCAAGGTATTGTTAGCCTACAACTCCCATCATCCATGACCACTGACCACACTGTCTGGGGCTGATGGGAGTTGGAGTCCAAGCTCTTCTGAAAGGCCACTGGTTCCTCATCCTTGGTGGAGGGGTCACTAGAGAAGAATCTGGAAGCGAGTAGGCCAAAGTAACCCACTGTGGAAGATCTTAGCAGGGTTAGCCTATGATTTTGACCACAAGGGTAGAGGGGTATTTTCCCCGCATACACCCCTGCTGTTTTCTGGATCTCAATCATATTCTCCCTCAGAGTTGCTCCCCAGCGGGAAAAATAACAGGTCAACGGTGGGAAGGGTGGTTAACCCTTTCCACAATGCTGCTACTGTGAACAAAATGGGAGACCTGCTGCTCTTAACTGCAACCATTGTGAAGTTAAATGGGCATGGGGGAATCGTGAGATATTGGCCTCATTTCCACCTTACAGTTATCAGGCCATGTTAAAAAGTCATGGCTTCCCCACAAAGAACCCTAGGAACTATAGTTTGTTAAGAGTGCAAGGAATTGTTAGGAGAACACTATTCACCTTACAGAGCTATACAGTGGTACCTCGGGTTAAGTACTTAATTCGTTCCGGAGGTTTGTTCTTAACCTGAAGCACCACTTTAGCTAATGGGGCCTCCCGCTGCCACCACGCCACCGGAGCACGATTTCTGTTCTCATCCTGAAGCAAAGTTCTTAACCTGAAGCACCATTTCTGGGTTAGCGGAGTCTGTAACCTGAAGCGTATGTAACCTGAAGCGTATGTAACCCGAGGTACCACTGTAATTCCCCAAGTTCCCTGGGAAGAGGGATTGTTAAAGCATTCTGGGAACTGCAGCTCTGTGAGAGGAATAGGGGTCTCCTAGGAAACAAGATTCAAGCGACTGCAAGGTTATGCTGGAGATCCCATAGCAAATGTCTTGATTTGCAGAATGTACTCTTCTCATCTTTCATTTTGGCGCAGAATTTTGACGGCTGTGCCCTTACCTTCTCCACTGCCGAGATATTCTCCTGACACGCTGCTTTAATCAGCTCCTGGGCTCTACCGAATTCTCCACTTCTGTAAGCGCCCTCCACAGTCTCTGTTGCTGCACCCTGGCCGATGGAGAGACCTCCAGCGGAGGACTGTCTGGCCCCCATGCCCATGGGATCTGCACACAGAGAGAAAGGGGAGAGAACTTTTATTTACTTAGAAGGCTGCTTTTGATGTAGAACACTAAAAATGCAATAAAAATACAGGCAAGATGACAATATAAAACTGCAAATTAAAAAATGGCAGAGCAGCAGGTTAAAACAACAACATGCAGAAAGGAAAGACATGCAGGTAAAAAGATCTCAACGCAGGAGCATAGGAAGCTGCCTTATATGGAGTTGGACTTTTGGTTCATCTCAGGACAGTACATCTCAGGACTGACTGGAGGGACACGGGTGGCGCTGTGGTCTAAACCACTGAGCCTCTTGAGCTTGCTGATCAGAAGGTTGGCAGTTTGAATCTCCGCAACGGGGTGAGCTCCCATTGCTCTGTCCCAGCTCCTGCCAACCTAGCAGTTCAAAAGCACGCCAGTGCAAGTAGATAAATAGGTACTGCTCCAGCGGGAAGGTAAACGGCAGTTCCGTGTGCTCTGGCTTCTGTCACAGTGTCCCGCTGCGCCAGCAGTGGTGTAGTCATGCTAGCCACATGATCCGGAAAGCTGTCTGTGGACAAATGCCGGCTCCCTCAGCCTGAAAGTGAGATGAGCGCCACAATCCCATAGTCGCCTTTGATTGGACTTAACTATCCGTGGGTTCTTTACCTTTTTACACTGACTGGAAGTAGCTCTCCAGGGTTTCAGTCAAGAGGTTTTCCCACCCCTTCCTGGAGCTACTAGATAGCAGATGGTCCACCACTGAGCTATCAAGTTTGGTGAGTGTTTGGGGAGGGAGGGAGGGAGAAGAGGACCAATAGCTGAGAGAAAGGAATAAATGTGTGCACTTTCAAGTAGGGACACGAAACTGTAGGTGACATTTCCTTAAACAAAGGTACTTTCTGACCAATGATATCTAATGAGACAAGACACCCCACCCCACAACCTGGTGCTTTCCATATGTTTGCACTACAACTCCCATCTACCAGTATTCATATTTAGCATAGTTCTGTATTAGAGACACAAAGTTTTAATTACTGGGCTGTTTTGACAGGCTTGTTTTACTGTGCATTCAATTGTGGGTGTTTGTTTTAATGTTTTGATGGAATTGCTTGTACTGCACATTTTAATTACACATATTTATTTTGCATTTGCTATTGTAAACCACTTAGAAGACACTTTGGCAATTAAGTCATATATAAATTAATTATTATAAACAAGAAATAATAACGCAACTCTGATTAACCCCAGCCAGCACAGCCATATTAGCTGGGCTTGATTTGGATTACAAATCCTGTCAGTCTAGGGATGGAGGATAAATTTGATTCAGTTCACATTTAAAGGCAGATCTATCTAAACTGCACATCCTAAAACATTCCAAGAACTGAAACGTAGACATCCTTTGAACTTTGCTCTTCTCCAACTTTTGCAATACAGTTCTCCAGCAGAGTAATATATACAAAAATGCATAGACTAGGCCAATGGTGCATAAAAAGCCATATATTTGTGAAAATAACAAACAAAAACGCATTTTACTAGGGGGAAATATGCTTTGCAAAAAGGTATATGTGAGGCAAAAGTGCATTCCTAAATGCATATATTAGAAGAAAGTTACATAAAGGCTTTAAAAAATTGCAAACTGTCGTTGAAATAAGGGGAACTGAACTCAAGAGTGGAAAAACGAGAAACAAAGAGAACCTGAGTCAACAGATTCACCCATCCCTACAACAGCCCCATCTGGAGGGCACCAGGACTGGGAAGACCATGGCAAAAAAGCTTTTAAAAAATCAGTATAATGTTCCTGCCGTCCCTTAAAAGGGAGAGGGGCAAGCTGTGAGGGGATAGGTGAGGGGGTGTGAGAGGTGTGGGGCAAGGGAAACTGCCAAAGGGGTTGGTGGGGAGACGAGATGGAAGAGAACAGCGGCGTAGCGTGGGTTGTCAGCACCCGGGGCAAGGCAAGGAATTTGCGCCCCCTAACCCGGGGCAAGGCAAGGAATTTGCGCCCCCTAACCCGGGGCAAGGCAAGGAATTTGCGCCCCTAACCCCTAACCTGCCGCCACTGCCAGCTTCTTCTTGCTGCTGCCTGGGCTGGGGTATTTACAGTAAGGTAGCCACGGCGGCGGGTCCGTGTCAGGTGATCTGAGGCGAGTTGCCGCTGGCGCTGCCGCCCAAACGACGCCGCTTGCCCGGAGGAGGAGGAGGGCAGAGAGGCAAGGAAAATGCAACATGGCCCAGCAGCTGCAGCAGCAGCGGCGGCGGCGGCGGGGCTGTGAGGAGGGGCTGCCTGGCGCGCCCTCGATGCGCGAGGACCGCGGCAAGCGCTGAGAGCCGCTGCCTGCCGGACGCCTTCAGCCTGGATGCGCACACAGCTCGTCGGTTCCGCGAGACATGGGGCTCTGCTACAGCCTGCGCCCGAGGCTCTTCGGCGACTCCGGAGGCGGCGAGCGCACCCCCCCAGATGTTGCGCCCGGTGCGGCCGGCCCCCCTGCACCCCCACGCTACACCACTGGAAGAGAAGAGTGAGCAGGGCAGTAGCCACCGGACCATTGTAATAGTGGCATGTCAGCTGCTACAGGGCTCTTGGATTGGTTTTGCTGCTGCTAAAGACTTGACTCGGCTACCCGTCTGGTAACCTTCCACAAACACTCAATGGGCTGAAAGAAACAGCTTAAGTGCAGCCCCCTACTGACAAAGCAATAACCGCCATATGGGGTATTCTCCACCCTCATAAAGCACACCCTAAAACAGGGGGAAGAGTTGGGCTCCATCTGCAACTGTCCACAAATACCCTTGAATAAGGCATCTTGGATTACCCATAAAGTCTGACTAACTCGTCAATTATTCAAAACGGAGCTCAGGTCGCTGAGAAAGCCGAGACGGCTCCTGGGATTTGTGCCATTAAGCTGTGAAGGCATCAATAATCTCCCACACGACCCTCCCAGGACTTATAGAACGTGGGAAGGACAGGATGATCGGTCCAAGCTGGGGAGCTGGCATTGGCTCCAGGTCTTTATGCATGGTAGATTAATGCCCAGAGAGGCCAGGCCACAGCTGTCAACTTTTCCCTTTTCTTGCGAGGAATCCTATTCGGAATAAGGGAATTTCCCTTTAAAAAAAGGAAACGTTGACAGCTATAGGAGGAATCCGAATCCAGTGCCAGGGAGCTGAACCAAGGAAGTAGATGACCACACTAGGAATTAGACTTGGGGTGCAGGCTTCAGCGGGGTGCCAGCACCACCTTACCCTGAATTATTGGGCAGATGCTGGGGTCCAAGGAAGGGCCCACCCTTGATGTCTGCCCTCCTTTCCTCCAGTTAACAACAACAACAACAACAATATTATTTCTACCCCACCCATTGGGCTGGGTTTCCCCAGCCACTCTGGACGGCTCCCAACAGAATATTAAAAACATGATAAAACATCAAACATTTAAAACTTCCCCAAACAGGGCTGCCTTCAGATGTCTTCCAAGTCAGATACAGTGGTACCTCAGGTTAAGTACTTAATTCCTTCTGGAGGTCCATACTTAACCTGAAACTGTTCTTACCCTGAAGCACCACTTTAGCTAATGGGACCCCCTGCTGCTGCTGCACCGCCGGAGCACGATTTCTGTTCTCATCCTGAAGCAAAGTTCTTAACCTGAAGCACTATTTCTGGGTTAGTGGAGTCTGTAACCTGAAGTGTATGTAACCTGAGGTACCACTGTAGTTGTTTATTTCCTTGACATCTACCGAGAAGGCCCTGTGCCCAGTTCCCTGTAAGCTCACTTCTTGCAGTTTAGTATTCAACACAGTGCCAGGTGGCCATGTCTATCTGCCATTCCAATTTCCCACAATGCCTCAGATGTAGTATCTCTGTGTGGGGCATTATTGAAAATTTATATGGTAGCTAGGTCTCTGTCACTCAACCAGGTTCTAACTGCTATTTCTGCCCACAGCTGACACAACATAAAAGAGCCCCAGTCCCTCTGACAGAAAAGGGGCACTCAAATCTAAGGCTGGGCAGCAGGCAAAAAGTTCTGCTCTGTTGGGCAGGTTAAGAGATGGCTGGGCTCCTGGTATTCATTTGCAAAACTATGCCTGGTGAAATCTTAAATTCCAGGGTTTGACTGAGAGTGGGTTGGAAGGAGGGTGGAGGCTGAGGTTTTATTAATATTACCAGTAATATAATGGATCTAGCATGTTAAAATTTGCAATGAACTTCAGCATCTGAAACAAATCCTTCACCCCCTCTGTTGGTAAAGAAGCAAAAATAAATTGGGCAAAGTAAGGAGAGCCATAAAATAAACTCTAGTAATATGATGCATCTTATGAGGATACATAGCTCCATTCAATGAAAGCTTATCAAAATTCCATTCCTCTCTTGCTCCTCACATTAACCCTACATACTGAAAGCTTTATCAACAGATATCTTAAGTTTGCTACAGAAGTTGATCAGGCCCAGATTCTGGTGAGCCTCCAAGGACAACCTGTCATTTGGGGGCAGCTACCACGGACGCGGGTGGTGCTGTGGGTTAAACCACAGAGCCTAGGACTTGCTGATCAGAAGGTCGGCAGTTCGAATCCCCGTGATGGGGTTGCTCGGTCACTGCTCCTGCCAACCTAGCAGTTCGAAAGCACGTCAAAGTGCAAGTAGATAAATAGGGACCGCTCCGGCGGGAAGGTAAATGGCGTTTCCGTGTGCTGCTCTGGTTCACCAGAAGCGGCTTAGTCATGCTGGCCACATGACCCGGAAGCTGTACACTGGCTCCCTTGGCCAATAAAGCGAGATGAGCGCCACAACTCCAGAGTCGGTCACGGCTGGACCTAATGGTCAGGGGTCCCTTTACCTTTACCTTTACCTTTACCACAGTGCTCTCTCTCTCTCTCTCTACACATGCCATTGTACTTGTTGGTCTATAGCAGCCTATACAAACATGGTGCCCTTCAGACATTCAGCTGCCCAAGAAATCTGGAGGGTACTAGGTTGGTGAAGGCTGATCTATACGGCACACCCAAAGACAGTGATAGGCAGGAGGAAAAACTTGAGCACGGAGTTTTAAGAGACAGGATTTAAAATGCAATATTCCCCCACTTCCTGGAAAAAACCCCTCTGATAATATAAGCAGTTTTTAATTCCGTTGTGCTCCAGCTCTGCGTTTAACCTAGTTTCAACAGTGCAAAAAAACCCAACAGCATTTGCATGAATCTCAAACAGTAGCTGAAAAAATTATGTTAAAGCATAATTAAACGCATTATGCAAACACAGAAAGAAATAAAATTTTGTTATAGAGCTTAATTCATGGACTGCAAAGCTGGCATCTGTGGGCAAAACTCTTGTGCAGAGGTGTTCCTTAGTGTCTGCAGGGTCCCATCTTCTGACTAAAACTAGGCTTTGAAGAAGCCCCCTTTAGCCAAAAGGATGAGGTGAATCTTATATCGATTGGCTTCTTTTGCAAGCTATCCTTAATGCTAGTGTACTAAGGGACAAAAAATAGAGGAATTGTGATAAACTGCACATTGCAACTCACATATTCTTTACATTGGGAGTAGGTGGTAGATCTCTCGGTGATGTGCAATAGGTCAGGAAAAGTACCTGATTCCCAACTGTTTAACAATGGCAATAACACCAACAAAATGACTTTTCCCAGTTAAAGTATGCTGCTAAAATGAAGGACAATAACCAGGAGTGTGTGTGTGTGTGAGTGTGTGAGAGAGAATGGTTCAGTTCTGGTACTGAACACCAATTCCTCAGCTCAGAATGTGCTCAGAGGCACCCTGATCTAACTGCATGCCTTCTGCTAGAACATGGGGTTCTACGAACAAAAACCCAAGCAAACATTCCCTATTATGCCTGAAATCTGTGCACCCCCCCCCCCCGCTTTATGCATGAACATTAAAATGACAGAGTAGCATTCTTTAGTGGGGGAAAAGCCCAACTGTCTGTCATTCTCTAAATATAAAGCATAACTCTTGATTTGTGTGACATCAATGCGAGTCATTTTAAGAATTCTAGAGTTCTGAAATACCCACTTTGAAGGCTTTTATCACCATCTCTTATTGCCTTTCTTTAGCACTCTGAATGCTTCTCTGGATGGATTTACAATTCCCCCCCCCCCATTTTTATTTGCAGGAAATAACTATATATATGATAAAACACAAAGTCAAGGAAAATGGAGCTGCTTCCATTGCAATCTCCATTCAATGGCCACATCGCGCAGGGAACTCACCTTGTCATTATTCGGAAAAGCAGCTCCAAACCCCTCTGAATTTTAAGTCAGATTTGAGGCAGCGCAATCCGCAAAGTCCGATGTAAGCTAAAAGGCCATTAACCCATCACATACTGCAAGGAACACTCCCCATGCGCTCTCCCATGCTCTTAGCACCTTGTGGCTGAAAAGGAAACCTTGGTCTGAAATAATTACAGATAATTTTTCGCTTTGGTGGTTAATGGACATCTCTGTGTCCCCTTGCAGTGAAACCCAAGCTGTGGGTTCTGAGATAAATAAGCTGCAGAAAAATGGGAGTGGGGTGGAGGGGCGGAAGGGAGAGCTTGCAGGGTTACCTCAGACATCAAAGTCCTGCATGACACCAGATGGCTGGGGCTGCAATTTATTGGATTAACCTTTTCCTGTTCCGATACTTGATTGATCAGAAGATGAGCAAGCCAGAAAAAGAAAGCAGCGGGTGTGTTCACGGATTTCAAGAAATAACAAAGTATATTGATGCAGATGTATGAAAATTAAACTAGATTTAGGCTGAAACCCTTAAAAAAAAATATCAAACCACTTACTAAGGAGTTTGCTTAATCAAGATTTACTTCCAAGCAATGATTTGCATAGGGAGTCTGAAATCCCAGGCACACTTACCTGGCAAGTAAACCTTGTTGCACACAGAACATATTTCTGAGTAAATATGAGAAGGATTAGTGGTGCAGAAAGGCAAATATAAACTCTGGACTTGGCGGGTCTCGTGCCCCCCCCCTTTAGCTGGCGCCATTCTGCTTCATGTACTCCACACAATTTGGGAAGCTGGTCTTGTTAGGTTCAGAGGATAGGTTCACATTCTTGTTAGGTTCACATTCTGCTGGTGGTGCCCTGGACTTCTGTCCCAAATGCATGGCATCACTGGGCAGGACTGTTTCGATAAGATTTGAATTACAGCATCCAAAAAAACAGCAGGTTGTAAACAATTGCACAACAGCAGAGGCAATTTCTGCAGGTTCTTCATGCACACTCCCTGCTCTGCAAATGCTCCCAAGGCAACAGAAATTGGCTGCATACATGCAATCTGTTTAAAGCGCATGAACCCCTCCCCCCAATCCTGGGAACTGTAGTTTACCCTGTGAGAGCCAGTGTGGTGTAGTGGTTAAGAGCAGTGGACTTGTAATCTGGTGAACCGGGTTCGCTTACCCGCTCCTCCACATGCAGCTGCTGGGTGACCTTGGGCCAGTCACAATTCTCTGAAGTCTTTCAGCCCCATCACCTCACAGAGTGTTTGTTGTGGGGGAGGAAGAGAAAAGAGAATGTGAGCCGCTTTGAGACTCCTTCGGGTAGTGATAAAGCGGGATATCAAATCCAAACTCTTCTATGGTTCCGAGTACCCTGAACAAACTACAGTTCACAGGATGCTTTCAAAAAAGCCATGTGCTTTAGGTGTGTGGAATAGCTGTGACCACGGTTAAAGATAAGTTTTATTTAAAATAACAATAATGAAAGTGGGAAGGCATTCTGGATAACTTTGTATCTGGAATTGTAATAATAATGTATAATAATAATTTATTATTTCTACCCTGCCCATCTGGCTGGGTTTCCCCAGCCATTCTGGGCGGCTTTCAACAGAACATTAAAAACAGAATAAAACTTCGAACATTATAAACTTCCTGAAACTGTAGCTGGACTGTTGCGTTGATGCTCTTCTTTGTAGTTTGTTTGTTTGTTTGTTTGACTATTTATTTAATTTGTATACAGTGGTACCTCGGGTTAAGTACTTAATTCGTTCCAGAGGTCCGTACTTAACCTGAAACTGTTCTTAACCTGAAGCACCACTTTAGCTAATGGGGCCTCCTGCTGCTGCCACGCCGCCGGAGCACAATTTCTGTTCTCATCCTGAAGCAAAATTCTTAACCTGAAGCAATATTTCTGGGTTAACGGAGTCTGTAACCTGAAGCGTATGTAACCCGAGGTACCACTGAACTTCATCTGCAGCTCTTAGGGCAGTTCACAATGTAAATATACAATATAAAAGCACAAAATACATGATTGAAAACAAGAACGAAACAACCTACAAAACAATGTCCCCCACCTTGTAGAATTAAAATATCCCCAGATGATACATGGCTCCTCTAGCGAAGTGTAGGTGTCCATGTTGATCCTTGACCAGCAAATGTTTGATACTTGACCACACACCATACATTTAAAACATATGACTACCCACACAAAGCATCCTGGGAACTGTAGTTCACCCATCGCAGAGCTACAATTCCCAGCACCCTTTTTAAAAATAAAAAACCCAAGGTGTTGTTGTTGCTGCTGTTTGGAATACTTGATGCTGTTTGGAAGCCTATTCAGGCATATTACAGGCAGTTATGACAGACACGCCAGCTTGCCTGATCGCTGCTCCACTTCCCTCTGCGAGATGCAGATACAGTGGTACCTCGGGTTACATATGCTTCAGGTTACAGACTCCGCTAACCCAGAAATGGTACGTCGGGTTAAGAACTTTGCTTCAGGATGAGAACAGAAATCGTGCTCCGGTGGCGTGGCAGCAGCAGGAGGCCCCATTAGCTAAAGTGGTGCTTCAGGTTAAGAACAGTTTCAGGTTAAGAACAGACCTCTGGAACGAATTAAGTACTCTACCCAAGTTACCACTATAGAAGGCACTGTCCCGAGGCACACATTTTGTTTGGAAACTGTTCAAAATAGGTTGCTAATTGGGGCAGAATTGGGGATCTGGAGACTTATCTCACTGCCACCAGTGCTTTAAAACTGTGCTGGCTCCTGGCCTGTAACAAGTCTCAATTCAAAATGCTGGTGCTCATGTTTAAAACTCTTATTGTACTTTAAAACTCCCAGTATGTTTCCGAGCACAATTCAAAGTGTTGGTGCTGACCTTTAAAGCCCTAAACGGCCTCAGTCCAGTATACCTGAAGGAGCATCTCCACCCCCATCGTTCTGCCCAGACGCTGAGGTCCAGCGCCGAGGGCCTTCTGGCAGTTCCCTCGCTGCGAGAAGCAAAGTTAAATGGAACCAGGCAGAGGGCCTTGGTAGGGGCACCTGTCCTGTGGAACGCCCTCCCATCAGATGTCAAGGCAATAAGCAACTGTCTTACTTTTAAAAGACATCTGAAGGCAGCCCTGTTTAGGGAAGTTTTTAATGCTGTATTGTGTTTTTAACATTCGGTTGGGAGCCGCTCAGAGTAGCTGGGGAAACCCAGCCAGATGGGTGAGGTATAAATAATAAATTATAATAATATTATTATTGAATTTCTATCCCATCTTTCCTCCTAAGGGAGCCCAGGGCAGTGAATGTATCCACAATTTAAGGAAACAAAGAGAGAACAGAAATATTCTAAAACAGTGAAAACATTCTAATTTAGGGTTGCCATATTTCAAAAATGTAAAAACCAGGGTACCCCAAAAATTGTTGAGCTTTTTCAACTGATTTGCCTAAGATCCAGGAAAAAGTGCCGCCTTTCGGAAATCCCCCCCGGACGTCAATTTTGCCTTTGAAAACCCAGTCGTGTCCGGGAAAATCCAGACATATAAATCTAATTGGCTTAAGGCCAGGGTGTGTGGGCTGGGGGAAGGGGTAATAACCTCAGTTACTTTCAGTGCTTTTCAATAATACTTGTGGATCCTCAACCCTAAGCTAGCAGGTTCCTCAGCAATGCTCTCCTCTCTTTGCTTTGTTCTTGCTTGCCTGACCCGCCCTGAACTTCAAATCTCCATGGGTCTGTTTTCCGGGAATTTTCCTGATCTCTTCGGCTAGTTGCCAGGCTACACCACCCACATCCCAGCTTGCTTTCTTAATAAAATGTCAAGAAAGAAGGTGATGAAAAAACTGAAAATGACTCAGCTCTGGGGTGGAAGTTAGGCTGTGTATTTTGCCTCCTGGCCTCAGCCCAGTCCTGGGAGTCTGCAAATATTCTTAAAACTGTAAGCAAATCCTGTTCCAATGTCACTGTCAGTTCTCCCCTCCCGCCCCTAAATTCAGATGCATTCATGAAATATGCATAAAGGTAAACAGCTCTTCACTTGACAAACCCTTTCATGTTGCATTTCCAAGGCAGATTTGCCTGCACAAAGGGAATAGGGGATCAAAGCCCCTGAAAATGTAGCCAGCAAAAAATAAAAATACAAATATGGAGAAGGCAATTGCTGGACATTGGAATAAGTAGTCAGTCATCAGTTGCCGGAGCTCGACCTCAGCCTGAACCTTTGCGGCTAAATTCATTACCAACTTCCCTCACTCAGACCCCAGGAGACCCTAACCTCTTCAAATCACTGGACACTGCTTTTGTCAGGAGCGCGATACATTTAAAGCAACATGGTACAAGTTAAAACACTCATGGCTCTCCATTCACATGCCCCATCCTGGAAACTGCAGTTGGTGAAGGGCGGTTGGGAGACCCCTATTGCGCCTGGGAGAGCTACAATTCCCAGAGTTTTCTGGGATGAAGGAACTGACTGCTAAGCCACTCTGAATATTTTTAATAGGAGATGGTTTCCTTAGCCTGTTCTTTATACAGCTATCCCAGTTTTGCTGTGCCTTGTTAACAGCCAGCAAGTTATCTTATGCAAAGATTTTCCCCAGAATGCCATTGTGTTTCAATCATTTTAATATCTTTCAATTGTGTGTTTGCAGCCCTAGCTTTTTGGGGAGATATAAACTAAATAAATACAGTGGTACCTTGGGTTACATAAGCTTCAGGTTACAGACGCTTCAGGTTACAGACTCCACTAACCCAGAAATAGTACCTTGGGTTAAGAACTTTGCTTCAGGATGAGAACAGAAATCGTGCTCCGGTGGCGCGGTGGCAGCAGCAAGAGGCCCCATTAGCTAAAGTGGTGCTTCAGGTTAAGAACAGTTTCAGGTTAAGAACGGACCTCTGGAGCAAATTAAGTTCTTAACCCGAAGTACCACTGTACATACATAATGTTAAGTTGTGGGTGAACATATCAGATGACACAGCGATTCTTCAAACAGCTCTTGTTTATTCACAGGCCAGGACAGAACTGAACTGAAGGGTTCAGTCAGCCTGCTTATATAGAGCTCCAGTACAACGTAACTGTAACAATTTTCTAAAACTATCCAATTACTGAACATCACTTTCGATTCCTTATTTGCATAACTATCTACAGTATCCCCCTGCTGGTCCAGGGTGAGAACTTCAGTACATAACACATAAACACGGGATCTGCTACCACCATGCTTAGCTCCCCACTTCAAATATAATTCCATTCCGGTACCCCAATACAGTCGTATCTTGGAAGTCAAACAGAATCTGTTCTGGAACTCCGTTCGACTTCCAAAATGTTTGGTAACCAAAGCGCGGCTTCTGATTGGCTGCAGGAAGGTCCTGCAGCCAATCGGAAGCCACAGAAGCCCTCTCAGACGTTCAGGTTCCAAAAGAACGTTCGAAAACCGGAAAATTCACTTTCCGGTTTGTGGCGTTCAGGAGCTGATTTGTTTGGGAGCCAAGGCGTTTGAGATCCAAGGTACTGTTTAGGGAAGCTTTTAATATTTGATGAATTATTGTATTTTAGTATTTTGCTGGAAGCAGCCCAGAGTGGCTGGGGAAGCCCAGCCAGATGGGCGCAAAATAAATACATACACACTACGACTGTATACACATACTAAACACCCTCCAGACTGGTAGCTCTCTCTCCCTCTCTCTTTTTTGGTGGGTATATCCTGCAAAGACACACTGCTATTGTGTCTTTGACACAATAACAGTGCATTAGTGCTGGATTTATACCAGGCTGTCCACACGCCATTCCATTTCCTTAGCTGTTCTGCAAAGCTGCCCCGATGCTATTGTATTGCCACCATCCAGAAGGGCATTACTCAGCTACAGTACAACCAAAGTTGGATCCCCACTCTCACCGCCTAGCATTTGTGGCATGAAAGCTTGCAGGATTTCAGCAGGAAGTTACAAGACGTGAACTGATTGGAAACGAAGTGGCATGCCTGCCCCGGAACTTTTGCAGGCAGAAACAGTACTGAAAACAGGGCCGCATATAACCACCCTGATACCATCCTGAGCACAAATAATCACGAATGCACAATGAAAAGGACCTCTTGAGGGGCTCTGACCATTACTCAAAGCACAGGTGGGGAAGGGAAGGCAGGATTCAATGCAATTACGTTACACAGCTTTTTCAGAAGTTCTGCAAACCCTTTAATACAAGACAAATAGGGATTCTCAGAGAGTTCTTGCCTGGAGTGATTACCAATGTTCTCTTTGCATTCCCTGGTTGACTGAATTTGCAATTCAAATTGATAATTTTTATGTAACACAAGTCACGGTTGATCATACTCCAAAATGTACACAACACTTCCAGGCTGCAAAAGGGCAGGGTTTTCTCTCTCTCCAGATTTTCAGTTAAGCAGTACTTTGTGATAATTAAATAAGAATAATGATCAAAACGTTCTGCTCCAAGTAAACCCAGCTCAGTATCAAAGTGAATTTCCACAGCCAGGAAATTCCCAGTTTTTTAAAAAATCTCACAATAGCTGTGAGCTCCCTCGATTGCTCCCTCTAAGCTCCAACCTCATTTCCTCACCTCATTTTCCCTCTTCAAATGTTATTATTGACCTACCTCACAGGGTTGCTGTAAGAATTTGTAATGAGTATTGAGGACTCTAAAGCAACATACGGGTACTATGTAATTAACACAAATCTGCAAAAATTCTGCCTTTAAAAAAAACCTTGCCAACCTCAATCTCTCGTTCTTATGGAGGTGTAAAATTGCATCTGGGCTGCTACCACTTGAGGCTGCAGATGGGAGTCTCACATGACTGAACTCTCTTCCATGCAAAAATCCTCCCTGCACACAGGAACCCTAGAAACCTAGGGTTCTAAATTAGCTTTCTCTGTGAAATGCTAATTTTGTATGGAGAGAACCACCAATGTACACTCACACCTGTAATCTAAAGATGTAGAGCCCTCACACATTGCTTAGCGACAGCTGGGCCTGGGACATTGTCAGGAAATTATATATTAAGCCGCCTGGAGGAAGTTAACGAACGGAAACAGCTCAGCAAGTGGAACAGAAATCAACTCCATCCTCATTTAAAGAGTCAGCACAAAGATTAGTTTCACCCAGGGCTTTTTTTTTCCAGCCGGAACTCACCCAGAACTCAGTTCTGGCACCTCTCAGATGGGCACCATTGCTATTATAAGAAAAAAGGAGGCATGCATGAGCTCCGGCACGTTTTCCTAGAAAAAATAGCACTGGCAGGACCATGTTGAGAGCCTCTTTCCATCTCTCTAAATGCTTCAAGACAGCCACTTCAGCTCCCTTGGGAGCTATCCTCTAATCTCCTTGACCACCTTCCACTTTCACCTGTCCTGGGGCAAAACCTGGCGACAGTAAGTGGTTGGCAGTGGAAAGTGCAGGCGTGACTGAACAAACATGGCAAACATTGTCACGGAATCATAGAATCACATCCAACTGTAGGGACGGGACCATGAGGATCAGGCCCTGCAGTGCCGACATCTTTTGCTTGTACAATAGCTGTACTATTTTATTCCGCATCAAGCACACCAGGGCATAGCCAATGCAGTGTCACCCAGATTTTGGGACTTCAACTCCCATCAGCCTCAGCCAGTGTGGCTAATAGTCAGTGATAATGGGAGTTGTAGATATACAAAGAGATGTTCAAATGGTAACAACCCCAGATATACACAGAGATGTTCAACATAAAACGAACCCCGCTGGATCAGGCCACTGGCCTATCTAGCCAAGCATCCTGTTCTCAAAACAACCAGCCAGATGCCTACGGGAAGCCCATAAGCAGGACTCTCCCCTCCTACGGTAGTATCCTGCAACTGGTATTCCGAGGCATATTGCCTCTGACTGCGGAGGCAGAGCCTAGCCATTGTGGCTGCTAATTGCTGATGCAGTCCAGTTATACAGTCCAATCCCACATATGCTTATCTGAAAGGAATTCCCACAAAGTTAAACTGGATTAAGTCTAAGGTAAATGCACACAGAGTGACAGCCTTGATCGTTTCTTGTCCTCTATTCCTCTAACAAAGCAATATTCAAAGTGAAACAAATCTCAGTCATGCCCTGATGAAACACACCTGCTATGTAACACTAAATTTGGGAGAGATTCTCCCCCTGGAAAAAAGTGCTCATTGTTATAACAATGTCAGATGCTTTGTAATAAGTTCCCTTTTTTTCAGAGTACCTTATTGTTTTAAGGCATCCAGTAATTATTACGTTCATGGCTCAACACGTAAACGTACATACACAGAGAGACACCCCAAAATGAGTTTTTAAGATATAGACTCACTGCGAGGTGGAAACAGAAGCCTAGAAAGTAAATACCATCCACGCTCATGGAGACACAGGGATTTGCCCTAGCCCTCTGTGATCCCCGGTGAGAAAAGACCTTTGATAAAAAGCTAAAAAGCACCAGGATAAAAACCAGTCAGAATTTCTTTGCGATCGCTCAGGGAAATCTGCAATTGCACCACTGTCGAGCTTTCATTTATGCCTGGCTCACAAGCATCCAAAACGCATCCCTTCCCCATTCATAAATATATCTCGTTAACGAACGGCAGGCTGCAAAGGAGTGAGAACGGAGACGTATCCACAAACACCAGAAGTACAGCTGGCCAGGTTTCCTTATGGCTTTCTTGCAGGACCTTCGTTGTCAGAGCCGAGACAAAACGTCTTTCTGCCATGGTTTCCATAACGTGACACCCACGTTGCACACTGGTGCTGTGACACAGACTGCGATGTCTGCTGGCTTCTCCTGGAGGTGGGGAGGGAGACTGACAGCTTGTAAGGTCGGTGCCTGATTAAAGCATGAGGGGGAGCAGGTAAATGGATCTGGATTTGATGGAGCAGGGCTGAAATTAGGGCTAGTTCAAACGGGGCCTTAAGAGGGCTTTGGGAGTGTTTTGGGTTGGAGGCACAACCTATGGGCAGTGCCATGATCCCTGTACCCAACAGTCAACCGGACACTGAGTTGGAGGCTACAGGGGCTCTAGATGGGAGTGCTGGGTTAAGGGCTCAGGCTGACTGGGGGAAAAAGAGAGACCAGTGTGCATTAAGTAGCTGGACAGTAACTGCCAGTAAAAGGTAAAGGTAAAGGGACTCCTGACCATTAGGTCCAGTCGTGACCGACTCTGGGGTTGCGGCGCTCATCTCACTTTATTGGCCAAGGGAGCCGGCATACAGCTTCTGGGTCATGTGGTGAGCATGACTAAACCGCTTCTGGTGAACCAGAGCAGTGCATGGAAACGCCATTTACCTTCCCACCAGAGTGGTACCTATTTATCTACTTGCACTTTGATGTGCTTTGAACTGCTAGGTTGGCAGGAGCAGTGACTGAGCAACGGGAGCTCACCCTGTTGCAGGGATTTGAACCGCCAACCTTCTGATCGGCAAATCCTAGGCTCTGTGGCTTAACCCACAGCGCCACCCCGCATCCTAATAACTCCCAGAGGAACCTCCAAAACCATCAAGACTGATCCATCTTTCCCTGAAAAGCCATATGCTGCCCACTGCATTCCAGCAGTTCAAGAGTGCACTAGGAGGGAGGCTATGGAACAGAGGAGGAGTGGCTGCCTTCAAGCCAGAGGGTTGGCCCTTTAAGGCTCTGAAGGGGGTGGAGCCAAGAGGAGGCAGTCTTGGGACAGAGGTATAAAAGGCCTCAGTGTGCTCCCGACCTTTGTTGGAGCAAGTTGCTCAGCTGGGACAACCTTCAACCCGCCTTGCTGTTTCCCTATGAGTTCTAGCATCGGGCCAGAACATCACAAGGGCACCTCTGGACTGTCAGTACCTTGTGGGAGGGATTCAAGGGCATGCCATGAAATTTAGATTTGCACAATTGAAGTGAATTAAAGAAATCCACTTTTATAGTGGTACCTCGGGTTACAGACACTTCAGGTTACAGACTCCACTAATCCAGAAATAGTACCTCGGGTTAAGAACTTTGCTTCAGGATGAGAACAGAAATCAGGCGGCGGTGGTGCGGCGGCAGCAGCGGGAGGCCCCATTAAGCTAAAGTGGTACCTCAGGTTAACAACAGTTTCAGGTTAAGAAGAGACCTCCAGAACGAATTAAGTTCTTAACCCAAGGTACCACTGTACAAAGAAATGGACTTTTTGCTGTTGGGAAAGTGACAAGGAAATGGGGTGGAAGAGCGTGGAATGAACAGATGGTTACTGGGAAGATGTATAAACACCCCACAAGCAAATCAGGATGATCATTATCATACAGCCTCCTGGCAAACAAATCAGAATTAATGCTCAATAAATAGGTCATTTGGTGAAGCCCTATGAAGAACTTGTTCACATCAGCACTGCGTATTTTAAGCACTCTTTAAGAGTTGTGGCTTCTCCCAAATAATCTTGGGAATTGTAGTTAGTTAATGGGGCCAAGAGTTGCTTGGAGGCCCCTCAGAGAGCTATAATTCCCAGCACCCTAAGCAAACTACAGATGCCCTAGGCTGCCTTCCCTGTTCCTCTGTGGCTCACCTGGGCTGTGGTTTGGGCAAGCTGTCCATTGTGTTGGAAAGTGGCCAGAAAGAGCAATCAAGCTTGCTGTTGGTGAGGGCTGGGCTGGGCTTTTTGGCTGGCCCTTCCCTATGGGTTTCTTTTGAGGGGGGCAGTGATGTGAGACTGGAAGGAAGGGTGGAGAGACAGACAGGGCTGCCTCCTCCGCTTCTATTCTCCACCGTGATTTTGTCAGCAGTCTCCAGAGCCGGAGACTGACAGCAGTAAAAGACCTCACCCCAAGGGTTGTGGAAGAGGAGACTGATGATGAAGTTAGGTTGTTATATATCAAGGGATCTGATTTTTTTTTTACCTTGTGTCATCCAATTTTCTTCTGTATATAATTTTTTAATTAACTTTTTTGTTTTACAATTTAAAATATTCATTTTACTTCCTTAAGATATGGCTTCCCTTCTTCTCTTTCCATGGTTCATTTTACAAATCATATATATCCCTGCATATTTTATAAAAACTATACCATTCAGTATTCCATTATTGCATCCATCAAAACTTACTTACACTGTTGAATATATCTTAATGCTGCCAGCGTTTTCAGCCGTACACAATTATTTCCCATATATTCAATAAACTTTTCCAATCTTTTTTAAATGTATGTTCTTCTTGTTCTCTTATTCTATATGTTAAAGTCTGCAAGTTGTGCATATTCTGTCAACTTAAGCTGCCATTCTTCTTTGGTTGGGACCTCGCTCGTTTTCCATTTTGGGACTAACCAAACACGGGCAGCAGTAGTATCATACATAAATAACCTTTTTTGACACCTGGGAATTTCAGTCTGAATTATCCCCAACAGAAAGGACTCTGGGGTTTTTTTGGGGGGAAAGTACTTTTAAACATTTTTTCCAATTCATTATGGATCATTTCCCATCATCCAATTTTCTTAATATTTTGTATACTTGTTGAATGATACAAACAAAGTTTAAATTGTTTTTTTTTATCTCATCCCGTTTGTGAGCTATGAGGGCTTGGTATTTCAAAGACCCTAGTATATACATATTTGCATACAGCTGCATGGAATTATCAGAATTTGCCTTAGGCAGGAAAGATGTTTCATTTACCGTCTTGTGCCGCCATGTCTCTCTTGCTGTCGTCCTCAGAGTCCTCTGTCCCCACGCACCAGTACATTCTGGGCTGCTGCTCGGGCGTTTCGAGAAATCTACTTTCTGATACATTTAATATCCAAAAATGAAGTTGTCAAAACTCAAAGGCGAGTGTCCAGCTTGGAGACTTGGGAAATCCTCGTTATGCAGCTTGGAAGAGAGTTGTTCTTTAAAAAGGAAAAAAAAATCTAAATTAATCCTTCCAGCAGGTCAGGAATTAAAAACACCACATTTTCTCCTGTCCCTCAGGATTCTTTGTTCCGTACATCACTTAAAAACAGTTATAAATAACTTCCTTACGCAGAAGCTTTAATACATTGCAGCAACAGGTTCTCTGGAGTTTCACGCTCTACATTCTTGTCTAATTTTTATTCTATTTTTATGGTGCATATATGCAGTGCTTTTTTTCTATAAAAAATGCTTGGATGCTTGGCTACTCATATTGAAATACTGCCCCTTGATGAGGCCAAACTTAGATTCACAAAATGTTTAGGGGTATACGTAGCTCTGCATCCCCTGCCCCCAAAAAGCACTGCCTATATGTATTGATGGACGCGGGTGGCGCTGTGGGTTAAACCACAGAGCCTAGGACTTGCCGAGCAGAAGGTTGGCGGTTCAAATCCCCGCGACGGGGTGAGCTCCCATTGCTCGGTCTCTGCTCCTGCAGTTCGAAAGCACCTCAAAGTGCAAGTAGATAAATAGGTACCACTCCGGCAGGAAGGTAAACGGCATTTCTGTGCACTGCTCTGGTTTGCCAGAAGCGGCTTAGTCATGCTGGCCACATGACCTGGAAGCTGTACGCTGGCTCCCTCAGCCAATAAAGCGAGATAAGCGCTGCAACCCCAGAGTCAGTCACAACTGAACCTAATGGTCAGGGGTCCCTTTACCCTTTACCTTTTATATGTATTGAAATGGTGGGAAAGAACCTTTGAGACTGGGCAGGCTTTAAATAACCCAAAGAAAGAAGCAAAAATGAGCTATGAGGAAGCAAATGGAAGGGTAACTGGAGGTCAGAATCACTGGCTACAGTAAATGAAGCTTCTTTCCCAATGCTGGAATAAAGTTTTGCAGATAATGTGCTCGGAAGGGAAAGCCTTACCTAGTAATTCCCTATTTAGAGATGGAGGAGGAATTTATGAGTTAATTTATGAGTCCATTTATAATCAGGGTTGTGACATTTGATCAATTGAAAAGCATTTTGTACAATGACAAAGGGTGCCCCAGTTAATTGGCCAGAACATTTTAAAGCTGTATTTAATATTGACTATTTAAAAAAACCCACAGAGAGCAAAGATCGCTTTAAGACAGCCGCTCCTTCCTGTTATCTTAAGGTGTGTATCCTGGAAAAAAGAACAAAGACGCTCCAGCTAAAGCTCATAAATTGTAGCTTATCAAAAAGTTCAACTCTATTCATCTGGGTGTGAACAGAGGCAATGGTTTACTGTTCTATGGCAGATGTTAATATACTCACCACTGCCAACAGGTGATATCACCAATCACAAATAGTGTGAAGGACCATTGTGCTCATTTTGCTACACTTATACTTTGCTCAGATGCCAAGATGGATAGCTCACTTGGATAGAGCGTGGTGCTGATAATGCCAAGGTTGCAGGTTCCATCCCCATATGGGACAACTGCATATTCCTGCATTGCAGGGGGTTGGGCCAGATGATCCCCAGGGCTCCTTCTAACACTACAATTCTATGTTTACAGTATCACCAGTTACTGCTGTTGTCACATGGGCTGCCTTCAAGATGTGATTTTATTTTGTGGTATCTATAAATACAGGCAATCCCTTTTCATTTATTCCTATTTCCGCTGAAGAATGTAAGTTGTGGATCAATGAAACTTTTAAGCAGGACAGAAAACTAGGATTTCAGAAGGAGAGGTCAAAGTTAGAAACAGAATTGCTAGAACCCAATACTAAGAATTTGTCTAGAATGTATAATCTGCTGCTAAAATGGAATACACAGGATGAAACGGTTAAATCAGCCATGATTAAGTGGGCACAGGATATTGGTCATGATATTATGTTTGCTGACTGGGAGCAGTTATGGACCACAGGTATTAAATTTACGGCATGCAGTGCCCTGAAAGAGAACATAATGAAAATGATCTATAGGTGGTACATGACCCCAGTCAAGCTTGCAAAGATATATCATTTGCCCAATAACAATTGTTGGAAGTGTAATGAATGTGAAGGAACTTTTTATCACCTTTGGTGGACCTGCCCAAAGATTAAGGCCTACTGGGAAATGATCTATAATGAAATTAAGAAAATCCTTAAGTGGACATTTGTAAAGAAACCGGAGGCTTTTCTCCTGGGCATGGTCGGCCAATTGGTACCAAAGAAAGATAGGACCTTTTTCATGTATGCAACAACAGCAGCAAGAATCCTTTTGGCGAAGTATTGGAAGACTAAAGAATTACCTACTCTGGAAGAATGGCAGACCAAGGTGACTGAATTTATGGGACTGGCAGAGATGACCGGCAGAATCCGTGACCAGAGGAAAGAGACAGTGGAGGAGGACTGGAAAAAATTTAAAATCTATCTTAAAAATTGTTGTAAAATTTCGGAATGTTAAGATGTCAAGGGATTGGATATAAAGAATTACAGCTATAAATTGAAATTTATAAAATAGAATTTTTTCTTTAAAGAGAATTAAATATAAAAATGGGATGAAGAATTGCTAAAAATTTTAAAATATGGATGCAGTGAAGGGGAGGTTTGGGGAAGTCGTGTTATGTTTATTTGTTTTTTGTTTATGTTGTAAAATCAATAAAAATTATTTTTAAAAAAAAAAGAATGTAAGTTGTGTTTTTATACGTCATTATAATTTTATAATTGTATCTATTTCACTCACTCCTGATTCTTTATTTTTACTTTCTTATTGAAAGCTCCTTATGTTGAACTATATCATTTTGTTGTTCATATGCTTGTTTTTCTCTTTGTGTGCATTGTCTGTTTTTGTTGCTCAACAAACTTTCTTTTTTTAAAGAAAAGTTACTGCTGCTGTGGTCATTTTGCATCCATTTGCAGCCAATGTGGCACCTTCCAGACCCTGATGGACCTCAATACCCATCAACCCTGGCCAGTTGAAACCAATGGGAGTTGGACTCCAGCAAACCCATTGGCTACCCCTGATTGAACCTAATTGTCACAGACTGTACTTTTGCATTCTATTGCCATTCAGCTCCGGCCTTTGCATTTCCTCCCCTCCCCCGTTATCTTCCTATATACATAAAAACATAAGGCCGTCATCACACAGCCCTCATCTGTAGTGCCACAGCATCACAATCCTGGATTTTCCATGAAGAAGTGGACTGGGAAAAGGGAAATGTGAGCTTAGTAGTTGCATGGGGTGGGAAGGAGAAGCTCTGGAGGGTAAATGTGTGTGGGGGAATTGCAGGGGGGGCTTAGTGAGCAGAGCAAGAACGGCACAGCTCTTTACATTTTGTGTGTGTGTGTGTGTGTATATACACTTGACAACTGAGAGTGACACTCTGTGCATCTAGTGAAGTAGGCCGTAGCTCACAAATACTTAAAGGTAAAGGGACCCCTGACCATTAGGTCCAGTTGTGGCCGACTCTGGGGTTGTGGCTCTTATCTCGCTTTATTGGCCGAGGGAGCCAGTGTACAGCTTCCGGGTCATGTGGCCAGCATGACTAAGCCGCTTCTGGTGAACCAGAGCAGCGCACGGAAACACTGTTTACCTTCCCGCCGGAGTGGTACCTATTTATCTACTTGCACTTTGACGTGTTTCCAAACTGCTAGGTTGGCAGGAGCTGGGACCGAGCAATGGGAGCTCACCCCATCACGGGGATTTGAGCCGCTGACTTTCTGATCGGCAAGCCCTAGGCTGTGTGGTTTAACCCACAGTGCCACCCGCGTCCCTTTTACAAATACATATCACGCCATAATAAAATGCGTTTCACTAATGTGACAAGCAGACTCACATGGCTCCCTCTCTGGAAATTCTTTTTTAAGACCCTATCTGCTCCTGCACAGTGTGCAGCATATAAAAAACAGATGCTTTCTTTATTTAGAACTATTGTACTGTGTTTCCTCATATTCAAAGATAAACAACTAAGATCTCTTTAGCTGGGTGCATAGGCAAGTTGTCACCTGATGTTGCAGGCAGCCAATGGGGAGTGTGCAGGTGTGAAACTGGGTCACCCAAAGCCATAGTGGGAACCGACAAATCTGCCTTATACAGTGACACCATTCTGAAACCCTGGAGAAACACTGCCAGACACTGTAGGGGGTACTGGGCTGGATGGCTCAATGGTCTGATCTAGTACAAGGCTGCCTATTGTTCAGATTGTTAGCCCATCTAGTTCAGTATTGTCTGCACTGACTGGCAGCTGCTCTCCAGTGTTTCAGGCAGGGGGCGCTCCCAGTCCTACCTGGAGAAATTGGGGGTTGAACCTGGGACCTCTGGTATGTAAAGCAGCAGCATTGCAACTAAGCTACAGTCATACCTCGGCTCCCGAATGCCTTGGGAATCGAACATTCTGGCTCCCAAATGATCGAAAACCGGAAGTGATTGTTCCAGTTTTCGAACATTCTTTTGGAAGCTGAACGTCTGACAGGGCTTCCGATTGGCTGAAGGAGCTTCCTGCAGTCAGTCAGAAGCCACGCTTTGGAAACTGAATGTTTCAGAAGTTGAACGGACTTCCAGAACGGATTCTGTTCGACTTCCGAGGTACAACTGTATAGCTCTCCTCCATATTTCAGCATTTGCACTGCTAAAGTTCACATCACATATTCTGGGAAGCAGGAGAAAAGACAGAAAAGAAGCTTTGCAGAGGTCAAAGGATGATCTCCGAGGTGCTGGAGCAAACTGCAACCTGCATCTGGCTGGCTCTTCCACGGCAACCACAAGCCCAGCTGAAAAGTGTAGCAGGAAGTAGCAAGACAGATGGCAGAGAGGGGAAGTGGGGAAATCCAGTTTGTGTGGGCAAAGGGCAGCTTCAATTTGCTACCATTCCTTGGGGGGTGCAAAAAGAGGTGGGGGTGAAAGACAAGGTCGCCCCCTTTAATCTAAGGGGGCACCTTTGTTTTTGGTTTTGAAAACAGCCACACATTCAGCAGAAATCCATGCACATCCACCCCCCCATCATTGCATCTCCGTGCAAGAAAATACTGCACCTGTTGAATTTCTGGCTCCTTCCCCTCTGTGTAGCCTTCAGGCAGCCACATGTCAGTAGTGGGTGGGGCCAGAAGCAAAAGTGGGTGGAGCAACAAATGTAAACGTTGCCTTGTCTGAAGTAGGCTACCTGCTCATTTACCTACCTGTTTGTTGTTCTGTCATTGTGCTAAAGTTGGCATGGCCATCTACTGGCAGTCACACAAACTGCAATGTGTTGACAACCTTGCACACACACACACACACACACACACACACACACACACAGTCATACCTCATGTTACATTTGCTTCATGTTACTTTTTTTTCAGTTTGCTTCCCCCGGCAATCCGGAAGTACCGGAAAGGATTACTTCCGGGTTTCGCCACTCGCGCATAAGCGCTAAATTAAGCTTTGCGCATGCGCACAAGCGCCAAATCGCGCTGCACACCTGTGCAGATACAGCACTTCAAGTTGCGGGCTTTTCATGTTGCGAACGGGCCTCCGGAACGGATCCCGTTCGCGACCACTGTACCAGAGGTACCACTGTGTGTGTGTGTGTGTGTGTGTGTGTGTGTATGTATTTCCCCAAACAATTTCCCCCTGATAAGAATGCATTTTGTACATTAGATTGAATAACATATACATTTTCGCGCACATGTGTGGGTTGAAGAACTGCATCACAAAATTTGGAGAAGTGTGAACTTCAAAGGAAAGCTGTGTTTCAGTTCATGCATTGCTGCAGGAAGTGCAAAACCGGTGGGTTCATATTAAAATGCAAACTGAACAACTTTTACCCTCATCCCTACTAACAAGGAGATAAAGTGATTTTCTTTGCGGGAAGTGGGAGGGACCTTCAGGTGCTTAATTAATACAGGTCAAAACTATTCCTGAAGGCACAGGGGAAGGGGGAAACTGCCAACCCTAATCCCACTACAAGGTAATTCATCCAATTACCCAATAACTTGTTCTCTTGCTTTTAATTCTCTTGCTTCAGGTTGAGCTTAAAATGCCTGTTACTTCTGGATCTAACAAAATTTAGCATATATAGTTCAGGAGATGAGAGCCTGTGGCCTTCCAGATGTTGCTGAACTACAACTCCCATCAGCCCCAGCAAGCAAGGCCAGTGGCCAGGGATGATGGGAGATGTAGTTCAGTAACATATTGAGGGCCGAGGGCTCCCAACACTGAAGTGACCTTTCTGGGATGCAAACAAGTCTAACAAATAATAATGGTGATAATATTAGTGCTAAAGCAGGTGAGGGTAGCTGATGGGTCTCAAACCCTCGATGAGTTAGAGACTTCCCCTGCCTGCGAAGACAGACTCTGGAGAATTGAGCGGACGAGACCAACGGTCAAGAAAGCGGTTTCTGCACATGGTATAGAGAGAAATAAGGGGCAGGTGGGGCTTGTCAACCTGGGAAGGTAGTCCATCTAGGACAGCGGTTCTCAACCTGTGGGTCCCCAGATGTTGTTGGACTACAACTCCCATCATCCCTGAGCTCTGGCTTGCTAGCTAGGGATGATGGAGTTGTAGTTCAACAACTTCTGGGCACCAAGAGGTTGAGAAAGGGTGATCTAAGAGAAGGAAAACTCTGATCCTAATCCTCCACTGCCTTGAGGGATATCTTTGGGAGAAGAGAAGGTTAAGGAGTAAACACAAATTCAGAGCGGAGTCGCTAAGATGGATGGAGCCTTGTACGGCTCCTTCCGGCAACTCCTGCAGCCATGCTGGTGTCCAGCATATTGCTCTGCTTTCCTTTGGACCACATCAGGGAGGGTGAGGAGGGAGGGGAGTCTTGTCATGTGGGCAGCCCAGGACCTCCATATACACTGCCCAAGCTTGTGCCTCGGGGATGTCATTTTGGTGCTGTTAACACAGCAGTTTGACTTCACCCCCAGAGGCACACTCCAAGACAGGTGCATGCGAACGCCAACAACAATCCTTACACTGGCCCCGGATGGCAGGCCAGTTTTAGCGTTCCCCAAACTTCAGACAGACGGCCAAAGCTGAGAGCAAAAGCCTTGCTGAATTGCTGCGCAGTGAGTTTCAAACCAAGTTCTTGCAATGCAGGAGGCTGTGGCTAGAAGTCCCTTAGGGGCCACTTCTTCCGACTCTTCAATTCTATGACTCCTTCTGATACAATGATTACATAGCTTAGCCTTGGTAGGTTATAACAAGTTTGGGAAAACTGCTCTTTTACTGGAAATGAATGTACAATAAACATAGAAAAACAGAATTAAAAAATTCCTTCCAGTAGCACCTTAGAAACCAACTAAGTTAGTTATTGGTATGAGCTTTCGTGTGCATGCACACTTCTTCACACATGAAAGCTCATACCAATAACTAACTTAGTTGGTCTCTAAGGTGCTATTGGAAGGAATTTTTTTATTTTGTTTCGACTACGGCAGAGCAACACAGCTACCTACCTGTAAATAGAAAAACAGGTAACAGACATAATCAGCTCATTATCCTATGTAATATAAAGAGTATAAAAAGAGTAGTCACCAATAACCTTAAGGTCAGTCCCATTTTGCAATAAATAGGAGGTTCAGTCTGGTACTAAAAGCCTCACAGTTGGCAAACAGTTTTCAAACATTCCTTCTGCCTCTCACAATTGTAAGCTCCACCTATAGCTTATCTTAAAACCCTTGGCATGGGGTTTGTTTGTTTCTTCATTTTGGGGAAAGCAAAAACAAGGAGCTGCAACAAAATAATAATAATAACAGCCATTTCCATTTTAAAAGAAGTATTGCAGCTTCCATGATCCAGAAAGTAAAAGCGCTTGTTATTTTCAATAGCCACAAGACTGACTTCCATGGCAGCCCACATCAAAGTTAGAAAGGACAAGTGGGAACTGCAACAAAATGTTGCAGTGTATCCTGGTCTTATAGCAGGACTTTTTCTTTTCGGGGTGCCAGCAGTCAGCTGGATATACCCTCTCCAAAATACTCCATTTTCCATTTTACTCTAAGTGACACTCAGGAAGCTCTGTCCTCATTGGGTTGGTTTTGTAGGGGGTGGTGGTTGTCCCCTTAGGGTTTTTTGTAAATATTTTTTAAACTTCTGCAAAGCTCAGGGATACCCATTATTCCCATGGAGCATCTTGCCTGGATTAATAGGGGGATGTCACTGGGCTGACAAGATCAATTGAACCACTGTTTGAAGCAGCAGAAAATCTCAACCCACTTGAAGAAAAAGGGCAGGGGGTGGGGATTGTTTTTTAGAAGTAAACCCACTCCAAAGTCACACACTTTCTGACTCCTTCAAAGATAGATCTGATTTTCTGGGACATTTCTACCCCACCCCCCAAGAAATACTTTTTTTAAAGCCTGGGTTGAATGCTTTGACCTAGCATTAGTTCTTCAAAAATGCAAATATACCACTTCCTGAACAGGACTGTTTTAGACTACGGTGCAGGGATGAGGAACCACATGTTTGAAGAGATTAAAAATACACAAATACACACTAAGGATGGGAAAGACATTGGATTCTGTTAGAATTTAAAGGCTTGCTTGCATGCTCCCTACAGGCATCTAGTTGGCTTCTGTGAGAACAAGAAGCTGAACCAGATGGGCTCTGGCCTGATCCAGCACAGCTCTTCCTGTGGTCTTATGTAAAGGAAGACCATGATTCTCGGGCCCCAGGGAAATTAGACTGGGCTCGACTAGAGCCAGGGCCTTTTCGGCCGTGGCCCCAGCCTGGTGGAACGCTCTCCCGCAAGAGACCAGGGCCCTGCAGGACTTGACATCTTTCCGCAGGGCCTGCAAGACGGAGCTGTTCTGCCAGGGCTTTGGGCAGGATGCAGTTTGACTTACCGGTACTTTCCTTTGTATAAAACAAGCCCAAAGGAGGCCCCCAACCCGCTCACAGGTCCTTGTATGATCAGTGGTCCTGGCAAGTATTAACCACTCTCAATTCCAACCTGATAATTGTCACTTGCCCAGATTTTAACTTGTCTGAAGTAATTTTAAGATGTATTTTAATTAACCGATGTCTGTTTTAATGCATATTGTGTTGTTTTTATGATGTTTAGCCGCTCTGAACCCAGCCTTGGCCGGGGAGGGTGGGATACAAATAAAAAATTATATTATTATTATTATTGTTTGCACTTTCCAAAACAGTAGGAGAACCAAAACACGACCATCCTTTGAAATTCACGCTTCTCTTAATTTTGCAATGCAGCTCTTCAGCCAAGTACAAAAATGCACCTACCAGTGTAAAGTGTGCATACAAAGGCATATATTTGTAGGTGGGGAAACATACCAAAGAATTATATTACAGAACATTGCTCTGCAAAAGTGTGCTTATTATTTATTTGGATAACTTCACACAAAAATGCTGATGAATTTGCTTAAAACAAACAAACAAAAAACAGTCCCATGAAAATTCACCAGCATTTTAGTGTGAAGTGATGTGAATTTGCAGAGAAACGAATTTAAGACTGGGAAAATGAGAAAATCAGAGGAACTGAAATTGACCTATTTGCCCATCTCTGCTGCCAAATCCCAGCACAAACAAAAATCCATGATGTCAGGAAGAAGCTTACAATGTATACTATTTGGCTGTCTCAAGTCAGTGGGAAACTTTTTGATTCTTCTACTCTTCACTGGATACATACCCAGAAAAAGAGGACAACTGAAAACCACCAGCATGTACTATGCTACATGTTATTTTTGTTTTAATGTATCTACAAAACTTATTGTGGCTCATTTACTGTTACATTTTTCTTATGTGGTTTATCCGTTATTTAATCATAATCAAGGCCTTGATCCAATGCACACTTACTTACCTGGGAGTAAAAAAACCCTTGAACACAGCAGTGCCTATTATTGAGCAAATATCCATAGTCTGATCAGGTTGCACAAGGCAAGGTTTTAGGCATTAAAAAAATACTTCTGGTCAAACCTGTTGAGTAAACCCTCTCACTTCCACACCAGCAAGACAGCAGTAGCAGCAGCCTCTGAAAACGATAATTTTAAAACTACAAAAACAAGCTAATCCAAAGTGCAACTGAGTGCTTGAGTTTCTTTCCTTCGTTCTCCCTCCAAATCCCGTTTCCTTTTGTGCCTTTCCTTTTAGGATGTCAACATGACAGCACTGTCTTACGACTGAACTTTGAGAGCCACTTTGGGGTCTTCCCCCACCCGCAAATGAAGATTGGGATAAAAGTACTTGCCACGAAACAGACGAAGAAACAGCCACTGGCAAAATTCAGCACATGAAATTGAGGCATGCAAATAAAATTGGGAAGCTGTTGACAGTCTAAGCCATGGGTAGGCAAACTAAGACCCGGGGGCCGGATCTGGCCCAATCGCCTTCTAAATCCGGCCTGCGGATGGTCCGGGAATCAGATTGTTTTTACATGAGTAGAATGTGTCCCTTTATTTAAAATGCATCTCTGGGTTATTTGTGGGGCCTGCCTGGTGTTTTTACATGAGTAGAACATGTGCTTTTATTTAAAATGCATCTCTGGGTTATTTGTGGGGCCTGCCTGGTGTTTTTACATGAGTAGAACATGTGCTTTTATTTAAAATGCATCTCTGGGTTATTTGTGGGGCATAGGAATTCGTTTGTTTATTTATTTATTTTCAAAATATAGTCCGGCCCCCCACAAGGTCTGAGGGACAGTGGACCGGCCCCTGCTGAAAAAAGTTTGCTGACCCCTGGTCTAAGCTGACAGACACAAAGCGTACCTTGTACATGCAGCACTTATCAACACCCCCACCGCAAAGATACCTTACCTTAAGAAAAGCCTTCCGGATCAGGCCAATAGCCTATCTTAGAAGTCTAACATCCTATTCTCACAGCGGCCAACCAGATGCCCCAATACATCTCTCTCCTCTTCTGCACTTTCCAGTTCACCATCACACTGCCATCATGGCTAGTAGCCTTGATAGCCTTCTCCCTGCGTGAACTTGTCCAGGGAGACCGACGTGAACAAACGCAAATGAAGCCTTTCCCTGGCATAAACCTAAGCGATTTGGGGTAGGGTGGGGAATTTTCTCCCCTCTTATCTGTGTGAATCCAAAGCCACCTCGGGTGCAGATTGGTTGCGGGGGTGGGGCGCGGGCGGGAGGAGAAGGAGAGCATCCTAACTTTCCAAGAAGTTGCACACAGCTCGCCCGTCTGGCCAACTTGGATGGAAAAGTGGAAAAAGAAATAAAGCGGAGAGGGGGGGGGGGGGCGGAGACAACGAAGTTACAGAAACCGAGGTGGAAGAACGGCCAAAGGAAACCCGATCCTTGCCGGAGCAAAATATTATTTTACGAGAAAGCAACAGCAGCCAGCAACACGCGCGCTGCGGGTCTGGGCGCAATCTGTCCCCCCATTCCAGCAACTCTGCCCGCGTCCTCCTCCCTCCTTGAAGCGAAAAAACATCCCGCCCATGCAAAAAACCATAATCCTACCCAGGAACTCCTTGCAAGCAAGCAAGCAAGCAAACAAGCAAGCAAACAAACAAACAAACAAACAAACAAACAAATAAGCAGCGTCCCTCCATAATAAAGCTGCAACGCCAGGCACGCTTTGCTGGGAGCAAAGGGAGTTGCCATGAACTTTGCAGCGCGTTCTTAATGACTCTTCCATCGCCCTTCTTTTGGTAGTTTTGGTTTTTTTGCACGGTGCAGCTCTGCTTGAATGAGAGGGGGGCGACGAGGTAGGATGAAACAACCTAAAAATTAAAAAAAAAGGTGGGTGGGTGCAGAGAGGACTTAAGGGGCTGAGCGTCCGTACCTGCTATCCTGGGGAAAGCAGCCCCCCTGCTCTTCTCCTCGCACGCGTAAAAGCGTAGCTGCTGCTAACCGGCGAGGGTAGGGGGTTCCTCCTTCTCCAGGGTCCGGACTTAGCGGCGGTCGCAACTTCCTCGATCGGCGCTGGGCGTGGGCAGGGCAGGGAGGCGGCGAGGCGGGTCTTTGCTCTCTCCGAGGCTCCTGCGGCGGCGCGCCAGGCAGCAGGGAGGAGCGGCGCCCAGAGCGCGCTCAGTCTAGAGGAAGCGAAAGCGCAGCCCGGTCCTGCAGGGTGAGGCTGCAGCAGCAGCTCCCTGCGGAGTTGCAGGGGCTAGTTCCGAATCTGCTCACAGTCCTCTCTGTATTTGTGCCCCCAAAGGTCCTTTTAAGGGGCGGGTACTTTTCTGCAAATGGGCGGGGAGGGGGCTTTCCAAGCACTCTGATACCTCTCGTTGTTCAGTAGTCCTCAGCTACACAGCTGCAAACGAAAAGTTTTCAAATGTTTTGCGAAGTGCAATATTACAAATGAGACGCTAGATGGCGACAGTGAGCTATGCCAAATTCAATGTATTTTTCAAAACTTTTTTTAAAAAAGCATTTTCACCGCTTTTCTTTTTCATATGTGTGTAAATCCTTTCCAGACAGTTGCCAGTTTTGGATGTCGTTCAAATAAATGCTGGTTGTGCACTGAAAGATGTTCGGGGTCCTTGCACTACAAAGCCGCCCCCTGCCTGTTGCGATAAGGAAAGTGGGGGGGGATTTGTTTTTAAATTTCATAAGATTGATACAATGCTAGATTGTTTTGTTTGCAAACACCTCAAGGCAGACGTGCTGGAAAATGGGGGATAACATTTGCATTTGTCTAACTTCTCCGCAAAGAAAATTGGGACAATTGGCTCCCAATTGAGAGCCAGTGTGGTGTAGTGGTTAAGAGCGGTAGTCTCGTAATCTGGGGAACCAGGTTCGTGTCTCCGCTCCTCCACATGCAGCTGCTGGGTGACCTTGGGCTAGTCACACTTCTCTGAAGTCTCTCAGCCTCACTCACCTCACAGAGTGTTTGTTGTGGGGGAGGAAGGGAAAGGAGAATGTTAGCCGCTTTGAGACTCCTTAAAGGGAGTGAAAGGTGGGATATCAAATCCAAACTCCTCCTCCTCCTCCTCCTCTTCTTCTTCTTCAATAAGTAGCTGGCAGTGCTTCACCTCCCTTCAACCCTGTGAATAATCTCATGAGTTTGAGCCCCACATTGGGGAAAGATTCCTGCATTGCAGGGGGTTGGACTAAATGACCCTCATGGTCCCTTCCCACTCTACAATTCTAGAGTTCCATTGTCTGGAGAGGTCAACTGCTGTCTGTTGCCCATTTGCAGCTCCAAGTGGGACCTACAAAGTAGAGAAGCTTTGCCTTTTATCTCCATCTTAGATCTAATTCCTAAAGTTTTCAACTTCATTTGGGATCAGAGCCCTTTTTTGTTATGAATGAGCAAGCAAACAAATTTGTCATATGTGGAACCAGTTAGATGAAACATTATTTCTTTAAATTTTCCTCAGTAATTGGGCACCCCCTTGGGAGGATGTCCCCACACCCTGACTATTTGTGCTCTTGCCCATTGTTTTGTATTGCCTATTCTTGGCTGTGTAGCAGAACCTTGGGTGGTCTAAAATACATGCCAGCAATGCTTTCCATAGCATCTCATCCTGAACCCAAATGTGACAGGTTTCCCAGTTTTTAATTCCTGCTCCCAAGGTATCTCAATGAATTTCAGACCAGATTTAAGAGCTGCTTCAATTGAAATGCCTCAAAATCAGGTTTTACACGAGGCATTCCCAATCCATACTTTTTGCATTTTCTGTGAAGTGTCATAAACCGTTTTGTTTTCCCTTTGGTTGCGGACAAGTTTTAATTTTATGTTCTTATGAGGTGCAGATCAGTTTGAAAAAATCAAATTGTTCAGGCATCCTTACCCGGCACCAGAATTTAAATTTTGCTCAACTGTTTCAACATTATGGAAATCATCTCATATAGATAACTCTGAGCCATATCACAAAATTATAACATTTTAATTATAGAGCTAATATTACAAGAGAGAGAACCCCCCTTTTTTTTTAAAAAAAAAGCATTTCCATGTACAAATGGCAATTAAAAATACATTAGATTAATTGCATTCTAATTTATAAATATATATATTTATATATTTAAACATTTTAAGTAATATTTCATACAAAAAAAAGCACTAACATGCAATGAAAGAATATAAAGGCTCTACTGGATTGTACTTTACAATTAGTGCCTAATGATGCTTTTAATAATCCAATGTAGAAAAATTCAGTGTATACAATTTCTTTTTGAAACCCTGTTACAGTAAGTAGTTACAAGTCAAAAAACTTGATCTGGAATGAATATATATTATATATTCTCAGCCACTAGAAAATAGAATCTCAAATGGCATGATGATTGTAGTGATTTAAACTCAGAAGAAGCAGACAGGTCAACTAATAATCGCTGAAGTGAGGGACTTGTGGCTCCGTTTCTCATTTTCCAAATTTTCAGTTCAGTTCTCCACTTTTCTGCAGTAATTGTGGTGGTTTGTTTTCGCCTTAATCCTCATTAAAATTCATCAGCATCGGCATTTTTATGCAGCTTTTTCCAAAATAAAATACATTTTGCAGCTTTGACTAATGCACACTTTTTGCAAGCAATCCCCCTTAACATAATACATTTCCATACTCTATTTTCACAAACAGATTCATTTCTGTAAACATTCCTTTGCTTGAGAACTGCATCACAAAACTTGGAGAACTGGCAAATTTCAAAGGAGGCCTGTTTCGGCTCTTGTATGGTTCCAGAAAGTGCAAATTAGGACCTTCATCTTTAAACGAAAAACTGAATCAAAATTCTCCCCATGTAGCCTTGTTTTACTGTTTGCCTCTCTTTTCCTTTCACAATCAGCTGATTCTCAGGGTCTTGGGATGCCCCTTGCAAAGCACCCCACAGCCCCTGACAACCAGCCCGCACTCTGCGATTACCAAATACCAGAGCCAAATCTTTATCTAGCCTACACCTGATGTCATGTACCGCCTCTGATGAAGTGCAAGTAGGAGTGGTTTGGCCAAAAGGATCTCATGGGTCAAAGGAGGAGGGTCTGCAAGCCAAAGGCTTCACACCAGTTTTACTTGATCCAGTAAGTAGTGGCTGGTGCTCATTGGGGCTGGTAGGGCAGAAGACAAGGAGCCCAACAGTAGGGGGAGCCAGAGCCAATTGAGTCTAATTTTGTCAACATCCTCACCCTTGCCAAGTTCCACAAGGGGGCAACATTGAGACCAAGGAGAAAGAAGTTGATAGCCAGTTTTACATCTCTCCCCCTTGGGCTGCTTGTCAGTAAGACGACAAGCAGGTAGAGTGTTTGCAGTTTTGTATGGGGCAATGCTCCATTTCGCCGAGAAGATCAGCCATGCCTGGATCCAGTGGTATATTCTCTTGTGCAACCCCTTGCAAAAATTGGAGAGAACTGTACAAGGGCAGCAGCCTTGGTTTGCTTGTAATGCAGCAGTTATCCCAACATTGAGGAGTTGCAAAACTCAGAATCTGCAGTCATTTGCTCCACACAAACACACACACAATACAGTGCACAGGGTTAGCAAAGGGGAAGGAGAGGGTTTTTTAAAAAAATAAAATAAAATGACCTGACTACAGAAGCTCTGTAAAAAAAATGCAAATAAGGCCTCTAATTTTGTGCACACTTTAGGCACGTGGTCCATCAAAATGAGCGGGTCAGAAATTACGGACTTGTCACGTAGGCTGAAACTTCAGCTGAAGCCTGGCTATTTTATCCTCAAAGTCTTCTCAAACCGCCTGAGGAAGGACCCACAAAAAACCAGCCCCATCTCCTAAGGAGGAAATTTTGAGCTGACTTTTCTCACAAGCGACAAGGGAAATATACAGTGTGGGGTCCAAGGCCCCCACACGAGGGAAATATACAGTGTGGGCGTGGCCCAATCTTTTTATTCCTTGCCCTCAGCACCTTGTTCTAAAAACTTTCTTGCCCCATTGTTTTATATGCAGCATTAAACATCAGGGATCTGTGACTCTGTAGGTGCTGTGCTAGGGAACAAGGTGCATAGGTAATTTGCAGATTACGTGAGGGTTAGGTTCTGGAGGTCCCCACATAACTGCATAATGTCAGGAACCCCCCTGACCTGCTCCCCGGTGGAACCATCCCTGTTTGGAGCATCTCAGAGCTCATACACACAAACTTCCTAGGGCCTGGGAAGCAAGGCAGAGAGGCTTATAAAGCACTTTTCGGGGCTCTGCATTTGTTTATTTTCCCGCCAGCTGCATAAAGTTGCAATTGCGTAAGCGAAATCACTGTAAGCTGTGAGTTCCTTGGGCATATAAGTGGGTCCTGTGTGCCCTATATCCCTTTTCTTACTACTACAACAACAACAACAACAACAACAACAACAACAACAACAACAACAGAAGAGAGGGTCCTATGAGGAGCCATGCTGGTGAATCAACTAACACGCACATCCACACAACCACAGCCGCCCCCAAGCACATGTCAAAGATGCAGAATTTGGACCAAGTGCCGTGTGTGATTTGAAGGGATTGCTTCCGACCGCAAGGCCTTTTGTTGCCTCTCTAATTGCTACTGAAGCGCATGTGGTGCCAGTAGAGCAGGGCTGGCTGCAGAGCATGGCTCATGCGTATCAACATTCATTATTTTGTGACTCTTCAGCATGCATCCGTTTTGGCCTGAAACAAATGTCTAAACAAAGTGGTTGGAATTTTAAAGAACCCGAACATGTTATATAGATGGTTTGCTTTTTAAAGAGTTTAGCTACTTTCCTCCCCCTGGCGAGATTTAAGCAACCCCCACCCCCCACTATACATTAACATTCAGAGCGTCAGAGTTTTAGGTCTCGTGGCATTCCTCACTCAGTGAGTCTTCTGCGACAGTTTAATGGTGACCGTTTTCACCTCTGTGTATTCAGTCAGAGCATATTCACCTCTGCAAGAAGAGAGAGAAATATCTTTGAAGTTTCAGTGTATGTGCTTCCACATGACACATGCGCCATGCTGTACATTTAAAGCATTAGGATAGCTCTTAACAGTTATTTAAATAAACCTTCACATTATTAGTGAAATATTATAGTGTATTTACTTTTATTTTTATGTTTTTAAGCTTGATGTTATGTTATTCATAACTTTTTTCTGTTAGGAGATTGCAAAGTGGGTGAAAAGAGAAACAAACCAGAAGCGGAAGTTGGGGGAAGCCCTGGAGGGAGGAATATATAATAAATATTAAGGAACTGAGATGTATGTAATGGATGAAAAAGAAAAATGAATATATATATATATTTAAAGGATAGCACTTCGACAGTTAAGGCTTTCCCCAAGCTGGCTTCAGAAATGAATAAATGAAAAGGCCCCTTAAAAAACGAAAGAAACAAAACTACTTACAATTCTCTCCCGTTTCCTGACATTTTAAAGCCGCCAAAGGGAGCTTGTGCAAAAAGGGAATTGTAGCAGTTGATCCTATTGGAGAGGAAGAAAGCCAGCCCCGTTAAGAAGCAAAGATATTAGCAACATACATTACATTTCAGATTCTCCAAGCGCCTTTATACATCAGCTCAGTAGACCCCTGTGAAGCAGGGGTGGTAAACCAAGCCTGCAAGACACTTTATAGAATTAGAGAGTTGGAAGGGTCATTGAGGATCATCTAGTCCAGCCCCCTTCAATGCAGGAATATGCAATTGTCCCATACGGGGGTTGAACCTGCAACCTTGGCATTATCAGACCACGCTCTAACCAACTGAGCTATGAGTCACCCACAACCCTCTTTGCCCATAGCAACATAGAGGTCACTGCCTATAACAAAGGAAGAGGAGCAAGGTGGCATAAAGGTCAGTGCAGTGTTTTGCCCACCTTAAATATTGAGCAATTTTTGTTAAAAAAAAATCTCACCAGACTGTCCCAGACTGCAGTGCCGATGCCAGCGTTAGGGCTCTATCCAAATTCTTTGTAAACACAGCAGCTGTAAGCCCATATTCTGTGCTGTTGGCTCTTTCTATCACTTCTTCTATGTTTTTGAACTTCATTATGGGCTGCACGGGTCCGAAAATCTGCAAACACATTATAGAGTCAGGGCCGTCAACTGATGAATGAGTTTAGTTGAATCGATCACCTGCCTTTGAAATAAAAGTTGCTGATTACTTTGACATTAGTGCCTTTTGGGATATGGAGCATGTGAAATGCCGCAATTTTACAACAGCCGTAACTCTTTGACAGGTCGCCACATCCCTATTCCTTCTTACGGTGGCTCGTTCGTTTGATATTACAGAGCTCAAAATGAGAAGTGATACAAATAAGGCGAGACACAAGCCAAAGTAACAGCAGAAGTCACAAATCTGGCAGTGGGAGAAATGGGACAACAGGAAGGTCCCTTCTTTGGCTCACACTAAGAACATCCGCAAATTTGGTTCCTCCCCTCCAAAAACCATTTCCTTTTTCATATTTTTATGTAATGGTCTTGATATCAATTCACAGATGTGCTTAATGCAGTGTATTACAGTAATACACAGTTACATTTAATACTTTACCCATTCTAATCAATCATATTGATTCTAATCAATTGTCAGTCATTTAGATATCATACAAATCCTAAGAGGATAAAGTAAAATAAGCTGGAAAATGAACCTTCTATTTCATAGAATCATAGAGTTGGAAGAGACCCTGAGAGTCATCTGGTCCAAACCTCTGCAATGCAGGAATCTCAGCTAAAGCATCCATGACAGATGGCCACCCAACCTCTGCTTAAAAACCTCCAAGGAAGGAGAGTCCACAGTTCTTACTGTCAGAAAGTTTTTTCATCTGCGCTACTTAACAGACATGTCAACTCCATTGGACTGAGGCCTCTACAGCCCCACCCCCCATGTCCAGCCCCTCTTCCACCTTGAGGCGGCATTAGACATTTGAAGTAGTATCCTATTTGAAGCAATCATGGCTTCTCCCAAAGAATCCCGGGGCCTACAATTCACACAACAATTCAACAGTCCATCCGTCTTTCAAGGGAACTCTTCAAATTGTAGCTGCCATGATCAACGCGGTCTCCCAACAATTCTCAGCAAACTGCACTTCCCTTCAGTCCAAAATTCCTTCCAGAATCTTCAGCTATAATAGTTTCTATGGAACACTTTGTTTAACTTAACAAGGGCAGTATTTAACAGGCTTTGCTATGCTAAGCTTAGGTCAAAGTGTTCCACAGAAAATATTACCTGAAGATTCTTGGCTAGAGTAATTAACCTGAAGGAGTCTGGCTGATGACTTTAGCAAAAACAATAAAAAATGGTCTGTTTACATGTGCAGAAATTCCACCCTAGAAATATAAAATCACAGGCTCAGAGGGGAACCCAAAGGTGACATCTAGATGAACACCCCAAATTTATAACATGACAGTCCAGTCTTAAAATAAAAATGTCTGTACCTCCTCCTTAGCAATGCGCATGTTGTCTGTGACCTCTGAAAATACGGTTGGCTTTATGAACAGGCCTCGGTCTCCCATGGCTAAACCACCACACTCCAGCTTGGCTCCTTCTTTCTTGCCACTTTCTATCAGCTCCAAGATTTTGTCAAACTGTTTTTGGTCAATCTGTCAGAAAGGGGGGAAAAGGAAAGCAGCACAGTTGTTGTGGGCAGAGATCAACGCATATGTCGTTTTTGTTGTTCTCTCAGTTTCTATTTTTCCCCCTAATCTTAAATTCACTTCACAGTTCTGCACCAATTTGCAATTATTAACAAAATCCTCATGAAAACCCCATCAGTATTTTAGTGCAGTTTTCTCCAGATCAACACACTTTTGTATGCATCGAAAGAGGCTTAGACAAATTCGTGGAGGAGAGGGCTGTTGTCAGCTACTAGCCATGACAGCTATGTTTTCCTTCCACAGTTGGAGGCAGCAATGCTTCTGAATACCGGTTCCTGGAAACCACGGGCAACTTTAAATATTCAACAACAGAAGAATACAACACAACAGTTGGGTTGACAAAAATGTGCTGTGTAACATAGACTATGGCACGACAACATCACCAGAAACCTGCTCTTGCACATCAGCCTTCCACTGGTGCAAAACATCCCACTGGTGGAACAAGTATACTGCCACTGAGCCTTGGGCTTGCCGATCAAAAGATCAGCTGTTCAAATCCCCATGATGGGGTGAGCTTCCTTTGCTCAGTCCCAGCTCCTGCCAACCTAGCAGTTCGAAAGCACGTCAAAGTGCAAGTAGATAAATAGGTACCACTCCAGCGGGAAGGTAAACGGCATTTTCGTGCGCTGCTCTGGTGTCAGTATTCCATTGCGCCAGAAGCGCATGCTGGCCACATGACCTGGGAAAACTGTCTGGAGCGGACAAACGCCGGCTCCCTTGGGCTGTAAAGCGAGATGAGTGCTGCAACCTCAGTCGTTCGCAACTGGACTTAACTGTCAGGGGTCCCTTTACCTTTACCTTTACCTTTCACTTAGTGATACTTTGGATACAACCCATAAAAACCAGGACCAGTCCAGTTAAATTGGGAAGTGGAGTTGCCATTTCTGGACTAAACTTGGAGGGTGAACAACCACCTCTAACCACGCTGGGAAATATCTTTGTGAACTTATAATTAAGCATAATCTTTTGTTATGTAATGGGCATGGTCAAGGGGATCAAGAGGGTTATTTTACTTTTATCTCCCCCAGAGGATTTACTAGCACCATAGATTATATCCTAACATCTAATAATGTGACATCTAATTAACCGAGATACCTTCAGGATAATTCCTAGAGCTGAAAGTGACCACTTTCCACTTGAGTTATCTCTGACATTATCTGTTTCGCCTGCCTTTCCTAAATTATTGGATGAAACGGAATATCTGATACTTGGAGTTGCCATTTGTTGTTCCACCTCAGGAAAGGAGGCAGCAAAAGATGGGCATTTTTAAAATTAAAACAATAGTTTACCTGGGGTCCTTGTTCAGTTTTGGCATCAAATGGGTCCCCCACAAGCCGCTTCTTTGCATACTCCACGCTGCGCTTGACAAATTCTGGGTACACCTGCTCTTCCACAAAGACTCGAGAGGCAGCTGTGCAGCACTGCCCTTGGTTGAAAAAGACACCCTGGTGGGCACAGTCCACCGCCAAGTCCACTGGAAAGCCAGAAAGAATGCAAAGAGAGAAAAAGCAGGCTGTTATAAGCAAGCCAGACCATTTCACTGGTTTCTGCATTACCTACAGCCAACATGGTGACCTCTGTTGGACATCCAGTGGTCCAGGGTTGCAGTGGGTCAAAGACTGTTACTGTTTCTGCAGTAAGGTCTCTGTCTCCGGTGGCCTAGAGCCATCCAAACAGCACAGTGTCAAGTTTTTGAGCCACTGAGAAGAAGTCTTCTCACCCTTTGCTGATTACAGTCAGAGTGAAAGGAAACAAGCTACTGAGGATAGGCTCCTAGGGTCACTCTGGAGAAGGCAAACAGGAAGAACACCAAGGAGTTGTTATTCTGTGTGCTCCTGAGCAAAGCATTTAGGAACACATAAGGTGCTTCAGTTTCAGGAGAACGGTGTGCAAGTTCTGTTTCACACAATGGAACTTCAAGGAAAATACTTCTTGAGTCTTGCCAAAATAAGGTACTAGAACACTCTAAATCATTCACCCATGTACGTGCACAGAAAATAGTAGATTTAGCTGAAGGGCAACACAGAGAGACCTGCATTGATTGTTGAAATGCATCCCTAATTTTTATTAGATAGGTATAAGATTATTGAATAACCCTTGAAAGGTGTGGCTATGACTATCGTGAAGGAACCCTGCACTTCTGAATTTGCCACTACACTACTGCTTACACCAGTGACATAGCGTGGAGAGGCCACAGTGGTAGTCGCCCAGGGCACAAAACTGTTGGGGGGGGGAGCAACAGCTGTACTGCCTCAACATAGCTGTGTGCTTCCATCACTGGGCTCCACTGAAAACGGCTTCTCCATGCAAACCAAAAAGTGACCTCTCCAGACAACAGAATAACTCTTATCTCTGTGGCTGCGATCTCCTGCAGTTGAATGTGCATGTGTACTCCATCTGTTTCCCTCCCTCCTACCCTCCTCTGCACAGCCCCGGGCACTGGTAACCCATGCTATGTCACTGGCTTACAGTGTCTCATTATTTGGTCTTCCCTATCCCCCCCCCCCCACTTCCAAGGCCTTCTCCAAACACAGTACAGACTTTCTGCTTGACCCTTTCAATATTAGCACTATTGGCAGCAGCCACACTCACAGTCAGCATCTGCACAGACAATACAGGGATTTTTCCCACCGAGCTCCAACGTCACCCTCTTGAGGTTACTTTTCGAAGCGGCTTCTTTGATCAGCTTTCCAACCTGCACCAGGAAGAAAGCAGCCATGAAATACAGGCAAATCACCCTTTTCTCACATGTGGAAATGGAGCAGAAGGAGTTTAAAATAACCAGGCCTTTGGCTGATTGACATCTGATGCCCTCTTAAAATATGTTGAGGAAGGGAGGGAATATTGGGTTGTTTTTATTATGTATGTATTTTGTGTTTTTTATATTGTGTTTTTCTATTGTGAACCACCTGAGATCTATGGTATACAATTATTATTATTATTATTTATTTATTTATTATTATTATTATTATTATTATTATTATTATTATTATTAAATAATACAGAAACTATGTTCTCCTTTGGAAGCACCCTTACAAAGCCATCTTACCCATGGCTACTGGAAGGAAGCACCATGAAATTCCATGGGACTTCCTTCCAAGGAAGTAAGCTTAAGAATATTTTCTAGGCTGCAAACCCTGTAGAGATATCTTTCAAGCAGACCTGCAAAGGAACAGGACTCAAGTTACTCAGTTGTGGGTAAAAGTAGCACAAAAGCCAGAGATTTTTCTTGGTTGCGTTAACTGTTTGGTGAAGGTTCAGAAATGTGGGTCCATCTCACAACGAGAAACCTTGCCAGCACCCCACACTAGCTCTGTGTCCTAATCTGTTCTTCTCTACACACCTCTTTACAGCGTTGTGCTTTCGTAGAGCATCTGCCTTGCATGCAGAACGTCCCACATTCAATCTCCAGCACCTCCAGTTAAAGTTGGGACAGAACCCTGCCTGAAATCCTGGAAAGCTACTGTCAGTCAGCATGGAAGGTACTAAGCTAGGTGGGCCGACAGGTCTGACTCCATTTAAAGGATAGCACAAGTTGGTTAGAGCATTGTGCTGATAACATTACGGTCACAGGTTCGATCCCCATTTAGGACAACTGGACTAGATTAGGGCTGCCATACATCTGGAATTTCCTGGACATAGCCAGGATTTGTCCACCAAAAATGGTGTCCTGGTGGAATTTTTGAAAATTGATTAAAATGGCAGCCCATGTCAGAAGTGATGATTTTTGTGTGTGCAAATTTCCTTTAAAAATAGCTTAAAAACAGGGTGGTGGGTTTTTTGTTTTTGCAATAAAAAGCTCAACAACTTTGGCCAAAACAAAAATAAAAGGCTGAACAACTTTGGCAAAAAGCAAACAACCAAACAAAAAACAAACATTTTTGTCTGGATTTTCACTTTTTTAAATATGGCAACCTTAGACTAGATGATCCTCAGGGTCCCTTCCAACTCTGCAGTTCTATGATTCTAAGGCAGCTTCCTATGCTCCCCTATGGAATAGTCCACAAACCATTGCAGGAACCAGGAAGAGCCATGCCAAACTCAACCAGTAGGTGGTGTGACATGCCAAGGTCTTCAGTTGTCCGGCTCTTAGACGTTTGAGAGAGACCTTCGGTGCCGACAGCAATTTACCATAATTATACAAGGTCATATCAAGCATGCAGAGAATGCCACCACAGATGCCACTGGCAGTGCGCCAGGGAGGGTATTAAGCTCTGAACCACAAACATTGAATGCACGGGGTGGATCAGGGATTCTGTTAAAGTGGCATCTGACGAAATCACTGTTTAGACTGAATATAAGCAAGGTGCAATTTGCAAATATATGTCATATTGGGGGCTGCATGGGTGACGTGGGTGTATGAACAAACCACGCAAGAGCAAAACACATTGGGGTGAGGGCATGCTAGAGAACTGTGGAAGGTATGGAGAAATGGAAGGGATGTGGGTGGCGCTGTGGGTTAAACCACAGAGCCTAGGGCTTGCCGATCAGAAGGTCGGCGGTTCGAATCCCCCTGATGGGGTGAGCTCTCATTGCTCAGTCCCTGCTCCTGCCAACCTAGAAGTTCAAAAGCATGTCAAAGTGCAAGTAGATAAGTAGGTACCACTCCAGCGGGAAGGTAAACAGTGTTTCCGTGCGCTGCTCTGGTTTGCCAGAAGCAGCTTAATCATGCTGGCCACATGACCTGGAAGCTGTATGCCAGCTCCCTCGGCCAATAAAGCGAGATGAGCGCCGCAACCCCAGAGTCAGTCACGACTGGACCTAATGGTCAAGGGTTCCTTTACCCTTTACCTTTATGGAGAAATGGGCAGAGAGAAGTTGTTTCTCTGCTCATGAGAAACTTGGGACCAGCAAGTGAATGTTGGAAGATTCAGGACAGACAAAATACTTCTTTACAAAGCACATAGTTAAAGTTGGGAACGCCCACCCATAAAAGGTAGTGATGGCTTTAAAAGTGGATTAGATAAGTTCATGGACATTAAATAGCTGGGTTATGCCTCTGCTGTTGGAGGGAATGTACCAGCTGCCAGGAATCACAGGTGAGCAGAGTGCTGTTGCATTCAGGTCCTGTTTGTGGGCTTCCCGTTGGCATCTAGCTATTAGAAAGACAAGGGACTAGGATGGGCCTTTGGCTTGACCCAGCTGGCCTCTTCCGGAAGCCGCTTCTGGCGAACCAGAGCAGTGCACGGAAACGCCATTTACCTTCCCACCTATTTATCTACTTGCACTTTGATGTGCTTTTGAACTGCTAGGTTGGCAGGAGCAGGGACCGAGCAAAGGGAGCTCACTCCGTCGCGGGAATTCGAACCACCGACCTTCTGATCGGCACGTCCTAGGCTCTGTGGTTTAACCCACAGCGCCACTCGCGTCCCAATTTAAGGAGATACTCTCTGGCAAATGGCAGACAGAGTATGCAGAACTCAACATTTTTCTTGAGACTGCCTTGTTGAGAATACGAAGTTGCTACATCAAGAACTATTCATATACAGCAATGCAAAGCCTGCCTATTCGCAAGCCACACCACCCAACAAAAATTATAGCTGCTCTCACACTATACTTTTAAAGCATATCCTTTCTCACAAAGAATTCTGGGCACTGTAGCTTATTAAGGGTTGCTGAAAATTGTAACACTCTGAAGGGTAGAACTACAGTCCCCAGAATTATTTGAAGGAAATAGCATGCTTTGAACGTACTTTAAAGGTATAGTGTGTACCCGGCCTCAGAAAACGCTTCCAAAACATACTGGTGAGAGCCAGTCAAGGGACAGGAAGCATCCTATGTAGGCTTAATTTCTGTGCTTTCCAGAGTTCACTAACTGGGGGTTGTAGAGTGGCAAGAAGAGAGGCAAACACAAATGTTGAAAATCACCTACCTCTGTTGACCCAGTAAAAGCTACTTTGTCAATGTTAGGATGCGTAGAAATAGCAGCTCCAGCTGTGGGACCATATCCCGGCACAATGTTAACCACACCTGGAGGAAATCCTGCCTGGGGGGGGGGGGAGATCTTTTATTCCAGAGTCAGAATAAGAAAAATTAGGGCATGGCTTCCATTCATTGCATGGGAGTGGGGTGGCATGCAAAGGAGAATTTGTGCCCTTTGTTAGGGTGAGTGGGTGCCACTGGGATGTATGATTTAAGCACAAAGAGCACATCCACTCCTTGCCAGTCATCAAACCTCCATTCCTTTGGAATTACAGGGAAGGGTCTCAAAAGTCTCCCCCCACCCACTGAGTGTGTAAAGCCACATAAGCTCATTTGGCTGGCTTCTACATTACTCACCTCCTTGACTAAAGAGCCAATGTATAGTGAAGTAAGTGGGGTTTGCTCAGCAGGTTTAACAACTAAGGTGTTTCCACAACACAGAGCAGGTGCCATCTTCCAAATCAACATGAGCAATGGGAAGTTCCACTGAAACAGAAGATCATGACATTCACCTTATGAGCATGTCATTGCTACCATTTCTATACTTTGTCTCTTGTTCTAGGAATTCAGAAGGCGGCTTCACAATTGTGTCATTACAGCCTCTTCCTCCAAAAAAACCCACACACTCCTAAGTAGCATTGGCAATTCCTGCACACTGAAGCTGAGTTTGTAACACATGTACATATTGTTATATACTTTGTCAAGTACTTATGGCCCCCCTTTTTATATTAAAACCGTGATTCTTCTCAAGACAGAACACGTAGTTGCCTTTTCTGTTGACGTTGTAATACTTTATCCTGTCCCCAGGTGTCGCTGTAGTGCTACTTGTCTCCGCATATACACAGACAAACAGAATTATACCAGTAACGCTGGCAGATCATAGCCAAGTACCACAGAGCAGCTGCTCTTAAAATCCTAATCAAGGGCAAGTGAGGCAGATCTTCCCAGCTCTGTAAGACCAGAGGGAATCTACAGAGGAAGGGAACTATAGGTGGAAAGATAGATCAACTATGTGAAAGGACGACATGGAAATGTGATGTTAAAAATAAATAAATCCACAGAGGTCTCGATTCCCTTAGCTGAACACATGATTTGCATGCATAAACATTTCAGACACAATCCCTAACAATCCCTTTTTAAAGAAGGGCTGGGAAACCTGTGATCATCTCAGTGCTGGACACCTCTCATCAGCCCTACTCAGCATGGCCATTGATGATAGGAGTTGTAGTCCAGCAACACTGGGAGGACCACAGGTTTATAGCCTTGGTTCTTAGGTAGAACTGGGAAATAACCTTGGCCTGCTTGGTTTGAATCCACTCTTCTAGACTAGTTGGAGTACTAGTAGCTCCTATGGATGGAAGGACCTGTCATTTTTGGTTCTCCCCATTTCTCATTTTTCCAATCTTCAGTTCTCCACATTTTGCAGCAATTTGCAATTTATTTATTAGTTTATTTAAAAACACACACCATGAAAATCTATCAGCATTTGAGTGCTTCTAATGCATTTTATATGCAGTTTTGACTAACGTACTTAGCTTTGCAAGTAGCTGTCCCTAATATTGTGCATTTTTGCAAATTATTTTCACCAATAACCATCTTTGAGGCAGAATTCAGATAAGTGCAAATTGTGAAGGATAGCTGTGTTTCAGGCTCTCATATTGTTCCAGAAAGTGCGAATTCAATCGATTCAGCTGCAAATGTGAACTGAATCAAATCTCTCCACAATCGCTAGGAGCGCCTTCTAATCCTTTCATCTGGCCAAAGGGAGGCAAAAAATAAGTTCAACCTCAGTAGAGTCTCCAGTCTACCCAGTGAAATTATGCATTTGTTTTCCTGGAGACATCAGATGTCAACCCTAGTCTAGTCTAACACTATACTGGCCACCTCCCAGCAGTGGTAAGGAAATATCCCAGAGTGGTATTTTATTCCAACAGCTGTGTAAACATTCTCAGCCTAGTTACAAGCATCTTCCGCCAACAAAAATACCTGTTGTAGATTTAAGTAGAGTTAATTGCGGGTGGTGATCTTCCCCAGCAGCATAATCAACAGAATTGGCCATGATACGCTGGATTAACCATTATGCTAAGCAAGGGACAGAGTAGCGCCGCAGCCATTCCAAAGTCTCAGCTGCGGTGCAATTAGCTGGGAGTTTTCCCTAATGCGGGAAAAGCAGCTCCTAGCACTAGACTCTTTATATCGCCTGCAGCTCAGAACGCAGCAGCTTCTCCCGCTACTAAGTAAGGGCTGTAGTTCAGTAGGAGAGCATCTATCTACATGCAGAAAGTCCTCCTAGCATCTCCACATAGGCCTTCTGAAACCCTAGAGCAGGCTTCCTCAACCTCAGCCCTCCAGATGTTTTGAGACTACAATTCCCATCATCTCTGACCACTGGTCCTGCTAGTTAGGGATCATGGGAGTTGTAGGCCAAAAACATCTGGAGGACCGAGGTTGAGGAAGGCTGCCCTAGAAGGTCACTACCAGTCAGTATAGACAAAATTGAGCTAGACGGGTCCATGGCTTGACTCTGCATAAAGCAGATTCCTATATTCCAATGGAAGGGAAGTGGAAGTGGACACACCCAAAATTGTGAACAAAGGAAATAGGACCTTACTAGGGCTCAGGGCTCAGTTAACAGGCCATACACTGGCAGTTACCTAGCAGGCCACCACCAATATTTTGATCTCTCTGTGTCAAGACTGGGAAAAGCAAGGCATTTGTATCCTAAACCTCTGGGGAGAAAGGTTATGATCCAGAATGAGAAACACAACTTGTTTCGAAGTTTAAAGGAAACCAATTTACTTCTCAAGCAGCCACATTTGACATTGTGAGCGGAGATGAGGATTTTATTTATTTATCCATTCTTCAAAGCCACTTGTAAGTGTGTTGGCTAGATTGTCTTGAAATCTCTGATATTGAAGGATACATTAACATTATTCACTTTAACAGGTAAAAATCAAGATGTCGGCAGTACAGAATACTTCCCCAGAAATGCAGAAGACTACATTCTACTCACCGGTGTAATGGCACCACAAACCCCCACAGGCTCATGTCGGGTGAAGCAGACAAAGTTTTCATCTGCAAAAGTTTTGAGAATGCAGGTCATCTACCTATGATGGTTGTGATGTGAATGATCCCATAGGATCAAAGATCCAATGCAGCTGGGGAAAGCATTTTTAATGCTAAAAAGCACACACCCTGGCTTTTTTGTCCTTGGAATTGCTGTTTACTACCCATAGCACCCATAAAACCAGTACAGTACTCCCAACCAGATTGGGACCCTACATCTGTTTCCCCACCAAAATAAAGAAGGCTGGATTACTAAGCCTGGTTCATACATCATGCGAAACCATGAGTTACTAAGCTATGGTTTATAGAACCATGGCTTACCGTTATATGTAAATCTGGTCCAGAGGCTTCACTATGGTTTGTTTACTGCCAACAAACATCAAGATGAAGCATTGCTTATGAACCTTGGTTTGTTTTAACTAAGACTTGGTGTTATGTGTAAACCAAGCACCCTTCCTTAACCATGGTTTGTTCGACCACTCCATCCCAGACCAGAATACAAAATCAGGAGGCAAGAGTAGTTGAAAAACCAATTTTTGATAAACAAGGCATGGGTTATTTTCATAGTCTATAAGCACTATGTTTGCTTGAACAAACTATGGCTTCTTAAACAGTAGCTTCATATTATGTGTGAACCAGCCCCTTCTTTATACCTCTCTCCTAAGCATATGAAAGGAAGATTGCAGCTGAAAACCCAGCAATATGGCCAAACTATGGTTTGGCAGTCAGCAGTAGGCTTCAGGCAGCCTGTCTGAAGTGGATTTCTAATCCTGGTTTATAGGTAAATTATGGTTTCCTGTGAACGAGGGCAAAGAGGAAGGAATCTGAGAACTGTTCCTGTGAACCAAAGCCATATGCTAGCCATGGCTAACCTCACTACAGGTTACTTCTGTTTGCCAGACCTATGAAGTTACATGTATAAGACACAAGCTCCAACTTACCCACAGGTATAGTCTTCCCCTGAATTTTATCGGCCCAGCCAGCATAGTATCTAAGTGTCTTTATGCAGCCTTCAAGGTCAATGAAAAATGCTTGCAGAAATGGTTTCCCTGTGTCCATTGTTTCCAAGGTCTGGAATGAAACAAAATATCAATTCCCCACTCTATTTGCTATGGGGGTATATTACTGGGGATGGGTGAACCTGTCCATTTTGGTTTATCATTCCTCCAATCTTAAATTCAATCTACATTTCCACATCAGTTCACTCCCCCCCCTCCCAAGTCCTCTGGAAATTCACCAGTATTTTAGTGCAAATTTCACCTAAAATATACACATGGTCATTTGTAAGCAATTTCCCCTAAAATGCAAAGCAATTTCCACAATATAAAGCATTTTGTATACTATTTTCAGTAAGATGTGCATTTTCATGCACACTTTCATATTTGCTTTTTTGTACACATTACTTGGCTGGAGAAATTCAGAGAACTGCAATTTTTGAAAGATGGCTGCGTTTCATTTCACATATTGTTTTGGCAAGTGTGAATTAAGCAGTTCCCCTTTCAATGTGAACTGAACTGAATTTCTTCCATATCTCTGCATACTACCATTGTCTAATCCTCATGAAGATCCCCCCCCCTTCAGTGGAAGCAGTAGGTGACCAAAGTTGCAGGGTAGGCCCTAACATTAGACAGAGTGAAGCGGCTCAATTTGGGTGCCATGAATGTGCAGTAATTGGTAGTTATTGAATTTATTATTATTGTATTTTTTTTCTCTCCCAGAGAGACATTTGTGGTATTGTCTGTCTTGTATCAAAGTAACATAGCTAGTCTGGATTACTGTAAACCTTTACTTGGGGAGGGGATCATTTACTCTTTTGCCTCAGGCCATAAAAGGCCACACACTGATGCTATTTTCAGATAAGTGATATTTTAGAGGATCTCAATAAAGCATCATTTAGTTCAGGGATGGGGAACCTGTGGCCCTCCAGACAACTCCAACTCCCATCAGTCACAGTCCTCATGGCCAGCGGTCAGGGTGGATGGGAGTTAAAGTCCAACAACAAGAAGTTCCCCATCCCTGTTCAGGTATATGTGTCTCCAATGACAGAGAAGCAATATTCTATAACTCTGAGTTTGTGTATACATTAATAGGTAGGTTTCTTCAGGCTGTAAAGGAAAAAGGTTTCCACAACTCCCCCTCACTAATTCCACTCTCTCCTGAAACCTAGAGTTTACTACCTGGTCTAAATGAAGGAAGGAAGTTAGCTGAAAAGTTGTAATCTCATAAGTTGCCTAACCTTTGAAACAGAGCCAAGAACTGGGAAGCCAACCCACAACCTCCCAGAAGTCGCTGGAAGGCATCTCCCATCACCTCTGATTATTGGCTGGGAATGAGGAAGGTTGAGGTCCAACTACATGTAGGGGGCACATGTTGGCCACCCTTGGTATTGTAGATCCAATGGCTTACGCATTGCAGCATAAGTAGGCTCTTAATGTTTTCTGCCTTAATCTCCAGACCAGACACACTACAGACATCACTTACCGCCAACACCACTCTGTCTCGCTCAATGAGGTCAGCCAGCTTGTTGAGGAGCCTTCCTCGGCTCACAGCATCCATTTGTCTCCACAAAGATCCTCTTTGGAAGGCTGCTTTTGCTGCCTCTACTGCTTTATCGACATCAGGCTACCACACAAAAGACCAAACACAAAATAAACAGGAACACACTGTTAGATGCTTCCATAGCCCAATGCCCTCCATATGTTTTGGACAACAATTCCCATTAGCCACAGCCAGCACAGCTGTAGTGTCTGAAGCTGATGTGAGTTTATCGTATTTTTCGCTCTATAGGACACACCTTTTCCCCTCCAAAAATTAAGGGGAAATGTTTGTGCATCCTATGGAGCGAACGCAGGCGCCTTGGCTTCAGGGATAGCCGCCTGAAGCCTTCAGGGCGCAGAGCGAGTTCCCGCTGCACTCCGGAGGCTTTGGGTTCCTTTTTCTGAAGCTGGGAGAGCAAGACTCTCCTGGCTTCAGCAGAGAGGGAGAGCTGCGCAGCGCCCCTTCAGCCAAGCGGGAGGAGAAATTGAAGGGGCTCCGATTCTCCTGCCGCTTCGCTGAAGGGGCGCTGAGCAGAGAGGGGGAGATTTTTTTTTCTTGTTCTCCCCCTCAAAAACAAGGTGCATCCTATGGTCGGGTGCGTCCTATAGAGCGAAAAATACGGTAACTAGTCAAATGGGGGGGGGGGAGTTTTGAAGGCAATCAAAAATCACTGAGGGGCAATATAGCCCAGAGGTTGTGGTTTAGCCACTCCTGGCCTAGAAGATAGTAGGGGTGCACCAGGCAAACCTATTCTGAAGTTTTCAAATACAGGCGAATCAAATGGAAATGTCCACCCTATTTGTGAGTGGTGAAATTCAACAGAGGGATTTTGCCAAATATTCTTTTAAGGAAAAAAAAAGAAAATTCTCTATGTGCACAATTTTTAGTTTGCTCAGTTCTGCACGAAACTAGATGCTCATACTAGCAGATGAAGAAAGCAATGGGCCCAGAGAGAACCAGAAGTGGGGCAGGGCAAGCCCACTGAGGGCCTCTTCACCATAAACAATATTAAAATACATATTTGGTTGGCTATGTTCAAAGTCCTTCACTCTATTTGTGGGCAGAGAAATTTGGAAAGAGTTGTCAAGGAGGCAACGTTGAAATCCACCAGCAGTTTGTGGGAAAACCCTCAAAAAGGAAAATTTATCTGAAAGTTTCTTCCAAATCATGTTCTAGGTGAGGGAACTGGAAGATTCTTTTTCTGCCCTCAGTGGCTAGCTGAAGTATATTTCCACCCACTCAAAACAGTGAACGTATTGATTGGGTCGTCCAGCAAAATACACTTCCAACTCTCAAAGCATCATTCGCAGAATCACAGCAGGTGAACAATCCCTGCTCTGGCATGTGACTACATTTGGTTAAAAAGTTTGACCTTCATAGCTCCCAGAAGATTATTTGAATACCTCTGTGTGGTCCAAGATACTGCAGTGTCATTATTTACGGAAATGGAGTCACTCCGCTGAAGTTCCTCAACGGAAAAGGTCAGGCCCACATCAACTCTCAGTTACAAGACTACGAAGGAGGCCCAAAGCAAAAAACCGCACAGACAAGAAAACTCTATGGGTAGGGCAGACATTCCAGTCATAACCCACCCAGTGCTTAATCAGTGTTATGTTTCATGGATGTTGCAATACAGAGGCATAAACATGAGGCTAAAGTGTGGGGTTAGTGAATGGAGGACTAGATCCCTCACAGCTGTCACCAGGCACTATTAAATGCCTGCTGAAAAACTTTTCTATTCCACCTGGTCTATGCAGGAATGTGTCCTTCCACAATGGTTAATTGGTGTCTGCTTTTACCTTTCTGTTGTTTTTATTGTATGCTTTTGTGTTTTTTATTGCTGTAAACTGCTTTGATTTTTCGTGACACAGTGGTATACCAATATTTTTGTAAATATATAATGTACAACAGAGTACAATAAAATGCCGTAAGTCAATCAGCAAGCAAAACAGTGTAATATTTGCAGGGTGGGTGTGGGGGGTATATCTCTCAAAGATGCTGTACATATCCCTAATAAAAAGACAGTGGGCAAAGAGGAATTCCAGAATGTCACTTATTGAACAATGCAGGATGCACCATTATATAATTGTAGAGTTGGAAGGGACCTCAGGAGTCATCTAGTCCACCCCCTACAATGCAGGAGTCAAAGCTAAAGAAACACTGGCAGATGACCATCCAAACTCTGCTTAAAAACCTCCAGTGATGGAGAGTCCACCACCTTCCCAGGTAGTCAATTATAATGTCAAACAACTCTTACTCCCAGAAAGTTCTTCCTAATGTTTTCTCAAAATTTCATTTCTTGCAATTTGAATCCATTGGTTTTGGTCATCCCCTCTGGGCAGCCGAAAACAAGCTCGCTCCATCTTCCGTGAGACACCCCTTTAGATATTTGAAGATGGATATCCTATCACCTCTAAATTTTCTTTTGTCCAGGCTAAATGTACCTAACACCCTCAACCATTCCTCAGGCGGCTTTATTTTGCAGACCCTTTAACATCTTGGTCATCCTCTGCACACATCCCAGCTTGCCAATATCCTTTTCAGAACTGGATACAGTATTCTAGCTGGGGCTTGCTTAAATAAAATAAATAAATAAATAAATAAATAAATATCCCGCTCTCCCCAGCCGGAGCCAGGCTCAGAACGGCTAACAACAATAAAAGTAACACAACATTCTAAAATCAATTCAAATCATGCTTAACTAAGGCAGAATAGAACTTGAACTCTTATTCCCTTGATCAGGACACTAAACTTCTGATGCATTAGGTTTTTTTTGGGGGGGGGCTGCTCCTCATCACCCTGTTGACTCATGTTAAGCTTGTGGTCTACTAAGATACCTAGATCCTTTTCACATGTAAAATTGGTTTGGCTTTCTTGCACAGAAGTCTATTTCTGTTTAAAAAGCAAACAGTTTTTCTGTGATAAGGAAAGCGATGGGAATCTGCAACAGCAGGATAACAGTTGCTTGATGCGATGCAAAGTCTTCTTTCCCCACTTTAGGGCATAAACCTAAACAAACCAAGCCTATTTAATCTTTTATTTTGCCCGTCTGTAAATCATTTTTATGTGAGGTCACTCTCTCTTTCCATTAAACAAAATCTGCACAAAATGGGAAGCTTTCTTCTCTCTCCCCCCCCCTTTTGTCACTTTCCCCCTTTTTAATCAGATTTAGGTGCTAGTTATGCAAAATGAGAGTCTATGTTGTTAACTTTGTTGATAGAATGTATGTATAAAAACTCTGTATGCCAACTTGACATTAAAATAAATGCATCTCTCTCTTTCTCTCTCTTCAAATAAATCAAAACAAATGATCAACAACTGTTGTGTGCAAACAAATCAGGACATAGCTCCTGCAGTGCCCAACTCCACACTAACTGGTAGCCCCTTAAAAAAAAAAAAGCATGCCCAAAATGAGCTCAAGCCATTATGGAGTCCGCAGTGCAAAAAATACAAATAGCAGTCACTGATGTTAGTCACATAATAGGTAATTTAATGTATTTAATGATTAATGGTGCCCCTCCACACGCCTCCTGGGAGGGTTGAAAGCCAGTTCTGGCTTCTTCCTTCCTTAGGCCCTGCTCCATTTTGAAGATCTGGCAGCAGGAGAAACCCCTTTAAAGTGAACCCTATCCCTGTCACAGGAACTCTGCCATTTCAAGTGGAACCAAGTACAGGCAACACCCTGTCTGCGCAAAGGTGGCATTCTGGGTTACTGCATGTTTGTGTGAAATTGCGTATAACTGGAACACCTGCTGAAAAAGCCTGCAAACACCCTATTCCACCCCGTTCCCCATTTTGTGATGTTTCCAGGTCACTTCTTGATTCAGCGCAATGTGTGTGTGGTCGCATGCATATCAGACACACCTAAAAAGAAGTCATGAAGAAACACAATCATGCCTTTTCTTATTTGTTTGTGCGAGCAAGCTGGAGTTTGGGCTGCCTAACCCAGGTTGAGACTCTTGAGAGTCCCATGGACTGCAAGAAGATCAAACCTCTCCATTCTTAAGGAAATCAGCCCTGAGTGCTCACTGGAAGGACAGATCGTGAAGCTGAGGCTCCAATACTTTGGCCACCTCATGAGAAGAGAAGACTCCCTGGAAAAGACCCGGATGTTGGGAAGGATTGAAGGCACAAGAAGAAGGGGACAACAGAGGATGAGATGGTTGGACAGTGTTCTCGAAGCTACCAGCATGAGTTTGACCAAACTGCGGGAGGCAGTGGAGACAGGAGTGCCTGGCGTGCTCTGGTCCATGGGGTCACGAAGAGTCGGACACGACTAAACGACTAAACAACAACAACAAACTCAGGTTGATTGCTCAATTGCGTTGCCAAAATGTAGCTATCAACAACCAGGTTCAAGGAAGGAAATGAAACAAACCTTGTCCCCCTCTTCGACGTCACAGATCTTCTCGGCCTTTGAAGGGCTAAAGGTAGGGAACTTCTTTCCACTCTTTGATTCATGCCATTCATTGTTAATAAATATCTAAAAGAGAAAAATAAAGGTTTCTGCATCATGAGAAGAATAAGCTTATCTTCTCCCCAACATGCATGTTTTTCATGCGCAGGTTACGGTTGTTACGTTTTGTTTCCTTTCATTTTTTAAAAAATGAAGGAGCATTTTATTGTGCTGCTGCCTCTTGCAGTCTTGATACCGGCTCACAGTTGCAATGTAAGACTGCACTCCTCTGCTTGCTTACTAGGCAGTTACCCTCCAAGTCAATATGTACGACCTTCATAGGACAGGACCTTTGCAGCACAAGGGACCAAAACATTCAACTTCCAGGTACAAATCTGCATGTTGCAATGGGAAGTTGTAGGAGTATGAACATTTTCAGCTCATGTGGGAGATTCACACTCAATACAGTCCAAATGGAGATGTTGACCCAGTTCACATGTAACACAAAGTCAAACCACAGTTTACTGTAAATCTGTGAGAGTGTGGGTGCCTAGAGAGGAGATTGAAGCTGCTTTGCGGCAGGAATAATGCCTGAGAAGCATTAAAAAAAGCCGTGATCTCCTCACGGGGACTATAAAGGCTCACATGTTCATTTTAAACATTATAACTGAGCCGACAAGTCCCACTAACATCTAACATCTGCACATTTTACCATAAAAAGACTCATCAAATACTGAATATTCATCTAACGTGTCATCTTAAAGAATCTTTGCTGCCTAGTCAAACAGATCACACCCCTGTTGGCATTATTTTCACAGGCATTGCTTTGGATATACAGTGGTACCTCGGGTTACATACACTTCAGGTTACAGATGCTTCAGGTTACAGACTCCGCTAACCCAGAAATAGTACCTCGGGTTAAGAACTTTGCTTCAGGATGAGAACAGAAATTGTGCTCCGGCAGCACGGCAGCAGCAGGAGGCCCCATTAGCTAAAGTGGTGTTTCAGGTTAAGTACAGTTTCAGGTTAAGAACGAACCTCCAACACGAATTAAGTTCTTAACCCGAGGTACCACTGTACCCGTCAAACTTAAAGTGCTACCTTTTGGTCAACTGCAAAGGCCAGTGAACATTCAAATTTAGATTGATTCATTTGGTATTGATATCTGTCTTACCTTTAAAGTCAAGCACTCTGCCTGGATAACTCAGCTGGTTAAAGCATGGTACTTCGTATGCCAAGGTTGCAGGTTCAAACCCCATAATGGGAAAGTTGCATATTCCTGCATTGAAGCAGGTTGGAATAGATGATCCTCAGGGTCCCTTCTAACGCTACAATTCTATGATTACCACAAACTGATCTGGACAAGGTTTATTAACCAGAAGGCAGGAGCTGCTGTGGGACTGGAACATGTTCTGTGCTTAAGACAACCACCTTACCAAGAATCAGCCTATACACAGTGAGGGGGCTGGGACACCTGTTCCCCACATCTGGTGTTGACCCAGTTGTGCTTCCCAGCTTGTTAAGGATGTCACACTAAGTGTTATTTTGTTATAGCATATGGGTAAGTGAACTGGCGCTGTGGTGTTAACCACTGAGCCTTGGGCTTGCCAATCAGAAGGTCGGCGGTTCGAATCCCCACAACGGGGTGAGCTCCCGTTGTTCGGTCCCAGCTCCTTCCAACCTAGCAATTCAAAAGCACATCAAAGTGCAAGTAGTTAAACAGGTACCGCTCCAGTGGGAAGGTAAACGTTGTTTCCATGTGCTGCTCTGGTTTCACCAGAAGTGGCTTAGTCATGCTGGCCACATGACCTGGAAAAACTGTCTGCAGACAAACGTCGGCTCCCTCGGCCAGTAAAGCGAGATGAACACCGCAACCCCAGAGTCGTTCGCAATTGGACTTAATTGTCAGGGGTCCTTTACCTTTTTTTAAAGTGAACTGTAAAGTTGAGAGAGGTTGGCATGGAAGGGATGTTCCAATCTTAAAGTTCCACATCAGTTTGCTATTATTTTTTAAAGACCTCATTGAAAGCAATCAGCACTTTAGTGCTAATTTCTCCCTATAGTCACATTTTTGCAAAACGTTTTCCACAAACACAGAGCAGCTACTCAATTAGAGAAATCGACTAATCATATTGACTGGACAGCTCTTATATATGCCTACCTACAAGCAAGCCCATTGAGTTCAATGGGACTTACTCTCAGGTGCATGGGATTGCAACCTAAAAGCATATGGGTAAAGCAATGTAAAGCCCTTAGCGCTTTTGACAATTAAGTGGCATTCACATTTTATTAAACAAAATAAAAATTAAGTGCCGTGCCCAATTTGTTGGGGCCTCTTTTTATTCAAATATTTTATTAAAAATAAAATTAACCCTGTAAGGAGACTCTGCAATGTAAATTACTCTACTACTGCACTATATTTGCACAATTCACACAGGAGTCTGATAAGAGTGCTTCTAGGATATTGTTTACTACTATGCAAGTGCTGTCCCAACATTTCAGCCACTTGCCATTTAGTTTTCTTTTATACAAAAATGCCAGTGGCAATAAAATATCCTAATAAATCCCACTTTTTGTCACTGGGCTGTTGTTGCTTTTGGTTTGCCAATGTTAACTTATAGGATTTTTTTAAAAAAAGTTCCATCCCTCTTCCCTGCCCGCCAACAAAAACTGATCCAGGGAAACAGACTTAAACACCCTTCTTTCTTCTGACACAACACACATGGCTTTGTTTTGGGACATTTTTCTACCACAAGATATGCTGGAATTTAGCTTGAGGTAGAAAAATGATCCCAAAAAACCATTTGTGTTATGTTTTCAGAGGCCTGGGCTTTGATCTAACAAACCAATTAATTGGTTAAACAGCCCTTGCAGAAATGCTTTAACTGGGCAACTGTAAAAACATTTGTGTTAAAAAGCAATTCAGAGGGGATGACTGTCAAATTAATTTTTTTTAAAGATCAGCATAAAACAGCAATATACCAGTGACCCAGTTTTTAATCAAAGCTTATTTGCAATCACACGGATGTTTTTACAGTTGTTCGGGGTGGGGGGCTACCCATAATGGGATGAGCTACTACAGTATTGCATCACACAGAGTCCATTTCTCAACACCTGTTGATAATTCTCTTCTGCTTTCTTCTAACTATTGGTTCTGAACTGCATTTCCTCCTTTGCCCAAAGTTGTTTAAGCCACAAATATTTTAGAAGAACCTCTTTGAAAACCTATCCAAACAAATATGTATCAACTCAATGAATTTAAATGTCTGTTCACACAATTCCAAGTCAGGGCTAGCACTAACACGAAGCAGGGTGGCGAGGCCTTTCCTTAAAAGGTGACAAAATTCACGTTTTTCCTGAAGTAGCTGCAGCATCAATTTTAGGACTGGAGTGTGTGTTAGTAGAACAGATCCAAGACCAGAACCAAATACTTGCAGAGATGCCTTAAATTCACTTTGCAGTAAAAAAACACACCACTTTGAAGGGTGAGGTCACTATCCTAGCCTCAGTTGTCAGGAATCGCCATTGACCTTGATGGAATTTGTACTTGAGAAAGCCTGGGTAGGCTCAGATACCATGTCCTTAAACACTTGAGAGAATTAAGCATGTTAAGCACATTTGCTCCTGATTTCTATAACCCTATAAAATGTTCATTAGATATCTACTATCTTTTTTTTAAAAAAATGAAATAATGGATGAAACATCCCTTAAAATTTAATGCAAGCTTCCTGGATTCCTCTTCTTTATTGGAGACAAACTTTTTTCCTGAAAATCAGCTGCTGATTGTTATCTAGACTCTAGAAAACAACTTTGCCCAACTCATTCCTATTTACACTTACTTTCTTCCACATTTTCTACATACTTGGATTTAACATAGATGTGTTTTCTAAATACGTAAGACCACCATAATAATACTTGCAAGGAAACAGTTTTGGGATTGACTCATTCAGAGGTATATACGAACAGTATGGAATGGTTTTGGGGAGCTGTAACTGATCACCATCATGATCTGACAGTCTTGTGGTTATAAACTGATTGGGGGCACCCACTATGGTGGGGCTCCAACTCCCATCAAGCCCAGAAGGCATAGGCAATAGTCAGGCACAATGGGAATCACAGACCCTCCAAGTGTCCCTTTTCCCCCATCAGAGAAATGTTGGAAGGTATGGTAGTATGTCTCTATTTTCATTGGAGGGTATGGAGTTATGTGAGTCCCAAGCCAAGAAGATAAGTAACTATACAACATTTAGAAGACATCTGAAGGCAGTCCAGTATAGGGAAGTTTTTTTTTATGTATAATGATTTCTTAGGTTTTTATATACAGTGGTACCTCGGGTTAAGAACTTAATTCGTTCCGGAGGTCCGTTCTTAACCTGAAACTGTTCTTAACCTGAAGCACCACTTTAGCTAATGGGGCCTCTTGCTGCCGCCATGCTGCCGGATCACGATTTCTGTTCTCATCCTGAAGCAAAGTTCTTAACCTGAGGTACTATTTATGGGTTAGCAGAGTCTGTAACCTGAAGCGTATGTAACCTGAAGCGTATGTAACCCAAGGTACCACTGTATGCTGGAAGCCACATCGACTGGGCAACACAGTCAGATGGGTGGAATATAAATAAAAAAAATATCATCATACAACATAAAATGTTGTATTTTAATCTTGTTTTTAAAGCTCTATTTCAATCAATTGTTTTTATATTTGGTGTTAGCCGCCCTGAGACCGGTCTTGGCTGGGGAGGGCGGGGTATAAATAAAATTTATCATCATCATCATCAGGGAATAGGATGCCCCTGTTTTCACTGGAGAAATGTTGGAGTGTATGGAATCCTATACTTCTTCCAAATAATGTGTATCGTTCATCCATTCTGTTTGATTTTTGAGATGGTCAACATCTGTTGTTTTCCACATTTTGGGATGGATACCCAAAATGTCAGTGTTTTTAAAATTTATGTATATATCTATATGCCTGTACATTAAGGAGTATGTGTAGAAGCAGGCCTCCTTAAAGACAGATATAGGCACACAACATCTATTCGTACCTGTCTCCTCACCAAGATCCTATGTTAAGCAAGAGAAGTTCCTTTCATTATGGCCACAGTAGGGATGTCAGACAAACTCCACTGAGTTCACATTTAAAGACAAACCTTCCCAATTTCTACTTTCTGATACGAAAAAATACACGATCCAAACTCTGCATGTCTATGACTCTATGAAATGCAGCTATCTTTTGGAACAAGCGCTTTTCTGAACCTTGCAGTGCCGTTCTCCAGCCACGTAATGTGTACAAAAATGCACACGTTAGTGAAAATCACATAGAAAAATGTATTAAGGAGCATTGCTTTGCAAAAATGTGCACCATTTTTCAAATCGGCATACAAATGTGTATAGTAGAAATTTGCACTAAAACGCTGGTGAATTTTCACGAGGGCTCTCTAAGAAGAAAATTCGCAAACGGCTGTGAAATGTGGAGAACTGGACCTAAGAAACTGAAAGTGACAGATTCTCCGAATCCCTAGGCAAGCAGTTTAACATTTTCCTGGAAATAAGGCCATTGTTCACATCTTATGTGGCTGCTGCGTTTTGCAATGCACATCTTATAGGATCCAACACAAGTTGTGAGAGGCACAAACTCTCCAGGCTTGCAAGCAAGACCCACAAGCTTTAATAAAGTGATCAGTTAAGGCTGCAATCCTAGCAAAACATTTTGTTTCCCAACACAGAGCAAATGGTACCTCTAAGCAAGGTATATAGTGTGGGAATTTTCCAGAGTCACTCAGAGGAGGATGAAGATGATGTGGAAGAAGCAGGGTGTATTCACAAGGCCCTAAGGCCTTTTTTTTGCACTTGAAGCTAAAAATCCCCCAAGCTCCTCTCCTCATTCCCCAGTTTAAAAAAGTTTTAAAAGCCAACCCAATCTGAATAATAAAAAAAAAAATGACCCAACAATTTACTATACTTTCATCATACCCTAATTCAGTTGCCTGAGTTAGCTGCCTAATTTTACCTAATGGTAGGGCTGGATGTGACCGACTATTACTTGCCATGAGAATGTGCTAATAATATGGCAGAAGTCTTCTACTAAGGAGTCCTAAAAGGCCTGAGACACCCCCCCTCAACTCAAAGTCCTTACTAAAGGCTGCAATGCGTAGATATTGTAACTGAAAGTGATTAGTTCATCAATAGAGGCCAAACAGCTAATTGGGTTTTTTAAAAGTAATTTTAGTGGTAAAAGTCTACAGCTTGCTTAGCATAACAGTTAAATCCATCTTCAAATAACACACTCCTTCTTCCTACATTTCCCAAGCATGTGTGCAAAAGACTCTTTAAACTTTCTTGATCAATTTCCCTGTTTTATGACTAATGCACTTTATTTTTGTATAGGTGGAAGTATACATGTTCCATTTATTATCCGTGCATTCTTTCATTTTCAAATAAGTGAGATTATACTTTAGCTGCACATGCTGCCTAACATTGCACAGAAAGAAATACACACTTAGCAATTTTCAGCAGAAGATTCACAGCAACCTTGCACTTTAAACATCATCTTTATGTTGTTTTACTTAATTAGGGGTAAGCTCAATTTCAGGTATTATTTTCTGTTGGGACCTCAGATTTAGACTACTTTGGGACGAGATATTCAGACAAATACGTCGAGAAGGAATAATTATAAATTTCAACAAGGCAACATTGCAACTGAATTTTAATCATGCCTCCAATTTCCATGTCTTTTTTTTCTTTAAAGTGACGTTCTATACAATTTAAGAGCTGGAAATGTCGCCAAATAAACTCTTCTAACTGAGTTCTATTTTTGCTGGGGCGGTGTCCTGCTGTCAATCTAAGTTGTAACTGGGAGATGCAGTTTTCATTTTCGTGGTCAAATACAGCAGGATATTTGCATAAATGCAAAAACCTGTCACAGACTAAAATACCAGCAATCTAGATCATATGCTGAATATTATTCTTATTTTAAAAGTGAGTAATACTACAGCTATGCAATTCACTACGGGAAAGCGCTCAACTTTGCAGTCCCAGCTGTTCAACTGAGTCCTGAACAGGAACAGGAATAGGCTATAGTGAATGATGGACTGGCTCATTATTATTTTAAATAATTACTTACATGAAATACGATTCATTCTGCTTCCAACATGGCTACAGGACCAATCACTCCAAGCAAGCCTCTTGAAGAAAATGTAAAAAGCAGGGTAGCATTTTGCTTCTACTAATTTCTAGCCAATATTAACGCCCGGAAATTTTACTATGCTTTGAGATGCTTCACTTTCATTCATTCTCACACCGGCAGACTCTGTGGGCTAATGCCACTATCATTCACATACTGAACAGAAGGTATGCAATAATACTATGTGCAATGGAGTGGTACCCCAGTTGAAATCACACTTCAATCAATAGTTTGCGTTAAACAAGCCATTAATTTCACATCTTCAGCCTCCCTCCCCATTTGCAATAAGGGTATAACACCGACCTACCTTGCAGGGGTGGTTTAAGGATTAGCAGAACACTATTAGAAATGCAGCAATATTATGGTACCAAGGTGCAGGAAGAACCTGGATCTAGTCATGTCCATAAAATACATTAAAGGAGAACCAAGGGAACTTTTTGAATAACTTTTAGACATGCAAACCTTGTTCCACTATGAGCCCCCCCCCCTTGCTACAAAACTTTCCAATGACTGCAGAAGTCCTTTTCTAGGAGAAGGTGAGGTCAACTTCCACTAGGAGCAGGGCCTTTTCTGCAGAAGCCCCAGACTTGTGGAACATAATATACATGGCCTCATCTCTGCTAGCTTTCCAAATATAACCTTTGGAAAGTTAACTGCTCTCCTCTCTGGCTATGGATTTCATTATTGCGATGTTTCTGTTTTTTGTTGTTTATTCAGCTGGTATGTCCTCAGCTTCAAGCGTTCAGGCTATGAGTGATGTGGCTTGTACAGCCAAAACAGTGTTATCCACGCACAAGAGGGCATTGGCAGGCTCAGGGAGACCCCAGGGTTTAACAAAAGTACATTTTGGAAGAAGAAAAAATTCCCCAGGAAGCAGGGGAACTGCCCAAGATTGCCCAATGAGGACAGAATGTTCAGCGGCCCTGAAACACTGACTGCTGAGGAACTGGAAAAATAGATGGATGGGAATGTAAAACTGGTGTATGTCTTATTGTGTTATTTGGTTTGTGAGCCCCTTTTGATATTATGAAAAAACAGCACATGAATACTTTTAAAGAAGAAAAGATATTCTCACTTAGCTACAAAGTTACCAAGGGCAAATCTTCCAAGTTCCCAGCCTTCAGTTTTCCCTGCTGTAAAATGAGCACAGTGGCAAGGTAATCTCATGCGGCTTTTGCTGCCCACAGCATGCTTGAGATGCACTATATTTATTTAAAAACAAACTCAGATTCTCTCTCTCTCTCTCTCTCTCTCTCTCTCTCACACACACACACTCACTCACACACACACACACAATTCTTGGAAATCGCAACCTAAACATTTTACTGTCAGCTTTTCTACATTTCCCCCTGTAAGATGCAGGGCCATCTGTGTTTTGTGGTTTTTATCCTGGAGCAACTTTTAGGTGTGCATTCTTCTCTAGTCTACTCCTTTGAGCAGGTTTTGTGGGGTCGGGAGGAAGAGAGAGAGATTGACCTCCTAAGGACTAGAGACTTTATTTCACTTTAAAATCCCTCTAGTTCTCCCACCAGGGAGAGAAAAGTAGACAGAGAAGGAGATAACCACACAGCGCAAACATGAACAGAGAAACCTACCGCTGCCCACTTACCTTGGTGTACTTGATCTCCAAGTTCCTAATAGGGTGAGGAAGCGGAGGGGTCGTTTTCTTCTCCGGCTGCCCGTTTTCTACGGCCCCATTGATTGCGGCCATCTCGCAGGATGCCTTGGTGCGGGTAGTCTCCCTCTTCCTTGCAGCCGACGGAGTCCTCCTCGGCAGGGTGACAGGCAGCCGAGCTCGCGCAAGCCTTTCCCAGGGCTTGCCTTTATGAATTCTCAGCCTCCAGCGGGAGTCCCGGGCCGATGGCTCCCATTGGCTGCGCGGCTCTAAGCCACGCCCCGCTGCTGGTCCATGCAGGCGCTCCGAGGCTGCAATTGACAGGCGGCAGGTAAGGAAGGAAGGAAGAAGGAAGAGAAGGCGCCGGGTGCAAGGCGCGGGACCCAAGCAGGTGCGGAAGATCAGCTGCAGCTTCCTCAGCAGAAAGGGGTGTGTTTGTATATATACATATATATATGGTGTGTGCATGCGCGCGCGCGCACACACACACAAAATGTCTCTGTTTCTCTATCAGCCTCTGCCAACCGGGTTGTGTTACTACAACTCCCATCAGCGGTTGTGTACTACAACTCCCATCCGCCCCAGCCAGCTGGTGCATATATAATAAATACAATGTATGTGTGTACGTGTGTATCCTTTTTCTCCAAAGAAGCAGCAGCTGTTTCATTTATCCCAGCTGTGCAGCCCCCTAGATTTTTTCATTCTTTCTCTTCCCCACCTCCCCCCACCCCTTGCAAAAATAATACAATGGAGGTAATTGTTTTAAAAAACCTCCTGGAAAGGCTCGATGAGCTGGGAATGAGTTAAGAAGCCCCGTCCCCGTTTGTGTTTGTTTTTTTAAAAATTGCCTTAGAAATGAGCACACGCAGTCTCAAAAAACTCAAACCTCCGAGGAGGTCAGCTGTACTGCCACGCAGAGCGTTTCATATCCATCTATAATGTTGCTGCTTGTGTGTGTGTGTGTTTAAAGTTCTCCTTTTCTCCCCTATGATCACTGCAGCGCGATGGAATGAGCTCATATCAGATTAACCCCTCCTAATCAAAAACGTGCGTGCATAATGTCCATCTCTCTCCTCTCGCCGTGGAAGAGCAGCGCGAAGGAAGCCTGGCTTGTTTGCCTTGGCTTGGCTGGGCTTGGCGCGCCTCGGGCCCCTCCCGCCCGACTCTGGCGCTCGGCCCACCAGCTGGATGCTCCTGCACCCAGGCCAGCAGGACCAACAGCGCGGCTCTACTGTAGGGCCCCAGGGAGCGATCCTCTGCAGCCACTATCAGCAGGGAGGGAGAGTCGAAAACGTACACGCCATAGATTTAAAACACATTACTTCCCCCCCACCTCCAGTATCATGGGAACTGTAGTTTACCCCATTCCCAACACCCATGCCAAACTACAGTTCCCAGGATTCTTTGGGGAGGGCAGTGTGCTTTGAATGTACGTTACGGGTGCAGTTTGGGGTCTGCATACTGTAAAGCACATTCGAAGCACATTTTGCCCCACCTCAAAGAATTCTGGGGTGCCAAGGGCTGGTGGGAACTGTAGACTACGGCGCCCAGGATTCTTCGAAGGAAAGATTGTGTTTTGATAAAAGGCTTGCTCTCATGTAGCAATGTATAAGAAAGCAAGCCTTATGAGGAACGGTTGAAGGAGCCTGGAAAAGAGGCGACTGAGAGGAGCTGATTTTCAAATATCTGAAGGGCTGTCGCATGGAAGATGGAGCAAGCTTGTTTTCTCCTGCTCTGGAGGGCAGGACTCGAACCAATGGCTTCAAGTTACAAGAAAGGAGATTGCAACTAAACATCAGGAAGAGCTGTGGAACAGTGGAACAGACTCCCTTGGGAGGTTGGAGACTCTCCTTTTTTAAGCAGAGGATGGATGGTCATCTATCTTGGATGCTTTAGTTATGACTCCTGTATTGTAGGGGGTTGGCCTAGATGACCTTTGGGGGTCCCATCCATCTCTACAATTCTGTTAATCTATGGCAGTGTTAGAGTGTGTAAGATAGTTTAAATATCAAAATTTCAGAATAGACTGATTTTTAAGTATGTGAGAGTTACTTTTTTCAATGCACCCCAAATTAAAATTGCTCAACATTTAGAGTATGTAAGAGTCTTATTTCTCCATAAAGATTAAAATCTGTTGAGTTTTATAATATCTAAGAGTGAAAGCTGCTTTTGCCCTCACGGGAGTCCAATCAAAGGCGGATTTCGATGCAAACAACCCTGGCAATTGCTTGGGCTGTCAGATTTGGGGTGGGTTTGTCTGGTGGGTCTAGTCTCTCAAACCACTCAACAGCTGAAACAAGCAAGGCAACAATTCACATTTACTGCAAAATGTGTGTTGATTCAAAGCTACAGTAGGCCAATAGATTGATTAGGACCATCCATGATGTCACAAAAGAATGAGTAATTTTTTGAGTGTTCCAGAGCTCTTCTGCAAGATTCCTGCAGATCTCAACACCTTGCTCACTATTTGCTAATGGTTTGGTTGATCCTAATAAAGACATTATCCTGTTACAGTTTCCGGAGTCATCTTCGCTTGCGAAGCTGGCAATGCTTGACTAAACATTTATGATGTATGAAGATGATTCATGTGAAATTTACAGCTTCACTCCCTGTTCAGAAAGCAGCAGGGGCCTAAGTGATTGTGGTCAGATTTATGTGTGCTAATTTTTTTTGGCAGAGATACCTTGTTCTTCATATTATTTATGAGTCAAAGTTGTGAAATGGGCTTTTAATGCAACTTTTAAAAATGTATTCGGCAGTTGAACAAATGGAAGAGGAACAATGAAAGGGGTATTATTTGGTCTAGGGCAACCCTTGCTCCACTGCCTATTTTTCTGCGGAAGTTACTGATCTGAATGTGTCTCCTGATAAGCAAGCTTAGACATCAAGTGACTCATGCAGAGAGACAACGGGGCAGGAGGGGCAGTCACTTCTTAAGGCAAGTCATTTGGCTTCATATCAAGCATGGTGGAACAATCTGGTGCAAGGACATGACAGAGTTAACTCTGCTCAGTGAAAGATGATTGGAAGGATCTGATCGGAACACAGTTGAATAATACAGAGGCACAACAGGGAGCCTCCTCTTCAGGTTTGCAGAAGCCCTGAATGATCTGCTTTTAGTCCTGCTGGCCACATGACCTGGAAAGTTGTCTGTGGACAAACGCCGGCTCCCTCGGCCTGAAAGCGAGATGAGCACCACACCCCATAGTCGCCTTTGACTGGACTTAACCATCCAGGGGTCCTTTACCTTTTTACATTGCAGCTTTTTTGAGTGTCTGCCCTTCAAGGAATCTGCCCCCATGCCTCTGCATGAGTCCTCGCTCTGGACTTGCCTCCAAGCTCATATAGAGATTATAAAGCCAGCTGTCATGATCCTGTCACACCTGAAAGAGACACGGTACAGAACTATCTTCTCCAAGGGAAAAGAAATGGAAGGAACCTTGTTCAGGGCAATAAATCATGCAGAGACCCAGCAGGCAGCTTCCTCTTTGTGGAGGTCCAGACACTTTTGGCCCACATAACTCTTTAACTACAGTATTTAATTAACCAAATTCTCACCACACACTACCAGTTCTCTTTGAGGACATGAAAGGTTTGAACCCACAGTTTGGGAATTACTGCCACAGTGATGAATCCAATAGCACTCTGCACCGGCTCTGAGGCACCCTGGCATGAAAGACAAGCCAGAGGCGACCTTTTAGCTTATGTCTGATTTTAATTGTTTTGCAGAGGTTTTAAATAGTTTTTAAATGGTTTTTTTTACTGGTAATTTATTCTTTTTGTAAACTTCTTAGAGGTAGTTGTTGTTGTTTTACAAACAAGAGGGTTATAAATTTTATGAAATTAATATGTGTGTGTGTGTATATATATAAATTTAAATTTAAATGAAAGAAATGGTTGTTGCAAGGTCTCAGGCCCCAGTGGTCAGAATCCTGCATTCAGTCGCCATGTTGAGATGGAGTCCTCCAGTATAAGAGATTGCATTGTGGCAGCCAGAGGAGTACCCCTTGTAGGGGAGATCCCACAGCAATAGGTTCTGTTTCACTGCACACCAGTAAGCTTCCAGACCTGAAAAAGCAGCCATTGTACCTATTAGAACAGGTACAGTTGGGGGAGAGTATGATTCACAAGCTGGAATGATTAACAATGCAACCCAATGTAAGTTTGCTGGGAAATTTCACTGTGTTTCACGGAAGATTACTCCCTACTTGTGTTTGGAAGCACAGCTGAGATTCTGCAGAGAAGGCATGCCTCATTATGTCCTTGTTTGTTTGTTTATGTCGCATTTGTTATTTTCTTCTTCCCATTTCTCGGAATCTCAGTAATTTCGGTGCTGGGATGTGATACGGATATGGAATTCCCCGAGCCCCACTTCCCATCTGGAGTGGCTAGAGGTGTTCAAGAATGTCCTGGTCATTTGCCTGGTCTGGAAAACGACGATTTTCTTGCCTTGTAAGGGATGCAATATTTACTCTTAAGATTTGTTCCAGAGTATCTAGGATGTTTCCTGTAGCTGATATCAAAAGTGGGGCGAAGACTCTGTTAACTGTCTTTGGCTTCCCAACATTCTCCTGCATTCCTTTCCCCAACATTCTCTTTCCTTTTCTTCATTTACAAGTAGGACAAAATTGTTGCAGCATGAAGTGCTTCTTTTCCACCCACTCCTCTCTATTCCACCCCCACCCCACCCCACCCCCATTTTCCATTTCTGTTTCAATCTGCCAGCATTTCATACCCACTGAACTTGCTTGCTGAGTCCTTAATGACCTGTTCTTTGGGTGTGTGTTGTCCTTCCTCCATTTGGGGTCTTTTTGTGTGGGTAGACCATATAAGACCCACATTGAAGAAGAAGAAGAAGAGTTTGGATTTGATATCTGCTTTATCACTACCCTAAGGAGTCTCAAAGTGGCTAACAATCTCCTTTCCCTTCCTCCCCCACAACAAACACTCTGTGAGGTGAGTGAGGCTGAGAGACGTCATAGAATTGTGACTAGCCCAAGGTCACCCAGCAGCTGCATGTGGAAGAGCGGAGACGTGAACCCGGTTCACTAGATTATGAGTTCACTGTTCTTTTTTCTCTTTTTTTTTCACATAATTTTTATTGAGTTTTTCCATATTTCATTTTAATTCAATACACATCTTCACAACATCTTATTTGCTCAAAGTGAGCTTTGACTTCCTTCTACCTCTCTTTCTGACATCCCTATAACTTATAACATATCTTTTGCATTCCCATATCACTTCTCTTCACTGCTCTTAACCACTACACCACACTGGCTCCCAGTACGTTTCTGAGCACAATTCAAAGTAGGACCTTTAAAACCCTAAACGGCCTCGGCCCAGTATACCTGAAGGCATGTCTCCATCCCCATTGTTCTGCCCGGACACTGAGGTCCAGCTCCGAGGGCCTTCTGGCGGTTCCCTTGCTGTGAGAAGGGAGGTTACAGGGAACCAGGCAGAGGGCCTTCTCAGTAGTAACACCCGCCCTGTGGAATGCCCTCCCATCAGATGTCAAGGAAATAAACAACTATCTGACTTTTAGAAAACATCTGAAGGCATTCCCCATTCCCTTTTCCAGTCACTGCTTTCTATTCTCCAGTTGTCAGCCCCCACCCTCAGGTCACACCTGCAACAAGTACTTAAAAGCACTACTATACCACTTAAACAGTCATGAAGAATCTTGGGAACTGCAGTTTGTTAAGCGTGCTGGGAACTGTAGCACTGTGAAGGTGAACTGCTTCAACAAACTACAGTTCCTAGGATACTATGAGGGAAGCCTTGACTGTTTAAAGTGGCATGAAACTGCTTTAAATTACAGTGTGGATGGGACCTAAGACTCCAAACTGGGTTTGGTGTGGGTGTAACCTGCTATAAGGAGGCAACTTCCTATGCTAGATCAGTATGGAATTTCAGAAAGGCAGCAAAGGCATTTTGGAAACAAATAAGTGGCAGCAGTAGCAAGTGAGGCAATCATTTGTTTTATCTCGTCCTCATCTCTCACATTTGCATTTATCGCCTACTTTCTCCCCTCTCGCTGCTACCTAAAAGCTACCCTTAGCAAAGGGGCAGTCATCAATATAGACTGGAGAACGACAATCATTTTTTAGGAGAGTGGAAAGCTATTTGAGAAAGCATCAAAAATTTCCATGCTGTTCTATCCCCTTTCCTGGCCCTGTTCAAACAGGTTACATAGGTTTTTGAAACAGTGCAAACCTGCCAGACCTTTCTCTTCCTCTTTTGTTTATTTTTGCCAGTGGTAAAAGTGGTACAGACCATAAGCAGTGATGTCTCTTTCAAACCACATTTGGCGCTCGGGGAGTAGGATTCTTATCTTCAACAATGTATTCTTTAGGAGGCAAGCACATACAACAAACTGTTGCTGCTACACTTGGCAAAAGGCTCTTATTTGGCCCCCTTCATTAGCCATGGGCAGAGGTGTGGGATATGCAAGCTTGAAAGCACACACAAGTGTCTTTTACCAGGAGACTTGGCAAGTACCGTACTTTTCTGTCTATAAGACGCCCTCATGTATAAGACGCCCCCTATTTTGGGGGACTCAAATTTAAGAAAATGGGGGGGGGGAGAGATGGCATAGAGTTGCAGAAGCTGCTGACAGCCGTGGCAGCAGCCAATCAAATGTCCACCCTATGCACTACCCATGTATAAGACGACCCCCAGCATGATTTTTAAAGAAAAAAACATAGTCTTATACACAGAAAAGTATGGCAAGTCACATGCTGAATGCATTTGGGGGAAAATACCTTCAGGCCGTCAATGATGTAATGCATGGGTTGTCAACCTTTTTGAACCTGTGGGTATATTTGGATTCTTTACCAAATTTCCTGGGCACCAGCTCTTTGGCCTACTTCCAACCGAATTAATCTGAGCCTTGAAAGATGAAGTAGGAAAGAGAGACGCTCTTCGAACTTCCTCCTGACGAAGAAGAAGAGGAGGAGGAGGAGGAGTTTGGATTTGATATCCCGCTTTATCACTACCCTAAGGAGTCTCAAAACAGCTAAAAATCTCCTTTCCCTTCCTCCCCCACAACAAACACTCTGTGAGGTGAGTGGGGCTGAGAGACTTCAGAGAAGTGTGACTAGCCCAAGGTCACCCAGCAGCTGCATGTGGAGGAGCGGGGAATCGAACCCAGTTCACCAGATTACAAGTCTACCGCTCTTAACCACTAGGGTATAAAAAAACCACTCTCACCATCTCTTGACCAAGGGGGAAGCAAGGGGAAGGGGTGCTCAGAGGCTTTGTGGGCACCAGGGAAAGGCCTCAAGAATTGTTTGGTGACTTCAATTCCCCTCAAAGAGCTACAATTCTGTGGAGAGGGATTGATTGATAAACCACTCCTGGCATTGTAGCTCTGTGAGGAAAATGGGAAGGGGGTTCCCTAAGAACTCTCAACACTCTACCAAACTACCACCCCAAGAATTCTTTGGAAGAAGCCCTGACTGTTTAAAGTGATGTCATAATGCTTTAAATGTATGGTGTGCATGTGGGCCTGTTGTTGACTTCCCTGCTTTCTGCCCCACTAGTCTCAGTGGGTGCCAGGCACCATTGGAAGCAGTCACTGCTTTTCAGCTATGTCTACCTCAAAGTCTGAAATACATTAAAATGGCCAGTTCTGTAGTGCCCATTGAGCGAAAGGGCAAAACTCTGTGATGTTGAGTTCTCCCCTGCTTGCTCTGTGTGGAGACCCTTTTACCTGAGATCCTGTAGCCAGAGACTGAGTCTGGGACCTATGGCATGGAACACCGAGCTACAACCACTTTCCTTGAGTACCTTAATTTTAGTTATTTTTTGCATTTATATCCCATCTTTTTACTCAAAGGATCTCAAGTACACAGTTCTCCCCCTTCTCAATTAACCCCCACAGCAATCTGGTGACATAGGCTAGGCTGAGGGGCAATGGTTGGACCAAAGTCACCCAGTAAACTTCGTGGCTGAGTGAGGATTTGAACCCTGGTCTCCCAGGTTCTCATCCAACAGGCTTTCTACTGCACCACACTGGCTCTCTTAAGAAGTGCCATGTGACCAATTCATCAAATCTGGATTCAGAAACATTGTTGTATGAAATTTCTCCCAACACAATGCATTTCGGTATGTTGTTTTCCCTAATATAGACACATTCTTTGGTTGGAGAACAGCACCACAAAATTTAGTCCTGTCCGAATTTTGCAGGATTGCTGTGCTTCATGTAGCGTTTCAGGAAGTGCAATTTAGGTAGGTTCATCATCCCTGACCACTGCTCCTGCTAACTAAGGATGATGGGAGTTGTAGTCCCAAAACAACTAGAGACCCAGATTTGGGAAACGCTGATCTAGAGGGCTGCAGCTTCCCCAGTCCTCTTTTAGACAATTGTCAAGCTACATTGGAGGTCCTGAGAAGGACAGGAAGGCAGGACAATTTGCAATCATAATCATCATCTTCTCTGCTTGTGTTGTTTACACAAAGGCTAACAGAGCATATTTTTTCAACCAACTGCTTATGCAATGGGATTTGCATCCATACTTTAAAGGGAACACAGGGATGCTGGTGAAAATGGCATCCCTGTATGGCACTCCCCTTCCATCTGAGACCTGTGTGTATGTATGTCTGAGAGCCAGGGTGGCGTAGTGGTTAGAGCGTCAGGCTACAACTTGGGAGACCAGGGTTCAAATCCCCACTCGGCCATGAAGCTGGGCCAGTTACTCAGGATGGGAGTTGACCAGGCACTTGGATGGCTTTAAAAAAGGATTAGACAAATTCTAGTGCAAGGAGGACCTGAGCACAACAGCGTTATGCGGGCTTCTGACAGGCATCGGGTTGGCCATTTTGAGAAAAACTTGCTGGACTAGATGGGCCACTAGCTTGATCCTGCAGGCTTATGTTCTTATTCCCCTTATAACCTGACCTACATTGCAGGGCTGTTGTGAGGATAAAATGGATGGGGGAAGAACCATGCACACCACCTTGAGCTCCTTGAAGGAAAAGTGAGATATAAATGTCATAATAAAAATAAAGAAATGAACGAAACATAGCACAACTTGCTTCAGGCCCTTCCTGCTTCATTGCACCAAGTGCTTCCATCCTTCAGTTAGTGGCAGTCTGGAGAAGAGGTCCTTTCTTTGATCAGTTCTGAACATTCACTAGATGTCCATAAGTTCTTAGTGTTATGAGAGAAGGAGAAATACTTTCCCCTAGCCACTTTCCTCACGCACACATACAATTGTATTCCAGAGTCCCATATGAAAAGCTGCAGTGCACCCTCACAGGCCTCTCTGCTCTCACCCACCCTGGTTTTAAACAATTATATTACTCCCATGTTAATGAAGGTTTTCCCTCACTTCCTCCTCATTAACAAAGTCCTCTGCCGGTGCCCCTCACCCTGACCGTCCAGGCAGCAGGCTGATGGAAACAGCAACAATAATTCATTTCAGAGCAAAATATTTACTTTGATATCGGCCCCCTGAGGAAGCTGAGAGGTCTTCTCGCCTGCCCTGCCAACTGTCTCCCAAGTTAGGATTCTGGGGCCTTTGGCTCTCGGAAGGTGCGGCGGTTTGGCTTGAAGAAGACTGGGTGGGTGGGGAGAGACAGGGCGAGGGGAGGGGGTTGCACCTGGGCCTGATGAAGTTTAATGGACTTTAACACATGCAAACAAGTGCTTTTGTTCCGGGGACAAAGGCCTTCTCAGCTTAAGGCTGATTCCCAAACACTGCCCACATTGTTTCCCCTCGGATGCCTCTTGTCACTCTCCTTGTCAAAGTTTAATTAGGACAACGAGTTTTTGCAGGCTCATTTCGCACTTCAGCAACTTCCTAACACTTCCCTAACGAGGGGAGAAGGGGTCTCGGAGAGCCCTGGGCCTTTGAGGAGGGGGTCGGCCGGGAGATGAGCAGAGCGTTCAACCAGACAAGACTGAGCCGTGGCAGAATGAGGGGCAGAAGGGAAACAAAAGCCAGGGGAAGTTGAGTCCAATGGAAAATGGGTACAGTTGTTCACCATGAGTGGAGAGTTTTGATGGAGATGGCATTTCTTCAGTTGCCATGCCCCACTGAAGACTTTTGGAAGTCCAAGGGTTTTGCTTTATGCTTTTTAGGAAAGGCTATTTTTTAAAGATTTGGATGTAAAATTTTGGTATTGACTTTGTCACTAACATTAAATGAGTCTGTCAAATCCAGTTTCTCTCAGGTCACATCCAAACCCTACATTTCGAGCATTATTATATTACTTTAACAGTCATGGCTTCCACCAAGGAATCCTGGCAACTGCGGTTTGCTCAGGGTGCTGAGAGTAACCAGGAGTCCCCTATTTTCCTGACAGAGCTACAATACCCAGACAGGTTCAGCAGTCAATCCCTTTTTCCAAGGAACTCTGTGAGGTGAGTAGGATTCTTCAGGAGAAGCCTTGGTGCTTCAGCACTACTTTAAATATAGGGTGCAGATGTGGCACTAGTTCCCCCTTTTTTCAATCTCAGATTCAGTTTTCCACATTTCCATAATCATCTGCAAATATTAATAATTTTTTTTAAAAAAATAAAAAATTATAATGGAAATTCATCAACACTGTAGCACAAAATTCTCCTAAAATACACATTTTGGTTCATCTTGGTTAGGAACTGCACCGCAAAATTCAGATAAACGCAGTTTTCAAAGGGTAGTTTAGTTTCAGTTTGCATATTGGTTCAAGAAGGCAATTAGGTCACAACTAGGTTGTAAGCAGAAGTCTAAGGTGAACTAGCCACAGACAGGCAAGCAATCGGGGCTGAAGAGCTCAAGCAACAGGAAGATCTCTTGCTGCTCAGGAGCAGCCAATGGCTTGCCTGCGTCGGAGTTGGTTCAGGGCCTGAAGGCACCTCTCTAAGAAGCTGCTGCCTGCAGTTCATTGGCTGACCACACGGGGCAGCTGTTCACTGGTCCAAAGTGATGGACAGACTGGAAAGAGATTCTCCCACGCAAATTCCTCTTTGATAAGAGAATCCAGCAGTTACTCTGAAAATGAAGTTCTTTCCTCTACTGTTTGTTGCTACAGTATTCCATTTCCAGAATTAACTGCCACCATGTAGATGGGGTGAAGGCTGATGACCGCAAGCTCAGGTGTTTCCTTATTTATTTGGATTTATTTAACAAGACTTACACACCACTTAATCAGCCATAGCTTTTAAGTGGTTTACACAGTCTTAGTGTCCAGTCTTAGCCCTACTCGGAGTAGACTCATTGAAAATAAGGGACGCGACTAATTTAGGCGAAATAATAGCAATAACAACAATGAAGAAAAAGAGGAAAGTGCAAAGCAAGAAACACAGGTCAGTATTCTACCAGTCTCAGTAGGCTTGTCAAAGCAACAATGTTTTTAGCAGGTGACAGAAAGGGTATAAAGGTAAAGGTAAAGGGACCCCTGACCATTAGGTCCAGTCGTGACCGACTCTGGGGTTGCAGCGCTCATCTCGCTTTATTGGCCGAGGGAGCCGGCGATTGTCTTCCAGGTCATGTGGCCAGCATGACTAAGCCGCTTCTGGCGAACCAGAGCAGCACATGGAAACGCCATTTACCTTCCCGCTGGAGCGGTACCTATTTATCTACTTGCACTTTGTGCTTTCAAACCGCTAGGTTTGCAGGAGCCGGGACCGAGCAATGGGAGCTCACCCCGTCGCAGGGATTCAAACCGCCGACCTTCTGATCAGCAAGTCCTAGGCTCTGTGGTTTAACCCACAGCGCCACCTGCGTCCCTGACAGAAAGGGTACAGTGATTTAAATAAGTGATTTAAATAAGCAGGGAGTTCCCAAAGTGCAGGTGCTGCCACACTAAAAAGACTGAGAAAACAATGCCACAATAGGACCTGGTACAGTATAAATAATTCCCCTTCTATTGTCTCCAGTGCAGTAGCGGATCCAGATTGCTCTCCCTTGCCTTCCACCACTCTCTTTCTGTGTTCTCCCGCTCCCGGGCCAGGGGTGCTTTGGATACAGAGGTTGTTCAGCAGATTGCCGCGACTACAAAATGTAGGATTGCTCTGTAAGTAACCAGCTATTTGCTCCCAGTTCATGCCGCCCCAGGTCAGCTGCCTGGGGTGTCCACTCAGCAAAAGGGCAGAGTGTGGTCTTACATGTTTATAGAAAGGAGCACTTACAACACTTAATGTCTTCTATAATATGGGGGGAAATTGCAAAAATAGGCATCTTAGAGAAAATTGCATATAAAATGATGTGTAGTAGGAGAAATTTGCACAAAAATGCTGATGGGTTTTCATGAGAACTTTTTTTAAAAAATTGCAAACAGATGTAGAAATGTGGAGAGCTGAACGTATAAGACTGTAAAACGTACAAGACTGTAAAGACGGAGGGATATGGAAATTGACATGTTTGCCCTGTCTCCTGGCAGATGGTGCTATGATAGGAATGATAAACTTCAGAGTTGACTCTGACAGCTTTGACTTTCTCATCCTGCGTCTCCACCTTCTACACCCCAATCTGATCAAAGTCCATCTCCAGTACAGATGAAGTTATACTTCGCACGTTTGCTGTTGAAGATCAGATGGCAGCTTCAGTCACCTAGTCACAGCCGCCCGACTGTCTCTCGATTAAATTCCAATTAAGTCATCATCAGCTGAGAATAAGCATGAAATAATATCCAACATCAAAACCAACATGAGGAGGGGATGTCTGGGAAGAGGGGGGAAAGGTCTGTTGCCGTTTGTTTGGGTTTTTGTGTGTTCCAAAAAATATATAAATACACACACAAACACACACGTTTCTAGTACACAGTGGTACCTCAGGTTAAGTACTTAATTTGTTCCGGAGGTCCGTACTTAACCTGAAACTGTTCTTAACCTGAAGCACCACTTTAGCTAATGGGGCCTCCTGCTGCCGCCATGCCACTGGAGCACGATTTCTGTTCTCATCCTGAAGCAAAGTTCTTAACCTGAGGTAATATTCCTGGGTTAACAGAGTCTGTAACCAGAAGTATCTGTAACCTGAAGCATATGTAACCTGAAGTACCACTGTACTTGAATTGTTTAGCTGCCTTGAGAATTTTAGGAAAGGCAGGGTGAGGGGGGAAAAGTTTCAAGTAAAAGAAACAAACACACACCTGAAATATTCTTAAGGGAACCTGTGGCCCACCTGAGCTTGAACTGAATTCCTCTCCCATCCCTAGTTGTGTGGCGCCTTAAGGAAACAAAGAGCCAGATCAGTCGGTGACTCTTGGACAATCCAGCCCATTACACTGAGAGGAGTTGGTGCCCACCTGTTCTTCCTGACCACCTAGCATGCTTACTGCACCTGTGCCAGATGTTCACATGGGTATGGGACATGCAAATATAGCCTACATGAATAAGACACAGTGCAAGGGCCAAAATCACACAGGCCATGACTTTGGAGTGTCCAGACTTCAAGGAGCAACTTGGAACCAATTTCTTGCAGGAGCAGCCAGTGGAAAGCCCCAAAATGGAACATTCCTTTTTTTTAAAAAAAAAAGAATAAAACTTTATTTAGAATTCAACAATAAGAATGGGGGGGGGGGGACCACAGTAATTGCTACATCAATTCATTACAATTAACCAGTTTTAACAATATATAAATAGTAATAGAAAAATTACACATCACTTTTAACTTACTGAAGTTTTCATATTACACTTTTATCTCTTTATCTCTTTCTTAACAAATCAAAAAGAGAAAGACCAAGAAAGGAGGCACAAAAAAGAAGAGGAAGAAGAAGGGGGAGGGGGGAGAGAGAAAAAGAAAAAGAAGAAAGGAAAAAAGGGGGGAAAGGAAAAAAAAGAAAAGAAAAGAAACACATTTGACTTCTGATTAGACTCATTGTGTTATTATTTCTACTATTTTTTCACACACAGTTCCAAATTATTGTATTGCTTTCTTTGTTTTCGTCAGATATAAAAAAAAAATATTTGTTGTTTTACAAGGATCATTTTACAAGGGACTTTCCAAAGGCAAGGAGAGGGAGGAGCTGTGCCAGCCTGCGATCCGTTGGATCCCAAGGTGCTGGCACAAGGCAGCATGTGGCCTCATCCAGGCCTGTACGCTGCACCGGCTCCAGGTTGGCATGGTAATTTGCCTCCCCCACTCCTTCAGCTGATGTGCATCCCCCCCACTCTGTTCAGCCCCACTGGGTAGTGGCCTGGGTTTGGACTGAGCTCTTAAGCATGTGTTTAAGTATCCTATTGAAGCCTAGGATTGTCATGAGGGTGGAATGAGACAACCTCATATACGCTGCCCTGAACACCATGGAAGAAACAGAGGGGTCAAGAATGGAGGTGTGGCTGACCCAACAAGCAGTCCGTGTCTGCCTGCATGTGTGCGTTTAAAGGCAAACAGGAAGTGGCAATGGGAATAGGCCATTCTGTAACTGGATGGGAGTTCTACATGCCCACGTTCATATTTTTCCCACTCCCAGGCCTGCTTTCCTTACATAGAGGTTCCTAAGGCTGCAAATAGGTTTGAGAGGACAGTGAGGACTAGTATCATGGCTGGTGACGTCACAAAAGCAATTTTACTGCAGCAAGGAAAAGCAGTATTTCCCCCCCAAGAGGGAAGAGGTGTGGAGGGGCGAGGCCTCACTCCCAGCTGAGATGTTGCAGGGGTCACCAAGCACAGTTACCTTTTAAGCGGCGGTCTTCCCTTCACTCAAAGCAGCACATCATTAAAATGAATCTGGCAGAGGCTGGGAACTGGGAAAATTGGCCATGGGGCCGGGGAGAAGTCTTCATGTATTTCCTTTGGGTGTAACAGTTTATATAAAATATTCTTATTTCAGCAATTTGGGACAGTGTTGGTGTTTCTTTTCCTTTTTTCTAGCAAAACCGCAGTATTTTCAGGTTTATAGTGTAGCTTTCCCAAAGTTGGCTCAGTCTGGGGCGTTGGGCAGGGGAACTTTCATTACAGGCACGAATATGTGCAATTTTAGTTCATGAGTTCCAGATTTGCATAATTTTTCAAAGCAACTGGTTTTAACGACGGCTTTTTTAGCGACCAGGGTTTCCTTTAATAGATTTTAATTAGCTGTCAAGAAGTAAAACGTAATTCAACTCTAATTAAAAAGTAAGCATTGGTTTGAAATGGTATCATTCAAAGAATTGTGACAATATGAATTGGGCAACATCTTCTAACACACATTTTGACAGAGATTAGTGCGCACAGTTCTGGGCACGAGGCAGAGTCCAGATGCAGCCGGCTAAGTTCTACTCAGAGTAAGCCCATTAAAATAAACCGACCTAAGTGACTCATGTCTATTAACTTCAATGGTTCTACTCTGAGGAGGACTAACATTGGATACAACCCAGAGGAGGGAACATGCCCTATAAAAATACAGGGCTAAAAAGACAGAATCAGTAAGTAGCACTTTTGGTCAACTGTCAGGCCTCAGCATCCCAGCAAGGCTTACCGCTGATGTCTGATTTTGGATCCCAGTTAATCCTCCCCCCTCCTCCCTCCCCCCTCTCTTTGTCTCTCTCTCTCTCTCTCACACACACACACCTTGTTATGTACTGAGTTGAATAGGATCCAAAATGCAGCAGTCTGATTGGTTCTAGAACAATAGGATCCAAAATGCAGCAGTCTGATTGGTCCTAGAACAATAGGATTCAGAATGCAGCAGTCTGATTGGTCCTAGAACAATACAGCAACATGATTGGTCCACAGGAGCCACCCAATGCAGCTCCAGATGGAAGTGAATCCACAACCTGATTGGCCTACAGGAGAATCCCGGAATTAGCCAATCACGTGCAGCCCATTGTGTAAATAATGTATATAAAGCAGATACTTTGGGGGAACATTCATTCCTCCTCACCACTATGAGCTGAATAAACAGCATGAAATCCACTCTCGACTCCGAGTATATTTCACACCTCATCAGAGTACTGGGCAGACAGGACTGGAATCTCTGCCATTTTAATTTCTAAGCATGACCCAGAAACGTGTGGCACTAATGTGGCACCCATGGGTGCAATAGCATCCTCAAGGTCTACCTCTAGGGCCCATGAACCCCTGTTAGTCCCCCCCCCCCAGTCTCCATTCACTGCCCCCTTGGTCATGAGGTAGTGAAAAAAGTACATTGAGCCAAAGGAGGAAGCGGGGAAGGGTGACACTCTTGCCCACTTCCTCTTTCACCCCTTTGTGCTTTTCAGAGCTCGGGTTAATTATGTCACTCAGATCCTTGGGAAAGCTGAAGTATGTGTCTGTGTGCTTCTTCTCTTTGTGTATCTTGAATTTACAGTGTGTGTGTGGCAATCGCTGGGAGAGACCAGAGGGGATGGTGCCCATCACTCGAAAGTTTGCCCGTAGGCTTAAAAAAGGTGGACAATTCCTCTTCCAGAGCAATAGGACACTGGGCTTAGTGCAGAAAATAAAAATGGTGGTCTTCTCAGCTGCTGTAGAGTGTGCAAACAGCAGCCAGGCCTCAACAAGTGCAGCCTATTAAAAGGACCTGAAATTCCACAAATCGGTCATTTGGCAGGGAAGGAAGGAGGTGGAGAGGGGGGCTGGATTCTGTCCCCTATTCCCTGTCCCAAACATCCGAACAGCTGGATTCCAGCTTTGTTTACTGGGCTGATTGCCCAGCCACAGCTGCTGGATCAGGCTGGGGAACTGTGGGAGCTGCAGCCACTTGCAAGCAATTCTCCATCATCTAGGGATCGGGGTGTAGAAAGCCTACTTCCAGACATGTGGAATCCCAAGCTCAATTGGGACAACTGTGGCTAGTTCACAGGCTGCTGTCTGAACCTGGGCTTCATAGGCATTGAAGGTGCTGCAGAAGGTCTTCCAAGCCATGCCCAAGAATAGACCGGGGAGGCTCAGTATAGCTGGTCCTCCCCCACTGTATTTTTTCTTCCTCTTTTTTGAAAACGAAACAAAATGCAGTGGAAGCTTGGTTCTCAAACGCAATTCCTTCCGGAAGTCTATTCAACTCCCAAAATGTTCGAAAACCAAGGCGTGCCTTCTGATTGGCGCAGGTGCCCCAGAAACAATAGCCAACAGCCATATTGGATGTTCGGCTTCCGAAAAACGTTTGAAAACCGGAACACTTACTTTCAGGATTGCGGCGTTCAGGAGCCGATTTGTTCATCAACTAAGCCGTTCAAGAACCAAGGTTCCACTGTAATGGATAAAACAAACACCATTAGCTGTACTGCTGGATAAGTGTTTAACAGTTATTGTATTTGCATTCGTTTAAGTACCAATAAAATTTTGTTAAAAGAAATTAATGGGAATTGGAATTACATCTGATAATGATCAAAGGGAGGATTTTTATTTATTTTGGTATGTGGGTGAAATTCTTATGAGTGGGGCACAAGGTTTTTTTGTTTGTGTGCTCACCTTACTTTCAAGGTGGCCACGGGATGATGACAGCATTCACAGCACACATTTAAAATGCTATTATACCACTTTAAGCAGTCATGGCTTCCCTCAAAGAATTATGGGAACTGTAGTTTTGCTATGGGTTGTTATGAGTTGTTAGGAAGCCCCTGTTTCCCTGTCTCCAGAGCTACAATTCTCAGAGCTCCCTATGAAGAAGGATTGATAGTTAAAACACTCTGGGAACAGGGGTCTCCTAGCTGGACTGGATGAATCCCAAGCCGGAATTAAGATTGCCGGAAGAAATATCAACAACCTCAGATATGCAGATGACACAGCATTGATGGCAGAAAGTGAGGAGGAATTAAAGAACCTCTTAATGAGGGTGAAAGAGGAGAGCGCAAAATATGGTCTGAAGCTCAACATTAAAAAAAAACTAAGATTATGGCCACTGGTCCCATCGCCTCCTGGCAAATAGAAGGGGAAGAAATGGAGGCAGTGAGAATTTTTACTTTCTTGGGCTCCATGATCACTGCAGATGGTGACAGCAGTCATGAAATTAAAGGATGCCTGCTTCTTGGGAGAAAAGCAATGATGAACCAAGACAGCATCTTAAAAAGCAGAGACATCACCTTGCCGACAAAGGGCCATATGGTTAAAGCTATGGTTTGCCCAGTAGTGATGTATGGAAGTGAGAGCTGGACCATAAAGAAGGCTGATCACCGAAGAATTGATGCTTTTGAATTATGGTGCTGGAGGAGACTCTTGAAAGTCCCATGGACTGCAAGAAGATCAAACCTATCCATTCTTAAGGAAATCAGCCTTGAGTGCTCACTGGAAGGACAGATCCTGAAGCTGAGGTTCCAATACTTTGGCCACCTCATGAGAAGAGAAGACTCCCTGGAAAAGACCCTGATGTTGGTAAAGATGGAGGGCACAAGGAGAAGGGACGACAGAGGACGAGATGGTTGGACAGTGTTCCTGAAGCTACTAGCATGAGTTTGCCCAAATTGCGGGAGGCAGTGGAAGACAGGAGTGCCTGGCGTGCTCTGGTCCATGGGGTCACGAAGAGTCGGATATGACTAAACAACAACAACAACAGCCACTCTCAGCACACTTAATATGCTATAGTTTCCAAAATTCTTTAGGATATAACCACTCTCACCACTTCTTGACCAAGGGGGAAGCAAATGGGATGGGTGGGTGCTCAGAGACTTTATGGGCACCCAAAAAAGACCTCAGGACTCCAATTCTCCTCAAAGAACTACAGTTCTCAGAATTCCCTGTGAAGAGGGAATGATTGTTAAACCACTCCTGGCATTGTAGAGGAGAATTGCCAGGGTAGGTGGGTGGAGTTCCTAACTCTCAACAACCTTAACAAACTACCACTCCCATAATTCTTTGGGGGAAGCCATAACTGTTTAAAGTGATATTGTAGTGGAAATGTGGCCTATGTGAAACGTACTCCCTTTCATTCAATCAAGCCTCTGTGATACTCTGCATTCTGGAGCCTTTATTTTGGGTACCCACACTTCTTGACAAGCCCACGATGTCCTTGGCAAGGCTTTCCTGTGAGCACAGAGAAGCTGTCTACCATGCACCTGACAGCTGTTTCTCGCCATTTAAAAAAACAAAACAAAAGTCCCTTTATTTTTAAGGAAATTTGGAAAGATTTTTTCCCCAAGGTAAAAGGAAGAGAAAAATCAGCAGGCATGTGAATCTCATGCGTCTGTTCACTTTGGGGCTTAGAGAATGGTACCGAAAAGTGCTCAGAGGAGGCGTCACCTGTTCTGTGTTCCCTCTCAGTCCAGTCCTGCCTTGTGAACACAGAGGGATGCTTTTGGCAGCATGGTAGACTACCCTCTCATCACAGAAGGAAACCAAGTGAAGTGGGATTGGCTGGGCAGGGTATTGTTGGAATATTCCGTTCCACCTTAAGGAACAGGCATGGCTGTTGTGTGTCACATGCCTGTTTACCCTCCAGCACAGCTTGCTGGGAACTTCCATTTTGTGTGTAGCTTTTGCTTATGCCGTCTTGCTTTGGACACGAAAGGGATCAGACATGTGTTCCTTTTGTCCTGATGTATACTGAATAAAAAGGGACACAGGTGGTGCTGTGGGTTAAACCACAGAGTCTAGGACTTGCCGATCAGAAGGTCAGTGGTTCAAATCCCCACGACGGGGTGAGCTCCCGTTGCTCAGTCCCTGCTCCTACCAACCTAGCAGTTCGAAAGCATGTCAAAGTGCAAGTAGTTAAATAGGTTCTGCTCCGATGGGAAGGTAAATGGCGTTTCTGTGCACTGCTCTGGTTCGCCAGAAGTGGCTTAGTCATGATGGCCACATGACTTGGAAGCTGTACGCCAGCTGCCTCGGCCAGTAAAGCAAGATGAGCGCCGCAACCCCAGAGTCGGCCATGACTGGACCTAATGGTCAGGGGTCCCTTTACCTTTTATGCTGAATAAACTGCTTGTAAATATGTTTACACAACCTCTCCTGCCACTTCTGTTTGTGCATTATCTCTGCTGAGTTGCTTGCCCCAGCTTCTGAAGCTGTGGGTCGCAGAGGCTGCAACAAGGACTGGAGATCGCCCGGCAGACCAGCCGGTGGGCTGGCGCCAGCTGGGGGCCTGCCAATTCCCCCCGTTTCCTTGGTTGTATGCCAACAGGTATGTCCCTGTAATGTTTGCAGGGCTGACCATGCCATTAGGAAGATTGAGGCCAGATGTGGCGGGATAGGGGTGGCGAGGGCAGTGGTACATAAATATGAAAAAGGAGCCTGCTGGATCAAGCCAATGGCCTATCTAATCCAGGATCCTGTTCTCACAGTGATCAACCAGATACCTCTGGAAAACCCACAAAAGCATTCTCCTCTATTGTGGCTTCCAGCAACCAGCTTTTGGAAGAATTATTAGCTCTGCCATGTGGGGCAGAGCATAACCATCATGGCTAGTAGCCATTGATAGCCCTCTCCTCCAAGAATTTGTCTAATCCTCTTTTAAAGCCATCTAGGCCACCACTGCTTCCAATGGGAGAGAGTTCCACAGTTTAATATATCCTGCATGAAGAAGGACTTTCATTAATCTGTCCCAAATCTTCCAACAGGCACTGTGGAGCTCCTATCGGGAGTGCCTCTGGATCTCAGGCACAGTTTCCCTGCTTCATGCTGGTTGAGAGAACCACAGGCGATTCAAAGCTGGATCTGCACTCCATGGCCCTGAATTCTCCTGCTCTGGTGGTGAGAGAGAACCAAGTCTACTCCGTTTCTTCCTTCTGGGCAAATTACTGAGGAAGGAGGCAACCAACCTTCATGCATTGCTGCCGAAATCTCTCTTCACCTGTTTGATGCCATGCAAAAGAAGTTGGGGTTAAAAAACCTGGAAGAACTTGTTGTCTGGGACTCTGCTGCTGCACTGGGTGAAGAAGCCCCTTCCCATAAAAAAAAAAAAAGGTCAACTGGCCCAGGGCTGCTACTCAGCAGCCATACTAGTTTGTACTGAATTGTATTCATTATTCCAGGTCTGGAAACAACAGCAAATACCAACAGTAGAAGAATGGCGACAGAAGGTAATGGAATATGCAGAAATAGCCAAATTAACAGGGAAAATTAGACAACAGGGCAAGGAAACATTTCAAAAAGAATGGGAAAAATTTATGTTGTATATAGGAAAGATAAGATGAAATAGTGAAACCAGTAGAATTGGAAATAAACCTCATAACGGGAAAGATTAGGAAAAGTGATGGATAATGAAAATAATAAGAAGCAAAATGTATAAGGAGATTAATATAACTAACAATAGTTGTAAATGAATACAGACAGTCAACAAGAATTGTACAAACAGGAGGATTTATTTGTTTATGGATATACTATGGACAAATATGGAAAATGAATAACAGTATACAAAATGGATGAAAATAATGCGATAAAATTATATGTGATAGAAAAAACCAGAAGGAGGAAGGAGGGAAGTCAGCGCTTAGGAGCAAGTATAACTGTAAAATGCAACACATTATGTATATATGGAGTATGCAATCGGAAAACTAATAAAGATTATTTGGGGGGGGAAAGAATTGTATTAATTATTTGATTAGTTTGTTTGTTTTGTGCCCTATTTATACACTATTGTGCTTTAGACACAATTATCTTGACTGAAATCTTGTTCGTTTTTAATGCTTATTAGCTATTGTTGTGAGCCGAGCTCAGCTTCATTGTTGGAAAAGCAGGATACAAATATTCGATCAAAAACCAAATTCAGACAACAAGAGGATCAAACGTTAGTGAGGTATAAAGCAAGCACATGTCAGGTCCAGATATTTTACCCTGCAAGGATGTTTCAGCCAAGATAATCTGTCCATTAAACTTCCAGGAAGATAGGAGGATTTTCTTTTCTATTTCTTTTCCCCGCCCCACCCCACTTCCATATCACACAATCCTCTGCATTAAAAAGTTTTCAGTGGCAAAGAAGCTGGTTTGGTTTCATAGGGAGCTACCGCCTTCTAAAGCTGGGTGTATTTGAATCACTTTAACTGTTTTAAGTGGATCCAGGCTCAAACAGAACCAAGGACAGCAGGACAATAGCCGGGTTTCCCCTTTGAAACAAAATATACAGATGCTTATTCTGTGTGTTTCTCCATCTATCTTCCTGATCGGTCTCTCCCTCCCCCCTCCCCCGTTTGGTTTTCATGTAGTATTCAGTATCAGGGAACTTGGCAATCAAAACCAAATAAAGACTTGGGGGAGCATTTAAGCTGTTCTAGGTACAGCATGAAGGCTTTTGTTTAAAAAGCCAAGCCAATAACTCTCTTCCCTGCTCATGCCCAAGTTTCATTCGCTAGGGTGCTTTCACACAAAATGATTGTGGGTGTGGAGCTGAACCTGATATCTGCAAATATTCTCTCCTTTTGGAGGGCAAGCAGTAAAAATGGTTTTTGCATCAGTTGTTTACCACAGAAGGCTAAGTGGCAGAGCAGGTAGGCCCAGTGTTGAATCCCTGCCGTCTCTAGGTTGGGCTAAGGATGTTCCCTCTCTGAGACAGTAGATTGTCACTGCTAATCAGTGTATGCAATACAGAGTTAGAAGGATCAGTGGTCTGATTCAGCATAAGGCAGCTTTCTGTGTTCCTATTTCATTGTATGCCACTTTTGTTAGCCTACAGAAAAGTGGGGTATCAATATTATTTGATAGTTGTGAGAGCTATGGATAGGTAAGCAGTGATTATGGTGAAGCATGGGAGCTATCACTAAGTGCACTCAGCCAGTGCAGACAATGGTCTCAGTATAATGTGGTTTCTTATGTTGGTGAACATATTTCACAATGATTTCTCTCTTGTTTGTATATTACGGTGGTACCTCAGGTTACAGACGCTTCAGGTTACAGGCGCTTCATGTTACAGACTCCGCTAACCCAGAAATAGTACCTCGGGTTAAGAACTTTGCTTCAGGATGAGAACAGAAATTGTGCGGCGGCAGCAGCGGGAGGCCCCATTAGCTAAAGTGGTACCTCAGGTTAAGAATAGTTTCAGGTTAAGAACAGGCCTCCGGAACGAATTAAGTTCTTAACCTGAGGTTCCACTGTACTTGTATAGGAGAAGGAGAAGGCGGGGGAGGACTGAGAGGCTGAAACGCAGGATTGAATGAGAAAGGTCCTCCCTTTGTGACTTTAGATGTCAGAGAGAGAGAGAGAGAGAGAGAGAGAGAGAGAGAGAGAGAAGAGAGAGAGAGAGAGAGAGAGAGAGAGAGAGAGAGAGAGAGAGAGAAGCATATTTAACTACCCTTCCCTCTGCTCCTCTGGCACAGAGTCTCAGTGGGGAAGGTGGAGGACTGAAGAGGAGGAGGTGGTAGCAGAGCTGTCAGCAAAAGGGCAAGATAAAGTTGTGTCACAGAAAACCAGATACCGCCTTCGTAGGTGGGATCAGGCACAGCTGCCAAAATGAAACATGCATGAGTGCCTGGAGCAAATTCATAGGGCTAGTGAGCTTGGCCTGTCTCATCTTTAAAAGCTTGGCGGGAGGAGTGTCCCAACTATTGGGACATCTTAGTAGCTTCCATCTAGGTTATGTACCACCTGCTTTGCTCTTGTACCTCGGAAACTTGACTTCTGGACCCCATGTTTGCTGTTGAGCCTGCACCACCTGAATAGAGAACGCTTCCTTCCTTACAAGTAAGAGTAGAGTGTGTGTTGTTTGGGGACAGGAACCTGACACAGGCAGTAAGCTGAGTCAAGCAGAGTGCATCCAAGACCTTGAGCATTTCCAAGGGGCCCCATGAAGGCAGGTGCTGAAGAAGTTGCCTCTGCAAGGAGCTGGAGTCAATTGGAACATTATTTAGGCCCAGGGGGGAAGCAGGCAGTATCTGGTTCAAGTAGTAAGCAGGCAAGATCAGGACCTTGGACAGCTCCAAAGGATCGCTATTGGCTGAACCATTCTCCTCCTGAGACAGCTCCAAGGGATGCATTCTCTGCAGGGAGTAGAGTCAACTGAACCATCATTTAGGCTGACCAGTCGTCAAGTGTGGTAGGCTCTGCCTCCCTGAAGGTGCTGCCTGGTTGGTTTTGGGGCCCTCATAATTATTATTTTGGGGCCCTCATAATCCGCATCCAAGAATAGTGGCAGGGCTCTCTTCTGGTTGGAAGGTAAAGCCCTTCTTCAGGTGCTTGTGAATTCTCCCCACAAGGAAACCTGAACCTAATCCAATCAATAATCAGTAAACACTTCCCACAATTTCTCAAATGAGTCCTTTATCTTTTGTCCCACACTTGCCCTTAGTTCTTATCTTAATTTCTCTAAGAGAGCACATGGCCAAACTTTTTGGTACCATTGATCAATATTTATATTCTGAACTGTCTTCCAATTCTGAGTCTGCAACTCCTCATGCAGCTAAATTACAAGAATATTAAATACTGAACTGAGTCTGACACAGATTCAAGCATTTCTCAGCTTAACCGATTTGACCTACAAACTGCCCAATTTTGAGTTTTGGTGGCATCATTAATTGTGATTGTACACATTCCCCAACTTTTCTGTGAATCCTTAGTCCATTGAGCTTTGTAATGTCACACTGCTGAGGGGTAGGAAAGCACTGGGCTCAGAGGATGACCACTCAGGGTGAGTCCAACACACTTTGCTGCCTGAAGCCAAGGAGAAGATGGCACCCAGCTATTCCATATACAGAAGCTGACTGGCCTGATGGGTTAATCTTCCTTCAACACAAGTCTGCCCTCTGACAGAAAGGCACAACCAGGGGAGTCTAAGGAACAGCTGGGAAGTACCACACTTGGAATACTGTGTACGGTTCTCCTCACCTCACCTCAAAAAAGACATTGTAGAGTTGGAAAAGGTTCCAAAATGGGCAACCAAAATGATCAAAGAGAGTGACTGTCCTATGAAGAAAGGTTGCAACACTTGGGACTTTTTCGTTCAGAGAAAATGTGAGTAAAGGCCACCAACTTGGATGACTTTAAAAGAGGATTGGACAAATTCTTTTTATTATTATAATAATATTTTTATTGGGTTTTTAAACATATCATTTCCAACAATCATTTAACATAACTTCTTATCTTATACAATATTTTAGACTTCCGTCAACAACCTCTGATGATTTTCCGTTCTTTATCACTTATTCTGCATTTCTTAATTTCTCTGTTACTCTTAATTATCATTAACTAATAATTCTCTTCATAATCTTTCTTGCAATATTTCAAATAGTCCTCCTTACAGAACTTCTTGCAGTCCTACAAGCATAATCTGTTCATTACAATTGCTTTTCAAATAGTTCATATATTTACTCCAGTCTTCTAAGAATCTCTGATCCCGCAGGTTTCGAATCCTTCCTGTTAATTTATCTAATTCTGCATAGTCCATTAATTTCGTCCGCCATTCTTCTTTTGTCGGTAATTCTTTTTGCTTCCATTTTTGCGCCAATAATATTCTTGCTGCAGTCATTGCATATAAAAACAGCTTATAATCCTGTCTATTAATATCCTCTCCTACAATGCCGAAGATTGGACAAATTCATGGATGAAGCCACAGGAGGGGAGAGTGCTCTTGTGCTCAGGTCCTGCTTGAGGTTTTCCCATGGGCATCTGGGAAGCCACTTTGAGATCAGGACTGGATGGACCATTGGTCTGATCAGCAGGCTCTTCTAATGTTATTATTGGGCTATTACAGGCAAAGCAAGTAGCTACTGGTTGCACTGGGGAGACACACACACACACACACACACACACACACGGCCATCCCACTGTGTTCATGCAGGATCAAATGTGAGGGGCCACCACAGCTGCTTGGAGTCATGGACTCAGAGGGCCTCCAGGCCTCCAGCAACATCCTTTCCAGGTGCTCCTGCTTAGAACAAAGGACCTTTCACCAGCCTCTGGGAATGAATGAAGACGTCTCCTCCTTTGCTGGTTGTGAACTGGCTTTCCTGAATGGAAATATTTGGTTACAGTAAGAGCTGTTATTTCATAGGTAGCCCAACAGAATGGCCTGGAGGGATGGGAGTTGTAATTTGACTCAGGCAGTGTATCGGCCAGGGAGGGGGTGCTAACCAAAGTGGGATCCCCCACCCACCCAAATAGCCTCCATAACCACCGAGTCAGTGTAGAATAGCAAAATCTTGCAAGTGCATGTCCAGACTGCCAGTATAGAAAAAGAAAAAGGTTTTGGGGAAGATAAAAACACAGATCAAACTTGTGTGCATTCTCCATAGTTACAGTGTGCAATGTGGTAGCGCATTTTCTCTGCATGCAGAAGGTGTAGACAACCCTGAGCTAGATGAACCCAATTCAGCTCTACAGGGTTTCAGGCAGGAAATGTTTCCCAGCCCTACCTGGAGATGCTGGAAAATGAACCTGGGACCATCTGCATTCGAAGCAGGTGCTCTGTTGCTGAGCTACTACCCTTCCCTTAAGGCACAGAAACACAGGAACTGCCTTACACTGAGTCAGAAGGATATAATAATAATAATAATTTCAAACTGCTACAGAAATGTGGAGAATTGAAGTTGGTGGAGGGATGAGAAATCAAGAGAACCAAAACTGACAGATCCTTCCAAAGACCCAAGGCTGACCTGGATGCATTTATAGTGACACAGGTGGCGCTGTGGTCTAAACCACTGAATTTCTTGGGCTTGCTGATCGGAAGGTTGGTGGTTCAAATCCGCATGACGGTGGTGAGCTCCCGTTGCTCTGTCCCAGCTCCTGCCAACCTAGCAGTTCGAAAGCACACCAGTGCAAGTAGGTAAAGAGGTACCACTGCAGCGGGAAGGTAAACGGCATTTCCATGTGCTCTAGCACTCATCACCATCCTCCATACGCCAGTAGCGGTTTAGTCATGCTGGCCACATGACCTGGAAAGCTGTCTGTGGACAAATGTTGGTTCCCTTGGCATGAAGCGAGATGAGCGCCGCACCCCATAGTTGCCTTTGACTGGACTTAAATGTCCAGGGGTCCTTTAGCTTTTTATAGCGAAGCTGAGTCAGGAAGTACCAGTGGGTTGCCTAGGGAAGGAAGCATGCTAGAGCTTGAAATGGCTAATACTGTGCCCTGTTCACTCTGCAGCCTCACATACTCATCAAAGGGAACCCAGCATGCAGATCTGGAGGTTCTGGTCTCAAGTCCTGGAAGCTAGTTTTGGCAAGAGAAAACAAAGTTGCAAACTGGCCTGCGGGATACAGTCTTGGGAGGCTGCGAGGGGGCTGTTCTTGCTTTCCTGGGGCCTGGCAGAATGCAATGCCTGATTGCCATGTGCCCTTGCTTCCCAACTGCCCTTCCTGTATATTTCTCCATAAACAGATATTGCAGAAACGCGGGTGTGCTTTTGTACAACTTTCATTCAATTGCATGGGATGTGGGCAGCAGAATTTCCCAACAGAATGTGCTCCAAACACTCATAGCCTACTAAGCCCTGTGAGATGATGCAGAACGACCCCCTCCCTCCGGAACAGAATACTGAGTTCCAGCAGCCTTCACTTTAGAAATTCATAGCTGGGACTGTATGGACCCGCTCTGCCAGCATCAAAATGATCAAAGCCCCAAAGACTGATTACTGATATGCATGAGGCATTGTTACCCTACGTGCATTGTACGCTATGTAACCGGAGGTCGTGGCTTGTCCTTTGCTGAAGCTGAGCAGGATTGGTTGCCAATGTCCGAGGCCAAATCCATAATTCTTTTGCTCACACCTCCGAGGAGCCTGCGCTAATCCCCATCAGAGAAACGCTGGTGCCAAAGCGATGATAAAGTGTGTGTGTGTTTTCCTCCCTTCCCCATTCACGGAATTGGACTCCCCAGTCCCTCCCGCCCCCTCTCTTTAATTTCCCCTTTATCTCTTCCTTCCATCTTCAGCCTGTCAGAACTTTCACATACCTGCAGCTGACAGCTTGGAAACAGGCGACTTTGATGTTGTAAAGGATATTTTATCTTGGGTAATTCTCAGCAATTCACATGTTATCGCGCAGGATATCCAGAGAGGCTCCCGGGAGCGAACAGTGGCTTTGTTAGTTGAGATCTGAGCAATTTGCAAGCTTTTCTGAGGAACAAGGCCCAATAAAGGAACTCAAGAGATGTAATCTGTCAACTCCATTGAGAGTGCTGGCCTTATGATTATTGATAGTTTCAGGCATTACCTGGTACAAAACAGGGAGGGGGAGGGGGGCAGCTACGGCTGGATGTCCAGGATGCCATGCAAGTTCAAAAGTGTGGCAGGGGAGAAATGCTTCCTCCTTTCTTTATATCCCATGAGCCCATTTCTTAGCTAAGGTCAACAGACATCATGACTCTGGTGTCCAACAATGACCAGGAAACCATATCGGAGGCGACAGCATCCCTAAGTAAGGAGCTAAGGCCAGAGCTCTGGGCCCTGGCATCTCTAAGTAGGACTGGGTGAGATCCCCTGCCTGAAACCCTGGAGAGATGCTGCCAGTCAGTGTAGGCAAAACTGAGCTAGATGGATCAATAGCCTGAAACTCAGTCTAAGGTAGCTTCCTAAGTTCCTGTGATCTTATGGAGCTGGACCAGTTTCCTGGCTTTGAGCCTAGTAGTCAGGGCACCACTGAACCTTGAGGCTAGCAAGTTCAACCCATAGTTCCTACAGCTCCAGGGTGCATAGTTCCAGAGCCAGAACCATTATGGGTACCTTCCACTGGGCCTGAGGAACTGAGTTCCTCCAACATTACCTTGCCAGTCAAACTGTACAGGGAGTGGTCCAGGAGGGAGGCCATGAAGCAAGGGAGAAGTGCTTGTTTTCTGGCCAGAGGACTGCAGGGACAAACCCTTTTAAGGGACTCTCTAAAAAGGGGTGGAGCCAGGAGAGGTGGGTTGGGATGCAGCTGCTGAAAAGGCCTCAAGTTCCCTTCCAGCACTTGTCAGTGCAGGTTGTTCACTGCAATGGGAAATTGCTTGCAAAATATTGGCCCAAACTCAAAATTACAAATTAAAACAGTTGTTAAAATCTTTAACTTGGACTTCAGTGTACAAAGACTGGATTGTGCTTTAAAATTAACCAACAAGGGTTTGGAGGAAAGTATCCAAACAAGAAAGAAAGAAAAAAAAAATTGAAATTGCCTAAGATAAAATCTCAAGTTTGAAATGTTTTAATTTTTTTAAAAATGCTGCTAAATTTTATTTCAGAGCTAGAAATAACCTCCCCGAGGACATGCCAGACCAGAACTTGAATGTTTCTGGGTTGTCTCAGAACAAATTGCAAATTTGTCTTGAGTAAATGGCCAGCTCAAAGCATCCCAAAATCAGCCATGACTCCGCTTCAACATTTGCCCTGGTTAATTTTTATTTTTATTTTTTTAAAAAAAATCACTTCTAGACTTCCCCCAGGCTTCCCCAGATGTGCTCAAGATTTGTGACCAGTTTGTTACACCTATTATGTTTGCATAATTCAAGCAATACATGGAGACTGAAACAGCCTTGATCACGTTCTTTATAATGAATTCTGACTTGTTTCCCCAAATTTCCATGCCATGACTCAGTCTGAATGCAGTGATGCAATCCTAAAGGGAATCATTAGCTCTGGCGCTCCATAACTTTCGGTTGTTCTCCAGCCTTGGCCCAAGGGGTTGAAGGCTGTACGGCTGCCATTTCTAGATGCTCAGCCTCCATCGCCTCACATACCACAGGTTTGCATGTGCAGAATTGTGACACCCACATTCTTTCAGGGGATACCTCACCAAATCTAATCAGCGCAGCTAAGCCTCTACACAGTGTAGCGGGGCAAGTCCAGGGAAGGCTCATCTGCTTCACATTAGGCCTGGTCCACAACAGGCAGCAGACGGAGGTGGCAGAGTTCTGAGCTGTTGGATGGGTCATACCACCAGGCTGCAGGAAGGGGAAACCCCTTCTGAATAACCCCTTGTGAAGAGAAAGCTAGCATAGGAATTAGTAGACCAGGACCTTCCAGCTCAAGTGCTCCCCCCCCTCCACCTTTTAAAGCTCTCTGACTGCAATAAAGAATCAGACCAAACCATCACCATTGTGAGTGAGCCATACAAGCATGCCCATTGTGTTTTGGAGCCCAAGTTTTGTGGTGTTCCTCTTGCCTGATAGAAGGAAAATGCTTGGGGCTTGCTATGGAGATAAGGCATCAGTGTGCACTCCTTTGGCTAAAACATTCCAAGAATATGCTCAATCCTTTTTTTTAGGGGGGAGGGGTGTATTATATGTAGTTCAATAAGTTATTGGGGAGAGACTGAACTAATCAAAGCAATGTGTGTAAAAATAACCCATTTTCCATTAGAAAGCGGGAAATATTAGAGCAGGGCTTGGAATGAACTAGTTCATTTTAATGAAGTTGGCTTGGATGTGAAGACCTTCGTGGTCCCTTCCAACTCTACAGTTCTATGATTCTATGAGTCTAAGTTCACTGAATAAGTTCAAAACTCAAAGCATTCATTCCAGGACTGTATGCTGCCGTTCTCCGTTCTGCTGGGCGATATTTTCCCTTCCACATAAAAAGTCTAAAAGGAGTTTTCCAATTATTATTATCATCAATAAATGTCAACAATAGTCTTTCTCCAGTCCAACATACCAAGTTTACATTCCAATGTTGAGAAACAATAAGTAGTTCCTATAATTGCCAGGTGAATTGGGGTTGACCTTTGGACAATTTCTTGTTTGTCTTCAACTTAATTGTCTTACACATGTGTTTTGTTTGTTTGACTCTTGAGACTCTTTGGACCTTTAAGCTTAAACAATGTAATTGTTGGGGAAAACTAAACAAGTCACATTCAACTGTGTTTGTGTGTTGATGTTTTCTTTGTCTTCCTAAGTTATTTTATACACCAGAATAGGAGCTTGTAACATTCCGAATGCTTATTTATTAATTTATTTAGCAGAGGATCATTTGGATGAATCTGAAGGGAACTGAGTGTGAACCAAATGGGTTTATTTTATAAAGGGCTGAATGTGAAGTGGAATTAGCTACTTTTTGGATATGAACTAGGTCCTTTTAAAAATGAATTTTCAAAGCTCTGTATTAGAGCAATTGTGTTGGGTCTCTGATAGTCAAAGACTACTATCCAAGGGGAAGTAATTGTGCTTAGTCCATGTGCCCACCTGCTGAAAGACTCGACTTTCAAATCAGTATTGGATTGATTTGCAACACAATGAAAAGCAATGGTTTCTTTAACAAATCACAAGTTTACCATGAGTTGTCCCACAGATCATCAAAGAAGCCACGGCTTATTTCTCCCAATTTTTCTTCCCAACCCCCTTCCAGCTGCTTTTGCCTCATGCTTTTGTAGTTTGTTGAGCTTCTGGGGTGGGGTGATCAAGGAAACCATGGTTAAGGATGGTTGCTAGGTGTTGGAAAAAAGCAAATATATTTACTTTCTCCTGAACTTCTAGCTAATGCATGTGTAACTTTAAACCATATGAAGGCACTGTGTGTGTAGCAATCTAGTCAGCACTTGCTTGTAAGCCTCTATATCTAACTTCAGCCCTAAAAGCTGAGCCATTTTGTTTGCGATTCTCTCCAGACAATATGTCTGTTATTTTCTCTCTCTCATCTCCACTAATCCTGTAAATATTACCTGCATGAATAAAGGATTTGAACTCCAGAAACTGTAAGTGATTATGCCAATCTAATTTGCCCAAGATGCAAGCTCTGCTAACACTGTTAATGCATAATGCCAAGTCACAGTTTTTTTAAAAAACAAAACTGTGCTTGTAAGCCAACAACAAACTATGGCCTCAGTTCATGATTTCATAGAATCATAGTTGGCAGTAAACATAGTTAAGCTGTCAGGTAGGGTTCACACATAACACTAAGCCATAGTTTTTAATAAATAACTTAACAGCCATGCTTTAGGGTTATGTGTGAACCAGGCCATTGTAATAATTGCAATTGATTCAGAAAATAACCAAAACATCTAACAGTAGTAACTGTTTTTTTCCTGCTTACTGTAAACTGTCTTCATGCTAAAATAATTGCAGAGAATGCCTGCAAGGAATTGTTTCCATGGGGGAGCAAAAATGCCCTCTCCATCTGTAGACCAAAGTGGTGCAGTCTCAACAGTTACCCGATTCTGCTACCAAGGCAGACCAGGCCATAGCATGACATCACTGCATAGCCGAACTGGTGGGTGTGCTCACTCATCCCATTCCCTCCACTGCTACAGAGCAACTTCGACTCCTGTCTAATTGGCAAAGTTAGGGGAGCTGTCCAGCAAGCCTAGGAGTCAGTCTGTGGCAAAGTTGCCAAAGCAGGAGGGGAGCTGTCCAACCAAGAAACCACACCAGGCTGAGTAGGCTAGGCATTGCACCAGCACTAGCTCAGCTGCAACTGAGCACTTATAGAGTTGGCTCCGCCCTTTCCTAGATGAACATTGCCTCATGGTTCATCCTCCAAAATAGGACTTTGCAAATGATGTCCAGTGGGCACTGCACTGTTTAGCCAGGTTTTCAGTCCAGACTCAGAGCCGTCTCTTCATCTGGAAGTATCAGAGGTGAGCATGGAGGGCCTGGAACTGGAGTGGTGGTAACACCAGGTCTTCCATTTTTGCAGAATCCCCCACCCCAAATAAGTGGAGTGTCTTCTCTGGTAGTTGTCTTGTAGGGTGAGAGGCTTGATACCCTTTGAGCCCTATGTGAGAGGAGGGTGTCTTGGCTTTCTCGTCCTTCTCTTAGGTGGCATAGAAATTAGATAGCAGACATTTTCTGCTGACAGCTTCTCATATACACCTGCTGTTCTATATGCAAGGTATTTATTATTGTTATTAAGTATCCTGCAAATTGCCTCATGCAGTCTACAGCGGTATAACTGAGTTAGGCTAACATTTCCTGCTGTTAGTGAGTTCTGGGTCCAAGTAACTGAGTGATGTAAGAGGATGTGTAAACCCGGTAGTAGAGCATTTGCTTTGAATCCAGTAAGTCCCAGGTTCAATCCTTGGTGCCTTCAGGTAAGGTAGAGAAAGAACCCTTTCTGAAACTGTGGAGAGTTGCTCCCAGTCAGTGAGTAGACCGTACCAAACTAGATGAACTAACGTTGTAAGGTATAAGGCATTGGAACGATAAGAAATTGCCTTATACTCAGTCATACCAATGGTCCATCTAGGTCAGTTTTGTCTACATCAACTTCAGCTCCCATCAGCCCCAACCAGAATGACCAGTGGTCATGGATTATGGAAGTTGTAGTCCAGCAAAATCTGGAGGGCACTACACTGACTGGCAACAGATGCAAGGAATTGAACCTGCGACCTTCCACCACCGAGCTACAGCAGTTTCCTATGTTCCTCATTGAAAATGGGTGAGTCCTCTTCTTCCATATCATACTGTCATAATTTCTATTGAAATGAAACAAAAGCTCATTCTCTCTGCCCCTCTCTCGTTTGTTTGCTTATTTAGTTCATTCTTAACAATTGCACTGCCCCACTGGGGGCCTTTTAACGTAAAATTTATCTTCCTTGGAATAACTACCAGACGTTTTCGGCATTTGCAATTCATCTCCACCTCTCTGCCGATGCTCTAATCTCATTTCTGTTGAATGTATTGTTTTTCCTTCCATTATTTATAAAATGAGGTCATTTATAATGAGTATTGGAGCTTGACGGAGCTACGCGCACACACACCCCTTGTGGGGTTTAGAAGGGGGAAGGAATCTCTGTGCTCTGGACAGATGCCAAATTTAACATCTCAAGTTACTTCCTTTAATAACCAAAAGCTTATATGTAACAATTCGCTTGAGCCCGTTTCCAGTGTTTGGGAGTTACAAGATGAGATGTTAAAGTGAAAGTTTGGACAACGTGGGTTTTAAGACAAATTCTATGCTTTTCTACAAGATTATATTTTTTTCCAGAAAGCAACTCACACCTGCTACCAGCTGCTGTTTTGGGGGCAGGACTGAATTAACTATTAAGCAAAATGTTAGGATTGAGTCAGAAATATGTGCTGTTTTTCATGAACACATTTGGAAGTGGCAAAAGCGCCCTATCCCTGACAATTTGTTAGCCATTGTTTAAAAAGTATGTAATTGTGTGTGTGTTTGTGTGTAGGATAGTATGACATATCAGTATCAGTAGCACACACAAATATAATGGACTAAATCAGTGATGGCTGGCGGTGGTGGCTGGTGCCCTTTGGAACTGCAAGGGCAGAAAAGAGGAAGGTCAACCGTAGGTGGAGCCAGGTGAATGACAGGAAAAGACAGAACCAATGACAGGTGGAGGCAAACCATTCTATTTTTGTCCCCTTCCTCTTCCCTGTACTGAGAAATACTGTGGCTAGGGAGGAGGAAGCTGCCAACCAGAACCACCCCCTCAACTGGTCATTGGTGGATGCTGGCTGAAACCACAGTGGGGATGGTGAGCCAACGCTCTATCCACCCTCATGGATGAACCTCCACTGCTGGTTGGTGCTGTTGTGGGTCGTAGTTCAAACCATTTGGAGGACACCAGGTTTGGGAGAGGCTGGTTTGAATATACTGAATGATACTCAGCTCTACCTCTCTTTCAAATCAGAACCAGTGAAGGTGGTGAAGGTCCTGTGTGAGTGTCTGGAGGCGGTTGGAGGATGGATGGCAGCTAACAGAGGTTGAATCCTGACAAGACAGAAGTACTGTTTTGTGGGGATGGGGGTGGGCAGGTGTGGGGGACTCCCTGGTCATGAATGGGGTAACTGTGCCCCTGAAGGACCAGGTGCGCAGCCTGGGAGTCATTCTGGACTCACAGCTGTCCATGGAGGCGCAGGTCAATTCTGTGTCCAGGGCAGCTGTCTACCAGCTCCATCTGGTACGCAGGCTGAGACCCTACCTGCCTGTGGACTTTCTCGCCAGAGTGGTGCATGCTCTGGTTATCTCCTGCTTGGACTACTGCAATGTACTCTACGTGGGGCTACCTTTGAAGGTGACTCGGAAACCAAAACTAATCCAGAATGTGGCAGCTAGACTGGTAACTGGGAGTGGCTGCCGAGAACCACATAACACCGGTCCTGAAAGACCTACATAGGCTCAGGGTACGTTTCCGAGCACAATTCAGAGTGTTGGTGCTGACCTTTAAAGCCCTAAACAGCCTCGGTCCAGTATGCCTGAAGGAGTGCCCATTGTTCAGTCCCATTGTTCAACTGAGGTCCAGCTCCGAGGGCCTTCTGGCAGTTCCCTCCCTGCGAGAAGTGAGGTTACAGGGAACCAGGCAGAGGGCCTTCTTGGTGGTGGCACCTACCCTGTGGAACGCCCTCCCATCAGATGTCAAGGAAATAAAAAACTACCTGTCTTTTAGTAGACATCTGAAGGCAGCCCTGTTTAGGGAAGTTTTCTATGTTTGATGTTCTATTGTGCTTTTAATTCTGTTGGGAGCCGCCCAGAGTGGCTGGGGAAACCCAGCCAGATGGCCGGGGCAATAATAATAATAATAATAATAATAATAATAAGCATTATTCTGAACATACCTTTCTATACCTCACTTGCACTTCCATTGACACCTGATTTCCTTGGTCTTACCTCCCTTGTAAATCCCTCTACAACTGTCTTGTATGTTTATTATAAATGGTGAGTCTTTTGGGTAGGCACCAAATGAGTGAGGGGATGGGACATAGGTCAGGGTTAGAGCCCATTCTTTGAATATAGAAGTCCCAAGATTCAGTCCCAGCATCTCCATGCAATAAGGATCAGGTGATAGGAAGCGCCTTCTCTAGCAGAGACCTTGGGGAGAGAGAGAGAGAGAGCAGGCTTCTGTGTTCCTTTCACTCTGAATTCTTCCCATTTAATTGCTTTGTGATACCCTGTAATTTAGGATGCTATACAAAATAAAGGGGGCTCATTAAAGGAGGACACTAACCATGTCAGGAAAAATGAATTGTCCCATCATCGCTGTGATGACATTTTAGCTGGTTAGGTTAAAAAACAAACAAAAAACTTCAGCTGACATTCAGGACAGACTCTGGTGGATACAGGTGCTCTTGTTTTGGAAAAAGCACTCTAATTTCACCAAGTTATAGCACCAGGAGAGATGGGGAACAGAGCCACTCCATTGGCTCTGCTGAGAGACCAACTCCATTGGGCTCCCCCTCTCTGTGAACTGTTCCCATCGCAGCTGCAGTTAGTACCTGGGTTTGTGTGTTTTCTTCTTCCTGCTCCTCCTCCTGTTTTCTTCTTCCTGCCTCCTCCTTTGAGTAGAAAATACTGGACTAGGTGGATGAAAGGTCCCATGGAGCACAAGTCAGGGGGACCCTGTGGCCCTTAAGTTCCCCCATCCAAATGTGGTTGGATTCTTACAACTCCCATCATCCCTGACCATGGGCTGATGGAAGTTGGAGTCCAACAACATCTGGCATGCCACAGGTTCCATATTCCTGGCTAGCATTGGACTCCACAATGGTTCTTCCTTACTCTGATTTCTGCATTTGTACATTTAGTATTATTACTGAAATTATTATTAGAAACGAAACAACCATCCTTCGAAATTTGCACTTCTCTGAATTTTGCAATGCAGTTCTTTAGCACGTCAATGGGAATTCCAGGGTAAAGCATGCTTACAAATGTATATACTATATTACTGAAAATTAGATGCAAAAAGGCATTCTGTGTGCAAAAATGTGCACATTTCACAAAATTGCATAAAAAAGGAATGTGGATTAGGGGAACTCTGCTCTAGAACACTGATGGATTTTTATGAGGATGTCTGTCTACCTAGTTGCCTGCCTGCCTATCTAACCACAAACCGATGTAGAAAAATTGAGAACTGAATTTAAGTTTGGAAAAATGAGAAATGGAAAGAAACTGATATGGACAGATCCATCTATCCTAACTTGATACTTTATAATGGCCTTGCGAAAATGTGACAGTGGAAGCAGTGGCTTTGGTGCTGAGTACTGTGCTAAACACTCTGTTCCCTTGTGTAGCCCAGATGCTGGTTTGTAGGCCCAGCATAAACTTGGACAGTTGCCGATGGCATTGTAGCCTTTCCTGTCTCATATGAAAACTCAAGACACGATGATCTGGAACAGCAAGATAGTTCAGATAATTGGTTTAGATATGTGCCTCTCCCCTCAATTAAAATAAGATGAAAGGGTGTTTTGCTTCGCTAGTTTTTAATATGAGCAATATTAGCAGCATCTGAAACCCATTTTGCAGGGTAACTGAGTGTGTGTGTGTGTGTGTGTGTGTGTGTGTGTGTGTGTACAGGCTTGTGTGTTCCTTGCACTCTGAATTCCTCCCATTTAATTGCTTTGTGATACCCTGTAATTTAGGGTGCTATACAAAATAAAGGAGGCTCATTAAAGGAGGACGCTAACCATGTCAGGAAAAATGAATTGTCCCATCATCACTGTGATGACATTTTAGCTGGTTAGGTTAAAAAACAAACAACAACAAAAAGCTTCAGCTGTGATTCAGGACAAACAGACTCTTGTGGATACAGGTGCTCTTGCTTTGGAAAAAGCACTCTAATTTCATCAAGTTATAGCACCAGGAGAGATGGGGAACAGGGCCACTCCATCAGCTCTGCTGAGAGACCACATCCATTGGGCTCCCCCTCTCTGTGAACTGTTCCCATCACAACTGCAACCACTACCTGGGTTTGTGTTTCTTCTTCCTGCCTCCTCCTGTTTTCCTTTTGTGTCATGCCATTTAGATGGTAAAACCTGCAGACAGGTTGTCTTGCTTTTGTTGCTGTTACCTAAACTGCCCTGGGAGCCATTTAGCTGAAGGTGCTTTCAATAAACACTTTAAATCAATACATAGTTTAGTATTTTCAGTGTTGGGATTGTGTCCCATGTCGTGTCGCTCAAAGGCTTGTATGATCTGCCCAAGTAACCCATTAAAATACACAATTACAGGATGTAGGAAGCTGCCTTATACTGACTTGAGACTGTGTGGCCCATCTGGCTCAACAGAATCATGGAACTGTGGAGTGGAAAGGGACCATCTAGTCCCAACCCCTGCAATGCAAGGATATTTTGCCCAACATGGGGCCTGAACCAACAATCTTGAGATGAAGAGCCTCATGCTCTACTGACTGCTACACTGACTGTCAGCAGTTCTCCAGAGGTCCAGGCAGGGAGACTGTCTCAGCCCCACCTGACAATGCTAGGGACTGAACCTGGGATGTTCCACCACTGAGCTACCACCCTTCCCCACAATTTCTATCACCGGTCCAATGTTGATTAACCAGGCCAAAGAGGTGGATAGCTCAGTTGGTTAGAGTGTGGTGTTGACAACGCCAAGGTTGCAGGTTCGATTCCCATAAGGGACAACTGCATATTTCTGCATTGCAGAGGGTTGGACTAGGCGATCCTCAGGGTCCCTTCCAATTCTATGAGAAAATGCCATTGTTATGTACTGAGTTGAATAGGATCCAAAATGCTGCAGTCTGATTGGTCCTAGAACAATAGGATTCAGAATGCAGCAGTCTGATTGGCCCTAGAACAATAGGATCCAGAATGCAGCAGACTGATTGGTCCACAGGAGCCACCCAATGCAGCTCCAGATGGAAGTGAATCCGCAACCTGATTGGCCTACCGGTGAATCCTAGAAGTTTTTAATGTTTGATGTTTTCTCGTATTTTTAATATTCTGTTGGAAGCCATCCAGATAATAATAAAGTAGTAGTAGTAGTAGCAGCAGCAAGCAGTGCTGTCCGGACAACAGATGCAGCCCTTTGATGAGATTCTGTACCCATCCAAGGAGTTAACCTTTCTATTTATTCTCTGATCATAGACCCTTATGTAGCCAAAATGGCACAACCTATGCACGAGAGTGAGTATGCTCAGTGGTGATGGGATGTTGATTGACTGTTGGTGGAAGAAAAATTGAAAAATGGGAGGGGGAGAATGGAACCAAATACCTTAGGAAAGGGCATGGCTGGCTGGCTGAAGCTCTGAACAAGAGCACTCCATGCTGCAACCTTTTGTTGCAGCTCCCACGTATTTTACAAATGCGTTAAAAAAACAAACAAACAAAAACCCTGACCTTTAGAACAAGCAGAAAACTCTCCTCCCCTCACAAGGAAAAGGGGAGGAAATGTAGTGAAAGGAAGAAGGGGGGGAGAGGGAGGAATATGTTGAAGTGCTATGTGCATTGCCACAGATGGAAGCTTGCACAGCTGTTGATCTGAAGGTCACTCGAAAGAACTGTTCCTTGGGGTCAGGTGAAATACCCAGCAAAACCGCAGGGAGATGGAAAAGCTTTAGCTAGAAATAGTCTGCGGTGTGTCATTTTGACACTACGGAGAATTTATTATTATGGAAGCGTGAAGGACCAAACATGCAAACACTTTCTGGGATGACAGATTTATCACTCATTAAAACCAAAGGAAAAGGCAAGCAAATGCTAGATAACTCGGTGGTGACAAAGCCAATCAGTAACGTCAACACTTAGTCATAGCGTACCACATGCCTACTAGCCCTGAAGCAGCATAAAAATATTTAAAACTCTCACAGGAGCCCCTAATCCAAACTTCGCCACCCTGGGGCCCTCCAGATGTTCTGGACTCCAACTCCCATCAGCCCCCAGGGCCCATGGGTTAGAAAGCTGCATTGCAAAATTTGGAGGTGTGGGAAGTTTGATTTCATTTCAGTTCACAGATGGTATCAGAAAATGCAGGTTAGGTAAGGTAAAGGTAAAGGACCCCTCGACGGTTAAGTCCAGTCAAAGGTGACTATGGGGTTGCGGCACTCATCTTGCTTTTCAGGCAGAGAGAGCCAGCGTTTGTCCACAGACAGCTTTCTGGATCATGTGGCCAACATGACTAAACTGCTTCTGGCACAACGGAAACCAGAGCGCACGGAAATGCCATTTACTTTTCCGCTGCAGCAGTACCTATTTATCTACTTACACTGGCATGCTTTCGAACTGCAAGGTTGTCAGGTGCTGGGACAGAGCAACAGGAGCTCACTCCATTGCAGAGATTCAAACCACAGACCTTCCGATCGGCAAGCCCAAGAGGCTCGGTGGTTTAGACCACAGCGCCACCCATGCTTCCAGGTGGCTTCCAGATGTGCCAACTCTAGGGGGTGGAGGTGTCATTAGCCCCCTCCTTAGTAGGGGGCTCAGCCCCCAATATGGAAGAGGTAGAGGAGGTCGAACTGCTGAGCCGAGTGCACTGTAGCATCAAAGGCAGGCTCATCCTGAGCGTGAGAGAGGAGGAGCTGTGGCCATTCAAGCTGTGCAGCGCTGCACAAGGCACAATTGTGCTGTGTGGCGCTGATGGTGCACTGTTATGTACTGAGTTGAATAGGATCCAAAAGGCAGCAGCAGTCTGATTGGTCCTAGAACAATAGGATTCAGAATGCAGCAGTCTGATTGGTCCTAGAACAATAGGGTCCAGAATGCAGCAGTCTGATTGGTCCCAGAACTATGCAGCAGTATGATTGGTCTGCAGGAGCCACCCAATCCAGCTCCATGTGGAAATGAATCCACAACCTGATTGGCCTACAGGAGAATCCCAGAATTAGCCAATCACGTGGGGCCCATTGTGTAAATAATGTATATAAAGCAGACATTCTGGGTTAAACCACAGAGCCTAGGACTTGCCGATCAGAAGGTTGGCGGTTCGAATCCCCATGACAGGGTGAGCTCCCGTTGCTCGGTCCCAGCTCCTGCCCACCTAGCAGTTCGAAAGCACCTCAAAGTGCAAGTAGATAAATAGGTACCGCTCTGGCGGGAAGGTAAACGGCGTTTGCGTGCACTGCTCTGGTTTGCCAGAAGCAGCTTAGTCATGCTGGCCACATGACCTGGAAGCTGTACACCGGCTCCCTTGGCCAATAAAGCGAGATGAGCACCGCAACCCCAGAGTTGGCCACGACTGGACCTAATGGTCAGGGGTCCCTTTACCTTTACCTTTACTCTGGGGAAACTTCCATTCCTCCTCAACACTATGAGCTGAATAAAGAGCATGAAATCCACTCTCGACTCAGAGTATATTTCATGCACAAATGACACAATGCTGGCCCCACCAATCTTCAGCCCAAGGTTGCGTATCTGGTAGGTTTACCTTTTAAACACAAACTGAATTGAACCCCCGCCATCCCTTGAAGATCCCTTTGGGTGCCATCTTAACTAGGCTTTCCAGCTCGTTCCTTCTGGCAAACATCCCAGCTGCCTTCACAGAACGGTTCCACTCATTATGACCTTGTTCTTTCCCCCAGTCTATCCAGCTTGGGCCCAGCCCTAGCGAGCAGGAGTCGAGACCCTGTTTCAATCTGAGAGCCACATTCCATTCATGGCAACCTTCCAGGGGCCACATGCTAGCAGTGGGTGAGACCGGAGACAAAAATGGAGGGAGCAACAAAAGCATTTTTTACCTGTGTATAGGTATCTTAGGGACGTGGGTGGTGCTTTGGGTTAAATCACATAGCCTAGGACTTGCCGATCAGAAGGTTGGCGGTTCGAATCCCCATGATGGGGTGAGCTCCTGCCAACCTAGCAGTTCGAAAGCACGTCAAAGTGCAAGTAGATAAATAGGTACCACTCTGGCGGGAAGGTAAACGGCGTTCGCCAGAAGTGGCTTAGTCATGCTGGCCACATGACCCAGAAGCTGTACGCCGGCTCCTTCGGCCAATAAAGCGAGATGAGCGCCGCAACCCCAGAGTCAGCCATGACTGGACCTAATGGTCAGGGGTCCTTTACAGGTATCTTGGTACACACTCCTCTCTAGCCTCCATCCAGGCAACTGAGATGCAGCAGGGTTCCATGGCACATTTCAGCCAGGCAAAAACACACAAGGAAGGCATGAACCAGGGCTGGTTGGGAGTGTGGCCTGGGGAGAGGGATGGCTTCTGGGGAGAGTCCCAGGGGCCAGACAGAACGTGGACTGGCCCCCAAACCTGGGGCTTCTTATCGCCACTGCAGAAAACACTAAGACTCACATCTGAGACCTGAGTAACTTTCCTGACGCAAACATCTGTCAAAGAGAGAGAGAGAAAGCTATAGTGAAAGGAACAAAGACCTTATGCCAGAAGAATTTAAATTAAACACACCAAGAGGTTACAAGGAACGAAAATAATAATAATAAGCGGTCCAGTTTGCTAACCTTTGGTTTTACGCAGGCATTCCTATTAATCTAAACAATGGGTAGAATTTCCTTTACATTGATGAAGAAAAATGATGTTGTGTTGGAATGCCCTGGCTGACGCCCAATTAAAAAGGAAACAATCAGGATTTTTTTTTAACCATCGTGAGGCCTTGGCAAGGTATTGCGCCCAGTATTGTTTTACTTTCGTCAGCACAGAGCTGCAGTCGGCTGGGACACCCAGCGCTGTTGTTATGAGTCCCTGTGGAGTGCCAGGCCTGAGGTGGGATAGAACATTGCAGTAGAGCCTTAAAGAAAGGGCTAGTCCTAGGATGGGGAAACTGAGGCCCTTTGGATGCTGTTGGGTTCCAGCTGCCACCAGACACAACTTGCAAACTTTAACTCAGCAGGAGCCAGCTACAAATTATTGCGTAGACTCTTGGGGGAGGTTGCCTTCCTTTGCTCCTTGCTCTCCTCTCCCTATTAACCTCCATCTCCAGTACCCAGTGGTGGGAGGCAGCATAGAGGCCTGCCTCCATGACATCACTAGGGGCCGCCTCTAGGTCTCAGGTTTGGGCCCTGAAATCCCATGGGATGCGCCTGATCTCGCAACCCCAGTCAGGGATAATGCAAGTTGTGTTCTAGCAACATCTGGTAGGCCACAAGTTTCTCCTCTCTGGCCCAGGCAGACTTTGGGATGTGAGGGCACATAAATGTAAAACAACAGAGCTACACTGGGGTCTCAGCTAAGAAATCTGCTTGGAGTAGGTAAATATAGCAGCTCCTATCCATAAATAACATCAAGTCTAGTTTGGCCCAAATATGCCAGAACACAGGAAGCTGCCTTAATCCTGAGTCAGTCCGTCCATCTAGCTCACTGACTGACAGTGGCTCTCTGGGGTTCAAGGAAGCCCTCCCCAGTCCTACCTGGAGATGCCAGGGAGTGAACCTCACATCCTCCAACATTTCTCTGAGGAAAATAGGGACACCCTATTCCATATCCTCCAACATTTGTCCCAAGAAAATAGGGATGTCCTAAGCCAAAGCAAAGTCCTAAGTCAAAGTCCTAAAGCAAAGTCCTAAGCCAAAGACCCTGATGTTGGGAAAGATGGAGGGGACAAGGAGAAGGGGACGACAGAGGACGAGATGGTTGGACAGTGTTTTCGAAGCTACCAACATGAGTCTGACCAAACTGCGGGAGGCAGTGGAAGACAGGAGTGCCTGGCGTGCTCTGGTCCATGGGGTCACGAAGAGTCAGACACAACTAAATGACTAAACAACAACAACAACAAGCCAAAGCAGGACACTCCAGGATCATATCAGAAACTGGAATGGCTTCTGTAAATCCAGGAGTGTCCCTAGGAAATAGGGAAACTTGGAGGTTCTGGAACCTGTGACCTTCTGCATGCAAAGCAGAAGCTCCACCTCTGAGCCACAGCCCTTCCAAGGCCTAGGGTTGGTCTGGAAACAATGACTGCCCTTCCAAGCCTGGAAGAACCAAGGGGTTTCTGGGGGTTGGAACTATGCCTGGACTGCAAATATGAGATTTCCTCCTCTTCCTTTCACCTTTCAGCTTCAAATGACTCACTGCAGTTGACCTTTGGAGTGTGAGGACACTGCCACCATCACCACAATCTCTCACTTGCCCATTTGCTTGGGCAGATGAAAACAAGAATGGCGAAGATCAGCTGTGACCCTGACTCACCCACCCGGCCTCTCTCAGTGCTCGATCTGCTGTTTTAAACATTTAGTGCCAGCTTTTTACTTTTATACTGCTATCACATTTCAAGTTGCAAGTTTGCCCTTTTACTGTATTATCAGACTTTGGATTTCTAACACCACATTCTTCAGCTCTGATGCATTTTTCAGCAAAGGCAATGAGCACAGTGGCAGAACTCCACAGAGTTCCCTGTGAAGAAGGATTGGTTGTTAAAGCACTCTGGAGATCTGGGAGAGGAATGAGGGTGTCTCTTAACAACTCTCAGCACCCTTACTAAACTACAGCTCCCAGAATTCTTTGGGGGAAGCCATGACTGTTTACAGTGGTATCATACAGCTTTAATTGTGGGGTGTGAATGTAGCCAGTGTGAACATTCTTCCTTTCAAATATCTACAATGCTTTGCATTGTGAAGGCATTCTGGGTACCCACATTTCTTGAGAAGCCTATGATGTCCTTGGCTAGGCTTTTCTGTAAGTGCAAGAAGCTAGGGAGCTGTTTATAGTGCACCTGACAGCTGTTCGTTGCCATTTTTTAAGAAGAACTAAGCCCCTCATTCCAAGATAAAAGGGAGACATGATCAGCAAGACAAAATCTCATGCTTCTCTTCAATTTGCAGCTTAGAGAGTGGTACAGAATAGTGCTCGGAGGAGGTACCTCCTGTGGTGTGCTTCTTCTCAGTCCAATTCCTGCCCTGCTCACACAAAAGGATGTTTTCAGCAGTGAGGTGAACTCCCCTCTCACCACTGAAAGAATCCAGGTGAATTAAGATTGGCATCAGGTGGAGCCTCCTTACCCGGCCATTGCTCTGCCCCCCCAGCCGCCGCCGCTTGGCTTATTTGAACCAGCGCCAGGCAGGAGCCCTGCAGCTTCGGCGGCCAGCCCAGAAGACAGAGCAATGGCCTTGGCAGCTTTGGCATGGCTCTGTAGGCCGGGGAGCCCGCGCTGCATCACAAAAGCCGCCCACTGTCGCAACTGGTAAGCAGTCATTCTTGGCTCTTATTCTCTTCTTGCTACTATCCACAGTCACCTCATACACTTAAAGGACTATCATGGCTTCCCTCAAAGAGCTGCAGTTTGTTAAGGGTGCTGAGAGTTGTTAGGGGATGACCTGTTCCCCTCACAGAGTTACCGTTCCCAGAGAAGTGTAACCATCTTTCCAGGGAACTCTGGGAATTGTTTTTCCGAGAGGGAAACAGGGGTCTCCTAACAACTCTCAGCACCCTTAAAAAAAACTACAGCTCCCAGAATTCTTTGGGGGAAACCATGACTGTTTAAAATGCTACCATAGTGCTTTACATATGGCCAGGGTCATGTGTGCTGAGGTGAATAAAACAGAGTGGACAGGATGGGCTCTTTGGGGGCCTAGTTGTAGGCAGATCATTTTTGCATTGCTTCACAATATTCATTTTACATGGGGCCAAGCAGTCCTGCAGCTGAGACCAGAGTAAGATTGTTTCCCACTAAGATTAAGCATTTTATAGCACCCTGCGTTTTAAGTGGCATTCTCAGCGCACTGGAATCGCATTTAAAGAGCTGACCGGGAGAATGCTGTGCTCTGGAGCACGGCCTGAAGAAGCAAATCACCACAACTAGGGGGACCGGCCAATAGTAAACAGCTTTCCACTCTGCTGGCGCTGCCTTATATAAAGCGTGCAATGTCTCCTTTTTAATGGGGTTGCGGTTTCTGACCCCCCTTTCCCTCTGCAGCAAGTTTAAATTAAATGTATGGAAATTGCTGGGAACTGGGAGATTAAGTTAACTAGAAGTAAAATGTTTAAACTTCCTGACCCTATGGCCACGGATGATATAAAACGAGTGGAAGATTGGTGTGTGTGTGTGTGTGTGTGTGTGTGTGTGTGTGTTGTGGGGGCAAACTCTTCCAGATGAGAAGCCTCCCTCATTCTCCACACAGAACTGAGTTCCCAACATCAAAAAGAATAAGCATTATGGCCGGCCCTAACATGAGGCATAGGAAAGCAATGGCCTCAGGCCATGGCAGATGATGGGGGGCAGAGATGTGTGTGCTTCAGGGCCTGCCTTGTGCTCCCTAATAGATGCAGAAATATGGAGAGATGAATTTGAGATAGAAAAAAATGGGAAACTTGGGGACTCCAAATTAACAGATCCATCCATCACCACTTTCTCATATTTTATCGTTATTATTTTAATGATGTTCCGTTTGTGTAAACTGCCTTTCACAGACCTGTGTCCCACCAACATTTTGATATGATTCAGATGTGAGAGTGGGGGGGGTTGGGGGGAGGTGGCAACTGCAACCCCCAGGCAGATGCTTCTTGAAGCAGTCAGTAGTGAACAGCTAGACCTATTTGACTACTATTACTTGTCCCCTCACTGCTGCCCACCACCCCTGGAAACTCTAAAATTCCTGTTTTGGAGAACAGGACTAGCAAGATGGTGCTAGGCAGCTTAAACCCAGATCCCCTCAAACTTGACACTAGGGGAAGTAGGAGAGAATTCAATTTGCTTTGCATTTAAAGGCAAATTTAAACAAATTCACACTTTCTGAAAATTCTCTGAATTTTGGAACGCTGTTCTCCAGACAACCAGTGTGTACACCAATGTGAACTAGGGCAAAGCATGCACACACTGGTGAAAATAGGTTTACAAAAATGCTTTACATTGGGGAAATTGCTTTGAGAAAATGTACACATTAGATGGGGGGAATGCAAAAATGTGTATATTAGGATAAATTTACACTAAATAAAACTGAGGCTCCAGGAGGGTTTTTAAAAATCGCAAACTGATGTTGAAATGTGGAGAACTCAAGTAAAGATTGGAAAAATGAGAAACTGAGAGTGACCAAAAGTGACAGATTTGCCTCTCCCTACCCAACACCATCCCTGACCAGAAACCTTGGACAGGTGTTTTTCATACAAAGCAAGAAAACAAGGCAGAACTCTTTTGGAGCCAGTGCTGACTCAGGCATCTAGCTCTGGAAAGCTGGCCAACTCCTTCATGAGGAATCAAATCATCCTCGGCTTCCATGATTGCAACATGTGTGACCTTTAAAGCCATTCCAGATCTCACTTTGGCAAAGGCAACTGGAGCATGTCAAACTTCACAAATTACCTGGAAGAGAGTGGACTTGCAGGGAGGAAATGAGCTCTGCTGAGACCATAGATAGGATTCTGGATTCTGGTGGGCATTGTGGAGCATGCAGACGTTTCCTGCCCCCTCTGCAAGTCAAAGCCAGATAATTCAGAACAGCCGGCCAATGCTGCGGAAGAGCTTTGCATGCGCAAGTGCAGTTCTTGTGCCACAGAAACATTCGCAGTGGGTGCCAAAAGATGGGATACTTTTCCGGGGTCTGTAGGCAAGATCAGAGTGAAAAGGGGAAAACTGCGGTCACCGTGCATTTTTATAAGAGGACCTTTGATCCCTGGAAAAGAGTTCTGCCTTAACTCCTTCAGCATCATCCAATTGTCATCAAATGGACTGAAGATTGGAGACAAAACAGATTAATCAATGTGACTGTTAGGTTGCTGATTTAGAGTCTCTCTAACCTCTCCTGCCAACCTAGCAGTTCGAAAGTATGTCAAAGTGCAAGTAGATAAATAGGTACCGCTCCGGCGGGAAGGTAAACGGTGTTTCCGTGCGCTGCTCTGGTTCACCAGAAGCGGCTTAGTCATGCTGGCCACATGACCCAGAAGCTGTCTGCGGACAAACGCCAGCTCCCTCAGCCTATAGAACGAGATGAGCGTGCAACCCCAGAGTCAGTCACAACTGGACCTAATTGTCAAGAGTCCCTTTACCTTTACCTTTAACCTCTCCTCCAACTGGTCCCAAAGAATGAGTGCCACAATAAAACAACAAATCAATAGAAATAAAGGTATTTACACACACACACACTCTTAAAAGAGCCCTGGTAGATTGGGCCAATCCAGTATCCTATTCTCATAGTGGCCAACCAGATGCCTGTGGGAAACACGAAAACAGGATAATAATTAAAATCATATTCTTTGAAGCAGGATATCAGCTACCACCAGACAAGCAAGTTCAAATCAAGTGGCTTGTGACAGTTCCTAGTCACCACCTGCTCCCAAAGGCCTGAACTAAGAGAAGCAGCTTCACCAACTGGTAAAAAGTAAGCAGCATTGGCACAAGATGCACCTCTGAGAGGAGACTATTTAAGAGTTGTGGTGCTGCTGCCAAGAAGGCCCTGTCCTATGACTCTGTTCCCTGAACTTCACTTTGTAGTGGGAGCATGAAAAGGGCCTGCCCTTTAAATCTTAAGACATGAGTAGGACAGTGTGGGAGGTAACTTCCCTTTAAATGTTTGGGTCCCAAGTAGGGTTGGACAAATCTCCCAATTTTGGTTTCTCTCTGTTTCACATTCCCCCCCCAAATTTAAATTCAATTCTCCACATTTCCACATAGTTTTCAAATGTATTTATTTTTTTAAGTCCTCATGAAAATTTGCCACCATTTTAGTGTGAAATTCTCCTAATAAATACATATTTGCATCAAATTTTGCCTAATAGTTGTGCATCAATATTTGCAGATGATCTAGTTTTGACATTACAACAGCCAGAAGCCAGTACAAAAAGAGTTTTGGAATAAATTGAAATATTTGGTCAAGTAGCAGGTTTCAAATTAAATAAGCATAAGACAAAGGTGCTGGAAAAAAATCTAACGATGGGGGGAAAAGATAGTTTTCAAAGAGAAACCGGTTTGGAAATTGCAAAAAGAGTAAAATATCTGGGGGTGAATTTAACATCTAAGAATGTGAACTTATTTAAAGATAATTATGAGAAATGTTGGTTGGAAGTGAAGAAAGATTTCGATATATGGTCTAGGCTGAGACTTTCCTTGTTAGGCCGAATTGCTGTTATCAAGATGAATGTATTGCCAAGATTGTTATTTTTGTTCCAGACATTGCAAATTCTAGACAAGATGGACTGTTTCAAGAAGTGGCAGAAAGATATATCTAAATTTGTCTGGCAGGGCAAAAAACCCAGAATAAAATTTAAGATTTTGACTGATGCAAAGGATAGAGGGGGCTTTGCCCTGCCGGACTTAAAACTTTACTATGAAGCAGCAGCTTTTTGCTGGCTGAAACCATGGCTACTTCTTGAGAATACAGATATTCTGGATCTGGAAGGTTATGATAACAACTTTGGTTGGCATGCATATTTATGGTATGACAAGGTAAAGGTACATAGAAACTTTAAAAACCATATTGTCAGGAAAGCACTGTATAATGTATGGAACCGATATAAAGATTTGTTAGAGAGTAAAACCCCCAGGTGGTTGTCACCAATGGAAGCCAAGGCGGTAAAAAGATTGAACATGGATTCAGACTGGCCAAAATATTGTGAAATTATAGAATATGATGGTGAAAAGTTGAAACTACAGAGTTTTGAGAAATTGAAACCTAAAGTCCGAGACTGGTTACATTATTACCAGATTAATGAGACCTTTAAGCAGGACAGGAAACTAGGATTCCAGAAGGAGAGGTCAAAGTTAGAAACAGAATTGCTAGAACCCAATACTAAGAATTTGTCTAGAATGTATAATTTGCTGCTAAAATGGAACACACAGGATGAAACGGTTAAATCAGCCATGATTAAGTGGGCACAAGATATTGGTCATGATATTATGTTTGCTGACTGGGAGCAGTTATGGACCACAGGTATTAAATTCACGGCATGTAGTGCCTTAAAAGAGAATATAATGAAAATGATCTATAGGTGGTACATGACCCCAGTCAAGCTTGCAAAGATATATCACTTGCCCAATAACAACTGTTGGAAGTGTAATGAATGCGAAGGAACTTTTTATCATCTTTGGTGGACCTGCCCGAAGATTAAGGCCTACTGGGAAATGATCTATAATGAAATTAAGAAAATCCTTAAGTGGACATTTGTAAAGAAACCGGAGGCTTTTCTCTTGGGCATGGTAGGCCAAATGGTTCCAAAGAAAGATAGAACATTTTTTATGTACGCAACAACAGCAGCAAGAATTCTTTTGGCAAAGTATTGGAAGACTAAAGAACTACCTACTCTGGAAGAATGGCAGACCAAGGTGACTGAATTTATGGGACTGGCAGAGATGACCGGCAGAATCCGTGACCAGAGGAGAGAGACAGTGGAAGAAGACTGGAAAAAATTCAAAATTTATCTTAAAAATTGTTGTAAAATTTCGGAATGTTAAGATGTCAAGGGATTGGATATAAAGAATTACAGCTGTAAAAATTGAAATTTAAAATTTTTTAGAGAGAATTAAATATAAAAAGGGATGAAGGATTGCTAAAAAATTTTAAAACAAGAATGCAGTGAAGGGGAGGTTTGGGGAAGTCGTGTTATGTTTGTTTGTTTTTTGTTTATGTTGTAAAATTAATAAAAATTATTTTTTTAAAAAAAATAGTTGTGCATCAATTTCCCCTAATGGTCTGTAATTTAATTTGCACCAATACGTGTATTTTTAATGCACACTTTACCTAGTATATGTAGTTTTGTAGATGTTTCTTGGTTGGAGAACAACGTTGCAAAATTCAGAGGCCGGCAAACTCTGAAGGATGACTGTGTTTTGATTTGTGTGTTGTTTCGGAACATGTAAGTGGCATTGCCTTTAAGTACAAACTGAATCATCCTCTTCCTAAGCCTTTTAGGGCTTGAAATATTAGCATAAGAACCGTGAGTTCATTTGTCTGTTTGCATCACATTCCAATCAAATGCACACATATGTATTTTCCAACTGTGATTCAGCTACGTAACTTTACACATCCAAACTCTCTTGATAGTTCCTGAGCTTCTCCTTTGGCTGTTTCCCTGTGATTCTCCTACAAAGTTAGCCATAGCCTACTAAGAATGTTTAAATGATACATTTCCCCTGCTCACTACACTTAGTGACCTTGTGTTTTCTTCATTGAATTTTCGTCCCTTTTTTTTTGCCAAGTGGTTTTTTAAAGGTTTTTTTTTTAAAAAAAAAAAAGCCAGTTTTAAAAAATGGATGAGAAGGGACAATTTCCGATTCCCATGAGGAAAAGGTGCTGTGGCGGATCCCTCTTCTTCCTCAGGAGCTATTGGCAGCATTCAGAGGCCCTTTTCAAATCCACAGTAGTTAATTGTTAAGAGCCGGAGGGATTGTGTGTCTCCGGGAAAGGATATCGGTGTCTAATCTTGGTGAAAACGGAACACAGGGGTACCTGGAGTCTTGTCAAGCTCAATGCCCCTATGTAGGAGGCTGAATAGGAGAACAATGTTTACATCCCCCCTCCCTGCGCTCTCTGTAGCCTGGAAGCCGTACAGCTGAAAAGCATGAGCAGTTTTCAAAGGGGCACCAACCTCAGCTCTCAGTTACCAGGGGCCTTGACTGGCAGGCACTGTTGGTTGTAAATATGCCTCAGTTACAGGCAAGGGTCTGGAGGGAAACTAAAACTAAAGTCCTTTCTGATGTTGGATGCGGATTTCTCAAATTCCAGAAGAGTGGCTGTGCTTGTCCATTGAAGCAAGCAAAATCAAATAAAAGCCCTGTGAAGTCCAAGGCCGAAGTCTAAACGATGGGTTCTGCATGCTTGGGGAGCTGGAGGTATGTATTCTTTGAATGACAGCTCCTCATACCTCGTTCAGCACTGGGCCACAGGTGCGAGTTACCCAGGACCTGTAGTGTAAGACTGGGAGCAGAGGACTGGATGGAAACAGAGCTAGGATGTGAGGTGAGGAATTAGCCCAGACAGTCATGCACCCTAAGAAGGGAACCAAGGCATCAAGTGATTTCTGTAGTCGACTCCTTCCCTTATAAATGCAAACCCCATCCATCTGAGCAGGGCTTAGATAGTGTTTTGTGTACTCTGCTGATAAGCTAGGAATCATCAGACCAAGAGCAGGTTTGCATGTTCATTATAACACCTTGAGAACTGTATCCTCAGCAGGCAGCTAAGTATATGGAAGGGTAAGTTGAAACAACCTCATCACCTTGAGCTCTGAACACAAGAAGGGCCTGCTGGAGCAGTCCCATCTAGTCCAGCATCCTGTTCTCAAAGTGGCCAACCAGACGCCTGTGAGAAACCTTCAAGCAAGACCCAAGCACAAGAAGTCGCTCCTTTTCGGTGGTTTCCAGCAACAGGCTTTCAGAAGCATTACTGCTTCCGACCATAGCCATCATGGCTAGTGGCCATTAACAGCACATAGCAGGGTGACATTCAACCAAACATACAGAGGGAAAACTCCCTCAGGGCTACACAGCCAATCAGAAGGCAGGCTACCTCAGCAAACGTCATGCCCCTCTGCCTGGATGCTAAGCAACACCTCTTCCACCACCGCCCCTGACTCACAGATAGCAGAATGAACCCTTAAGTTATAAACTGAATTACCTCTGGCCTTCCAAGACTTTGAGGGTGATAGTGGGGGCCCTGCCTGCACCCCAAGTCTTTGGTCAGCAAGAGGGATGGGTTATTACCCAAGGAGTTGATGGCTCTGAGTCACAGCCTAACACAGGCATCCCCAACCTTCGACCCTCCAGATGTTATGGACTACAGTTCCCATCATCCCTGACCGATGGTCCTCTTAGCTAGGGATCATGGGAGGCCAAAACATCTGGAGGGCCGCACGTTGGGGATACCAGGCTTAGCATAACAGAAGCTGATGGTCTGGAAGGGGAGCACATGGGCATGGAGGGAACAGAGAACAAGCAGGCAGATAGGCAGGAGTCTGGCTGTTGTCCCAGCAAAGACCTAAGCCTGACCTGGAAGAATTCATAGGTCCCAGACCTCACATCCAGCAACAGAGCCGCAGCTGCATCACCAGCAATAACCCCCTATCAGCTGTTCAGGAGCAAGAGGAAGGGGAGGACCAAAAGACGGGGTCCAGTGTCCCTCTGCTGCCTCTTCCTCAATCAAAGGACTGATGCTATTGCCAGGGGCACCCTGTACAGGGTAGGTAGATGCTACACAAGCATAGGAAACTGGCTGAAGACCAGCCCCTCCATCTACACCATCACACTGTCTCTCTGGGGTTTCTTACCCTGCCCCTTCTGCAACCCCGCCACATTAATCCATTGGGGGGGGGATTCTCCATGCACACAAGCAGAACCACTGTTAACAGCCAGCCAGCTGTAAGAGCTGAGATACACATGGAGAAACTATTTGTCTATTCACCAGAGAACAATAAATGCTATCCAGGAAATGGTATAATAAATATAACAACTTTGCTAAGGATTGGGGGTGGGGAGCAAATTCCTTAAGACATTAATCAAAATGATTGTGGAGGTCTTCATTGGACTCTTGCCGCTCCCCCCCCCCCCAGGATCCAGTAAAAAGGTGAGTTCTCTCATGCCGTGTATTTTAGATCACAATAGTTCTTTCTACCATTGTTCTGTAAATAACCTGCGCAAAAAAAGGTATGATTGTTTTAAATATGTTTTTTATTGTTTTATCGCTTGTTTGCCACCCTGGAGTCCTTTGGGAGGAAGGATAGAATATATATATATATATATATATATATATATATACACACACACACACACACACACACACACACACACACACTACTACTAATTTTGGACAACCACAGAACAACCAGTGTTCAAGGAGACATATGCTCTCACAACCATTATGCACTGTCCTGTCTAGGACTGGCTGCAAAAGGAATTTCAACACAGGCAGATGTAAATTTCTGCATTTTGTATGAAGAATTAGATGAGCAAAGATAGGATGGGTAAATGCTGAGTTGAGGCATGAAAAAGAGAGGGATTTTAGCAGAACACAATCTGAGCTGGCGGTGCAATGCGTTGGCTTTTTAAAAAGGCAAATGTAATTCCAGGTTGCATCAACAGAAGTTTTGTGCCCAGATCACGAGAAGTAATGATATTAGCCACATTTACACCATGCATTTAAAATGGTTCTTCATGGGGAACTCTAAGAATTGTAGCTCTGTGAGGTTTCCTCTCTACACCCTTAAGAAACTTCAGAAATTCTTGGGGGAAGCCAAGTACCTTAAGTTTGATTTAACTGTATGATCTGAATGAAACCCCAGACCCATGATGAACAGCTGAAGGAGTTGTGGAAATCTATCCTCAATGAGATATTCTTAAGAGGCAATACAACAGCCATCTCCAAATATTTGAAGATCTTGTCTTGTGGGACCCACCTCTCCTGCTTTGTTTACACTGTTCTGTTCCATTCAGAGTGGTTTCGCTTGTTTTGCAATTGTAATGACTATCTGTTTTTAGAAATAGTATACTCCCTCGTCGTAACCCACCCTGGGACCTCCTGGTAAAGGGAAGAAATCTTATGAAAATAAATGGCTAAATGATGGCGCAAATCTGTTTTCTGTTGCTCCAGGAGGTAGGCTGGAACACACAAAGGCCAAACAGCAAGAACAAAGATTCAGACTAAACATTAGGAAGAGTTTCCTGATGGTACAAGCTGTCTGACAGAGGAACAGAAATCCTTAGAAAGTGGTGAGTTCCCCTTGGCTAATTATTTTTAAGAAGAGGCTGCATGGGTAGCATCAGGGATGCTGGATGAGTGCCTTGGACTAGATTGCTTCTAAAGTCCCTCCCAAACACTATGATTCTGTGGTTTGAAGGGTCCTCAGCACACTGCCCTCTGGTGGGCTCCAGCCTACACTACATCACCGTTGCAATTTCCCACAATGCCCCAAAGTGACCCTGTAACGGGGCAGCCATTGAAATGATTGAAGATTGGGTCTGGACAAAATATAAAGACTTATTGGAGAGCAAAACACCAAGGTGGCTTTCACCGGCGGAGGCCAAGGCACGTAAGAGACTTAACATGGAGGCCTACTGGCCAAAATATTGGGAATTAATTGAAAAAGATGGTGACAATTGGAAGCTGCAGAGTTTTGAAAGTGTAAAAAGCAAGGTGCGAGATTGGTTGCATTATGCTCAAATTTGGGAAATTTTCAAAACAGATAAAAAGGTTGGGTTTCAGGTGGAAAAATCGAAATTAGAGACAGAATTGTTAGAACCTAAAGACAAATTACTTTCAAGAATGTATAACTTGCTGCTTAAATGGAATACACAGGATGAGACAGTCAAATCCGCCATGATACAGTGGGCACAGGATATTGGACATAACATTATGTTTGAGGACTGGGAAAGGCTATGGACCACCGGATTGAAATTCACGGCATGTAGTGCCCTGAAAGAAAATATTATGAAAATGATATACCGGTGGTACATGACCCCAGTCAAGCTTGCTAAGATATATCACCTGTCTGACAATAAATGCTGGAAGTGTAAAGAGGCGGAAGGGACGTTCTTTCATCTCTGGTGGACATGTCCGAAAGTGAAGGCCTTTTGGGAAATGATCTATAATGAGTTAAAAAAGGTATTTAGATATACCTTGCCTAAGAAACCGGAGGCCTTCCTTCTGGGCATTGTAGACCAGAATGTGTTAAAGAAGGATAGAACTTTTTTTATGTATGCTACAACAGCAGCAAGAATTCTCATCGCAAAGTGTTGGAAGACACAAGATTTACCCACACTGGAGGAATGGCAGACGCAGTTGATGGACTATATGGAATTGGCGGAAATGACTGGCAGAATCCGAGACTTGGGAGAAGAAACAATGGAAGAGGACTGGAAAAAATTTAAGGACTATTTGCAAAAATATTATAAGTTGTATGAATGTTAAGAAAATGCACTTTTTAGGAAATATTAGCCCCAGCAATGGTAATTAGGTGAAATGAAAACTAAGGCACAAGAAGATAGAGGTGAAATTAAGAAAAAATTTTATTGCATTATGTTTTAATCACAATACATAAGATCATGGTTATAATAATTTTGACTTTGGTAACATGATGAATTGAAAGATACAATAAGTAATGAAATAAGATAATAAATAGCTGAAGACTTTGTATTATGAACATTGGGTTACAAATATACTGAAATGGGTAATATGACAAAATGAAAGATACAATAAGTGATGAAATAAGATAACAAAATGCTGAAGTTGGTATTATAAACAATGCAGATTCGGGATGATGTGGGGAAGTCCAAAAGATTCTGTAAAAGAAATATGATTTATGAAACTCTTGTATTTTATTTTTTGTTCTTTTTCTTATTCTGTAAAATTAATAAAAATATTAAAAAAAAAAAAGAAATGATTGAAGATTGCTGTTAATCTTTTCTCTGGGCTGAAAGTACCCGCTCCTTCAAATGCTCCTCATAGGATTTGGTCTTCAGACTCTTCACTATCTTTGTTGTGCTGTTCTAGACAAGCTCCAGGCTGACATCACCAGTTAAAGGATCACCAGGCAGTCACTGTTGGGAAGGAACTCTGCCTGAGTCTTTGAAGATGAATGTTGGAAGATTCAGTATGGAGCATAGCTAAACAATGGAATTAGTGATGGCCACCCGCTTGGGTGGATTAGAGAAATTCCTAGAGAAATTCCTAGAGGGGAAGGCTTTCAATGGCTACAAGTCATGGTGGCCTTATACTGTGGCTCCAGTATTGGAGGTGGCATGCTTTTAAGTACCAATTGCTAGGGAAGGTCTGTGACCCAGTGTTAGAACCTCTGCTGTGGGTGCAGAAGGTTCCAAAACCAACCCCCCATCATCTTCAGGTAGGGCTGGGAAAGACTTCTGCTTACAACCCTGGAGAGTCACTGCCCATCAGTGCAGATGGACCAATGGTCTGAATCTTTATGAGTCAGCTTCCTAATCTCCTCTGCAGGGGGATATAAATGGGAGGGAGCTGTTGCATTTAGGTCTGGCTTACAGATTTCCCCGTGGGCATCTGATTGGCCACTGTGAGAACAGGACTAGATGGGCCTCTGGTAAAGATCTCAAGTTGTTAAGAGCTGCTAGCAGAGTGGGCAGTATAAGACTTGATGAACCAGCAGCACAGCAACGGAACACATGCTTTTCTTGTTGACAAAGAGCGATTCAATCACTGGCTTCTCCAGTTAAAGGATCTTGGATCTTTCTTACACAGAGAAAGACCTCTGTGTGAGCGGATGCCAATCAGGGTAGTCAGTACTTGATTAGATGGTTCAGTGGTCTGACACAGCATAAGGCAGTTTCATATATATATATATATATATATATATATATATATATATATATATATGAGAGAGATCTGGTTTAAGTTCTGAATGGTTATTTTCACTTTAGCACTAGAGCCCTGAGCCAAAAGAAACACATGTTTACAACTATAATGAGGATTAGCTTTTAAAAAAACACACACAGTCCCAGCAGAATGTTGAACTACGGTCCAAATGCAGATAGCGATATGAATATTTGCCAACTGTATTAAATGAGAAAATAGCAGAGAATGAGGTTTCTGGCATGACTAGAAAATGCATTGTTGGCGTTACATTTTGGCCATGACCCAACATATGCCAATACTTAGACTTCTCATTTTTATTGACTTACCCCAACAATAAAACAACTTCTTTCGTGCCAACATCCTGATAGACTGGTTCTCCATCATACATGAGAAGTTACTGTGCAGAATGTATCGGCTGAACTCAACATTTCCTAATAATAATAAAAAGATAGAGAGACATCATAATTGAATCCAGAACTTGCACTATTTGGAGAGGAAATATCTGCAGGAGGTAATTGATTTTTATAATGTATAACATCAATATACATTAAAAGGAGAGAGAGAAAGATGAACTTGAGGACAATGGGCCTGTCTTGAGACAGTAGCTAAGCATGTATCTCGCCATCATGTAAAAGCTTCCCATGAAATCTTCAATTGTTCCAAAATAATTCCCTTCTCATGCATGGATGGTAAGTCAGGATCTATTTGTAACAGCCAAATACAGCCTTCAATGGTGATTCACAACAGCCAATAGTATCCTGAGCCTGGCAATGGCATCAGCATCGGATCTGGAATGGCAGGGCCCAACACAGGAGGTGGATAAAGGAATGGAGGCCTGAGTTGTGCGTATGGAGGAGAGGCAATCTCCTGTTTCTACCCCGAGGGTGGGGAGGGCTGTGAACAGCTGAGCAGGGAGGCAAAACAGGAGGTGGCAGCAACAGAGCAGGAGCTGAAATGAACCAGTGCAGTCTTGTCACCTACAAAGAGGTGTTGCCTTCACAGATGGGAGCAAGCCTACGCACCCTGACAGAGTGTGCATTTGCAGTCCTCACATTCCCACAAGGCAGGCAGGTCTTGTGAGCAAACGTTCAAAGCGACAGGTTCTCTTGTGTCGCATGCTAGGTTGTAAGCCTCACTGGGCACAGTTGTCTTGAGTGATGTATAGTGCCTTGTGCCTCGTTGGTGTTATATAAATTGCTTCTGCTGCTGCCACTGGTGTGCTGGGCCCAGGGGTAACCCTAGTAACGCGTTCCAGGTCTGCACCCAAATCCAAGGGTTCCACGAGGAGTCAGTCCAACAGGGCCAAGGCAGGACACGAGGCAGGAAACCAGGCAAGGTCAGGCACAGGATCACAGGCAGGTTCTGGCAAACAGCAACGTTGCTCCCGCAACCTGGGGCGGGGTCCGGCAGCCTTTTATCTCTCTTGGGGTAACAGCCAGTCCTGATCCCCCGGTGATTCACCTCCCTGTCTTGCCCAAAGGTGAGCACTCCTCCTGCAAGTACTCAGGTCTCTCCTTCTCTCTGACCTCAGTCTCCGCAGCTCGGAAGATGTCAGTGGGTTACTCCTGACCCAACTGGTAGTGAAGCAGCTGTAAGTGATGGCCCAGCTGGAGGCAATGAGGTAATCCCCGCATCTGGAGCCAGAGCAGGCTCAGGCCCCTGACTCGGCCCAGCTGGTGCTTGTTGCAGGGGAACCTGTGCAGACTGGGGCTCTTCAGAATCAGGCCCTAGACTAGGTTCAGCTGCCGCCTGAGGCAAAGGATCCGGAGTGGACTGAGACTCCTCTGGCTCCGAGTCCGAGCCCGAGTCCGAGTCCCAGGCCATCACAACTGGATAGTTGCAGATATAGCATCATAGAGAAAGAGTAGGACACAGGCATGATAAATAAATAAAGGCAGTGCTCTCTCAGGACACGAGTGGTATCATTAATAAGGTAGCTTGGCCACCCACCTACAAAGGAATTGGTACTGTGCCTTGGCAAGTAGCAGATTCACGTGGGTATTAATAATAATAATAATAATAATAATAATAATAATAATACACCCATCTGGCTGGGTTGCCCCAGCCTTTGGGTGGCTTCCAATGCATAATTAAATAATGAAAAATCTCCCGATACAGGGCTGCCTTCAGATGCCTTCTAAAGTTGTATAGTTATTTGTCTCCTTGACATCTGATGGGAGGGCGTTCCACAGGGAGGGTGCCACTACTGAGAAGGCCACACATAGTTGAGAATGGCTACTTGAGTTCCATGGCAACATGCTATGTCAGTCATAAAATTTCCTATTGACATTGGGAGGATGGCCAAAGTTGCACGTATTTTGTATGCAGAAGGTCCAAGTTTCATTCCCCAGAATCACCAGGTAGGGAATACTTCCTGCCGGAAACCTTGGAGAAATGCTGCCAGCCAGTGCAGACAGCACAGAGCTAAGATGGACCATTGCCTTGACTCGGCATAAGGCAGCTTCTGAAGGTCTTAAGGTCAACCACAGATTATGAGATGCAATGGCGACAAAGAAAACAAACTAGCCCATTCCTCTAATGCAAGGAAAACATTGTGGGCTGAAGCTCTCGGCAGACCCAATAAATAAGTCATAATGGCTTCCGTCCTTGCCCCATGTGTTATTGGGCTGTGACTTGAAGTTTGGAGAAGCGGTTTAAATTCTTAATTAAGAGATGTTTGTTGAAGCTTGAGCCCGGAGGTTTTCTGGAGGGGCTCGTGAAAAGCAGAATGGTATGAGCACAGATGCAAAGCGAGCTCATGACTTGAGCCGATCGGCTTATGCTGTCATTTCCCTCAGATTCCTCCTTCCCAAGCCCTGCCTATATACGGGGCCTTTCGTATTGTACACTCTATCCTGGGAAAAGCAAACGAAGAGGATGTCTGCTAGACGGCATACAGCTGTCCTCAGCCCCTTGCTTGACGCAAGAGGACAGCTTATTAATCGCAAACAGGGAAAGTTGGATTGAACCCGAAGGAACAGCCTGTTTCCCTGAGTTTCTTCGAAGCGGCCACCACAGAGGCCTTGCCCAGCTCTCCCTTGACATTTGGACCATCCACCGCTTCATAAACTAGAACTCTTTGATCTCCTCCACCGCAATAACAGAATGGTGATAACAGCCAGGACAACATGTTTTCCCGTATTTATTTCTTTTTCTTTACCAATTTTCTTAAAAAACAAAACAAATAGGGAACTGCATAAGAGAATTAAGCTGAAAGATCATCCTGAGGCAATTTTTTTTACAGAAAAAAAAGAACACAGAAAACAAACAGCTGATAAATTAAGAGCAGAGGGATCTTTGGGTACTCTGCATGCTTCCTTTTAACAACCAAAACGAATAAATATTTGAGCCATGAGATCAAGATGAATTTCGCCATCAAAATAAACATCAAAAGAATCACAGAGAGGGAGGAAGTTATTCAGGTGATACAGAAAGGACACAAATCCTTTCATCAATTGTGACTACAAAAACAACACTTGTCCCTTTGGCTGAGTCTCTCATTGAGCCACTGCTCTGTTTGTGTTTCCTGCGGGTTCAGACAGTTTGCGGCTTCAGATGATTCAGACTTGTGTAGCAACTCAGGGTGTATAAATGTTTGCATGGGCCTTAGACGGATGTAAAGCAACAAGGATTTCATTGTTTGGGACACAATATTTCATCCATACCTTGATCTTCTGGATCGTGGTGTATTCAGTGATTACCTACTGCAGGTGTAGCTTCTGGGAAGCATTTTTTTAAAAAAGAATAGATGCTTCTGGCCAGGTGTTGTCCACCCAAATGCTGTGTCTGTGTCTGGAGCAGTGGCCTAGAGGCGGGTGAAACCTTGCAGAATGGATAGCTTTTGTTTTTGGCTTGTTGCAAAATGTTGAAGAATGCGTCCCAGCTTCCCTGATTCCTGCACTGTCACTCGATTCTGTTCCCAGAATATTATTTTATTTAGAATTTAGAAACTGCTCTACATTCGAGGAATACCCAAGTGGTGTACAGAAATAAAACACACAACACAAAACCAGTACAGTGGTGCCTCGGGTTAAGTACTTAATTCATTCCAGAGGTCCGTTCTTAGCCTGAAACTGTTCTTAACCTGAAGCACCACTTTAGCTAATGGGGCCTCCCGCTTCTGCCGCGCCGCCGGAGCACGATTTCTGTTCTCCTCCTGAAGCAAAGTTCTTAACCCAAGGTACTATTTCTGGGTTAGCGGAGTCTGTAACCTGAAGCGTATGTAACCCAAGGTACCACTGTATATTAGAAACATACAAACCAACAAGAATTTAAAAGAATTTTTTTAAAGCGATAAAATAGAATGATTTGGGAGAACGTGAGAGAAAATGAAGGTTTTCAACAAACGTCGGAAACCTAACCATGTTGTGTGAGCGGCTGCTTCACTCCTAAAGCTCATGCAGACAATTAAGAAAACATTTTCTCTAATAGTTTGCTGATGGTCTGTGATTTTATTTTTCTAATGTGGTTTTAATTCCATGTATAATTGCTGTAAACCACTTTGAATTTTTTTAAAATGAAAGTGTGGTGTACAAATATTCTTTTATAAAGAAATAGTAATTAACAAGGGAAGAGAATTCCAGAGAACTGGTATCATAATGCTAAAAGCACACGTCCCGAACAGAGTGTGCTTTGCTGCAAGGGCATGTGGCAGCACCACAGATCTAAGTGATACGGGTAGGATGCAGCGGGAAAGGTAGCTTCTCAGATACCCTGGTGTGCAGAGGCATAATGGTGCAGGGGAACAGAGGACAGGAGTGGACTTCCGTCTTTCAAATTTCAGCGGTACCCTCTGCAAGGCCAAAATTCTGCACCCACAACTTTCGCCTTCTGTTCTGCTCAATTCACTACATCAAAGTTGCAGTGCCCTGAAGCACCCCCTAAGCTCAGCGCCCAGGGTGGTGGAACTGGTCGTGCTGCCCTAAGTCCTCGAACGTGGTGGCGGGCAGGAGGGTGAAGACTCAGTACTATCTCTGCAACAGGGTCCCAGTCTCCAGCATCATAAAGCTGAGCAGTCACAACATGAAAGAGGAACTTTTTAGCCAGTGAGAAAAAGGCTTCCCCCCCTTTGTGCCTACCAGAGCCAATCAGAATGAAAGGAGGTGAGTTAGCTACTGGGGATTGGCTCCCAGGGTCACTCTGGAGAAGGTGCGCAGGAGAAACACAGAGCTGTTCTAAAAGCCCCCAAGCTAAGCATTTAGGAACGCTGGAAACACAATTCAAAGTGTTGGTGCTGACCTTTAAAGCCCTAAACGGCCTCGGTCCAGTATACCTGAAGGAGCGTCTCCACCCCCATCATTCTGCCCGGACGCTGAGGTCCAGCGCCGAGGGCCTTCTGGCGGTTCCCTCATTGCGAGAAGCAAAGCTACAGGGAACCAGGCAGAGAGCCTTCTCAGTAGTGGCGCCCGCCCTGTGGAACGCCCTTCCAGCAGATGTCAAAGCGATAAACAACTACCTGATATTCAGAAGACATCTTAAGGCAGCCCTGTTCAGGGAAGTTTTTAACGTATGATATTTTACTGTATTTTTGGTTTCTATGGAAGCCGCCCAGAGTGGCTGGGGAGGCCCAGCCAGATGGGAGGGGGAATAAATAATAAATTATTATTATTATTATTATTATTATTATTATTATTATTATTATTATTATGGGTTTCTGTTTCAAGAGAACAGGGTGCAGGTTCTGTTATGTACAGTGGAATTTCATAGAAAGCACAACTTACGGTCCTCCGAAAGAAGATATTGGAGCACTCAAAATCATTTGCCCATGTACATGCACAGGAAATCGTGGGTTTATCCAAATAGATATGCATTGCAATGCATCCTTCATTATTATTGTTCTATAATAAGTGAGACTGTGAGGGGGTTTTTGTCGTGATGGAGTGTGGAGGAATCCTATGCATGAAGGGCTCCTGCAATTCTGACTTTGCCACTACACTGCTGTTGGTCTGGAACTGTGTAATGCTTTATGCCCTTTGAATGTAAGCTCAGTAGCAAAATGGCCTAGTGGGATACAGTGGTACTTCAGGTTACAGACGCTTCAGGTTACATACGCTTCAGGTTACAGACTCCGCTAACCCAGAAATAGTGCTTCAGGTTAAGAACTTTGCTTCAGGATGAGAACAGAAATTGTGCTCCAGCGGTGTGGCAGCAGCAGGAGACCCCATTAGCTAAAGTGGTGCTTCAGGTTAAGAACAGTTTCAGGTTAAGTACGGACCTCCGGAACAAATTAAGTACTTAACCCAAGGTACCACTGTACTCAGGTCTGGGTACAAACCAAACATTCTTCCTTCAAACCCTATGTTTTGAAGCCTCTGAAGCAGGGCAGTCTTTTTCACCCCTTTCCCAGGCCTAGAGCCATTGCCCAGCACTCTTGAGCTGCAGTTGGGGCACAAAATTAAGGAACCCACTGTATAGGAACACATGCAAATAGAAAAAACGGCTTCAGGCCAGCATACAAAGACACAATGTATGGCAAGCAATGTACAATGAATGTATTCGTCAAAATGTACCAACTGTTACAAGGCATACAGTATATGCAAGCAGTATTCCAGAATAAATCAAAATAAGTACAATATTACAATTAATAATATATTTTCAGCAGTCGCACCTCTACTTGTTGCCTCTACTTGTACCCAATGTGGGACCTTGTTAACTTCACAGGCTGAAGAAGGAGCTTGTCTTTGAAACAGCGATCGCCGGGCTCCAGTGCTACAGCTGCTCCGCCACTCCCAAGAATTCCCTTGCGTCAGAGATAATGAAAATATTGGGTGGTGGTTGTTTTTATTTTGATTATGTTTTTTGTGGCTTTATATTCTGTGAACCACCCTAAGACCTGCAGGTGTAGGGTGGTATATAAATTCAATAAATCAATAAAATAATGTATCATGTGGGGTGCTTTCAATTGTTGCAGGTCTTCATAGTGACCCATGAATTTGTCTGATTCCCGCCCACCACCCAGCTGCTATATTTTCCTCTTCCTATAGCATACCTTCCAACATTTCTCTGATGAAATTAGGAACGTCCTATTCAACAACAACAACAATTTTACTGTTTATATCCCACACATCTGGTTGCCCCAGCCACTCTAGGTGGCTTCCAACATATATAAAAACATAATAAAACATTTTAAAAACTTCCCTATACAGGGCTCCTTTCAGATGGCTTGGGGATTGGATAACTCCATCCCCGCCAACATTTCTCTGATGAAAATAGGGATGTCCTAAGGAAAAGCAGGACATTCCAGGATCAAATCAGAAACCCGGACAGCTATTGTAAATCTGGGGCTGTTCCTGAAAAATAAGGACACTTGGAGGCTCTGCTATAGGTTAAATGTTGCTGACTCCATTTTTTGCTGACTTTTGCTCTTGGGAGACCAGTTTTGATGGGGATGTAGCTGGAGAACCATCGCCATGCGCTTTCCCCCTATTGTAAACTGCGCTCCCTCCAGCCCAGCCCAACAGCTGCTTGGCAGGCTATATGGTAGCATGATTGAGATGGGAAGGGAGGCATGTTTGTTATTTATTTATATTTATGACATTCCCACCCCACCCTTCCTCCCAGAGGATCCCAGGGTCCCATACAACAAAGCAGAAAAAAGGGGACAATTAAAAATGAAATAAGTTCTAAAATAACATTTAAAAGCATTAAGTACATGCTACAAACAATCACAAATCCTTACAGCTAATAATTTAAACGCTGACAGGAACAATGTATTTCAGGCATCAAATGCCTGGGTGATTGGGGATGTTTTTGACTTCCTCCTGTTTGTTAATGATGAGGGAAAGAAATGTCCGTCACCAGGGAAGGCTTTCCACAAATGGGGAACCACCCATGAGGAGGCCCTACCATGGGCAACGCATGGGGAAAGTCATCCCAATATGCCTTCCTCTCCTTCACAATGGCCTTCTCCCCAATTTTAATCATGGGTCAAACCAACTCTTCCCTCCCCTTGTGTGCCTCCACCACTAGCTCTGGAAAAATCCATTCCTATGCGCTGCATGTGGGCCCCTATACCAAAAAGTTTGCCCACCCCTACAAACACAAAGTGGAATCACCCTGCCTATCTTGGGCCTGCTGGCCACCACTTTAAAATTTCCCATAATGCCCTTGGCATAACACCACCATGAGGCAGTTTCAATGGCCCCATTAGGGGCCACCATTAATTTTCCCACAATGTCCCAGCATAAGGTTATGTCAGGGCATTGTGGGAAATTTAAAATCATGGCTCATAGTTCCTGGTGCTGAAGGGAACAAGAGAATAGACCCAGATGAGCGTGGGGAAGACATCGGCTGAGAACCATTGCTACTAACCAGTGAACTCCATGATGCCTGTGTGAAATGCAAAACTTAGATTCCACACCAACCTGGGTGTCCTTAAAAGTGAATTAGACAAGGAGAAGCTATGCCAGCAATGCCAGGTTTACCTCCATTCAGAGGCACTAATGCTTCTGAATACCAGTCTCTGGAGTCCTTAGGACAGAAAAGTGCTCTTGTGCTCATGTTCTCCTTGTGAGTTTCCCAGAGGCATCTGAGTGGCCACTGAGAACAGGATTCTGCACTAAGTGGCCCTTTGGCCTGACCCAACAGGGCTCTTCTTAACTATTTGGGCTTCTAAGTAGTGTTTTTATTTCCTTGGGTGTTCCTGCAGAACTGGTGCGTGCTTTGTGCCGTATCCACACTATGCCATCCTCATCAAGATGCCAACCCTGATTATTTTCCTGTTTAATCTGGATTTACTGTTTCTGTGGAAAATTCAATAAGTTATGGAAGAGAGAAGGCAACCATGTGTTTCTGGTAGAGTTAGCACACATCCTGATTTGGTTCAGGGCACAATTTGGTGCCCAATCTGACCCAGGGTGACTTAGACTTGAACCTAGGCCCCAAATCAAATTGAGGGTCTTGCGCAGCCCTAATGGTTTAATTACTCTTGCTAGGTTTTCTTCTTCCCTCAAGGCCAATCATATGTTTAAGTGTGGTAAAGGTAAAGGGACCGCTGACCATTAGGTCTAGTCGTGGCTGACTCTGGGGTTGCGGTGCTCATCTTGCTTTATTGGCCAAGGGAGCCGGCATACAGCTTCCAGGTCATGTGGCCAGCATGACTAAGCCACTTCTGGCAAACCAGAGCAGCGCACGGAAACGCCGTTTACCTTCCCGCCAGAGTGGTACCTATTTATCTACTTACACTTTTTGGGGTGCTTTCGAACTGCTAGGTTGGCAGGAGCAGGGACCAAGCAGCGGGAGCTCACCCCGTCACAGGGATTCGAACCACCAACCTTCTGATTGGCAAGTCCTAGGCTCTGTGGTTTAACCCACAGCGCCACCCGCGTCCCTTTTAAGTGTGGTACAAAACCATAATTAAACATGCTGTCACCCAGCTGCCACCAGTCCCAGATCGTTCTGGGTGGACCTGACCTGGAGAAATTCAGGGTTACCTCTACCTGTTCCATGAAACTCCAGACTTGCAGCAGCCACATTCGGTTTGGGATCCGAGATTTACCCAAAGTCAATGCTCAGCCTTAGTTTCTGGTAGAATTCTGTGGTTGCAAGACATCCAAATGATGAGAATCGGGGGGTTAACAGTTTGTAATCATGCTCTACGATGGTCAAGAACATTGCAATAACTCTTGTCTTCATCCCAAATCTGCCTGTTGAGACCTTAAGCTGTTCCCTCACAGACACACCACCAGCAGTTTCTACAATGGCAAATTTGGGGTTGGTTTTTCTGTTGGCTTGGTTCATCATCAGGCTAAGCCTATTTAACCACAATTTAATTGGTTCCCTTGAGTTTTTATTGCACGTTGTTTCCACCTAGCACAGCTGTCTAGCCAGATCATTTCTGGCAAAATTGTTTCTCTCCCAGCCCCCTCCCAGCCTCTGCCCCTTTTCTGAGGCGCCTTTGCTTCCTTCCAAAAGTTTTTAAAGAATATATTTTTAGTGTCATTTTTCCATTGGCAAGCTATTAAGCCCAAAATGTTGTATGCCTGAGGAAAACAGTTCTGCTTTCCATATGGAAGTCGGGATGGGCCGTGGGAGGGAGAGAGGGAGAGGGAGAACTTTTGTCGTCTTCCAAAGAGGAAGGGTCAAAAGTAAGCTTGTTGATTCATTTCGGAAATTTATATGCCACCTTGCAGATCAGAGTTTTCTCAAGGTGGCTCAACAATGAACGCAACAGATTTGGAAATAAGTGTCTGAGAACAATTTATCTTAACACAAAACAATTTCAAATGAGACCAGTAAAAATCATGCTACAGTTTCAACAGGTGGAAGAAGAAGAGTTTGGAAGAAGAGTTTGGATTTGATATCCCGCTTTATCACTACCCGAAGGAGTCTCAAAGTGGCTAACATTCTCCTTTCCCTTCCTCCCCCACAACAAACACTCTGTGAGGTGAGTGGGGCTGAGAAACTTCAAAGAAGTGTGACTAGCCCAAGGTCACCCAGCAGCTGCATGTAGAGGAGCAGAGACGCGAACCCGGTTCCCCAGATTATGAGTCTATCGCTCTTAACCACTACACCACACTGGCTCTCCACACTGGCTTTTCCACACTGGTGGAAAAGCTAAGGGCCAACCAAATGTCTGAGGAAAACCCACAAGCAGGTTCTAAGCACATACGTATTCTCCCCTCCTGAGGTTTCCAGCAACTAATACTCAGAAGTATTACTGCCTTCAACCAGGCAAAAAGAGCAGAGCCCTCATGACCAGTAGCCACTGACAGCCATTGAAGTTCAGAAGGACCCCTCAGCTGGCAGTTGTCAATAGGAGACAATACATATACTCCACTCCATCCAATACCTCATGGACCACCTCTCCTTATTTGAACTAATCCGGACCCTGTGATCATCATGTGTTGTCCTTCTTAGTGCACCTCCTCCACGAGTGGTCCGGAGGGTGGCAACACAAGGGCCTTTTCTGCAATGGCTCCCTGTTTGTGGAATGCTCTCCCCAGAAAAGTTCACCTGGCGCTTTCATTGCACAAGAGCCAGGTGAAAACAGTCCTCTTCAACCAGGCCTGGGGCTGATTGATATCAGATGCCCTTTTAAATATGTTATAGGAGGGGAGTTTATTGGTTTGTTGTTGTTCTTACTTTTATTATGTTTTTTGCCGTTTTTTATATTGTATTTTTATGCTGTGTACCACCCTGAGACCTATGGATGAAATGTAGTTGTTTCTTCTTCTTCCTCTTCCTCCTCCTCCTCCTCTTCTTCTTCTTCTTCTTCTTCTTCTTCTTCTTCCTCTTCTTCCTCTTCAGAACCAGTTGCACACTTCCACCCAATCCAAGTTATGGCAAGCTCTCACTGTCTGCACTTTCCAGAAACAATTGAATGCATTTTTGTCTCCCACAGACTTTCCCAGCTGGTTAAATAGGTCTTCTTTACCAAGAATGTCCGCTTGCTAGGGTGTTAGTCTTGTTTTAAACGTGTTTGTTGTTCTTATGTTGGCTGTTTTTAATGATTTTCTATGCAAATTTCCTTGAGATGGTGGTTTAGAAGGCTATTAATAAGTCAATAATAATAACTTCCCTACCCACAGTACATCTATTTTCACTGAATTAAGTTTCAGTTTCTTATCATTCCAAACTTGCCTCCAGATAACAGAGTCTAGTGCAGGGATGAAGGGACAAAACCTGGCATTTGGCAATTTTGATCTGATCAAGCTTTGCTCGCATTGGAAAGCCTCTTGGACCCAGTGTGCTTATGTCTGAGCAACTGATGTAACATCAGTTTCCATGCTATGCTAGATTTTTGCAGCATAATTCATATTTTTACATAGTTACACACAGTGTTCTATGTATCTGTTTATGTGCTAGTTGAAGTTGTATTCAGCTAAGCCCTACTAAAGATCCACTAAAATTAATGATCCTAAGTTATCCAGGCCCATTAATTTCAATGGGTCTACTCTGAGTAAGACCAGCACTGAATACCACCACCACCACCCTGTGTATCTCTGGGAGCATGTCTGTTTAATACAGGAGCAGAAATGGTGCCACAGTTATCAGACGTTTGTGAAATGCTACGTCAACTGAGATGACGTGTGCCTTCAGATAAAATCCACCTAAATTTAGCAGGCCACGGTTTTTACAGCTCAGTCACTTTAGTCCAGCCTTCTCCAACCTGGTGCCCTCCAGATGTTTTCGACCACAGTGGTGTTGGCTGGGAACTGTAGCCTGAAACATCTGAGAGGGCTTCAGGTTGATGAAGCCTGCTGTAACCATTGTCTTGGAACAACCTTTCCACCCAGCCCCTCTCTTAATGAGTGTTTTTCTCTTCTTCTGCAGTCACACAGAACTTAATCCATAATGCAAACCCAACATGGAATCCCTTGAAAACACACACAAAGAAAACAGGCAACCCAGAACACTGGGGCCTTCCTTAATCCTCTTAACTTACCAAAAGATTTTTCCCTCTCCTCACACCTCTTGCTTCCTACTTAAGGCTGTCTGTGTGCCTCCATCCTCCCAACCTCCCACCACTTTCCCTTTCTTTGTCTTCTGGTTACATCTAAGCCCTTGGCAGGAATGAAAAGCACAAAATCTACCCCTAACAGATGAGCTCTGAAGGATGGCTTACATGTTTTGTGGAAGGAAATTGAACACGTTTTCTTAATTACCACATCCAATTGCACACAACTTTTCCTCTTTATCAAAGGAACCTCACTGGGGGGGTTTTATTGTAGAATTGTGGGGTTGGAAGGGATATATTATTATTATTATTATTATTATTATTATTATTATTATTATTATTATTATTATTATCTCAAGAGTCATCTAGTCCAACCCCCTGCGATGAAGGGTTTTTTCATCTTTTCACTTTCATTGACTGATCTTAATGCTACAGCTCATCTTCTTGAGCCCGGGTCACTCATTTTCTCCCCCACCAGTCATCTGGTTGGTGCAAACCTACACACCCAACTGGGAATCTTAGTGGGGATTTTGTTAACTAGAAGTGGGTGCACATGCATCAAAGTGAGAAATGTCTGGTTATTTGCAGAATTTGTGGGAAGTATGACAGAGCAATCTAAATGATAGAAAGCCAGCTTACTTTATGCTGGGGTAGATTATGCCAGTGTAACATACTCCTATTCCAAACCCAACCCTCCAGTCTATTCCCATCACAGCATCCCTTTGTGAGACCTACCCTGATCTCAGCTTAGCCAGAATGGAGGACTTATGCCAGCTGAGTTCAGCCCAAGCTCTTATTTAGTACCTCTCAGGTTTCTATTTTTTATATATTAAAAAAATGGCACACAGTGAGGTTCTGTTATTTTCTTCCTCTCTGGGACAGATTGGCCCAGGAAAATGACTAATAAGTAAGTGTAAATAAATAAACTTCTATGTACACAATGCCCACGCCAGAGAGAAGTGTTTGGTTTAGGTTTCACCTCAATCTGCTGTTTTGGAAGTGCAAGGAATTGTGTTTATAAACAGAAAATGGATTTCAAATGTGCAACCTTTCCTGTATCTCCCCTGTAGCCAGAAGAAGATGGTACAGTCGACTTTCAAATGCCAGTTTCAAACAAACAGGCACCACTTTTACAGTGTGTCAGGATTCAAATCCACATCCACTCTGGTATTTGGGCCAGAGGTGCAGTGGTCCGGGGTTATTGGGTTTGTGTGGAAAACTAGTTATTATTTCTGCAGCATAGTCTCTTTTTTTAAAAAAAAAAAGTCTTGGTTTTTAGTGTACAAAATTATAAAACATACCACACAAATTATCACATACATATTCTTATTGGACTTCCGTCAGCACCTCTGATAATCCTCCGTCTTAATCACTTCTTATACAATTCTTAACTTAATATTGCCTTTACATTTCTTAACATATCATCTCTCCTTTTCCAATTTTTACAATATTTCTTAAATTACTTCTCACAGAACTTCTTGAAGACCTACAAACATTGTCTGGTCACAAATACTTTTCAAATAATCCATAAATTTGCTCCAGTCCTCGCTAAACCTCTGGTCCCGCCGGTTTCGGATCCTTCCTGTTAGTTTATCAAGTTCTGCATAGTGCCAGTGTGGTGTAGTGGTTAAGAGCGGTAGTCTCGTAATCTGGGGAACCGGGTTCCCATCTCCACTCCTCCACCTGCAGCTGCTGGGTGACCTTGGGCTAGTCACACTTCTCTGAAGTCTCTCAGCCCCACTCACCTCACAGAGTGTTTGTTGTGGGGGAGGAAGGGAAAGGAGAATGTTAGCCGCTTTGAGACTCCTGAAGGGGTGAAAGGCGGGATATCAAATCCAAACTCTGCTTCTTCTTCTTCTGGTTTCTTTATAAATGTATATTTCAACATTTTTTTCAACTCGTTATATATCATTTCCCAGAAGCATTTCACCTTTTTTTTTTCCCCTGGAATTTGTTTGTCTTTATTTTTTTTTATATAAATATTTATTAAGATTTTTGAATACAAATACACAAATAATAAACAATCTTACTTCTAACACAACGTAGTTTCATCATTTCTTTGGACTCCCTCGCATCTCCCGCTCCCATTTACATCATTAAAAGGTTTTTCCAAGCAAATTATCAACTTGTTTACGATCTTATATCCACTCATTTAAATATAATCTAGCAATTCTCCAAAAAAATTTTATGTTTTCTTTAATCTCACTTATCATCAAATTCAAGTCTAATTTAGTGGTGGCCAATTTTTTTTTGTAATCTAGCATCCTTCTTAACATTCAACCAAATTACAATATTTTTGTAAATACATCTTAAATTTCTTCCAATCTTCCTCAATCCTCTCTTCTCCCAGGTCTCGGATTCTGCCAGTCATCTCGGCCAGTTGCATATAGTCCATCAGCTGCATCTGCCACTCTTCCAGTGTGGGTAGATCTTGAGTTTTCCAGTTTTTAGCAATGAGTATCCTTGCTGCCGTTGTTGCATACATAAAAAATGTTCGATCCTTCTTTAGCACCTTCTGGCCGACAATACCCAGAAGGAAGGCCTCTGGTTTCTTAGTGAAGGTATATTTAAATACCTTTTTCAGTTCATTATATATCATTTCCCAGAAGGCCTTCACCTTAGGGCATGTCCACCAGAGGTGAAAGAATATTCCTTCATTTTCTTTACATTTCCAGCATTTATTATCAGACGAATGGTATATTTTGGCAAGTTTAACTGGGGTCATGTACCATCTATATATCATTTTCATTACATTTTCCTTCAGAGCATTACATGCGGTGAAGTTCAGCCCAGTGGTCCACAACCTTTCCCAGTCCTCAAACATAATGTTATGCCCAATGTCCTGTGCCCACTTTATCATAGCCGATTTAACCATTTCGTCTTGTGTATTCCATTTTAACAGCAAGTTATACATTCTAGATAGTACCTTAGTCTTTGGTTCTAACAATTCTGTTTCTAACTTCGATTTCTCCACCTGGAACCCTAACTTTTTATCGTTTTTGAAAACTTCTTTAATCTGAGCGTAATGTAACCAGTCTCGCACTTTATCCTTCATTTTCTCCAAACTCTGCAATTTCCAATTGTCTCCATCTTTTTCTAATATCTCCCAATATTTTGGCCATTTGGCCTCCATATTGGGTCTTTTTCGGGCCTTAGCTTCCAGAGGCGAAAGCCACCTCGGAGTCTTGTTTTCCAGTAAGTCTTTGTATTTTATCCAGACATTAAATACTGATTTCCTAACAATATGGTTCTTAAAGGCCTTATTGATCTTAACCTTGTCGTACCATAAGTATGCATGCCAACCAAAAGCATTGTTAAAACCTTCCAAATCCAGTACGTCAGTGTCTTCGAGAAGTAGCCAGTCTTTTAGCCAGCAGAAAGCTGCGGCTTCATAGTACAACTTTAAGTCTGGCAGGGCAAAGCCCCCTCTTTCTTTCACATCAGTTAGTATCTTAAACTTAATTCTGGGCTTTTTGCCCTGCCAGACAAATTTAGAAATATCTTTCTGCCACTTCCGGAAGCACTCCGTCTTGTCCACAATTTGTAATGTTTGAAACAAAAACAACATTTTTGGCAATACATTCATCTTAATAGCAGCAATTCGGCCTAACAAAGAAAGCTTCAATTTTGTCCAACTGTCCAAGTCTCTCTTAATTTCAGACCAACATTTTTCATAGTTATCCTTAAATAGACTCAGATTTTTTGCTGTTATATTTACCCCTAGGTACTTTACTTTTTTAACCACAGTTAGTTCTGTTTCTCTCTGAAACCGTTCTGACTCTGTATCTGTCAAATTTTTTCCCAACACCTTAGTTTTCTGTTTATTTAATTTAAATCCCGCCACCCGACCAAAGTCCTGAATCAATTGTAATACTCTTTTCGTACTAGATTCTGGCTCCTGCAGGGTCAAAACTAGGTCATCTGCAAAAGCTTTAGCATTTCACCTTTTTACACTCCCACCACATGTGATAAAATGTTCCCTCTTTTCCCTTACATTTCCAACATTTATTACTAGCTTTTTACATTTTTGCTAACTTAACTGGAGTAATGTACCATCTGTACATAATTTTCATCACATTTTCTTTTAATGCATTACACTGCAGCATAGTCTCAGCGGGGTCCCTGTCTCCAGTTTCCCAGAGCCACCCAATCAGCATGGAAGGGCAGCTTTCAAGCCACCGAGAAAAAGTCTTCTCGCTCTTTTGTCGTGATTGGAGCCAATCAGGGTGTAACGAGGCGGGTCAGCCACTGAGGATTGGCTCCTAGAGTCACTCTGGAGAAGGTGCACAGGAAGAACACGGAGAAGCTGTTGACCTGTATGCTTCAAAGCTAAACATTTAGGAACACTGAAAGCACAATTTCAAGAGGATGCTGTGCAAGTTCTTTTACGTACAATGAAATTTCAAGGAAAGAACAACTTAAGTTGCTGCAAAAGTAGGTATTGGAGCACTCCAAATCATTTGCCCATGCAAGATCTAGCTGAAATACAGCATGTTTAGGGAAGTTTTTAAAGTTTGAAGTTTTATTCTGTTTTTAGTGTTCTGTTGGAAGCCATCCAGAGTGGTTGGGGAAACCCAGCCATATGGGCGGGGTATAAATAAATAAATTATTACTATTATTACTATTATTACTATTATTACTATTATTACTATTATTACTATTATTATTATTTGGAAACCTGTGTTGATCTTTGCAATGCATCCATTATTATTATTATTATTATTATTATTATTATTATTATTAGTCTCAGAAGGAGGCGTGGCTGTGACTAACCTGATGGGACCCTGCACTTCTGAATGTATCACTACACAACTGCTTGTGGTCTGAACAATACGAGGCGGCAATGCAGGATGGCGAATCTGAGTGTCTTACACTGTTGTAGGTGATGAGGAAATAACCAACATCTTGTGGCACTCAAAGATGAATGCAAGTTGAGGCTCTGAATTTAATTTGCCACAACCACAGCTGCTTCATGCTGTGAATGTGTCAAGGGAGATGAGCTTCTCCAAACAGTCAACACTTGGAGGCTGTGCACTGGGTAGCAATGATGTTGACATGAGACCCCGCAAAACATCAGTGCCAAAGTGTAAGAGTTGACTTTGTTTCGCAAGTGGAAGGGCGCAAGGTTAACAGCCACCAAGTGTAATAATAATAATAATAATAATAATGGCAATTGCACTGGGGTTGCACAATGCCTTTTTATGAGCACAAGATTACAATCGGCTGTTGAGCTACGCAAAGATTGAAGCTCCTGCTCTAGCACAGCCTTTGCCAACCTGGTGCTCTCCAGATTTGGGGACTACAACGGCTATCAGCCACAGCCTGGTTAAGGCTAGAGGGAGCTGTGGTCTAGAAGATCCAAAGGGCACCAGGTAGGCCAAGGCTGTCCTAGTAGAATGGCTGTTGTGCAGTTTGCCATTATTGTTTGTTTGTTTGTTGAATTTATATACCGCCCTATACCTGGAGGTCTGAGGGTGGTTCCTAACCCTCTATTTATCACAGTTTCAAGAACTATTAATGGGCAGGAGAAATTCCATTTGCTAATTCCAAACCACAGCCTCAGTTAAATGATGTTGCATGGCCCTTTCAAGATTATACCATTTAGTCTGAGCACTGGTATAAAGCAGCTTCCCATTTGTCCAGGCTAGGGGATCCCTAACAGAACATTTTCAGCTCCCTTATGAAACTATACTCAGTCTCAGTAGTCAACTAGCATTTTGTTTTGTTTGGGGGAATTAAGATGCACCCTCCTCTTTCTGAAATGGTACAGTCACTGGAAGGTTGTATCATATATTGTTTTCAGAGCATCTACATTAGCTTTCGTTCTCCATAGTCTCACATGCTACCACCATGCACTAGGAGCAGATGTGTAGTAATAAATTTGCTGGGAGAAAATAGCACTCGTGCCTACTTATTTCCCAAGGAGGGCATCGTGTGATGAAGGAAAATGTGTGCATAAGAATGTCTCTTAGGTTTCATGTCAGCTTCTTCCTAGAAAACTTTGTTTTATGTCATGGGCTGGCGGTAAATTAGAACCATCCATGAGGCTGCATTAGTTTTGCACCACCTGATGGTCACCCTGTCCCAGATGCCTCCCTCCCTTTTATCTCTGCTGGAGCGAGGAAAGAATTTGAGGGTACCCAAAAATAAAATGAGTTTGTTGAGCATCCTTAGATATACCAGCCAAAGCACTTCCCGGCATCTGCATCCTGAATTGATTCACTCATGCTGCAATGAATACCTGTGGTTTCTGCATTCTCAGACCCTCAGGGGTAAAAAGAGACTGAGCAGAATGAAACTATATCTAATACAGAGATGGATCCGTTCTTAGTCCCTAACTCAGAGTAGACCCGTGCATTCATTTTTGTAGGCTTAATTTTACGGAACTCCTTTCTAGCTGGGGACATTAAGCCAAGAATTCCAGCAACAGGTTGTTCTGCATCCACCCAGTTTCAACACTTCCCACCTAGGCTTCGTCAATCTCTTGGAATCTGCCATAATAATAATAAAAATAATTTATTATTTGTACCCCGCCCATTTGGCTGGGTTTCCCCAGCCACTCTGGGCGGCTTCCAACAAAGATGAAAAATACAGTAAAATGTCACACATTAAAAACTTCCCCGAACAGGGCTGCCTTCAGATGTCTTCTAAATGTCAGGTAGTTGTTGTTCTCTTTGACATCTGGTGGGAGGGTGTTCCATAGGGTGCCACTACCGAGAAGGCCCTCTGCCTGGTTCCCTACAGCTTTGCTTCTCGCAGTGAAGGAACCACCAGAAGGCCCTGGGCGATGGACCTCAGCGTCCAGGCAGCAGATGCCTCACAATGAAGAAGCAGAGAATGACAAGCCACAAGTCAGTGGTAGGGCATCAGTTTTGCATACAGAAGCTCCAGGGAGGGCTGCCTGTGTGAAACCCTCGCAGAGCTGTTGCCACTCAGTGTCGACAATAGTGAACTAAAAGGACTAAGGGTCTGTCTTGGTCTAAGACAGCATCCTATGTTCATTCGAAGAACAACGAAAGATGAATTCACATGAGCCACAATGTGCTCAGCCTAAAGACTTTGGATGTCCTACATCTGATATGGCTGTGTTATTGGAAGTTGCAATATACAGTGGTACCTCGGGTTAAGAACTTAATTCATTCTGGAGGTCCTTTCTTAATCTGAAACTGTTCTTAACCTGAGGTACCACTTTAGCTAATGGGGCCTCCCACCACGCAATTTCTGTTCTCATCCTGAAGCAAAGTTATTAACCCGAGGTACTATTTCTGGGTTAGCGGAGTCTGTAACCTGAAGCATCTGTAACCTGAAGTGTGTGTAACCCAAGGTACCACTGTACATCTGAAAGGTATCAGGTTGAGGAAGGCTGGTCTGGGTGAGCTGTGGTGGATGAGAGAGGTGCTGTTGCATTCTGGGCTTCCCATAGACATATCCTCTATGAAAAACAATATGCTGGGCTAGATCATAACCTACAAGCATCCCAGAAAAACTAAGTGCATCTTTTGGGCGTCGTGATCTCACGCGGGTCACGTGATGTAATGGTTGTAAGGGGGTTACTTGTGCGTAAATTGCCTTCAGTTTAGTCAGTTTGTTTGCTCAACCATGTTTAGGGTTAGAGCTCGCCCTCCGTGACCTGTTAGTCACTTGCAGAATCCGTCAGTGGACGTTTCTTGAACCTCTTCCAGCATAAAAGCTGTTTGACCCCAAGTCTCCTCCTATGTTCCCTGCGCGGAACGCGTCTGCGCAAGTGAGGGGAAGGCAGGGGCGTGCCAGCGCTCTCTCCACTAGATTCGGGTGAAGGGTCTTGGAGCCCTGTCACCAATTCCTCCATCTCCCTCTCATCTCTATGGGTGTTACGCTGAATTCCTTCCCCCCTGCTGGTCCCCTCTCCGGCATCGCTCGGGAGCCCTGCCTCCGCCTCTCGCTCTGCTCGCTCTGATGTCAGATCCCTGACACGTGACTTGCATGGGAGCACCGATGAGAAGATATATATCCTGGTTTGGGGATTCAACATGTTGGAGGTTATGCTAGATGGGTCAGATCCAGCAGAACTCTTCTTAAGAAGATAAGAAGAGCCTACTGGATCAGGCCCATGGACCATCTAGTTCAGCGTACTGTTCTCACATTGGCTGACCAGTTCAAATGTTCTGACAGACAGGCAATGCCATAGGAACCAATTTTCCATCACCCTTCTCTCTCTCCCCCCCCCCTTTTGCTTTTTTACAAGGAGCAAATTTATAAAGCATGTTAAACACTTTACAAGGAACACCAATTCTTTCCAAAATGTTCGAGAACACAAGGCCCTGTTCCTGCCAGGATTCAGCTGACGCATGCAAGGACCAGGCCGGGGGGCGGGGGATGGAGACACGGGCATTGTCCAAGGAGTCTGTGCCAGTTAGGGGGGGAGGAAGGACTATTTGTAGATCAAGCACTCGAGAGATTAAGATCTCCTCTGGATTTTATTACCAAGTGTTTGCGTGAAACAGACTCATTTTAAGACTGATAGAAAATCAGATGTTGGGGTGTGTAATAGCACCGTTTCCAAGAAAAACGAAGCAAATGGGCTGATATTGAGTTGTGGGGGGAGACAGAAAAGGGATCTAAAGCTCTGAGTAAGTTGTTGCCTTTTAATGTTTCCAGGAAATTACCATAACCTTTAAAATGTTGGTATTTTGAGATGCTGGTAGAGGTTTGTGGGATTCTCTTTTCTTTTGTTTTGAAGGAAGATCAACTCTTTAATAGGAAAAGTCTGAGTTGTGACAGCAGACTATCATTTCCAGATTTACTTAAATAACTTTCCTCCTGCATACATGATTTCTCCTGCATACATGATTTGGCAAGGCAGAGGACCAGCTCTCCAGTCCACTGGCCTCCACTAAACATATGAAAAAAAATGACAAATATGAAAGAAAGCTTTGATGGTCATGTGATCTGAGCCAAAAGTGTTTTTTTAAAAAAAAATTGAAAAAGTGTGTGCTCAGTTCCTTGATGTTCCTGTGGAGGAACTTTGAAGAATCTATAAAGTGTTGCAGGAATTCCTTCAGGAGGAATTGATGTTATATTGGTTTGTTTTATTATATATTTGGCGTTCTCATTTCATATTTTTATGTTGTGAACTGCCCTGTGAACTTTGGATGAAGGGTGGTATACAAATTAAATAACAATTTACTTAAATTTGTATACTTCCCTTCATCATCATCATCATCATCATATTTTAGATCCTTAGCCACCATATTTTCTCCAGCATATGTATACAGGATAGGTCTGTTATGAGCAGAAAGAGATGTTTTCTAGCAAATGAATATTTCCAAGGCTTGGTCTTGAAATATTTTCAAGGTTAGATGGGGGGGAAGAAAAGAAAGCAAGAATTTTAATACTTGTCAATTTCCTCTCATCGCTTCGTGGGGAATTATAGGCAATCAGGTAATTACACTCACAGAGCAATAACTTATCATTCATAACTGTCTGTTTGTATTTATGCTAAGACAGAACACTTTGGACTAACCAGTTTGGTTTCACTGTTATGTAAGCTCTAGAATGAGTTTGTGTGTGTGTGTGTGTGTGTGTGTGTGTGTGTGTGTGTGTATTATGCCATACATTCACGGACTTCCCTCCAAGACTAATTTAACTCACCCACCGTTCCTGCATATTTGTATATATCCATCTAATTCTATTTTCCTATCTTACATCACTATAATATGTATTGAATTGACAATTTCAGTATAGCTGTAGAACGTGGTCCATCAGTGAGAAAACAGGTGCAGCTGAAGCGTGCAGAGCCTGTGTAGCAATCTGTTTAGGGTTTCCAATGCATCATATTTCATTAGTCCAGCAAGCAGAACTATATTCTGTTAGGCAAACAGTGCATGGATCTAAAACACCAGATTTTTGTCACAACTCACCCATGACCCACCAGACTCCACCATGACCCTACCCAGATCCACCAGATTCTCCAAGTTTCACCTGTAGCCTGCGATGTTCCTCCAAAATCCACCCCTGATTTTCTATCATATTTGTCCAAGCTGGGGATATGTATAGGAAGATAGCAATTTCCATTCTGACCTGTCTTTGTCGCAACCAATGCCCTTTCCGTTCCACTGCATTTCGGTTTCTGCCAAATGCTGCACTCTTCGTCTTACTATCTCCACTTTAACACAATTCACATGATTTTTTGCATAATTTACATAACCTAGATCAACAACATACTTTCCCCCACACCATTCATTTCAACGCAAATGAAACACAATTTAAATAGGGGGAAAGTAATCAATTGTGTATCGTTTGTGGACTGGAACCAAGGAGAGCAGTGAAACTGACCCATATTCACTGGATTGATTTCCATTCCAGGCATGGGATCAATAAGCGAGCACCAGAAATTTCTGCTTCTGTTTCCATTTTCAGTGGAATTCTATGACACCCCATTGGAATTCTCCAAGCTCAGCGCATGATCTAGCACATTCCTCCAAGCTCCATCTCTGAACTGTCAAGCTTCACTTTGGCTCTGTTCACGGCAATGGCATTTTTCAAAATCAATTGCCAGACACAACCATAAATCCAGTGAAATAGTAGGTCAGTCACTTGCTGATTCCACCAAGCAAGACCCTCCTGGTGTCTTCATTTTTCTAAAAAAAGAGGAAGGAAAAAGAGGCATTAGTAATGCATTAATTAAGAGAAAACCAAAATGAAGCTCACAATTTGCAATCACTGTGGCAGGCACCCCCAAACTCGGCCCTCCAGCTGTTTTGGGACTACAGTTCCCATCATCCCTGACCACTGGTCCTGTTAGCTAGGGATGATGGGAGTTGTAGTCCCAAAACAGCTGGAGGGCCGAGTTTGGAGATGCCTGTACTGTGGTCATCTGGCTCCTCGCACTATCCTCCTTAAAAGGGAAAGAGAAGTAATTCAGTTTGATTTTGATTTTCATGCAATCTCACCTAATTTATAGTTCCTGAAAAACATATGCAAACCAAAATGCACCGTTCCTTTGAAAGTCACACTTTTTGGAATTTTGAAAAAAACGAAAAGGTGTAAAATGTGCATTTTATAAAATTAAATGCACATATTAGTGAAGACAGCATACAAAGGACACTGCATTAGGAAGAATTGACTGTGAAAAAATGTACTATTAAGAGAAACATACACTAATATGCTGGCAGGTTTTTTTTACTAGGGCTTTGAAAAAGAACTGGAAACTGGAAATGCGGCAACCTGAACTTGAGATTGGAATAATGAGAAATTGAAACTGACGGATTTGCCTATCCCTGCTCCTTAAGTGGAGAAGAAATTGATTTTGTGCAACAAAATGATTTTGGGATGAGCGCTGGAATCAGTTAGGCATAATCATTGTTGACTAGTTGGAGCGGCCCGGACAGCAATTACACGTTCCACAGCTTCTCTGCAACTCCATGCCAGAACTATGCCGTGAACGGGGGGGGGGGGGGGGGAGAGATGGATTTCCTCAATCTACTGGCATTGTTCTGAGATGGACATCTGCATCCCTCGCCTTGTTTCCTTTCACAATGCAGAACAATGCCTGGTTTCTCAAATGTGAGCAGCTTCTTATCATGCTGCCGGTGGACCACTGATTCTCGTGGTCAACACAAAATGCATTAATAGGAATATGTAACCCCAAACTTTTGGCACGAGTAGAGATTGTGGCTTAAATAACTTAGGAATGCTGTTGTTTATTTATTATTACATTTATATCTCACCTTTCCTCAAAGGAGCTCAAGATGATGGATGTGGTTCCCCACCCCCCATTTTATCCTTACAATAACCTTTGTGAGGTAGCTTAGGCTGAGAAGCAGTGAACTTCATGGCTGAGTCAGGATTTGAATATGGGTCTCCCAGGCCGAGTCCAGCACTCTAACCACTGACAATACCAGGCAGCAGACTGGTGGTGCACAAAGCAAATAGGAAAATGGTGTCTCCCAAGCTGTGAAACCTCAACACACTCCTAATCAGCATATCAGCAATTAATCCAGAATGTGGCAGCTAGACTGGTGACTGGGAGTGGCTGCCGAGACCACATAACACCGGTCCTGAAAAATCTTCATTGGTTCCCAGTACGTTTCTGAGCACAATTCAAAGTTTTGGTGCTGACCTTTAAAGCCCTAAACAGCCTCGGTCCATTATACCTGAAGGAGCATCTCCACCCCCATCATCCAGCCCAGACACTGAGGTCCAGTGCCGAGGGCCGTCTGGCGGTTCCCTTGCTGCGAGAAGTGAGGTTACAGGGAACCAGGCAGAGGGCCTTCTTGGTAGTGGAACCTGCCCTGTGAAACGCCCTCCCAGCAGATGTCAAGGCAATAAACAACTATTTTACTTTTAAAAGACAACTGAAGGTGGCCCTGTTTAGGGAAGTTTTTAATGTCTGATGCTGTGTTGTTTTTGATATTCTGTTGGAAGCTGCCCAGAGTGGCTGGGAAACCCAGCCAGATGGGCAGGGTATAAATAAATTATTATTATTATTATTATTATTATTATTATTATTATTATTATTAGGAGAGAGAAGGGAGGGAGGGAGAATTCCCCACCCCCATCATCTTATCTTCTGGTCCATCCACAAATGCAGCACTTACCATCTAAAAACATCAGAAGAGCTTCATAGACCATGTAGGTAAAGGTCAAGGGACCCCTGACCATTAGGTCCAGTCGTGACTGACTCTGGGGTTGCGGCGCTCATCTCACTTTATTGGCCGAGGGAGCCAGCATACAGCTTCTGGGTCATGTGACCAGCATGACTAAGCTGCTTCTGGCAAACCAGAGCAGCGCACGGAAATGCCGTTTACCTTCCCACTGGAGCAGTACCTACTTATCTACTTGCACTTTGATGTGCTTTCAAACTGCTAGGTTGGCAGGAGCAGGGACTGAGCAACGGGAGCTCAAACCATCATGGGGATTCGAACCGCCGACCTTCTCATCAGCAAATCCTAGGCTCTGTGGTTTAACCCACAGCGCCACCTGTGTCCCAGACCATCTACTCCAACCCCCTATTCTCAAAGTGGTTGATCAGATGCCAGACCTCACTAGGAAGGACATTGTGGATAATTGAGATGCACAGAGACTTAGGAAGCTGTCTTATTTTGTGTCAGGCCATTGGTCCATCTAGTCCAGTCTACACTGATTGGCAGAAGCTATCCAGGGTTACAGGCAGTGGCCCTTCCTAGCCCTACCTGCAGATGCTTGGATTGAATCTGCAACCTTCTGTATACCGCTGAGCTCCGTTTCTTCCCCAGAATTTATGCTCCAGGTGAGACTTGAACTCACAATCTCAGCACTGCTTAGTGGTGTAAATAGAGTGTACTCACTAACTGCACCACTGGAGCCAAAAATTCTCACAAGCTTGCACACAGGGAAATTATCTGAGCTTTCCCCCATTTTCCGGCCAGAAAAGTTAGCGTAATTTCTGAGCTAATTGGGGGGGGGCACCTTTGGAAAGCTCGCCCCTCTCTAGTTGGTAGCCCTTGAGCCTTGTGGGAGCCTGGAGTCAGGCCAGGGTGTGCTCAATCTTTTGCTACTCCAGATCAGTTTCTGGAGACCTCTGCCATGACTTCATCCCACCAGCCTTGACAAAGCACAGCTTAGGTTTCTTCACTGCTGCTTTCCCAGATCAGTGTTCTTTAAAAAGGAAAAGAAAAAAAGCTCAGCATGCAAAATGAACGTTGTGGACCAGACTTTGCATAACACTTGGTTATTAGAAACAGCTCTTCATGTCAGCCACAGCCTTGCACGACGTTTCTCAGCCAGCTGAGAAAGAGTGTGGCCCTGGTACGTGAGAAACCCAAGCTGTTATAGAGCTCATTTTGCCACTCTTGAGAAGACCCTGGGGCAGATGATGTGTAAGGAACCACTGAGCCAGTAATTCCACGGATAGGAGCGCCAGTTCTTTTTTCATGCCTGGGTTCTGAGTGGATCTGATGCCAGTGCCTAGCCGGTAAACACCATTTCTTCTTGTCACTTTACACTCCTCAGCAGATGTTTCTGCTTTTCAGAGTAATGGAAATTTTATGGGCCATTTTCATTCTCTTCCTCCTCTTCCAAGCTGTCCTCCTCCTCCTCCTCCATCGCCTGAGGTCCACGCATCAGATGTTTGATAGAGCACAGCAGTTATCTAAGGCAAATGTCCACCCATCCTCAGGTTGAAATTCCGTAGGAAGCTTCTGCTGAAAATCAAAATTGAGTCACCTGTGAACTAAGGTCAAAAGGGAGGAAAGCAGGGGCCATGCTCCTGAAATCATTACACTTCTATCCCAGTCTTCCCATAGGAGAAGTTTATGAAAATCTAGTCCTTACAGATTGAATGTGTACCTCTGTCCACCAACCATTGGAAAGAAACTTTCATTAAACTAGCTGTACAAAAGCCTTAAGGGAAAGTCATTTTTCATATCCAAGGAGGGATCTTGCCACAGTATATATGCACCCAACTCCACCCCTAAAATTGGGTTGTTCTAGGACAGTGGCTCCCAAAGTGGATAGTCTCACCCCCTGGGATTACATAGAGGGAAACTACAAAGCAAGGAGGTGACAGGGGTGCTGGAGGGGTTAATGACTATCAGATTTTGAAATGTTGGCATCACTGGATCGAGTTCATCACTTTTGTTGAATTAATTAAACTAGTTTTTACTGGATTTTGAATCAATGTGCAATTAATTGTCCCTGTTGTGAATTTCATTGTGCTATTATCTTCCTTTGTTGGTCATGCAAAACCACTCTTCTGAATAATGCTTTTTGTATGGATTATGGAATCCAGACTACAAAAAAGTGAGAAACCGAGAGAAATCAAAATTGAGAGATTCGCTCAACCTTTCTCCCTTTTTTAATATATAATTTTTATTGATTTTAACATATAAATTATAAAACTGACCACAAAACTTATCACACATACAATCTTTTTAGACTTCCATCAGTACCTCTGAAGATCCACCGTTCTAACCACTTCTTATGTATTTCTTAATTTATATTGCCTTTAAGTCTTTTAACAAATCATCCTTCCCCTTGTACATTTTAGCAATAATTCCAATAATACTCCTCACAAAACTTCTTGCAAACCTACAAACATCATCTGGTCTTCACAAATACTTTTCAAATAGTCCATAAATTTGCTCCAGTCTTCCGTGAATTCCTGGTCCCGCCGGTTTCGAATCCTTCCTGTTAGTTTATCTAATTCTGCATAGTCCTCGCCCAACCTTTCTCAGATGTAAGTTCTATGGAGTTGACTCCATTAAATGGGGCCCAAATGCAGCCAAATGAACTGTACCACAGACTTCACAGGAAAGATGATGTTTTTCTCCCAACAGAGACCACATCATTCATGCAGGTGTTCTGCGAAGTGGTTACAGGCACAAGGGGCAGAGTCATTTGAGGGAGTTGGAGCCACAAACTCTTGGCTATAAGCTGCAATCCCTCTTTTCAATACTTCCCCAGCCAACATGCATTATTCACTAGGGCTTTGTTTTCCTATTTCTGCAAGACTTTGTACAAACGCCAGAATTTTCCCAGACTGGTTAAATAAAATGCATATGTTGGAATTCTTTCTTAGGCATTGAAAGTTGTGGGGAGAGCTCGTGAAAGTCGGGGAATCCCGGTGACTCACACCTGTGTTAATTATTTTTAGCGGGCGTTGGATTTAGTCAATGAGAATTATTATCCTGTGGAGATTGTGAATACAATGGGAACAGGAAACTTTAAAAGAGCATTTCTATGCTGATATTATCTCACTGCTTCAGGACACAAGATTTACTTAATTGCAGCCAAGAAAGTTTTGGATTACCCTCTTTGCAAGAGGCAGCCTGCGAGTCTCAGCTATCAAGGGGAAGATTCCTTGGACGGCTCTTTCTTTTCAGATATGTGCCTTATCCACACAATTATGTTCAGGAGGAGGAAGTTTGTCCTGATGAAAGTGGTTTCCAAACACTCCAAGCAGAGCCTAAAATTAAATTCAGAGTGTTGGAATCCAGGATGGGGAGCGCCGTCAAATAGCTTATCTTTGCAGATTCCGTCCCACCTTTTCTTGGTGAAAGAAAAATGGCAAAGCTTTCCCCAACCTGGTGCCCTCCAGCTGTACTGCTTAGGACAGTGTTCAGGGATGATGGGAATTGACTGAAAACAGCTGGAGACCCAAGTTTGGGAAACAGTGGTTTAGGATCAGCTTACCAGAAGGGTCACCTTGTCCCTTATACAGTGGTACCTCGGGTTACATACGCTTCAGGTTACAGACTCTGCTAACCCAGAAATAGTACCTCAAGTTAAGAACTTTGCTTCAGGATGAGAACAGAAATCGTGCTCCGGCGGCACGGTGGCAGCGGGAGGCCCCATTAGCTAAAGTGGTGCTTCAGGTTAAGAACAGTTTCAGGTTAAGAATGGACCTCTGGAACGAATTAAGTACGTAACCAGAGGTACCACTGTATGCCTCTCAGATCACTGTGAATAACTGGAGAACCCTCCTGACTGTCGCACACTTCTTCCCATTTGCTTTCTGTATGTATGAACTAAGGGTTTTAACATGGCAGCACAAGTATTTTTGAATACTGCTCCCGTTGAAACCTACCATTTTGATATTTAATGGCCTGCTGAAAACCTTTTCGTTGCACCAAATGTTCTTAGGAGAATTGATTTGATTCAGTGTTGGCCACTTGTTCTGTATTTTATGATTTTGGAATTTGGGGGTGTTTTCATGATCCTGCCATTGACTGCCAAGATATTTTATTTCTTGCTGTTGGCAGCTTGTGAATATTATCATACATGATTAAGCTCTCATCAGTTCCAACTGACACAGAGGTATTACTTCCAAACAGCTCAGCATGCCTCTCAGGGAATGGTCAGTGGCAGATCATGTGGTCAACAATCAGGCTGGTAGATGGATTCCAGAGGAGGTTGACAAGGACTCACAGGGCCAGAGGCAGATGACATGGTCTTAATAATGGACTGGCTGGTGATCAACTTCCAGTGGGGTAGGAAGGCTAATCTGTTACCCCTTTCACTATTGGACAAGCTGTTCTGACTGAGGAACTAAGCAACAATTCTATAGGGCCAGCTGGGTTTTCAGGTCACCTGCTCTGGCTGGGGTTCAAGGCTCATTTGATTCAGTTCATGTTTAAGGGCAAATTTAAGGCCCCAATTTCCAAAACAATAGAAAAACCGAAACACAGCCACCCTTTGAAATTCACACATCTCTGAACTTTGCAATGCAAAATTCAAGTCATGTTTACAAAATGCACAAACCACAGAACCATATAAATACATACATTGGTGAAAATGACACACAAAATGCATTATATTAGGGAAAGCTGCTTTACAAAAATGTGCCTATTAGGGAAGTTGCATAAAATTGTGTACCTTAGGGGAAATTTGCAATTAAACTTCTGATGAATTTTCATGGGCGCTTAAATAAATTGCGAACTGTTACAAGAATGTGGAGAACTGAACTTAAGATTGGAAAAAAACGAGAAACTGAGAGAAATTGAAACTGACAGATTTGCCCATCCTTACTCTTTATGGTAATGCGGGTGGTGCTGTGGGTTAAACCACAGAGCCTAGGACTTGCCGATCAGAAGGTCGGCGGTTCGAATCCCCGCAACGGGGTGAGCTCCCATTGTTCGGTCCCTGCTCCTGCCAACCTAGCAGTTCAAAAGCATGTCAAAGTGCAAGTAGATAAATAGGTACCGCTCCGGCGGGAAGGTAAACGGCGTTTGCATGCACTGCTCTGGTTTGCCAGAAGCAGCTTAGTCATGCTGGCCACATGACCCAGAAGCTGTACTCCGGCTCCCTCAGCCAATAAAGTGAGATGGGCGCCACAACCCCAGAGTCACTCACGACTGGACCTAATGGTCAGGGGTCTCTTTACCTTTACTCTTTATGGTTCCTTAAGCTAGACCTGGACTGGACAGTCCTCAGATAGAGAACACCTTCAGAAGACTGTCCTTTTATAAAAGCCCTTTAAAATATAGCCCCTTCCTCTGTAAAATAGGTCCTATGGTCATCCTCAGTAAAATCTGCCCGCCCCCAGGCCTCAGCACTACTCACCTGGCATAATATAGTTTTACTGGTCTTTGAATACCAGCCAACAGATAGACAACATATTCACAGCTTAGCCTCCTAGTCTCATAGGAACACTAGTGATACTCCATTAGGCCTCTCCTCAAAGTCTTCAACCTCCTCCAAGCAAGGCTAAAGGATCTAAAATGCAGAACAAAACAAAAATAAATCTGAAAACCAAGACGGCTGCATTCTCCAGGTGAAGTCATGTGTGATGGTTTGTTGCTGTTGTTTTTTTGTTTTTTTGGAGGGGGCTAATTATTTCAAGAATCAGGCAGCCCCTTCACTGTGTGTCGCCAGGATTCTCTTTGTCAGGTTAATATGAGGACGGGCTCCTGTGAAGACAAATGCTTCGATCCTTCAGGAATGCCAAGCTTTGCTTGTTAGCTCAGGTTTCATATTCTTCTTCAAACTTGCTTTTTTTAAAAGGGGGGGGGGAGGAGAAAACTGAAATAAAGCTCCTACTGTTCAGCCCTGTGCTGTTCCATTCCCAGTTCCTTCACTTATGCTCAGGAAGGTTTCTTGAGGTTGGTGGGCATGTGGGGAGAGTCCAACTCAGCTGGCATTTAATGGTGAGTTTACCTAATCTGCACTTTTCAAAGCAAGAGGCGAGCTGAAACACAGCTGTCCTTCAAAATTCACACTTTTCCAAATTTTGCAAATCAGTTCACCAGCAAAGTAATATATGGATATACTGGTGTAAACTGTGCATATAAACACACATACTAAAGAAAGTACTATACATAGCATGAGGGAAAACTGATTTGCAAAAATGCACATAGTAGGCAAAATTGCATACAAAGATGTTTACATTAGGAGAAATTTGCACTTAAAATGCTGGTGAACTTTCATGAGGGCATTAAAAAAAACCAATTCTGCAGACTGATGAAGAAATGAATAAAATGGAGCTGAAGATTGGAAAAATGAGAAACTGAAAGAAACAAAAGTTGACATATTTGTTCATCCCAAGCCTAACTCATGTTTCTTCCCATTCCATTTAATTAATATGAATTCCCCTGTATTCTTTTGCTTTGTTTGTTTGTTTGTGTTTTTTAAAAACCCGACCTTGTCCAATGCCACAGAACACAAACACACACACTGCAATTACAAGCAAGGCTCCAGAAAATTCCATAACAAGTCAGATAGCAGATGCACAATGGCTTCAGATTATCTCTGAAGAAATTATCCCAACAGGAGGGAATTCCTCTCTTTGTACTTTAGCTGGTCTTGGTCATGCTTCAGTGCCTGGCACATCTGGCCAATAAGACAGGTGGTTCCAAGGCAGATGTTGCAATCCTATGCACAGTTACATGAGGGTAAGCCCCATTTCAAAAAACCCATTGCTGACGGTATTCATTAGCTGCCCGATAAGAAAAATTATCTGGGTGTCATTCAGCATATAATTGAAACCATGCAACTGTACAATATGAAAAGCCCCTTTAACAAAAATCAATTAAAAAAAATGAAACGATTCCAATGGCAAAAAACACCATCTATCAGTGACGACGACAACAACAACAACAGTACCCTGCCCATCTGACTGGGTTGCCACACTGGGAGGCTTCTAACATACAGTGGTACCTCGGGTTACAGACGCTTCAGGTTACAGACTCCACTAACCCAGAAATAGTACCTCAGGTTAAGAACTTTGCTTCAGGATGAGAACAGAAATTGTGCTCTGGCAGCACAGCGGCAGCAGGAGGCCCCATTAGCTAAAGTGGTACCTCAGGTTAAGAACAGTTTCAGGTTAAGAACAGACCTCCAGAATGAATTAAGTTCTTAACCTGAGGTAAAAGGTAAAGGTAAAGGACCAGTTGTGACCGACTCTAGGGTTGCGGTGCTCATCTCGCTTTATTGGCCAAGGGAGCCGGCGTACAGCTTCCGGGTCATGTGGCCAGCATGACTAAGCCACTTCTGGCGAACCAGAGCAGCACACAGAAACGGCGTTTACCTTCCTGCTGGAGTGGTACCTATTTATCTACTTACCCGGTACCTATTTATCTACTTACCCGAGGTACCACTGTATATAAAAACATTAAACATTAAAGAACTTCCCTATACAGGGCTGCCTTCAGATGTCTTCTAAAGGTTATATAGTTACTTATCTCCTTGACATCTGATGAGAGGGTGTTCCATAGGGTGGACACCACTACCAAGAGTCCATCAACAGACCACACCATATGACTTGTAGCATACAAAAATGAGAAACAATATAGCCATCTGCTAAAACAGCTGTAGGAAATACCTTTCAGTCCATAGGCCACATAGGCAACTTTCCCCGGGGCAAATACCAGTGGTGGGCAGAGCCAGAGACAAAAATGAGTGGAGCGACAGATGTGACCCTCACCTTTTGGACAGTAGATTACAGCCAAGCCATGCAAAATCCAGGTGTTTCTACATATACATCCAGGCAAGCTTCATTCTCATAATTATTTGGGGGAAGCCATGACCGTTGTATCATAAAAATGCAGTGCAAATGTGACCTAACAGAGCCAGTGTGGTGTAGTGGTTAAGAGCGGTAGACTCGTAATCTGGTGAACCGGGTTCGATTCCCCGCTCCTCCACATGCAGCTGCTGGGTGACCTTGGGCCAGTCACACTTCTCTGAAGTCTCTCAGCCTCACTCACCTCACAGAGTGTTTGTTGTGGGGGAGGAAGGGAAAGGAGAATGTTAGCCGCTTTGAGACTCCTTAGGGTAGTAATAAAGCAGGATATCAGGGAAAATAAGATATGTTTGAAACCAAAAGTTCATCGAAGATTGGGGAAAATTTGTAGATTATCTGAAAAATGTATGTGATGTGCAAACAACGCTGGTGGGGTTTCAAGAAGCACTGTAAAAGCTTAAGAGGTATTGTCAAAAGAAATATAAAAGGGAGGGAAGATAAATGGCAATGCAATTAAAGGAATGTGTATAGAAGAGTAATTACGGGTGATTACCAGAGAAGCTGAAGGAAGCCTAAAAAGAGTAATTTGTTAAAATTTGTTAAGATTTGGAAAATAATTGTATGATTGGAAAATTAATAAAAATCTATTACAAAAAAAAAAGATAAAGCGGGATATCAAATCCAAACTCTAACAGAACATGCACCAGGCTTCTTGTTGGCACTGAATTCAGCCAGCTTTGCCACTCAAAGCCAGTCTCAAAAGCACAGCTGGTTTGGCAAAGGCTTGCTGTAACCCCGAACCTGCCAGAAAGGAGAAAATGACCACAGAGGATTCAACATTGAAGATTAGCAGCCGAAGTCTCAAAATGAGTTATCCGGAATGCCTGCTTGGGCAAAAAAACAAATCCACAAGGAAAACTCCACCGATTCCAAGTATTTGAGGACACTCCAGCCACTAGTCACACATACAGTGGCTCTCAATATCTCCCTAATCAAGCAAATATTAAGTGTTTTTACAAGATGAAACTAAGCCTGCTTCACTGATATTGGAAAGGATATAAATACCACTCTAATCCTGACAAGCACTCTTTCTAGGAAGTGTCTGCTGGAGCAAATTAGTTAACAGGCAGCAGCCCATAAAATTTCATGTATTTCACCAAGAGAACAAACACAGCTGGCAGGGGGTGGGGAGCTGATCCTCTGCTATACTCTCAAAAAACAAACTTTTAGAGGGTTTGTAAATCTCCTAATGTGTACGACCAGCACATGAAGAATACCAGTTCAAAATGCAGGTGGGGTCAGGACAGTGCCACTTTTGAATGGTTCCCCCCGGCCACCCATGAAAAATATGCTTTGGAAGCATGAGGGGGAATAATCTAGCACATCAAAGAACAAGGCTCTATCTCAGCTCACTCCCTGAGAGGCTAGTTTTCTGATGGTAGGGGGTTGTTACTGTTTTGGTTTGCTTTTTCAACATTCAGCACAAGACAGCATTCGGAAATGTGATCCTCAGAAGTGAGTGACACCATCCATCCTGCCACCTCTTTACTACCTCATCCCTCATTCCTACTTCATTTGTAAGAAATCAATCTTTTATCAGCAACTCACTGCATATTGACATCAGGTAGGTGCCTTAACTGTACCCACTTCGGTGTCCCCTAAAAGATACACAGAATGTTGGCATGTGTTTTAATCAGGTTTTTTTTTTTTTTTAGTTTATCGTGGATTTTAAACTATTTTTTGAATGTTTTAACTGATCGTTTTTTAAGTGGTTTTGCAGATAACTTTTTTGTTTTGTTTTGTAAACCACCTTGACGTTTTTCTGTTGCAATCAAGCAGTATATACATTTTATGAAATAAAAATAGACCACTAGACATGGGTATATATATCCATCCAGTTTAACTGATTGCGGCATAATGATTTTGGGGGCCGGAACACACACTGTCAGGTGTGAACTGCTACAATAGACTATAGGGTTGCCATTTTTGTGCACTGATAAAAAAACAGAAAACACATAAAAAAGAAGACAGCTGTAGTTTCTTAAGGCCGCTGAGAGTTGTTAGGGGATATATACTGTCAGAGCTGCCTCTAGGTCCCAGCTCACAGAGGACCAACGCTAGGCTGTGGTAATGTATAAAAGTCTTTATTGAAGTTCAGTTTCCATTTCAAAGCCACAGCGTGCAGCCCTACGTCTTAACCCCTAGATCGGCGAAGTTCCGTCTGAGTCTCCTCCCCTCTGACACCAGTTTAAGATCCTAGCCCTGCTCCACCTTTTCCGCTGCTCTCTCCTCCTCTGGGTCCTCCTGCCCGCTGGGGCATTGCCCTTTCTGGACTCTTCCGACGCTGAGTCACTTAGCTCCTCCCCCTGCCTCCATCGGGCTTTAGGACCCGGTTCCCAATCCTCATTCTCTGCTGTTCCGCGCTCCTGTACATTTGAACTTGCCTCTCGCGCCAACCCCGTGACCTTTCTCCTAACCGTTACACTACTTCTGTCACTGCTTCCCTCTTCCGGGACACTAGCCGGATCTGACCTCCCCTCCGTCTCCCAACTCTCCGACGGAGGCGTGGTCAGATCTGCCTCGTCTTCTCTCCCTGGTGGGGAATGCACTGGCCCCGATGCTTGGGACTCTTCCCCCCCACTCTGCTCTGGTGGGGAAGCTGGTCCTGATTTCCAACTACTGCTCTGGGAGTCCCTGCTGCCCCTTTGCTCCTGGGGCGTTCCCCCTGGGAACCCCCTGCCCCTGACCACTGGCGCCCCCTTCTGTGAATCTTCCGATTCGCTGGAGAGGCTCATGGAATCCCTCGGACCACTGTCCTCTTCTCCTACGCTCCCCTCGGATTCTTCCCCTTCGCTCTCCATTTCCCCTCTTCCCTGTGCCTCTGCTCCTGAGCCCCTGACATATACCTTCCTCAAACAGCTACAATTCACATAGTGGTTTAACAATCAATCCCTCTCCACAGGAAACTCTGAGAATTGTACTCCTGTAAGAAACTAAACCTCCCCCCAGAATTATTTGGGGGAAGCCATGTTTAAAGTGGTATCATAGTGCTTTAAATGTATGGTGAGAATGTGGCCCAAAGCAAAACTCGGCTAAACATGACCCTGACTAACCCAAGCTCACCCATGACTTTCTTGGCTGGTGTAGATTTAAAACTGGCCGTGTTAGTTTAACTTTCTAACTACCACATCAATTTATCTACACATAACATTGCAGGGCAATTCCGTACCTGATTGTTCTCTGTACAGAAAGTCCCTGCTGGTTTTCCTGTTACTGGAATGATCTCATACTGACTGGGGGCTTCCAGGCAAAAGGAGGTGCATCTCAAGCTTATCTTAGCACATAAAAGTGATTCACTTTTCCAGCTCGTGTCCTGGAATCTCTTCACCGCTTGAAATATGACGGAACATTCCGGCAGCACTGTTACCCACAGGGCTAGCAGAAGAAATTTGGCTGCCCAGCTCAGAAGAGCAGAACAACTCCCACTTGGGGGTATAGCAATACCCGAGGCCAGTCAAGTAACTTTGGGATCTGAGGGTGAAAACCCGTTCTCCATCCCTAGCAGTAAAAACACAAGAAAAATAAAGAAAGCAACTTAACAATTTGCTACCCTATCATCAGCCCCAGAGCTAGTTAGGGCGGACTTGTTAATTCAGTGCTTTTTAAAGTTTCTAAAATGATAAGTGGGACCTGCAAGGAAATGTTGCAGAAGCAGCATGTCCCCCAACAGAGGTACCCCTGACACCCCATACATATTATTTATGTAATGTACTTTAAAAGATATTATTATTATTATTCACTTGTATCCCACCTTTCCCCCAAAGAATTCAGGGATTGCGTAGTTGGGCATTAGCCACCCAACACATATCCCTCCAACCCTAATTGTGCCCCCACCCCCAGGATGCTCACTTTAAGCACAAATTTGTGTACCTACTCCCACCCTATGGTACCCCTTAAACTGTCATGGCTTCACCCTCAAATCTCCTGGGAAGTGTAGGGTGCTGAGAATTCTTAGGAGGCAACCATTCCCAGAGTGGTTTCTCAATCCATCCCTCTACTCAGGGAACTCTGGGAATTGCAGTGCTGGTTGACATCACAGGAACATCCATGCGTAGAAACCTCCCAGACATTTTTTGAAATCATGCTTTTAGCATTGTCCTGAGCTCAGTGATAAATACAGGACTAGCTAGCTCATCAGTTTATTTTCATCGGTATGGGAATTTATTTATTTTTAATCATTGCTGTTTTTCATGAGGAAACTTTCTGCTCCACCTCTTTCTCTCTTTAAGGCTTGAAGCCATATGGCAAAATTCTTTTCCAGGCCCATCCTCCCTTCACACACCACCAGATAAAGGCAGCCAGCATGACCCTTCTTGTCAGATCGCTGCAGCATTTTAACTTCAGTCATCAAATCTGCTCATTCTCCCCCAGTTCATACTTGCATGCTCATTGTGTGAACATTGAGCCAGTGTGGTGCAGTGGTTAGTGTGTTGCATTAGGACCTGGGAGATCTCAGTTGGAATCCTCCATCAGCCATGAAGCTCACTGGGCAACCTTGGGCCAGTCACTGTCTCTCAGCCTAACCTACCCCACAAGATTGTTGTGTGGATAAAATGGGGGAGGGGGGAATCATGTACCACCACCTTGAACTCCTTATATGGAAGGTGGGCTACAAATAAATGATGGCATCATTAAATGGGGACTTGGATGTGTGAATGAGCCTACTGCTGATCAAAACACCCAGGTCCCGAACTTTCTTATCTATTCTCACTCAGTAGCCACATGTGCAAGATAATAAGTTGAATTAATGAGCTGAGTTATGAATGGCCCTTTTTGGTGTGTGCATTCCTTCTACCCAGATGAGATGGAACAAAGCAGTGAACTGTTTGGTTTACTATAATATTCCATTAGCAGCTTCCCAACAAGCCAGCATATTAAGCTATCTTCAAACCATGTTTTAATATCCTGCGCTGTTTGAAACTCAACTATAGTTTTCTGGTTTGGATGAAACGGGAAACTATAGTTAATAGAAGACATTCCAGTTTGCTCACTCATTCATGTGAAGGGCCTGCATGCATGTCAAAAAGGCTCATTAATATCTCAGCTTATCAAGAAATGTTTTCATGTTCATGTTAAGACTGGCACCAGGCAAACATCCCAGGGAAAAGTACTTTGTGCCATCACCTCCATGTGTACCCAGATGAACAGGTGCCCAACAGATGTTGGGATGAGTTGCAATTAATTCAGGTGGAATTCAAATCAGCATTTAATTATGCCCAGAAATTCACAATCAGAACGTAAAGAGAAGTAAGTTCCTTGGGGACTTGTTTGAGCCAATATACAAGGAACTGTGGTTTGGACCAACATAGTACACCTGTTTGAATAAGAACATGATAACATGCAGGGCTGAGATAGCTCAGTCAGTAGAGCATGAGACTCTTGATCTCAGGGTCATGGGTTCGAGCCCCACATTAGGCAAAAGATTGCATTGCATGGGTTGGACTAGATGGTCCTCATAGTCCCTTCCAACTCTATGATTATGTAATAAAAGCCTTGCTGGGTCAGGCTAAAAACTCATATTTGTCCTACATCTTGTTCTCACAGTGGCCATCCAGATGAAGTCCATAAGCTGGACCCGAAGTACAACAGCATCTTCTATCCACATGTGAGTTCCAGCAACTGCTGTTCAGGGACATATTGTCTATCTACCTGCGGACTGCTTTGCCAGAATAGTGCATGCTCTGGTTATCTCCCGCTTGGACTACTGCAATGCGCTCTACGTGGGGCTACCTTTGAAGGTGACCTGGAAACTACAACTAATCCAGAATGCAGCAGCTAGACTGGTGACTGGGAGTGGCCGCTGAGACCACATAACACCGGTCTTGAAAGACCTACTTTGGCTCCCAGTATGTTTCTGAGCACAATTCAAAGTGTTGGTGCTGACCTTTAAAGCCCTAAATGGCATCGGACCAGTATATCTGAAGGAGTGTCTCCACCCCCATTGTTCTACCCGGACACTGAGGTCCAGCGCTGAGGGCCTTCTGGTGGTTCCCTCACTGTGAGAAGCCAAGTTACAGGGAATCAGGCAGAGAGCCTTCTCAGTAGTGGCACCCGCCCTGTGGAACGCCCTCCCACCAGATGTCAAAGAGAACAACAACTACCAGACTTTTAGAAGACATCTGAAGGCAGCCCTGTTTAGGGAAGCTTTTAATGTTTGATGCATTATTGTATTTTAATATTTTGTTGGAAGCCGCCCAGAAGGGCAGGGGAAGCCTAGCCAGATGGGCGGGGTATAAATTATCATCATCATCATCATTATTACCATTATTATTATTATTATTATTATTATATTCTCCAGCAGTGGAGGAGGAATGAAGCCATTTTGGCTGGGAGCCATTGATAGCCCTCTCCCCCAGGAATTTACCTAATCCTTTTTAAAAGTCGTCTAAGTTGGTGGCCACCTCTATTTCTTCTGGGAGCAAATCCCGTAGTTTAACTGTGTGCTGTGTGAAGAATAAAATGAAAGACATGTTTTTGCCCCACTTTCAGTTATTTATTTTTTTATTATCCTAATGTGGCGCCTAATTATAAAACCAATGTTACGAACTTAGAAAAAGAGTTTAAAAAAATATTTTACGCTTCAGAAATGGACAGTGTACGGCTCAAATGCAATTTGTGAAACAAGCCTCTACTCTAGTGCAAAAAAAAAAGGGTTACTCAACATGTGTCCTAAGATGTGCCCTGGATTCCTATCCCAGCCCACTGTTATCAAGAATTCAAGTTTCTGAGTCATTACTGACCCTGACACTTTCACTTTCCTCAGAATATTATGCCTTGTTGCTGATCTGCTGCCTAAGATCCCTTCCTATCTTTCCGCAGGGAGACCTGACTCCCAGTTTCATGCCCTCTTTCCTCTTGACTCAGAGCCTCTGCTGAAATCTTGACTCAGCCACATTCGTGCCACCTGCATTTTCAAGTGGTGCAATTTCCTTTGTGATATACACAAAGCTGCCCAAGAGGAGTCCTCTTGTTTTGCTAGCAGAGCAATGGGGGCTTGGAATGCGTTGGCTGAATTGACTCTTGTTCCAGGAAATGGATGACATCATTGCTTTATCTGTCTGTTGGACATGACTTCTGCTTTCCCTTCCTGGCAGATCCATCCGCAAAGAGGTCCTCTCCTTTGCTCCATCAAGCTCTTGCCAGGCTTTTCACTGGACAGAAGAGAAGGAAAACTTTACTGAGCATCTGCAGTGAGGGTTCTTTGTTTTGTTTTTTAAAAAGAGGCTTTAGAGAATAACATTTGTGCAGGTTTACCTTGCAAGAGAAGGGACGCGGGTGGCGCTGTGGGTTAAACCACAGAGCCTAGGATTGCCGATCAGAAGGCCGGCGGTTCGAAGCCCCATGATGGGGTGCGCTCTCATTGCTCAGTCCCTGCTCCTGCCAACCTAGCATTTTGAAAGCACGTCAAAGTGCAAGTAGATAAATAGGTACTGCTCTGGTGGGAAGGTAAACGGTGTTTCCGTGCACTGCTCTGGTTCACCAGAAGTGGCTTAGTCATGCTGGCCACATGACCCAGAAGCTGTATGCTGGCTCCCTCGGCCAATAAAGCAAGATGAGCGCCGCAACCCCAGAGTCGGCCACGACTGGACCTAATGGTCAGGGGTCCCTTTACCTTTACTTTACCTTGCATTAAACACTTCTGCACATCAGTGTATCTCATGCCACACCTATTGTTCCATTTTTGGGGGTGGTTCATGGGAGCAGCTGCCTCCAGGAGACCTCACCAAAAACTTTGCCCTCTGGTTTCATGTATTGGGGGGCTCAGGAGGAATAAACTCCATTTTTATGCTCCTAGTGCCCCTCATTTTCAACTTACATTGGGTGACCACTTAAGTATTGTCAAACATGAGAACAAATGAGGACTTGGAAAGATTGTGTGTGTTAATTGAGTAGTAATTACTACGGATCTCTGTAGAGATACAGTGCATCTCTCACCATAGGCAGATAGACTGTAACCAGTTGGCTTGTCTAGATACTGCTAGCTGTTTATCCAAGGCCACCAATCCCTGCTATCCCTTCTAGGGCTGTTTATCTTTAATGGGGAACATCATTATCACCATTTAATATACCGCCTGGTTTTGTTCAGATTAAACTGGCAATTCTGTGCTAAATTCCCAAACTGCATGCCACAAGAGAACTGCTCAATCTGCCACAAGAAATCAATGAGAAGCTCATGGAGGCCCAAGTACCCTGTCGAAGGAGGCTGCTTGCCATGTCTCTGCATAATTTGCTGCTCTAGCCTCTAGCTTATGCTATGTCTGCATTTCAGGTTGTGTGTGTGTGTGTGTGTGTGGTTTTTTGGGAGAGGATTCTGCCCAATCACTGCACAAGGTGTGTTCAGATCATTAAATATTCAAAATATATGGGGTGTGTGCGTGAGTGAGGACATGGGCTTGTGAATGCAGTTGTTTGTTGTATGTAACTGAGAGCAGATCATCATGTCCAGCGCTGTGTCTATTTCAGGGCAAACTTTTTCAGCAGGGGTCCAGTCCACTGTCCCTCAGACCTTGTGGGGGGACGGACTATATTTTTTGGGTGGGGGGGGTGAACGAATTTCTATGCCCCACAAATAACCTAGAGATGCATTTTCAATAAAAGGACACATTCTACTCATGTAAAAGCACTGCGGACTGTCCGCAGGCCGGATTTAGAAGGCAATTGGGCCAGATCTGGCCCCCGGGCCTTAGTTTGCCTACTCATGGATTTGGATCATTCCCGATGAAGATTTAAAGCAAAATTAACAATCCTCTGAGGTGACACGCTAGAACAGTGTCTGCCACAGAAGCGCAGTCCATTGGCTCTGTTGAGGATGGAGAATTCTTGTAACATTCATGCTAAAATTAAATATTTTCAGGTGCAGTAGTGAAACATGTCCTACATAAAAAGAAACACTTCCTTTTTCAGCATCTACTGGAGTGATAGACAATGATACGCAATATTGTACATCAAAAGCTTGCACAATATGAGCATGTGCAAGACTCTCTTTTCAGGGGAATTTAAATTTTTGAATACCGATTATTTTGCCTTTTACAGCCAAGACAGGAGCAACCTTCTGAATCAGAGACAATGACGTCGTGTTTTCTGACATTAAACTGAGGGCCCTGTGATGGAAAACGTTCTACAGAACAAACCACTATGGCGATGAGGGACGTCAGCATGATTTCATTCAGCAGTTATGTAGGTCTATTTGCTTGATCCGCTAACACATTGTTGCTAAACTGAACATTTGGGGTTTACGGATTTTTGCAATCAAGCATGCTGGAAGAGGAAGAGCGTTCCTGCTGCACTGATTACTACTTTTTCTGAAATGTCTACTTTTGTTCCAGAATATTTTGGCACACATTGTCCTCCCGGAGATGAGCTTAGGGACTTCCGCATCCAGAATTGAGAGCTGTGTCTTGTTCCTTTTGTTGGGTGGGACCACAAGGCACAGCACTGAACAGGTTGGCACAGCTGTCAGTTCTGACAGCTCCAGTGACTTATGTAAGTTTGTGAGAGCAGGGACAGAATCTGTCCCCGCCCCATGAAAAAACAACAGTGCAGATGTTCCAACCTAGAGATGCAACACCTTTGATTTCCAAACAGTGCAAACTCAGTAGCCACAGCTATGAAGAAGTGTTCCGAATAGAGCAACACGTTTGTAAATAGAGCCAAAACAAAGGCAAGTTGTGATTCATTGTGAAGTTAGGCCAATTGTGCAGAACAGGGAATGAGATGCAATAGCAGATGTAGCCAACCTAGTGCCCCCGTTTGCTTTTTTTAAAAATAGTTTTATTAGAGATCGCTGAAGAATTGATGCTTTTGAATTATGGTGCCTGAGGAGACTCTTGAGAGTCCCATGGACTGCAAGAAGATCAAACCTCTCCATTCTTAAGGAAATCAGCCCTGAGTGCTCACTGGAAGGACAGATCCTGAAGCTGAGACTCCAGTACTTTGGCCACCTCATGATGAGAGAAGACTCCCTGGAAAAGACCCTGATGTTGGGTAAGATGGAGAGCACAAGGAGAAGGGGAAGACAGAGGATGAGATGGTTGGACAGTGTTCTCGAAGCTACCAGCATGAGTTTGACCAAACTGTGGGAGGCAGTGGAAGACAGGAGTGCCTGGCGTGCTCTGGTCCATGGGGTCATGAAGAGTCGGACACGACTAAACAACTACAACAACAACAACAAATCATGTCAGCATCATGTGGCCTCTATTTAATTTTTATTGGCATTGTAAGAGATTCCCCCAGGTTCTTTTCTTGACCACAACTCTGAGCAGCCCCAGACACCATTGTTAGTGGGTCAGGGATTTGGGGAGCTGAAATCCCCCACATCTGGTGAACACCATGATAGCTGGCTACCCTTTTGCAACACTATGGTGCCATGTAAAATAAAAAGCTGTCAGCAATGGGTGGGGACTAGAGAAGAGCCCTATTCAGCACAATTTACAAGGGGAAGTCACTCAGCAATGTGAATAGAAAATGAGAACTATAGTTAGTGGTTGGGCATGAGCTACAATAACAAATAGGAACAACCCAGGAAGCTGCCATATAGTGAGTTGGTCCACTGGTCCATCTTGTGCAGCAAATTCACTAGCAATCTGCTTGTGCATTCTCTTGCACAACAATGTTCTATGAGTGCAAAGCATTTCAACAGTGGGACAAATGTACCATTAAGTGACTTTAACTTAGTGCTACATTGGATACAACCCACTGTGCTCAGTGAGACTTGCTCCCGAGTACGTATGTTTAGGATTGCAACCTTATTCTCCTGAGCTTTTGAATTTGGCATGTTTCTCTGCTTTTCAGCTGCTGTTGCTGCTTTTAAAAACCGCCTCATGATTTCCTTAATAGTTTGCTGTTTGGATCAAATGTAACTTTTTAAATTTTATGTAACTTTAAGCAACTTCCAAAGCATTTAATGAAAAGTGGAATAGAAACCTTGCCGATAAATACATACATAGGTAAGACTAGTGGAAGAGTCTATTGAAACTATCTGCCAGTGTGGTGTAGTGGTTAAGAGCAGTAGTCTTGCAATCTGGGGAACCGGGTTCACGTCTCCGCTCCTCTACATGCAGCTGCTGGGTGAAAGGAGAATGTTAGCCGCTTTGAGACTCCTTAGGGTAGTGATAAAGCGGGATATCAAATCCAAACTACTACTACTACTACTACTATTCTTCTTCTTCTTCTTCTTCTTCAAATGCAAAAGCGTCAGAAGGCAGTCTTCTGAACCAGGGGTGGCCCTTCAGATGTGGCTGGACTCCAACTTCCATCTTCCCTGGTCATTGACCATCCTAGCTAAGGCTAATGGGTGTTGGGAATCCAACATCTGGGGGGGGGGGGCGCTAGGTTAGCCACTCTGGGAGGAATTCAATGTAGCTCTCATGTGTTTCACCTTCCCAGATGGAATGATCTCTCCTCTTCTGCTGTGCACTGTCCTGGGAGTTCCCCTGACACCTCACTGGAGTTAATTTGGTGTGTGGGTGCTGGGGTGGGGGGGAGGACAGGGAACAAAAAGTCCTATTGCACTAGCAGAAGAACTTGAAACTGGCCCCCTGATCTAGCGTGGTTCACTAAAGAAGAGAGAACCCACTGGGGTATTAATGACGTTATTCCCACACTTGGTAGAACTGTTCTCTCATTTCCAACAGATTTTTCTTTTCCTGGCAACAGTCCTTCTTTAAATGGGTAGTTTATCTTCATCCGGGAAGACAATACGACCCCAAATGTCACTTAGCCAGCTCACAAATCTCTCTTTATCTTGCCTTCCCCACAAAGGTTGCCCCCAGAATTTTGTAGACTAAACAGAAAGGATGCGTAATAGCTAATACAAAAGGGTAAGAACAGGCAGGGCATTGAGACTGAATGACACTTAAAATGAACAGGAGGCCCATTTGGGGTGGGGAGTGAAATTAAGTCTATCTAGTAACTGCAGTGAAGGATGAATAATGCTTCTTAAGAAAGCCTTCTGTATCTAGGAGTAATCTTTTGGATTTTGCCAGTTGGTCCAACCATTTAGTCTTGCCTAAGTAACAGCTTCCAACTTTCCATCGCTCTTTAGAACAGAGGGCGGTTAACCGGTGGCCCTTCAGGTGTTCTTGGGATCTCTCCTACCATCAGCCATGGCCAGCATGGCCAATGGTCAGCAAAGAGTCCAGCAACATCCGGAGGGCCACAGGTTCCCCACCCCTATTCTAGAGTGACAAAAACACATAAGCTGGAATAGGGGTGAAAGGAGGCAAAAACTGCCTTTCGCCCCACTTGTAAGAGCCCCACAGATATGCTAATATTGTCTTGCAGCACCTGGAAAACCAACGAATGGATTGCAGCATAGTTTTTCATACACTAGAGCACACCTTGTCACAGTTACAAAGTCTTATATGCAATTGCAGATGTAGATGTAGATGTAGATGTAGATGTGTGTTGGGAATCAAGGGCAATGGTGGTGGTGGAAGAGGAGGAGGAGGAGGAAGCATGGGAAACAATGGGACCCAAAGAGCCTGAAATGCAAAAGGTCCATGATATTTCTCCAAGTTTTTTTGATTTCATGGCATCACCTCAAAAATGATTTGGGAAAGTTTCAGAAAATGACAATCAAAATGATCAAGGGGGCTGGAGCTTCTTCATCTTCTTCTTTGTCGTCGTCTGCTGCTGCAACCGCTCGTAGCTGAGTAAGATTGTCTTTCATAAACACAGTTTTAACAGTGAGTCTGTAAGAGACTGTGGAGGCCAATTCTGGATCCACACATCCTTACACAGTGGGGACATAGGTTTCTGGGTGGGAGCTGATCACGGTGTTGATTTGCCAAGCGTGCCTTCCTCTTAGCACGTTTCTTCCTTTCGTCCTGAGTTTGAGCGCCTTCAAAGTCCATGACACCTTTGGTAAAGGCTGTTCTCCAACTGGAGCGCTCGCAGGCCAGTGTTTCCCAATTGTCAGTGTTTATACTACATTTTTTAAAGATTTGCCTTGAGACAGTCTTCAAACCTCTTTTGTTGACCACCAGCATTATGCTTTCCATTGTTAGTTGCTTTGGAAGATGATAATCAGGCATCCACACAACATGACCGGTCCAACTCCCATATGAAGGAAGGTTGTAGCATTTGGGCCTTTGTCATTTAGAGAAAAGGAGAGTAAGAAGTGACATGATATATGTTTATTAAATTATACACGACACAGAGAAAGTGGATAGAGAAAATCATTCCTCCTTAGCACTAGAATACCCAAGGAAGCTGAACGTTGGAAGACTCAGGGCAGATAAAAGTCTTCACACAGCACATAGTTAAACTATGGAATTTGCTCCCACAAGAAGCAGTGATGGCCACCAACTCTGATGGCTTCAAAAGAGGAGTGGACAAATTCATGGAGAAGGCGGTGATCGAGGGCGGCTAGCCATGAGGTCTGTGCTCCAATTGCTAGAAACTGCAGGAGGGGAGAGTTCTCTTGTGCTCAGGACCTCCTTACAGGTTTCCCACAGGCATTTGGTTGGCCACTGAACAGGAAGATGGACTAGATGGGCCATTGGCCTGATCCAACAGGGTCTTCTTATGTTTCTATGGTGTTGGGTCCCAATATTTAGGGGGGTTGCCCTCTGTATCCAACAAGCATAAATGTCTGCCAGTAGAGGATGAAACTTACAAAACACCTGTGACAAAGCAGACTCTAGTCCTCAAAAATGTATGCCAAAGTTATCAGAAAATCTTGAAGGTGCTACTGAAACTTGCTAAGATGGCTGTGTTCTGTTACAAGCTTTTTCTGACGTTCTCTCTCTTTGAGATGGGCTGGGCCATAAATCAATAAAACAAATAAAGGACAGGAAACTGGGGTGGCAGAAATCATGTTCACTAACTAAACCACTCAAGTTTGCCAAAGCAATCTGGTTTTTCATTTCTTTTGCTCCTGGTGCTAACCAGATTGCCCATCCCTGAAAGAAACAGGAGGCTTGTGGAGAATGAGGAAGCTGCTTTACAGAAAACAAGGAGGCAGAATTCATTACACGGCCCATTGTTCTCATTCTCAGTTGAAAAGAGTGCCAACATACCAAGCGTGTCTCATCTCACAAGGCTGCTGCCAAATAATTAGAAAATGGCAGAAGGAAAACCCCTGTCATTATCAACTTAGGGGCAGTACACATATTTACACTTGCTGGTCAGTGTGGATTCCTGATTTGCACAATTCCTCCCTCTCAGTTATAAGGGTGGAATACAGTGGTGCCTTGGTACTCAAACAACTTGGAACCCGAACACTGCAAACCAGGAAGTAAGTGTTCCGGTTTGCGAACTTTCTTCAGAAGCCAAAACATGCTCTATTTTGAATGCCACACTTCCGTTTTGAGTGCCACACTTCTGTTTTGAGTGTTATGCTTCCATTTTGATTGCCACACTTCCGTTTTAAGGCTTACGCTGCCAATTTGATTGTTATGCTTTCAATTTGAGTACCACACTTCCGTTTTGAGTGTTACACTGAGGTCTGTCTGTTTTTGCTATTTATTTTGCCTTTTTGTTTTTGCTGCTTTTTTGTTTGTTTTTGTGACTGTGTGGAACCCTGTTCAGCTACTGATTGATTGATTGTGTGACTGCAGTACATTGTTTATTGCTTTCATTTTAGGGATCAATAGTCTCTTTAGTAAAATTCATGTTAAATTGCTGTTTTGGGGGTTGTTTTTAAAAGTCTGGAACAGATTAATCCATTTTGCATTAATTTCTATGGGAAAGTGTGCCTTAGTTTTGGAACGGGCTTCCAGAATGGATTAAGTATGAGATCCAAGGTACCAGTGTATTGCAAAAATCAAGCTCACGCATGTGAGGGGCTTCAGGTACTGAAAGGTCAAACTCACACCATAGAGTTAAAAGCATATAACTTCTCCCAAAGAACCATAGTTTGTTAAAGGTGCTGGCAATTGTAGGTCTGTGGGGAGTGAACTACAGTTCCCAGGATTCTTTGGGGTGTGTGCTTTATGATGTGGATGTGACCAAAGTATGTGGTGGTGGAGGAGGGGAAATTGTTTGGTCACTAAAATAGAGCTAAATGACCACGGTGGCGAGGTTTGGATTTCATCGCTCAGTCGTATGGTTACTTCAACTGGTGCATGATCAGTGAACTTGATGTTAGCTATGTTCACTGATTACATGAAGGGAATTAACTGTGTGCTGTGGGTTAAACCACAGAGCCTAGGACTTGCCGATCAGAAGGTCAGCAGTTCGAATCCCCGTGACAGGGTGAGCTCCTGTTGCTCAGTCCCTGCTCCTGCCAACCTAGCAGTTCAAAAGCATGTCAAAGTGCAAGTAGATAAATAGGTACCGCTCCGGCAGGAAGGTAAACGGCATTTCCATGCACTGCTCTGGTTTGCCAGAAGCAGCTTAGTCATGCTGGCCACATGACCCGGAAGCTGTACACCGGCTCCCTCGGCCAATAAAGCGAGATGAGCGCCGCAACCCCAGAGTCGGCCACGACTGGACCTAATGGTCAGGGGTCCCTTCACCTTTACCTGAGCAGCAAAAAGTCTAATCTGGATTGGGAGCCATACAGGCATGAATGAAATGTAAAACTGAAACCTTTAGGTTTTTCTTCACTTCATGTCAAAGGTACTCCCTGGGTATTCCCCAGCCAAAGGAGATAGACAAGGAAGTGTTAACTAGCGTCTAGGCTGGTATTCCCAAGTCTGTGCTCTATGGAGCAGTTGCAGCAACAGGGGGCTGCTCCCCCTTCACCAGGTTATGTAAAGGTAAAAGGTAAAGGACCCCTGGACGGTTAAGGCCAGTCAAAGGTGACTATGGGGTTGCGGCGCTATTCTTGCTTTTCAGGCTGAGGGAGCTGGTGTTTGTCCACAGCCAGCCAGGCTGTATAAGATACCGTTCTACTTGAGATTTGGTTAAAGTCACAGGTTAAGGGTATTAGTGATATCTGAAGGGTCTAGTAGGAATCTGCTTGGGGTGTTGTAGTGGTCTCCTCTGTTGTGAGGTCTGAGGCGTTTGAGGGATCTTTTGCTCCTGTTTGCATCCCCCCCAAACTCCATCAGAAAGTTCATCCTGTTTTTCTTCCGTTTTTTCTTCCGTTGCTTCTCCTTGCTGCCATTCCAGAGATAGGTCAATTCCAAGAGTGTTGAGGAGAGTTGTTGCTTCCAGACTGTTTGCTGCCGTGAGCTGTGTTGATCCTCTCATGACGTTAAGGCAGAAGGGGAAGTCCCAGCAATATTTAATTCCAGTTAATTTAAAAGTTTAATCATGCAAGCACATAGGTTTCTTCATATTTTTCAGTGTTTCAGAATCCAGATCTTGAATCATGATAACTGAGCTATTTAAAAAAAAAGTTATGGATATTAGGTTGATCACTTTGTTCCATTTTGTTCTTTCTTCTTCCTGCAACAGGCAAAGCAGGCAATTATATCATGGGGGGGCCCTCCCTCCCTCCCTCAGTTTGGGACCAAGTGCCCTGTGTGCCCATTCAAAATCATCAGCAGAGATTATGAGGTCTGGAAGCAGTGATTTAAGCCATGAGGCAATAAATTGTGCAGGATCATTCTCTTACACTCCCTCTTCAAAAAACCCCAAATGCTAATTAATTCGTCTTTTTCGCTTTTCTGCATCTTCAAGCTTGCTGTGTACATCTGTATTTTCCTTTTGTAATTCTTTGATCTTTTTGCCATGGATTTGGCTTAATTATTTTGTGACTGTAATTGTTTCTGTGAGTCAAGCTTTGTGCTAAATTAGGGTAGCCATAGTCCCAAAAGTGAAAATCCGGAAAAAGGGCTTTTTTGAGAATTTGTAAAGTTTGGTTTTTTTAAATCACCCTACTTGCCATATATCCAAGTTTTCCTGGACATTTTGCCAATTCAGCAAAAATCCACCCAGACACCATTTTGCAGTCCAATTCTTGGATGTGTCTGGGAAAATCCGGATGTATGGCAGCCCTATTTAAGTTCTGACAGTTTTATTTGCATTGGAAGCATTAGTTATTTCCAAATATTTTTTTAATAAGCTCCTTTATGGCTCATTGTTGTGCTGCAAATACTTCTTTTAAAATATTGCTACTGTTTTCTTTCTCCAGTGAAGAAGAGGCCTCTTTTGAGAATGGCACCATCTTGGCTGCAGCCAGCGAGCCTTTTATCCCAGGGCAGGAAGAACTGAGTGAGGTCTTTTACTTTCAGTGATTACAAATCCTTTTGCATTCCCCTCTTCTTTCTTCAGGGTTTGGGTTTTTTGATTTTTGTTTTTAGGACGGCATCAGCTTTTGCTCCAAGCTGTTTTTTTCTGGACCTTCAAGCAGAGCTTAGATTTTAAAGGGGCTTTTAAACGTAGATTGCAGCCCATTCATTTTGTTCTGTGGGTTTCCCCAGGTCTTTCTGCCATACTGTTTTCATACCTTGAGGGGGCCCAATCGGTTTGGCAAAATACACCTCTAGACCTTTGCTCAGTGGTAGAGTTCAAAAGTGGTAAAAGCTATGGTTTTCCCAGTAGTGATGTATGGAAGTGAGAGCTGGACCATAAAGAAGGCTGATCGCTGAAGAATTGATACTTTTGAATTATGGTGCCTGAGGAGACTCTTGAGAGTCCCATGGACTGCAAGAAGATCAAACCTCTCCATTCTTAAGGAAATCAGCCCTGAGTGCTCACTGGAAGGACAGATCCTGAAGCTGAGGCTTCAATACTTTGGCCACCTCATGAGAAGAGAAGACTCCCTGGAAAAGACCCTGATGTTGGGAAAGATGGAGGGCACAAGGAGAAGGGGACAACAGAGGACAAGATGTTTGGACAGTGTTCTCGAAGCTACCAGCCTGAGTTTGACCAAACTGTGGGATGCAGTGGAAGACAGGAGTGCCTGACGTGCTCTGGTCCATGGGGTCACGAAGAGTCGGACACGACTAAACGACAACAGAGTTCAACCCATAGCATCTCCAGGCAGGGCTTGGAATGTTCCCTATCTGGCCCTGCCAATCAGACAATACTGAGCTGGATGGCCCAATGGTCTGACTCAGTCTAAGGCAGCTTCCTACATTCTTAACCTGCAGCTTCTTTGTCATCATTTAGGCACCAAGCCTCTCACCCAAGCTATTTAGAGAGATGGGCTGATTTTAACCGAACTCTGCCTTGCACCGTTTAACTGTAGTTGTAGTGGCTCCTCGCTTTGTTGATATTGTGTTTTATGCAGTTGTGAACTGCTTTGAAATCAACAAAAACATGTTTGAATAAAGGGAAGATGTTATCTCCCAGCAAAGTCGTAGCATTTATTGTTTCTGCAATCATGCACAAAGTAGCTTGCAATGGGGTCTCCCAAGATTCTTTTTATGCCTCTCACTAAATGATGAAGTCTGACATTTAGGAAACAAGGTGTTGAGCTGCATGAGCCCCCCTTTCAAGTATCCCCCCTAATTAGGCAAGGATAAAGGAGGTTTTAAACAATGTCATGGCAGATTCATTCTCTGTATTAACCTCTGTCATAAAGCAGAAAGGGGCAATCAATAAGAAACGAAAAAGCAGGAGTTTGGTTTTAAGTTCGTTTGTTACACTCACTGCTTTTGAACAAAGTTGTCCTTGTGGCCCCTAAACCACCAAGGAGAACAAAAGTCAAGGTCACAATGGCACTACAACTGGGAGGTGGGGGATGGGAGAGCGATGGACCCAAACGTACTATGATCATCCACTGGAATTACTGAACATGGAAAACACAGAAAAGACCACCAACCCTTTTATCTGATTATTATTCCACACCAGTATCCAGGAATGGACATATTAAGGTGCTTTAAAAGTGGTTAATTAAATGGTTGATCCAGGCGGCCCCTTTGACAGAAGTACCTAGAATGCAGAGCTCTAAGTATAACCATCCCTTTGATTCAGGATCCATAAGCACCAATTCATGCAAAAACCAAAACAAACAAAAAATAATAATCACCCAATTTCTTCTGTATAGATGCTCCATCATTTCCACCGGGTGTCTCCTCTTCCAAATGTAGCTCAGTCTTACCATTCTGCTTAATTTCCCAAAATATCTCTAACCACATCCTTTATCCCCCTGCAAGCCAATTGCTTCCAGATTCTAAGCTGCTCCTTGTGGCCAGAGTTCTCACTGTACCCATCACATGTGATGCCTTCTATCACCCGTTCAACAAGTATCACCACAATGCCAACAATTCACAATGTTTCAAACAGCAGCAGCTGGATACACTTGGGTCAAAGTAAACAGTTATGTATGAAGAGTGCAAACAGGCTAAATGGGCACCTATCAGGAAGGCTCTAGAGGTGGATTTCCTGCACCACCAAGGGATTGGATTAGTTGACCTCTGAGATACCTTCCAGCTCTATGATTCTATGCCTTCCTCCCCTGAAATGTGTAGATGCTTTAGAAGTTTGAAGGAAGCAACCAAATCAAAACCAGACCATACAGCCAAAGGCCTGTTGCGATGGGTTGGCAGAATCTATTTGGCGGATAAATAGCTCATCTTTCACAAGGCATACTTGATTAGTAATGCTCCTGATATGAATTGGGTTTTTTTGTTTTTGTTTTTAATGGTCAGCCATTATACCCAGACAGAGCCTAGACGACAGCAGTCATTACAATGCGTTTCACTGACGGGAGATCAAGCAAGTGAAAAGCAGAGTCACAACGTTTAAACTTCTCTGTAGAACTGGATAAATATCCCTATTGTGTGGTACTGTATACAGACTGGGGTTTTTTGTGTGCCTGCCATAAGGACGGCTTCCAAAGCAAGCCTGTTTAGCAGACCAGCCCTACACACAAACGACTACAATGTTTTAATAGTGTATACTAAAAAAATCAATGTGACATACCAAACCCATCTCTGCTTGGAAACTGGCATTTGTGGCTTGCAACTGGAGTTGGACCCGACTCCCTCAAACTGGTATTTCATATTTAGCATTTTATATAGCGCATCTCGGGTATTCAAAGTGTTTCACGTAAACTGTCCAAGTAACCGGGGCAGCGCATCCCATTTTGCCACCTGAGGCAAAACGGAAAGTGCCACTGCCCTGCTGCTGCTTCCACCACCACCTACCTGCTCCTGCCGCTGCATCCTGCTCTGCTCCTGCCACACGCCCTACCACATCCACCACTGGGAGAGAAGCACCTCCACCATTGGCACCGATTTTGGGGGAGATTGTGCCGATTTTGACTGAGATCTCACATCTGGTGCACTTCGCAAGATCTTGTCTGATTTCAGGCAAAATCTCACCCAAAATGGATGTAATCTTGCCCAAAATCAGTGCCTGGGAGTCAGAAGACAAAGGCAGAAGTGTCGAGTGCAAATGAAAGCAGGAGGTTTGGCTGATCTGATGGAGCCTGCAAGCTATTTGCTACGGAAAATCAACATCTATACAAATGCAATGTACATATGCAATGCCCTCACTTATGCCCAGGAAGCCTGCCAAGGCCACTTACCAGCTCCACACATTCAAGAGCACAAGGCAGGCTAGAGGCATTGGGGTCTCATTAGTTGCCTGGAAGAGAATCTGTGGCCAAATTAGGTCAAGCCTAATTTAGGTCAAGCAGGTGGTGCTGTGGTCTAAACCACAGAGCCTAGGGCTTGCCGACTGGAAGGTTGCGGTTCGAATCCCGCAACAGGGTGAGTTCCCGTTGCTAGGTCCCAGCTCCTGCCAACCTAGCAGTTTAAAAGCACAAAAGTGCAAGTAGATAAATAGGTACTGCTCCGGCGGGAAGGTAAACGGTGTTTCCGTGCACTGCTCTGGTTTGCCAGAAGTGGCTTAGTCATGCTGGCCACATGACTCGGAAGCTGTCTGCGGACAAATGCCGGCTCCCTCAGCCTATAGAGCAAGATGAGAGCCGCAACCCCAGAGTCATCCGTGACTGGACCTAACGGTCAAGGGTACCTTTACCTTTAAGTGTCAGTTTACTCAAGGCACAGTCATGGATACACAGTCCAACCTCTTCATTTCCAGTACTTGCTAATTAGCACATACTAAGTGAGCAGAAAATCTGTGAGGGAAGAAGTCCTAGAACTGTATCAGCAGACTTGTCTTTTTTGGAGTGGGGTGGGAGGAAACTCAGCACTGAGCTTCTCAAGTAGACCGGTGTACAACAATAAGCTTGATTATCAAGCTCTCAAACCAAGGGGGAGTGACCTAGTTAAGCCTGGCAGGACAGCTTACTCTATGGTGTTAACCCTTTTATGCATTAATCAGACTTAAACGTGTTGGTTATGCCCCTATGAGCTCTCAGGCATATTTTTAAGGGTAATTGGTTTTAATTATTCATTCTGGTCAAAGTCTTTTATTAATTTTGCTAAGTAAGCAAGCTGGTTCACTTCTTAATATGATAAATTGATAAATTCAATCTCCAGGGAGGGCTGGGAGAGATCCCTGTCTGAAACCCCAGAAAACTACTCATCATGGAAAATACTAAGCTAGATGGACCAATGACTCCATATAAGGCAGCTCCCTATGCTCCTAGTCAAACATATTTATGGAAAGAATGCGCTATGCCCTGTATAAATTTCGTTTCACCAACAGCTTGCAGAGAATAATTTCTGTAAACAATAACATGCACCATTAATTATTCTGCAGACACAGGAAACATTATACATAAACTGGGACATAGTTTTTAGCCTGATACAGTTTAGCAGTCCATATTTACCAAATGCACTGCCAATGGGTGGGGGGGGGGACTCTTGAAACCTGGCAAGAGTAAATTTGTACAGCTCACTTCAGCACAATTCCTGTGTCTCTCTGTCCATCCTCACTTTTAAGTATTTTGCTTTGCTTTCCAGCTGGATGCTGTTAAAAGATATTCAGTGCATGCTAGCTATCCCAGAGCATTCTGGATTACTGATATGGCAGTTCCAACTTTAAGAGCAGGGTTTTCCAAATCGCCAGCTGTTGTGCTACAATTCCCATCATCCCTGACTACTGGTCCTGCTAGCTAAGGATGATGGGAGTTGTAGTCCAAAACCAGCTGAAGACCCAAGTTTGGAAAACCCCGTTTTAGAGCATGGTTTTAGAGTCACTACAGGTTTCTCCAGGGTTCTTTATAAGGACTCACCTTGCTGACCAATTTGGACACCTACCAATCAATCATGTGATTGATAGGTGGACGGTCAAGTGGGCCCATGCAGTCTTTGGTCCAGAGCAAAAGGTGTTGCCTGTCTATGTACTAAATGTCTGAACTAATCATTTGCAGAGAACTGTTGAAATTAGGCGAAGCCCAACAAGCAGCCTTAGGGAATACATTGTCCATTTGAGGTATGCATTTTTTTTATTAAAAAAACAAACTACTAGGTGAAGCTGGCCTTGTGGTAGTATTAAATCCTCTGCATTCTACTGTTAACTTGGTGTCAGAACCCAACAACATATCCTAGGTGGTGAGCAGGGGGAGAGATGGGAACAGAAACCATATTAGAAACTCTTAAGTGTGTTTCAAGTATGAATGGGAAGAGCCAACAATATCCTCTTGCTTATCCTAACAGAGTCAACAAAGATGTCATAGAGAAGTTGGAACAATGGTGGAGCTGAGATCAGTGCTGCTTTAGAATTAATGCAGAAAACTCAAGTGAAGATAGTGTGTGTGTGTGTGTGTGTAACGAGTGCTAGATCAAGTGCATGCAGGAAGAAGGGTTGGACATTTGAGACGAAGCAAAACAGCACCTCACCTTTAGGTTGGTCCAGGACAGGATAGGCGTTAATTAGTGGTATCAAGGCCAATCAAGGATGCCCAACTTGAAGCCTATGATTTCTCCCCAATGGTTCTGTCAGAATGACAGAGCACCTGCTGCATCAAAAGCAGCACTCATATGCTCTTTGACCAGGGTAGCAAACCTTCCCAGGCCACAAGCTGCAGAAGAGGGGATCACTGTTTGTCAATCAACATCAACACTCCTACGGCTAGGGGATGGGAAACCTGTGGCCCTACAGCTCCCATAATCTGTGACCATTGAGCAAGGCTTGCTGGGGCTGATGAGAGTTGCGAGTCCAACAACATCTGGAGAGCCACATGTTTTCCATTTTTGGGCTAAATGCAAACTTTCTATCTGCCACTGGGAGAAGCATAGCTGGCTCTTTCAGATTCTTAAGATACACACAAAAATGGTTCATCATTGCTAAAGTATTGCCATGGGATACAGAGAGTTCCCTGCTAGGACATGACAGCTTGCATAAGAAGAGGTTTTATAATACCAGATGTGTTTATATACTGTTCCCCTGAGTCAATTCTCACTTTTGTACAGGGTGGATAAATAAACCAAATTTCTTTTTTAAAAATTCAGTTATGAGTTTGCTTTCAAAATAAATTGATCTTAAATGCAATCTGCACTTAATGCAAATATAAGAAGATGACCCACTTATGAGATGCTACTTTTATTAGTAAACTGGGGATAAATCATAATCATCAGTCATTACACATCCCAATAGGTCATGAATATATGGCTTGTTATCTGGACCAAGGACCGGCAAGTTAGCCCAGTGATGGATCACCATGTGAAATTTTACTCTTATTTCATGTCAAACTCCAATTAGCTCGGAGTCAGTAAATATTTATGATTAGCTCATTGCTAACCTTCTAGAAGAGGTCACATACCAGCAGTGGGAAGGGCCAGTGTGGGTGGGGCAACCCACTCTCATACACATATAACACACACTTCCATTCATACACATCACAACTTATCACACCACAAATACCCCCCCCATATTAGGCTTGAAAAAACATTTGAGTTTTCCCCAATTCTAATTGCGAGGAGGAAGGGGAGATCCTCACAGAGACTGCAGGGCATGACTATCATACGTCCTACCCCAGCTGAAAGATACACAAAGATCTCCCCACTCTGGAAGCAATTCAGCTTGAAAAACAGTCTCATTGCTCCAGGCACCTTACCAAGCCTAATTGCTGTGATGGAGGGTTGCAGGACAGTTGAGCATGTCCGCGAGGCTGTACTTGGGCAGCCTGTATCCCAATTTATAACCAAGCATCAGCCAAAAACCATTGACATTCACTTTCCATCTCATGGTCTGTCTCCACTAAGGACCACCTGTCCTTGTGTCTGAATGAGATTGATGTTTTGTGGTGGGGGGTGGGTAGGGCAGTTATATGCCCCACATGTGTTTATTTTCATTAAATACATTTACAGTGATGCAGTGCTATAACAGTGCTACAGTCATCCAGTTCTTCCCATTAACAAAGAGTAAATTTAATCTAAAAATAAGCTTTTTCTTTTTTCTTTTACACCACACTTAGGAAATGTATAGTGTACCATCTGAAAGTTCTAGGTCATTTTTTTATGGTAACAGGAACCTTGGTGTGATATTTTATTTAGACAGTATATAATAATAAATGGAGAATTTGGATTTTAATTGATTACTTGACATAGACTTTCTTCTTGGTAATTTAAATTGCTGATCTAAATTACTATGGTTTAAAACCATCCATCCTAGCCCCCCCCCCCCGAGACTATCACTAAATTCCAGGTCTGAGAAGTAGACAATTTCAACAGCCAGGGAAAGATCTAAGTCCAGAAATTGAAGGTCATACTTCAAGTACAATATTTACAGAAGGCAGCTACTGAGGCAACCCTCCCCAACCGTTGCAATATAAAGAATAAAAACTTTTGAATGTTTTTTTTTAAAAAAGAAATGAAGCAGATTTAAAAGAATTTGGTAATTATTTTAATTCAAAATGACCCAACGCAAAACCTTACATTACAAAAGGAAGAACAAAATATGTTACGATGCTGCTAACACAGAAAGAACTGCATGGAAGATAAGAATGGCGGGCAAAATGGTACATCATCCTTCTCACAGTGAAATTTGCAACAAACTGACCGTATTGAGTTAGACTGGGATTTCAGGTTTCATTAGCCCACCCTTCATTAAAACCTGACATAAAATCCACAACAAAGGTCTCCATCTCAGGCTCCGCTGAAAGAAACCGGAGCTTGCCACAGACAAGAACCACCAATTTGCTTCAAGTGTTCTTCTGTAGGCAACGTCCCCAGGGGACTATATTCTCAGTCACTTGAGGCTGGTGCAAACGAAATGCTGGCTCTCTGTAAGGTAAGCCATGATTTGTAAACATGGCTTTGCTTAAGGAATGTGGGTCCTTCTCACTCCTTCTCTATCAGGGATTATTTCCTTCTCATTGTCCAGTGTCAGCTTTAACTATGGTTGAAACATTGCACCTGCACTGTGGTTAATGCTAAAATAAGGTTGCCATCTTAACCAGGATCTGACACAGACAAGGGGAATCCTGGTTAGCACTGGTGCAGATATAGCATTAAACTGAATGGGGGTAGTGGAAGAGAGTTTGTGCTTAGAGAAGGAAAAACTTGTTCATGTAGCTGGCTTCTAATTTGCAAATCAACACTTGCAGGGAGCCACAGTTACTCCTACACTGGGCATCTTTGTGTGTATGAAGTACCAAACACCAACAAATACAAAATGCTGTGTCTTCATGCTGTCCCTATGAGGACAGATTGTTCCTAATATGAATAATGAAATAAGTAAAAAATGAAAAATGAAACAGAAGCCTTGGGAATTTACAAATATGGTCTCTAATATTGTAAATAGATTAGAAATATGGTAATTAAATAATCTAAAAAACAGACTCTTACTCTGCTGTACATTTATAAACAGAAATATTTACAAAACTCTGGTTTTGTTTTTAAAAGAATGAGGTTTGTGGTTTGCTAATGATCTTCATCTTGTCCATTTCTTTGGTGTGTTTGCCAATTTGTGTTTTGTTTTTTAAAAAAAGCTATATAAAAATGTTTAATATTAAAGAAGTGGGATAAATGCTCTTATCTTTTTTCCTTTTTTTTGGAATTTAAGCCAAAACATTTAATGGAAAAGCTTCCATCATTTTTTAGTGGTAAAACCAAAATACATCAACATCATTTCATTCTGATTCTCTTCTCAAAAACAAGTTATGTTTGCTCAAAGAGGTACAAATTTTTCAGGCTGTATAACCCCTAATTGAGTTGGGCTTGCATGGAGATATGCACAATGCACATTCTGCCCTTTGGCTCCAATTCAACATGGTGCATATGCTATGGAATCTCCTGTACATTAAAAAGAAAGATGACCAGCTACCGAGTTAATAAGTCAAAGGCTTGATTTTCTTAGGAACTGGGACCGAAGGTTGCCCTCCCCACTTTGCCTTCAGCTAGTCAAATGGCTTTACTGAAATAATGGATAACACAGTAGGGTTAAGGGAATTTTACTTTATGGCCTAAGATGTACTTCATTCAAAGTGTGTCAATTATTAAAACATTGGGGCAGGGGGAGAGACACGAAAACAAACCTCAAACAAATAAATAAATGGAATTATACATTTCATTAAATAGCACTTTTGTTATCAGCAATACATTTTATATATATTTTTTGAAGTCACAGCAGCAAGACAGAATAAAATTCACCTTACAATTGATCCCTGAACCAGTAAAGACTACTAGGCTGGTAAGAATGCACCATCACTTTAAGAAAGTCAACCAAACTGATCAAAGCCTGAATCTCCAGTAAACTGGACTGGGGTCTTAAGATACCAAAGAACATAAAAATTAGAAGAGATTGGGAGGCTTTTGTGAACATTTCCTTGAAGATCAAAACAGACGAGTTGCTCCTAGCTCCTTATCACAAGAAACAGGGACCTTGTTGTCCAGACTTGCAAAACCCTTGTATTCACTAAAGACCATCTGATGAAGTATACGTAGCTTGAATGCTGTTCCAATTAAGGGCAAACTAAATAGAATAGAATAGAATGATGTACTAGTTGGCCACTAAAATTCCATTTTTTAAAACAAACAACATACATTCCTCTGAAGTAGAATCTTGATAAGGGGGGGGGAGGTATGTGTGTTGGGAGGAAATACCTTGCACTTTAAGTCAGTGCTTGCTGAGCAAAAAGTTGTCATTTCCTTGTAATTGATTGACAGCAACAGGATTGATGCTTATGAGAATGGAAATTAATGCTGCAGTCATGTACCATCGATTACATAGCTCTAGTGATCCTAAATTACTGACTTCTGTTCCCCTTTAAGAAACAAGTGGTGGGAAAGTGATTGGAAACTGCAGAGAGAACTAATAATGTTCCCCAAGTGCAATCTATGTTGAATCTCAGATGGAATCCCAAAGCTCAGGATGCTAAAGCCACTGACATAGAGAGGATAACTTTTATAAACTCATTTCCTTTGCAATCTCAACTCCTATCAAACTGTAGGCTTTATCCGTAACCTGTGCAATAATTAAACGTGCCAGTTTCAGCCTAAAAAGCACAGGCTGGGTTCTTGCAGATTTAGATTTGTGCTCAGAAACTTATCATCTTCCGAGTGAGAAAGTCTCATTACAGTGGGGTTATATAGAGAATCTTCAAAATAAAAAAGGTCCAGGTGCTGTGGCTAAGTTTTCTATGGGTATGGCCAATTATTTATGCTTCAACATACTTATGGAACTAAATTGTTCACACAAGGTTCCCCTTTAGATCTGTGACCTACAGATTTATGGTAAATTTTACACAGATCTGCATGTCAGCAAAGGTATTTTGAGATGCTGTGTTTACACCACAGCCCATAAGAACAAATTAGGGTTTGGTGAATCAGCCCAAAGTCCTAATTAACATCAAGCAAGCTGAAAACACAACAGGTTTCAGGATATGGAGCCCTTTTAAAAATATGGAAACCCAACTGATAGGCCAGATTCTGGTTTTAAGAAGATTAACCTCTTGCATGGGGGTGAGGGGAGGAAGAAGTGAGCCACAACAGTCCAAACTAGATGCCTTTGAAATTTGGGAGGGGTAACAAAAATATCTATATATATATCCCAATAAGCAAGCAGCAATTCCAATAAGTAACGAACATCATATTGAGACCAGGGTAGGAATGTGTGTGAATCACATGTGTGATGGAGAAAATATAAATCGGGGGGGAAATTATTGCATATGAGAAACAGGATGCATCGGCTTTGAAATTAGATTAGTTTTCCGTTAATGTTTTTATAAAAAAGAAATACAGAGAGACCACAGAGGCATCTGAGCAGTGTAAAACCTAATTACAAACAGCAGCGAACATACTGGCATCAAAGGAAGGATAAGACATATGGACATCTGAACTACAATTATTATGTTAAAGATCCAACTTGGGGGGGTTTTAAGAAAAAGGAAGAAAAGAAAAAAACAATGAAGGTGGCAATGTTTCCAAAGAGCTATCGTGTTTATAGTAAACTCTGAACACCCTAGTTACAAGCCTGAGCCATGATTCTGAGAAAAGCACCTTATGGGTAGAAAATAGTGACCATATGGAAAACAGTCAATTGTCAGGACTCCTTATGAGGAATAAGCGGATACCCATATTGGTCCTTGGCACGGGAACAATGCTAGTGGGCTTAATCCAGTAAGCACTGCTGCTATGTAGATCCTACATTTCAGAGGGTCCTGCCTGGGATTCCCCATGGAACAGAGGCTATACAACAGTAGTGTGTTGTGGATTACTTCCTTAAGTCTCCTACTTTTACTTTGTTTAGCATTCACTCAGCCATCTCACAGTATTACACATGCTACATTGGGGTAGGGGAAGGATCCCTTTGAACAACTGACATTCTGTCTTCATTTCAAAGCTGCAAGTTTAAGTTTTTTAAAAATAAAAAAAATAAGATACTCACCCCTGTGGAGAGGGGTTGGGGAAACCAGACTACAATCGTAAAGTTGTATAGAGAGCTTGGATCTTGTAAACTTGGACCAAGAAATAATAAAAAAGTAAGACCTTCTAGCATTTGGTATAAAACACCCCCCTCCCAAAGAAATTGTATACCTGCCTTCTGACTTCTCGGGGAAAACAAAAAATCAGAAATTGCATAGGATATACGTTGTGCAAGGTGGCCAGCCTTTGAAAGGTATCTGGAATATAAACTAATCTTGCTTATCGTCCAACGTTTTTGCAAAAATGTCAGATATCGTCAAATTTGTGTTTTAAGTAGTCTTTCATAACCTTGGCAATTGGTAGTTCGTCAAGTAGTTTGAGGTTTTGAAGGCCTATACACTGGCGGATTTTAATTCGGCATAGATCTTGTAAGTTCCGTGGCTGCCCTGAAAAGAAGATAAAAAGAATATGCCATCATTAAAAGGTAATTGAAAGCTGAAAGCTGAAACAAACAAGCAGAAACTCTCACAAGCACTACAAAGCAGAACAGCTAAATGTCAGGTTTCAGCTAAACTATCCAAGTTAGAAACAATTAGCAGCAGGTCTCAAGCAGAAGTCTTTCCCAACCTTGCTACCCAATAGCCTTTTAAGGATGCCAGAATGAACCCTGAACCTTTTGCATGCCAACTATTACTATGCTCTAACACTCAGTTGCTCCCTTCCAGAGTTGCCCAAGAACAAATTTTAAGCTAACTGCAGAATGAGATGCACAGACATAAAAAAAGAAAGTATTGCCAACTCAAACTTAACCATATAGACATTTGCTTTAAACCACTAGTGCATGATTTTATATTCACATAAATTTATGGTATTTAAAGGCGAAACCTGAAAATCCCAGAAAGATTTCATGAATATTGCGGGGGGGGGGGGGAGAAGGAGAGAGAGAATGAGATTTTCTCCTTTTCTGGACATACTACTGTGATTGCTAACAGTTCAGGAAATTTTCAAACAGTATTCTCTCAATAGTGTTCAGACATTCACAACATTTGAATCGGATTGTCACATCAGCATTCACAAGTGTACATCGAAAGTTGAACATTGACTGTAGCCTATAGAAAAACATCTCACATCCAAATCTGCAACAGATCTCCTGAATAAAATGGAAGGGGGTTGGCAGACAATCCACACGTAGGGCAGAATTCCTTAAGAGCTGATTATTAAGCGTCTTGACATTTCCCCCTGATAAGCTGAAGAGCATTTCCTGGGAATGTGCTAACAATGGACATTTCCAGTGTTAAGCACCAGTTGCCACATCTATTGGCTCTTGGTGTCTAGAGAACTTATTCATTCTTGGTTGCATTTGAATGAAAAAGGGAGGGGAGGGGAGGATTATAGACCAACACCAGTGAACCTTCATTTGGCAAATGTAAAATGTTATTAGTAATCGGGCAAAAGCAATACAAGTGAAGAAGGCAACAAATCAAGCTCTACCTAATGATGATTAAGAGGTAATACTAAGTGCAGAACCTCTGCCAAGTTTGGAAAGATTAAAAGGGAGATTAGACATGACAATTAAAAGACTTCCAAAGCCAGCACATTCAGAAATACAATGGTATCAAAACTAACTCCATTAACCCTTCTCTGTCTGCTTCCAATGATGGCACATGTTTGAACCATCAAATTTAATGAAGGCTCTTATTAGTAAGTTTTATTCTAGAAGCATAGGCAGCAGCTGTCTGTTCCTTTGGTACAGGCAACAGTTGAAAAGCCTGATTTAAGCAAACACTTATAACCCACCCTATCCCAGGGGCTCAAGTTCAGTGAATGCAATACTACTTCAAAGAGACAGAAGCTGAGAACTGTCAAGCTGGGTACTCCGAAAACTGTAGCTGCTGTCAGGTGAGCCTGCCCACCTTTTCCAGGGGGGAGAGGGCAGCTAACAAGTTCCATTTCCAACACAGACCAGCCACAGCAACTCACTTCCAGGTGTGTATTTTGTACACCTGTATATGGCTGGAGGCCACCTCACCAGTACAAGTGACTTAGATCATCAAAAGGTGCGACCATTTCATAACACTGTTCAGCAAAATCTGAGAATTCTGACTATTTGGAACGTTAACCAATATTACCACGACCCTATTCGGAAATGCATGTCGAAAACATTACTGCATACTAAATTCCAATTTGATTTTGTGACTGTTATTTTCTCAACTAATAAGGATTTGGAATTTCAATGTTCTTTTTTATACTGGTTTGTTGCAATATAAATTATAGTATGTAAGGGATAGTGAAATATAGTATTTAGCTGGAAAATGTTTATAGTTTACAAACTGCCCAGCATTGATGCAACATTATGCACTTCATTTTCTACAATTTTCTTGTATACGGGAGATGCACAATATATATTATGCGAGATATGACTGAGCGGTATTGAAATATGATTATTTGAAAAAGAATTCTGAAACAAATTGATATGATAATGATTCTGTCTGTGGGATGGATGAAATGAAAGATTTACAGTTCAGATTATCCTGCTAATATATTGGGGAGTGAATGATTCAAAGTTGATTTGTGGATATGACTCCAAAAATTCCTGAGAAAATTAATTGGGTAAGAGATCCCAATATAGTCTCTTGAGGAAAGGGAAAAAAATATTTAATGAAGGAATTCAAACTTTCAGAAGATAAACACAAGAACTGAAAGAATATACTGAGAAACCTAAGAGTGTCAAAAAAGATTAAAAACATCAATGAATAAAGTACATGTTTATGTAAACAGCTTTAAAGAACTTGGTGATAAATTGGATAGTTTAGTTCAAAGAGAGAATGATTTTGGGGATATTGTTCCTCAAGTGCATTAGCAAAGAGCATTAGGATGTGCTCAAACTGAAAAATGGTTGAGATTAAAATATTTGATATATTCAATAATTTTAGAGTTTTAGATTTAAATAAGAGATCAGCTTATGATTTTATATGATTATGCATAACTGCAATGTAAATATACAGTGGAAATTCCATATGTTCCTTTCAATGTGCCCAATTCAACATATGAGTCCTCATTCCAAAGTTCTCCCCTCATGAGGCATAATGGGCAGCTATCATGAGCAGGGCCTTTTCCAAACTGGCACCCACCATGTGGAACATCCTATCAAGTGCGATCTGTCAGACTCCAATACTTTGATTTTATGTGGTTGGTTAAAATATGGAACTTTAGGAGAGCATTTGGGCTTAACACATAGGAAACTGCCTGATGCAGAGACAGACCTCCAGCCCATCAAGTTCAGTACAGTATTGTCTACACTGACCAGCAGCTGTTCTCCAGGGTTTCAGACTAGGAACATTCTGAGTCCAATCTCAAGATGCCAAGGATTGAACGAAAGACTTTCCATATGTAAAAGAGATGCTCTTCCTCTGAGCTATAGCCCTTACCAAATACTTGTCTTACAAAATTGCTGCTTTCCCCCTTATAACTGTGGTTTTATGAATTACTTTCCTTGATTAACACTGTTCCTAAATTTCTTCCATTTCAGAAATTATTTAAAATGCTGGGCTGTCATCTTTTTGTATATTGTTTGATGTTCTATTATGTAAGCTACTTTTGAAGTTTGGGCTTTTTTAAAAAAGTTACTTAAATAAATAAAATAAACTCGTAAATTGAGAGATGACTAAATCAGAAATATTTCAATTTATCAGCTGTAAAGTGAAAGTAGCAACTGTAATTCTTAGTTACAACGGACAAAGCATTTATCAGAAGGAGAAATAAAATTTTACCGGATTTTCAGTCAGCTTTATTAAATAGAAGTAGAGTATTTAGATTTTTGGACAGATACACTTTGGATTATGTTTGCAATAAATGGGTCGTATTTAAATTGATAGTATCTCTCAAGAAGGTAATATGTAATGTAGAAGCAAGTAATGGCACTAAAACAATTATATCTTTTCGAGGTACTACATGTATATTAAGAGATTTGGTTTTTTTCATAAATTCAAATTAATATTTATGTTGGTTAGTTTAATTTTTTTTATATATAGATGATGCCCCAGTAGCATTATAACTGGATGCTTGTAAATACAGTAGTCAGATGGAAGACTGTATGTGAAAATTAGATAAGCTTTTATTACTAGATAAGAAACTGTTAGAACAAAACAAGCCACAGAAAATCAAATCTCTTAATATACATTTAGTACCTCGAAAAGATATAATTATTTTAGTTAATGCCATCACTTGCTTCTACCATTACATATTACCCTCTGAGATACTATCAATTTAAATGCGACCCATTCATTACAAACATAATCCAAAGCGTATCTGTCAAAAATCTAAATACCCTAAAAAGCTAGATTAAAAACTATGGCAAAATATTTGTAATGGGGTTTATTCAGAAGGGGCAGGAGGGGGGAAAGGAGGAAAGATCTGGGATTGCACTGGTTATACTGTATTACATAAGCTTTGTAAAAGGTATGTGTGTTTGCCACATTTTTCAATGTGTTATAGTAAGTGCTATGCTGAACCTGACCAGCTTTTGTGAAGTTCTTCACCTGCATTTTCTCCCTCTTTTGTGAGTATGTGGTGAAATTCTTCACTACTGTGGGACTGGTTTCATAGCCATATTCCAAATTCTATAATGTTAAAACTTAATTTTATTTGTGATTCTGAGAATCAAATTTGTGAAACTCCATTTGATAAAAAATAGATTTAATGACCTTCTGGGAATATAAGTTTAGATATGTTGTAAGCCATTATTCATCATTTTTGGTATGATCTCGCAATTGTTTTGTTAGCCTTTTCCAGTGTATTAATGTTTATTCCTAATGTTATGCAATTTTAATTTTAGCTAAAGGAAACAAAAAAGTAAGACAGAAAACACTGTGATCTAAAGATTTGTTTTGGAAACTAAGGCGGGGAAAGGGAACTGAAATGCTGATGCAATCGCTAACAGTCTCCTAATTTATTTATTTCTCCCATCTTTCACTGGGCAAGGTGTTTCCTCCATCCCTAACCCCATTTGGGGGAAGAGGCTAGGGCTCCATCCTCAAGGAGGAAGAGGGACCAATTTGTGAATTGTCGTATCTGGCTGTAGCAGGGCGAGCCTGTGGTGAATCCCCTCCTCTGGGTGAGGAGGGTGAACCATTTATTTGGGATCTTGATGGTCCACCCCCATGGCAATTATGGGGATGGAGAATTTGTGGCTACCCTCTGGGGTAAGTCGTCTCCTTGTACTGCTGTTGATATGTTCTACATATGAGTTCCGGCAAAACTGGATGGTGTCTGACAAACGCAAAATAAAATCTCAAGAGAGGGAACAGTGACTGAGAAATCTAATTAAATTACTTTCCATTCATACAAATATTTGTTTCTACTCACCTCCCCACAAGTTAACTCCTCTCTTAAGACTCTTCCCAAGGAAGCCCAATTCTCTATACAAACATTACTTCCATGTGAGAAGTGTGTGAAGTCTTTGAATTTACATTCTCCCAGAATACAGGAGTACCTGTGTCAAATTAGCTGTGTTTATATGCCATGGGAACCCACAGCCAACTCTTTCATGACAGTGTATATATATGACGAAGCAGTTGGAGTTTCATGAGTGAGGTCACATCCGGGTAGAAAATAGTCTCTGCAAATTTCTGTGGTAATTAATAAAACTGCCTTGATGTAGTGGTCAGTGACAGGCTATAACCAGGGAGATTCAGCTTCAATTCCCAGCTCAACCTACCTCATATGGCGGCTGTGTGGTTGAAGGGAAAGGGAGGAACCTGGTGCATGACCCCAAATTTGTTGGAGGAAGAACAGAACATAAAAAATGAAATATAGTAGATTCATACTTCTAGACCTGATCATTAGACAATATACTGGAGAACATATTGCACATATTATATATCCAATAGAAGTTGAACAACAAGCGTAGAAATTTCTTTCCTGAAAGCACTGGGACTCCAATCTGAGCACTGCTTTCTTTATGCATGTAATGGGGCCACAATGCACAGCTGCACAGCTAGCCTTATATTACAAAGGCTTAAGAAAACATGAATTTGTGCTAAAAATGACCTTATGAGTCACCCCTCAGCCTGCATATTCACTCATCAGAGATAAAACCAAGAGATTCCAGAACACAGAAATCAACAGTGTTGTGATTTTTCCATTAAGTGGTTTTGATATTATTCTGCATTCTTTATAAATGAAATAAAAGAATGAGTTACAACCATAAGCTTCACTTGACTTTAAAAGTAAGTTTGCATATTATGTTACCACAAGAAGCATTTTTAAAATAATCTTAATGGCAGCCACCTTTGAACATTTTTCTGTTGTGGGAAAGGACAGTGAGAGTTGAAACCTCAGCAATTTAAGACCTGCTTAGGGGAACCCTTTAGAAACGTTAACTTCTCCTGCTGTGTTAACCAAATCTGGCCATTCTCCAGAAAGAAGCTGATTCCTACGAGTGAACAGTCTAACAGGTATATGTTAACAGTGTATTTTCTAGCATATTTCATCTGACAGCAAGCACAGACATGTTATCATTTGAAGTATCAGGGGATGGGTGGGTTGTTTGTTGTTTTAATGAAGCAGATACGGCAATGGGAAAGTTAAAAAAAACAAACCCAATGACAAAAAACTCCATCACAAACAGGAAGGCAGGCACAGGACTAAGACAACAGCCCAAAGACCTAAATATTTTAATTAGAGTCTACAATTCAGCCATTAATAAGTTCGTAGTGCCTTTGAGATTCAGTTACCTAGCACCCTTAATATTATCCTTATACTTGTAATATATGGCAATTTGTAGTCTACAGAAGTTACTAGACCACAAAGTTTCTTATAGAAGCAGACATATCTTTTTTTTAAAAGACCCAAAAGCTCCCATCCTTAACAACTTTTTGTAACATTTTCCAGCCTGGCCTAAATACACATTTTTTTGTTCACCACAGGCAACGAAACCTGCTGTGATTTTCAAGCCTATCTGGCAGCTAGATTTTCAAAGTAGTCATCATATTGTTGTAAGCGAACACCTGCCCTGCTCTGAAAATCCATTCCCATACTAGGGACATGGAATACTTTTCAAAATCTTGTTTCTAGCAGCCTGAAAAGGGGGGACGGGACAACTTCTAAGTTGTGGAAAACTGATACCAAGCAGTATTGTATTTAAAGCATTTAAAGTTACTTTTTCCAAATGCTGAACTGCAGCAATCAAAAAATGAAATACGTACGATACCAAACCTCCAAGATATATTAAAATATAAATAGCTATAAGCTATAAGGTCCTGCTCCCCCATGCTGCTGGCCTGATTTGATGCACTGATAGATTAGTGAGCAGGGCCTATTGACATACCATCACAACTTTAGTCATTCTAGGCTTTTCAATAGCACACAAGTCGTTCCCCAGATCAGCAACAGTCCCATTACAGGATCACAAGAGCAGCAACTGACCTGCAAACTAGACCAGAAGCACAAAATTTGGTTTTCTGTCTGCGGTCTATATGAGGAATAAAATCATCATTGTCAAAAGATAAACTGGTCTAAAATTAAAATACGAATGAATCAAGAGTATCAAATCAGAGCAATTATGTACTTTCATATGCTGGTATATTTCTCCTTCTCTAGTTTTCCTTGATTGATTGCTGATTGGTGAAATCATTTTAGTTGTGCAAGAGTGTCAATTTAAAAAAATAATAATAATTGCTCTACTTGCCCAAAAAAATCTACCTCCTGTAGCTTGCTTTAGATTCTTGTGGCCAATGATATAACAGATCTTTATAAGAGAAAAAAATTCTCTCTCCCAGAAGAGTTACCTCAATGGGAGAAAGCTAGTGTTTAACCCTCCATTTCAAATGCATACCAAAGCCTGGTTTTAAATGATAGTTTGAGACCAGAAACAATGAGGTTCTTTCTCCAGTATAACATTTCTTATACTTAGCATAGATTAAAAAGAACTTTCCATCACTGCAAAATTTTGCACTGATCATTTGGATGCCCACAAAGACCCAACGTTTCCACTGAAGGCAAAGAAGTGCTTTGTCTTTTTGTTTTCGTCCCCCCCCCACAAAAAAGTAACAATCTAAAATGCAATATAATTCCACATAGCTGGAAAAGAGCAGACTCCCCCCCTCTACCCACCACTATTCTTCTTTCAAAAAATGTTTTAATTGGTTTCTCAAAAGGAATGTGAGATCATAGCTCCCCCCCACCCATAAGAAACATTTCCCTTCCCCGCCCCACACCCACAAAGCACAGAATCTATGGAGAACATTATTTCAAATGTGAGTTAGATATATGCCATGTTTTGTCTAGCTAGTATAGGTACTCATTAATTTCGTTAATAATAAATTTCAAGGTAGCAATGAACTATATTTGATGTTACCATCTACTGTGTAAAAGGCTCCAAAACAGTAATATTAAGCCAAAAAAAGGGGGGGATAGGTGTGAAATTAAAGTTAAACTGATTTATATCTGCTTCAAAAATACATACAACAACCAAAACTTCTTTCATTAGATAATTCAGGTGAAATCTGCAAGTTAAAACGCCATCATAAATGGGCACCAGTCCCAGAAAGCTGTTTTAAGGAAAAGGAAATTGTCATTATTTTGATTGCCTCTGTGATTTATAACAAGTGGAGAGTGAGGTAAAAGAAGCAATTCACACCCCTACAAAATGCACTGTTGCCTTATAGCAGTCAAATGACCTATTGCTATTTTTGGTTTCGAAGTAGTGTTGCTTCCACTCTCCCCACTTCATGATTTTAACAGAGTGCACATTACAATCAAATACTAAAAATACAGTTTGATGATCATTTAAAGCCTGAGACATTCACATGCAGGGTTCCTATAGCTTCATGTGCAGTCTTGCATCTGCACTGGAATAAACTTCAATGGTTTTTATTTATGGAACTGCTTTTAAATGTCTGTTCTATTTTTATATATGGAATTGTTTGTAATTGTTTACACTTTTGTTTATGGCTGTAACTATTTTGTTTTATAATTGTATATATTATTGTTGTAACTCGCCCTGGGAACTTGCAGTAAAGGGCGGGTAAGAAATTGAATAACTGCCTACCCATTTATATTTATGTTAAATCTGCTTGCAAAACTGAAGGGATAACTACCACTCACCCATTCATTGTTTGGTGACCTGAAAATGCTGCAATTAAACTCCAGCTCTTTTAAAAGCCTCAAGATACAGGTTCATAACACCTTTTCGGTATACAGACTGATAATACTGTTGCCTAACACAGCGGCAGGCAACAGCAACTGTATGCAGATTCAATAGGAATGTAAGAAATCCACCCCAACCCCAGCATCAGTAAAAGTAGAATATAAAAGTGGTTGAAACTAAACTCCAAAATCCTGAGATAACAGCCGTTTGTCGCAAGTTCTCTTTTTTTGCTGAAAGCTTATTTCACTTTGTAGATCAAGCCCAATAGAAGTCCGGCTCATGCTCATGGTGTTCAAACTTGCTGCACACAGTGTGCAATTATACATGGTGGTACACTTACAAATGCATTATTTAAATCAGCAAGACTTCAGCATATGTTCTAGCTTAGCTCCATTTACAATTAGTACACTGGATATTTCACTTTTATACTGTATTGCAATGCCCAAAGCCAGCCCAACCTCCCTGAAACAGAGTACTTTGGGGGGGTTTGAATAAAGGGATTGTTGGGGATAAACACACAAAACATACGGCAATATCAAAGCACCTACCTGAACAAAAAGCCCAGTTATGTTCTTGAGGCAAACATGCATGCTTTGAAAATGTGCTTGGAATATGATAGCCAGGGAGTTTGCTTTGACTAACAGTCACCCACCTCAGATGCTACATAACCCTTTGAAAGTTTAGCCTCCTATTTTCCATGCCCAAAAGAACCTAGGATGTCTCTTCTCTGAAAGAGTCTGATCCATCTCCAACATACATAAAAGCCTGCCCCCGTCTCATAAAACACTATTTATTTTAAAACTGGCATTTGACTATCAGCTGCCTAACAAGGGGAGATTAGTACTGCATGAAGAGTCTACAATATCACATGCACTATAACATTAGTTCCATAAAAACAACATCTCTGCAAGAGGATGAACTAAGCCATCAGCTACAACCTGACTTGGAAAGCAGAGGAAGTTTACAACCATTAATTGAAGTAAAGGATTTTAAAACTTCGTATTAAGTTATAGAATATTTTCCTACACATTGAAAGATGCTGATGCAGGAAAATTGCCCCATTGACCACAACTACATTCCATGAAGTTCTCAATTTCAAAGGATTCAAATTACGTAGGGGTGGAAGCCACTGCACGACTTAAAAACACCGAACACACTTTTCCAAATTTTGGCAAAGAAAATTTAGATTCATTTCAGTTGTAGGTGTCTAAAGAAAGGGGGATCTAAAAGGCTTTCAAATTACTTTTCAATCCACAAATCTTTCAATTTAACAAAGGGAGTACAGTAGTATAAAAGATACAAAATGTAATTAAATAATCTCCCTTGAGAAGACTAACTTGTTTAAGTGTCCTCTCTGATTATGATTATCAAGGAAACCACATTCCAAGCATCCAGCCTTAAAGCTGCCTGGCCCCCTTCGATCAATGGAAGCTCCTTAGAGCAGTAATGTGCCTTTTGCTTAGACTACTGCAACACAGTAATAAACCTCGTAACTACAGCTTTATACTTTGTTGCCACAAACAGTTATTACCACCTAGTCAAACTGTCAAAGCCAACCTAGAGTGAAATGGGCAGAGGGATGCATTCAGACACTATCACATAATATAAAATACAGCGCTACCATCATGGCTACAGCTGACAAAGACCTTTTCACGTTGGGGCTTGGTGTGTATCAACATTGAAGAGCCTTCTCTCAAGCTGAAAGTATTTGCTTTCCACACATTGGAGGTTTTCGCTTAAGGAAGTGCTGCAACTCAACTAACCACTCCCTTTACAAAAATAAGAATGAGTTTGCACCTTGGCTTTTCATAAGCCTGTCGCAAGTTTGCCAAAAAAGCTGGAAGTGGCTCAATCCACTTACTAATGGACACTTCCTGTACTGACTTTTTGGGATGGGAGTACTCTCCCTGCGGTCTTGACTTAGTTAGCTAAAGTAAAATACAAACTTGTCAAATGGCATCCCAGAGGCAGAGGCAAATGCAGTAAATCTTGGGAATAAGGCCTAAATCAGGGGCAAGGAACCATTTTCATCCCAAGGGCTGCATGGTGAACGGGACCAAAGGCAAGAGTGGGCCAAGCAATGGATGTGACTTTCCTTTGTACAGTTGCCTACATTGCAGGCATGCTAAAGTCAGCACACATGCACAACCCTTTCCACCCTTTATCCAGGAAGCAAGAGGCATTACCACAGTTCAAGGTCACATTCCTGCCAAGTCAAAAGCATTTAAGGAGGGTATGCCATAGGACCAACGTGGCCAAGAGAGGCCCAAGGCCATCCCCAAGGATCACTGGGTGTGCTACACATGGATGCACTGGGAAAGAGAAAGAGAAAGAGAAAAACAACAGGTGTAGGGAGGAGGCCAGTGTGGCTGCTTATTCAATGCTTAAGTATTCAAAGGATTGTACAAGGGTAGTGCTGAAGGTATGCCAAGCAGAACGTGAGCAAAGCAAGCCTTAGAAGGGATAGGCTCAGAAGAAAATCAGCACAGAGATCTTTCAGTTCAGCCATTCCACAAATCTTAGCCAGTGCTAGTGTGGCGTTACATTTTGATGAAGAAGTCATACAACCAAAATCAAGAGAATACATGCCTACAGCACTGAACATGTTTAAAAGGTTAAATGATTATGACAATAGAAGGGACGTGATGAAAAGAAAAAGACAGTATAGGATCCATGTACAATCCATGAAGGACACTGAAAAAGATCAAAATTACACTGTAGGGTTAAGGAGACCGAGAAGTTTTTAAAAAGAGACATTGATAGGAACAGTGCTACTAAAAATTACTTAACTATAGTGGTGAAGGGCAATCCAACATACCTTAGTCGGAAGTCAGTTCGACGGAGTCTATTGGAGCAAAATTCAATCTAGGTGTTTAGGACTGCAGCCTTAATGTTCAAAAATCTGAACATATGCAAAGTTAAGCACAATTTAAAAAAAAACGTTTAAGTGTTCAAGAAAAAAACCAATCCCAAATTCCCACATGACACACAGAGGAGGGTGCTAAGCAGGAAGTTGCTAGGGTAGGAGGAGAGTAAGCTGGAAGAAAAACTCTGCAGAGAAAGTGCCTGGATACAAAGTAACTAGGATATGAATGCATTGTTATATGCAAAGAAAACTGGGTGAAGGAAAAATGAAGGAAAACTACAAGTCCAGGAAAACACTGACAATGCAAATGGTAGTAACCTGTCTATTTGTTTTAAAGGAAAGGATTAGTTTTCTGTGACAATTTTTTTAAAAATAAGGAAATGCTTTAAAGATCTGCGTTGTTGTTGTTGTTTTTTAAATGATGATAAATTAATGGTTTCTGTAAACTAGAGAGAATAGAAATTGGTATAGCGACGTGAGGGAGAATGAACAAAAGCCCAAACTTCATTTATATAATGCTGATGCAAAGTTTAGTATTACACCTGTTACTAAACCTGTATGTTAAAATTAATCCCTCTGTAATTTCAAAGGAAGTACAAATTCAGTGAGCAGATAATTTACATACCTATGGCATGCCTCCTCGAGCTTATTCAGCAATCAAACCCCATACACATACCACACACTTCTTGAATGTAGGAGCCTCAGATACAGCTGAGTTAGTCTTACCCACATCTCAGCAATAACTAGAGATAAGACAAGTGATTGCTACTAAACAGAATTGGAACTATGGGTTGTTACACGCTACCTACATTTGACAAGTTCCACCTACGGTGAGATATCATTATCATACAGAGAACACGTAACAGGCTGATTGTTACAATATGGTTTTGTCACAAGAACAACTCTGGCTCTGCTCTATTCTGTATACTCTAGATTTTACTTCAAAAGTAAGCCTGCAGCTTGAGTGGTTACGTTCTGGGGATCATGCCTAAAGCCAAAATCACATATAGGCAAAACACACCAGATTCAATGGCAGGTGGGATTACCAAAGTCATTTTCCTCGAAACTCTACTCCTTCTTAATTTTTTTGCCATGCATATCAAGCTGAATGTGCACAAGTTAAATGTGCATAAGTTGGGGGCTTAGTGACAAAGGAAAACAGTACAGATTAACCATGTCAACACTGCATCATAAGCATAAACCAAGAAGAAATATTGTGTCAGGCAACTGCTGGAAAAAGAATTGGTTTGGTAAAGTTTGATCACCAAAGAAGAAGAGAAGAAGACTGATGGTGAAAATAATACTTAGTGGTAAGTAGTATCAACCACGAATTGCTTAGATCTATAATTTAAGAACCAACATACACATGTTAATATCACTGTGAGGTCCAAAGGATGTCAACACAATAACCAGGCTCATTTCGCAGTCCCAAGGGATAAATAATTCAGTATCATCTCCCATTCTAATGAAGAACAAAGAAAAGTGAAAAATAATTTATGAGCAAGGGGCAGTTTTTGAACATTCCTTTGTAAACCAGAGAAAGACCTTGGAAAAATGTATTTTACACTTCTCAGCCTTCATTCTCTGTTACCTTCCTGCCACATGCAGAACTGTTGATTGACTAGGACTGACAAAAAAATTTCAGGATTTGAATCCAAGTTAGTTCAGGAGGAATGTATACAAGTTGAAGTAAAAGCATGATTCTGAAGGGGAAAATAGTGGTTATTCTCTGGGCCTGCCTAAACTTTCAAGTAATAACCAGCTAAGTAGGAAACTCATTTTTCCACCAACTTCCCCCAAAGACCATTGGAGGACTTTGATTAAAGATTTCCAGTATACATACTTGTTACTTCCTGTAGGAAATCCAAACAAGGTCGGCTACTTCCAGAAATACTTATTGAAACTGCCAGCGGAGTCTGTCCTTCATAGTTCTTTGTATTAGTGTCTGCACCATAGTTGTATAACATCTGTGCACAGAGTACATCATCCCTAAGAGCAGACAAGTGCAATGGCGTCTGCCCGTCTTCTAAGCGCCCCAAGTTTGTATCAGCCCCTCTCTGAAGGAACATCCGGCAATAAGAATGATTGCTTTTGATCACAGCATAGCGCAACAGGAAGCCGTTCTGAATGTCAATGTTGGCATTGTGATCTAGGAGTATTTTGACACAGCTGGACCTTTCGCGGATAATAGCCAGTTGAAGTGGTGTAGTACCTTTGTCACTGAGTGGATCAACCTCAGCCTTGAATTCCAGCAGGAGACGGACAAACGAGTCTCTGCCGTAGTGAGCAGCCACATGCAGAGGAGTCCAGCCATCATTACTTTTTGCATTAATGATATCAACGCGGTAGTCTGATTCCAGCATTAGGCGTGCAATCCGAGCTCGGCCGTGCATAGCTGCGTAATGTAGAGCAGTGAAGCCTCCAATTAAGTCTTTCACTGTGGGATCAGCTAAAGGTAAACAAAATTGCAATGGGTTAGCTATTATCAGGAGAACACAAAAAGGCATCTGAATTTTTTTCTATACATTGTTACAATTCTTGGGAAGGTGTCCTACAAAATCATCTTACCCAACCATCTTGCAATTGATAATAATTAGTTCTTATATTATGCTGTAAGCTGTTCATTTTATTTACTTACCTTAATAAAAGCTAGCTAGATGACATAGATAGATAGATAGATAGATAGATAGATAGATAGATAGATAGATAGATAGATAGATAGACAGACAGAGAGAAAGATCTAAAAAGTTAGGGGAAGAGCTAGTCTTTCTCTTTCACTTTCACCAATTGAAAATATGTAAAATTTACCACATTAAACAAAAACCAAACAACACACCACAATATAAAAAAGAGAAAAAAAGAATTTAATTGTTTCAACTGTAATTGTTGAAACTTTAATAAATATTATTTTTTAAAAAAAAGAAAATATGTAAAATTTTACTTTATGGCTTTCTAGTCTTAGCTGATCCAAACAATTTGATAATATTGGCACACAACTGTTGTCTGTATGCAATTTTCCAATTCAGTAGTAACCCTCAAAATACAAGTTGCTTTATAACTTCAGAGAATTTAAGATGTGGTTTGGCAGAGCCAGGGCAGAGGCTGTTGAATAAATAATAATAAATAATAAACCAAAATCTCAGGTGCAGGCTGTATTTTGGAACATGGGTCTATTTGAAAAAGTGAATTTTATTTTTATTTATTCAATTTCTATACCACCCTTCACCCAAGGATCACTGGATGGTTTACAGTAAGAACACACAAAAATACACAACGTAGTAGCAAACGGGTGAACTCACATTCCTTTTGAACAGACTCAACATTATTGCATATTAGCCTGGTTCACGCATAATGCTGAACAGCAGCTTGTTTAGCCAAAGTGTGGCTCGTTAAGACATCTGAATGCAGCTCAGCAGACTAACCATGATTTGTTGTCTGGCAACATGATACAATGCAAAGTCATGGCTTGTTTTAACCACAGGTGCTAGTTGATACCTTTCTTGAAAAAGTCTTTGCTCCTAACTCTGCCTGGCAGCAGGCTCCTTTTCCAGCCTAACTCCTCCATGGCAAGTTCCCCCCCCCACAAGCCAAACCAGGAAAGGACGAAGATGGGGGGAAATGTAAAAGCTACTGCTCTGCTGTCTAACTATTATGACAGGGCTGCACCAACTAACTGATACTTCGCTACTCTAATTGCTAAACCTACTTACAGTAGAACAATGAACACTTCAGCGGAAGGAAAACACTGATCTTCCACACTATACACTTTATTTTGTTTTTATAAGGGAAGTATGTGCTTTCAGAAAAGGTGTTAATATGCATGCATCATTTTAATCAGGTCTTTTTAATTGTTTTTAGTGCTGTTGTGATTTATGTTTTTAATGGGAACACAGGAAACTGCCTCATACAGAGCAACTATCCATCCAGCTCATGCAACAGCTCAAATTAGAAGTAGATTCACTGAAATTCATATTTGCTTGAAATATGAATTAACGGATGCAGAGTTCTTGTAGTAAGCTTCATCTCAATTCACCTCCTCAGTTTCCACATCTTGGTCAAAAACAAACCTAAACCCAACTGCTCAAGGTATTTCTATGCATCAAAGCTCCTTCAACTCTAAAATGTCATGCTTGTTTCTGTGTTCTGTGTTTTGTTTTGCGTTGTGCTTCTTGGTCTTAAAAAGAAGCATGTGAAGTAACATCTGCTGGCCCAAGATGCAGATGTATTGTGGTCTGGCAAGATGAGCTTCTATTTTTTTGCGGTGTGTGTGTGTGTGTGTGTGTGTGTGTGTGTGCGCGCACACACAATGCTGTATAAGGTAAAGAAAGAATGCCCTCTGTGGTTCACAGCATTTCCAAAGTATGTCAGCTACATGTTATTTCAGATCATCTTGATAAAAGCATTTTCTATAAAATGAAAATAATCTGGGTTTGCCATTTCACAAAATTAAGGTTTTTCAGGCATGTAAACATCCAGCCATAGGAGAAAGAAAATAAGGTAACAAATAAAAAACAATACCACAGATTTCCCTCTGTCCCCAGAAATCTGGATTCATTCTTTAAAGACCCACCAGTGTAGAGTTGATATTCCAACACAACACACATATCCCCCCCCCCACAACCTTTCTAAGAGTAGTTTTGCTTATACATACACTGGCATTATCTGCATACAAGATTGAGATAAGATATTTGCAAGGACAGTTTAAAACATTGGCCTGGCTAAAATACAACTTTAAACCACTTTAAAAACTAAGATTCAGTGCAAACTTGTGCACACTGTCCAAACACCTCTGCTTTGCTTCTCCCCTGCTCCTAACTCTGCTACACTTAAGAAGGAAACAAGCCAGAGGCTAACTACAGGCAACCCATCATTTATGTACATTCAATATGTGTGTGTCACCATACATATGTGCATCACGCCATACCTGGGAGTGAATTATAAAAATCGCTAAAACAGCCTCAGAAGAGGCACAAAACAGTCAGAAAAGGAGCAGAAACAGCACCTAGCAATCCCACAGGCCTTTGTACTTGCAGTCCCAAGAGCCCTTGCACCTACCAGTGAGGCCTGTGGAGAGTTGGAGTTTGAGAAAGGAGGTTGGAAGAGGGCAATTGTGTTGGGAGTTTTGGAGGAGTTTTTTAAGGCTGTTCTTTGATATGGCACCTAAACACAGCATCGCCAACGCTGGAGGAGAAATTGGAAGTGCTGGACTGTTTCTAGAGTGGCATGAGTGTGTGTGCTGTGGCACGCAAGTTTGGTAGGAATGAATCCAGAATATGTGCCATTAAGGTACAGGAGAAAATAATGATGGATAATAATAATTTATTTATACCCCGGCCATCTGGCATCAGGGGCAGCAAGTGCATGTACACATGCAACTGCCCTAGTCCCCAACTACATGCTACGTAGTCCCCAGCTACATGCCCAGTGTTAGAAACAGATATGAAAGCTAGGAGTTAAATGGCAACTTAAACCTAGGTTATGGGTGCAGCGACAGAATGTCTAGGTGTGCTTTTTTTAATCACAAGAATACAAAGCTGAAAATGAATGAACTGCAGCTAAAATATTATGTTCGTTTTTCACATGGTCTAGTCCTTCCCCCGCTCACCCCCCTAATATTCTTAAGAGGGTCTCTTCTCCAGTCTTCAGAGAGTAGCTGGAAGTGGGGTGGAAGAAAAAGGTCCTCCTTTCCTTTCACTTTGAAGTTCTAATCTGAAAACTTAGGCGCAGGACTGCACCCAGAGCTCAGAAACTGCTCGCGCTAATTAAATTACCAGTCACAAAATGTGCCGAGAACAATAGGAGTTTCAAACACTGAGGCCCTGGTGAAGGCACATGAGGCACTGAACCTGTGTCTAGAGGACATAAACTGCTAGTGTATCCCCATTAATGGCAGCACCTTGCACAAGAAGACTCTCAGGCTGCATGTGCGCTTCAAGCAGCCTGCAAAGGAGTTCTGAGCTAGCTGCGGTTGGCTGGACCACTTCAAATGACATTTTAATTTAAAGAATATTGGCACCCATATTGAAGTTGCATTTGTGGACCAGGAGGCTGCCCAAACGTGCGCGGACCAGCTGAAGAGACAAAAGTGCCAGCTGCCCACCCCCATGTTCTTTTGCAATACACCATCAGCCCCACCAAGTGAATCTGACCTACAACCAAGCACTTGGGGATACCAGTCTACACTGCTCATCATTGTTTGCAAATCGTCCTCCTCCAGCGATGAGGAAGACTGAGTGCCACCATTTCTAGCCGTCTGGTAGGACAACTGGTTTTTAAAGGGTTTCCAGAGCTTTAGAGGGTGTTTGCAGGCTTTTCCAATGGGTGCTTCCATTATACATGACTTCCCGTATGCGCACGGTGCCTCAGAACGTAACCCCTGCATAAATGGGGGGTTTCCTGTATAGGTTAAGTGCAGACCAGTGCTGATGGTTTGTTTCTCTCAAGACAAACAGAGGAAGCAAAGGAGGAAAAAATGAGGTGAAAAAACAGGGGTAAATACTGTGGTGGCCGGGAAATGAATTAAGAAGTTTTCACCAAGTGCTTTCCCAAGGGTGTAGCAAGCCTGAGGTCAGCCCAGCTGCTCCAAACCTTAATCTCATGTTCTTCCTGCATGTCCCTGAAGTTCTGTTCAAGCATAGTTTTTTTGGTTGGCTTTACTGTGAAGCTTCCAATAAAAAAATATATTTTTCTACCCAATCATCTAACAGGGCTCTAGAACTTTAGGGTAGGGCTGCCATACGTCCGGAATTTCCTGGACATAGGCGGGATTCGGCAGTTGGAAACAGTGGCCAGGTGAAAATATGGCAACCCTACTTTAGGGCAACACTGTTAGCGTAACTATCTTGCTCTGTTATTATCTTGTGCAGGTGTTAAACCAAGTAGTTTTAAGACTAGCTCTTAACACAAACAAAAAACCACTCTGCCCAACGAACAATTCCAGAAAGTCTGTAAGTACTCAGTAGCTACTGGAAGGAATAGAAGAAGCCAATCTATTTAAATTAGACTATTTCTGATAAAGCATCTGCATGACAACTTAAAAACTCATGCTAACAGACAGTATTATAACAAGTGATGCTGCTATAATCCTATTTAGGTTATAAATAATATAAATTATTACGTCAGCTTTTCAAAATCTAATATTAAATACTACTGCATGCTCATTGTCAGCACACTGTTATGAGTACAGTGATTTTGAAACTTTCACTGGAAGACAGTGTTTGCCCACCACTACTGATCTTTCCTCTGCAATTTACAGCCAAGGGGGAATGAGGCAGCCACCCTAGAACATGCTACAAAATGCTCTGTAATGTCCAAGAGCTGTATCACAGATATCACTGTCTACAGGATTCCCTTCATAAAGTCTAAAAACCACTTTAACATACTACTGCCTACCAGCTGTCAAAGTATGGCTAATGTCAAATAATTTTTAGGAACTATCAAATACAGCTAATATAAACTGGCAGATATCGAATAGTGAAATAAAAAAAATTTGGATATCGAAGCTATGAAATATTCTGATGAATATTTGCATACAGGTGGAGATTATTAGACATCAAGACTCACACAGTAATTTTTGGGAGTAAATTCATTGCAGTTCTAAATCTGTTTTGCAAACACTTGTACTGCCATCTTCTGGCCACACTTACCACAGGAAAGATAAAAAACGGTCATAATTTATTCTACTGGACCTTAAAAGATCATACAATTTGCAATACTTGAAGTTTAAGCTAAAACTTGCCAACTCTTTATGCATTTTGATCATTTATAACAGGCTTCCTCAAACTCAGTCCTCCAGATGTTTTGAGACTACAGCTTTTGTAGTTTGTATGTTTTGAGTTTGAGGAAACCTGATTTATAAGCTCTGCTTTAAGGCACCAATAGGCTATTTCTGTGCTATTCTCCTGATTAACTAGTAGTATATTTCATGGCACAAATCGACCCCCTCATTAAATGTTCAGTTCCATGTTAGCACCATCTAGAAGGAATGGGCTTCCTGTTTATGCAGCACATGCACTCAGACATACATGTACATGATCTAAGATATACAATGATAAAGCATAAGAACTATTTCTTGCAACACAATAATATCTTTCTTTTTCTTACAAACATAGCAAGAGGAATCTACTCTACTGGAGTAATACAGAAGAGTCTACAATAAACACACTACTGTCAACAGAAGGTGGGAGCTACATGAGCAGAACTGAAAAATACATAATCATGCTTTCCTTGAGTGTTCAAAATCATTCCCATAGTAAAACCTCAGCCTCTAGTAGATTTATGTATATTAGATACATGAAGGGGTACTTATGTGGCATACAAAGCTTTGTTGGATTTTGGCAAAACATGATTCACTTGGATCCGTTTGTTCCATAAGCTCTTGCCGCCAGAGAAATTTCCCCAGTAAGAGGCCACACAAAAGTTCTCAGAGTTTCCCTTTCGTTAAATTCCAGTCTTTCTGCCATCTTATCGCGAATTCACCAATTTTACATTTTAGCACATAGGCTCCAATTCACTTTATGCACACAGTGGCATGTTCATACTTTCCTGGAAACCATTAACTATGGCAGGGTTGGGGAACCTGTGGCCCTCTAGATCAGTGTTTCTCAACCTTGGGCCTCCAGCTAGTTTGGACTACAACTCCCATCATCCCTAGCTAGCAGGACCAGTGGTCAGAGATGATGGGAGCTGTAGTTCAAAAACAGCTGGCAGCCGAAGGTTGAGAAACACTGCTCTAGATGATATTGGGCTCCAAACTTCCATCAGTTCCAGAAAGCATAGGCAACACTCAGGAATGCAGGAGCTGTAGTCCAGCAACTTATGAAGGGCCACATTTTAGCCACCTCTGAACTGTGGCTTCCCATTAATGCACAAATAGCTCTCTCTTTGCTCCCCGCCCCCCAAGTGCGAACACGCAATTTCTTTTGTTCAATCCCTGTAGTACAGAGTTCTGGAGCACTGCCCTTAACTAGGGATGGTCAGTCTGTGTCACTTTCACATTGTTAATTCCCAGGTTGTTTGTTTACTATTTGCAAGTTTTAAAACAAAAATAAAATGTCTGTACTAGAATCACATTTAGAATGGTACTTGTTTTACTACATAGGCTGAAGGCTGCATTTAAAAAGACAGAAACTTTAAACTGGTAAAATAGCCACTCCCAAGGAGCTTCCAATACCAGCTGCTACTGTGACTATGTTCAAATAGGGCTGCAAATGACTATGGAAATGATGCAGAAATATACACTGAGCCTCCCAGGGACACTGTACCAGTGGGGCTGGGGTGGAGGAGACAGATGGGTGCTCTCATGGGTCCAAATCAGATCTTTTCACTCCCAGGAGCTCCCTTTGAACATTTGCAATGATGGCTGGGCTTCGAAGCTGCTTAGAAAAACTATGCTACCAGTTCAAAGAAACCAAAGACACAAAAACCTCTTTAACTTCTTAAACATTGCTACAGTGGAACCTTGGTTTTCGAGCGTCTCAGAAGCCGAACGATTTGGAAGCCGAACACCGAAAACCTGTAAGTGAATGCTTCCGTTTTTTAATGCGCCTTGGAAGTTGAATGGCTTCTGAGGCGTGTTTCTCCATTTTCTCAATGGAATTTGCCAACCGCCCATTGTGCCTCGGTTACAGAACATTTCGGAAGTCGAACGGTCTTCTGGAACAGATTATGTTCGACAACCCAGGTACCACAGTATCGTCATCTACATTTGATAGTTGGCTTACACAAAAGTTTCAAAGCACTGCTTTGCTGTGGTTCTGTTCCTTCTTGGATGTCTATTTCCCAAAGGTGATACTTGAGGAATGCTCTTCAGCCCCATGGAGCCTTCAATGTGGGGTTCCCCAGAATTAGATTTTATCCCACATTCTACTTAACACCTACATGAAACAGCTGAGTGGGGTCATACAGAATTTTGGAGTACATTGTCAGCGATATGCTGATGACACACAGTTTTACTTCTCCCTTACATCTATAGGTGTCTTGGACTGGATGAGAGCCAATAAACTGAAGCTCAATCCAGGTAAGACTAAGGCAGTTAATGGGCCGTTTTCTAGATTGGCTAGATGGGAGGTTGCCTGCTCTTGATGGCATTACACTCCCTCTGAAGGAGTTGGTATACTGCTTGAGAATACTACCGGATCCATTGCTGTCGATAGAGGCTCAGTCGGCTTCGGTGGTGCAGAGTGCCTTCCATCAGCTTCAGCCGGTGTCCCAGCTGCACCCCTAACTTCTGTTGTCTATGCTCTGGTAACCTCTAGGTTACTGCAACATGTTATACATGTGGCTGCTTCTCCAGGTGGTTCAGAAACTTCAGCTAGTGCAGAATTCAGTGCCAGGTTGCTCACCAGGACAAGATGGTTTGAGAATGTAACACCAATACAGTGGTACCTCGGGTTAAGTACTTAATTTGTTCCGGAGGTCCGTTCTTAACCTTAAGCACCACTTTAGCTAATGGGGTCTCCCGCTGCCGCCGTGCCACCAGAGCACAATTTCTGTTCTCATCCTGAAGCAAAGTTCTTAACCTGAGGTACTATTTCTGGGTTAGCGGAGTCTGTAACCTGAAGCGTATGTAACCCAAGGTACCACTGTACTGGCCTGATTGCACTGATTGCCAATTAGTTTCCAGGCTCGATTCAAAGTGTTGTTTTCGACCTGCAAAGCCTTAAATGGCTCAGGAATGCAATACTTCAAGGATTGCCTCTTTTCACATGAACCAACCCAGATCCTGTGATCATCATCTGAGGCGCCCTTCTTCATTTGCCACATCCATGAGAAGTCCAGAAGGTGGCAACTAGAGAACAGGCCTTTTCGATGGTGGCTCTCTGTTTGTGGAACACTCTCCCCAAAGAGGCTCATCTGGTGCCTTCATTACATATCTTCAGGTGCCAGTTGAAAACATTCCTCTTCTCCCAGGCCTTTGGCTAATTAAACAATCTATTTGCCTTTTTAAACTGGGGGGTGGGTTGTTCTGTTTGTTATTATGTTATATATTTTTGTGTTTTTTATACTGTAAACCACCCTGTGCTCCTCAGATAAACAGCAATATATAAATTTAATAAATAAATAACTTAACAAGAGAAAACTAACATAGCCTAGATGCAAAGTGAATGGATTCCTTGAGCATCCTTGCAACCTGTTATTTCTCTGGTATGTACAGTATTTAAACTACTTAACAGAGGGGAGCCCCCTTGTGGTGCATTTTGCAATTCCATAGCTTGCCTACTCACTTTTTAAATTCACTATTAGATTTAAAGTACAGAAAATTAAAAATACAGAAATTAAGTCCTACCCATCTTACCTGATCATTCTGTGAAACCAAATGCAAAAAGAGCCACATTCAGATGATAAAACCCTAAGCTCAACATGAGTGAGCTTCATACAGGTATGCAGTTCCTTCATTTCTCCCTCCAGCGAACAAGCCAGGAAGCGGCAGTTAACAATAGCTTCCCATTACGCCCAACCCGGAACTATGGTTAATTGCTTTCAGTCAAGTCAAGATCTGGAGGCTAACTTTAAAGTGACGGTTTCCAGATTCAGGCATGACTGAAAGACAAGCTGCCATTTCCCATCTCATTTGCATACTCACACCAAGTGGGAAGCAAGGTTCATGAAGTTTGCACATATATAGACTTACTAAGCAGAGATGGGATCATCTGAATGTGGCCACTGCCATAAACAAACAAACAAACAAACAAACAAACAAACAAACAAACAGGAGTTTAAAGTGAAGGTGCGAAGGATAAAATCCTTGATGCTTGGTCAAATTTCACCCCCACCTCATTTAAGTCAACCAACCTCCATGTTCGAGGAATACACGGACACATCTTTCTTTTCCTCTTGCTGCTGAGAAATGGAGCAAGGTCCAGCCATTAGCATCTCGACCATTTGGAGAATAGCCCTGCTCTAGCATCTTGCGCACAGTGTGAACATCTCCAGCAGCCACCGCAGCCTGAATCTGCAATTCTTCCTGTAGTTCGGGGTTCCTCCGGCAGTGGTGATGTAACATCCTCGCAATATCTGCCTCCTAAAGAAGGATCATGAGGTCTCACAGGTCACCTGCAACTGAAACACAGTAAACACAAATCAGAATTGGAGAGAGGGAGAGTGCCAATAACACTCCATAGCAACATGGATAAACAGGACAGGATCCACAAAGCTGCACACAAACACACACACCCATGTGCCAGGGCTTTTCAGTCCCCACTACCCCACTGTACCCCCAAAATAGCCATTTGAGAAGGCTGAAGGATCAATTATAAAGTCAACTTTCACAGAATAAAATTTAATGGTACTCAAGGTTTTAGAAGCTTAACATTTTATTACATTCCAAATGAATTCCTAGATATTTAAATTCATGCCATTGGTCAATCAGTTTCTGATATTTCTTTCCAAAAATCGTAACCTTGATTTTTTATTTCACGAAGCCTAGACACTTGCCCTTTTACACCTACATTTTTAAGACTGTGAGGGTGATCTGGCTGTGCCATTTAGGCCCTCATTGCTCTTACTTCCTAAGTATCAATGGACACAACTATTTCTAATAAAATGTCATGCAGCATTATCTACATGTTCCTCAAGAACAGTGGAATTAGCTACACTGCAATTCAAATGGACTATCTATGCATTTAAAAAAATCTTTGGGTTCTTTTAAGGTTTGCGATGTATGAATGAACCAACAGCTTTTCTTCCTCTGACTTAGATTTGTGCAAGTGTAGAGGATGGTTTGCTTCCAACTTTAACCAAAGAACCAGTAGAAAACTGTTATTGTTCCAAAACTACACTGTTTTTTTTAAAAAATAGGTTTCAGAAACACTTATACATACATAGAAAACCATAACTAAAATTACTTTGCAATCCTTAAAGTTGCATTGCAGTTCCTAAACATTCTTTAAAATTTGCCTGGATATTTTGAGTAGCAACAACTAGGGCAGCCACACTGGCTGCTGACAAAGTTTAGTATTTAGTATTTGGCATTTAATACCCAGTATCTGAAATAGTTTTCTCTCTCTCATAAAACTTTTTCTGTGGCTGGGTAACCATAACAGGTTTTATAATACAAATCGAGCCAGGGAGGGGGGAAATTGCAATGAAACTTTCATTTATTGTTATTTGCCTCAGCCATTTATCCCTAATGCTATCACTGAAGATAGCACTGAATGAGTAGATCCTGGATGTCCTCCACTGTTACTACCCTAAGAAAGAGGCATTTTAACATTTTCTAAAACAAATAAAAGTTTCAAGTGTTCAATTAAAAAAATAGTTACCTTATAAGCAGAGGTCACTTTTTGTTAGTTGTATTTCCCATCTTTATTATACATAACCTTGTTGGCAGGTATAATGTGTCAAGCGAACTGCTTTCCTTGAAATAAAGAATGTAGTCTTGTTAGATCAAAGCAAGCAAAAATAAAAATTGTTCATCGACTCTCAAATGTCACATAGATTTCATGCATCTTAACACCAGGGTGTCTAAAACAGGGTGAAATAACAGAAGCGGTTTGAAAAAAGATGCTTAATTTAAGACATGTAACTTGGCAGGGTAGAACAAGATGGAGGAAAAATGCAGGGTGGACAAAGAGAAGAAAAAACAGTAACACACACTGGCGCATCAGCATCCCATCTTTTTTCTAGCATGTACAGAGATGTACAAGCATTAAAACCCTAAAAGTTATCCTGTGAAGAAGATGGCAGGTGAATGATGGCCCCTCACTATAGTCTACAGAAATACACCCAACACTCTTTCTAAAGATTTCCGGGTAAGAAATAATTCCCCTCCTGTGAAACCTCTGTATGCCAAATAATCAAGTAATAAGTTATGGTTATGGAATAGAAAGGTTATGGAATAGAAATGCCACTACCAGTTTAGGCCTGGTTTGGGGTCCTAAAGTAAGGTTATGGAATAGAAACTACTTTGGTTCCCTGAATGATGATCTCTGTCTCAACCTCTGAGTTGCTTTCAATACTATCAAGCATGGTATCCTTCTGGAGCGACTGTCCAAGTTAGGGGTGGGAGCCTTCAATAACTCAAGGACCACCTACTGATATATGCATAAAAACTAACCTGCATGCTGTGATCACCATCTGAGGCCCTTCCTCGTGTGCCTCCTCTGCAAGAGGTCCGGAGGGTGGCAACACAAGAATGGGCCTTTTCTGCAGTGGCTCCCTTCTCCCCAGGAAGGCTTGCCTGGTGCCTTTGTTACATATCTTTAGGCACTAGGCCAAAACATTCTTCTTCTCCCAAGAACTTTGGCTAATTAAACAATCTATGCCTTTCCAACTGTGGGTCTATTGTTTCTGTTTGTTATGATGGCATGTATTTTTCTGTTTTACATTGTAAACCACCCTGTAAACTTTGTATAAAGGATGGTAAAAATTATTATTATTATTATTATTATTATTATTATTATTATTATTATTATTATTATTGGCTTGTATACCCACATGGCCTTTTTATGCACAGGTCATAGGATCAGAGACTCAGTTCCTTTCTCAGGATTATAACTGTCAACATATATAGACAATGTACAACACTCCTCTTTCCTGACCTTCTTTCTCACTTGAAGGCTCACTCCTATACTTGCAGAGAGTCAGTCAACAGATTGTGATGAGCTTCAATGGCACATTAGTGCATCTGGCACTTATTCAGAACAGGATTTGACTTGGATCTAGAAAAATGGTATTCAATGCTGCTTTACTGATGTTCCATTTCTGGTGGTCCTATGCAAGTCACTCCAGCTAAACATCAACTAGCCAACTGTAAAACCTCAGTGGAACACTGAGTAAATGAGTTAATGATTATAAAGCACTAGGCATATTATTGGTGTGTATATAAATTGGTGTGTATATAAATTAAGATTTGAATTCCAATTTAGACTTGTTAATGTTAAATAAGTGTATGAACCAGATCTAGGTTCCCTGTGAACTGTTTCCTTCCCCACATGTTACTTTGATCCTAAATCTAGGAAGGTCACTTTTGACATTAGTAAACAGGACCTTTAGACTGTGGGCAGGATGATCCAGTTCAACAATCCAGATTTTATCTTACTTGTATATAAAATGTCATTTATAATTTTATATGCTCGTTGTTTTATAATACGATTGCAATTTAAACAAGTGCAAAAAAACTCAAGATCACAAAGACCCCATAAGAGCATTGCAATATAAAATAGCACAAACATTTGAATATACTTTAGCCTTCAGATACATGTAAATATTTAACATAAGATGAATTTCAATCAAACTAAGATAAAACACTTTAGGCCAATATATTCCACCTTTTGTTGTTTACTTTGCAAATCTTTCGCTGGTGACATATCTTCAAATTCCTGCAATACTAAAAAGCCCCCGTAAAACACACTGAGCCTCACTGAACAAAAACAACATTTGACTCTTTCACTGCTAGAGTATCAATAAGAGCCCCATCTCATCAAGACATTTTTTTATTATAAACATACATCAGTCACAGAGGATATCCAATTTCCAGAGATATGCACAAAATACCATGGTTCAGACAAAAATCTCAGCTTAATAAGTGAAGATACACATGAGTCTTGCCCCCATAAGAAATGGGCTGAAGACTTTCTGGTTTAATTGCAGTGCAATAAAAAGGTAGTGCAAGATGGACCATGCAGGCCCAAGGCTTTTCCATATCTTAGCATATACAGTACAAATCTGTGCTTAATATCTAAACCAGACAAGTGAAAAGTAGCAGAAATTGATGCTCAGAAAAGCACAGATCCAGTTAGAAGTTAATCCATAGTTATTAGTTTACTTGGTTCTAGTTGCATTGCCTTCTCTTCACTTTGAAATCTAACTTGTACGACTATAAGTTTATTACCTGTATAAGCAAAAAATAACCAAAATGGAGACCTTTTTACACGAAGGCCACAATCCTATGGGAATACAATGGAGCTTCCTTTGAAGGAAGCATGCATGAAATCAGTCTTCAATAATTGCCTATATTGCACACAATACATGCTATGTAAAATTTAGAACAGCTAATTCTAGAAGGCCATCCAAATTTTCCAGGGTAACTAGCCAAAATACAAAGAGAAAACAACTATGCCTCTTGCATCTCTCAACATTTTGATCATTTTATCACAGTGGAAGCTATGTAAGACATCAGCCAACAGTTACAATCCACTGTCAGCAAGCCAAGAATCTGAGTAACAACATTCACAAAATAGTGTGAAAGCATAAAAAACCAGGATTGAAGTTTGTCACCTGGATACTGGATTCTTCCATTACATCTTTGCCTCTTGACTTTTGTTTTGGATTCAAAATCTGCAAATTTATTCTGCAGCAGCATGAGCCTGGAATGACAAGAAGAACCAGGGTTGCAGCTGGTACAAGTTCATTCCTTACTCTACACTTGTTTTATTACATTTTACTCTACCCTTCCATCAAGGAGTGCAGGGCAGTTTATTGGTCTCCCTCCCCAACCCCAATTTCTTCTCACAACAAAACTCTGTATTTTGTTTTATGCTGTTTCAATTTAAAAAAATAAAAATAAATAAAAATTGGACTCTATAATTTTAATCTCGGACCTTTGGATGAAGGGGAGGGTATAAATAGATAGATAGATAGATAGATAGATAGATAGATAGATAGATAGTAAATAATCCCTGTGAGGAAGGTTAGGCTGAGAGATGGTAACTATCCCTGAGTGTTCCTCAGCTTCCTCTCCTCTCCCTTCGAAAGTCCTCCAGGCAGCTGCTGTTGCCATCCCTGGTCTCTGAGCTGCCCCCCACCCCCAAAAGAGGTGCCTCCCAGAGGCACCATTCGCCTGTAGAGCTTATAGCCAGGGCTGCTGCAATAAACAACTATGCAAGCCTTTGTGAGGCAGAGACGTGAGAAGGCAACAGAGGAGGGAGGGAAGGAAAGAGGGACAGAGGCCACTGTTGCCTGTGGCACCCCTGACCATCATTCAAGGCACCCCAGGGTGCCATAGCACACTGGTCGAAAACCACTGGGCCAGGCTATAGAAGACTTCCCTGTGATAGTTTTAAAAGACTATGGCTGCAATCCTATAACAGCCTAGCTGGAAGTAAGCCCCATTTAACTCAATAGAACTTACTTCAGAGCATATACATATAAGAGTGTGCTATAAACAACCACCTATGGATCATGTCAAAAATGTAAAACAGATGGCCAAAATAATAAGCTTCAGAAATAAAGATTTATGATTCCAACACATTGCTGTTATGCTTCACTAGTCTTAGAGCTACATGGAAGAGTATGTGCAAGTTACTTCTGCATCTACCTGCTGCTTTCACATACATGCAGTATATCCTTCACTTACAGAGTACGACAAACCTGAGATACCTGTATACACTTTTCATATTTGAAACCGGCAATGTGTTTGGGACTATTTTGTTTCCTTTTCTGTTATAGCTTGAAACTCATAATCTCTCCCCCCCCCATTAAAATCTTTAACTTATAAAAATTGAAGCACAGTTTCTTTGGAATCTAATAGCTTGTGGGCCCCAAAAAGCACTCAGGGATAACATGAGACCTGCTGACTGTGTGCTGCCCTCCCCCCCAAAATTCCTGGCAGCGAAGGGGAAGGGATAAGATTAGCAAACACCCCATTTCCAGTTTTTTTGATTTGGGCAGCCCCCAAAATGGCAAAGGTTAAGCCTAATCAGTATACTTAAGCCCCTGGAGAACAAAGGAGGAAACAATTATATTTAAAATTAAGGAATGAAGTTATGAAGTTATGACAATATTAAGTGGATCAAACTCAAGCAGTATTGTTGGTCTGTTGTAGCATATATTACCATGGCACCTTAAAGCAGTGTTCCTCAAGGTTTTAAACTAGGGTTCCTGTTCTGAATAACAAGTCAGGCCTCTAGCTCAGTACTATCTACACTGACTAGCAACAGCTCTCCAGGGTTTCAGGCATGAGTCTCTCTCAGCCCTACCTGGAGGTGCCAGGGATTGGATCCGGGACCTTCTATATAAAAAGCAGGTACTCTGCTGCTGAGCTACAGCCCTTCCCCTACCCAATCTTATGGCTGTCCCCCAATAAACTGTCTTATGGGTGAGTGTGTGGAGATTCTTGCTCACATGCTGCCTGTGGAAATCTAGGGACGGCGGTCCTAATTGTATACTGGTCTTAAAAAGGGGAATCAGTTACAACATTTCCACCAATTCCCCCCTCCACAAGAAGCAGCCTTACAACAAAGCAGCAGCTATAGCAGAGCTCCCTTATTCCCAAATCATGTTAGTATAATGTGGCACTGGGAATACAGTCATACACACCCCTCCAATATATCAAATGTGGATGCTCCACCAGAGAGCATTCAAACTCACCCAGATCCTGGCTAGCGAGGGAAGGAAAACCCTAGCTTTTCAGCATCCTGTCGTGAAACTCCTCCAAAATTTCAGGTGTTCTGTGCCCTGCACCTCCCTCAGAGCAGCTTGCTCTACAATTTGAAAATCACTCCTTTAAGACTAGCATACTTGCTGTGGAGCTTTCACACCATGGAAATTCACTGCTACTGTTAATTTGCTGTGTCATACTAGCCTTTATTAAATATTTTAGTTTTAAAAATATTTCTATGATCTCCTATATGAGCTGAACACTATATTTAAAGAACTAGAAGAATATCTACATTTCATGCCTTATGTCTTCCTCTGTTGCCCTTCTCTCTTCTCTCCCCACATCACAATTTAGAGTGTAAGCTCCTTGAAAGAGGAACCCATCTTCTAAATCACTCTGTAAATTGCCATATACTTGGGTATCAGTATAGTAAACCCCCCCTCCACATACACAAACACTAAGAAGAGTGCTATAAAAGTCCACGTGTCCACTCGGAACATAGAGAAACTGGGTAATGGGGGGCAGATGTGTTAATTTGCTATGCAGAATCAACTTCTTCCATATCCCACATATGATCACTGCGATCTGCAGGGGAGCTTCTCCTACAACGTCCAAAGATTTCAGAAGCCCACTCCACAGGAATTTGGAGCAGGGAGCAATGTGGTTCTACGGAAAAGCATTCATTTCAATATATGACAGATGCCCACTACCTGTACTTTGTAAACACGCCTTCCCAGCTATGTGAATATGTATATCCTATAAGTGTCTAGCTGGTATAGCTGTTTTATCTGCTGCTCTTTTCTTTACTGTTTTAAACTGCTGAGCTGCTTTACTGCATTCTCTACATTGCCGTGAGACGTGTGGAAGGTGACAAAAAACCCAAATCTCTGAGGTACTCAGAAAAGGCTTCTCATTCTAAACACATAGTTTTTAATCTAAAGAAAAGAACTCACCATTACTTCTCAATTCCTTCATGCCAGAGAAGGGGTGGAACTTGAGCAGAGGTGACAATATAGGTCACCTCATTCCTCACCACATACCCTTCCCAGATCAACTCCTCTTGATTTACCTGCTTCCCTTCTCCCAGAGATGGGAAACCCGTGGCCAGTCAGATGCTGTTAGAAAGCAAACTCCACCTGCCCTAACAGAACTCTTATTAACACAACTAACCCACCCCATCATCTTTCAAATTCTTCAAATGAGTCACATTTATTCCTTCTGAATCTATTCCTATAATCTCCAACTATGTTCCCAAGCTTCCAAGTTGCCTCTGACAAATAAGTGGCCACATTTCATACCTCCCCATCAACACACAACCTAGCACTACAGTCTTAACCACATCATTAGAAAGTAAGCCCCACTGAACTCAATGGAATGAACTTCTAAGTAGACATGTACAGAAATTGAAACTAAACATCAGTAAAAGCTTCCTGGTAGCACAAGCTGTTGAACAGTGAAAGACTACTGTACTTCAGAATGTGATAGGCACATCAGCATTAGAGCTTTTTAATCAGAGGTTAGATTGCCACATTTGGGGGATGCTGTAGCAACAGATGTCCTGCACTGGCAGAGGTTGGATTAAATGACATTTAATGTACCATCCAACACTATGATGTACCATCCAACACTATCACTTTGGCAGGGGGAGGGCTATCGCTTTCAGACGCTATTATAAAATAATTAAGTTATTTATGTGGATACAATAAAGCAGCCAAGCAACAATTACAGAATAATAAACAATGGTAAGTTGTTTCTTTAGGTTGTACTGAAACACTAGCTCAATTTCTATGGCCAGGATGAACACAAGCAGAAGACAACTAGGGAAGAGAAGCCCCCTCCTCAGCACATAAATGCAGCAAACGGTGCTCTACACTAGACCACTGTCTTATACTCATGCATCTGGTTGAAAAATACAGATCCCAAAGGCAATCTAAGATATACGCTGCTTTTGTAGATTTTCGTGGTGCATTCGACTCAATTGACCGCCCAAAGCTGTGGAGGAAACTCGCAGAATTAAAAATTGATCAGCGCTTATTGATTCTAATGCAAAATCTACACTCTTCTAATACCTGTCAAGTCAAACTTAACACCAAAGGTCACCTTTCATCAGATATCCCAAACTCGAAAGGGGTAAAACAAGGGTGTATTCTTGCCCCCTTTCTATTTAACTTATTCCTATCAGACTTGCCAGATTACCTTCAAAAAATAGAATCACATGCCCCTAAACTTAATCAGAAGCCAGTTCCTCTCTTATTATATGCAGACGATGCTGTCCTACTATCATTAACGAGCCTGGGTCTTAAACGTCTTTTATCCTCACTGATCCTCTACTGCGAATGTAACAAACTCTCTATAAATTACGAGAAGACAAAAATTTTGGTCTTCTCGAATGGTTGGAAATTAGAGAAGTGGAAAATAAGAGGGCAAGAAATCCAACAAGTGAAAATCCATAGGTATCTGGGAATCTTATTCCAGAGCAATCTAGGGTGGGTAACCCATCGCACAAATGCCATAAAACAGGCAAAGTGCACCTCATCAGCAGTTGCCCGTTTTTATTATCAGATAGGTAATCAATTTATTCCTGCGGCCATTCAGATATTTCAAACAAAAGTGCAATCCCAGTTACTTTATGGAATCCCGCTATGGGTCCAAGCATATAACAGCGATTTAAAAAAAATTCATTCCAGCTTTTTGAGACGTATTCTTGGACTCCCAGCTGTGATCAAATATGAAACAATGTGTGCAGAAATAGGCATACACACACTGGAATATTGGGCATGGTCCACCTCAATAAAGTACTGGTTACGCTGCCACTTTCGCTGTCCTCCATCAAGTCTGCTCGCTGATTTGCTCAAAGACTCCTATAAATCAAGATGGTATCAGCACCTCGAAAAAAAGATTGAATCTTTAGGCATCGAGCTGGAGCCCCTGTACAATTCTAATGAGCAGTACATTTTTCATAATATCCTAACTAGACTAAAGGATGTCGAGAGACAAAATATTATGGCAGCTGTAAACAAAATTTGCTCCCCCACATTCTATGGTTTAAATATCTTAGATAGTAGAGCCAATTACGTCGCTAAATTAATAATCCCAGCCCAACGTAGGGCTTTTATGCTGGCTCGTTTAAATGTTTTTCCCTCAGCATTTGTCAGGGGAAGATATCAAAACGTTCCTAGAAACAAGAGATTTTGCAGATGCTCTATGAATGTCCCGGACACCGTAGAGTATATTCTCTTTCATTGCCCATTGCACAGTACGATCCGTCAACGCGTGCTGCCCCCTCTTTCGGGTGGTCTGGAACCCCAGCAAGGTAAATGTGTGGGACTTTACCTATCCGATGCTGACCAAAGGGTAACGGCGGGGGTTGCTGAGTTTTTGGCAGCAGTCCTCCAAGGAGCAGGTTAACAAGGAAAACCACCGATTTTATATGTATATATATATATATATATATGTATGTAGTCATCTGCTGCCTTTTTTATATACATTTCAAGGTTTTTATATGTCATTTTCTCTTTTATGGTTTTATTTGCATAATGCCTAATAAAGGTTTGAAAGTAAAGTAAATGCAGCAAACTACTACAAGAGAAACAAAACACTCTCTCTGCCTCACCCTCTGCCAGACCCCAGCAGGGTTCTAGCATTTTTTTCACCCTCAGACTATTATCTTTTATAGCCATTTATTTTTTTCCAGTTTCATAGCGGCCTTTCACTGCAAGGTCTACATTTTTCTAGTAGCCTTCTTACCTGTCTGTCAACCAGAGGTCCCAGGATAGGATATAAGAGTTAAAAACAAACAAACACAATTACAAAAACAAAACTACAGCCATAAAGCTTGCTTCCAAAGCTAGGTTAAGGAGCGTTTACTGAAATAAATAATTAGAGAAATAGCAGTTGCAAAGGAAAACTGGGTAAACCTAGCCACCCCTACTGATATGGCGAAGGGGCTAAGCACCCCACCAAACCTCTAGCGGAGCAGGCCCCTCTTCAGCTTGCAAGCAAGGAGCCAAGGCAGATATCCTATCCCTATCCTATCCCTGCCACCATCCCAGGTGAGGCTCACCCAATAATAATAATAATAATAATAATAATAACAGCTGCTGCTGCTGCTGCTACCACCTCTCCTCTCCCCCAGCCCGTGCTGCTATTGGGGGAGGGGGCCACTAAGCCCCTCCCTCCTCGCCGGCCGTTACCTGTCTGTCTTTCCGTGTCCCTCTCTCTCTCTCTCTCTCTCTTTCTTTTTCAGTCACTCACGGGCCCGGCCCAGCCGCCAGCCCGCGGCCACTTCGCCCCCTCGCTGGCGGGGCAAGGCGGGGGAAAGAGCTTGCGTACTAGAGGAGGAGAAGGGAGCCGTAGGCACGGCTGGGAAGGCGAAGAAGAGAAGCGGCTGCGGAGGGGGACTCACTTTGCACCGACCGACTGACTGACTGACTGAGGAGGAGCCACCTCCTCTCCTCACTCCGGGGTCACCGGGCAGGGGCTGACCCCGGCGCCCAGCCAATCAGCGGCCGCGCTCGGCTCCCCTCCGCCTCGCGCCGCAGCCCACAGCCTCTCCCGATTGGGCCGCACGGGGGTTCCGAGCGCTCCTCCCCTCCCACATCCCCGTTCCCTCCCTCCCCCCTCCACTCGCTCTCTTCCTCTCTGTCCCCCCCCCCACCCACTCCCTCCGCCTCACCATAAGGGGCACAGTCCCGCTGCACTCCCTTTCGGCACTTCCGGAATCATGGCAGTAACTTTTTGTTGTTGTTCTCTCGCCTGCTAACGCCGGTTGTAGAAAAGGAGCTTTTCATCCAGATAGGGAGTGGGAGAGCGGCGGTGCCCCCGAGCTCCCCACTTACAAAACGATGGCCGGTAGCGATTTTCCGATTAATTCCCCTAAAGTTCATGCTGCGCGAATTCACTCTATACTTTTCTTATCTCTATGGGCTCCCACCGGAAGTTCTGGGTGTTGGTGTCACTCTAGAATTTGGAAATTAAAAGATCTATATGTTCTACGGTTCGCTAAGAGAAAGAGCGGGGCGGAGCCTTCCTTATCTCCCTCAGTGCCGGAAAGCGCGAACCAGGGGTTGGCTTTTTTGCGACGGGGAAGGCTCGGACTTTTCGATTAGGAGGTCTTAGCGCTGCTTCGATGGCTAGGCCTAGAAGCTGGGGTGGGTTGCCTAGCAACGCACGGGCGTTCGTTGTAGTGATGCTGTTGGAGGGCCTTGCGGGGGGGGGGTCTTTTCGCTCTCGGGACGCGGTGGTAGAGCCTTGAGGGGGTTGAGTGGACTGTACCACACTGCGGGGGGGGGGGGAAGGCTTCGTTTATTATGGGAGGCAGCGTGCTTCAGAAAACCGGCTGCTGGGGAACGCGAGCAGGACAGGAGTTATTAATTTTGGCTCTGCTTGTGGGCTTCCAAAGAGTCCAGAAGATGGTGGACTAATCACTAACGTTATGTTGGATTTATTTCCCACCCCTCCTCTCGCCCAAGGAGCTCAAGTTGTGCCTCTGCTTGCCTCCTTATTTAATCCCCACAACAACACTGTGAGGTAGGTTAGGCTGAGAGGCAGTGACTGATTGCAATATATCTACATGGTTGCAATAATGTAATAATAATAATTTATTATATATACCCCGCCCATCTGGCTGGGTTTCCTCAGCCACCCTGGGCGGCTTCTAGCAAAACACTATACAGCGGTACCTCGGGTTACATACGTTTCAGGTTACAGACTCTGCTAACCCAGAAATAGTACCTCAGGTTAAGAACTTTGCTTCAGGATGAGAACAGAAATTGTGCTCCGGCGGCGCAGCAGCAGCAGGAGGCCCCATTAGCTAAAGTGGTGCTTCAGGTTAAGAACAGTTTCAGGTTAAGTACGGACCTCCGGAACGAATTAAGAACTTAAATTGAGGTACCACTGTATATCAATTTAACCCCCCCCAAAAAAAACCAGTATTAAAATCAGTTAAAACAATTTCCAGTCAGAAAAATATCCAGGTAGAAGGCTAAACGAGCCTTTGGTTTGATCCAGCAGGACTCTTACATTCTTAATGAACTGTCCTCGTTAAAAAAAAAAAAATGGAATTATCCCTCACCAACCACTAGCACATCACAGACGGAGCTGTTATCTGTCATCAACTCCCACCATCCTGTGTGCAGCTCTGTTCATCCTGTGCTACTTCTGGACTTCAGATTTTGGTTTTTGTAATATATGCAGCGTACAAAAGTCCACTCAGCCCCTTCAGGATCCTACCACCTCATTCTGCTCTGTATTAAGTTCCAAGGAAGGACTACCAGGAAGAGATGGGTATATTGATAACTTTTAAGATGAGGCATATGAGGGAAGGACTAGGATGCAAAAAAGTTCTTGAGCTTTATATTAATATTTGTAGCATTTATTATGTAGCCCTCTAAAGATTTCAAACGCTTCCTATTACAACAGCGTTGTGCCAATCACAATAATAATTAACCTAAGAAACTACCTAGGTTGATTAACCTAGTAGGTTGCATCCTTCCTTCTCTTAATGGTCTCAGGTATGGGTGAGTTTTCAGTAATGAACATAGTTCTGAGATGTGTATTTGTTTGGCTGAAATGTTTTATTTGCCAAAGCCATGTGCTTTCTTGATAAAATGTATGCAATAGTAGATTTAGACTGCGATCTTATACATACTTTTCTAGGAGGGTGACCTCATTAGGGTCTGCTTCTGAATAGACTTGTAAAGAACTGCACTGTTGGGCTGCAATATCTATTTTTATTGTTATATCCCACCTTTCTTTCAAGGAGTTCAGTATTCCTAGTTCTGATATGCTTTACATCCCCCATAGGTATGCATAAGATTGCACTGTTTCCAAAAGTACTTACTTCCCGTCAGATAACTAATCTAAACTGTTTGGTTTTCTTGCTGATGTAACAATTTCCTGATGATGATGATATTCATTATTGCCTTTAATTCTAGATACACCAGAGAAAAAGCTGCATGAAATGATGAATTTTCCCTGCTTATTGGAGAAGCAACTCAGATCTCTGTAATGTGAATGTGCAAAGAATGACTGAAAATACCAAATTGTCCCACAATGGGGACTCTCTCCAGCAAATGTATGATGATATGCTGGTAGATGCCTTATTTCTGAAAGATAGTCATAGTTGTGCAGCTCTTCTAAATCCTATATCACTGCAACACTTGTCATCAACAAATAGAAAATCATGGGCAATGAGTCTGTTTTCTCCTAACACTGGTGCTCGGAACTCTTCTGATCCAGCCCTCAAGACACATGATGAGCCGGACACATCTGAAAGTGTGATTCGTTCAATATGCCATTCACGAGAAATTATGCTGCTTCAGTTAACCTTGATCAAGATGATGCTATCCAAAATGCAATCCCAAGGAGTGGCAGTTGAATCAAAACAGAAATATGTAGAGATTATTAGAATTCTTCTGAAAGAAGCCAACATAGACTCAAAATTAGTAAGTTTTGGGGTGATTCCCCACCCCCACCCCCCAAATAGCTCCGTTGCTAAGATATCCCTTATCTACAATTCCTCCCTTTTCCACTTATTGCAGATTCATCTGTTACTTATTTCTGATAAACAACTATCTTATCAGGCTTCCAAAGCTTTGGTCTTCCTTGTGCATTTTCAACTAACAGAAGAGGTGAGTTTCAAAGTGGGCTTTGGGCTAGTTCCCACTAAAAGCTTTCTGCTTCACTCTTTGTTTTTTGAAGTAGGTGTGTAATTAAGTCAGCTGCATCAATCAGTTGATTTAAAAATCTGTGCAAGTAATTAGGGGATCCTTTTTTAATCAATCATAATGTTGTTTTTAAGGTTCATTATTTTTTATTTAAGTACTTTAAAATCTGTGGATGGCAGATATCTTCTTAGAAAAGGCTTTCTTTTGCACACCAGAGGGAATTATGGGATGTTCTGTTAAGCTCAATGGGGTTTACTGTTGGGTAAATGGCTGCAACTGTGTACCTACATAGAACTCAGTGGGGCTTACTTCTGAGTAGAATTATAGGAGAATGCTGTTAATTGATTAAACAGCCAAGATTTATTTAACTTGGCAGGGCTATTTTTAAGGCGGTGTTTGAGAAATGAATCACTTTTTCTTCTTTTAACTAATCAGATTCTGTAGTGTTACTCCATCATCCTAGGCTGATTTAATCGGAGGTGGGGGGTATGCTTCTTTACTCACTCAAAACATGGTCAGACAAAACACTTGCATCTTCGGGGGCAAGAGAGAGGAGGGCTTTCTTCATGGTAGTGCCTAGATTGTAGAATGTCTTTGTTGGTGAGAGCTTCCTCTCTACTTAACTGTTATTTAAAGCTCTACATTTACAGCTTTTATTCTGTTCTTCAATTGCAAAGACTCTGAGTGGCTTATATAAGATAAATAAAAGCAAGACTGTCTCTGTCTTCAGGCTTACAGTGTTGAACAAGTGGACAGACTTCATATAATGATGATCTACTTTGTTGTTTTTGCTAGAACCTCCATATGCACTAACCAGAATTGGGTACAAAATACCACTAGCATTGAAAGTACAAGGTCCTTCTGAGCATATTTTGAGCCTGGGAATTTGTTTTCACTATCTGAACTGAAGTTACAGTCCTTCCACACAATAGTCTGCTTTTGGTTATTCTGGGCTTTATTTCAGTAGTCAAATTGAGGTAGGAAAAGTCATTTGTTGGTTCTATTGTTGGGAGTCAGAAATCGTTCCTATAGCAAAGCACTCAAATAACTTCCAATAGGTCATGATCTACCTTCTGTTCACCCCTTGTCTTGGGTACATGACACAAAATGAGAGAGTTTATGGAAGGAGGCAACAGAAATAATGACATCGGTTGTTAAAGCTGCACTGTAATTTTTATAATGACCAGCTTGAATTGAAACAATTCAGGGAGAGGAACAGCTAAATGCAGCTTGTCTTGAAGGCATTGGCCGCTGCCAATAACAGATGAGAAAAGGAAGAGCCTATTCTGTCTCCAAAGTAGCCTTGCTTCCCAGTTCTCCCTCTGCCACAGCCTTTCAGTAGGCATGGGGTATGACAGCTGCTTTGAAGTACAGTGGAACTTTGATAGTTAAACATCTTAGTTGTTGAAATGTGCTCCTGAATGTTGTTGAAATCTGCTCCCGAATGTTGAAAACCTGGAAGTCGGTGTTCCTGTGTGTGAATGTTCTTCAGAAGCCAAACGTCTAGCTTGGCTTCCGCAGCTTCCAATTGGAAGCTGCGCCTTGGTTTTTGATCCATTCCAGGAGTTGAATTTGAAAACCAAGGTACCACTGTATAGATTTTTCTATTGTGCTTTTGTGCTGTGTTTGATTCAATTACTATTAGATATATTGAATATTATGTATAGAAATGCAGAATATAGTAAAATAATATTGATTGCTACCCCCTTTACGATTTTCTTAAAAGAATACCAGCATACCCAGACATACCTGCATGTCTTGTGTCTCATTTGTTGCCTGCCTACACTCTCTCTCTCTCTCTCTCTCTCTCTCTCTCTGTTTTTTAAAAAATGAACAATTCCATGCACATAGAAAATTATCATGTTAGAGAGAAGGCTAAGCTAATTACAGTGCTACCTCGGGTTAAGTATTTAATTCGTTCCGGAGGTCCATTCTTAACCTGAAACTGTTCTTAACCTGAAGCACCACTTTAGCTAATGGGGCCTCCTGCTGTCGCCGCGCCACCGAAGCACGATTTCTATTCTCATCCTGAAGCAAAGTACTTAACCCGAGGTAATATTTCTGGGTTAGCGGAGTCTGCAACCTGAAGTGTATGTAACCTGAAGTGTATGTAACCCAAGGTACCACTGTATTCTATGACTGTAGGAGAGCTATGGGTGATGGGTACTGACTGGTGATTCTATGGTGGCAGCACATGTGGCCCCTATTAAGCATGAGCTCTGTATATGCATTCCTGGGTTCTGATGCAGATTCTCTCCCATGTTCAGCCAACTTTTGCATCCTCAGTGTTTCATCCAGAGGGTGGACGCAGGTGAAGCCTGTTCTGCTGTTTCACCAGCCTACTGTATTAGCTTTCTTTTGGTAGTGCAGTACCAGAATAATCAGGCAGAGGGCTTCATAACATAAGAGAAGCTAAATATTTGTTATTCCGTCTTCAGAAGTGTTGCACACTTAAGGGGCTGATCAAGACAATGTCTGCACAGTGCATTAAGGGTTGCAGTATCTCATGATCCACTATCCAAATGCAAGACCTTCAACTTAAGCCCAGCAGCTGCTAAGTAGTGGGTGACAACTTCTTCGCAAAACCTGTCTGTTCCCTACAGACCCACTTTCTACAGTCCCCCCCCCAAGATTTTTATTGAAGTAAATCAAAGTCAAACACAATAAAAATGAGAGAGATACGAAAGGGTATCAGGTAGATCATAGAGTTGGAAGGGACCATGAGGATCATCTAGTCCAACCCCCTGCAATGCAGGAATCTTTTGCCCAAGACCATTAGGAAAGCCAAATTTCATGTTGTACCGTGGAGAGGGAGTCCTGTGTATCTGTATTTGTTGTATTTTAAGATAAAGTCCCACCCAACATCATAAGAGTTTTTCAGAGTCCTCTGAGCCTTTGGCAACACATAATTTATGAGGTACACCCCCCCCCCAAATGCTAAACGCTGCATCCTCATTTTATATGAAAATCTTGTAAGGTTGTCTTTCCATTTGGCAGCAGTGAAAGTTTTAGTAGTTACCAGCATCCATGCCAAAAGTTTCTGAAAGCTAAAACCTTTCAGCTGATTGTCCTATAGATACAGTAAACAGAGCTGCAGTGAGTTGGAATATTTCTAATGATATAGCTGAGCTCTTGCCAAAGGACCAAGCAATTCCCATTCACTTCGGTATTGCCTTCGTATTTCATAATTTGACCCAGAGAATGCAGTGTTCTTTGCTGTGAAAACGTCAAGCCCATTACAGAATGGCCTATCTGTTACCTTCCCACGGCAGCGGTACCTATTTGCACTGGCATGCTTTAGAACAGCTAGGTTGGCAGGAGCTGGGATGTTTCCATCACAGTTCCATTGCGCCAGAAGTGGTTCAGTCATGATGACCATGTGACCTGGAAAGCTGTCCATGGACAAATGCTGGCTCCCCCAGCCTGAAAGCGAGATGAGCACCACAAACCCACAGTCGCCTTTGACTAGACTTAACCATCCAGGGGTCCTTTACCTGTTTTTACGTACTATCCATTGTGGAAGCCACCATTGGTCTTTGTCTTCTGAATTCAAGTTGTGGGTATTGGGAGTCTCAAGGCTATTCACATGCTCCCAAATGCTCAGGTGTAGGAGAAGAGGTCATATTGCACCTCTTCAGGTCTACCAGTTGCTTGAACCCTAATATAGATAATTGGTTTTTTTCTCTCTTTTTTCAGGGTTCCCTGAACAGCGCCTGGTTTGCTTTTTGTTCAGAGGCTTTGTCTGGGTTTCCCAAGAGCAGTCATGTAGCAGAATGCCTGTGGACTCTTACAAATGTGATCAGAGAAATTTTAAAAGATGAAGGATTGTGCAAAGGAGGTATTGTTTGAACCAGGTTTACTTTGTAAATAACCTGTAGGGGAAGAAGGCAGCATATACTAGAATAGTTTGTGTGCCTGAAAATATTTACTGTGAGCTTTTCTGTCTAGAGCAAAAATCAGTATTTAGAAGTTTAAGATTTTACAAAGCTGCTTTAATTTAGTAGATGAGCTAAACTGTCTTAGAGATGGTCCTGAAACACTGCTTGATTATTATAGGTGGGCTACAGAAGATTCTTACTTCTCTTGACAAAGTGCTTGAAGACTTTTACAACCACATCCCATCTTCTTATTCTGAGATTGCCCAAGTATCTGCAAAAGCCACAAATGACTTGAGCAGCTTTCTGGACCTCCTTGAACTACTTGTGGTCTCCAGAACTCAGGCACCACTGAACCTTGTCTGTCAAAGGATGTTGCTTTTGAACGTTTCATGCGTGTTGGGTCTTGTCACTTCACCCGTTCATGATTTAATCAAGAAGAAAGCTATCGTGCTGCTTAAGAAATGCATTCTTCACAAGGCTGGCGAAGACCTAATCAAGGGAAAGGTGCCTTCTTTCTCCCACCCCGACCTGCATTTTGAGAAGGACAGATTAGTGTTTGCTGGTGTCATTCTGCAGTTTGTAGCTACTGGGTGGCTGAATCGTTTTACCCTTAGTGAAAAGGCGAGCCACTATGGAGGCAGTCAGGTGAAGCCAGAAGTGGGTATCTGTTGCAGTCCTGCTCAAGTGACCCTAAGAGCCCTAAGCTTGGTTTTGCTTAAAGCTTTAGAGGTTAAGATAACAGATTCTGCATCTGAAGCTGAAGCCCGAGGTAAGTTTTCAAAGTGGCTTACACCCTTCCCAGCCATTAGTTTTGTGGGAGGGGGTACCTTTTGTAATAAATATTTAATTGCCTCCCCAAGGGGCCCCTGCCTCAGAAGGAGGACCAGGACCTTGGAAGGAGCGCAGATGAAGGCTCTGTACCGGTCGGGAAAAGACAGAGACCACACCAGGATTTTGGAAAAAGCAAAGCCTGATCTTTATTGAAAGAACAGAAAAAACCCAACAACACAAAAAACTGTTGCAACAGGCTCCCCGCTCACGCAATGACATGGAGTCAGAGACCCTGAACAAAAGGACTGCCTTCATTCTTATACCTTTTGATTTTCATTCAGATCAATAGCAAGGAGGTGGGGGGAAGCGATATGAGGGGTGTGAAGAGTGGATTAACATAAGGTTGAAAAGACTCTCTGGAGGTGTCAATTTGCTGAAGGGCTCAGGTGGTATGTGTCGATCTTCGTTTTATTTAATTTTGGATCTGCTTAAAATGGCTTTTCCTTTATCTACAGGAAAACCTCCGCAACTGCTGATAATCAGCATGCAGATGTGAGGCTGGATGTTTGAGAAGATGTTCAGGAAATGACTTAAATGTTAATGTGAAATCCTATTCTGCATTGCTATCAATTCGGGTGTGATAGCCTGAAGTTTGAATACTTTTTGGAAAATAGGACTGCTTTATTTTGAGCCCATATCTGTGTGTATTCATGGTATGGTTTTGCAGACCCAGTAGGAGGCAGTGTGGTGGATTGAGTTTTGGCAGCCTTTTGGATACAATATTGAGTCAAGTATATACATTTTGAAATATTTAGATTGTTACATTCTTTAAAAACTACATTTTGGATACATTCTGAAAAGTACAGCATAGTACAGCATTTCATTAAAGATACATCCACGAATACATTTTTAAAAGGATAGCTTCATGGAGAAAGAGGTACACAGGAATGGCAACAGGCACATTACATTAAGATGATGCATTAAAAAGGCACATTTATATTACATTCAATGATACGTGAAAAGACACAGTAAGATGGCATCTTCCCAACAATGTGTTCTTTAAGACACAGTTTATTATTGTTTGTGGGACTTTGGGGTAGGATGATATCATTAGGATCATTTTACCTTTATTCCCCTCTCTGACCCTGATTCTCTTATGACACTTTAGAAAAGATTGAAGGGTCATAGGCCAATCTCCCTGGCTTCAGAAGATGGTGGACTCTCCTTCATTAGAGGCTTTTAAACAGAGGTTGGATGGCCATCTGTCAGGAATTCTTTAGTTGTTATTCCTGCTTTGAACAAGATGACCCAGGGGTGGGGTCCCAACTCCACAAAAATTCTGTGATTTCCACATCCAAACGGTTACCATTTTCTCCATGTGCCTCTTCTCTAGATCAACAGTTCACAGGAATGGGCAATTCTACTTCGTATTGCCAATTTTACTTCTATAATTGGTGCAGGCTCACAGTTTTGGCAGCACGCCACATAAGGCCTGGCAGTGTTGTAGTCTTGAACAAAAGAATCCCTTCTACCCTTCGATCGAAACACTTCCATCTCTCCCTTCTTTTTGTGAGTTGCAAGAGCTGCTGGAAGTAACCATTTAGACTTGAGTTTGGCAACATTACACCCAAGGACACAAAGTGCTTCTGAGCCTCCTCCCCAACTCATCCTTGGTCCTGAGGGGGTGAGTGGTTACCTTCTCTGTTGAAAAGTATGTGCTTACTCTTAACCTTATGCCCATCGGAAGTACATATGGAAGAAGAACAAGGAAAGATTGATTTATTACTTGAAATGAAAGTGACAGCACATGTGGGTGCTGCTTTCAATATAAGTGGGCTTTCAATATAAGTGGGCCTGCAATATAAGTGGGCAGGAAATCGTACCTGTACATACACACCTTGATCTAAAGAGGAAAAAGAATACTTATCAAAAAGCTTAAAGGGAGAGTGAGCATGACATTTGCCACAGACCCATGCTAAGAGCAAAGTGAGAAAGGGCAGAAGAAGGGTATACATGCCCTGAAGTGAAGCATAGCATCCTTCTGGTTCTTCAGAGTGTAGCGAAAAGGGGGTCCATGTTGGAGTTTGTGAACTAGCCAGCCATTAAAAATCAGGGGTATATGTCCTATTTTCAGCCAATGTACTCAGTCACGACTGGACCTAATGGTCAGGGGTCCCTTTACCTTTACCTTACTCTTGTAGGAAGGGGGGCTTTTGAATGAGCAATTGTCAATACATTTTATTCTTTCGTTTCATCGTTTATTTCCTACAAGTTCCTATTTTCCCCCATTTTGATTTCTTTGGTCAGTTGGTAATTGAAAGGGCATACAATGGTACCTCAGGTTACATACGCTTCAGGTTACAGACTCCGCTAACCCAGAAATAGTACCTCGGGTTAAGAACTTTGCTTCAGGATGAGAACAGAAATCGTGCTCTGGCGGCGCAGCAGCAGCAGGAGGCCCCATTAGCTAAAGTGGTGCTTCAGGTTAAGAACAGTTTCAGGTTAAGAACAGACCTCCGGAACGAATTAAGTACTAAACCCGAGGTACCACTGTAATCCTAGTGAGAAATTTCTGTTTGTTGAGTTGTAAGTTTAGATTCTATTGTCTGTGCAGGGCCCCCACAGGGGGTGTTAATTATGTTTGGTAGTAGCACAAGATTACTGTACTGATCCTTACATTAAAAGACAAGGAATTTACCAATGCATTCCAGGATGCATTTCGGATAAGAGGTAGCACCAGGATGGGGTTAGCAACGGGGGTCTGTTTTTATATCAAGTATATACAGTATGCCAACTGTACTGCTGCTGCCATCATCTACAATAATAAACCATAGGAAAAGTTCATATTGGCACCCGCATCTACATTTCTTCCTGTCTCTGTCTGGGTTAGAGGATAACCAGAAGGAGTGGAGCTTACAGCACTTGCTCAGAAAACTAAAGTGGATCTAAAAATTAGTTCAATGATTCCCGTAAGACAAGACATTGCCTGAAGGTCTATCAAGGCACCAGATAGTTGCTTGGATACATGCTCTCCAATTACTTTGTTTAAGCTGCAAGCTTTAATCAGTGGATTAAGATGGTTGGATGGTGCCTTGCATGTCGTCTTCAGGCAACTCCTACAGCCAAGCTAGTGCCAAATGTACTGCTCTGCTTTCCTTTGGACCACATCAGTGAGGTCAAGAGAGGGGTCTTGTTGTCTGGGCAGCCCAGGACCTCCATGCACAATGCCCAGGCTTGCCCGCGGGGGGGGGGGGGAGGTCACTTCAGTGCTCCTAACTCAGTGGTTTGACTACACCCCAGAGGCACCCTCCATTGTCTCTCGAGACAGACGGATACCAACAGCAAAGCAGCTAAAGCTTTAGTTATGTAAATAAGGACCACTTTAATTGGTGAGGACTAAGCAAAGGCCACTCTTTCCCCCCAAAGGTTGTTTTTTTTAATTCTGATGTGTGTATTGCTGTAATAGGAAGTTAAAAAGAAGATGCTAAAGGTGGTTTTTAACAAGTTGTTATAGGTTTTGTATATCAAGTAGTGAGATTATGAAAAGAACTTTGTCTTGAAAATGCATAGAAATCCTAGAATGATGAATTGCTTTTGTGTGTGTGTATCAGCACCCGTTCTTTGTTACTCTGCTAGCCAACTAAAATGGCTTTTCAGATTTTGAGATTACTTCCATCATGGCTTTGGAGGTGTATGTGGCCAAGTAGTTCCAAATGGGGGTGGGAGTATGAGCTGATGTTGAAAGACAAGTACAAGAATTCAAATTTCCCATGCAGTATAATTTGGCATGTCTCTTCTCTCTAATTAGAAAGTTCCACCCGTAGATGTCTTGATTAAGAAATTGGAATCAATTAATTCTTTAAAGGAGAAGCTAATGATATGTATGTATAGAACCAGTTTTGCACATTTCAGAAGACCTAGGCCTCGGGGTTCCTTTTTGTTGTTTGTGGCAGATAATCTGCTGTGTCAGGTCCTTCTTTTACCCTTCTGAACAAAGCATCAAGTTTCACTTTCCTAGAAGCTAGAAACTAGCCTAGGTTGTGGAACTCCTTGCCTGCTTGTTAGTATTAACCAAGCACCAAACGTACTTGGTTTCAAATGTCTGCTCAAGACCCTTCAGTTTTGCGCAGGCCTTTTCTAAAGTGTAGCTCAGTCCACCCATTCCAGTCTATCACCATCCCAAATGTGAAGCCTTTTATGCTGTTTTATGGATGTGTTGCATTCACTGGCTAGATACTTGTTTATAGGGCTAGATACTTGTTTATAGGGTTGTGAGATAAGTATTAACCCTTTTGGGGCTCAGTCCTGATTTGTCTCAAGCTACCTTTTAGTCCAGGGACATGGGTGGTGCTGTGGGTTAAACCACAGAGCCTAGGGCTTGCTGATCAGAACGTTGGCGGTTCAAATCCCCGTGATGGGGTGAGCTCCTGTTGCTCTGTCCCTGCTCCTGCCAACCTAGCAGTTCAAAAGCACGTCAAAGTGCAAGTAGATAAATAGGTACCGCTCCGGCGGGAAGGTAAACGGTGTTTCCGTGCGCTGCTCTGGTTTGCCAGAAGTGGCTTAGTCATGCTGGCCACATGACCCGGAAGCTGTAAGCTGGCTCCCTCGGCCAGTAAAGCGAGATGAGTGTCGCAACCCCAGAGTTGGTCACGACTGGACCTAATGGTCGGGGGTCCCTTTACCTTTACCTTACCTTTTAGTCCACCTGGTTGTAAATGTTCAACAGCTGCCCCTGGAATAGTGGTAAATATCTCTAATGAAAGGCAAATAGTGCAAAAGGGGATGCTACCATTGCACAAATTAACCCCTTTCTTCCACTTACAGTTTATTTGTTACCTGCCTGCTTATACCTCCACCGAGGCTAAAAGGCCCATATTGTCACTGAAGTGGGAGGCACAGAGAGAGCAAGAACTATGGTGGTGCATGGATGCATTTCTGGCAATTTTGTCTCCTTTCGCCAGCCAGCTTTGGCAAGATTGCCTGGGTTTGAAATGCTGTTTTATCATTTAGCCAGGCTTAGGATAATGCAGAATGAACTTAAATTAATGTTACGCCAGATTTGTTCCACAGGCTGCCAGTTGCCTACCATCACAAGGTATTTGGAGGTAATATGCAAATTCACACTATTTCTTGAAACTTTCCCTCTGCATTCCTTCTGAAACCTTTTAGTAGAGCAGTTAGTGATAAGTACCCGGTCTAGAGCATGTGCAAAAGGCACTCTTGGGAGCACTCAAAAGTGAATGTTTGGTTTGATTAAAGGGAGCTTGGCTCACAAGGATCCTTTCTTCTCCTTCTCATTTTTGCTTTTAGTTCATCTGGAGAGTATTATGTACCCACTGCTGGCATTCTTAAAGAGCCATGTGTGGTCATCTCACGCATCTGAACATCCTTGCGCATGGCTCTCTGCGCTGTTCATAGAACAAGACGACGACATGTTGGAAGCTGCGAAAACTTTATTAACAGTTCATTTAAAGTTTGAAAGGTTAGTGTCCATTTTCACTTTTCTGAAGTCATAAACCTTTTATTTATTCATTTATTTTAAAAAAATTGGGCATCACAAATAAGAAAATGATTTCATCTATATTTCAGGTAACAGTTCAGCCTGAAGCTAACTTCAGGGAGTAGGAGTAAGAGGTAGAAATGGGTTTAAGAAGGATGCCATGTAAAAATGAATGTATTACCAAGAAAGTTATTTTTGTTTCAATCAATCCTGGTGGTTGGCAAGACAGAAAGTTTCAATGTACGGCAAAAAGATATTTCTAAATATATCTGGCAAGGGAAAAAACTGAAAAGATAAAATATTGATAAATGTGAAAAAGAGAGAAGGTTTTCCCCTGCCATATATGAGATTATATTATGAAGCATCTTGTGTATGCTGGTTGAATGAATGGTTGACATTGGAAAAATCTGCATATTTTAGATTTAGAAGGTTTTTGGTTGGCACACTTATTTGTGGTATGAAAAGGTGAAATTACATAAAGGATTTACAAACCATATAATTAGGAGAAATTTGTATATACGGGATAAATATAAAAATCTATTGGAGGAAAAAACACCACTTTGGCTTTCACCATTGGAAACCATAGGAGTAAAGAAAAAGATTATGACGGAAGGGTGGGCAACTTATAGAAATTTATTAAGAGAGGATGGAGGAGAATTTAAATTAAATGAATTTAAGGATTTATCAGGAATGTTAACAACATGGATACAATGTCATTTGAATGAAGTATTTAAGAAATATATTGTCAGGTGCTGGTGTGGTTGCTTGAGAGCAAACAGGCAAGACTCCAACATGTCTTTTCCAGGCTTTATTATCTGTACAAACTATTTACAGTGCGGAGCATCACAAGTCCAGGTCTGCTCAGTCGCTAGCAGAATCTGGGAGTGGGCGGTCCTTATACCTTCCCCAGCATAACAGTTGTGTGACCCTCATCCTTCTCCTCCCCTCTCTGTGCGCAAACCTACTGCGTAAAGTGGGCGTTGGCAAAGGGGGACTTGCCTCCCCTCCGCTTTGCTCAGGCTTAGTGTTGAGGCTCTCCCTAGCATCTTCTGATCCCTGCGCCCCCTCCCCACTGGAGGCGGGGCTTCCCTCCTTGCCCAAGGAAGAACTGCTTCACAGGATCTTCGGAGGCTCCCTGTAACACAACTGCCCTTCCACCTCTCGCCTCTGAGCTGATGGCAGTTCCCTGACAGATATGAAACGATTTGGAGAACAATTATCACAATTGGAAAGACACCTGTTGGAACGTAATGCTAAAGTGCTGTCTAAAATGTATAAGATATTATTGGAATGGGAGACAAAGGATGAGCAAGTAAAATCATCAATGATACATTGGGTAATATATTTTTGTTATAATACAGATATGGAAGCATGGGAACAATTGTGGAATACGGGCATAAAATTTACAATACGTTATGCTTTAAGAGAAAATTATATGGAAATGTTATATAGATGGTATCTAACACCTAATAGATTGGAGAAAATGTATAAATCAAAATCGAATTAAGTGGTGGAAATGCAAAGAGAAAGAAGGTATTTTTTTATCACATATGGTGGTTTGTAGTAAAGTAAAAGCTTACAGGGAAATGATATATAATGAGTTAAAAAAAGATGTTTAAGATAACATTTGTAAAAAAACAAACAACCCAGAAGCTTTTATCTTGGGAATTAGAGGTGCAGAACTATCCAAACAATATAGAAATTTAAGTTTCACAACACCAAATCAAGGAGTATCATGTCCTTTGGGCTTGTGGGGGTGGCTGAGGTTTTTTTTAAAAGAAACAGCAACAGGTGTCTCTGCTGCAGAATTGCAATTGTTGCATTATATATTGGATTCCTGGTTTTATATTTTGATGTGCTGTATTCTAATGAAATAATCATGTAGTGTTTTAGTAAGCAGGAACCTTTGTTTTGAAAGCTGGGCTGTAAGTATAATGAATAAATGCAGACTGTAGCATTGATTAATTTAAGCCTTTTGATCAGGTAAAAAAAGATTTAATCAGTCTTTAATGCAGCTGCTTACAAAGCCATGTGTGGTGGGCATCATCTTTAAAAAGCCATTTCCCTTTCTCTAGCATATGAGGGAATACCATTTATAAGATGTGTGCCCACTCTAATGCATACATGTATCGCCTTCAAGAAACCTCACCTTTAGGCAAATATAATAACCTAGCACTTCCATAGTTAGATAACAGCACAACCCTATGTATGTCTACTGAGAACTAACCCCCACTGACTCCAGTGGCTTACTCCCAGGTAAGTGAGTAGAGGATTGCACCCTTGTAATTGGGTGACAACTGTACTTTCAGAAAATGCTATGTTTTAGTACCTGACTTTTGAGAGTTTCAAGTTGGAAAACCTTCTCTAGGTATTTCATCACATTCATATCTACTATGCATGTTGTTTTTCCATACTGATTTGCTTAGTATTCATTGTAATAAATCATTCTAATAAGTTCAGCATTTTTTTGTTTATTTTAAACCATAAGAATTGCTTTGCTGGATAAGGCAAAGGATTCACCTAGGCAAGCATTTTTACTCAAATAGCACACAGTCTGATATCTTTGGGAAGCTCACAACATGGTGTAATGCACTGTCCTCATGAGTCCAGATCACTGACCACAAACCAGGATGCATCATCATCATCATAAAATTTTATTATTCATACCCTGCCCATCTGGCTGGGTTTCCCCAGCCACTCTGGGCGGCTCCCAACAGAACACTAAAAACAGAATAAAACTTCAAACTTTAAAAACTTCCCTAAACAGGACTGCCTTCAGATGTCTTCTAAACGCCAGATAGTTGTTTTTTTCCTTGACATCTGATGGGAGGGCATTCCACAGGGCGGGTGCCACTGTCGAGAAAGCCCTCTGCCTAGTTCCCTGTAACCTCACTTCTCGCAGCATGTATTGGTTTCATAGCCTGCTTTGTAGTAGGATATTAAGCCACAGTTTCCTGGTTTAGATATAATTGGAAACTATGGTTTGACAAGCCCTGGAAATGTTGAGGGAGGATGATGTGCATGGGCAGCATACATTACACCGAACTATGCCGTATTAGACCAAGCTCATTATGTTTGGACCAGGCTATGGTAAATAACAGAACTTTGCTAAAATGTTCACTGATTCAAAAGCAATGGATTGCTTACTCTACAACTGTTAACTTTCTAGGTTCTGGCACAAAGCTGGTCTTTCCTTATATCACTCTGATGATGGAACCTGGGCTGCTTTTACACATCAGAATGGCTGCAATCCCCATTGCATCTTCTTATTTCTGCTGAAAAGTATTTCATTTGATGCCACAGTTCTACTTGATTTCTTGATTTCATCTGAAACCTGCTTCTTGGAATATTTTGTAAGATACTTAAAGCTTCTTGTACAAGACTGGGACCATTTTGTCAAGATTTCTAAATACTTCAAGACCACCTCTAATGGAGAGTTCAGTTTTTCTATGGTGAACTTGCCCTGCCGAGAAAAAAGTGCCTACCGGCTAGACTCAAATTTGCAGGATGCTTCGTATGATCCCCCATCCGGTACTGAGATCCTTTCAACCTCTTTCCCAAATTTTTCTGCACTGTGGCATACTGACAGTCAAGCTGTAAAACCCAGCAAGTCTAACCTTTTGCAAGAGTCTGATAATACATCTTTGGTGGGAGCCCTTCAAAGGCTGGTGGATTATGAAAGCTCAGAAGATTCGGAGGTGGAATGGATAGAAGAGGAGAGTTTGGCAGACATGAGGCAGACACCTTTAGATCGAGCTTGTGCAGAAGTCACTGGCCTTATGAATTTGGATGGCCAGACAGAACGATGTGTGTTGCCTCAGGAGACTTTGGATACTTCCTCACCTTTTCACTCCACAATTTTGCTAAATAAACTTGGATCAGAAGAAGGGGTGCTTCAAAAATCAGTGAAGTGTTTTCAACAAGTGCAAGAGTCGGTTTCTAGACTACACAGAAGGAATCTCTTTCCGTACAATCCAAGTCCACTCCTGAAGCTCTTGACTTCTGTTGACACTATTAGTAGCGAGCACAGATCTGCTTCAAAGAAGTTCAAAGTCTAAGGATCTGCAGTGCCCATCCCCCGCCTTCTCCCACTTAATAGTTTTCAAATGAGTTTTTCCCGAAGCTTAAAGTTTACCAGAACCTATGGTCAGAGGCACGTTCTTTGGGATTTGTCTATGGGTCATTAAAAGCTGGTCCAACTGGATGAGAAACACGGACTCTTTATAATGACTAATCCATTGATGTGTTTAAGTGTGGAAGTGTTTGACTGGAGGATATGGTCTTGCCTGTGGGTATGTATAATTCAGCCACTGGGGTGACTTTTTAAAAAGAAAATAAAACCCTGAATTTTATTTTTGGTCTCCTTGATATTCCATCCCAAAGGAAAGGCATAACCTGACTCAACAGGAATAGCTGTCAATTTTAAGAGATTGTAGGGCAGCTGTGTGCTCCATCTCTGGACAGGCATGTACAGTGTCTAAAATAATTAAACAGAATCAAAGTTATCGTAATAGTTTTATCCAGTACTGCTGTTCTGCTTATGCAACAGACTTCCTCCTGCACATTGGAACTTCTCCTTCACCTCGCCCCTTGCTGCACCCTCGAAATCTGCTCCAAAAGGTTGAGGGACCAGCCTGAACAAATTTTGGAGGTGCACAAGGAACTCCTGTTGCTCAATATTTGATGCAACTCAAGAATTTCAGTCTTTTAAAAAGGTTATGAAATGAAAGGCATGGGCAAAAGAGATAAAAGTACACTTACTTGTGACTGCTGCAGAAAATCTGGATCCTGGGAGTATTCTGCCTCTAATAGTCTTTTATAACTTATTACCCCACTTCAAACTGAACACAGTCCACTTACCATATATGATGGCTTAGCAGGGAATCAACGAGCCTTCTCTTTTTCACCATGCAGGCAGCAAAAACAAGCACCTGAAACATCACAGCACTTCTCTGGGGACTGTGTTCTGCTTGGTGGGTAACCACAGGTCTGCAAATGTTGTTCTTCATTTACCTGCTGCATCTGATATATAAGAACAACTCGCTTGATACATATCAGGCCTGTAAAAATTGTGATTCTCAAAGCCAAATGTTGTCCATCCGTCATGATGTTGACATAGGTCCTCGTTCAAATGTTATACATGCATGCAAAATGCCCAGAGTCGTGCAGTCCATAGGGACATGTCCGTTACACACCAATTTCAGGAGGAAATGCCAAAAAAACATAGAGTTCAGTTGCATGTTTGAAACTTACTGAGTTTCTTACAAAACAATGGGCAACTTAGTATATACAGAGGTAAATCTCTGCAAAGATTCCACAGGAAAAGCCTGGACCAACAGGTTTACTTGGAGCAAGGAAGAGAGAGAAACAGGTAAGAGGCAAGGAGAATTACTGGGAGGGGAGCAGCACGAGGGGTGCAGTAGGCTGCAGTGAAGACCTAAATGCGATGGGATGGACTCTGAATGTAGTTGGGAAGCAGAACTCATTTTTTCAACTGTCACCTGGGAGCAGTGTTGTATTAGATTGTCCCAGTGGGAGATATAGGAAGCAGAACTTACTCCATCAGCTCTGCTGTAACAGACCAGGTCCCTTGAGCACCTCCTACCCCTGAACTGGGCCAGCTGGTCTTTGAGAACAACTGTTTAAGAACTGGCTTGAATTTGATTCTCTCTTCCCCACTTCTCCCCTCTCTGACCCTTTCCCCTTAGGTTGTAAGCCTGTAGGCAGGGATTGCCTTGTTCTAAATGACTGTATGTAAGCCACCCTGGGAGCATTTTTGTTGGAGGAGAAGGTACAGATTCTGCGAACAAATAATAGTAATAATAAATTATGCCAGTTGAGAAAAAAGAGAGAGAAATGGAAAGTTTTAAATGACCTGCTTCAAAGAGAAAATCACACATCTCAAACTGCAAAATAGTGTGGTTTGGAAAGAATGTATTTCCCATACCAGAAATGTTTCTTCCTGGAAAGGAGATATAAGGAGGGCAAGGAGTTATCTACATAATAAATTGCGCCATTATTTCTCATTTGAAAGCATTTTGTCACTGCACAATGTATTTTTGTAATGTGCCTGGTGGAAAAATAGCAGGAGATAACATTTCTTTGTGATAACATCTTTGATTACCTTCAGCCACTCTGCATTGGCACGTTGTACAGACTTAAGCACCATGCTTTGCTTAGGTACAAATTGGGAAATCTTTTTGCGTGTCAGTGATGTAAGCAGGGAGTGTATGGGAAGCTACTGCACATGAATATCTTGTTTTTCAGGTGAAATTGATACTGAATGCAATTTCCAGTTTTTTTTTTTTTTTTTTTTTTTTTTAATATTTATTTATACAACAAGAAAAAACAAGAAAACACACACACAAAAAACCCCCCCCACAAGTATCAAATTACACACAAATTACAAAAATAACCATAGACGCGTAATTTTCTTGACAAACAATAAAACATCTATTGGTCTTAACACTAAAGACCCAACTTCCCGTCTATTCCATATTTCAAGTTCAAATTACTTATTGCCAATACACATTTTTTTTCATAATTAAACTTATTCTCAATAAATCTAATTTCTTCTCTCTACCTAGCAACTATTACTGAAGTTCCTCGAATGCTGCAACAGAATTTAAACTACTATATTTGTTTTTCAGATATTCTTTGAAAACCTCCCATTTAGAAACAAATTCCTGTTTGGATTTATTCTTTATTTTTTCTGATAAACCATCTAATTCGGCATATTCTGTCAGCTTTTGGATCCAATCTTGTATAGAGGGGATTTCATTACTCTTCCATTTTGCTGCGATCAAAACTCTTGCTGCCGCCGTCGCATATAAAAAGATACCCTTCCTCTTTTGTGGAATATCCAAATCTGTTATTCCCAGGAGGTAGGCCTCTGGTTTTTTATTGAATGAGATCTTTAGAATTTTTTGCAGTTCTGCGTGTATACTCTCCCAGAATACCTGTATTTTCCTACATGTCCACCACATATGGTAGAATGTTCCTGAGTCTCCGCATCTCCAACAATTGCTTGACACATTTTTATACATTTTTGAGAGTTTCCATGGTGTTAGATACCATCGATGTTGCATTTTTTGAAAGTTCTCTCTAATCGTGTAACAATTTGTGAATTTCCAGTTGATCTTCCATAAATTTTCCCATTGGGCCATGGTTATTGAATGGCCAAAATCCTGAGACCACCTCACCATTGCCACTGTTACCTCCTCCTCCTTGACTGTCCAGTCAAGGAGGAGTCGGTAAGTTTTGGAAAGAGTTTTTCTTTTAGAATTTACAAGATCAGATTCGAATCGGGAAGTTTCTACTGAGAACCCCTTTTGTTTGTCAGATTTAAATTTTTCAAATAACTGATGGTATTGGAACCAGTCTGAAATGTGTTCTCTTATTTCCTCAAATTTTTTTAATTTTATTTGGTTATCTTCATTTTTTAGAAGTATTTTATATGTTGGCCAGCTTTCCTGAGTATTTTTCCGTTTTACTGCTATGGCTTCTACTGGAGAAGTCCACCACGGGACTTTAGGCTCCATCAGGTTTTTATATTTTTCCCATACAGCAAAGAGTGACTTTCTTATTATATGGTTGGTAAAATTTTTATGGATTTTCGCTTTTCCATATATTAGGTAGGCGTGCCATCCCCAACGGTTGTCAAAACCTTCCAGGTCCAGGAGGTCCGGATCCTGCAACGTGCACCAATCTTTTAACCAGGTGAAACAGGCTGCCTCATAATAAAGTTTTAGGTCGGGTAGGGAAAAGCCTCCTCTCTCTTTTATGTCTATTAAGATCAGGTGTTTAATCCTGGGTTTCTTCCCTTCCCACAAAAATTTGGAAATTTCTCTTTGCCATATCTTGAGACAACCTGCTTCACCAAGTATCGGAATCATTTGAAATAAAAAGATTAATTTTGGAAGCACATTCATCTTTATAATGGAAATCCTACCGAGAAATGTTAATTTTAGTTTACTCCAGGTTACCAAGTTTTTTCTAATCTCTAGCCAAGTTTTGGTGTAATTGTCCTGAAATAAGTTTATGTTCTTAGGGGTGATCCAAATACCCAAGTATTTCGCTTTGGAAGAGATTTTCAAGCCCAATATTTTTTCTAAGTCGTAGTCTTAGGGCGTAGTCTTTGCTCACGGTCAGATGCGTCTCTCCCACTCTGCCAAGGTCGGGAGGTACGCGTTCGTTAGTGGAGCTAGAAGGGGGAGCTAAAGCTAAGCTGACCCCGAAGCCTTGGAAGGAGATTCCAGGGTGATATGGCGTTGCTGCAGCACGAAGAAGAGGACCCCCAGACCATTTTCAAGCTCCTAAAAGCTGAGCAAGAAGGGGGAGAAGGGGGAGAACTTCTTCGGTGCTAGTTCCTGCAACCCTCCGCTGACGAGAAGCTCGAGCCCGTGGGTATGTCTGTGGCTACACTTCTAACAAACTGAAGCAAACCTAAACGATTAGCCTATTTTACCTACTGAACTTGCTAATTTACGACTAAAACAAAGTGTTTGATCTTAAAACAAAGTGTTTGAACTTAAATGGCTTTTCGCAACTGACCAAGATTTACCTACAAGCTATATCAGACTGGTTTTTTTCAAAAAAGACGTCTATTCCATTAATACCTAAGACGTTTTAGCCATTTTTTTCTGCTGGAGTTATGAACATAAAGATTACCTGTGGCTTCATTAGTGTTGCGACAGAAACAAACCAAGAAGTCATGAAGAAGAAATAATAAAAAAGACCTCTCCCAAGTGGTGAAATATATAAAGGGGTCTCCAGACTCTTCAGTATAAAATTAACTGTTGTTCACAAGTTAGTTTTCAACTGTCTGTTCACGCTGGCAAAAGGAATACAAGGGGCCAGAGACTCCCAGAGAACGATGGGGAGTGTGTGAGAGAGTGATTGATTACAAAGTTATAAAACTGTCACAAGACTGATAAACATCGCCTCTCCTCTCCCAAGAAGTGTGGCTATTCTCCTTTTCTGGGGATTTCTGTTTGTCTTCGGCTGCGGACTGCTACGGAGTATAAATCAACTTAATAACAGCTAAGAGTACTTCTGCTGACTCATGTGCTCCGACATTTTCTTAGACCGACATTTTCCTGGTTTGAGGAACGGAAACGAACTGTATTAGACTGACATAGAAAGAGAACGGGGTCGAAAATCGCAGAGAGGGAGTGACTCAAACAGCGACATCAGCTGGTGAAATAAAACTTTGCCCTCTTTTGAAAAAGACGTTCCTCTAATAAGACTTATAAGAGCAATTACAGGGATCTTTGCAAGATCTGCAACTATTGAAGATCCCAAAACGCTGCATCATAATCTGCTGAAAGAGACAAGGTCTCATAAATTCTTATAGACCCTATACCCCATTACTGGAATAGCATTCCTGTTACCTCTGGAAAAGTAACGTCTGGAGAGAACATAATAGCACATAACATTATTGCATTGTACATTATTAATTCAAAATACTCCCCAGCTCTTTTCTTATTATTTAAATATACTTTTCGTATTTTCTTCCCCCTCTTTATTTCTTTACAAATTATAAATTGCATTATTATTTTTGTTTCTCTCCTTTGTATTTCTTTTGTGTTTTTGTTTTGTTTTGTTTCTCTGTTTGTTTCATTTTTGTTGTTTTTCTGGTCGTTTTTGTGTGGTTTTCAACTTGTGTCGTTTTGTCTTGTTTTGTTTTTTGTTTCTGTTTTTTTCTGTTTTTTGTTTCTGTTTTTTTTTCTGTTTTTGTTTGCCTAGCCTTTTGCTATCTAATGGTAGCTAACGCAGCTGATATTAGCATCAGATGTCATTAGCTTTGTTGCAAGGTGCAGACTAACTGAACCGCTAACCTGTTTAAAGAATTATACATTTGATCTATTACCCTGAAGGATTAAGTAAATGCAAGGATTGCAATCACTTATATTTATTTGATCTGATGAATTTGTGATATTGCTGTATTGATATTTGGCTGTAACTAATTAGATAATTGTTCATAATCAATTTAAAATATATTTAGTGAAACTGGGAATATATAAAAAAAATAGTGGATACATAGGCCAGAGATCACGATCAGACTGGTAAAATTGTCGTAATTGTATTAAGAAAGATCGAACTTAATTGACATTCATTAATTAATATTGACACGATTGTATCAAGAAAGATTGAACTTAATTGATATCCAATCTGTAAGACAGAAGGGAAGAGAACAAATTACCTAGTGAGCTAATTGAATTTCTTAGTGATGTATGGTAAAAAAACAACTGTGTCAGGTTCTGCGGCAGTATCAGCCTCACAAATCAGGAGAACTTCTGTAATTGACATGGATCAACCATTAGATATGAGAGAATTAATTTTAAGTTTGAAGAAAGATATCCAAGATTTAAAAAATAATGTAAATGAAAAGGCAAAAGCAACAGAAGAAAAACTTATTTCAATGGGAGCCAAAATAGATGAAAATGTGAAAATAGCAGCTGAGTTATCAACTCAGGTCAACAATTTAGTACAAAAAAATTCAGAACTGACGAAAATAGTGCTAGACCTTAAAGGTAAAACACAGAACCTAGAGGAAGCTCAGAAAAAATTACAAAATGAAAATAGAGAGTTGAAAAAGGAATGCGATAAGATAAGGAAAGAAACAGCAGATCTGAAAGCACAGCAGGATTCAACTTTGGACTCTATTGCGATGTTGCAAATGCAGAGAAGGGAGAATACCCTAAGATTCAGAGGACTAACGGAGGACGCAGAGGAAGCAACTGAGAAAAAAATCTCAAAAGAGCTAGCAGCTTGGTTAGACCTAGAAGAAGCAGAAGTAGCACAAAAAATAGAAAAAGCATTCAGAGTCAAATCTAATGTAGCAAAAGTAAACAACTGGCCGGCTGATTGTTTAGTCTCTTTTAACTCTATGGATTTCAGAAACAGAATTTTACAAGCTAGTAACAAGAAGAAATTTCAATCAGAAGGAAATGATATTATCGTCCACAAGATTATTCCAAATCGGTTGATAAAAAAGAGAGAAGCTTATAGACCTCTGGCCGAGGCATTAAAGGCAAAGGCAGTGGACTATAGGTGGGAGTACCCGGAAGGCATCTCTTTTTTCTTCAAAGGGAAACGTAGAAAGTGCCTGTCGGCATTAGATGCAGACAAGTTCTGGAGAAAGTACCGAAAAGACCTCGGAGGAAAACGGCAATTGTTGGGAGAATCAGAGGATATTGAACAAACAGTTGAGAGTTAGGAGACAGATCTAAGAAGGGAATTTATTAAATTATACTGAGGCCTTGAATGTGTAATTTTATTATTATTTTTTTAAACCTGTTGACATATCATAAGAAATAAAGTATGGATTATAAATTTATTACTTGGAATGTAAATGGATTAAATGAAAAATCAAAAAGGAACAAGGTGGAACATATTCTGGTTAAGCAAAAATATGATCTAATCTGTCTGCAAGAAACTCATGTAGCGGAAAAACATAAAAGAGTATTAATAAATAAGAGATTGGGGCTTGAGTTTATTGCATCAAGTAAAGAAAAAAAGAGAGGGGTGGTAATTTATGTAAAACCTCAGCTGGAGCCAAAACTGCTTTATAATGATGAAAAAGGCCGAACAGTGATTATAGAGGTTAAGATCAATAATGAAAAAGTGATAGTTATTGGAATCTATGCACCAAATGAAAGAAAATCCGAATTCTATCAATTCCTGGAAGAAAAAGTCATAGAATATATAGGGGAAAAAATTATATTATTAGGAGATTTTAATGGAGTAGTCAATCCAAACATGGACAGGACAATAAAGAAGAAAGAAAAGAGGCAGAACAAACTCCCAACTACATTTTTCCAACTAATAGAACTCCTGAATTTGTTCGACGCTTGGAGGTTTAAGAACCCAACAGAGAAAGAATTTACACATTACTCAGAGCCACATAAATCGGCGGGACGAATCGACGCGATCTGGACAACAAAGGATTTATTAAATAATATTACAAAAGCAGAAATCCACCCAAGGACAATTTCTGACCACAGCGCGGTCTGGGTTAACTTTAAAGGAAAAGAAGAAAAGGTTAAAAGGTGGCAACTTAATGAGAGTATGTTAAACGATGAAAAAATTGTACAGAAGGCCAAGCAAATCTTAGAAGAATATTTTAAGTTTAATTTAAATCAAGGAGTAGATCTAGAGACGGTTTGGGACGCGGGTAAAGCCGTCATAAGAGGCTTCTTTATACAACAAAACGCATTCCAAAGGAAAATAAAGGAGAAGAAGAAAATGGAGATCTGGGAGGAAATTAGAAAAAAGGAAAGGATCCTTTTCCAAAAACCAGATGATGAACCAATTAAGCAAAGTATAAAAATCTTACAGACGCAATTCTCCATGATAATAAATGAAGAGATAGAATGGAAGATAAAATGGTTGAGACATAGAAACTTTGAGTTTGCAAATAAACCTGGTAAACTTCTGGCCTGGCAATTAAAGAAGAAAAAAGAAGATAGAATTATCAATAAAATTAAAATTGAAGACAAATGGATTCAAGAACCTAAGGAAATTAGTAAAAACTTTGCTAGTTTTTTCGGAAAACTATATAATGAAGGTCCAGAGATTCTGGAAAAAATAATTGATTATCTGGGCAAAAATAAACTACCAATAATACCTAAGGAAAAAACTGAAATCTTGAACTCACCAATAACAGCTATGGAGGTGCAACAAGCTATACAGAGATCAAAATTAGGAAAGACACCGGGCCCAGATGGTCTTCCAGCTAATTACTATAAAAAGTTAGAACAAGCATTATTTCTTCCCATGAAAGACCTAATGAATAATATTCTGGCAAATGGAAAACTTCCGAAAACCTGGAAGGACAGCTTTATTACTCTTATCCATAAACAAGGAACAGAAGCCTCAAACATGGCCAATTACAGACCCATTGCACTGCTAAATAATGATTACAAGATATTTGCAGACATTCTTGCAAATAGATTAAAAATGGTGCTGAAAGAGATAATTCATAAAGATCAAACCGGATTTCTTCCCGGACGATTTATGCAATCCAATATTAGATGTGTGATTAATGTATTAGAATATTTGGATATTAAAATTGATAAACCAGCAGCTATTATGTTGGTAGACGCTGAAAAAGCTTTTGATAATGTGTCCTGGAAGTTTATGAAAAAATTAATGGAAGAAATCGGACTGGGAGAAAATATTTGTAAAGGAATAAATGCCATCTACTCAGAACAATATGCAAAATTGATCATCAACGGAAGAATTACTGAGGAATGCAAAATAAACAAGGGAACCAGACAAGGCTGCCCACTGTCTCCACTGATATTTATCTTGGTGATGGAAGTATTGAACAATCAGATAAGAAGGGATCAGCTTGTTAAAGGCATCACTCTGGGAAACAAAACATATAAAATTAAAGCTTTCGCGGACGATCTACTCGTTATGACTGAAAACCCTAAAGAAAGTCTGAAAAGAGTGTTGGAAATGATTAAAGAATTTGGAGAAGTGGCAGGCTTTAAGCTGAATATTACAAAAACAAAAATGCTTGTCAAAAATGTAACCGCAGAAGCAATTTCCAGTTTTAAGCATGGCAATAGGATTTTTCCATTGTAATAGCTGAGAATTGCTGCTGTTTTAAGAAGGCACTATAGCTTGCTCTTAAGCGTATTACAAATAATTAGAACAATGAGATGCAGTAGAGGGAATATTAGATTTAAAGGTGGAATCCCAGCTGAACCTATGAACTATGCTCTCTCAAAGTTTCTCTCCCTTTTTGTGAAAAGGGAATCATCCATCTCCCATCATGTTTATGAGGATGGTTGAGACCAAGATTGTGAAAAAAACAAATCTGGAAATGTAAACATAAGTATAAAGTAGAACAGAACACTTAAAAAGAAAGCATTGTGAAACCCCTCTTAATTATAATGTTAGTTCATATTATAAAGTTTTTGTAATTTTACAGTTATTCGTATTTAGGCCTGAAATCCAGTTTTGGATTGAGGGTGGTTTATACATTTTTATACTAAATGCAGCACCGAAACCTCATTACTGAAGAGCAGCAAAGGGACAGTAGAGCAGAAAACATTAGATAAGAGAGTGAGAAGTCAGATCACCCATGAGAATGGAAGGGTTTGGGAAGAGAAAGCCCTCTCCTGCTTGTCTCTCTTCCACCGCAGCTGTCCAGCCCCTTTGCAAGCTGCCTTCAAGTACTTCTGCGAGCTTATTCAATCTAGTTAACTTCCCATGTTACTTACTGTTTCCAACCCTAACCCTGCGGAAAGCCATCTAATTAGACTTTAATTTGATTTTGACCTGTTTTTAGGAGGTAATTTAATTATTGTTCAATTTTCTACCAATGTTATATATCTGATGTTAGCCGCCCTGAGCCCGACTTCGGCCAGGAAGGGCGGGGTCTAAATAAAATTTATTTTTATTTTTATTTTTATTTATTATTTTTATTATTATTATGACAGTTCCCACAGCCTTCCTCCAAGTGTGGGGCTGAACAAGGTAGGCTTATGTCAGGGAACTGCCATCGGAGCCAGAGGAGGAGAGAGGGCTCCAGAGGGATGGCGGAGAGGGTCCCAGCAGGAAGAGGGACAGCCCATCTGCTGGGGAAGGAAATCAGCGCAACACCAGTGGAGAAGGGGGCAGAGGGGGGAATTGGTGAGGGGGCTCCAGGACTCCTCGCCGGAGACCAGCGGGGAGAGCACGGGTCCTCCGCTGCCCACACCCTCTCTGCGCAGAAGACTTCCGCGCAGGGAGAGTAGGCAGAGACTTGGCGTCAAAGAACTTCTTTGCTGGAAGAACTCCCTGCTCCCCAGCAGCCTAAGATGAGAGTTGTAGTCCAAGGACACCTGAAGAATGCCACATAGGCTACCCCTGCGGTATTTCATACACTTCTAGTAGAAGTCTAGTAGAAGAAGCTGGTGGCTGTGCCGCAACTATGGACTGGAGTAGGCTTTTTCAAGAAGATCTGGGGTGTTGGTTAATTCAAAATGTTGGGCTTCTTACCCAACACCCCAAACTAGCTACGCAGGTGAACATAGTCAAACAGTGTCAAGTGGCTCAGCTCTTGTGACAGCATTGAGATTAGATGGTATAATCCTTTCTGTACTTCTATCACTGATTTAGTGGAATTCTTTTGCACACACCTCCATCATGGTCTGGGTAACCTTGCATTTTATATAAAGGTAAAGGTAAAGGTACCCCTGCCCGTACAGGCCAGTCTTGCCAGACTCTAGGGTTGTGCGCTCATCTCTATAGGCCAGGAGCCAGCGCTGTCCGCAGACACTTCTGGGTCACGTGGCCAGCGTGACAAGCTGCATCTGGCGAGCCAGCGCAGCACATGGAACGCCGTTTACCTTCCCGCTGGTAAGCGGTCCCTATTTATCTACTTGCACCCGAGGGTGCTTTCGAACTGCTAGGTTGGCAGGCGCTGGGACCGAACGACGGGAGTGCACCCCACCGCAGGGATTCGAACCGCCGATCATGCGATCGGCAAGTCCTAGGCGCTGAGGGTTTTACCCACAGCGCCACCTGCGTCCCTTGCATTTTATATAGCAGGAGGCTAACCTGCGCTGACCTCTTGAAAGAACATTGTACCAGTCCCCCAAGCCCAAGCATTGACAAGGAAGACAGATCTAAGATAAAACAGCGTGGGAGGCAGATTCATACAATGTTAGATATTTAATTTGATACCCAAATATATTACATTGCCGAAGCAATTTGTTGTCTGTTTTTGCTGTGCTACTTCAGCAAACAGGATTTCCCTGGAGAATGTCGCTTGAGAAAAGCATAGCCTATATGTTCCTTCCTGGAAAGAATCTTACTTAATGCACTCTTTATGTAGACAGCCCTAGACTTGCAAAGTGCTGAGCTGGGATTGTCTGTTGCTTGGTTGAATCTAGTGACATCTAGCTCCAACAGTCATTGAGTTTCAGGGAGGTGGATCTAGACAGGTGTGGCCCTCAGGACTCTTCCCAGGCTACAGCTTTTTTGGCCCTGCTGCATGCCCTCCTGTAGTTCTTCCTGGCTGGAAGGTGGTCTTGAATATATCTATATGTCTTGTAATAATATCTCTTGCTTGCCAAGATGGAATAAGCGGGTGAGGATTGCAAGGCTGAAATGTACCCTACTGTACAAAGGTCAATTGCTCCACTCACCTTTTTTTTTTTTTTTTTTTTGGCCTCTGGCATTGCCTCCTATTGTTATCTGGCCCGGTGGGTTGGAGTGACATCGTTGAAAACAGTTCCCCACCCTTTTTCCAGAATAATGATGATGAATGACCAGAGTCACTTCAACATAGTGTCTCTCCCACCCCGTGTCAGCACTGTGAGGCTTCCGAGAAGGATGCTGAAAGCTGCCAAGGAAGAGAGAGAACTTCTTTATGTATGCTACAACAGCGGCAAGAGTCTTGATTGCACAAGGATGGAAGAATGAGGAAACCCCGACAAAAGAACAGTGGCAAGAGAAATAGATGAACTATGCAGAACTGGCGAAATTGACATGCAAATTACGAGACAAGGACAACTGTGACTTCAAAGAAGAATGGGAACCCTTCACAATTTTTTTAAAAAGACAACAAAATGAATTGGACTCCTTGGCAGGTTTTGAATAAACATACACAAATTTATTGAGGGATAACATAGAAGATAGATAATATAAGGATGTATACAGTTTTATCATATGCAGAAGTTAACATTGAATGAGAAATCAGAGAGAGGAGTTGAGGAAAGTCACAGGGGGGAGGGAGGGGGGAAATGGGGGGGATAATGAAGATGATTTGTTTTGATAATTTGCTATGTTGAAATTATGTGTGTGTGTGTGTGTGTGTGTGTGTGTGAATATATCTATCTCTATCTCTATCTCTATCTCTATCTCTATCTCTATCTCTATCTCTATCTCTATCTCTATCTCTATCTCTATCTCTATCTCTATATCTCCAAGGGAATCAGCAAGGCCACAGTGCTTGCTTGACTATTTCCATGACAGTTACAGTCACCTTCCTGTCCAGGAGAGTCCAGTGGCCAGCCTGTTGCACAATGCCATCCCAGAGTCTGAGAATACTTCATTACTAGGACAACATGCCAAGAAGCAATTCTGGTGACTCACCACCATACTGGGCAGAGTCATCGGTTTCTTATTCTAGCGTGGGCAGCTTCTGTCCCTGATATAAAGGATGGCTAGGAAGTCATTTGGATTCATTAGCCTCTGGCGGAAGACCATTCTAATAGGTCCCTCGCCCCTATGCCATTTAGAAGCCATTGAAAGTCAAAACTTAGCCAAGCAAGAGGATGGATTAACAGCAGAATTTACATTACAGGGATGGGGAACCTGTGGCCCTGCAGCTGTTGATGGACTACAACTCCCATCATCCCTGACAATTGGCCATGTTGGTTGGGGATGATTTGAGCTTGAGTCCCAGCAGCATATGGAGGGCCACATGTTCCCCCTTCTATGCTCTCTTCTATCTCTGGCACCCAGCATCAAGTATGTGGACTCAGAGTTGGCTGTCCAACAGGGTTCCCAGTAACGGAGGTAGAATCCCAAGAGACCACAGCAATTGTCTGACCAGAATTGTGGCGCTGCCAGTTGTGAGATACAGGGTGGCATCTCTGGGATCCCAATGCTTGCAATATCTTGAGTAGCCTTCCCACAAGAATAATTAGAGTATATAGTTTATGTCATTTATACAGTAGTACCTCGGGTTACATACGCGTCAGGTTACAGACTCCACTAACCCAGAAATAGTACCTCGTGTTAAGAACTTTGCTTCAGGATGAGAACAGAAATCGTGCTCTGGCGGCGCGGCAGCAGCAGGAGGCCCCATTAGCTAAAGTGGTGCTTCAGGTTAAGAACAGTTTCAGGTTAAGAACGGACCTCTGGAACGAATTAAGTACTTAACCCGAGGTACAACTGTACACCTTTGGTCCTAAGTGCCTGTGGAATAATTTATCAGGCAAACCTTGTCTCCTGGCTTAAGTTCTTAGTAACATTTCTTAGTAACATGCACTTAGTAACATTTCTCAAATAATGGGCCTGGGGAAGAGCAGTAGGCCAACTGCCAGTGTGGTGTAGTGGTTAAGAGCAGTGGACTCGTAATCTGGTGAACCAAGTTCGCGTTTCCGCTCTTCCACATGCAGCTGCTGGGTGACCTTGGGCCAGTCACACTTCTCTGAAGTCTCTCAGCCTCACTCACCTCACAGAGTGTTTGTTGTAGGGGAGGAAGGGAAAGAAGAATGTTAGCCGCTTTGAGACTCCTTCGGGTAGTGATAAAGCGGGATATCAAATCCAAACTCCTCCTCCTCCTCCTCCTCTTCTTCTTTAGGGCCACAGCACTGCAGACTTCACCATAATCTTTTGTTTGTATCAGTGCAAGTGCCAGCTACTTCCTGCATGCTGAGTAAAAGCGGGGGGGGGGGGGGGGGAGAAGAGAAGAGGTCTCCCTCCTCTGAGAGGAAAGGGCCAGAGGAGGTGTTGAAAGAAATCAGAAAGAGTGATAAAATATTATTTTTCAATAACGATAATTAAGCAGAATAGAGAGGAAGGGATGAGGAACAGAGGAAGCCACCTTATACAGAGGCAGCCTGTAGGTTCATCTAGCTCAGTACTATTTGCACTGACTGGCAGCCTCTCTGCAAGGTTTATGGCAGGGGGTCTCTCCCACTCCTACCTGCAGATGTTGGGGATTCATCTAGGGTCCTTTTGCATTCGAAACGTGCTTTGCCACGGCCTTTCTCCACTGGCAGAGGTGTGTGTGTGAATAAAGTACAAGTGTGAAAGGATGGGACGCGGGTGGCGCTGTGGGTTAAACCACGGAGCCTAGGGCTTGCCGATCAGAAGGTCGGCGGTTTGAATCCCCGCAACGGGGTGAGCTCCCGTTGCTTGGTCCCTGCTCCTGCCAACCTAGCAGTTCGAAAGCATGTCAAAGTGCAAGTAGATAAATAGGTACTGCTCCACTGGGAAGGTAAACAGCGTTTCCGTGCGCTGCTCTGGTTCGCCAGAAGCGGCTTAGTCATGCTGGCCACATGACCCGGAAGCTGTACGCCGGTTCCCTCAGCCAGTAAAGCGAGATGAGCACCGCAACCCCAGAGTTGGCCACGACTAGACCTAATGGTCAGGGGTCCCTTTACCTTTACCTAAGTGTGAAAGGAGAAGCAGGAAAGAAATTTTACAATATGAGACATGTGCACTGCCACAGACCTGCATATGGTGGCCAGGACAGAAGGTGGTGGTGTGGCCAAGTAGATCATCCTGCCAGCCTGAAGTTGTTGCAACATTTGGACATGGTTTGGGCGCAACAATGGCTCGGAACGAAATGGATCCTGAGCTGGCTCCACCTCACTCCTGGAAAGACGTGCTTGGGGGCTTTCCATTGGCTGCCAGCAGCAGGGATCATACAGACAGCACACCTGCCTGCACATTCACTAGGCAGAAGGGACAGCAAAGTACCAGTGGAATAATGCTAATACAGTGGTACCTCGGGTTAAGTACTTAATTCGTTCCGGAGGTCCGTACTTAACCTGAAACTGTTCTTAACCTGAAGCACCACTTTAGCTAATGGGGCCTCCTGCTGCTGCCGCGCCGCCGGAGCACGATTTCTGTTCTCATCCTGAAGCAAAGTTCTTAACCTGAAGCACTATTTCTGGGTTAGCGGAGTCTGTAACCTGAAGCGTATGTAACCTGAAGCGTATGTAACCTGAGGTACCACTGTACCTGCTTTTCCCCCTGCCCCCATCCCACAGGTGGCAGTAGGTTAAGCCTAGCAGGACTAGGTGGAGGGACACCTCTGCCCAGTCCAGCCCCAAGCCCAGCACAAAGAGGGAGCTGAATTGCTCAGAATAATTCAAGATGCTGGCAAAGATTGTCCTTATGAGATAGGGACTCTGGGAAAAGCAGATAAAATGGATATAGAACACGTTAATGTGCTGGAAGCAATGCAGTTCCAAGAACAAGCAATATTATTCTACAGTGTTAGCCTTTAACTAAGGGTACCATCCCATACATACTTACCTGGGGCATAAATCCCATTAAGCTTAGTATGGCATACATTTGAGTAAGATATTCATATGCTTACACCGCATGGTCTTTGATAATGGTTATCACTCAGTGCTGAGAGATTAAAGTATAAATTGTAAATCTAATCTGCATTAGATCTAAATTTCCTTTTAAACTTTTTTTTAAAAAGGCACTACACTTTTTACTAAAAACCAGCCAAAACCCTCATTTAAATAAATGAAATTTATTTATTTATTTATTTATTTATTTAAATAAATGAAAGGAATACAATTTAAATAAATATTATTATTTTTTAAAAAATGGATTCTTATCTATTCTAATGACATGTCTATGTAAGAGTCAATTAAAAGGAAAACATTAAAGGTGGCTTTTGCTGTTAAGAATCAGCAGCTCACTTCATAACTATTTCAAAACAATATTTACATTGCAGTTTTGGTCACAGTTGCAGACTGTCTTCTTGCTTTTAAGCAGCATTTCTACTGAATTAACTTTCTTACTTGCTGAACATTACTTTGTTTTATGTAACTAAATAAATGCAAATCTATTACTGTCTCTCCTACATTTTGGGGGAGGGCACTGCTTTTTCTTTGAAGTGCAAACATAGGTAGCAACTTGGACTTGGACCTGAAAAATTGTGCCTTGTTTCCAATGGACTAATTGCACCATTGCTTAATTACCCCACAATTAAATGTCCTCTTCTGCAATAGCAGTACTGGTTTGATTGTTCCATTCAGGGCTGAGTTTACAATTTGACATATAGATATTGTAGTCTCCAAAAATATGGTGTTATCTTTCATGCATGGAAAGCTTAGATTTCCTCCATTCATGTAAATTTCATATGTGTGCTTAGCCAGATGAGCATCATAGTTATGAAAAGATCTACCATATCCCAAGTGGGTGTTAATGTTGTTGATCTTGTTACACGGGAAAATGTAGCCTCTCACTAAAGCATGAAGCGACTTGCTCTTCCCTTCCCCAATCCTGTTGGGAAATATCCCTACCAAGCCCCACAAACAGAGCACTTAGTCACAAATCTCCTGTGGGAAAGAGCTGGAGGTGATTCGTTCAGCTGATTTGTGTTGCCTCCTCCCATTTAAATTAAAAAGAAATGTTGCGCTTATTACAAAATGCTGTCTTGCGTCAAACCAGTGGAAACCTTTGAGGAATCCACTGACCATGTACAGAAACTTGTGTTGAGATTTCCTAAAATAAGCAGCAAGGAAATGGAGAAGACCTTACCCAAACTGAACCTGTTGAATACACAAAGCTGTAAATCATAGGACAAACCTTGGTTGCAGTTCATGTTTTGCCTGGAGAGAGCTAAACCTCGAGCCCAGGTCTCCAAGTGTCCTGGTTTTCCAAGGACAGTCTCAGAATTACAGAAGCTGCACTTAGTCTCTAAGGTGCTACTGGACAATTTTTTATATATATTTCGACTGCGTCAGAGCAACACGGCTACCTATCTAAATCTAGAAGCTGTGCTGGTTGTGCTTTTTCCTCCCATTCTTGTTTCAGTTAAAAGTGGTGGAGAGATCAGACATCCCCCTGTCCTTTTAGAAAACAGGAGACTTCTCTCTGTGTGTGTGTGTGTGTGTGTGTGTGTGTGTGTGTGTGCGCGCGCGTGCGCGCGTATGCGAAAACAAGAGTCCTGTTTAAACTGAAAGTAAAATACCTGCACCAAATGAAAGAAGTGGTGAAACTGGCGTACGAAGCCCTTCCTAGAATTTAGAAACCAATCCACTTAAAATTCTTTAATTGCAATTCATCAGCAGCCAGCCATTTCTTTTAGGAAATGCACAGAGTGTCTATTCCTTTATTGTAAGGGCAGCCTTATACCGTGAGCCATGGCTACTCAGAAGTAAGCCCCACTGTATTCAATGGAGCTTACTCCCTAGTAACTGGGTAGAGACTCTGCAGCCTTACACTGCAATCCTAAGCAATTTTTCTCAGAACTAAGTCCTACTGAGTGCAATGGGATTTACTCTCTGGTATGTTCCTGATCCTTCTCGTTGTTGTTGTTGTTGTTGTTGTTGTTGTTGTTGTTGTTGTTGTTGTTGTTGTCGTCGTCATTACCTGCCTTTTTCCCTGACAGGGACTCAAGGCAGCTTACAGCTAACATTGTATTTCATTCCATTCATCTGTTGAAGGTGCTGTACATGATGCCTTCCCTTGCACATTGTTTCTTTACCACAATCCTGTGAGGTAGTTTAGGCAGAGAAGTTGCAATTGGCTCAAGGCGACAGATGTATATGCACATATATGAAATATATGTGTCCAGCAGATCAAACTCAGGAGAAGCTTCCTGATGTAGAATAGAAGGTCCCTATTTTCATCTGATAAATATTGGAGGGAGTCAGATGTCATGCTAAGCCAAAACACAGCTTAGCTCGCAGGATTACAACAGCAGGACAACTGACAAGAGAAGCAAAGCGGCCACAGCCTCCTCTTTGGGAGCCTACATAGTTGTCTGTTTAATGCCATGGTTTGGCTTAGTGTTATGTGCAAACCGGACTACGTTGTGATTCATCCTTGGCTTTATTTGTTTACTGCATGTCTGTCCTGCACGTGAACTCACAATATTAATAGTAGTAGTAGTAGTAGTAGTAGTAGTAGTAGTAGTAATAGTAATACAGTGGTACCTCGGGTTATATACACTTCAGGTTACAGACTCTGCTAACCCAGAAGTAGTACCTCGGGTTAAGAACTTTGCCCCAGGATGAGAACAGAAATAGCACACTGATGTTGCAGAAGCAGCAGGAGGCCCCATTAGTTAAAGTGTTACCTCAGGTTAAGAATGGACCTCCAGAACGAATTAAGTTCATAACCAGAGGCACCATTGTAAATATATAATAATTTATTGCTTATACCCCGCCCATTTGGCTGGGCCTCCCCAGTCACTCTGGGCGGCTTCCAACAGAATATTAAAAACAGTGGCGTAGCGTGGGTTGTCTGCACCCGGGGCAAGGCAAGTAATTTGCGCCCCCCAACCTGTGGATTCACACCCCCTAACCCGTGGATTTGGGCCCCCTAACCCTCAGATGTTGCGCCCGGTGCGGCCGGCCCCCCCTGCACCCCCCACGCTACGCCACTGATTAAAAAGGTGATAAAACATCAAACATTAAAAACTTCCCTAAACGGGCTGCCTTCAGATATCTTCTAAAAGTCAGGTAGTTGTTTATTTCCTTGACATATGGGCATTTCACAGGGCGGGTGCCACTACTGAGAAGGCCCTCTGCCTGGTTCCCTGTAATCTCACTTCTCGCATTGAGGAAACCACCAGAAGGCCCTCGGAGCTACACCTCAAAAGGCTGAATTGCTTATCAATATAGTTACATGGATAATTCTCATCTAGGAACTGTTCTACTTTAGTTGCTCTTGATAGCCTTCTCCTCCCAAAATTTGTTTAAATCTCTTTTGAAGCCATCCAATATAGCTTTGGGAGGAGTTCCACAGTTTAACTATGCATAGCTGAAGTACTTTTTAAAAAAATCTGTCCCAAATCTTCCAAATTCAGCTTTATTTGATGCCCAAGGGTTCTAGTGCCGTAAGCGAACAAGAAAAACTCTTCGCTATCCAGGTTCTCCATGCCAAGCATGTTTTAAAAAACATCTGTCACATCACCTCTGCTTCATCTTGTATCTAAACTAGAAAGTCCCAAATACTGCAACTATTTCTGCAAAGGAAAGTCGCTCCACACCCTGGATCATTCTGCTTTCATTCTCCTTTTCTGAACGTTTTGCAACTCTACAACTTGTATATCTACAGACTCCAGGTTTCCTCAACGTCTGCTGATATCTCTCTTTCATATGTGTTGGTTTTTTGGCTACAGAAGGACAGCTGCTCGGCCATGCTAGTAATATATATGGTGATGGCAATACTGATTTGTAGCTTCAGGCAATCAGTGAGGAAAATTGAGATAGCAATGGGTGGTGGGTGTGGGAAAGAAAGCTACCTCCAGTGTGCATAGTGGTGTATACTCTTCCTGAAAAAGAGAGGTGGGAGAGAAATTATTTCAACTTGCATTTTAATAAGAACCTGCATGAAATCCACACTTCTTGTGCCAATATGTGAACTACAAGGCAACTCTCCTCCAGAACAATCATATATCTCTGAATTTTGCAATACATTTCTCCAGCTCCAACAATATATACATATTGGCAGTGCATGCAAAAATGCTTTTATTTATAAGAATAGCATATTAACATGCATCATATTCGGGGAAATTGCTTGCAATAAGTACATATATTAGGAGCAATGGACATGAAAATTTACCGTATTTTTTGCCCTATAGGATACACCGGCCCATAGGACGCACCTAGTTTTTTGGGGGGGAAATAAAGAGAAAAAAATTATTCCCCCCCAGCCGCGGATATCTGCCCGAAGCACGGGGTGCTCTGCTTCCTGCAGGCTCCCCAGGCTTGCTGATAGCTTCCTGAAGCCTGGAGATCGAGAGGGGAAAAAGTGCGTCCTATAGGGCGAAAAATACGGTATATTTATTTATTTTTTTAAAAAATGGAAAACTGATGATGAAATGTGGCAGATACTTGAGAAAAGAAAAGGAAATGAGATTGTCCAATTTGTCAATACATGCTCAAAAACAGTGGTGAACTTTCCCCTAGGCCTCTCCCATAGCCATCAAGCTGCTGAGGTGGATCGGCCAAGTGGCTGGGTACAGAAGGAGCAGCTCAGGCTAGAGGGGTGTGGGAAGAAGATGGGGGTGGTCTGCCACCCCATTTCTCTTCTCTCTGTGATCTTTCACATTTCCCACATTTTGTTGTAATAGCTGATACAAGAGCCAATGAACAAGATCCAGCTGGCGTGCTGAGAACCTGGGTGAAGTGGCTTCCTCTGGAGAATTCAGCACAGGCAAATGAATATTTTCCCATATTGCTGCTTGCAATTAACTGGTGTGTGATCTCGTTTAAAAAAAGAAAAAAGAAAAGCCTCCCCAACAACAACACTTGTTGATCCTGTCTGGTCTTTGACCTCAATAAAGGTTGATTGATTGACACTTGTTGATCTGTGTTGTTGTTGTTGTTTAGTCGTTTAGTCGTGTCTGACTTTTCGTGACCCCATGGACCAGAGCATGCCAGGCACTCCTGTCTTCCACTGCCTCCCACAGTTTGGTCAAACTCATGCTGGTAGCTTCAAGAACACTATCCAACCATCTCGTCCTCCATCATCCCCTTCTCCTTGTGCCCTCCATCTTTCCCAACATCAGGGTCTTTCCCAGGGAGTCTTCTCTTCTCATGAGGTGACCAAAGTATTGGAGCCTCAGCTGTACAGCTCAGCTATTCTGGTCACAGACTGTTCACTGCCTCAGGGCCCACAGCTCTTCCTAGCAACTGTCAACACCCATAACAAATTACACTTCCCAGAATTATTTGGTGGGAAGTATAATTTCCATACCATTTCAATGATTGTTGAATGTTACTTGATTTGATGTAAAAAAAGGTAAAGGACTCCTGGCAGTTAAGTCCAGTCACAAACGACTCTGGACTATTTGATGGAGGTTGCTTATTTTAAAGTTACGTTTTATTGTCACATTTTTGTATGGCATTAGATTGTTATAGGGTGTACATTCTTTGTTTCTTCAGCTTGTAAACCGTCTTGGGTATTGTAAGATAGAAAGACGCTATACAAATTAAAAGTGATGATGATGATTTGTTAAATGGTCTCATAGTGCTTTAAATGTATGGTGTGAATGTGGCACAGGATTCTTCACCTGTTAAAATGTTGTGCACTTTTCATATGTATCTGTTAAAAATGCAGTGTCTGTAATACATATGTACCTTTACAAAAAAGAAGCTTTTCATATACCACAGGAATGCATCCCATGAAATTGGAGCCCATTGTGGCTCCTTCAGGGTATTCTTTAGGATCGAAGTGGAGTTTCTTACATGAAACTCAGCTTTAAGCTGAAGAATCCCCTCCTGCCACTGCTGTATTTGCCTCCCTGATTAAGGGATACCATAAAACAACGACTCTCTCATTCTACAAGGTTGGGACAAGCACCAAAGGCAGCAGATCAGCATTGTTCCACTGGAGGTGCATCCTAAGGTTTTACACAATAGGAGGATTGCCCTGAGTCAGGAATCCTGAATTGCAACTTTCGTGGGTGGGACGCTGAAGAATTTCGAATCATGTACAAATGGGGCGTTACCACAGAGAAAGCCGCTGTGCCTCTTCAATCTTCTTCACTAGGAGATGTAACGTACTCTCTGGAGTGAAAGGGCCAGGTAGGACTTTTTTGTCTCCTTTCATTCTTGAGCTTCATTCTGCAGTAGCTGGGACTGCTGGTTTGGTTCTTTCTCTTTTTAAGGAATGCAGTTAATGCTAACAGTTGTATGTTGCGGGTCGCATTCACTGAAATTAATGAGTTTATGCCAAAAACAATGAAACAGCTCACCATCCTAATGAATGGCAGGTGTACTAACTGACCCGAAATGCTTTAATAACAGCAAAAACATGTAGAATCTTGACATGTGTTTTAATCTGGCCTTTACCGTGTTGTTGATTTTATTTTTTTGAAGGCTTTAAAAGACTGTTTTTAACTTTTTTACTGACAATTTAATAGTTTGATTCTTTTTGTAAACTGCTTTGAGGGTTCTGTCATCTCAGACAAATGGTGTTTGTGTGTGTGTGATTAGATAGATAGATAGATGATAGATAGATAGATAGATAGATAGATAGATAGATAGATAGATAGATGATAGATAGATGATAGATAGATAGAGTTACATTCTCTTTTTCTTGTCACCTTGTAACTGCTGAAATATTTTAATGCAGCCATTGATATTACTTTTTCCTGATGTTTATTAAAAAAAAACAGTTAACAGATCCATATGATATTCTGGGAGACAGGGAAAGACTGCTGCTTGGGTAGAGTGCTAAAAACCTAAATAAATGATTTTAGATGGATAAAGTCAAATAGGATACTGTGACCGAATATGTGTTGCCTCACTCTTCTTACCTCCTAATCCCTTAAACGTGTTGAACTTGTTGTACCTGCAGGTGGTAGAGGGGGAGCACATGACTACTTTTACATATTGTGTGTGGTATGTAATAAAAAAAAAATGTTGGCACATCCAAGGTTGGAGAGAGAAGGCAAGCCTCCCACCCTTCTACCAGATACCGTGTTCACTATGTGCTGGGTTTTTTTCCAAAAAAAATGTGCAAGCCTTATTGTGTATTGATAAGTCATAAAGGGTACACGGGTGGTGCTATGGGTTAAACCACAGAGCCTAGGGCTTGCTGATCAGAATGTTGGCGGTTCGAATCCCTGTGATGGTGTGAGCTCCCGTTGCTCAGTCCCAGCTCCTACCAGCCTAGCAGTTCGAAAGCATGTCAAAGGGCAAGTAGATAAATAGGTACTGTGCGCTGCTCTGGTTTGCCAGAAGCGGCTTAGTCATGCTGGCCACATGGCTTGGAAGCTGTCTGCGGACAAACGCCAGCTCCCTCGGCCAGTAAAGCGAGATGAGCGCCGCAGCCCCAGAGTCATCCATGACTGGACCTAATGGTTAGGGGTCCCTTCACCTTTACCTAAATCATAAAAACTGTACACAATTTACATTATCACAATCAGCTACAGGAGCAACACTAAATGATTAATTCTCAAAAAGCACCTGATATGAAATTATTAATGATACCACACTATTACTTGGCTAGAATAAATATTGTTACACGCCACACCCATACCAGGTTCTGTATGTAGTTCCTTTTGGACAATGAAGCACAGGAGAGACTGTGGCATCTTTATGAAATGTGGTGCATTTACACAGATATACAACCTGAGCCTAGGATAGAGGGTGCTCAGGATTACACCCCAAGAGGGTCCATTGCTTCTCTCATTGGTGCAGCATGCTTGGGTCTGCAAAGGGAGAAATCAGTCGTGCCCTCTGTGTCTCCTTGTTACAGCTTGTCCTAGCCAGCCCACATGGTGTTCTCTTCTCTTGCTCTGCTTGCCAAACCGCTTGCAAAACTGATAAGCCGTTTTTGTTCACTTATGTCATTCACCCTGAAATCTGAAACCGCTTTGGTCTCCGCCCACCACCAACACACAGCTGGGGGAGGGGTCCCCCCCCCCTCCTTATGTGGCACATTTTTGCCCTCTTGGAGGCTTCCTGGATGGGCTAATGACTGGCCGTTGTCAGCATTCCGTTCTTTCAGTGAGGTGGCCTGGCTCCTTAGCATAAACCAAATTGATCAAAGGTTAATTCTAAACTTTTACTAATTCCAGGATTGATGGGTGACTTGCACACTCACTCTGGCCTCCAAAATTTATTATATTATAAAGAACACAATATGTGATAACTATAATAAATACTGCTACTGATGTTCCTCAGCATACTATTTTCCTTTCTTCACAAATTGGTGTATTCAGTTCCCTGGTCCAGAATTTCCAAATCCCTTTATTGTATACACTGTGTTATTAGTGGTTACTTAGTCACACTTTCTCCCTCCTTGAGCACAGTAGTTAGTCCAACAACACTTAGCTTTCCCCACACTTTCTTTATCTGATCTGTTTTGGTCTGCAAACCACCCATTAGGAACCACTGTTTTACATAGTTTAATGGCAAATTTACACCATGCATTTAATATATATATATATATATATATATATATATATATATATATATATATATATAAATAAACTTTCTGTTTTACAATTTAGAATATTCATTTAAACAGCCTTAAAATATCAATGACTTCCCTTCTTATCCTTCCATGTTTCATTTTGCATATCACAAATCCCTGCATATTTTCCATAAACTAAACCATTCAGTATTACATTATTACATCCATCAAGACTTATTTGCACTCTTGAATTTAACTTAATGCTGCCATCGTTTTCAAGTGTACACAGTCCCCCCCCCATATATTCAGTAAACATTTTCCAATCTTCTTTAAACATATGTTCTTCTTGTTCTCTTATTCTAGACGCCATACATTTAAAGCACTACAGTGCGGCTTTAAACAATTATAGCTTCTCCCAAAGAATTGAGGGAGCTGTAGTTTGTTTAGGGTTCGGCCAGGAGGCTCTGTGGTCAGCAGCTGGGCTATGTGTGCCTAATGAGACCAACCCCCAAATCAAGGACTCATGGGATATCAGCCATCTAAGCTGTGCACTTCTTACTACAAGGGAGCTGTATTGGGTAAGGGCCATAGCTCAGTGGTAGAGTATCTGCTCTACAGAAGCAAGGAGTTTCCAGGTTTAGTCCCTGACATCTCTAGGTAGATATGGGAATGGTTCCTGCCTAAAGCCCTAGAGAACTGCCACACAGTGTAGACAATACTGAGCTTGATGGGCCGAAGGTCTGATTTAATACAGTGGTACTTTGGTTCCCGAATGGCTTATTTGTTAAACAAATTGGCTCCCGAATGCCACAAACCCAGAAGTAAGTTTGCAAACATTTTTCGAAAGCCGTGGCTTCTGTGGCTTCCGATTGCTGTGGCTTCCGATTGAGTGCAGGAAGCTCCTGCAGCCAATTGGAAGCCGCGCCTTGGTTTTCAAATGGTTTCAGTAGTCAAATGGACTCCCAGAACAGATTAAGTTTGAGAACCAAGGTACAGATACAATGATCTGTATGACAGATACCACATTTACAAGTGCTATAAAAGAGAGAGTGTGTTTAGTTATGTATTTAAATTAGAATTTTATTACCAGTAAAGGTAAAGGGACCCCTGACCATTAGGTCCAGTCGTGGCCGACTCTGGGGTTGCGGCGCTCATCTCGCTTTATTGGCCAAGGGAGCCGGCGTACAGCTTCTGGGTCATGTGGCCAGCATGACTAAGCCGCTTCAGGCGAACCAGAGCAGTGCACAGAAATGCCGTTTTCCTTCCTGCCAGAGCGGTACCTATTTATCTACTTGCACTTTGACATGCTTTTGAACTGCTAGGTTGGCAGGAGCAGGGACCAAGCAACGGGAGCTCACCCCGTCGCGGGGATTCGAACCACCGACCTTCTGATCGGCAAGTCCTAGGCTCTGTGGTTTAACCCACAGCGCCACCCGCGTCCCTTATTACCATTACAGCACTGCCATTACAGCAGTCCAAAAGTACAGTAGCAGGGTATTACATCATAGCATATATAAAGCAGAAAGTAAGTTAAAGAAAGGATGACACACCAGTATAAATGAAGACATCCTCATTTCCCAAGCAGGTGTGGATGACGAATGTCAAGAATAGGAAATAAAATCCCACCGGATGACATGAAAGCATTCTGGAGCCTCCCTGGATATATGCAGTTCATGTTCACATTTTTCTGCAATAGCCAAGTCCAAAGACAAATGTAGATTTTTCAGGGTTTTCCATGGCTGGGCTATTGAAATTCTAGCAGCAGCTAAAAGTTATTTAGAGCAACAAGTTTTCATGTTGTTAGTCCACATATTCAGTGGATATGTTGTGGGGAGACCTAAACCAGTGATTTAATTATTTTAGATATTTCTCGATATCCTTGAGAACAAAATAATGACACCCAAGGGCATTTTCGCCAACGATGGAAGAATGTCCCTCAGGGTCCACAGCTCTGCCAGAAATCCTGTGTTCACCGCAATGTGATAGGAAACATCTGCACAGGTGTACAAATGCCATTTGTGCAGAACCACACATATGGTGAAACAGATTTATAAGGCCTAGCTAACCACAGAGATTTCCATTCAGACTCCTATATTAAGCATTTAAATCCTTCTCCCAAGAACACTTCAGACCCAGCAGGGGACCCAGTGGTAAGTTCTAAAAGCACGATGTAAGTAATAGAGACCAGTACTTTGCCTCTGTGTCCCTGACTCAGTACAATAGATTTATAATTAGTCAGAGATCTAGAAGCTTGCACTCAAAGTAACTGATCTCCCAATGTATGCCAAAGTTGATACTTTTGTAAACAATTGTGAATAGTCTACAGTACAGAGGAAGGCAATTTACAAAACAGCAACATCCTTACTCCTTATGAGACAACATTTCCTGTTCAAAATAAATTCAGGTTTTACTGAGAACAGTGCATTTATAACATCGGAATGACATGAAAATCACTACCCCCCCCCCCGAGTTACGTTTTTGTCTGAATATGGTACCCAAACTGGATTTTTCCTCCATCATTTATGTAAGCAGCATCTTGATAACTGTGAATACAGAGTAGCTCCTAGGAAGAGGGCCTTTCACCCAGTTCCACTTACCCACCCATAATAATCTGTTTCAAAAACAGGTTTTGTAAGTTATGTCAAAGCTGTCTGTGGCACCACGTTCTGTAATAGTAGGGTCTGCTGAGCTGAACTTCCAGAGACTTTCGCCTGTTATGTGTTATTGAATGAGCAGTCATGCTTTTTCATTTCCATGCCAATCTTTTCCATTTCCTGGTTTCCATGCCAGTTTTTCCCATTTCCTGGTTTAAAGAAAAAAGGCTTGAATCAGAGGGAGCTTGTAGGCTATGTAGAACATGACTCAGTGCTTGAGTCGTTTGCATGCAGCAGTTCCCAGGTTCAACCCCCAGCAATCTCCAGATATGGCTGGGAATGTCCCTTCTCTGGAATGTATTTATTATTATTAATTTATTGCATTTATATCCCACTTTTCTCTCCAAGGAGCTCAAGGTGATATACAGTCATACCTCATGTTAGGTTTGCTTCAGGTTGAGCGTTTTCAGGTTGCGTCCCGCAGCGACCCAGAAGTACCAGAACGGGTTACTTCTGGGTTTCGCCGCTCGCGCATGTGCAGATGCACAAAATGACGTCACGCGCAGAAGCGGCTAATCGCGACCCATGCATGCGCAGACATGGTTTGCGTTCTTTTCAAGTTGCGAACGGGCCTCCGGAACGGATCCCATTCGCAACCAGAGGTACCACTGTACATGGTTTTCTCTTCCTCCTTCTCTTCCTTGCTATCTTCGCAATCACTGTGACTGGCCTAAGGTCTCCTAGCAAGTGTTGTGGTTGAGTGGGGATTTGAACCCTGGTCTCTCATCACTCTAACCACTACAGTGACTCACCGCAAGTTAGCATAGACAGTACTGAACTGGATGGGCTTTTGGTCTGACTCTGTATAAGGCAGCCTGCTACTGTGGTAGAATCCTCAATACCTGTCAGTTCGTGTCCAGGTGGGAAATAACTGGGCGAGACTGAGATATGAAGCAAGGCACCCAGTGGTGATATTTATTAATTGCCGCAGCAAGTTCCAAGTCCTCCAAGAAGGAATGGGCTCCATCCAAGGCTCTTCATAATCCTTTTTAAGCTTTTCTTAGGGTGTTTTCCACCCATGTGCACAAGCTTATTTATTACAGCTTAATATTTCTAAAATGTTCATTGTTATTTGTCAAGTGTGCTAAGGGCTGGTTTCTAGCATCTGCTTTGTTCACCAGAAGCTGTCTGCAACTTATTTCTGTTTCTCGCTGGGTAGCTCATGCCCTCCAATAACCGGGGGAGCCAAATGAGAACGCTCATTTTTTGGGTCAGCTGCTCTGGTGCAAACCAGCTGACTCCCACCAGAACGCCAAACCAAAAGGCAGGACATTCCAGGATGTCCCAGCTGAGCAGTATGGTAGCTGGGTACGTGCCTTGTCAGTACAGTGGTACCTCGGGTTAAGTACTTAATTCGTTCCGGAAGTCCGTTCTTAACCTGAAACTGTTCTTAACCTGAAGCACCGCTTTAGCTAATGGGGCCTCCTGCTGCTGCCACGCCGCCGGAGCACGATTTCTGTTCTCATCCTGAAGCAAAGTTCTTAACCTGAAGCACTATTTCTGGGTTGGCGGAGTCTGTAACCTGAAGCATATGTAACCTGAAGCGTATGTAACCCGAGGTACCACTGTACTTTTGTTTTAACCTTTCTATTGAATTTGTTCACTATGCAGAAACAGCTATGACCAAGATGGCTCCTCTCACACTATTTTTATGCCAACATACACCGAAATCCTACCACTGCAATCATAACATCCTTCTGTGCGCTGTCCTATCTAGGGTTTACTCACACATTCACTTTGACAATATCACTTTGGTTTGGAAAAGTAACCCATATTCTTGAGTTTTCAGCTCTGTGGTTTGTTTGGAGGAGACAAACTACGAACTGGATTCAGGAGACATATTAAACCAAAGCATGCATAGCTCAGTTGGTTGGAGTATGATGCTGATAGCACCAAGGTTGCAGGTTCGATCCCCACATGGGACAGCTGCATATTCCAGCATTGCCGGGAGTTGCACTAAGTGATCCTCAGGGTCCATTCCAACTCTACAATTCTATGACTTAGCTGGCAGCAGCAGCAACAGGACCAGAGGCCGTGATTTCCTTAGCAACAGCTTGCATGCTTGCACATTCACACTAGGCCATGCTCTGGCTGGGCATTACTGCAAACTGAGCCTAAATCTGTTTTGCTCTTATCTGCTGTTTCCCAGGGGCTCCTCAGAATTCTCTTGCGTTAAAGTCTTGTCTTTTCGCACAATGAGTATAACATGACATCAGGTTCTAAGGCTGCAGCCGTGTGTGTAGCCTCTTTAAACACAGTGGAATTCTTTTCTGACCAAACATACGCAGGGCTTATGTCTTGAACGCATCCATCTGATTGTTTCATTTGATTATTCCATTCCCACTCCTGCAACACACCCTTCCCCATCTTTCCAGGGTCAGTGTAATGATAGCAGACCTTCCAAGTGTCCCTATTTTCCAGGGATATCCCTGATTTAGAGAAGCTGTCCTGGTTTTTTATTTGATCCCAGAACATCCAGCTTTTCCTTAGGATGCCCCTATTTTCATTGGAGAAATGTTGGAGGGTGTGGTGTTATCCAACCCTTGAGTCGTCTGAAGGCAATCCTGTATAGGAAAGTTTTTTTAATGTTCAATGTTTTATTGTGTTTTTATATATGTTGGAAGCTGCCCAGAGTGCTGGGACAACCCAATAAGATGTGTGGGGTATAATTAGTAAAATTATCAGTATGGAATGGGACATCCATATTTTCATCAGAGAAATGTTGGAGGGTGTGTGATAGAGCTAGCAATTTGTTGATACGCCCTGAATGTTAAGGGCTTGGCAATTTGGGGATTTGCCCTGGAGTCACATAACCTAGGCAGTTCCTTAGGCCCATATTTTTTCTCCTTTCTAGCAGAGAGTCTTGGAGGCTCCTCTGAATAAATCTTCTTTTATAAAAGTGTTCCTCACTCTTGGTGCCTATTGTTGGACCCAGAAACACTGTATGGTATCAGAAAGTTGATAAACATGTTGCATTAACTGGCAGAAACAGGGGTGCCAACTTGAATAAAATATTGGGGGCCCTGGCCCCTTCAAATATTATTTTTTGCGGGGAATGAAGGGACCTCTGTCTCCTATGGGCAGAAAGTCTTCTGGCTGAAGGGCTACAAACAGAAGATAAGAAGCTGTCAGAGCCACACCCAGAGACAGTAAGGTCTACATAACTGATGTTAAACCTTTGCAAAAATGAAAATGCTGCAGCCCCATCAAGCCTGCAGTTGTCAACGGATATTGCAGAAAACTGGAGAAAGTTTAGACAAAGATTTCCACTGTAGGTACCTGGCAGCAATAGGGACTGAAGGAAAAACTGATACGATCAGTTGCTGTGGTAGGAGAGGAGGCCCTAGACATTTATAATAACTAGGCTCGCTGAAGGAGAGAACATGAAGCTGAATGTAATTATTGAGAAGTATGAAGGGTGCTGCATGCCTAAAAAGAATGAGACTTTGGGAAGGGGGTGGAATAAGTTATTCAGGTGTATACGAAAAGCGGAGCAAACGATCAATACGTAACAAAATTAAGAAAGCTGTGAGTAAGAATTGTGCTTTTGCGGACCTGGGAAAGAGTTCGATAAGGGACAGAATTATTTGTGGTATCAAAGATAATGTCATTGGAGAGCGGCCGCATTTAGTCTCCTGTCTAGCTGCTGCATTCTGGAATAGTTGTAGTTTCCGGGTCACCTTCAGAGGTAGCCCCATGTAGAGCACGTTGCAGTAGTCCAGTGCAGTATTTCCTAGGTGGTCACCCGGTGTCTGTGTTCCTTTGAGAAGCAAGACACAGCGGAGGCTGTTGTAGCTTTAAGAAACATGGTTTATTCACAAACCTTTAGTTTGCATGGAGCGAGTACAGAACTTGCAACATAGTCATATCGAGAGGGGCTTGTTACCCACAGCAGTGCAGCACCACAGCAGTCCAAGGCATATTTTCCAGCCTCCCCCCCACCCAAAAATGGTTCCTTCACCACCTCCTGGTATCACCCCTTCATTCTCCTGTTCCTAAAAACTAAGCCTCCTTTATTTATTTCCATGCTAAAACCCAGCTCTTTTGATGTTTAGAAGCACTAATAATGGTTAATCCTGCTTTTGGGAACCCGTAGCAAAGGAGTTCACCAGATTTCATCAACACTTGTTGATTGACTAGGATTAAAGGCACACACTTGGGACATTGATGTAGTTTAATTAACTCGCCACATGCTAATTGCTGATGCTAATAAGTTGTTGTTGGCATCAATCTGTCTTGAGAGACTTGAGAGACTATGGAATGCACCTCAGAGGCCTAAGATTAATCACCATATGGCAACTATAGTAGAAGTTTGTTCACTTGCTTAAAATACAGGTAATGTCAACAACCAGGGCCACTGAATCCACACCCAGCTCCTCAAAGGAACCAGAAGATAGGAACTGACTTATTTACAAGGCATTCCAAAGATTACTTAATATAGGGCTGCCATACAGAAGGGAATTTCCGGAAAGCGGCAAGTAAACCGAGAAATCATGTTTTCGTTAAAAAATGGATTTTTACTTCTTGAAATATGGCAACCGCAACTTAATAGTCACAGATTATTGTTCTCTCTTTCTATAAATATGCACACTGCAGAGTACCAGCAGTAAATCAGTGGCTGCCAGCCTGACAGGGACCTTTGCCAGGCATGGTGTTCCCAATGAAGTGTTCAGCAACAATGTTCCACATTTGCTCAACCATTTTAATGGGAAGGTTATTAGAGCTAATTTGCAGAAACCTGAAGATTTACTACACCCTACAACTAATGAAAGTCCCAAAAGAATGAAGGAAACCCAAAAGATAATATTTTGACCAGAACTTAAGCCAGGAGACAAGGTTTGCCTGATAAATTATTCCACAGGCACTTGGGACCAAAGGTGTACAGTGGTACCTCGGGTTAAGAACTTAATCAGTTCTGAAGGTCCGTTCTTAACCTGAAGCTGTGCTTAACCTGAGGTACCACTTTAGCTAATGGGGCCTCCCACTGCCGCCTGCGCCGCATGATTTCTGTTCTCATCCTGAAGCAAAGTTATTAAGCTGAGGTACTACTTCTGAGTTAGCAGAGTCTGTAATCTGAAGCGGCTGTAACTTGAAGCGTCTGTAACCCGAGGTACCACTGTACAGTTGTACACCATCTATATCCAAAGTTTTAGGTCTTTCAGAGGAACAATAGAAACTTTGTGTCCCATAACAGTTGTGGTTAATGAGCCTTCCCTGAATGTTTCCCAGAAGTATCAGAAAGTACTGATTCTGGCTACAGTCAACCAATTAGTAACTCATCATGTCAAGAACAATCTGATAGCAGAGCCAGCTGGATCACTATGATGGACAAACACAGACATGTTCTACCATAAAGATAAAATCTCCAGAATGGCTTATAGAGATGTGTTAAAATGTATTATGTACCATAATTCATTAGCCAAGATCAGTTATTTCCCATAGTAGATGTTTATACAGTTTATGCAGCATAATGACCATACATATCTATAATAATAATATTAAGGTTTCCCCCATATTTGTTCACGTTTCATAACTTGTTAAAAGGGGGAAGTGTAATGATAGAGCTTGATAACTTGTTGACACTCTCTTAATGTTAAGGCAGTCTGAGGACTTTCCCCTGGCTCTGAGCCTTCTTCCCTTGGGGGGGGGGGTTCCCCAGCTGGCTCCTCCCACATTTCCTCTGTGTCCAACCAGTCTGGGACATGATGGTGCAACATGCAGGCCATTAAAACATCAAGTTGCACTTTTCTGCTTCTCTTTAGAGACCTCTGCTATATTCATTTGATTTGCAGTTTGTGATTAAAAACAGTGCACCATTTCATTAATTTCCTTGTAAAAAAATAAGTAAATTCTCAGATCCCTCCCCCCACCCTACCCCAGTCTTTTGGTGTCTTGTGTCTTACATACTGGAGTTGTAGACCGTTTCAAGGATATTTATTTATTTATTTATTTATTTATTTATTTATTTATTTATTTGCAATCAAGCGATTTATAAATTTTATGAAATAAATATAAACAAACAAACATGGGTGTCCTTATATTGTTAGAATGGATCTGCATGGGGTAAACAAGGTTGGGTCATTTAGTTTTGTGCTGGGTGTGTCACAGCCTCTGGGCCAGTTTCACCTCCCGATGTTTAATCCATCTGTTTTAGCATAAGCTGCTTGTGGATGCAAGCTGAATTGCATATCTGTTTATTCTGATTGCAGGTAAGCCTGGGCGGCATTCAGCTAAGCTTTACTCAGAGTATACTCACTGAGGATAACAGGCATGACTAAGCTTGGTCCATTAATTTCAGTGGGTCTACTCTGAGTGAAGCATAGCTGAATACCGACCATACATCTCTTATTATTTTTCAGAGTTGTGTGGTTTCAAGTTGTGAAAGCTCATCTTGAATGTAATGCTGAGGTTGCATAATCAACATGACTTCATTTTGGACGTTTGCTGATGCCTATCTTTTCAAAAAGTTGTAATATACTCCTCAGTATTGGCAGTAGTAAAGCATGCCAGGGCAAGTAGATAAAGAGGTACCGCTGTGGCGGGAAGGTAAATGGCATTTCCATGCACTCTGGTTTCCGTCACAGTGTCCCGGTGCACGAGAAGCGGTTTAGTCATGCTGGCCACATGATCCGGAAAGCTTTCTGTGGACAAACGCTGGCTCCATTGGCCTGAAAGCAAGATGAGCACCGCAACCCAGGAATCGCTTTTGACTGGACTTAACCATCCAGGAGTTCTTTACCTTTACTTTTTACCTCTCACAGTTGCCAACCAGATTCTTGTGAGAAGGCTGCAAGCAAGACCTGAGCACTTGTACATCCTCCTCTCCTGCAGTTTGGGGGCATTATGTCTCTGAATTGGTATTCAGAGACATAATGCCCCCAACTGTAGAGGTAGAATCATAGGATTATAAAGTTGTAAGGGGTACCGAGGGTCATCTAGTCTAACCTCCTGCAGTGCAGGAATCTCAACATGCGGTTCCCCCATCCAATTTGAAAACATGCTGGAAGGTGCTTAGCTTTGCCAATGTGCTAGCAGTCTTATTGCTGCACCATTCCTCTTTTAAAGACACCAAAGTCAGTGGCCATCACTGCCAGATGAGCGGAAATTGCTAAAAATGTCCGGGGGGGGGGCATTTTTTTGTTTTGCTTTTGGGAATTTGACAACTTTGGAAGGAAAAATAAAAGCTCAACAACTTTTCTGTCCAAATTTTCACTGTTTGAAATACAGTGGTACCTCTAGATATGAACGGGATCCATTCCGGAGCCCCGTTCGCATCTAGAGGTAAACGCAACTAGCGATGGCATGTCTGCGCATGCACACGTCGCTTTTCGTCACTTCTGCGCATGCGTGTGGCGTCATTTTGAGTGTATGCGCATGTGCAAGCTGCGAAACCCAGAAGTAACGTGCTCCGTTACTTCCGGGTTGCCGAGGAGCACAACTCAAACGCGCTCAACTCGAAGCGTATTTAACCCGAGGTATGACTGTATGGCAACCCTTGCGAGAGCCCACAGCATGGGCATTCTTCCAAACTGCAGTTCTGATCACTCACCACTCGGGGCAGCCATATACAAGGCTAAAGTTTCCAGCTCCTGATAGTATGCTCAGTGGCGGAGGAACCTTTTTCGGCACCCGGGGCGGCGCAGCCCACACAGACTGCACATGTGCAGCATCCCATGCGTGCGCACTCCATACGGAATGCCATACATGCATAGCCCTTACAGACAACGTGTGAGAGCGGCAGCCCGTACGGACGCCATGCGAGCGGCACCCATATGGACTGCGGGCGCCCTCGGCTGCTCTACAGCTGGGAGGAGGCAGGAGCCATTTTGTCACCCCTCCCAGAGTGGCACCCGGGGCAGCCCGACCTCTCCAATCCCCCTTCCTACACAACTGAGTATGCTCCCCTTTTGTTTTGTGATAAGGCTGCCTTATGGATCAGCTGCTTGTTTATTAAAAGTGCCCAAAGTCCTGTTAAACTTCTGAAGTCCCGCTGAGAAGTGTGGCAATACACTGGTGTGCAGCGTGACTTGTTGTAATATAACTGCCTCAGCATCCTTTTGCCTAGCCAGAAGGACGAGTCTAGCCTGCTGTACTCCTTTCATTTCTGGGTTATTGGAGAACAAGTTGCAGAGCCACCTGGTGCTCTGCCTGTAGCCAGGGCTCTGTGGTTCTTTGGCAGCCAGAAAAGCTGGTTTCTGTGACTTCAGTTGTGCAGATGCTCTCTTTTTGCATCATTTAGCCTGCAATGGTTTCTTGCCAGTTTGCCCTTCTGAAAACTGCAAAGCTCTGTGATGTTTGAATGCTGGCGGGGTCAATATAGTAAGCGTGATCCTTCTACATTCCTTGCAATAGAATCAAAGAATTGTAGACTTGGAAGGGATACCGAGGGTCATCTAGTGACTAGTCCAACCCCCTGCAATGCAGGAATCTCAACTAAAGTATCCGTTACAGATGGCCATCCAACCTCTGCTTAAAAACCTCCAAGGAAGGAGAGTCCACAACCTCCCAGGGGAGTCTGTTCCACTGTCAAACAGCTCTTACTGATGTTTAGTTGGAATCTCCTTTCTTGTTGCTTGAATCCATTGGTTTGAGATGTACCCTCCAGAGCTGGAGAAAACAAGCTTGTGACTGTGTGTGTGTGCGCACGTGCGCACGTGCCTCCAGGAAAGGGAATCCTATCATGATCACCTTACCCCAAATGTGTCCACTCATCAGCTTCAGTCAGCAGAACTGACACTATTACAGAAGCCACCTTAGACCCATTCCACCTTTGTAAGAACCTGATATTTTAGTGTGGCAGCACCTCCCCTTTGTAACTCCCTTACTATTGATATCCGGCAGGTGCTTTCACTGTACTCTTAATGATATCTGCTAAAAACATCTTTGTTTAGACAAGCCTGTACAGATGTTGAGAAAGTTGATGTGAGTCTTAATCTGTTTTTTTAAAAAAATCTTTAATCTGTTTTTAATCTTAAACTTTTTTTTTTAATGTCCTAAATAATTGTTGTTAATTTTTCTTATTGATGATCTTATTGTTGTTTTTGTAAACCACTTCGAAGTTTATTTTTACAATCAAATGGCGTGTAAATTTTATGAAGTAAAATTAGCTGCATATGTAATTTCAATTGTTTCCCCACACTTTGGGGAGTGTAGAGCTTTTTACCGTATGTATGCAACATTTCACTGTTTTCATTCAGCACTTGGCCAGTGGAGGCCCAATTTATGTGGGCGAATGAAGCTCTGCCCCACCAACCTCTGTTAGCTGCCCGGCAGCCCCCTACCTGCCTTGTTACTTACAACCAGATGGGGGCAAAAAGAAAAAAAATGTTGCCTCTGCCTGTCATTGGCTCTGGCGCCCCCTACTTTTGGGCTCCCTGCTTTCTGCCCTGCCAGGCACGAAGGGCACCAGCTACTATGGCACTTGATGAATTCATGGAGGGTAAGGCTGTCACTGGCTATGAGTCATGATGGCTACCTCTGCTATCAGAACTTAGATAGTGATATGCAGATTAAATGGGAAGGGGCTATGCAAAAAGGGACTGACTCCATTCTCATTGACTCCTATCAAGATCTGTGGGGTCAAGTAAATTTGGGGGTGCTGTCTAAGAATGGGATGGGGAATCTGGGGGAGGGGTAAAATCTGTCTTCTGCCCCTAGGCAGTGGGTGGCCTAGCTTTTCGCCTGCCACAATGACTGGCATTGTGTCAGTTTTCAGATATTTCAGTGGACTTTCAAATGTTACAGAATTACGCCCCAAAGGCCTCCTTTTCATATTGTGTTCTGACTTCTGTCAGACCTGCCTTTGTTTTCTGTGGGAGTTTACTATTACTGATATAAATTTTTTGTTAAGTCATTTTCTCTCACACACAAGCACACCATCGGTTGTGACTGGCATGCTTAAAAACCCTTTATCTTAAAGCCTATGTCTAAACAGCCTCTTTAAAAGGCTGGCTTCATTATCGTGGCATCTGCTCACCGTGAATGAGTGCCTTTCAGAAGTCCCCATTATAAAGTTCAGCCTGCTCTGGTTTATAGTTCAGTAATAAAAATTTGCTCAAGGCTGTAAGTTGGGGATACAAAGCATTTCTTCATACAACAATTGCGGTTGTTTTTTATAAGGTATTGATGCATGGCACTCTTACAAAAGTTGTTCAGTATGACTTGAGCTTTACCTCATAGATTTATTTATTTTTAAAAAAATGTTTCAAATGTTTGACATGCTGGCTGCTTTGCATAGGAATCTATCTGTATACACACGAAAACACACACAAAAATCCCTAAAGGCAAAGGGTGAGGGTCCCATCCTCTCTCTCTCAAGCTTCTCTCTACCTACAGAATCCTCCACCCCGTCCTCCTCTTTTTCCTCTTCAGCAGACAGGAACTCCCATCCCAAACCTGCCCCTGAAACACAAGCATGAAGCATTATCACAGTCCAGTGACACATTCCAGACAGGCAAAAGCACTTGAGGCTGCATAGTAGAGGCAGTGAAACATGCAGCCTAGTGGCAGGGATCATGGTCTGGGGAGAGACCCAGGGCCAGACAGAGAGGGCTCAAGGGCCGCATTCAGCCCCTGTAAGAACACCAGATGAGCCTGCTGGACCAGGCCAATGGCACATCAATTCCAGCATCCATCCTGTTGCACCTTAGTATTGCGCAAACCCATCTTAACAATGCAGTTAATTTTACTAGCAGAATAATTTCTTGCCATAGCTTATGCAAAAAAGTCATTTCTATCAGGTGCTTTCCCACATTTTGGCAAGAGGTATTCAAGCATGTGTATGGATGGAATTCAGATAAGCAAGTATCACTTCAAGTGGTACATTAGAAGTCCTCTTTGTTGTGTGTGCATTAGTGCTAATGCTGGAGTCACACATATGTCTGCAGTTGAGGACGTGCACAGGAATGGGAGAGAAATTTGATTCAGTTTGCATTTAAAGGTGAACCTACCTAATTTGTACATTCTGAAACAGTATATGAACTGAAACATAGCCTTCTTTGAAATGGGCCTGTCTCCAAATTGTGCAATGCAAGCAGCAAATACCAAAATAATAATAAAAATGCACGTATTTGTGTAAAGTGTGCATAAAAACGTATATATTAGTGAAAATAATACCCAAGAATGCACCACATTAGGGAAAATTGCTTTGCAAAAATGCATATACTGGGCAAAATTGCATGAAGACACATATATTAGGAGAAATTCGTACTAAAATACTGGCCTTAAAAAATAAATCACAAATAATAAAGTTATAAAATAAAAATTAGGAAGTCACACACGGGTGAAGGGAAGACATAGGGTAAAATAAGAAGCAAGTAAGAAATGACTAGATGTTGGTACATAATGAAATGAAAAATGTGAATTTACAAGTATAATGTATATGTAATATTATGTAGACATTTTGTATATGTATTGAGATATCAATCAATCAATCAAATAAATCACCAACAAGGAAATATTGAGAACTCATATGGAGAACCTCCATGCACCCATTATGGGGCACAGGCTCAAGAGTCAGGGTCTGACTTGTACCAAGAAAAATTATCCTTGTAACTGATGTAGAGAAATGCCCTTAGCAGGAGAGGACAGCATGACGAGACAGAGGTGCTCATCTGATCTCCCGGCAGGTGAGTCACTGCTATTTAGCAAGGAGGGGCAAATCACACCGGCAGACGCAGCCTGGTGTTTCTACCAGTGCATTTGCGTCTCTCCTGCTTCTCACTGCCTCACCCATTTCCTCCTCCCAGGTGAACGTTGTCGCCCCACCACAACTTCCACTACTGATACTTAGATGTGTATATACTTGTAAATTGATTTGCATTGTTTAGTTGGCATGCAGTTGCAGAAGATTTTGTCGTGTTCATGTCTAAATGTTACAAAGCAGTTGCAGTCTCAGTGTGTGTGTTTGTTGATAGACTAGCATGGACTAATTTGCCTTCTTTTCCTTCCACTCAGAATGGCACACATAATAAAATTCGTGAATAGCTGGTTTTGGTGGGAGAACATCTGGATGCCTGCCAACTGTAGCTGGTCGGACTATGAAGATCGCAATGGATACATCTTTCCGAAACCACACCAGTTATTGGTCACAATTCCATATGCTTTTGGGATGTTGGCTCTTAGGTTCTTTGTTGAAAGGTATCTATTTCTCTTTTACTTTTATCTATTGCTTTTCCAAAGCTCCAAGAATGTGAAGGCAATGGGAAGATTGCTTCAAATTGCCCGCATGTAGCTGTAATGTTACGAAGCTGCGTGTAGCTTCATTAGAATTTTTTCTTGTTTGGTTTTGAAGCCTCTTGAAGTAAGTGCCTTGCTCCTTTTCCCCATTCTGTTTCTAGCTGAATAGATTTTTGTAGCATTGAGGTGAGGAGCTTATACCTTAGACCACATGCCTCCCAAGGAGCAGGTCAGGATCTAAAACAGAGGTGTGGCCCAACCTAGAGCAGGTTACTGCATATATTATTACTATTATTATTATTATTATTATTATTATTATTATTATTATTAAAGATAAGGTGGTGTTGAAAGACAAAGATGAAGGCATATGTAAAGAAAGAATTTGAGGGATAAAATACCATAAAACAAAAGTTGCATGCATTAATTCACAGTAATAAGCACCAAGATAGGAATCAATGGCATATATTATTATTATTATTATTATTATTATTATTATTATTATTATTATTATTTAATAATACAATAAGTATATAATTATATAATTATATAATTAATATATAATAATAATAATAATTAATTATTATATAATAATAATAATAATAATAATAATAATAATAATAATAATAATACCTCACCCATCCTTCTGGGTTACCCCAGCTAAGGCTGACCTCACTACTTTATTTATTCATTTTATTTAAGTTTCAGCAATGGAAATGAAGTCTTTTGCTATTGCACTGTCATGTCTTAAAATATTTACAGAAAAATGAATGAAGAATATAATATTTCAACTTTGACTTCTTGGGAGGAGGGGGAAGTACATGGAAGCACCTGCCCAGATCGGGGCTTAGCTGAAAGCCAGGAAGGGGTGAAGCCTCCAGTTCTCCTACCCAGGCCATCAGTCTGATCTGCTGCATTGCTGAAGCAACATCTCTTGGCCACAGTCCAGGCATCCTTCTCTGGAGAAATTAGCTGGAAAGAGATGGGAGCAATTATATATATGGATATATCAGAAGCAGTTTGTTTGGCAGGTGTGGAACTGCTATGCTAACTTCTTGGCAGGTGCGTGCTGCTACTTATGAGCAGGGAGGGATGAGGTGGCAGAGAGGCAAATGCACCAGCAGAGCCAATCTGGGAGGTTCCTAAACTTTGCACCGTTCTGACCTCTGCACCGCCTCACCTATTTCCCTCCTGGTAAGCAATAGCAATCCTCTTTCTGTGAAGCCAGCGCAGTGGCTCCACCCGTCATGTTGTCTCTCTTCTTATCCAGCAGTACAGTGGTACCTTGGTTCTCAAACTTAATTCGTTCTGGAAGCCCGTTCCAAAACCAAGGTGCGCTTTCTCATAGAAAGTAATGCAAAACGGATTAATCTGTTCCAGACTTTTAAAAACAACTCCTAAACAGCAATTTAACATGAATTTTACTATCTAACGAGACCACTGAGCCCTAAAGTGAAAGTAATAATCAATGTACTGTACTATAAAATAAATAAGACAGTATTGTAGATGTTAAAAATTGAAATTGAAATTTTTTCTTACCTTTACTGATGATAGTCATTGTTTGGATGGGGGGCTTTTATCCATTTCCACAGTCACACAATCAATCAATCAGGAGCTGAACTGGGTTCCACACAGTCACAAAAACAAATGAACCGAAAAAGCCTCAAAAACAAAAACGCATAATAAATAGCAAAAACAAAAGTGCCAAACTTAATCCGTTTGACTTCCGAAATGTTTGAAAACCAAGGCGCAGCTTCTGAGTGGTGCAGGTGCCCCGGAAACAATAGGTGACAGCCATAATGGACGTTTGGCTTCCAAAAAACGTTCGAAAACTGGAACACTTACTTCCGGGTTTTTGGCATTTGGGAACCAAGGCGTTTGAGTGCCAAGGCGTTTGAGAACCAAGGTACCACTTTATTCCTAAGTGCAGCACAGTCCAGCTAAAAGAGTAACTGATTTTCCATGTAAAACCCTTTCCATAGTCACAGGTATCATTTCTCGGTGTTGCAGTAACAGTAGGAAAAGCAAACCCATCAGCAGATAGCACAGTTTCCACTGAAATCTATTAGAATCATTGCCATTTCTTTCTCTTTTAAAAAAGGCTCCTCTTTTGCATCTTTCCAGGTGCATTGCTGCTCCTCTAGCAAATCTCATGGGCATAAAGAGTGTGAAGCGTGTCCGGCCCCAGAAGAATCCCACCTTGGAAACATTTTTCAGGAAGTGCACAAAAAAACCATCACAGGTGAAGGCTTCTTTAAAAGGATGTATCTTTAGTAGATGCCTGTTCTCAAAACCATCGTCTGTGCCTGTCTGTATTGGAGGTATAAGAAGGCACCGTTTTCCATTCCACCCTTCATCTGCTGCATGCAGCACTGCTTCCATTCTTCTGCAGTTCCTCTTCCACCAAAAACTGCATTCTTCGTCTTGCTCTCTTTTTGACTCAGCAGTTAGTTACAGAAATCATGCTAGTTACACGGTCATTACGTTATTCAATCCCATGTATTTCGGGCGGGGGGGGCATAATCATGTATAATTTGTGGACTGGAAGCAACAACACAGATTGATTTCTGTTCTGGACAAGGCACAAATATGCAGACACCAGCAATTTCCACCCCCATTTCTGTTGAAATTCTCCAACATCCCTAGTTCTGAATGCATATGGCTTTCTGAAACTTATATATCCCACTCGCTAGACCAGTGCTGGAAATTCCAAGTGGCTCTCATAAATACATTTTTTGTGTACATTTATGTTATGTTTTTATCCTGCGTTTTAGGCCCCAAATCATTAACTTAATAATGAAAATCCTATTCAGTTTACAATTCCCAGCACAGTACAAAATGCAGTAAAATCTAGCATAACAACACCAAAAATTTGAAAATGCTATACATCCATACAGTCAGTTCAAGTAACATACATTCCTACTGGTGCCGGTTTAACTAATCAAAGCCTTTCTGGAAAGGAAGACTTCAAAATGCTTGAGGCAAGTGGACTCTGAGGCACTCCTGATTTGCCCTGTAGACTTTGGAGGAGTTGCAGCCAGATTTGATCTTCACCACTTCCCCCCACTCCTCTCTTACTCCTGCTGCCGCCCAGCCTGAGTCCTTGGGCAAGGGCTGGTTTTTCAACTCTTAACAAATTAGAAACCCAAAAATGTAAAAACTGTACATCAAAAGTAGTGTGGGTGAGTGGAACTGACCCCCACACTCTCCCCATGCTCTGATCCTTCAAGCGACTGTTTCTCACAATTCAGGGAGAAAACAGCAGCAGCATTCAGGAAGTTGAAGACACATGTGAGGCAGGACTGAATCAAAGAATTAAAGAGTTGTAAGAGACACCAAGGGTCATCTAGTCCAACCCCCTGCAATGCAGGAATCTCAGCTAAAGCATCTATGACAGATGGCCACCCAACCTCTGTTTAAAAACTTCCAAGGAAGGAGAGTCCCCCACCTCTGTAGGAGTCTGTTCCACTGTCGAACAGCTCTTACTGTCAGAAAGTTTTTTCAAATGTTTAGTCATAATCTCCTTTCTTGTAATTTGAAGCCATTGGTTCATGTCATACCTTCCAGAGCAGGAGAAAACAAGTATGCTAGACCATATGATAGACCTTCATATATTTGAAGACGGCTATCATATTTTCTCTCAGTCTCCTCTTTTCCAGGCAAACATACCCAGCTTCTTCAACCGTTCCTTGATCTGGAAACCCTGAGTTCCACCCATTTGTACCCTGCTTTTTCCGTCCCTTTCTTGCCGCATTCACACATCACAGTAAATCAGGGGTGGCCAACGCGATGTCCTCAAGGTATACTCCAATTTCATTTTTAAAAAAGATCTTTAAAAGACTGAGGAAGTAGAAAGGTCTCTGCCTGATGATAAAGAGATGTTAAGATAGGACCCAGGAGGACCTTTCTGGGGAAACAGTGTGATTTACATAGATCATGTAATTTCACCACAGCAGATCGTGAGACCATTAGCGTAGCTTCTGTCAAAAGACGAACTGCAGCAGAACGGAAGCAGTGCTGCATGCAGTGAACAGAGGGCAGAACAGAAAAGGGTGCCTTCCTACATCCCTAGGGGGCCACTACTGAAAAGGCTCTTTCTCTCAAATGCCAAACACATTTTCCCCACAAGCATGGGAAGACTTTAATCAGAAATAGAGAAGACGATGGTTTTAGAAATGGTTATGAGCAAGCACCATAAGATAGCAGCAGCACATGTGTTGGAGTAAGAAAGAGGAGGCAAAAAGTTGGCTGTCAGGATAGTAAATAGACAGGTAAGAGGGGGGTGCCCATTTACCCAAAGCAGCTTCTGAACCGGTCCTATAAACAAGTGTGGTATATCTCAGAATGGATCAATTTAGGCTGACATCCTGTACACAATTATATGGAAGTCCTGCTGAGGTTAGTTTCAGATTAGCCATGCTGCTGGTTAATCTATTATTGTTGTTAATTAAATTTGTATACTGTCCCCAGTGCTTTTTTTCTGGGGGGACGCAGGGGTGAATCTAAGTTTGGCCTCATTGAGGGGCAGTCTTTCAATATGAGTAGGAAAATAAGAATACCCCTAAAAAAAAATTTAAGAAAAAAATCACTGACCACCCCTCATTCAAAGATCCCAGGGCAGCTCACAACAGAAAAATACACAATGAGAATACAAATCTACCAATACAATCTACCAATGAAAGAACTGAGCCTTTCCCACATTAGTAGTTGAAACCAAGCTCTGAATAAGGAAGAACTCTCAGGATCCTAAAATCATAATGTGGATAGTAAAAAAACAAAGCATAAACGAAGAGTCTTGTGACACCTTGAAAGACTTAACACATTATATGCCACGAGCTTTTGTGCTCTTTAGCCCACTCTATCCAGTGCTTTAATGGCCTTGAAATCTTATGCCACAATAAATGCATGAGTCCTTAAGGTGTTGTTTTCACTGCAACAAACTTGAGTCAGCGCCTGCCCTCCAGAAAACGTGGAAAGTCAATGTCAGAAAGAAGCGCCTACTTCCTAGTGGTGAAAACTACAGCCTTAGAAATGAGAAGGCCCTTTCTTTTTGTCCTTCCTTTGCCTCTAACCTGTGGCACGTGTGTGCCACTGACTTTCCCTACAGTTGGAGATACGTGGATTAGCCAAAAAGTGTAACTGGACGGTGCACCTGGTGGAGAAATGGTTCCGGCGGCGGCGAAATCTAGAAATCCCAACTCTGCACAAGAAATTCCAGGAAGCTTGGTAAGAACAGGCAGCATGGCCATCTGTGTGTGTAGAAAATGAGCATGCCAGGGAGAAGAAGAAGAGGCTAGGAGGACCTTTCTCTGTCTCTCTCCCGCCACCCCCATTATAGTTGCATGGAAGAGTATTCCATCAAGGGAGCCTGCTCCTGCAAACTGAAGGCAGAATGCCCAGTCACAGATTTGTTAGCTCTGTAAGGACAAAACATTAGATCCCTGACTCTTCAGTAGGGGCTGTACCAGTTAGGGGATGGGGGTGGGTGGAAATTCAATTCAGTTCACATTTAAAGGCAAACATAACTAATTCACGCTTTCCAAAAGAATCTGAGAACCAAAAAGCAGCCCTTTGCATTATTTTCACAGATATATGAATTTGCCCTTGAATGTATGATATACATATACAAATATGTGAATGTACCCTTTTGGTACACATTTCTTGTCTGGAGAACGGCATTACAAAATTCAGAGAAGTGTGATGGATGCGTGTGTTTCATTTCGCTTATTGTTTTGAATTTGAATTGAACTGAATTGGATTTCTCTTCCACCCCTACATCTGACTAAATCACTCAGTGTGGGAGAGCTAATATTTCATCATTCTGAATATTATGAATAAAAATTATCTGGTTCTCTGTTCCTCCCATTCCCGCACCCAAAGCTTTCCTGTATTACATCACTGTATTTCCACAGTGCAGGAGTAATGGCAATTTAAACCTCACTTTGTTTGCCTTTCACAGAATCTCAGCAGGTTCAAACTTGCAGATGATCCTGGGTACCATTTTGTTTTTAACTTTGCCTGTTTAATTTTCTTCTCAGCTCAGAATAGCTAAGCAAAACTGAGTTCTTGGTTTCAAAAGCCAAAGCTTAGCTGCCAAAGACCCTTTGGAAGTAAGTCCCACTAAATAACTCAAGGCTTACTTCCAGGTAAACAGCAGAGGTTATTCCATGTGTAACTTAAGGGTTCATTCTCCTATTGTTCATGACAACTGGCCAAGAGGGGGATGGGTAGAGGTGTTGCTTAGCAACTAAGCCAAGCGGCATTCACTGGTAGCACATCTCTGATAGGCTGTTTACTTCTGAGGGAGTTTTCATCTGTACGGTCCTGGCTTCCAGTTCCTGAGGAACAAACACTCAAAGGAGAATTCTTCCCAAAGACTTTAAAGTGTAGATTGCAAATTGCTGGGTTAAGACACTTCAGGCAATACACACAATTAATCCTGAATACAGCTAAAGGTGAAAAGATGCTGTCACGCCCTTGCTAATCCTATAAAGAGGAAAGGAACCAACACAGCTTAATGTAGCAAGTGTTTCTGGAATATCTCACTATGCCCAGTTGGTGGAGCCCTCTGTCCCTTTCGCCTTTGGTATCTCCTAGATCTAGATGCCTGGGGAGGTGTCTCTGCCTCCTGAGAGGCAGCCAGGCCCGGTGGAGGAAAGGCAGAGCTTCTCCCAGTGTCTGACAGCGTTGGGGTGGGTGGCGTGGCAGGCACTGTGGAAGTGTCAGAGACAGACTCTGACCTGTGAAGAAGCAGGCAAGACTCTCATTGCGGAGAGGGATGAGATGAGAGAGCAGGTTGAGGGACCCCTACCCCATCACAGATCTTCACCACCAGGCTTCCCCAATCCTGGCAGAGACACCCACATCATGCTGGAGCTTTCCCCCAGGTCCTCAGCAAGCCCTCCATGTGCATCGCCCTGACTTGGCCAGCCCAGGGCAGTATGTTTGGTTGAATGTCTTCCTGCTTTGTACAAGGCCTGAACTAAGAAAGTTGACTTTGCTTTTTGAGTTGACTTTTTTCTCCCTTAAATGAGTTTGCCAACAATGCATAGAATCAGTCTTTTCATGTAGGTATTGCTTTCCCTTCTTTGATGTTGGCTCAGTGGTCTCGTGGGTGGCCATACATCTGCAGTCTACCAACAATATTCACCTACTCCTTCCTCTTCTTCCGCTTCATTACAAATCTTCCACTTCCTTTCATTGGGCTGTGTGATTCTAGCTAGCGTTATATCTGCACCACCAAAGGAACACTCCTCCATTGTCTCCCGAGACAGACGGATGCCAACACAAAAAATATCTGCACTGGCATTTTTCACCAAACATTAAGGAATGATATTTGACGATTTTAAGTTGTCTTAGCATCTCATTTTTCCAATCTTAATTTCAGTTCTCCACATTTCTACAGCAATTTGTGTTTGTTTGGTTGTTTTAAAAGCTCATTAAATTTAGCAGCATTTTAATGTGCATTTCACCCACCAAACACATTCGTGTATGAAGTTTTGTCTAATGTACACATTTTTGCAAGCCACTTGACCTAACACAATGCATTTTGTATGTTATTTTCCGTAATTATATGCATATATATGCACATTTCCCCCTAATATAAGTGTAAAATTCTCAAGCATGTCTGTGTTTCGGTTCTTGTGTTGTTTCAGAAAGCACAAGTTTGTTAGATTTGCCTTTAAATGTGAACTGAATCAGTTCTCTCCCCCACCCCTGATGCCCATCAAAACTGCACTTTGCAATCATAATTAGAAGTAGGATTTTTGAACCAGTTTCAGCTAACTACTAGCAGTAATCAGAAACAATGTTAAAGCTAACCACAATTTACCGTATTTTTCCATGTATAAGACTAGGGGTTTTTTTAACAACAACAAAAAAAATGGTTTAAAATTGGGGCTCATCTTATACACCGGTAGTGTTGAGGGGTGTTTTCTTAATTTGGAGTCCCCCAAAATAGGGAGCGTCTTATACATGTAAAAATACGGTAACTTTGAAAATGAAAGGAAGGAGTTAGGATGAAATGAGGGAAGTGGAAAGAAGGGATCTTTTTGATCTCCAAAATATGTATAGAAAATTGAGCAGCATTATGTCTACTTCAGATGTGTGACTTCTGTGTTCTTAAATCCTTTTTTCCTTATTTTTTTGCAGTTGGCGATTTATATTCTACTTGACATCATGTATTGCTGGAATTGTATTTCTCTATGATGTAAGCTAAATGGAAGATAACAAGTGAACCTTTAATAAAATCTTCATCAAAACTAAGGCCTGATCCTGCTTTCTCTAAAGCAAGATTTGCCACGTGCCCAGAATTTTTCCTTGTTGCAAAATAAGGGCTAGATGCCCAATTTCTCAGCAGTTGCTTGTCATTATAATCCCAGGGGATTTATGAAATTTTATTTGATTAAGAAGAAGCCAGGACTGGGGAATTATCCTGCCCTCCTCTTAGTCCAATGCATGTTGTGGTATAGGGGTTTCTCCCCCACCTCCTGACGCTGGAACACTTCAGGAAATCTGTAAGCAGGTTCTCCCACTAATAGTAAAAAGAACCCTGTAAGGTAGGCCGGAACTACCATCCTCATATTGCAAATGGCGGTGAGTGGCAGGTGAGTGAGAGTGACTTGCCTCAGGCCACCTAGTGAGTTTGTGGCAGAGGTAAGATTTGAACCAGCTCAGTTGCTCAGCCAGTGCAACCAAAATGGTCAAAGGCTTGGAAACGATGCCTTATGAGGAACGGCTAAGGGAGCTGGGCATGTTTAGCCTGGAGAAGAGGAGGTTAAGGGGTGATATGATAACCATGTTCAAATATATAAAAGGACGTCACATAGAGGAGGGAGAAAGGTTTTTTTCTGCTGCTCCAGAGAAGCGGACACGGAGCAATGGATCCAAACTACAAGAAAGAAGATTCCACCTAAACATTAGGAAGAACTTCCTGACAGTAAGCTGTTCGACAGTGAAATTTGCTGCCAAGGAGTGTGGTGGAGTCTCCTTCTTTGGAGGTCTTTAAGCAGAGGCTTGACAACCATATGTCAGGAGTGCTCTGATGGTGTTTCCTGCTTGGCAGGGGGTTGGACTCGATGGCCCTTGTGGTCTCTTCCAACTCTATGATTCTATGATTCTATGAGTGTGCTGCGCTTACTCTGTAACATGGAAAATAATGGTAATTATCTGCCTGATTCTGTTTTGTTTTGTTTTCCCCTAGAAACCCTGGCTTTATGATCTTTGGCAGGTTTGGGCCAACTACCCATACCACGTGAGTGCTGTTTCTGCTACTTCTCTTAGAGTTCTAATTGTCCCCTCTTTCTGAAAAGTCATCCCACAATGCTTTAATGGGGTCAGAGTAACCGTTTTGCCCACCCCATGTTGAGTTCTGCATGCCCACTAGTCAAAAAGCGAAGAATGCATAAGAACATAGGAAGCTGCCTTTTCCCAGGCCAGATTATTGGTTGATCTAGTTCAGTACACTGACTGGCTCTTTAGGATTTCAGATGGTGGTCTCTCCCAACCCTGTGTGGAGGTGCTGTGGATTGAACTGCATGCAAAGTCCTTGCCTCATCCCCTGAAGAAGGGAAAATCTATCCCAGGGTCATAATTGGCCCCCTTCTTTTTGGCATCCTTCTATTATTCCTTGGCCACAGTGCTAACACCAATACCAGTGTTTTCTCCTCTCTCCCAGACTGTCTGACTCAAGAGGTAATGGGCATTCTTTCTCTTTCCAGTCTTTGCTGGCGTCCCAGTATTGGTACTACATCCTCCAGATGAGTTTCTATAGTTCACTGTTGCTTACTCTTGGATTTGACACCAAAAGGAAGGCAAGTCGTGATAATGGTTCACAATTTACTGTCCACAAATGTTGTATGATTTTCTGCCTTTTTTATTGGAGAAGAATAACGTTGCACTGCGGTGTTCCATAAGTGCTATACAGCCGTACCTTGGAAGTCGAACAAAATCCGTTACGGAAGTCCTTTCGACTACCAGAACGTTCGGAAACCAAAGCGCGGCTTCTGATTGGCTGCAGGAAGCTCCTGCAGCCAATCAGAAGCCACGGAAGCCCCACTGGGTGTTTGGCTTCCAAAAATAGTTCGCAAACCAGTACACTCACTTCCGGGTTTGTGGCGTTCGGGAGGCAAAACATTTGAGAACTAAGCTGTTCGAAAACCAAGGTACGACTGTACTTAGTTTAGTGTCAGGAGAGAACTGGACACTGAGAGTGCGAGGGCTCATGATAGCAACTCAGAGAAGCCAGGGCACTATAGGGTGAAATGCACACGCCAAAGGCATTTTGAGAGGCATACTGTGTATCAGTGTTGATATGTTAATGCTAAGAGACTCCAAGATGGCTTCGAGGAACAATTAATGGACACAAAGGAAACTATAGGAAGGACAGGGAAGGGCATACTGAAGGTTATGTTGTTCTCTGCATCAAAGAGGACCTAGAGTTCAACAAGTAAGAAACTCTCAAAGGGGCAGGCTTTTCCCACATAATCACTGTGGGTGGTAATGCTATTTATTATTAATAATAAGTTTAATTCTGCCCTTCCTCCTACAGAATACTTTCAGGGACTTCTTCCTACAGAGGCAAATATACCCATAAGAGTTCATACTAAAAAAAAAAGTTTCTAAAAACAGTTTCAGCTAAAAACATTGTAAAAACATTCTGCTACCAGGTCCCAAGAGTAATTTAATACTGCAGATGTTCCCTCGTGAAAGAAGGCAACTTCTTTCAGAACATAAAATTCCCTTCAAATATAGCAGCTTGGGTGGAGGTGTGAACAGGACTGACTTTCAGATAACCTTGCTCCAATACTGTCACTTGCAAGCATTGGCGTTGGCTTGTGCCACAGGTCAGCTATGCCCCACCACAATCATCTTGCTGAATACACTCAGAAAAAGAGACAGAAGGCATCCAACACTGTGTTGGGGTTTGGTGATTGATGGAGAAGTAGTAGCCATTAACAGAGTCTCATCAAGCAAAAGCTAATCAGGACCCTGGACAGCTCCCAGTGAGTCTTCCTGGATGAGCTTTGGAAAATGTTGTCTCAGCACAACATTAGCTGAAGAAATGTTGCAAAACATTGCCCCCCCCCAAAAAAAATCACATATATCAGGATGAAAGGTGTTTAGAAATGAATAATTGTGATAAACTGCATGTGAGAAAATATTTTGTGATAAAATATGTATTTAAATGTCATGCTTTTTAAAGATGTACAGAATAATGTGGATGGGATGGAACGACCTTATGAATTAACATTTGTGACATTGATACATACTGTGAATAGACTGATTGGTCCTTACCTACCTCCCATTTGTAAATTTTTGCACAGTTCTGTCTTTATGAAAGATGCATCACCTTCCACCTTCAATATGCATCTGGTGGCTGAAAGTTGAATATTTTATGCTATGCTCCTGCACTATACAATATGCCCTTTGCTTGAACCAAGCATCTGCACAAGCTACAGAATGGGGATAGTGGCAGTGATGCGCTTCAAAGCAATATGGTCCATCTTCAATATGGTACTGATGGTCCCTATATTGATGTGGCTTTGCTACACCTACAAAATGTAAAGGAGCCAGAGTTTCTGGAAGGAACACAGAATCAGGCAGCCTCCTTTTTATTTATACAACCATAGCACTTACCCAACGCGTTGGCTTCTGTGCATCTACCCAGCCCCTTTTTCCTGAGTTCAGATTCCATGTTTAGGCAGGGGACAGTCAAGATGCTCTCAGTTGGCTCCCTTCCTCAATGTCCCACCACCACTGTTGCTTCTTCTGACTCACTGGCCTTCCCCTCTGGTCTCAATCTGCAACATCTCCCAGAGCAACCATGCAGATTTTACTACTCTTTGTCACTGCTTGCTCAGACAAGGAAGGCAAGTGAATAGGAGGCAGCAGCAAGGGATTGGCAGGGCGCCCTGGTGGACCATGGGTTTCAGGAGGTGCACATCAGTGCTGACTCCTGACACTGACCATGATGTCAGGTGTAACAAACACATTTCTGTTAAACTTGTTTGAAGAAGAGGGTTTGAGTCATTATTTATTCTTTTCTCCAACAGGACTTTAAAGCCCATGTGATTCACCATTTTGCTGCCCTTGCCTTGATGTTCTGCTCCTGGTGTAGCAATCACGTCCGCATAGGAACGCTGGTCATGCTCATCCATGACTCTGCGGATTTCTGGCTGGAGGTAAAAGCTGTTTGGTTTCCAGTGCCTTCTATTTATAAGATCATACTGGGTTTGTGTTCTTTGCTTTGCTCGTTCAGACATTTGGTTTGACAAGCAAAGACAGTCAACTTTGGCCTATGTCGTTGTCAACCAGTTCTACGTGAAGGGCAGCTGATGTCCCATTGGGAAATGAAAGTGCTTTCCTTTGAAAATTATTTTGCACTTTCAAAGGTCTATATAACAAGCATTTGAGAACTTCTCCCTCAATCTATTTTGGTTGGCTGAGTCAAAAGTGGTAGATGGATCAATGGAGGTTGCATTTGTTTTGATTCATATATTTGCAAATGATGTGAGACTGTGTGAAGCATTAGTCAGTAGTGCTATAGCCAGCTCTAAGTCTACACCCCCCTTGTTCCTCATGTAAGATGTTGTTTTTGTGGAGCCTAGCAGGTGTCTTGGCTAGGTTTCTAGCATAAAGTTTGGAGGGAACATCCAGAAAACTAATAGGGCGATAACTTGGGGGGGGAGAGTTTTATCCCCTTTCTTGTGAAGGGACTTCAGGATGGATCTGGAAGCACATGCCTCCCCCAACTATGTTCCTGTTCCTTCAGAGGGAGTGCAACCCTGTCCAAAACTGGTGAACTACCCAACTCCCAGACCCGAGAACCGCTTATTCACAGTGCCTCCATCTCACCAGGATTCAGTTTCAGCTTGTTGGCCCTCATCCATCCAGACACTGTTTTAAAAGAGTCAGAGCTTCTCCTGAGTCATATGTAGCAGAGAGTTAGAGCTGGGTATCATACTGATGATACCATGCCCCATATCTCCTAATGACCGCTTCCAGCAGCTTCATATTGTTATTGAACAGCATTGGAGAGGAGCACTGCAGGGGAGATGCTGGCATAGGAAGAATTACACCATTGGTCCCTCCCTATCTGCACTGGGCCAGAAGTATGGAGTGCCGGAGGTGTCAGTACCAGTGGGGTGGGACGGAAGTGCAGTGAGATATGCTTTGATAGCTCTCGCAGGGCGGTTTAGAAAGGACTGGGAGTGGCAGACTGCAGATTAGATGAAAGCCTATGGAAGTAGGAAGCAAGCTGCTATTGATTTATCAGGCTCAATATTGTCAGCACTGACCAGCAACTGCTCTTCAGGCTTCCAGACAGGGAACATTCCCAACTCTACCTGGATGTCCCCAAGATTGAACCAGAGACCTCCTTCATACAACACAGAGAACCATACCAAGAAGGGCCAGCTCATGGCTGTTCTAGCGCACTGTGCAACCGTTTGATAATCCTGGAGATTTGAAAGAGGGGAATCTCTTAAATTTATGGATGTTGCCTAATGGATTTGTTTGCATTCCAGGCAGCAAAGATGTTCAACTACGCTCGCTGGGAGAAAGCTTGCAGTTTCTTCTTCGTTGTCTTCTCCATCGCATTCTTCATCACGCGAATGATTTTATTCCCCTTTTGGTGAGTTGCTTCATATGGACTAGCAACGTGAACACATGTTCAGGGTAAAACAAAGGATTGTATCCAATGTAGCACTACATAATGGGCCTATCCAGATAGGAATTTCCACTTTCTCAATAGAAATCCCCTGCCTCTCCTGAAAAGTGTTCTACACTTCCCTCAACCATCTGGAGGAGATTTGGGGAGGGTGGGGAGAGGAGAGGAGCAGAGCCTAAAGTTCAATTGCGCAAGCGGAGATCCTTACACTGATAGGATGCATTAGTTGGACACCAATATTACAAAATTCAACTTTTGTTATAGTAGTGATTGTGCCCTCTGTTGGCTGTGTTCAAGGGTGAGTGGCATTTGTTATTCAAGAAGGAACACCTATTCCCACATCAGCCTGCCTAGGTCCTTAGATCAGGGATGGAGATCAATGGATGAAAGGCGGGTTTCAAATGCCCTTAATGAATGAATGAATGATACTGCCTGAATGTCACCATCCATAAAGAGAGGAAGAGACCTCCTTACAGGTGTAGAGGGGTTCACAGAGATATACAGAAGTGGAAAAACAAGCAAACAGGAGCAATTTGAATTGAAAAACTGAATGAATATGGCAAGTTCTGTAGAGGTTATTTTAAATTTCTTTTTTTACTTTCCTTTTTTCTGATCCTTTTATATTTCTGAAATAATGAGGCTTGGGGGCTTCCTTTTGAAGAAGGAAGACCACAGAGCACCAGTGTGTCTTTGCTTCTACACATGGTCCATGATCTTTGTGTTGCCGTTTGGTATAAGAGGAGCATGATGAGCTTTAGGATAGAAAACCTTTCCTGGCTGCCTTTGATTTGAGCTCTCATCTGTGTTTGTGCTCTGTCAGCATTCATGTGTGTCTGTTCTTAATTTTAGCATTGCCTTGTTTTTTTTAATAGACTTTTTGTTTTGTTCTGCATTTTACTTTTAACTACTGTACACTGCCTTGATGCCCTAAGGGCAGCATAAAAGTCAACCACAATTACAGTGATCCATGATGTTCTTTGGAAAGTGGCTTGTCTCTCTTCTCTGTGCATTTGGACACCTCTTGCAATATTGTAACCAAATTTTGCATGATGGTTCCTGAGATCAAGGAGTAGGATTTCATCTGTATTTGGATACAGTTGGACACCATTTCGAATCAAGGCGGCAGGCTGAACAGATGGTTCCTCAATCCTTCCCCCTGCAAATATTTATATTTTTATTGACTTTTCAATAATATACATTAAAGGAGCACAATAATATCCATACAAAGAAAAAAAATGTCAATACCCCCCCCCCTCTTGCCAGAAGTCAGGTAAGTATTATCTATATTCTATAGTATGTCCTTTACCCATGTTTGGTTACTATCTAGTTTTGTATCCCTTCAACACGGTTTTTTATCATAGTTTCTATCACTCAACAGAGATAGGGCACACACCAACATAGTTTTGACAAAGGAAAAGCAACCAGGAAGTCAAGATCAGTACTGATGCAGCCAACATAATGTTCTCCAGTCCACATGTAATCAATGGCCACCAATTGGCCTAGAAAACACCCGATTTCTCTCTTTTCCTTTCAATACTGCTGCACCATGAGTTGTTTCCTCTGCAAGTGCTAGTCTCCAGACATTTTTGAACCATAGTTGAACCTCATTCCTGTGATGAAGGGCCAGGTTTTCAACCATGCTTGGACATAATTTGGTGTCATCTTGAATCAAGATGGTAAATCGAACCTTTCAAGGCTGCACAGATTTCAACTGGTGGTATCAAAATGGCACTGATCTCTTTGTCTTGTGGAATTCCCAAGCAAAGCAGGGCATGGGGATGTTAGTAAAGGCATACACTGCTTAAAATCCACCAGGGTCCCATGCACACTTTGTCACAATACTTTTTCTATTTCAGGATTCTACGATCCACATTGATCTATCCTATATATTATACACAGACATTCGTCCTAGCATATATCGTCTACAATGTACCTTTATTGATCCTGCAAGGTCTGCATCTGTACTGGGGCTACTTAGTTTTCAGAATTCTGAAGAAATTCATCTTTATAAAGGTAAGACTTAAGCTTCAGCCAAAGCATCCGGGTAAGTGTATGATTTGGGCAGAAGTCCATTTGATAATGATAGACTAGGAAACTCCCAGTTCTCTTAACTCTTCACTTTTTAAGAACTATCATTTACATCAAGGGTAGGAAAACTCAGGTCTGGGGTCCAGAAAGCACCCCTCCATGCCCAGGGGTACCAACTTGAATAAAATATTGGGGGGGGCAGGTAAGTCCCACCCCTCATAACTGATCACATGTCAGGGCTCTCCCAAACCATCTGAATGGCAATGCCCAGCCCCCTCAATGCCCAGCCCCCTCAAATATTTTATTGGGGGGTTGAAAGGACCTTGGCTTCTAGGCGTTGGCTCCTATGTCCATGTCTCTCTGTATGACCCCTGTATGTTTGTGTTTGGAGTTTTACACAATATTTTAGAAATGGAACATCAAAACAGCAGTTGTCTGTACAGTGGTGGTCATAATACTGCCCTTCCTTTGCCATCTGGGATGACTTCAGCAGGCTCTCCCTCCCATCTGTTTTCCAAAGGGGTGGTAAAGTTGGCTGTGAAGGCGGCTTGTGTCCCCAAAGCTGTTAAGCAGATTTCAGAAGTAACTTGCTTGGCAGGCCATGTCATGAGATCGTCTGTTTATAGAAGCTGGCACTATGCTAGATATTTAAATGCATATCTCTCTGCAGCCATCCCCACTCCTGCAACTACATATTGCTGGTTCAGGGGAATGCCAATTAGATGTGGGCCTCGATTTAGCAAGATTTTGTCTCTGTGTCTAGTTACTTTTTGGTGGTATTCATTCAGGAAGCAAATTTTATTTTTTATCAACAGCAGGAATTAAGAAAATTCCGAATTGTAACCTCAGGGGCAGTACCACTGGCTGTAGGAAATGTGTGACCATTGCCAAAGTTTTCCATCTCCTCCTCTTCCTTGTTTCATTGATTCATGCAAAATGAACAAGGTGATCCCTATTTCACTTCATTGGCTGCTGCTTCTGAAGGTAGGGAAACTGGTAGCATGATGAAATCGCAGCATGTATTTCATATCACTACACAAAAAACCTTAAGAGGAGCGCCTGTAGCTCAGTGGCAGAGCCCAAAAGCGTCCTGGTTCAATTCCCCAGCATCCCCCAGGACTTGGAAAGACTCTTGGCTGAAACTCTAGAAAGCTGCTGCCAGTCTGTGCAAGTCTAGCTCAGGATAACACAGCTTCCCATGTTCTCAGGGGAAAGGCCATAGATCAATGGTGCCGCAGATAGTTTGCAAGAAAAAGATACCACATTCAGTCCGTGGCATCTTTCCCATACGAAACTCTGGAGAGGGCTGAAATCAAATCGAGTTTGTAATCTAGGCAAATACAGAGCTAGGACATGGACTCATTATGACAGCACCCTGTGTTCCAGCTGCCTTGCACGCTCTTTTCAGCAGCAAGTAGATGCATATCCTCCTTCATCTCTAGTTCTTTACATGTAGAAACATCAGTTCTACAAGCAACATTTTATGGCTGCGGTTCTTAACTATTTTGGGAGTCGTTGACCTCTTTGAGAATCTGATGAAAGCTATGGGCCCCTTTTCCCCAGTAAAATGCAAATAAAGGCATAGCACTAAGTTTATTGCATCGGGGAAATTTGTTTGTGTGTGTGTGTGTTGTTCATGGATGCCCTGATGGTCCATGGACCACAGGTTAAGAATGCCTGCTTTGTGGCTTCAAAATAACTATGCCTTAATGACTGTCTGAGCCCTTATATCCCAGCCCAATCATCGAGATTATCCATTCCAGATGTATTAACACATGTTACAGAGGCCCGATTGGCCTACACTGGATGTTGGTCATTTTGTGTTGCAAGTCCCATGCCTATGAGATACTCTTCCAGCATATATTTGGCAGAGGCATTATCACTTTTGACTTTCAGACACCTCTTGGAAACATTTGTATGCAGACAGCACTGTTTAGTTTTTAGTTTATCTGTATCTGTATCTGTGTGTGTTTTGTCCTGAACCCCTGGCCTACCTGGCAGCAAGTCAGCATGTCAAGTCCAAAGTTCAAAGACCAGGGGTTAATCCACACAAGAAAAGTCCAAAGGTCAGGAAACATAGTCCAGGGTTAATCCAAGTAGCCAAATCTGAAGTCCAGGAGTCAGGAGACAGTCCAGAGTCAAACCTGAAGCACAGTCCCATAGAGAGCATCCAAGTCAAGGTCCCTCAACATGAGCAGCTGAGCAGACACAACCCCTCAGCTCTTGTTTCCCTTTTGTTCTTTGCATGCTGATTGCAACATCTGGGCTTGGTGAGGCATGTGACACTCACCTGTTCTGAGCCTACTGAGGAATCACACACCTCTTCCCAGAGCTAGCAAGCCCCACCTGGCTAGCTAGTGAGCTGGGCTGTGGGCTCTTGCCTGTCTCAGTTTCCTAGAGTGCTACTCCTGCTTCTTCCTACTCCTCAGAGAGGAGACAGAGGCCCCTTTGGCTCTGGTGATGGGTCCCAATGCTCTGGTTCCTGCACATTGATCCCCATCTCCTCGCCATCCTCTGTCACTCTGAGTACTTCCTTCCCCATCCCCTTGCCAGGATCCCATTTTTCCTCCCCCTCCTCCTCCTCCTCCTCCTCCTCCTCCTCCTTCTCATCCTGCCAGTTCGTATCATGTTTTAACTTTGTACACCACCCTAATATTTTGTGATATAGAATGTCATTTGTGGTATAGAAATACTTTTATACATAAATGTACTATGCACCTGCGAAGGGCCAGGTCACCAGTTGGATTTCCTGAATTTGTGTTTTTGAGGAAAAGCTTTTGTTAGGTTAGGTTAGGTTAGGTTAGGTTAGGGAATAGTAACATAGAATCCACTCCCCACTCCCAACCCCGTTTTGTGTGGTTTGGGCTACCATCTTGATGTTCAAGGATTTCTGTTGCTAAGAAGCACATTTTGTTTCTTTAATACAACTCCATCTTGTAGTTACAATGCCCTCTTGATTCCAGCTTCCAGCATCACTGAAACATGTCCAGAGCCATAATGTCTAAACATAGGATGGATATTTTAGGGACAAGCTTTAAAACATGTGGGGAATTGAGGATGTGGAATGATGTACTGGTGGAAAGTATCTTGCCAAAGGGAATCCACTGAGATTAACTGCTTTCTTTCCAGAGCTGAATGAATGAGTATAAAGGATGGCTATGCATCTATACTATTGAGGCAAATTAAGGCAGGACACTTTTAGAGCATGGCTATTAAAGGATACTGCCATTGTCTGAGATGTGCAGAATGCCTGTAGGTTTTGAGTTTTTGACTTATACCCTATGCAAGCATTAGATTGCCAGGCTGTGTGTTGTGTCACACCCGCAGCATCCAGTTAAATCACTCATATGCCAGCCATGGCTTCCCAAAGAATTCTGAGAACCGTGTTTTATTGAAGGATCTGATCTCATGAACCTACAATTAACAAACAGCTCCTAGGATTCTCCTGGACTCTTAAAATGGTATAAGAGTACTTTAAATGGATGTTGTGTGGACGTGACTTCAGAATAGATGATCATGTGACAGAAAAAGCCTAGCTCCTCCTCCTTCCTTTGAGCAGAGCCAATCCAGTGGCCTGGGAAGGAGGGGTTCATGCAGATGTAAGTGATCCCTCAAACAGCCCAGTCCCAAATGTTTGAGGGCTTCAGAGATCAAAAACAGGCCCTTAAATTATCCGGCATCCTAAGGAAGAACCAGTCACCTGGGTCTTGCCCATAAAAAGCAAGTCTAGAGTGAGAAACTAGGGCAGGCACCCCTGACCACTGGTCCTGTTAGCTAGGGATGATGGGAGTTGTAGTCCCAAAACATCTGGAGGGCCAAGTTTGGGGACTCCTGGACTAGGGTGATGCCTGCTGTTTCCAGGAATTCTTTAACATTGTGAGACTTTTTGTGTGGGTGAGCTGAGAGTTTGTTTGGACCGTGGGCGAGACCCCAGAGGCTGAGAAAGAGGTTGCGTTAGAAGGAAAATGAACTGATATTGATTTATACATATTAGTGACAAAAGTCCCAATTTTATCTATAACTCTGCATTTTTGTCTGTTGTTGTTTCAGTTTTTTGTACACCGTTTAGAGGTGTTTTTATGTTTATGGAAACCAAAGAATCAAATCACTCAGACCAAATTGGGGCAAAGGACGCCCAGGGCAAGTGGCGCATTTTTGTGTGTGTACCTCATCAATCACATTCTTCTTAGGTTCTTAACTGACTTTAGAGAGGACGTGCAACCCTCTTTAAAACTGATTGCAAATCTCTTTCCAGGTCAGCTGCATTTCTGACCAACAGTACCTCTATCTTCTTTGACTTAAGCATTGGGGTTTTCTTTTTTGCCCTTATCCAACCCAGAATTGCTTCCAGTCAGATACTCATTCTGGATTTCCTCTGCTTTCTTGGAACTTGTTAATGGGAAAGCAAAGGCAGAGCTCTAGAGAAAGCAGCTCGGATCTGGATGTAGAAGTCCCCCAAGATCAAAAACCTTGAGGTCCTCAGCACTACCTCTGAGATCAACACCACTAATCTGGGCAGAGAGACCATTAGAAATGGGATGGATAGTACACTAACAGAATCCCAAACCTGCCTTAAACCTCTGATGCAGTGGTAGCCGATGTGGTGCCCTCCAGTTCTTGTGGACTGAAACTCCAGCATGGCCATTGGTCAGGGATGATGGTAGTTGTAGTCTAGGATGTCTGAAAGGCACTATGTCAGCTACCCCTTCTCTAACACCCAGGACTGACATTTGAAACTGATGCACTGGCTGATGCACTGGGTGGGGCAGATTTAACGTGAACCTTGTGAAATGTTCATTGGGATGTCTCCATATCTTGCACCCAGTTTTGTTTGTTTTTTTGCTTGCTAGTATTGTCTTGCTTGCAAAGCCTTCAGGGTTCAGAAACTGCCATATTTTGAGCCAATCAGCAATCTCATTTTGAGTAAGAACCTTAGCTTGGTGTTGCTTCAGCATTTTTTGTTGGCTCCTCGCCAAGGGTGTTTCCTACCACTGTAATTTTGGTCTGGATGATTACAGTGTTGCTAATACCTTGTGAGAAGCTTTGTTGCAAAGCGATAATGAAAAATCCCAGCGGAGCCAAACTGATTGTATGCTAATGTTTTTCTTGGTATTGGCCATCAAATCTGCCTATAGTTATTTCTGCCCCAACCACAGATTTTTCACCACCATCACTTCTTTGGCTCAAGATTTTTCTCCCTACTTTTTTCTCTCAGTGTCATATCTGAGATGTTTCCGCAGACGTTTTCACACTGGTTCCATTCAGTTTATTGTAATAGCTGTCAACTAAAAAACGTAGCAGGGGGCCTGGGAATCCTGCAAAATATCCAGCAATCGCTTGTGGAGAAGTCTTGGTGCCAGCACCAAGGAGAACCTTTCACCCTCCAGATGTTTTTGGACTACAGCTCCCATCATCCCTGACAATTGGCCATGCTGTCTTGGGCCGATGGGAATTGGAGTTCAACAACATTTGAAGGAACAAAATTTCCCTACCATTGGCTTAAAGTGAGGGTCTTGCCCACCTTTGGTCCTCAAACACACACACACACACACACACCTGAAGGTGCCAAGGATTAAACCTGAATCTTTATGCATGCAAAGCATGAACTATGAGCTGTCTCTAATAAGCTCTTTAAGAAAGTAGGGTGAGATTGTCTTGTTTTTCATGTTCTCCCTTTGAAAACAGGTTTTCAAGTTTACCTCTATGATCATGCCATTTGGGGGCGGATGGATGTGGGGTAGTGGAAGCTAAAGACTCCTGATGATTTTATCTCGGTCTTTGCATAAGTATCAAGTAATGTGGAGAGCATTGTAGAGCCTGGGCCACACCTCTGCCTTAAAAATCTCAGGTTGGGATAGCTGTGTCAGTAAAGCATGAGACTCTTAATCCCGGAGTCTTGGGTTGGAGTTCCACGTTGGGCAACATATTCCTGCGTTGCAGGGGGTTGGACCAGATGGCCCTTGTGGTTCCTTCCAGCTCTACAACTCTATGATTCTAGGTTGCCATAGCCAATATCTGCCTTTCTTTCTACCGTACACATTCTCCACTGTCATTTGTAGAAAACCCCAGAGACGTGGTAAAGTATGCTACCGTATTAAAACATTGTCTTCTCCTTCAAGTTCACTCTTGAGTCCCATTCCCCCCAGTTGTGACATAAGAGTCCTTGCTGCTACAGTTGCGGTACGTCGCACCATCTTGCTTTCCGGTGTGTGAAGCAGCAGGTCAGGAGCTGTTCCAACACAACAACAAATGAAAGCAGAGCAAACTCAGCATCTTCGGAGCTGCTGTTCACATGTTGGTCACCAGTCATTTTATAGTCAGTTATCCTTTCCAGGTGCTCAGAATTCCTATCTCAAATATCCCAGCCTGGGCTAAAATTGGCGATGACAAGGTAAGCACCAGCTCTGGCATCCGCATGCTCACCCTGGATGCATGCTCCACCCTGGTGTCCTGTGGCACCTAACATAATCTCCAAGCCAATGGTAATCATTTGCAAAACGGCACATCAAATTGAACTACTGATTCATCTCCTCTGTGATGCAGCTTGTTCTGTAAATCATGTCTGTGGTGCTGATTCTCTTGAGTTCTGTATAAATCATATTTCCCCACAATCATCTTTTCCTCTTAACCTCTTGTCCCATTGAGATTCACTGGCCTCTCTGAAGGCTCATCTTTTTCCTTTTGTTTATTAGTAGACTAACAGTCTTCCAGTAGGGAGTTAGATTGCCCCAGAAGTGGGAGAGATTTCCTGCTCTGGGACATATGTACCAAAGGATTTGGCTTCTGTTCTCCTTTTCGTCTTTACTGATTTGGGACACCGTTGTTGTTTCATGGTTGATCAAAGAAATTACTCAGATCACTTTTGCCATTTAGGACCTTGTTTGGTGAACCAGCTTCTTTTGGCTTAAGTTTCTTTTTTTTTTAGTAGGTCATTTTTCCATTAGAGGTCTCTACAATTAGACAATTCTGCCTCCAAAAGTGGCAACTTCTGTTCAGTATCGAAGAAAGTAATGCATGTTTCCATTTCCTGTTGTTCACATTTCCATGAAGTTAACTGGGAGAGTGTGGGCGGCTATTGTGGTTGTCTTTACCAAAAGCTGTTGAATTTTAGCACTAATTAAAAATCTAATTATACTGCCAGGGATCAGCACATCCTGTGTCATGGAGTTGCAAATCCTGATTCTCCTTTTAATCTTACACCACTTCATTTTAACTGCACCAAGTGTGGCAACACTTTTGCTATTCACTTTCCCCCAAACAATTCATTAATTCCCATGTGTTCTATATCCCTGGAAGCATCTCTATAGTCTTTCCAACCTCCTGCCACTCAGAAACTCAGATCAGACTAAGGGTGCATTTCTCCAACACCCTGTTTCCAAAAGCAGGCAGCCAGATGCAGCCAGGAAGTCCACAATCGGGGCACAAATGCACTAGCCTTCCCCTTCTATTTGTCCCCAGCAATTGATATTCAGTTCTGCTGCCTCAGAACATGGAAACTAGCTGCCGTTGGTCTCCATGTATTTGTCTGGCTTTCCACTGGAAGGGACGTGGGTGGAGCTGTGGGTTAAATCACAGAGTCTAGGACTTGCCGATCAGAAGGTTGGCGGTTCAAATCCCCGTGACGGGGTGAGCTCCCGTTGCTTGGTCCCTGCTCCTGCCCACCTAGCAGTTCGAAAGCACATCAAAGTGCAAGTAGATAAATAGGTACTGCTCCGGCAGGAAGGTAAACGGAGTTTCTGTGTGCTGCTCTTGTTTGCCAGAAGCGGCTTAGTCATGCTGGCCACATGACCCGGAAGCTGTACGCCGGCTCCCTTGGCCAATAAAGCGAGATGAGCACCGCAACCCCAGAGTCGGCCACGACTGGACCTAATGGTCAAGGGTCCCTTTACCTTGACCATTGGAAGCCAACTGAGCCACTGGTCATGGCCAAAACTCTGCACTACAAAGATATCTGCAAATGTGACATGAAGGCTGTCAGCATCAACCCTGCTGTGTGGGAGTCCCTTGCAGACAATCAAAGTGCCTGGAAACAGTCAGGTCGTGTATTCATAGCAGTGACCAGAGAAGAAATGCCATGGTGCATCTGCAGCAGCACAACCAGACGCCTTCATCTGCCCCAGCTGCAATAAAACATGCAATCTTCCAGCAATTTCTCTTCACCCGCAAAGGTGCATTCCTCCATTGTCTCCCAAGACAGACGGGTGCCAACAGTTGGCTATATACTGATAAATGGTATGCATCCCTCTATCAAATAGGAGGGCACAAGGAGAAAGGGATGACAGAGGACGAGAGGGTTGGACAGTGTTCTCGAAGCTACCAGCATGAGTTTGACCAAACTGTGGAAGGCAGTGGAAGACAGGAGTGCCTGGCGTGCTCTGGTCCATGGGGTCGCAAAGAGTCGGACACGACTAAACGACTAAGCAACAAGAACCATAACAGCCATTTTGTTACAGATAGGTAGCCGTGTTGGTCTGCCATAGTCAAAACAAAACAAATTCCTTCCAGTAGCACCTTAAAGACCAACTAAGTCAGTTCTTGGTATGAGCTTTCGTGTGCATGCACACTTCTTCAGATAGCCATTTTGTGTGCATGCATTTTCGTGAAAACTGTGTGCATGCATTTTGTGTGCATGCATTTTGTGTGCATGCATTTTCGTGTGCATGCACACTTCTTCAGATAGCCATTTTGTTGAGCATCTTTGGTGCCTTATCCCACTCCACTCCACCCCAACCCCCAATTGTGGTATATGAAGGCTTGTTTATACAGTTTAACAGGCTCAAGTAGTAAATATTTTATTGGGCTGTTTAGCTTCAGGCCACATGTGGGTGTTTGGGTGGGGTGTCCTTGTGTTCAAATGTTCCTACAAGGAAGAAACTCCCTGCATATAGATAAATGAACTGTCAGGGAGTGATGATGCTGAGCCTGTCTCAATGACCTGCTAGCTTTCTATGTTTTCGGAGCTTTCATTGAAGAAGAAACTGTAGTCTTCCTACCTTATAACCTGAAAAGATTCAGACCAAGATCAGCTTTCCTATTTGATTCTACAGGGATTCATCTTGTTAACATCACCTTATTCTACTGTTTTATCTTGTAACTTCACCTATCCCAAACATCCTGTGACTTAAATACCTTCCACTCAGCAAATGAACACTTGGGCAATGTTGCTTAAGCAACTCAGCCTACCTGGAACACTGTGGAACTGGCGGCAACTTTGCTGGTGAAAGGATACAGTTTTCACACACACCCCTTGCTGCTCCTATCCCATTCAACTTCAGAGTGGCTTTGTTAAAAGAGAGAGAGAGAATAAGGAATGGTGCCATTTCCTCTTCAGCAGCCGAAAATTCCAAGAAGCTGGATGGCTTCTATATAGTGTGAAGTTCTCCTCCTTTTTTATTGACTTCCTCTTCAGTCAAAAACAAAAGCAAAAACCCTTGGCTTTTGTACAACATCCCCACTCTGGAATGTGTTTCGTGGAGAGTAAGTTGGCCAAAGTTGGAGTCCAAGATCGAAATCTAATGCTGCAGTCAAGAGTGTAAAATGTTCCTGCCAAGGCAAAGATCTTCCTGAAAAGAACATGCCGGTCTCCACCCAATGAATTCTTTTCAGTTTATAGAAAATCAAAGAAGAAAGCGTTTTGTTTTCTTATTGGCCCAGAAACCTGTCAGTCAAGCGAGCTGAACAGGATATCTGGTGAAAAGGAACATCTCAAAATGCCGCATGAAGAAAATCAGCAAAGTGACCTTTTCTCACACTTCCTTCACTCTGGTACATTATCTGCAAACACTTGCCTGGTAAGCTCATTCAGAAACCATTCTTACTCCCCAAAGCTGAATGTTCTTGTGGCAAAAGCAATACCTATTTCAGAGGATTCCGCCCTTGAATGTTTGAGAAAAATACTTGAGGGCAAAAAGCATCAATGGAAGATGTACTTCCTCAGTTTCCTGTACAACCTTTTGTCTTCTACAGGTTTTTCCTCAGCACTTTCATGGCTTCACATAGCAACTGGAAACAGCAATGCAGTAATAAGGGATCTTGGGATTCCCTTCTGGATGTAATGTCACTTGGAAAAATCACAAAGGGGAGACTGCAGCTTTTGTGCAGAGAACAGCGCTTTCGATTTTGTTGGAAAATACTGCCCAGAAAATCCATATCAACCAGATCCACTCCAGTAGTGGGGAGGGCGGCAGTGGTGGTCACCTGACCTCTGGTTCCTGTGCTGCTGCCATATGCCAGGATGGAGAAAGGGCAGGGCAAGGTTGGCACATTGCAAATGCACCAGCAGCTCCTCTCTCTCTGCAACCATTTGTTCAGACTTGTGAATGTGATTCTGATAATCAGTTCAGGTGCAAGTTCCAACCAGACTCTCAATTTCATCTTTGTATGCCGCTATTGCGTGACAGGAGTTATTCTGCTCCCATGCTAACACCCTTGGCATCACACAGCAGTGTGCTTTGGTGCCAGCCCCAAGTTCCCAGAAAACTTGATTGTCCCAGGAAACCCCATTGACATGCAGATAATATTTAGCTTCTTTCCTGGGATTCCAGGCAGCTTGCTTCTCTCTCTTTTTTTTTAAATAATATTTATTAGAAATTTCCAATTACAAAAGAAATAAAAAGAACAAAACATCCCAATTTAAAATCTTATTTTCAGTAACATCTTTCCAGGACTTCCCCTCCCCTCCCCCTCTTGTATTCCAATTTTTACAAATAAATTCAGCAAATTCTTATCCCAGATTTTGAACTTGTTATCATTAGCCCAGTTTTAAAAATATTTTCCCATCCCCTAAAATCGACCTGTTCCCTTCCGCACGTTCCCTCCTTTAATATACAATACAGATTAAAATAATCAAATATAATTAATTAAAATAAAATTGTAAAATATAATTAAGATAATCAAATATAATTTTACGCCCTTTGGATTCCAAATTTCCCTCCCCCCTTTCCCGGTTGTGTTCCCAATGTTCATCAACGTCTGATGTCTTCCTGGAGCTCCCACATCTATCTAGGCCAGTGTTTCCCAACCTTGTGCCTCCAGCTGTTTTTGGACTACAATTCCCATCATCCCTTGCCACTGGTCTTGCTAGTCAGGGATGATGGGAGTTGTAGTTCAAAAACAGCTGGAGGCACAAGGTTGGGAAACACTGATCTAGGCCATAGTCCTTTACCAGTCATCTTTAATTTCGAATGTCCAATCTTGGAAGGAGTCTATCTCAAAGAGGCCCATTTCTTCCATCCAGATTTTTATATTTAGGAGTAAAAACTCCAATTTTATTTCTTAGACTTTTCAAATCTGGATGTCCCAAATGTTCCCACTTCCAACTTTATCCAATTCTTGTTGTTCTTGTTGTTCTTGTTAATCCCTCTCCTCCTTTTTTTTTTTTTCCTGCTCTCCTGCACAAATGTTCTAATTCCAAAAGCTTCTAATTCCTCTGCAGAGGCTCTGTTATTCAGGAACAAAACATTATGCCAAGTCCCTTCCATTCTTCAATAGATAAATCTATTGTCTCCTTTAGTGTGTAGACCTCTGTAGACAAAATAGTGTTCCATTCCTGCAGTTTCCCGGGAGATAAAAAGTTCTATTCAAGTTCCAAGCCAACAATACTTGTAATATCCCTCAGCTCCTCTAGGTGGATTGCAATAACTCAGTTCCCTTCCAGATCACGCCCACCAGTCAAAATAACTTGTTATTCCTTGTTTTAAGCAATTTGTATCCAATTTATAACAAATGTAACCGGCAAAGTCCTCGTAACAAAGTTCTCATTTTTGTTCTTCCGCTTTGACAGCTCTTTGACAGCTGTCAAAACCTCTCTTTCTCTTCTCCCGGCGCTCTCACAAATCGCTCCCAGGATTCCGGGGGGGGGGGGGGGGGTTGCTTTTTAATTCAATTCCACTTTTCTCCTCCAGCTCAGTCTTATAATTTTCCCTCGCGAAGTTAGTAACTTTGTCAAAATAGGGTTGCGCTCGATCTTAGTTGTCAAATCCTTTACTTTAACTCCTCTACGACGGGGGGGGGGGGCTGACTTCCTTTTTGCGCCTCCCCCGCTCGCTCCGAATTTTTTTTAAAAATTATCCCCCTTTTTAGTCCAGGTTCCAATTACTCACGGGTTATTCTTTTAAGTCCAAATTTTCAATAGAAGAAGTCAGCGCTCTCCGTCGAATGGCATGCGGCTTCGCTCGGCAGGGGAAGCGGAGGACTCAAAGCACCACCACCCCCCCGTCACCCGTTCCGCAGCCTTTAAAAAGGCTCCTTCGCGGGTCGGGGGGGCGCAAAAGGTGCCAGCCAAGTCACCATGTCCATGGGTTTCAGCGCCCATGGTTTTTGAGGGTCCCCGCGTCGCCGGCGCGGTAGGACCCAGCCCCTGCCGAGCAGGCTCCCTCCGGAGCTCGGAGGGAGTCCGCCATTCGGCGATGGCGCCAACCCGGAAGTCCCCTAGGCAGCTTGCTTCTCTGTGTATGAAGATGAGAAACTGATAAATATAAACCACTGGGTGCAGATCATGTGGGCAAGCAGGCAACTTCCTTCCTCTCCAAGTGGGACAGAGCCACTATGCCAGCTTCCCAGTAGGTGGGTCACAGTGGCTTAACAGTGTGGGAAGGCAGAAGGGAGACTGGTGTGGTGCAAACACATTTGCGGGATTGCCTCCGCTGGAAAGTCTGCACTATTCTAACCTCCCTCCTACATTGCCCCTCTCCTTCCTGGTGTGGACGAGAGTATTTGAGAATTATTTTAGGGTTGCAAAGATCTAGAATTACAGAGTTGGAAGGACCAAAGAGTCATCCAGTCTATCCTTCTGCAATGCAGGATCTGCTAAAGATCAATTTATTGAAAGGCTGTATTGCTTGTGAGGAACAGGTAGAAACCCAGCAGAGAGTCTCCTTCTTTAGGTAAATTCCCCCAAGGGAAGCAGGCTTTTTGCACCCATTTTCATAGTCAGGGCTTTTTCTCAGCCGGAACTCATGCCTCCATCCTAAAACCCAGCACCTCACTTACCCGGTTTTGGGGAAACAGAGCAAGGGCTGGCGGGGGGCATCAAATGTTGCTGAGAACCACCAAAAGTGGCCCGAGGGCCGCATGCGGCAGATCACTGGTAGAGCATGAGACTCTTAATCTCGGTTGTGGGTTTGAGCCCCACATTAGGTGTAAGATTCATGCATTGTAGGCGGGTGGTCTAGATAACTCTGGTGGTCCCTTGCAGCTGTGATTCTGTGAATGTAGCCAAGCTGTTTCAAAGAAGGTTTTACTTCATCATGCCAGCTTCAGCTAACCTTGCAGTTTTGTTCTTCCAGCTACATCCCAAGAATTTGTTTTCAATAACAAGTTCTGAGAACACCACTTTTCCTTTGTCGCGTAAGCATCCAATCCCCGTTCGCTTCCATCATCACCCCTTGTCAGCAACCTCAAGCAGAAGGTTTTCAGGCCTGGGGTCTTTTACTCCCACACCAATAAGCCAAAGTGACCCTTCCTACCCCCACTAGGAAGCTGGCCAAGCAGCTCCATCCCACCTTGCAAGCTGCGTCTGGGCCTGGCCCCCTCTGAAGGGCTGAGCAGGCAGAGCCATTTCAACTGCCCAGACGATCTGCGATGACAGCACTCGATAAAATGCACCCCAACCCGAGAAGTCTGTTTTTTGGCTATGGAAGCATTCATAATGTGAAACAAAGTCTAATAACAAGGAGCTCTTTAGCTCAACTCTAAGCTTTTGTCTTAGGGTTAACAAAGAAATTCCGTAACAGCACCAAAATGCTTATTATATCGGCCTTTGTTTCGTTGCCAGGAGGAGATTTATAATTGGACTCGCTGGGGAAGCAATGGGATGTGATGACTTGTGCGGGGCTGCCTGAGCTTTTGACATTCTCCCAAAATCACATACCCTGGAGTAGTTAGCGGATTTCAATAACACAGCCTGCAGAATTTATAGGAAGCCACGGAGTATACGATTAATTGCGAATTATTGTAGTCTCTGCTTGGTTAAAACTGAGCAGTAACTTAAGAGACTAGTTTGATATTGAGTGCTGTTGGCTTTTCTGGATTCTGGATAATGAGAGACGTGGAGGTCATAGAATGGTAGCATTGTAAGGGGGTCATCTAGCCCAACCCTCCTGCTATTCAGGAATCTCAACTAAAGTATCCATGGCAGGTGACCATCCAACCTCTCTTTAAAAATTCCAAAGGAAAGAGATTCCAGCACCTTCTGAGGGAATCTGTTCCCATGTCAAACAGCTCTTACTCCCCCAATCCACCAAGCTTGTAACTCTAGAAAAAAAAAAGAGGGGGGCTGGGAGAGAAATGAGACTTGTCTGGCATGACTTGTTTCTGAGAAACCCACACTGGCTTAGTAATCACAGCATCCGTTTCTAAGTGCTCGCAAACCAAATGCTTGAATTACCTGTTCTAGGAACTTCCCTGATATTGATGTCAAGCTCACTGGGTCTTCTCCTCCCCCTTTTTTTTAAAATGGGGGCAATATTTGCCCACCTCCAGTCTGCAGGGACCTCACCTGTTATCCAAGAATTTTCAAAGCTTATAGACAGAGGCTCTGAGATTACCTCCGCAAGCTCCTTTAGTACTCTTGGGTGCAGCTCATCAGGCCCTGGAGATCTGAATTCATTTAAAGTAGCTAACCACCTCTTTTCCTAACCTGGGCTGCAGCTCCCTCCTTGCATCTTTATTCTGTTATCACCAGGCTGGGCACTGTGAGGCAGAGGAGATAAGTAACTTTTTCTTATTAGGCTTTGCAGGCAGGAATTGAAACAATCATTTTTTCCAGTGGTACAAAGGGAGCAGAGCAAACAGATTTCTCCTGCAATTGGTGGAGGTGGGAAAGCTTTTGTTCTTTCAGGATGTCCTCACAATCAAACGCGTGACTATAAATCTTTGCACACTTCCTCAGGAGCAAGCCCCATTGGAGATGGTGGAACTTGTTTCTGAGTAAAGAATCACAATGGGTCTGTGTGTTGTATACAGATCAGTGCAGACTGGATTGTACTGATGGACTTAAAAATTTTAGTACAATTCTATAATTCTCCCATGATGCATCTGGGTTATTTGAAACTCCTCTCCCATGTTACTATCCATCGTACACTACTGTCAATTAAAAAGGAAGATTGTCTTATCACCGCATGAACGGATTGTTAATAGGCCAACTGAAGGCCATCATCCAGGCCTATTCACAATAATTTTATTTTATTTTTATATGTTGGGATTAACACGAGTTGACTTTTTCAGTGGATTTAGGTACCTGGAATTATTATCCTTGAAACTATTCAGCCGGGCTTCAAAATGTAGCTCAACACATCCTAGCTTGAGGCAGCTGTTTTTATAGAACGCCTCGAGTCATGATCTGGTGACATTTCACATAATTTCAGAGCAGATTCCAGAGTCCACTAAAAAGAGAGAGAGAGAGAAATAGTCTTGAACATGCAAAACAGGCAGAAAGATCTTTCCTTGTGCTTTTCCTCTTCTGCTTGCACTACACAAAAGCAACAGCCTTCTTTATGTGTTCATGGATGAATGTCCCATTAATATTTCAACGATCTTCCAGATAATACACTGGGGGTGGGGCGAGGAAGCATTTCCTCATAAACACAGCCTCAAGATCTTTAGACCCATAGGAAGCTACCTTCCGCTGAGTCAGATCAAGGGACCATCTAGTTAAGGATTGCCTTAATTGACTGCCAACAGCTGCCCACTGCTTCAGACAGAACATTCCTACCTGGAGATGCTTGGGACTGAATTTGGTACCTCTTGCATGCAGAGCAGACATCTACCACTGAGCCACAGCCCTCCTTGGCTCAGTCACAAGCAAATCCAGCATGTGCACACCCAGATCTGGACAGTAAGCCCAGTCCCTATTCTCTCTCTGCGCTCAGCATGTCTGTTCTTTTTTAATTTGTGGAGGCTTTCCTCCCTGTGCGCTCCTGTGGTAATCATCGCGGACCCCCAGAAAACATTGTTGCCTTTTGACTGCGAATGCAAAGTGAGTCCTTAGCTCAGGAAGTGCCAGTGGGCGATTTGAACAAAATGATACCTCATCAATTGTCTGTGCAGGGCTTTTCCTTTCCTTCTATCTGATGGTGTGCCAAGTTTATCCTACAGTATTTACACTGTGATTTGTTTGTTTGGATACCCTTGTGAGCATTGCTCTGGAAAAGACAAAAGAGAGAACCCCAGGAAGTTTATTGTTTTGCGGTCAAGCTGGTAGAGTTTATGCTTTAATTTTCCCTCCTAGCTTTACTCTGTCTTCATAGAAACTTAATAGATAAAGGGGAGTGGGGGACAATGACAGACAATTGCCTTCAGACTAGCTACTAACATAGGAGTCTTTTACTAATTGTAGATCTGGGAGAGATCCGAAAGGCCAGTGAATGAATGCCTGCACTTGTTTTGCAATTTTTATCCCAAAATGTTCTAAGGCTGTTGTGCACTTACTTACTTTTGAGAGGAGATGCATGGGATTGCACTGATGTTGGGTGGGAAAGACTGAGATGGAAGCACCGGGAATATTTCCTCCTGCAAGAGATTGGTGGGTGGAACTTGCTTCATGTTTAAAGTGCAATGGTAGAGTCACACAGCTATTTCACACAGCAATGGATGTTCATTGAGAGAAACTCAGACTTAAACGCTGATGAATTTTCAAATGCCTATGAAAATGTGGAGAACTGAACATAAGAATGGAAAAATGAGAAACTGAGGGAAACCGAAATTGACAGTTGCCCAGCCCTGGGAAGTACTGGTGAGACAATGACGATGTACTAGTAGTGCTCGTACACTCTCTGCCCCTCCTGCGTCCTACTTGTTCATGAGTGTTTATGACGGAACAGAGTTCCAGTTTTACATGAATCAGTTTTTACAACTGAGTAACTCTGTACAGTGGTGCCCCGCAAGACGAACGCCCCGCAAAACGGAAAACCCGCTAGATGAAAGGGTTTTCCGTTTTGGAGGCGCTTCGCAAAACGAATTTCCCTATGGGCTTGCTTCGCAAGACGAAAATGTCTTGCGAGTTCCTGCGGGTTTTTTCCCCTTCCCCCCCCCTTTTCCTAAGCCCTAAGCCGCTTATCAGCTGATCCGCTGATAAGCCGCTTATCAGCGGATCCGCTAAAAGCCGCTAAACCGCTAATAGCGCTAATCCGCTAAGCTGTCAATGGTCTTGCTTTGCAAGATGAAAAAACCGCTATACGAAGAGCCTCACGGAACGGATTAATTTCGTCTTGCGAGGCACCACTGTATAGGTGTGGGAATTTCCTCTTGCTCAAGGGCAGAAAAAATGACACAGATCCATTTGAACGGTTTACTATGTTACCTCTCCTTTCTGACCCAAAGGCCTTTGCTCCCCCGACCTGTTTTTTCTTCTTCTCCTCTTCCTCTGTATTTTCTACCAAATTATTCTTTGTTCTCAAGCCCCTTTGGTTCAAATGTGCCTGGCCTCTGTTTTAGTGCAATGTAACCTGGGATGATGTAAGTTAATCTGTACATTGAGTTTCTAAATGTGAGGATTCTGGTGCAGGGTGCAGATTTGGTGAGAGTGTTTTCAGATCAGTTTCAACCTCTGATTTGCCGCTTCTTTCTTCAATCAAAAGTAGCCTGTTTCCATTCCTTCTGAACAACACCCCATGTCCTTTGGTTTAACTCTATGTTCTGCTGCTGTCAGCAATGGATATGTGTGTGTTGGCATCTGTGAACGTTGACTAATACTCTTCCTCCCCTCCCCACTTAGCATGTGAAAGATGAAAGGAGTGATGAAGAAGAAGAAGATTCTTTCAGTGATGTCGAAGAGGAGTGCACCAAAAACGGAAGCAAGAATGGATTGAGCTACCCTCTCCTAAACAACAACAATCATTAGTGTGTTGCCAGCGCCTTCTCCTCAGGGTGCTGTTTGCTGCGCCTGAAACCCATCCTACAGTAGAGAGCTTAGCGTCAACATCTTAACTGGAGTCCATGATTGATTTTATTGCCGGTCAGTTGAGCTGGAAGAGAGCCCAGTTTCTTAAAAGAGCAAGAATAATTTGCTTGACAAAATGTGTTTAATGGGCCACTTTCTAACACAGTACATACGGGTGCATGGCAATCCTGACCTTTTCAACTCTTGAGAATTCTCAAGGATCACCAAACAGTCTTTGGAGTGTCATCGTTTTGAACCGAGCTGCTCACACATTTAGAATTTGATAAGCGCTTTAAACAGTTTTGCCGAGTCTCTAATAATGTTTTAACATGGTTTCATAAGTGCGGGGTTTTATGTGAAGTTGTTGTCACCAGAATTTTTTCAATAAGGCATTAGGGCATCTTTGTTGAGTTTCAAGCCTTTATTGGTTGCTTACCTGAGATTTGCTTCTAATTCTCTTTTGGGAGGGTTGACCTTAGGAAGAGGCAGCGGGGACCAAACTCTACCAAGGTTCTTTGTGACATTTTTCTCCAAAATGACGATTGACCGTTAAGCCACTCTGGGAATTGTTTTTAAGTTGGTTTGTTTCTTGATGGTAGAAGCACAAGACGTGGGAGGGCCCAGCGGCCACCCTGGTGTGTGGGGAGCCTGAGAACATAGACTTTAGACTGAGTCAGATCTATCTTGCTCAGCATTTTCTACACAAGCAGTTCTCCAGGGTTTCAGATAGGATTTCCCCCCAGTTTTACCCAGAGATGCCAGGCATTGGACCTGGGGCCTTTTTCATGTAAGGCAGATGCCGTACCTTGGAGCTACAGCCCTTTTCTGCCCTGGAAGATGGTCCAAATGGCATATCTGGTGGCTTACCACACGGTGGCTGCATGGAGAGCTGGGAGCTCCTGGTCCTAGCCCAGGTAGTTCCTGACAGCTCAGCACAACCTTCCTACCTCTTGAGTTAGAGATTTCTTGCTGGGCCTCCAGCAGCCTTGTGCAAATTGTGGGTGGCAGTGATCCCATGCATACATCATTCTGGAGTTGAAGGGCATGGAAGGCCTTGGTTGGGCTATACTGCTTCTTTCTCAGCTCAGTTGTGCCAAGTGGGAATTGCATTTTTTTAGGAAAGCAGCTCATTTGACGATGCCTTGAAGCCCTACAAAGAATTCCTCTTCCTTTATGTTTTTGTTACACTGCTTTGCAGTGAGGTGTCCATTGAAGCCTGCTGCTTTCTCTTTCTAAAAACAATCTATCCTCCAAGAAACCAAGTAACACATCCGGAGCCCATGACTGCCTCTGTTTCAGGTTGGCCTAATAATAATAATAATAATAATAATAATAATTTATTTATACTCCACCCAGCCACTCTGGGCAGCTCCCAACCAAATATTAAAAATACGATAAAAGATCAAACATTAAAAACTTCCCTAAACAGGGCTGTCTTCAGATGTCTTCTAAAAATCAGATAGTTATTTATTTCCTTGACATCTGTCTCCCATTCCCAATGGGCACCAGCAACCACTAGGCCAAACAACTGCCCAGTGAACGAGACACTGCTTAGTGATACTTCACTGACTCCTACTTTAGAATTGGCCTCTTTCTTCTCAATTTTGCATCATCTCTGCTCCAAAGGAAACCAGAAATAATTATTCTGAGGTTACACAATTCATCCCCCAAGAGATTCCACAGGTGGCATCTCCCCAAGCCCCAACTCATTTGGCTACTTATCTGGTAGGGAGAAAGGACAGCAGCAATCTCTGGATCAGCCTTCTCCAATCTGATGCCCCAAAAAGTTTTGGGACTGGAACTACTATCAGCCCCAGATTTGGGAAGGCTGATCTAGAGGAACAATATTGGCTCTGTATTCGTGACTTTATTCCCCCCCCCCTTCCCATTTGAACCGCACAAGTGTTGTAAAATCTCCCCTCTTTGGTCTGGGAGGGGGTGGGATGTGTGTGTATTCTGTATGTATAAACTGCAACATCACCTACCTGTTAACATGTGTACGTATTTATTTATATATTTACCTCTTCCTTTATATGAAAATGCCCAGCGAGTTGCTTTTTTTGCTACGTTTAGACAAAGATTCAAGAGAGCTAGGACTAGCCTTATCGTTGGACCAATCCTAGGTGGAAACCTAGGACCGCACTTGATGCGAGGAGCTATCCCTTCTTGGCAGTGACTTGGCGTGTTCAGATCGGCCACTGATTGTCAGCTGGGAATGAAAGAGGGGCAGAAAGGAATAGGGTCAGGACATGGGCCTGAGCTCCTGTCTCAGCAGCAGCAGCAGCAGCAGCAGCAGCAGCAGCAGCAGATGGGTCGATGAGGAGCCTTGTGGAATTGACCAGCATCTGAGACGGGTGAACAGCAAGTAGCCTGTAGGACCAGTGACTGGTTGGGGAAGGGCCGTAACTCAGTCGCAAAGCGCTCATTCTGCACGCTGAAAGCCTCAGGTTCAATCTCCAGCATGTTCAGGGAGGGCTGGTGAAAGTATTTTGCTTGAAACCTCAGAGAGCTACTGCCAGCCATTGAAGACAAAAAACTGAGCAAGATAGGCCAGTGAACTGACCCAGCATCAGGCAGCTTCCTATGAAGAGAAGGGGCGAGCCAGGGATGTTAAGGTGGCTGCCTTGTGCTACTGTATATTAGAAAAATGGGTGGGTGTCAGAAAGGGCCCCACCAGGGCTGGGAAGGCTGCTTGTCCAAATGGGATCAGTGAGGGGAGAACAGAGGCGCCAAGGAAATCCAGGATCCAGGGCAGATATGGACATGCAGTCTGTGGGTGGGTGGAAGTTATTATTACTTTAAGACTTCAGGATGTTGTACTTGAGGTTCCAGTACAGAAACTGGTTTTTCAGTAAACCTTTTAAAAAAAATGTGTTGTCTCATCTTCTTTTGTTACATCAGTTCCATTGTGATGATGAGAGCCTGCTTTATTTTTTTATGAATGGTTCCCCGTAAAATTCCTGAAACGTGATTTTGCAATAAGAACATCAGCAATCAAAAAGAATTAAAAACAACTCCATATGTTAAAAAAAACATAATGAGAAAATAAAGAACCACCTGGTGTGTAGTGGGGGTAATTGCAAAGAGAAGGTGCCACCACACTAAAGGCCCAGTTTCTATACCATACATACAGGGTACCTCCTGATGAGATTCTATCTGCAGTGTGCCTTCTCCTGCAGAGTGGAATGATTTGGGGGGGCATATAATGGGTGAGATTATATTTTAAATGGCGGCAATTAGAGTTTAAATGTACAGTCGTACCTTGGGTTAAGTACTTAATTTGTTCCGGAGGTCCGTACTTAACCTGAAACTGTTCTTAACCTGAAGCACCACTTTAGCTAATGGGGCCTCCTGCTGCTGCCGCACCACCAGACCACGATTTCTGTTCTCATCCTGAAGCAAAGTTCTTAACCTGAAGGACTATTTCTGGGTTAGCGGAGTCTGTAACCTGAAGCGTATGTAACCTGAAGCGTATGTAACCTGAGGTACCACTATATTAGCAGAAGTTTGAACTGTGCACTGAAATCCCTGCTTGGAGGAGAACCCCAAGACCTTGACTGTGGAAAATAGGAAAGCTAAGTTTATTACTGGAAATACATGTTGGATAGGAAAGAACTTAGTTCCAGCTAATTCAAGTGGGGCTTGCCTTACCCCAGACCCTCCAAGTGTTCCTATTCAGGGATAGTCCCGGATTTACAGAAGCTGTCCCAGTTTCTGATTGGATCCCAGAATGTCCCACTTTTCCTCAGGATGTCCCTATTTTCATCAGAAATATGTTGGAGGGTATGTTACCCCACATTTGGCTGGTTGACATATCAGCAGAATGGGCGCTAATACAAGTGCCACCACTACAGGGCTTTATATACTAATAGTAACCTTTCCTGGTATCAAATCGGCAACCAGCACAGATCTCTGAGCACAGGTGTTATATGCTGACAAGGCCTCACGCCTGTCGGCAGTCATGCTGCAGTATTCTACACTAACTGCAGCTTCTGGATCTGTCCTAAACCCCTGGCCTACCTGGCGGCAAGTCAGTGTGTCAAATCCAAAGTTAAAAGACCAGGGGTCAATCCACACAAGCAAAGTCCAAAGGTCAGGAAACAGTCAAACCCGAAACATGGTCCCATAGAAGTCCAGGAGCATCCAAGTCAAAGTCCCTCAATATGGGCAGCTGAGCAGACACAACCCCTCAGCTCTGCTTCACTTGTGTCCTTTGCATGCTGATTGCAACATCTGGGCTTGATGAGGCACGTGTCACTCACCTGTTCCAAGCCTACTCCAGCTGAGGAATCACACACCTCTTCCCAGAACTAGCAAGCCCCACCTGGCCAGCTAGGGAGCTGGGCTGTGGGCCGTAGCTTTCCTCTGCCTCCTGGAGCCCACTGCTCCCTACTTCTCAGAGCCTGCCGTGTTCTGCTGTTCTGGTTCCTGTGCACTGACACTCATCCCTTTGCTATCCTCTGTCACCCTGTGAGTACATCCTTCCCCATCCCCTGCTTCCCCTGGTGTGTCCTAAGGGGTGTAGCCAGGATCCTCTTCCTCCTCCCCATTCATGTAGGGCTGCCATACGCCTGGATTTTCCCAGACATAAACAGTGTTCAGCCGAAAATTGCTGAAATGTCCAGGAAAATCCGGGCGTATGGCAACAGAAGTATAGATTTTGGGGCAAAAAAAATATTTAAAAACGCTCAACAATTTTTGTGTCCAGATTGTCACTTTTTGAAATATGGCAACCCTAAGTTCAAGACAATATCAAATCCTACAGTGCAATCCAAATAATGAACCAAGACAGAGAACTTCTTCAGTGTATCATGGTTTGTTTATGTGCTAGAGATGAGGGAGGAATTCAGTTCAGATTTTAATGTAAACTTATCTAATCCCCACTTCCTAAATCACAGCTATGTTGCAATGTTGCTCTGCAGCCAAAAGATGTATACTAAATTTTTTAAAGTATATTGGAGGAACGTGTGGATGATAGCTCATATATGAGTAAAAATACATATATACAAAAATGCATTATCTTTGGTAACATTGCTGGCAAAGAAATGTGCGTATGCCCACTGAAATGCCAATGAATCTTTGCAAGAATCACAAAGGGAAGCGGAAATGTGAAGATTCGGAAAAGGAGAATCAGAAAGGAAAACAAAATTGTCTGTCCTTAGTGTGTGTATGCACATAGATATTTAATTTAGATTTTCCATCAAGTTATCCAAAAACAAAGGGGAATATGTGAGTTTTGGCGTTATGCATGTCCCAAACTGTGAAGGAGGGAAAGGTAAAGAAATTGCATTTTGCTGATTTTGAAAGAAAAACAGGGTCTCCACAGGGATTGTTGCCTAGTTCCTTCAGCTGCAGTTGCTCAGAACAGTTGACAATGAGTGAACAGAAGTATTTAAAGCACATATAGATATATAGGATTATATGAATAGAAGATCCCTAAGGATGCATATATTGTTGAACACCTACAAAAGAGGTGATGACCACCAGCTGGAAATATTTAAAAAATGGTTTCAGAAGAATTATAGTACTTAAAAACGCAGCCATGCACCAAAAGGTATGAAAATCATACAGGAAGAGGCCCATTTCCCATACCATGTAAACAGTAAACGTGTTTTACAGTCTCTCATATTGGCATGGCTTAGCCTTGCTTAGAACTTGGCCTCAGGGAATAATTAAACTATGGAACTCACGCCTGTAGGAGGCAGAGATGGCCATCAACTTGGGTGGCTTTAAAAAAGGATAATAATAATAATAATAATAATAATAATAATAATAATAATAATAATAATAATAATTTATTGATACCCCTGGGTTTCTCCAGCCACTCTGGGCGGCTTCCAACAGAATATTAAAATACAATAACCTATTAAACATTAAAAACTTCCCTAAACAGGGCTGCCTTCAGATGTCTTCTAAACGTATGGTAGTTGTTTTTCTCTTTGACATCTGGTGGGAGGGCGTTCCACAGGGAGGGTGCCCCTACTGAGAAGGCCCTCTGCCTGGTTCCCTGTAACTTGGCTTCTCACAGTAAGGGAACCACCATAAGGCCCTCGGTGCTAGACCTCAGTGTCCGGGTAGAACGATGGGGGTGGAGACGCTCCTTCAGATATACTGGACCGAGGTCATTTAGGGCTTTAAAGGTCAGCACCAACACTTTGAATTGTGCTCGGAAACATACTGGGAGCCAGTGTAGGTCTTTTAAGACCTGTGTTATATGGTCTCGGCAGCCGCTCCCAGTCACCAGTCTAGCTGCCGCATTCTGGATTAGTTGTAGTTTCCAGGTCACCTTCAAAGGTAGCCCCACATAGAGCGCATTGCAGTAGTCCAAGTGAGAGATAACTAGAGCATGCACCACACTGGCGAGACAGTCGGCGGGCAGATAGGGTCTCAGCCTGCGTACCAGATGGAGCTGATAAACAGCTGCCCTGGACACAGAATTGACCTGAGCCTCCATGGACAGCTGTGAGCCCAGAATGACTCCCAGGCTGAGCACCTGGTCCTTCAGGGGCACAGTTATCCCATTCAGGACCAGGGAGTCCTCCACACCTGCCCGCCTCCTGTCCCCCAAAAACAGAACTTCTGTCTTGTCAGGATTCAACCTCAATCTGTTAGCCGCCATCCATCCTCAACATATTCATGGAGGATTCAACATATTCATGGAGGAGAGGACTATCGAAGGCTACTAGCCACAATGGCTGTGCTCTGCCTCCATGGTTGAAGGCAGTTATGCTTCTGAACCCGTTGCTGGAAGCTATAGAAGGGGAGAGTGCTCTTGTGCTTGAAGCTCTGCTTGAAGTTTTCCCACAGTGGTCGGCCACTGCGAAAACAGGATGCTGGACTAGATAGGGCATTGGCCTGATCCAGTAGGCTTTTACATTCTTCGCCTCAATGCACCTTCACTTGCCTGAGGCCTCTCATCCCCAATGGACTTCCTCCATCTGAAACGTGGCTTCTGTTAGCTATTGGCGATCCAACTATTGGTGTTGGCAGCATGCAAAGCAGAGCAGTTGCTACAGACCAAAAGCGGTGATGGGAACAGAGTTGGAGGTGGGTCTACAGCTCCTGGATGGATGAGATTTGGAGTTCAACCACATCTGGAGAACCTGGTTTAAAGTCTGCAACTTAAACTGCAGAGATGAGATTTGAGGTGGGGGTGGGAACTGGCAAGAACTCTAGGACCCCCTGCAAGGGAGAAAAGGGGGGGGGGACCCAACCTTTCTGTTTTCCACCCTGTCTTCTAAGTCAGCCTAGGTATTAAGCAGCAGAGAGGAAGTGAAGACCTTGACGTTAATCCCTTGTCAAAGAGTGGGATTCCCAATCAAAGAGATGGGGAGATCAAAGGCACCTAATCTCTGCCCCCCCCACCACAGAGGGCTCCAGTAGGGTTCTGAGAGTTTATTTAGCTGACAGCCCCTCTCCCCCCTTGACAGGATTACTGGAGGCTGTGGGTTTATTAGAAGGTGAGGCCAAAGAAAGTGGCCTGAGCTTCAACATATGACTTCTTCTCTCTACCCACTCTGAACATGAAGTCATAACAATCTGCTATAGGGGCAACGTTGCTGATGTTCGGTTGCTCCCAACTTCTTCTTTTCCCCCCAAGCGGAGAAGATATATCATCTATTTACTCAGCTGGCAACTTCCCCATTTGCCCTGCTTTTTGCTGGGCTGTCAATTGTTTGTGGGGCTCTGCCTCCCTTTTCCTCATTCTTCATTCACTGCAAGTTCAAAAGGCGTCCCACGGAATAAGAAGGCACCAAATGCAGCGAGCTTTGGCTTTGATGTTCGGGAGGCGCAATTTCATTCCAAGGGCTTTCATTCTGAGCATTTTGGGAGGCCACTGGGTAAGGCTCACCTGACCTTCTGGAAGGTGATGGTGATGATGATTTCAGAAGGAAAGGTGAAGAAAACAATAGTCTGGCTTTATACACGTTTTGTCTCAAGCCAGGACCGCCTCATGTATCAAGAGTCTTTGCTATCGGTCGTCCTCCCCTCTGTTTCTGATATCCATGCTCAGACGGCCACTTATAGGAAGTAAAAATGGCACCACCCAGCCCAACACATAGCTGGTGGAGGAGGAAGCATCAACAGCCTCAGGGGGAAACCCTATGTTTTGCAGAGGTACAATTAAAAGGGGGGGGGATACTCCAAAACTGCCCAATTAAAAACTGTGTGATCAGTCACCACAGACTGCTGACTGCTGTTTTGTTGTTTTAACTATCACATTTATCTCTCACTTTTCCTTCAAGGAAAAGGGACACGGGTGGTGCTGTGGGTTAAACCACAGCCTAGGGCTTGCCGATCAGAAGGTCGGCGGTTCGAATCCCCACAACAGGGTGAGCTCCCGTTGTTCGGTCCCTGCTCCTGCCAACCTAGCAGTTCGAAAGCACATCAAAGTGCAAGTAGATAAATAGGTACCACTCCGGTGGGAAGGTAAACAGCATTTCCATGCGCTGCTCTGGTCTGCCAGAAGCGGCTTAGTCATGCTGGCCACATGACCTGGAAGCTGTAAGCCAGCTCCCTCGGCCAATAAAGCGAGATGAGCACCGCAACCCCAGAGTCGGCCATGAATGGACCTAATGGTCAGGGGTCCCTTTACCTTTCCTTCAAGGAGCTCAGGTGGCACACATGGTTCTCTCCCTCCCCGTTTTATTCCTCACAACAGCCCTGTGAAGTAGGTTAGGCTAAGAGCCAGTAACTGGCCCAAGGTCATCCAATGAGCTTCATGGCCGATTGGGAATTTGAACCCTCGTCTCCCAGGTCCTAGTCCAACACTCTAATCACTACACCACACTGGCTCTCTTTAGCATCACTCAGCAGAACAGCCACAGTGCAAGAAACCAGCCAAATAATGGGCTGTTGACTTCACATTAATATTTGAAAAATATTTTTCCCCTGTTCCACTCTCATCCTCTGCATTTGGTTCATACTGCCTTCTCCTTCACCAATGAATTCCTCAATCTGTTGCCTACTCTGAACCATTCCTTAAGCAACTTTGCCTCGTGGATCTCTGACTCCCAGCACCCTTCTTTTCCAGGATCACTGTCCTTTGCCTGAGCCACAAAGCTGCTCTTGCCTCTGTGAATTTTTAATCTCAGCCAGACCAACAACAGTCTCTTCCCTCATAGTTACTGGACTGTGGAGATTGTCAGCTTTGTTCCTTGAACACTTAGAATGTTTGTGAACACTTTATCATCACAGAAGCTCAGCCAATCAGTGTAAAGGTTTCACGACCAACAGCATAGTGCACTATATTTTATACTTTCAGTATCTGGCTATATGAGAATTTTAATTGCAATCAGATTATCCTTTATCAGTATTTATTTACTGGTCCTAAAATGTCTATCCTACTTCCCCCTGCCAATGGAGATGCTTAAGGCAGTTAACCCTATATAGCAAACAAACAACTTCAAAAGTAAAAAGAAGAAGGCACAATCCCCATCCCTGAAACAATCATATTATTATTATTATTATTATTAAAATGTATACATTGCTCTTCGTCATAGAATCAAAGGTCAGTTTACAGCATAAAAACACAGAAACACCTAACACATTAACAAACAAAAACAATAATCCTCAACACCACCACATTTTAAAAGGCATAGATTGTTTAATCAGCCCAAGGCCTGACTGAATAACAATGGCACCTAAAGATATGTAATGAAGACGCCTAGCGAGCCTCCCTGGGGAGAGCATTCCACAAACCGGGAGCCACCACAGAAAAACCCCGTTCTCGGGTTGCTGCCCTCCAGACCTCTTGTGCAGGGGGCACATGAAGAAGGGCATCCTCTGAAGAAAGGGTCTCAGATGATGAAGGCAGGGTCCAGGTCAGTTCATATGGGGTCCTTAGCTGTTTAAGGCTTTATAGGTCAAATCCAGCACTTTGAACTGTGCCTGGAAACTAACTGGCAACCAGTGCAGTAGGACCAGGATTGGTTCCATTTGCTAATATCCCGTCCTCCTCCTATTGCTGTTGGTCCAACAGCAATAGGAGGAGGATGGGATATTAGCAAATGGAACCAATTATGCTCTATTCAGGTCAAGGGGACTTACTCCCACATAAGTGTGTTCGGAATTGCAGCCTCAGTACCAGTTTTGGTATTGCTAAAAATGATCACTAGGTGGCGGTAGAGTCACACTTCTCTGTATAGGAGAAGGCGAGGACCAATCTTAAGAGACTACAGAGAAGAAATCATCCCCCTCCATTGACTTTGTAAGCAAATGACTGTCAGGATGCATAATGGAATCTGCCAGGTTGCCCCCAAACACTCTGAAACATTCCTCTTTCCTAGGGGCCTGATCCTGGTGAGCCTCCAGATGTTGCTGGACTGTGACTACTGTAGCCATCATTGCCCATCTGGGACTTGGACTCAAATGACCCATGGAGGTCTCCCTTCCCCTGCAAACTTCACTGCCTTTATATCACCTGGATATGCACAATTTTACAGGCAACACATTATGCAAATACTCATTTAATACATGCATTGTCCTCAATTTGAACAAATTCCCTTGATTTGCACTACATATCTTGAGGCCAGTTTTGCATAATTATGATTGCAGGTGACCAGAACTGATAGTTTTGTGGTAGTGGAGAAGGAAGAAGGTAGGTACAGCGAAACGTGAAACATGTAATTAGTATTGTCAAGTAAACAGAGAACACGAAGAAGAGAGATGTAGTTTGGCCGAGCTCACAGGTCACTGCAAAATCTTGCCAACGCTGACTCTGGGTTTTCAAACCTGTCTACACATCCATAAGAACCAAACATCTTTTATTTATACAAAACAGAAGTTGTGGTGCAATTCCCATACTCACCCCTCCCCCCAAAAAAATCATCCAGAAGATCACCAACTCTGATTATAGGTCTGAGTCTTCGGTTATTATAGACTAGCCTGCCATGACTGCTTTATAGCCTAAAATGAGCAACACACCATGTAGAGTTAATTATAGGTAGAATTCATTGGGCTGTCAGCAGTCCTTCCAATTTTATTAATTGGTGAGCCAGGCTTTCTCTTAAAGGTCTGTCTGTGCCGGCTTTCCACAACCCACGTTTTGAACTACAACTCCCATCATTCCCAGCCAGCACAGGAAATCAGATCAGGAGATAAGGTTGCAGGGTCTGGCAGGCAAAAGCTGGTCCACAGGACAGAGGCTAGCTGCTCCTGCTCTATAACCCCTCTGCAGCGCCACAAATCCAACTCAATCGTGTAACACTGGAAAATGTTGATCACTTCTCCTACCTAGGCAGTTATCTTTCCACAAGGGCTAACATTGATGCCGAAATCCAGTATCACTTGAGCTCTGTGAGTGCAGCTTTCTCGCAATTGAAGTGCAGAGTGTTTGAGGACTGGGACATTCACAGGAAAACCAAAATGCTTGTTTACAAAGCTATTGTATTACCAACCTTACTGTATGCTTGTGAAAGATGGACCACTTATAAACGCCATCTCCAACTCATCAAAAGATTCCATCAATGGTGTCTCTGAAAAATTTTACACATCACTTGGGAAGACAGGTGAACTAATATCAGTGTACTGGAAGAAGCAAAGATCTCCAGTGTTGAAGCAATGATTCTTCAACATCAACTTCGTTGGACTGATCATGTTGTGCTGATGCCTGATGATCGTCTTCCAAAGCAACTACTTTATTCCGAACTTAAAAATGGAAAGTGTAATGCTGGTGGTCAACAAAAGAGGTTTAAAGACTGTCTCAAGGCAAATCTAAAAAATGTAGTATAAACACTGACAACTGGGAAACACTGGCCTGTGAGCGCTCCAGTTGGAGAACAGCCTTTACCAAAGGTGTCATGGGCTTTGAAGACACTCAGACTCAGGATGCAAGGGAGAAATGTGCTAAGAGGAAGACACGCTTGTGATCCACACTGTGATCAACTCCCACCTGGAAACCAATGTCCCCACTGTGGAAGGATGTGTGGATCCAGAATTGGCCTCCACAGTCACTTACGGACTCATTGTTAAAACCGTGTTTATGGAAGACAATCTTACTCAGCTACGAGTGATCGCCAAAGATACTATATTAGTTTAAAACAGGCTCAAAGCTGAGTACCGGTAATCAACACAACTCCCAATCCAGGAGCTCTGGGTGTTGTATTTCTGCGACAATCTCAGGATCTTTGGACAGAATTTGCAGCCTAGCTCTGGTTTAAACCAGAGTGGTTTAACCATCAATCCCTCTTCCCAGGGAACTCTGGGAATTATAACTCACTGAGGGGAATAGGCCGTGGGGTTGCCATATTTTGAAGAGCAAAAAAGAGGACACATTTGCCGACTTCTACTTTTAACTATAGATTGCTATGATGACTCTCATTTTACATACCCCTGAAAAAGAGGATGCGTCGTGGAAAAAGAGGACATATGGCAATCCTAAATAAAGGCCCCATCACAACTCTCAGCACCCTAAACAAACTACTGCTCCTATAATTTTTGGGGAGAAACCATGACTGTTCAAAGTAGCATCATAGCACTTTAAATGTATGGTGTGGGCTTTGCAATTTTGTGGGAACACAAGAAGAATCAGACACACGAAGGCTTGATCAGGTGCTGAAGATTCCTGTGTGCTCTCATGGGAAAAGGCATCAAGTCATGACTATGTTGCCATGTGTTTGTTCTCTAGGAAGGCCACAAAAATGAACCAGATAGCAGATAAGAGCATTTTAATATATGATGCCTAAGTGTTTTTAGGGTTGATAGCAAGCTCTGTGCTACCCAGATATGGGCCTTTGCCTGGTATAATCTGCACCATTTTGCTGCCTAGCTAAAATGGGCAGAATATCAACTTGATATGCCAAAGGTTCAATTCTTCTGTATTACCCACCCACTTCGTTCAAACCATGCTTGGGAAGGACAGCTGTGGACCCGGCTATATACCAGATGATGCAATTAGGCACGCAACCCTTGCACCAGTAGCTCTGCAAGCTTCTTCTGCTTCCCCCAGAAACAGGGATGTGGATGAAAGGATCCAACTTACTCTGGGCACAGAGGGCATTCACACAACCACTTGATCAGGCATTGGTCCAACGTAGATAGTGTCTCAGACTCACAAGACTATACAAGGCGATTGTCCCAAGCCAGATCTACAGCCTCGTGCATTAAGCACAAGGACAAGCGTGGGTGGCTGGAGAACATAATAACTTAATCAGCAGAATCAAAAGTTCAACCCCATTCTCATCACAGTTGCCTGTCTTCTCTACCTTTCCCCTCAAATCTCTCCCAACTTCACTTACTTTTTCTGCGTATTACTGCTCCCTGTTCCATCACACACTTCCTTCAACCACAGGAAGGAACCGGGAGGTTGCTTCCTACTGAGACAATTGGTCTAAGCTCACTACTGTCTACACTGACTGGCAGTGGCTTTCCAGGTTTTCCCAGCCCTACCTGGAGATGCTGGGGAAGGAACCTAGGGCCACCTGAATGCAAAGCAGATGCTATATGGACCTTCCCCTGGAACCTTAGAGAGTTTCTCACACACAGGCTAAAACCATAAAGTTATTCTGCAAGTTTGTGGCAGAGATTACCTCTGAAACTATCTTGTCCCCAGGCTGCTTACCCTTTAGTTTCCCTACCTCCTGAGTTTCCTTCCAAAGCTTCCAGTCCTTAATACTGTCCCTTTCAATCCATGGGAAGTTTCAGCCCCAGTCAAACTGCCAATGTTCCCTGCTTCAGCGAAACTGGACAGCAGCTAATCTGTTTCAGAAGCTTCACTGTCACAAGTACAATGCTACATAGATATCCCCTTGAGAGGAAGCCAGAGATGCTATCTGGAAGAGGGGAAGGGATGTAGGGAGGAAAGTTACTTTGATGAGCAGCCAACTTAACCCTTGCTTCCCAGGCCAAGAGCCAAAGGGATTCTTATTGCAAAGATGTCTATAACATATGTCTGATGTCTCTGAAGGCTTACTAACTTTGCAATAATGGTTGCAAAACTTGGCTTCTCTGCTGGGTATTTAAAATGACAAAGACGAGGGGGGAAGAGAGAGAGAGAGAGAGAGAGAGAGAGAGAGAGAGAGAGAGAGAATGAGAATAAAATATAGAACAAGCAGCAGTGGAAGGGTTTGTTTCCTATAAAATAACTTGAGGTAGTCAAGTAGCTCCCAGAGGAGAGTGCAAGTCTGGGAGTAAAGGAAGGCCTGGGCACTAAAGGAAGGTCAGTAAATGGTTTGGGTCATGTCTGGAAATCCATAGTGGAGGAAGAAGAAGTAGACCGTGCTATTAGTACAAGAGAGGATACCCTCCAACACTTTGAAGACAAAATCTGGGGTGCCATCTTCCCCAGACGCCCTCTTCCCATTTTTTATCCCCAAACCTGGTGGTTGTGATTGCCTTGCCCCAGATCAGATCCAGGAGCAGAGCTGGCGTCAGTGTCCCAGTCTGGAGGAGAAGGCAGCTGTTGCCCTCCAGGGCTGCATTTAGAACCCTCACAGGAGAGAACTTCGTGGAGTCGTCTTCTAAACTAGCTGGAGGGTAACAGGTGAGAGAAGGCTTGGCTGCAATTCCTGGCAGCGGTTCTCTGGGGATTCGAGACAGGAGGGTTTCCAAACTGTGCCTGAAGATGCCAGGGATTGAATTCTGGATCTTCTGCATGGAGAGCACATCCTCACAGGATGAGCCAGTCTAGCAGCCTACGCCAGCCTTCCCCAACCTGGTGCCCTTCAGCAGTTCCTCAGGTATCCTGGGTCTGAGCTGTTAAGGGTCCTCCTACCTGTCCATAATTTGAGGACTGAGTCAACCTCTGTGGGCATAGCATGGTTTCTGAAGAGTTGTTCCCAGAAGCAAACTGGCAGCCAGAGAATTGGGTGGGTCTTCCTGTCATTGGCTCTGGCGCCACCTACTGCTGGACTCCCTGCCTTCTGCCCTACCAGTTCAATGGGCACCAGTCACCTCTGAAAGCAGGATGCAAACATTGTACATAGGCAAGCAAACTTTGAGCAGCTTGCAGACTCCCTCCAAGTCCCTAGCCTCAGAGTGTTTCTTGGTCAAAGAAGTGTTTCCCAAAAGGCTCTGCTTTGACCTCTTTCCAGTTGAAACAATCATTCTGGCAAGGTGACTGGCGGCAAAAGGAGGATGGCGGGGCTGCAGGGCTTTTATTAGCTGGGCAAAGGAGAGAATTTTCTGCAGGTACAGCTTCTCTCTCATGTGACAAACCACACACTTCCTGACATTCCTTCTCGCCTACCATTAAAAACGACAACACCCAATCCGCTTGTCCTCTGAGACAGGCTTTTGTATGTAAAATAAATAACTGTAAAAAGGAATCCATCAACGGTACTTCATCTCCCCTCACCCTTTCCTGGTCCTGTACTGTACTTTCAACAGCTAGCTAACATGCGGAGATGAATATCACAGCATGGCCATAGGGGTTTCCAACTTTTTTGGGCCGCTTCTGTGGCTGTCCCTTTAAACAGCAACCAGTCCAATGCACAGAAACGCAGAAGGGCACCTGATCTCCAAGCCATGTAAAACGTCTCCTGCTGAACTTCTGCAGGTCAACCTGGTAGGAGAGCCCGGGATGGCAGCGCCTCTGACCCAAGCGCACCTGAACCCACCAGGTTGCAAAACCAACCAACCAACCAACCGGCATCCGCCTCTGTAGCGCCACCTGGCGGCGGCGTTTCCCCTTCGCCCGCAACCCACGTGTACCGCTTCTCCTTTTACAACCTCGCTATTTACCCGAGTGTGTTAATTCCGACGACCAATCAGTGGGCAGGAGGTGTAGCTCCGGGAGGTTAAGCTCCAATCAGCACCTGCGAGTGGAGAAGGGAGGAGATGCTCTCTCCCTCTCTCTCCCCCGCTTCTCCCTCCCCCCTTTCCTCCCTTTCTGTAAACCACGTTGAGTTTGTAGCGCTAATTAATTTTTCCAAAGTCTGGGAGGGCTTCGCTGCAAGTCGGGATTCCGCTGCTGCTGCCGCTGCTGCCGCCATCAACGGCCCTTCTTCGCCTTCCTCCTCCTCCTCTTCTCCGTGCACCGCAGAGCCCAGTTGCGGAGGCCCCTCGGCTGCAATAAAATGTTTGACGGCTCCTTCCTGTCTCTTATATCTCCCCTTCTGTTGCGGCTGCTACTGGTGCTCTGCGGACCGGGCACCCATACAGGTAGGGTGGTTCTGCGGATTTTCTCCCCACTTCAATCTTCTGCCTTCTGTCGTCTCCCTGGATTTGACATTTTGGAAGCGGGCGCGGGGAAGGGAAGTTTTTTTTGGGGGGGGGTGGCGGACTGGACTGCAAATTGCATGCATTTTAAAAACACACACCAACCCTTCGAGATACAATCATTTTGGGGAAGCCCCATATTTGTTGCATCTCTCCCCCGCCCCCTTAACAAGATGCAAAAGTTTTCAAAGCCAAATGGCATGTTCGTTTCCTTCTCTCTTTTCCACCCTCCCTTCCGTTATATGGCTCTGATCCAGTTTTCCTTATCCAAAAGGATGTATCTGTTTCCAGACTTGTATATTCTTTATTCCTGGCTGGTCTTCTTGCAAACCTCACCCCCCCCCCTTCTCTCTCTCTCTCTCTCTCTCTCTCTCTCCCCTCTCTCTCCTTTTTTAATAGGTTTGGTGAAATGTGAGTACCCCCTCCACACTCTCCCTCCTTCCCTCTCCTTGTGTGTGTGTGTAATATCTAAAATACTTTTCTTGAACGATGCAAGAAAACTCTAGCGTTGTTCGGTTCTTTATCTCCCTCCCCCACTTTTCCCTTTATGCTGCATAACTAAAAGAAAAGTTGTAGCTACTGGCGGCAAATAAAATTAAAAAGAACCATCACCTCTCTCTCTCTCTTCTCTGCCTGCAGCTGGCTCAGAACTTCCAGGGCATTTGATCTGGGAATATATCTCATTTATTTTATTAAACTGCTAAATGGGCAGTGCATGTGATTTAGGGAGAGGATATGTGACAAGTTAAACGGAAGGTGATGTGTCAATGGCTACTGACCCTGATGGCCAGAGGCATTATGCTCTGAATCCCGGTTGCTGGAAACCGCAGGAGGGTAAAGAGCTGTTGTACTCGGGTCCTGCTGCTTGTGCGCCTCCTATAAGCATCTGGCTTGCCACTGGGATAATGGGATGCTTGGCAAGACGAGCCACTGCCCTCATCCAGCAGCAGACTCGTCTTCCATCCTTAGGATAGGTAGAACTATAGAATCGTAGAGTTGGAAGGGACCCTGAGGATCATCTTCTAATCCAATCCCCTGCAGTGAAGGAATATGCAGTTGTCCCATACAGGGATCGAACCTGCAACCTTGACGTTATCAGCACCATGTTGTAACCAAGTGAGCTATCCAAGCTTCCCTAGTAAGCGGAGCTTCAAAGGCAGTCTAAATTCTGAGTGTCAAGATGCTGGGGGCAAATAAAGAAGGGAAGGCTGGCAGATCCATGGAGGATAAGTCTACCTGTGACTGCTAGTCGTGTGATGAGTGCTCTAGTATGTATGTCTCTTGATGCTGGTGCTGAGAATCACAATGCTGGTGTGGGGAGAGTTGTTGCATTCTGGTCGGTGAGAACAGGATGCTGGGCTAGGTGGGACTTTGGCCTGATCCAGCCTGGGCTCTGTTTATGTTCTGAGAGGCTACCGAAAGTCCCATGGGAAAGACCTAGTACAATTGTTCCATTGGTCCATCTAGCTCACAGGATTGCATCAATACTGGTTGCTGGGATTTGCAAGCAGGGAGAGTGCCGCCGCTCTCAGGTCTCGTTTTTGAGCATTTGGTTGACCACTGTGAGAACAAGAAGTTGGGCTAGGTAAGAGTTTGCCAAACTTGTGGTCTAACTGCAGCTGGAGGCCCAACTCCCATCATCCTTAGCTAGCGGGACCAGTGGTCAGGGATGATGGGAATCGTAGTTCAAAAATGGCTGGAGACCCAAGTTTGGGAAACCCTTGGCTAGATAGACCTTTGGCACGGCCCAGCAGGGCTCTTGTGTTTCAGCATCATGAGTATGTAACAGAATGCTGACGAGACAATCCTTAGCCTGACCCAGAAGTGCAGCAGAATGTGTATGAACCAAGGGAATTTAGGTATCTCAGTTGCACAGAGCATGGTGCTGATAACACCAAGATTGCAGGTTCGATCCTGCTATGGGACAGCTGCGTATGCCTGCATTGCAGGGGCTTGGACTAGATGATCCTCGTGGTCCCTTCCAACTCTATGATTCTTTAAATGCTAACAGGAGACCTAAGATTCCCCACCCTAGCCTATGCTAGAGATGAGTCCATAGGTCAGTGCTAGAGCAGTTGCTGTGCATACATAAGGTCCCAGGTTCCATACTTGGCATCTCCATGTAGGGCTGGGAACATGTGGAGCAATGGGTCAGTGTGTCTGGCTGTTAACCAGAAGGTTGGTGGTTCGAGCCCACAGGATTCCTGTGTTGCAGGTGCTTGGACTACATGACCCTAGATGTCCCTTCCAACTCTACAATTTTATCATTCTATGATTCTATCCCTTTCTTGGAACCCTCCGGAGCTACCTCTGGTCAGTCTAGACAATATCAAGCCATGTCACCTTTCTATGTTCCTTAGAGAGCCTGTGTGGTGCAGCGGTCAGTTGAATTAGGGCCTGGAAGACCACAGTTCAAACCCTATTCAGCCCTGGGTGACCCTGGGCCAGTCATGGTCTCTCAGTCTACCTTCCAGGGTTGTTCTGTGGATTACATGGGGAGAACAATGTATGCCACCTGGAGCTCCTTGGAGAAAAAGATGGGATATAAATGTAATAAATAAATTAAATGCACTGCACACAGAAGGTCCCAGGTTCAATCCTTCTGATCTTCCATTTAAAGAAAAGAGGTTCAGAGAGTTGATGACAAGGGAGAAATATTTGCCCAAGACCCTGGAGAGGCCCAGCCAGTCAGAGCAGCAGAGAACTGAAATGGATGGGCAGATAGTATGGCAGTTTCTTTTGTTCATTCCTATGTGCCTTTGAGCATATGCGGAGTGCTTTCTGTTGCTATTAAGAGTTGCCAGAGTAACCACAGTTGACCTCCTCCTCCTCCTCCCCCACACTGACAAAGCATCATCAAAAGATTGACAAATATAAAAAAGGATCAGTTTTTAAAAGTAGTAAAGGTAAAGGTAAAGGACCCCTGACCGTTAAGTCCAGTCACGAACGACTGGGGTTATGGCGCTCATCTCGCTTTACTGGCCGAGGGAGCTGACGTTTGTCCGCAGACTGTTTCTCTGGGTCATGTGGCCAGCATGACTAAACTGCTTCTGGTGAAACCAGAGCAGCACATGGAAGCGCCATTTACCCTCTCGCCAGAGCGGTACCTATTTATCTACAGTGGTACCTCGGGTTAAGAACTTAATTCATTCTGGAGGTCTGTTATTAACCTGAAACTGTTCTTAACCTGAAGCACCAGTTTAGCTAATGGGGCCTACTGAAGCAAAGTTCTTAACCCGAGGTAATATTTCTGGGTTAGCGGAGTCTGTAACCTGAAGCGTCTGTAACCCGAGGTACCACTGTACTTGCACTTTGAGGTGCTTTCGAACTGCTAGGTTGGCAGGAGCTGGGACTGAGCAACGGGAGCTCATCCCATCACAGGGATTCAAACCGCCGACCTTCTGATCGGCAAGTCCTAGGCTCTGTGGTTTAGACCACAGCGCCACCCGCGTCCTTTAAAAAGCAGTAATACTGGGCAAATAATAATAATAATAAATGTCCAGCATTTTCAACTTCTGACCAGAGAGTTCTGCCTTCTCAGTCACAACGTACCAAAGGGGGTTGCATGTTGTTGGAGAGGGGATTCACTCTGCATATGTGCAGAGGTGCCCTCTTCTTACAGATTCCAGTGTAAGACTGGCAGGTTCTAGCATTGCGAATAAGGTTCTGAAAATAGGTTTGGCTCTGGTGAGGTTGTGGTTTTAATTTAGACAGGGGTGGGAAACATCTGGCCTGCAGCCTGGCCTCACCATTTGACCCATGCAGATGCTCAAGCCACCAACCTGACTTCGCAGATTTCATGGGGTGGTAGCCCCAAACAGGTATCTCCTTGTGTTCTTATGACTAACAGTGAATACAGTGGTACCTTGGGTTACATACGCTTCAGGTTACAGACTCCACTAACCCAGAAATAGTACCTCGGGTTAAGAACTTTGCTTCAGGATGAGAACAGAAATCACAGGGCAGTGGTGCAGCAGCAGCGGGAGGCCCCATTAGCTAAAGTGGTGCTTCAGGTTAAGAACAGTTTCAGGTTAAGAACGGACCTCCAGAACAAATTAAGTTCTTAACCCAAGGTACCACTGTATAACCTTTTACCTGGGAGTTGGGTTCTCTGGCCTGTATTGCTGATGGCTGCTAATGCTCTCTCACCCCCCCCCCTTTCTTCTCTCCTTCTGTGTCTCTTTTTGCAGTCAATGTGGACCTGGGTGTGGTGCTCATCCCGGAGCAGGTGCCCCTTGACAAGATCCCTTCCCTGCAGGTCAGAGGGATCCACTCTGAGGAGCATAGGAGGCGACGCTCTGTGCCTCTGGAGCCTGAAGAAGAGGCCGAGGTGCTGATCGTCCGGCTTCCTGCCGGGCTGGGCTCCGATCCAGGCTCTGACATCTACTTGAACCTTCGCCGAAATGCGCAGTTTTTGGCACCGGGTTTCTCCGTGGAGGAAATCGGTGTGGGCCGAAGCAGCCGCCGTGTGGACTTAGACCGCCTCTGCTTCTACACAGGGCACGTGCTCAACCGCAGCGCAGACTCCTTCGCTTCCCTCAGTGCCTGCGGCGGGCTGGTACTTGTCTCTGGGCGAATTTGCCCTCGATGGGCTCAGTCTGGTGTTGCGGGAGGCCGTTGTTTGGGGAAGAAGAACCTGTGGAAGAGTGTGTTGGGTGGGGCATAGAGTTAAGGGAGTCGAGAGACAGAATGTGAGAAGGTGGGAGGGTCCCCTGTACCTAGAAAGTGGGGAGCCCGGTCAGGCTAGGGAACAGCGTTGCAAAGCTGTGTTCATTCCCTTACAATTTTCAGTTAGTTACAGGTTACTCTGTCAGTTTCGTACTGACAAGTGGAAGAAAATTGTAGCAGTCTGGCCTGCTTCTGATATCAGAATTACAGCCAGCCAGCCATTCCCTTTTCTTAGGTACTCCATTCCATTTAGCCATCATGTTTTCCATTTCCCCACTCCAACCTTCAGGCAGCATTTTGTGGCTGCTGAGTAGGCTCAGTCTGCTTTGGGGTGCATGCCCTGGAACAGGAGGTGCTCTTAATGTTTTACCCCTGGGGCCTACTTAAGAGGGCTGACAATTGCTGAGGCCTACCAGTCTCAAAATGATGGCAGCTGGAGATAGTGTCTGGCTTAATTAGGTGGCTGTTACTGACATGGTTTTCTGTTGATCCCTAATCAGCCTTTGGTCATTGCTAAATTCTTTGCCACAGTGTTTTTCATGTGGCAATGAGTTCTGTAGTCTATCTTGCCTGTATTTCAAAACAAATGTTGCTCATCCTGGGGATATTGTAAGATGTTTGCTGATCTAGAAGCTCAAAGTAAAGCACACTTACATTCACTTCCTTTTCCTACAGTTACTCTGTCTTAACCTGTTCCTTTCTATTCTCAGTTTTTGTTAATTTATATTTATATTTATATTTATATTTATATTTATATTTATATTTATATTTATATTTATATTTATATTTATATTTATATTTATATTTATATTTATATTTATATTTATATTTATATTTATATTTATATTTATATTATTTGCTGTCTCTAATTTCCCTCCACACCTCCTCAGGTCTTTTCCCCTTTGAGAAGGGAGGCCTCCCCCCCCCCAATTTCTCTGACCCTCGGCCATCTTGACTCGCCATATGAGGAGTGCTGGCATTAATGCAACCATTAGCCCCACACGGCCAGGGGACTAGATGGGTCACGGCACCATGGCTCACTAGTTGCCTCTGGCCCAGCGTTTGGGAAACTCTATACTAAACTATTCCTCCGACGCTCCTTTGTGTTGCTGGCAAAGAGGGCAGACCAGCTTCTGCTTAAAGATCTGCCCTTACGGATTGAATTGCAGAGGGAATCCTGGCTTCATTTCTGAGGAACGGCAGGGTGCTCTGGGAGCACACCTTGTAAACCAGTAGGCGGCAGCATTCTAAAATTGCAGGCTTTAAAAAAAAGAATCTCCAGTCTGCAGGAGCTCTGGCCCCTTTTGCATCTTGTCACCCTGCTTAGCCCTGAGTGATAAAACCGAGCATTGATAGCTCAGTTGGTTAAAGCGTAGTGCTGACAATGCCAACGTTGCAGGTTCAATCCCCGTATGGGACAGCTGTATGGCAAGGTGGTTGGACTAGATGATCCTTCCAACTCTGATTCTGTTTTGGGACTGGATCCCTCTATGGGACAACTGCGGAGGAGGTTGGACTTCCAGGATCCCTCCCAACTCTGTGATTCTATGGGACTCAGTTTGGCCTCCCAGTCTACCAATTGGTCTAGTCCAGCGGTTCTCAACCTGTGGGTCCCCAGATGTTGTTGGACTACAACTCCCATCATCCCTGAGCTCTGGCCTTGCTAGCTAGGGGTGATGGGAGTTGTAGTTCAACAACATCTGGGGGCCCACAGGTTGAGAAAGGCTGGTCTAGTTGTATTGTGGGTCTTGCCTGTTAACTTTCTGCGATGTTTCTGTGGCTCTGTAGGAATGCCGATGAGGCTGGAATTCTTCACAGCCTGTCTACCCCGCCCCTTCCCTCCCGCCTCCCCACCTCAGGGCAGGAGTGGGCGGAGCAGGGAGGGTGCTTAGTTTGGGCAGCTGTGCTGTAGACAGTCCTTAAAGAAGGAGGGGCAAGCCCTGTGCCTCAGGTGAGCACCTGCATCCAGATAATGGGATACCAGCGTCTTTTGTGATTGATGTTGGAAGCTGGAGCTGAGCACCACCACCAAAGGTTTCTTGGAGCTTGAAAATGAGAATGCTGCTCCCCCCCCCTCGTGAAATGCTGAAAGGGTTCTCCACCCACCTGTCCCTCGCTGCAAAGCACACTTTGTTAATCTCATTCATAAATTACCAAGCTCTTAAGGCTCTGAAGCCATCTGAAAAGTGTACAAATGGAACAGGGGGGGGGGGAAGCCATGTAAAAATATAAACAAAACGGGAATTCTTTTGTAGTGGAAACTTTTATTGCTTGAGAAGTGTTGGTGGTAGAAAGGGGAATTAACAACACTCTGTTGGCAGTTGGGGAATATGTCCCGACCTCACTTACTTGGGAGTAAGCTCCTTGAATCCAGTGGGACTTACTTCTGAGTAGACATGGTCCACATCCACACCAGGCATTTAAAATGCTATGATACCACTTTAAACAGTCATATTCCCCTCCCCCCCAACGAATTCTGGGCACTGTAGTTTAAGGGTGCTGAGACCCGTTTGCCCCCTGGTGCTACAATTCCCAGAGGGGTTTAACCATCAGTCCTGCTTCTCAGGGAACCCTGGGAATGGTAGCTTTGGGAGGGGACCAACTTTCAGCACCCTTAACAAGCCTTAACAAATTACAGCTCCCATGTTTCCTTGGGGGAAGCTATGACTGCTTAAAGCGGTAACAGACCTCTTTAAATGTATCCTGCGAATGGGACTGTGGTTAGGTTGACAGACTCTGAATTGTGGAGGGAATTTAGGAAGCTCCTGAAATCTACAATCTGGACGCCCTAACACCCTTGCCCCTGTTTTACCTTGTAATTAAAATTGGCAAACTAAGGGTGTTGCCACACAAAGTTAAGAAGTGCAGGTCCCCTTTGTATCCCTTATAACATGAACAGCACAACAAGAGTATACAGCTGAAATTGGAAGAATCTCTATTCTTTGAGTTAGGACCGAACCACCACCACCGACAACTTCTCCCCTTGCAAGGAGATTGATAACTTTTTTGCCTAGGAGTTGAGATTCTTCTGGATCCTGACATTTCTCCAGATAATCAATCAAATCTTAAAACAGGTATACTGTTCCACTTGTTTGGGAAGCTTCCACAGCCAGTTCCCCAGACTCTCAGGTAGTGGGGACTCTCGCGGGGTGTCAAATCAAGACTCTTGCTTTGGCAGGAGGGATTAACTGACCAAACAAAAGTGCATTGCAGCTGGGGGGGGGGCACAGCTACTTAAAGAGAGATCCTCCCTTGGGCCATAACGTGGGTGGGTCTGGGATAACCTCTTGAGTAAACAAAACAGTGCAGAGACCAGACTGTCTTCATCAACAGAATGCAGAAAGACATAGTGGAGAGACCACTAGGGGAGTCATACCACAACTACTGTTTTAGGAGGTGATAGCAAGAGCTAAGGGGAGTGTTAGAAGAAGATGGGGGCTGCCTCTCCCCCATGCAATCCAAGCACTGGGTGGGATACAGAGTGGGAAGCAGCTGTTGAGCAATCCTTTGTACATTTCACTTTGAGATAGTTCTCCTTTTGAACTATTTCCCCCAGCATCTGAAACATATGCAGCTGCTTTACACGGAGTCAGATCAGTGTTGTTAACTCTGAGTGACAGTCTTCTTCCGGGGCCTCAAGCAGAGGTCTTCCCCAGGCCTGCTGGCTGAGATCACATCAGCTGGAGATGCCAGGAACGAGTATATAATCAAAGCACTTGTTCTACCACTGGAAACCCCTGTGAGCAATGGCCTACCAAGGCACTTTCCATTTTGGAAAGTTGGGCAGAGCATGGTATTGTCCCGATTCCTGCCGTGACAGCGATGCTCACTGTGTACCACGATCCGAAGCTGAAATAGCTCTGCGGTGATGATGAGCAGGTTGCTAGCAAGCCCTCTATCTCCTAAAAGCCAGGCAGCATAGCTTTAACGGGAATTCCATCTGTGGAAGAACAAAACCAAGGGTTGTTCGCAAACAGCAGTTGCGTCCGTGACATCTGTGTGCCATGCGTAAGTAAAATAACATGGGCTCAGCAGTAAACTAACCACAACAGATAGGAACACGGACCCTCTCCTATTGTTGGTCCTCTTCCAGCCCTGCTAACTGCATCATTGTTGGCAGAGAACACATTGTGGCAAAAACTACATATCCTGAAAAGCACTACCAAACACATGGGATGGAGGCGCAGAGAACATGATCCTCTAACTATGCCCAGCTGCTGATGCTGGGAAGACCTAGCCAGATGTTCAGTGGGGAGCAGTAACTATGGTTGCCTTGATGATGTGGACAGGAGGGGGAGCAGGGAGCTGTGAGGCACTGAGAGAAGAGGATGCTTGACTAGATAGGCTGTTGGCTTGATCCTGCAGGCTTTTGTGTTCTGATGTTCCTGTTGGTGCCAATGGGAGGTTGTTTCTTAATGCTAATTGCCATCACCTCTCTATGCAATTTGTTCCAAAGCTAAACCGTTCTTACTGCCAGGAAACTTCTTCTTGTGTTCCACCTCTAACTTACGTCCAGGAGATCCAGTCCTGTCCTATGGGGCAGCAGAGAACTAATTTTTGCCCTGTTTTGTGTGAGAGTCCTTCAGGTATTAGAAGAGGGATATTATTTCCCACCTCTGTTTTCCCTGGGTGAACATACATAGTTCCTTCAACTTTTCCAAGTAGGCAGCGAAAGGTGCTTTGCTCTGGGAAACTGGGGCACTACTCTTTCTACAGGCAATGACAACTCTGTTCTCTGTCTGGTTGGAGCCTGTGTGTGTGTGTGTGTGTGCGCGCGCGCGCGTGCAAAAGAGAGGCAGGTGGTGGATGATGAATGAAGAGCAATCCTATGTAGGTCTACTTAGAAGTACCGTAGTTTCCGCTGAGTTCAGTGGGGCTTACTCCTAAAGAAGCCCACATGGTATTGCAGCCTTGTATTTCAGTTAGCATTTTCACTGCTGGATTTCTTTGAATGTTACAGATGGAAATAATTAATGTCCTTAATGTTGTTAGCAAAGGAGGAGAATGAGGGGAAAGCTATCATTAGTTGTCTCCGACCACTGTGATTCCCTGCTCCATCTATCCTTAGTTACCGTTTCCTTGGCCCCACCTGTCTCAGCAGGTACCATCCGCTGCTGCTAGTTTGTGTTTCCTGTACCATGGACCATCTTCATTGACCTCCTCTGAACTTCTTCCAGTTTGTTAATTCTAGTCTAGTCTCCTCCCTGATGTGTCAGGAATGCATTTGTACCAGAGGGAAACATAGTCAGTCCTTGTGAGCGGCCAACCTACAGTCTAGAGAAGCACAGCCCAATGCTGTTACCCATTCCTAGATATCTAATGGTGGCAGAGCTAAGAAGTCCACCTGTGCAACAATACCCCTTAATTCCCGTGCTATGAAAGGCCTCCCCGGTAAGTGTGATGTGATAGTCTTTTAACTAAGCATGTAAGAAAGCAGTGCTTTCGATTCTGTATTGTGCTGTTTCCATTCCACTGCAGTTTGTCTTCCACCAAAAGGCGCATTAGTTGTGTTGCTGTCTGCTGTGACAAATTTATAAAACGTATATAATTTACATAAACAATCACACAAAACATGTAAGTTACATTATGTTATTCCACCTCATTCATTTCAGTGCAAAGGAAAAACGATGCTGGGGGGGGGGATAAAATGTAAGCAGTTACTTATTGTTTGCAGGCATAGACGGCAAGATGCAACATTTTATTCTATAATTTATAATGGAGACTGGGTCCATGTTTTCTCTATGTAGCCTTCTCTAGTTTTCTCTATGTAGTCTTGAGAAAACAGGTTTCATTCTGAAAATAAAAGCCCATTGCAGATTGATTCTGCATTACCCCACATTGTGCCCATTTGAAAACAGATGTAGGTGGTCCTAATAATGGTGAGGTGTGTAGTAACACCTGCTTGATGTGGTTGTGGGTGGGCGTATATCAAGATCACAATCACCGCTTCCTTCTTTATTCACCTGGGGCTAGCTCAGGTAGGAGAAGGCATGGATAACTAAATCAAGGGTTGTATCAGGCAACCACACCCACACTTGTAGACGGCAGGCTCCAAAATCAACGTAAGTTGAAAGCAGCATGTTGGAAGACGAGCATCAACAATTCTGGATTGAGAAAAATGACATTTCTGTGCCGATTCATTTCCGTTCTGGACACAGGACGAATAAGTGAACATCGGCAATTTCCTGTTTCTGTTTCTATTGGAATTCTCCGACATCCCTGCTTTTAACTCTTCCATAAGGAATATTCTAGTTAAGTGATGCAAAATGCTGTCAGTTGACATAAACAGCTCCTCAAATGCACTGCAACGCACTTCAGGGCTGTTCAGCTCATTCTAGCTAACTGCGCAGTAGCCCACAGGACAGCCCTGAACAACATGTGATCCACCAACACTGGATAGCTCAGTTGGTTAGAGCATGGTGCTGATAATGGCAAGGTCGCAGGTTCAATCCCCATATGGGACAGCTGAATATTCCTGGACTAGATGATCCTCAGGGTCTCTTCCGACCCTACAGTTCTATGATTCTATGGCAACCTGAACTCTGCAGCTGTGGATGGGCCTGCCATATGCCCAGCTGCTCCCCTGGTTTTTGGATGCCCAATCAGGCATCAAGAACAGGAGGCTTACTGAGGTCTGGGTAGGCTGTGTAGGGCTGCTGGGTCAAAGCTGTGCAGGCCTTTTCAAATGAGGTACCTGGCTTGATTTATCTAGTCTAAAGCAGGCCAAGATTTCTCATTCAGCCAGATCTTTACAACATTCAGTCAAAATGTTTCATTCACTGGGATGGGGAGGATGTGTGATCCCGTACTAAGTGGGGAAACATGAGGGCTCTCCTGGGGCTCATTTGAAGTTTGTTTTTTTATACCTGGTACCAGTTTGGTTTTCAAGGGAGGGGATGATGAGCCTGTCTTAAGAACAGAAGATTAGCCCAATTGGCTTGGCCCAATGGCCCATCTAATCCAGCACCCTGTTTTCATGGTGCCCAACCATCGGAAGCCCATAAGCAGGACCTGAGTATAACAGCCCTGCAATATAGAGGAGGATGCCAGGGCTCTTCTTAAATTGTTTACAGGATTAGACAAAATAATGGAGGATAAGGCTATTGATAGCTCTAATCCAGAGTTTCCCCAAATTGGGTCTCCTGCTGGTTTTGGACTACAACTCCCATCATTGCTAGGTAGCAGGACCAATGGTTAGTGATGATGGGAATTGTAGTCCAAAACCAGCTGGAGACCCAAGTTTGGAAAACCCTGCTCTAATCCCATAGGCATTTGGTTGGCCACTGTGAGAACAAGGGCGTTGGACTAGATGGACCTTTGGCCTAATCCAGCAGAGCTCTTGGTATGTTCTTGTTCATTTACTGTGATATAGTGATGCCCCAAATATTAGCTTTCCTCTTCAGCAACTTCCAAAGTAGAGAGCCCACATTGGAACTGTGCTTCTGTTATTAGTGTACCGAAAGCACCCTAGAATGTAAATCAAGAGAGAAAGACCAAGCTGATTTATGAACTTCATCCTCACCAGTAAAATTCAGCAATCTTCTTCTTGCCTTGGCTGAATTCTCCTGAAAATGTTAAAAAGAAATGTGAGCAGTTCTCTTATTTTAGTTTGTAATCTTCCTATGAAGCTATATAGCTAAAGTATGTCAATGAGACTGCCCTGGTGTAAGTGAAGACAAAGACTAGCGTGTTGTGTGTGTGTGGCCTGTGTAATTTATAACACATATGTAATGTAGATTGTAAATCACATTAATGCAGTCAGCTGTTCCACATCCCAGCAGTCATATGTACGTGCAGAGAACTTATTTGGGTGGCTGCCTAGCTGGTATAGAACTCTCTCTTAAAAACAACCCCTCCCCCTTGAAATATCTGGCCTTATTCTCAGTCTGTACCCATCTGGTGGGTCTTGCATACAGCTGTAACAGTAAAAAAAAAGGAGATGAACATTTCCCTTTTAAAAGTTTGATGTATGCCTGAGCACGCAATGGTGGCCCGCTAAAATTTTTGCTAGAGCTCTAAGTGTGATGTGGTGATAAGACTTAGCCCAGTGAGCTCATAAACATATAGTAGAAATGTTTAAACATCTTTTTTCTTTTTCTTTTTTGCCTAATGGAGTGGATATTTCCCCCCCCCCTTCCTGGTTGCCAAGTTATTGGATATTCTTGGTCAATGTGATTCCAATGACTTTTTTGTTTTGTTTTTGTGGTGAACAGGTTGGCTATATCCAGATTGGATCAGAACAGGTGCAGATACAACCAGTGAACACTTCCGAGACCTCGTTTCATGGGAAAGAGCACTTCATCAGGCACAAACGGGCCACCAGGTCAGCACATCCCGGCAAGTCGGAGATCCCAGTTGAGCCCTGCAGAGTTGTAGCAGGTGGGTTATTGGAAGTCGGTGTGTGAATGAGTGGCCTCCTTGGAGCAGTGGCGGTTGCCGCAGCTAGAGTTGGCCTCGCACACCTGTTTGTTTGCTTGCTTGCTTACTCGTATGTTTGCAGAGTTGGAAAAGGTTCAGAAAAAGGCAACCAAAAGGATCAATGGGATTGAGTGACTCCCCTATGAGGAACAGTTGCAGCCTTTTGGACATCTTAGTTTTGAGAAATGGAAAGTAGGAGGTGACATGGTAGAAGTCTATAAAATTGGAGAAAGTAGGTAGAGGAAAGTTTTTCTCTTCCCCCACTGAAACTTGTAGACATCCAGGGAAGCTGAATATTTGAAGATTCAGGCCAGATAAAAGAAAGTACATATTCACACAGTACATGGAACACGCTCCCATGGGAGGCATTGATGGCCACCATCTTAGATGGCTTTAAATGAGGATCGGACAAGTTCATGGAGGATAAAGTGGCTCCTCAGCAGAATGGCTTTGCTCTGTATCCATGATGGGAGGCAGTAATGCAGCCGAATTCCAGCTGGTAGAAACCAAGGAGTGCTCTTCTGATCAAATCCTAGTTACATTTACCAGCAATAAAAACAATTTCAAGTCCAGCACAGATACATTCTAATATAAACATCTCAATCTGAAAGGCTTGAAAAGTGCTGAAAATATAATAAGAGACAGCAACTGTAATGAAAGGAAGTTCCAATGGGTATAGCACTGTAGGTGGAATGTTCTAAGATATGCAGCCTTTGGATCTAGCTGTTTATCCTTACTCATCCTGTGTAACCCTTTGGCCTGCCAAAGAACATGGATACACTCTTTTCATATCTATGTTCTGTTGAAGTGCTAGCAAGGTCCAGCTCACAAGGGCTTGGGAGGTGGCAGATGTCTTGAGCAATAGAAGCAAAGGTCAGGGGAACCTTATAGAAGTATACCAGCATATCCAAAATGAGGGAATGACATGACTGGCTTTCTAAAGTCATCTGATCTCCCAACCGATGACGAGGAGTGTTGTGGTCTGTAGCTTTTATATTCTGACATGAACTCCCCGCGCTGATGCAGTTAGTAGGAAACTAATATTTAACCAGTAGATCTGCTGGTTTGATCCCTGCAATTCCTTGCAATATATCTGAAAGCAAGTCACAGGATGCTGCCTACTGCCAGGCCAGACTGTTTATCCAGCTAGCCTGCTATTTTCTACTGTGATTATACAGGAAACTGCCTTATACTGAGTCAGAACATTGTTCCATCTAGCTCAGTACTGTCTACATTGACTAGCACCAGCTCTCCAGAATGAGGTATTTCACCATCCTACCAGGAGAAGGGGTACACGGGTGGCGCTGTGGGTTAAACCACAGAGCCTAGGACTTGCTGATGAAGGTCGGTGGGTCGAATCCCTGCGACAGGGTGAGCTCCCGTTGCTCGGTCCCAGCTCCTGCCAACCTAGCAGTTCGAAAGCACATCCAAGTGCAAGTAGATAAATAGATGGCGGGAAGGTAAACGGCGTTTCCGTGCACTGCTCTGGTTTGCCAGAAGTGGCTTAGTCATGCTGGCCACATGAAGCTGTACGCCAGCTCCCTCAGCCAATAAAGCAAGATGAGCGCCGCAACCCCAGAGTCGGCCACAACTGGATCTAATGGTCAGGGGTCCCTTTACTTTTACCAGGAGAAGCTTGGGATTGAACCCGGAACCTTCTGCATGCAAAGTCTACATTTTTCAATCTCTACATCTGAGTTATGAGCCAAGTTCCATCTATTTCAGAGCCACCTCCTTCCTAGCAGCATCAGACTTCAGGGTACCTAGAGATGTCTTTCCCAGCACCTGTTACCTGAACATTTTTAGGTGGAGACCCCAGGCATTGAACTTGGGACTTTCTGCATGCAAATAATGCCAATGAGTTCTGGCCTCTTTTCCCTCCCCCCAAGTCCTGCTGATTTCAGTACAGCTTCTTTCAGAATATATAAATTAGGTTAGCCCCATCTGATTGGTGGGTGCCAGGCAGCCTCCCAAAACAATGCTAGAAATAGTTGTGCCCTTGATGCCTATCTATTCTAGGTATGTGACACTTAATGGGAACTTAGAGAGTGAAGCATGGCTGAACATTTGGAGTAAAACCTTTGCAAAATTCTGAAGTAAGCAAAAATGCGAATAAGGCTAATTACATTTTCTGCACACCCCTTCCTGTAAGCAATGCAGATCAGGACCCTGATCAGTTCCAAGTGGGCTGTGCTGTGTTGGCTAAGCTATGAAAAACATTGTTTTAGCAAAAGACTTGATTCTTATGAAGACGGGCAGAGCCTTGACTTCCAGCAGCCTGCCTCCCTGGGGAATGCAACCTGCATGGCTGTGGAGCAAAAGAGACTGTAAGAGAGGGCACAGACTTTAAGCTTGTGACATCTGCTTTGTGTTTTACTGGAATCCCAAGAAATACTGACTGGAGCAAAGTGTGAAAGGCATACAAGTTTTATAACATGATTCTATCTTAGCTGCTGTTGAGCAAGGGGTTGTGAGCACCAGAACAGAGTTGTGCTCACAGGCCGCCACCCCACCCCCCAAATCCATTTCCGGTTACCCCTAAGTGCTGTTATGCATTGTGTTTTATACTTTTTCTTTTGTATAAAGCAAATGAAAAATGTAATAAATAAATAAAAATAATTGCCACCCAATTTCAGTGAAAGTGACATTTTCAAGAGAGAGTAAGAACTTAATTTCTCTTTGAAATTTCAAACAGTAGAGGCAGAAATATTTGGATTTACAAAAATATTCTGGACAGGAGTTCTCTACGCATCCCTAGTTAAGTGCAATAGTTACAGTATCTTCTAACTAAGTATTTTCCAGCTAGCCTAGTGAATCTTAAATTTCATGAACTGTCCTTGGGCTCTTTTCTTATTTGTGTGTGTCTGTGCATTTTTTTAAAAAACCATGATTGCTTTTTCTCCCTTTTGCTTCAAGAAAGATGTGATGTCATGGCTTCTAATAGGCTTAGTGTGTTAATGACCTAATTGACTCCTGTCTTGTTTGGATTAACGTTTTTGTGCCTAAGAGGGGAGAGGGTGGGGAAACCCTAATCTGCTGTGACACACAAAAGAGCCTATTCCTTATGACATGGTTTGGGGACCAAGTGATCTTGGAGCACTTTTCCTAAGGTTCTTATGAGAATCAAAGGCCTCATTAGAATGGCACCCATCAGTGCAGGCAGGAGCTGGCCAGGATTCTATAAGAGACCTTTGGTTCCAGAACATGGTATTTAGGCTGTCACATTTAGGCACAAACTTAAGTTATTCAGAGCAGAAGCTGAAAAATATATGTAAGGACATGCTTTTCATGCTATGAAAATTAATGTGTATATTTGTATGAGGAGGAACTTGGGAAAAAAATCTCAAGTATTTTAGGGTAGGCTGTTGAAAGAGCTTTGATGACCAGCAAAATTTATCTTGGTCTTGTATCTACTTCCTTGTGATGACAATATTTACAATGTTGTGATTAGAATGTTTAGAAGATAAGCATGTGTGACTAAAGGAGTGGTAAGTGTGTGCATTGTGATGTTATATTTTGAAATGTATTACTAGATGGGAAGACATAAAATACAGGAGATAAAAAAGGGGGATGAAGCTTTGCAAATAAATATGTATATTGAACCCAATGCATTTCAAATATCTTCTTCATAACTAGGCATAAACAGCTTGAGTCTTATTTTTTCAGCTCTGGCAGAATTGCAGTTTATGGAGTTGAGAATTTGATGTACAAACTATAGTTCTGTGTGCATTTATATTGCTGGAAAAGAATGGTCATTTGCTTGCAATTCTTTTGTGGATAACGGAAGTGACCAAAAAGTGGCAATCTTGCAAATGGATTCTATCACTTTGCAGAAAAATCTGGTTAAATGTTAAAAATAGCTCTGGCATAAACTGATTGATTTATGTTTAAAAGAGACTCTAATTTGTGGGTTCTGAAACAGCTATACAAGTTATGTTACATTTATGGGAGAAAAGAATATCTCAGGTATTTACTGGGGCCAAGGATGACATTCTTGTTTAAGTAAGTGTAGATATCAGACACTAAAAGAAAGGCATGCCTTCTTAGATTAGCTATAAATGTGGTGTTTTCTCTAGGAAATCTGACGTGCCTTTCTTAAGGTCTGCTCCAAAGGTCTTAAATGGTGATTTAAAGTCCCATTACCTAGAAAGGACTTCTTATAAAATGCGGCTCAAGAGTGTGAAACAAGGCAGATCATCTTCTGAGGAAAAGCGATAATTTAATGCTCATGACACCAAGCTCATAAATTACTCTTAAATGTTAAACTGCCTAAAATTTGGCTCAACTGAACCACATTCTTCATTTAAAGCCTCGAGTCATACTCTAAAGAGAGGTAGGAATTTATTACAACAGAGTAAACGTATTTTTAAGAAGTGGGCTAACTTTATGCTAACACTTCTTTCTGCATAAGCAAATATAAATGCAAACAATGCATGTTTCTGAGCAAGGGTCTTTTTTTCCTTGGGAACCTTGTAATTCTTTGAGAACCTGTAATATCTGCGAAAAGATCGGTAGTAGTGAAATAATTTTTCATTACTGCTCTTCTCCTGTAGTGCACAGTGTATGTGTGTTTGATATGTTCTAGACTGATCATGTTCTTCAAGACTGGTCCATTAGGACCAACAAGGCCCTGCTCTACCAACCTCATCCTGCCATTAGCCAGCCCCACCTATTGCCTTCTTAAAGATAAAGGGACCCCTGACCATTAGGTCCAGTCATGGCCAACTCTGGGGTTGCTGCGCTCATCTCTCTTTATTGGCCAAGGGAGCCAGTATACAGCTTCCGGGTCATGCGGCCAGCATGATTAAGCTGCTTCTGGCGAACCAGAGCAGCGCACGGAAACGCCATTTACCTTCCCGCCGGAGTGGTACCTATTTATCTACTTGCACTTTGATGTGCTTTCGAACTGCTAGGTTGGCAGGAGCAGGGACTGAGCAACGGGAGCACAGTCCATCACGGGGATTCGAACTGCCAACCTTCTGATTGGCAAGTCCTGGGCTCTGTGGTTTAACCCACAGCACCACCCGCGTCCAATTGCCTTCTTACTTATATCCAATAAAGGAGGTGCCACTGCCTTTCAGCTTCCTCCTCCTTCGTCTCAATGTTGCTAATCTAGAACTCATTGAGGAAAAACTAGAATCAGCTGGCTTTGCATGTCATTGACTCCGACTCCAACTGTTGCTGGGCTCTTTGTCTTTTGCCTTCCCAGTCTGTAGGGAACTAGGCGGTTTTTCAGGTATGGAAGGCCTAAGTCATTTAGGGCTTTAAACATTAATGTGAGCACCTTGAATTGGGACTGGAAATGAACTGGCAACCAGTTCTAAACGGGGCTTCAAGGGCAGCCCCACGTAGAGTGCATTGCAGTAATCCAACCTGTAGACACGAATGATCCAGCAATGAATCTAAGATTGCCCAAAGGACTTTTATCTCTAAATTTGTAAGCCTATAACTGCATTTCCAACATAGTGCCAGAAAGTTTGAAATTAAAAAACAAAAATTAGAAATTTCCAGATAAGGTTTAGTATTTCATCTCCCTGCTCCAGGGAGTGTCCAGGTATACATATTCAGGTATCACATGTGGGCCATTTCTCCAAACACTTATTAATTGTGACCACATGTTATTCCAGCATTAAGTCCTCTCCACCCCGTGTATTTTTAATGATTCTCTCTCCACCATGTTATTTTTTTTCCTGTAGGTTTAACTTGGCTTGAAAAACCCATTGTTATGGCCAAAGGCTGCACATACTAAAAATAGAATGCAATGTAATGAAACCTCTATTATCCCATATTAGGAAGTATCTGTTGAAATATTAACGAGTGCATTTTTTGATGACAGCTTGAGCTCAATGTATCACGAATTCAGTTTATAGGCTGTGGAGCTTTCAACCATCTTGGATGCCCATGTGAAATTCCCTTACACCATGCTAAATCATTTAAGAATCTAATAAAAAGGCACACCGTTTTAAAACAACTCCCCACTCCCCAATACCTTTGGCTTCTTATTAAGCGACAACACTAAATAGCGTAATTTATAGGTGAACAACTTTAGTGGTCCAGGGCTGCAAGTGTAACACAACTCCTGTGGCGAGCAGTTAGAGCCAGGGTGGTGTGGAGGTTGCTGTTTCTGTTCAAATATCTATTCAGTGTGGAGTTCAGTGGATGAGCCTCCAGCCATGACATCTGTGGTCTGTCTCCAACAACGGAGGCAGCATGCCTCCATATGCCTGTTGCTTGGAATCACAAGTAAGGAGAGTGCTGACCTGCCTAGGTCCTGCTTTTCAGACTTCCTTTATTTGGTTATTTCCAGTTATAGGCTGCTTACAGTCTAGAGATGTCAAAGTAGCATCTGGTTGGCCATTGTGACAACAGGATTCTGAACTAAATGGGCATTTGGCCTCATCCAGGTGGCTCTTCTTATGTTCTTATGAGACAGTAACATAGAAGTAGCCTTCTACCAAGTCAGACAAATGGTGGATCTAGTTTCAGTGGCTGACAGTGACTCTCCAAGGTCTCTCTTAACCCTGTTTGGAGATGCCAGAAATGGAAGCTGGGACCTTTTGTGTACAAAATAGATGCTCAGCCACTGAGCTACACCTCTTCCCTTATAACATTAGGGTCTATCCCATAGTACGTGAGATATTTATTTCTCATCCAACTATGGAAAACTTCTGAAAGTGAAACTGTAGGCAATCTCTGCCCCACCATACTTTGGTCAAATCATGTATTTAAAGCATATGGCTTCCCTGAAGGAATCTTGGGAACTGCAGTTTACCCTTAACAGAGCTACAATTCCCAGCACTCTTAACAAACTGGAGCAGGGGCATGTGCCTTAAATGTGAGTGTGACATAGGGCAGATGAGGGCCAGATAAAAATGCTTCACAGCCCAGCCCCCCAGCCCCAGGGAACCAGCTTAGCCATCTCTGTTATGAATACAGTACTTGGGCTCCAAATAAATTATTATGGGAGTATAGCATCCAAGTGGGCAGAGAACACAACCTCATGTTCGCATGGAAGATATAAAAACACAATAAACACTATTAAATAAAAATATAAAGCATCATTTTAAAATACAGTAACCAAGATTAAAAACAATAGCTCCCAGATATAAAATAGTTGGCAAAACCTGGAACTGAAAAAGACATCTTGGCACCAGGTGAGCTTTCTTGGGGAGAATATTAGAGATGCAGGGAGCCATGCCAGAGAAAGACATATTCTTGGCATCATCTGCCTGGTATTTGAAGGTAGGGTTACCTAGAGAAGAGCTTTAAAAGAAGACCTTAATACTTAGGCAGGTTCATGTGGAAGGAGGTAGTCAAATAGCTTAGAGCTTTGAATGTTAAGATTAGCATGTTGAATGTTGCTTGGAAACAAATCAGGCGGCACCAGCACAGTCGTTTTAAAACTGGCAGGAAGTGTTCCACAAACCCAGCCCCAGACAGCAATTTAGGTTCTGTATTTTAAACCAAGTGGAGGAGGGAAGTCTTAGGCACATATAGCCAAAAGTTTATTGTATTGTTTTATGAAAATGGTATTAAGTTTTGAAAAAAATGTAAAATTAATAAAAATTATTATAAAAACAACTCAGAAGGTTGTGCAATTGCACAGATACAATTTTTAAAAAGAAAGAGAAAAAAATGCTTCCTATAGTTACTTGGTCAACACTCTGGGGACACTCTCAGGGACACTTTGAGAAGTTAAGAGGGTGGTGAGCTAAGGCCCCACCTCCTCAGTTTCCCACAATGGAATCCTGGCAAGTTCCATGGCTATAACCATCTCTTCCTATACACCCACCCACACCCACACATCAATAAGCTGGCAAGAGGGATGAGGGCAGAACTTGGCAGCTCAGGTTGCTGGTTGCTCATCCTCTACCTTAGTCGTTCTGATTACTTGGGGTTCTTAAGCAACCTGAGAGCTGGTATTGAATTATCCCCAGTGGAGCCATCCTTTCTCTCTCTCTCTCTCTCTCTCCCCCCACTTCATAAGGGAAGAATGCTGAACTTGCAGGGTCAGGGAGCTTAATCGTATAGCTTGGCTGTGTAAATTGACATCTCCTTACTCAGCAAATCTGCTGCCTGGGTAGTCCAAGGTATTTGCTTACATTACTAGGGATTACAGTGGAGACTACTTGTTAATAATGCAGTTGGGGACAGCACAGGGGAGTCTGCCCCTCCCCAAGAGTTGCAGCTGGGATCCCTTCTGGACTGTCTGTTGCTGGTGGGATGGAGAGTGGGAGGTAGTAGAGATGCCAGCTATTTATTAGTAGTATTAGTAGTGGCAGCAGCAGTATATGTGTTTAATAATTCCCTGACAGGGACTCAAGGCGGCTTACAGATAAACTAGAAAAAGCTAAAAGCTTTTAATCATATAAAAAACAGCAATTTGTAAAACAGCAATTTAATCATATCTCTATATCTATCTATCTATCTATCTATCTATCTATCTATCTATCTATCTATCTATCTCTCTATCTCTCTATCTATCTATCTATCTATCTATCTATATCTATCATCATCTATCTATCTATCTATCTATCTATATCTATTACAAACACACAATATCATTTAAAACAGGTGTAGGCAACCTAAGGCCCAAGGGCTGGATGCGGCCCAATTGCCTTCTCAATACGGTCCGTGGATGGTCCGGGAATCGGTGTGTTTTTATTTAAAATGCATCTCTGGGTTATTTGTGGGGCATAGGAATTCGTTCATATTTCCCCCAAAAATATAGTCCGGCACACCACATGGTCTGAGGGATGGTGGACTAGCCCACAGCTGAAAAAGGTTGCTGACCCCTGACTTAAAACTTATAAATATTTACAGTGAAACATCACAGCAACAGCCCTTTCCTTCAAAACAGCCACTTCCCCAAAACCTGTCAGAATAAGAAAGTTGTCATCTGCCGGTGGAAAGACAAGGAGGGAGCCACAAGCTCTTTGCATATCACTATACTGTAATCAGGGAGGTGAATGTTGATAGATTCAGGACAGGTAAAAGAAAGTATGTCTTCACACAGTGCATAGTTAATCTATGGAATTCAATCCCACAGAAGGCAATGATGGCTACCAACTTGGATGGCTTTAAAAGAGGTTTAGAGCCAGGGGTCAGCAAACTTTTTCAGCAGGGGGCCGGTCCACTGTCCCTCAGACCTTGCGGGGGACTGGGCTATATTTTTTTGGGGGGGGGAGAACGAATTCCTATGCCCCACAAATAACCCAGAGATGCATTTTAAATAAAAGGACACATTCTACTCATGTAAAAACACGTTGATTCCGGACTGTCCACAGGCCAGATTTAGAAGGTGATTGGGCCAGATCCGGTCCCCGGCCCTTAGTTTGCCTACCCATGGTTTAGACAAACTCATGGCAATGTGCTTCTGAATACCAGATGCTGGAGGCTGCAGGAGTGCTGTTGCACTCAGGTCCTGCTTGTGGGCCGCTGTGAGAATAGGATGCTGTACTAGATGGGACACTGGTCTGATCCAAGAGGCTTTTCTTATGTTGCCGTCATCACTGTTGCATTTTTCTATATAAAAAATGAAATGTACGCAGTTTACTCTGTACTAGGGCTTATTTCAGGATGCTAAGGCTGATTACAGTGGTACATTGGGTTAAGAACTTAATTTGATATGGAGGTCCGTTCTTAACCGGAAACTGTTCTTAACCTGCGGTACCATTTTAGCTAATGGGGCCTCCTGCCACCGCCACACTATTTCTGTTCTCATTCTGAAGCAAAGTTCTTAACCCGAGGCAGTATTTCTGGGTTAGCAGAGTCTGTAACCTGAAGCATCTGTAACCCGAGGTACCACTGTATATCGTGCAGTTGGTTAAATACGCTAAATACTAAATAAACCTGGGGAAGCGGTGCAAATCCCCACTTGGCCACCCAGTTCAGTGGGGTGACTTTGGGCCAGCCACAAATTCTCAGCCTAATCTACCTCATAGAGGGGTTGTTGAGGATCATATGGAGGGGAGGGGGCCAATTTGAGCTCTTTGGAGCAATGTGATTATAGAATGAATGAATGAATTAATGAAAGAAAGAAAGAAAGAAAGTTTGCTACTCCTGCTTTGCATAAGGAAGGACCCTCAGCTCAGTGGGTAGAGCATATGCTATGCATGCAGAATGCTCCAAGAGTCAGTCCCTGGCATTTTACCCAGCTCTGCAACATCACCATTTGAAAGAGCCTTCCGCAATTATAATAATAATAATTTATATTAATAATAAATTTATTTATACCCCGCCCATCTGGCTGCGTTTCCCCAGCCACTCTGGGTGGCTTCCAATAGAATATTAAAAACACAATAAAACATCAAACATTAAAAACCTCAGATTTTGATGCTTGTTATGTACATTTCTCTGCCACTTGGTCTGCTTGGGTTTTATGACTTTCATGCTCACACTTAAACATCTGAGCTGCATGGCTTTTAGCGCCCGTTTGGCTATTTGTTTATTTTAGCTTGGGGTTTCATTGGCTTCACAGAAGGAATGCCATTCCAAGGTTCATAAATCAGATAATACCAGAGGAGAAAGGGGAGATGTGCTGTTGTGGCTTCAGCCTTCTTCAGTGCTGCTGGAGGTTTTCAGAGAGCTTCCTTCTTCAGTCTTGTAATGACTGGAGGCCAGGCCAGTCCAACAAATGCCTGCAGGATCCTTTCAGCCCCACTAAAAGAATTCCAAATACTCTTGTTTGTGGCCCTTTCCATCACTCTGTGGGAACATCTAACGTCTGCCCAAGTCCCCAAAAAACACGGTTGAGTAAAAGACAGTGCTGATCTTTATCCCATTTAATGGAGGATCTGGGATCACTTTCCCCCAACCTCATTGTAGTTGTGAATTCTTGGGGTAACTTCTGCTGGCTGTCAGCCAGCCCAGAGTGGTTTAACAGTCAACCTCTCTTCCCAGGAAACTCCGTACTAGGGCTTAGTTCAGGATGAGAATTGTAGTTCTGGAAGGGGAATAGGGGTCTTAACAACTCTCAGCCACTCTCAACAAACTACAGCTCCCAGGATTCTTTGGGGAGAAGACATGACTGTTTAAAATGATATCATGGTGTTTTAAATGTATGGTGTGAATGTGGCCATTCTTCCTCTGTTAGTTTGACACATTTCTTTTTGAAGGCTTGCTCATTGTCAGGCACAGATTTCTTTTCTTTTTTCTTCTTTGTTGTGTCCAGCTCCAGCCGTACTTCATAGCAGTTACTCTGGGTTATGAGACCAGAATAACTCCCTCTCTCCCTCTCTGTCTCTCTTTCAAATAAAGGGAAAGAAATACAGTGTAGGGCTTTAAGCATGGAGAATAGGTTGGTGGGAGAGAGAGGCGGTGGGAAAGAAGAGTGCTTGAAGGAACGTTCTGAAAAATTCCACAGAACTCTCCTCACACTTGCATCATCTGGTGAGGAACAAGTGGGCATTGGATGCAAAGGCACTCCGAATGCCAGCCGTCATGGCTGCCAACTCCCAGCATGCAGCTGTTCCTCTCCTCTTCCAGTTTGCCTCAAGTTAGTTGCCAACCGGCAAACCTTCTCCCACCTCAATAATGAAAATCTTTTGACAGCCAGCATCAACGGACAGCTCTTGAGTTTTCCCTCATACTGGGTCCCGTGAAACACTTTGTAGCTTATGAGCCAGGAGTTGGTGGTGGGGGTGATGTGAGCGGCAGAGAGGGGTGGCAGTGTTGGAGTGAGGTTGGACGTGCAGCACTTTCAACAGAAAATGTGAAGCTTCAGCCCTCCACTTGGAGAGCCCATATTCTGCTAAACAAGGTAGCGGGCCATTTTGATGACTGCCAAGGGAGGCAGCCCTGCCCGGTTATCAGTTTGGAATCCTGGTTCCGCAGCCTTTAAAAGAAAAAGAAAAACCTAACTTTTTGCTGAGAATTATTGTATGGTGGAGGGGGAAAACTCCAGCTGTATTTGCTTCTTGAACCCCTCAAATTTAGCAATAGGCCACATAGGAAACATAGGCCATGTTCAAAGCATACATGTAAAGCTATACTATGATACCACTTTAAACAGTCATGGCTTCTTCCCCCCCCCCCCCTCAAAATATGTTTCTGGAACTCTAGTTTAAGGGCAGTGATACCTTGAATTCCCTGGGGGAACGGACTGACCGTTAAACCCCTCAGAGAATTGTCGCTCTGTGAGGGAAAGAGGGGGCCTCAGCACCTTTTACAAAATATGCCTTTCAGAATTATTGGGGGGAAGCCATGGCTGTTTAAAGTGGCATCATAGTAACTCTTTACGACTTGCCTGAGCATCAGTACCTCAAATTAGAGGAGGATCGGGGGGGGGGTGGCAGCCCCCCTCCCCTCATGAGTATTGGAAGGCTGCATGGGGCGAGGGCAATATTTGGCCCCCAAACCTCTATTGAAACCTCACCCCTGGCCCATATCTCATTCCCTGTGTCTGCTGGTGGGCCCTGTGCCTGGCAGAAGAGGGCAGTCTGGTCTCCAGCTGTGTATGGCTTTTGTTTAATTTGGCTGCCTATTCAGATCCACCCTCGTTCAGTGTTTGACTTGCAGAGGGGATGGGGCAACCTGGCTGCCCCCTACCTGGGCAACTGTTCATAGGGGAAGGTTATGGGGGGGGGTGTCTGTGACCTGGGTTAAATTAGGAGGAGTCGGGCATGGGGCTTAAGGGGTTTCATTAAGAGCAGATCTACTTTTCTTGTACAGTGGTACCTCAGGTTATATACGCTTCAGGTTACAGACTCTGCTAACCCAGAAATAGTGCTTCAGGTTAAGAACTTTGCTTCAGGATGAGAACAGAAATTGTGCTCCGGCGGTGGGGCAGCAGCAGGAGGCCCCCTTAGCTAAAGTGGTGCTTCAGGTTAAGAACAGTTTCAGGTTAAGAACGGACCCTCTGGAACGAATTAAGTACTTAACCCGAGGTACCACTGTAATTCAATCACGGCAGGTCACAACTGGAATGACTGAGCAATCCTGAATTCTCATAGGGATAGATAGATAGATAGATAGATAGATAGATAGATAGATAGATGATAGATAGATAGATAGATATAGATAGATGATAGATTAGATAGATAGATAGATAGATAGATAGATAGATAGATAGATAGATAGATGATAGATAGATGATAGATAGATAGATAGATAGATGATAGATAGATGATAGATAGAGATAGATGATAAATAGATAGATACTGTAGATAGATAGATGATAGATAGATAGATAGATAGATAGATAGATAGATAGATAGGTGCAAAGGGTATAGTGTATTGTACAGAAATCCTTATTTCGTGTGGCTGCAGAAGAATTACGTCTTGCAAATCTGATAAGGCAAAAGTGTGTGCTGTCACTGCCAGGCAATTTGAACAGTTTCTGGCAAATCCTATAATGTTTAGCAGATCTTAGCAAGCTGCTTTTCCTCAATAGCGCTTATCCTCTGCTTCTTAAACCTGGCAAAATTTATTGCTGGGTAAGAACTGAAAAGCATAAATACCCATCTCCTGCAGTGTAAAAGCTTTGTTCAGCCTCATTCAACTTCTGAGTCCTGTATACATTTACTTAGATTCCTGCGCAAATCATTAGGATTTTTGCCAGTCTATCTTACTAGCTGTGAGAACCAGGGGTGGTAAAAGGAAAATGATTTTTTTTTTATTATTTTTTTGAGACTGAACAATTAGGATGGAACAAACTCTTCCTCCTGGGTCAGGCCTGCACAACTTGTCACCCACAACAAACACAGGCTACAAACCATTTAATGAGGGCCAGTTGTCTCATTGTTTCGGCTTATTCAGGATGCTTCCAGATTTGAGTTTATTGTGGAATCAGTGCTTTTCATGCATGCAAGTTTTTTTCTTTCTCTTGCAATGTCCATGCATTTCTCTCTATTTAATCCCAGTTGAGAAAAACCTTTCTGTGCCCACTCTTTTCATGCCATGCATTATTTTATAAACTTCTATTACGTACCAGCTCACTTGTCTTTTCTCTAAATTAAAAAGGCCCAGGCACTGAAACCTTCCCTCATTGGCACACAGTGCTTGGTAACAACCCATGTTTATCGCTAGTCTGAGCTACTAAGAGATTTATTCTGGGTAACTGGGGACGGCATCTCTCTCTCCCTTGAACCTGGACAAACCAGGTCTGATTTGAGTGGAGGTGGTCTTGCTGGTGTTTATAATGGAATTAAATTGCTAACCCTTTGCCAATAGAAGCCCTCCAACTTTGTGGAAATTTGCTGCTACCTACCCTAAACCTCTGTGAATACGGTGGGCTGTATATCTGGCTTAATAATCTATATCCTGTTTTTTGAACACACACACAGAGAAGGATGAGGATTTGCCCAGGCAAGCCTAGTGGGATTAAGCCACTGGTGTGTAAATTGTTGTTATTCATTACCATCTCAAAAAAAGTGAATATATGGTAGATCTTTATCACAATAGGGTATTTCCACAACATGCATTTTTTCCTCTTTGCTTCTGTGTGTTTCTCTTTTTCAGGAGGAGGGTGTGTGGTGGGGTTCAATTTCTTGTCTGTTGCTTCAGTTTAGAAGTGGGGGGAGAAAACTATATTGAGTGATGATAGTTGGTGCCTCAGGCAGAAAAGCAATATAGCAAAACGGTTGCCAGACAGTTTGACAGAGGATGGACTGGATGTGAACAAATGCAGGCACTGACAAGACAGAATGGAAGTACGAATGAGCAGAAGGGTATTGGTTTCAGGTGTGCCTTGAGGGGCCCACAGTGGCAGCAGAGGCCATGACCGTTGTATTATTTAAAAGATCCTTGCTCAAGGGAAATGGGCAGCCTGTTTTGAGGCAATGAATAGTTTACTAGTCTGGTTAGGAAGGCAGAATCATAGAATTGTAGAGTTGGAAGGTCATCTAGTCCAATTCCCTGCAATGCAGGAATCTCAACTTGATCATACACGTAAAATGGTCACCCAAACTCTGTTCCAAGCAAGGAGAGTCCATGGAAGTCTGTTTCACTGTCAAACAGCTCTTTCTGTCAGAAAGTTATTCCTGATGTTTAGTTGGAATCTCCTTTCTTGTCCCTTGAATTCTTTGGTTCAAGTCCCAGCCTCTGGAGCAGGAAAAACAAGCTTGCTCCATCCTCCATGTGACAGCACTTTAGATGTTTGAAGATGGCTATCACATCTCCCCTCAGTCTCCTCTTTACCAATCTAAGTATACCCAGTTCCCTCAACTGTTCCTCATAAGGCTTGGTTTCCAAACCCTTGATCATCTTGGTCACCCTCATCTGCACATGGTCCAGCTTGTCAATATCCTTCTTAAATTTGGGTGCCTAGAACAGGACACAGTACTCCAGGTGTGGTCTGACTAAGACAGAATAGAGCAGGTCTATTCCCTATAGCTAAACTACACTGGGGAATTTAAAAGAGAATGTACCACTGAATATGGACTCAGCAGAACAGTTGTGGGAGCCAATGGAGATACTTCACCCAATCACTAGCTTGAGAAACCATGATGACTTGGTATATATGGTTGGAAGCCATGTCAGGTGTCACTGGTTCTCAGCCAAGTCCATGGGTTGTAGTGAACTAAGTTATGTTTAGAGCAGACACACTGAAATTAATGGGCCTAGGTAAGTCATGTCTATCATTTTCAATAGGCTACATTCTCTCTCTGCTAGTGTGAGGGCTCCAGTTCCTTGTGGACAGATTACTTTGAATGTGGTACAACAGAGGAATCCAATGCAACTATTGCAGTAGTGGAAACTTGTTGCTTCAAAGTTAAAGCATCAAAGGAGAATATTTAATAGTGCTACAAAGATGTTTGAACATGTTGTTTGCTTTCTAGAAAAGAAGAGGCAAAAAAAGGCAAAGCTTACCAATGACTGGAGAGAGCGGAGGAATGCTATTCGGCTCACAAATGAATACACAGTGGAAACACTCGTGGTGGCAGATGCTGATATGGTCCAGTACCATGGGGCAGATGCTGCTCAAAGATTCATTCTTACTGTGATGAACATGGTAGGTTCACTTGGTTTCCTTGAGATGTGTCTGCATTCAAAACTAGTCCTATGTTTTGATGCTTAGCTTTTGTATTTGAGTTTGAACTCTTTATTCATTTTTATATGAAACATCTTAGACAGGCATAGTTGCATCTTAGACAACCAGAGTGCAGTAATTGTCTGTGAGCTCTCTTTTCACAGCAATGAATCAAGTAATACTGATGGAGAGAAAGGGTTCTTGCAACACAGAGTACGGTACTTCCTTAAGCTAACAACTTCAACATTTAGGGTGTCGACTCTAACCAATTCATTTTTGTGCTTTTTATATGATAATTAGTACCCCTCCAAATGCTGTGTACAAAAATGTGTGTGTTAGGGGAAAGTGTGCCTAAGAATGCATATATTAGTGAAAATTGATTCTTGTTAAGAGCACCAAAGAAGAGAAATTCATTAGGCTGCATTCAGTGCTAGTTCTACTCAGAACAGACCTGCTGAAGTTATTGGAGATTAATAACTACATTTATTATCTAGGATCATATTTTTTAAAGTCAAAATGCTCTCCTTCCCCAGGAAATTGAGGGTGCCAAGAGTATGGGATAAGTTTATCTGCAATCCCTGATGTGTCCCCCTTTGCACCCCTTTATTTTTGCCCACATAAATGAATGGCTCCTCCTCCCATGCTAGGTAGGATCTGCTTAGTACCTCTGACAGTGCAAAAAAAAATAATAATTGCCTCCCTTGTCTCTACTAACTACCCACCCAAATGTTAGTGTTAAATTACAAAAGTAGAACCTAGTTTTGCATTACAAATGGTCAATGAAGGCAATGATGAACTTCCATCAAGGCTTAAGGGTGCAAGGAGTCATTGGTGTCTTCCTATGAATGTTGATAAATGTTCAGGTTTTGGCCTTGCAGAGTTTAGTTTCTTCTCTACTCCAACATGGCAGGATGAACAGCTGCTTCTAAAAGAAACCAGAATGTTAATTTTGGCATGTATGCCAGGATTTAAGCAAATAGAGCATTGCTGTCGGGGAGGGGGGGATTTATTAATTTGGCTCCTTGCTGTAAGGCATTACATTTACAGTCAAACCACAAAGTAAGACTTAAAATGGCATATTAGCACACACATTATATTTATAGTTTATATATTTATATATATATATATATATATATATATATATATATATATATATATATAAGCTAGGATCTGCTTAAAGCAATTTAATATCTGTTTGTTGGGAAGGAAAGCCAGCATTACAAAATATGGTTTTATTTTTGCAGCTGCTGAATGAGGATATGAATTTAGGGGTGGAAATAGATGCAACTCAAAAGAAAACAAAAATAAAAATTATTTCAAAAGACACAGATCCGATGATGGGCTTCTAAAGCCAAATCTCTGCTTTAAATGTCTTTTAAAAGCTTTGAACTGTGCCTTACGACAACATTTACTTATGAATATATTGTTTTTAAAAAATAAATGTCCCAGGGAAACCATTATGGAGAACTCTAGGTGCTTGGTCTAGACCTGAGGGTCAGGTTTTGGTGGTGATGAGTGCTTTCTGTGAAAGAACTAGGAGTTCAAAGGCATATGGTCTGGCAGAATTATGTAGTACATTCCACCTGGGACCACAGGTGGAGAATCTCATAACTCTGAAAATTCCTTGCTGTAGAGAGCAAGTTCTAACAGCTGGCTCCCTGATTTGCTAGTTGTCTGTGTGCAGGAAGTGTTTTGTTCGGCTTTTTCCTATAGTCCAGATATTTGGGTATATTACCACTACCAACCCTCAGCATTGACTACGTTGCCTGGGGTTGATTGGATTTGTAATCCCAAACCCTGGAAGGCACCAGGTTGGAGAAGGCTGGCTTGAGGCATTTGAACAGGGCTGTCTTTAGCATATGCGCCGCCGGGGTACAAAGATCCACCTAGCGCCCCCAAATTTAGTTTAGCTATCACCAAATTAACTTTTATTGAGCTTTTTTGGGGAGAGGAAATCGCTCACCTATAACAACAACGCAACGGGAAAAAACTGCTTTTGTTTCCTGACTCTTCGGGAATATTTGATGCTACGGAGTAACAGAGCAATGGAGGAGGTGGGCAGGGACTTTTGCTCCATTGCTTTTCACTGCTGCCGATAGAGAGACCGGTATACAGTTAGGTATACATTTGGTGCCCCCCAGAATTCAGCGCCCGGGTGCCCAGCACCCCTTGCACCCCCAGGTAAAGACGGCCCTGCATTTGAAGGCTGGTTGGCATCTGTCTATCTTGGGAGACAATGGAGGAGTGCACCTTTAGGGGTGAAGTCAAACTGTTGGAAGGCTTGCTGTGGTTGCTGAGACGGGAGAGACATGTTTTTTTGCAGCTGGGGCAGATGAAGGTGTCTGGTTGTTTTGCTGCAGATGCACCATGGCATTTCTTCTCTCTGTTCTTTTTTTAAAAAAAATGATATTTTATTAGGTTTTAGCAATAAAAAAGTTATAAGACAAGCAATAGAAAAAACACAAGGAAAAAATACAAAAACACAAAAATACAAAAATACAAAAAAATACAGACAATTAACAGAAAAACAAAGATCCCTCTTTTTTATCTTCTCCTCTTTAGTTAACTTATTTTCCTGACTTCCTCACGCCTCCCTTTTTTGTATTCCACTTAAAAATTAGTTCAGCAAATTCATTAACTTCGAGCTTTCAACTAACACCAGTCCATTCTTACATTCTCAAAGCCAAAGTGAGAGCATTTGGGTCAAAATTAAGGGAGAGAAGAATAACAGGGACCTCATTGTGGGAGTTTACTATAGATCCCCAAGCCAAACGGAGGACATAGATGATGCCTTCCTGGAACAGATGGCCAAGCATGCAAAAGGAAGGGAGATAGTAGTAATGGGGGACTTCAATTACCCGGATATTTGCTGGATGTCAAACTCAGCCAAGAGCATAAGGTCAAACAGATTCCTCACTGGCCTTGCAGACAACTTCATTGTCCAGAAAGTGGGAGAAGCAACAAGAGGAACAGCCATTTTAGATCTGGTCCTAACCAATGTTGATTACCTGGTTAGTGGTGTAGAAGTGGAAGGATCATTAGGCGCGAGCGATCATGCTCTTCTGAAGTTTACTATACAGCAGAAAGGAGCAGCCAAGCATACTAGGACTCAATTTCTTGACTTTAAGAAAGCCGACTTCATAAAACTTAGGGAAGTGCTGGGTGAGATCCCATGGACAGTAATACTAAAAGGAAAGGGAGTTCATGATGGCTGGGAGTTTGTTAAGAGGGAGATAGTAAAAGCACAACTTCAGGCAATACCAATGAGACGGAAACATGGAAGGTGCCTAAAGAAGCCAGGGTGGCTATCTAAAGAACTTTTAACTGAGTTAAAGATTAAAAAAGGATGTGTACAAAAAATGGAAAAGGGGGGAAACCACCAAAGAGGAATTCAAACAAATAGCCAGCACGTGTAGACACAAAGTCAGAAAAGCTAAAGCACAGAATGAACTCAGGCTTGCTAGAGAGGTTAAAAGCAACAAAAAAGGCTTTTATGGGTATGTTCGTAGCAAAAGGAAGAACAAAGAAACAGTGGGGTCACTCAGAGGAGAAGATGGTGAAATGCAAACAGGGGATACAGAAAGGGCTGAACTCAATGCCTTCTTTGCCTCAGTCTTCTCCGATAAAGAAAACAATGCCCGACCTGAAGAATTTGGAGCAAATGACTCAGCAGAGGAAACGCAGCCCAGAATAACTAAGGAGATAGTACAAGAATACTTGGCTAGTTTAGATGTATTCAAGTCTCCAGGGCCAGATGAACTGCATCCAAGAGTATTAAAAGAACTGGCAGATGTGATCTCAGAACCACTGGCACTCATCTTTGAGAATTCCTGGAGAACAGGCGAAGTCCCGGCAGACTGGAGGAGGGCAAATGTTGTCCCTATTTTCAAAAAGGGGAAAAGAGAGGACCCAAATAATTACCGCCCAGTCAGTCTGACATCAATACCAGGGAAGATTCTGGAGCAGATCATTAAGCAAACAGTCTGTGAGCACCTAGAAAGGAATACCGTGATCACCAATAGTCAGCATGGATTTCTGAAAAATAAGTCATGTCAGACTAACCTGATCTCATTTTTTGACAGAATTACAAGCCTGGTAGATGAAGGGAACGCAGTGGATGTAGTCTACCTTGATTTCAGCAAGGCATTTGACAAGGTGCCCCATGATATTCTCGTAAAGAAGCTGGTAAAATGCGGACTTGACTATGCTACCACTCAGTGGATTTGTAACTGGCTGACTGACCAAACCCAAAGGGTGCTCATCAATGGTTCCTCTTCATCCTGGAGAAGAGTGACTAGTGGGGTGCCACAGGGTTCTGTCTTGGGCCCGGTCTTATTCAACATCTTTATCAACGACTTGGATGATGGTCTCAAGGGCATCCTGATCAAATTTGCAGATGACACCAAACTGGGAGGGGTGGCTAACACCCCAGAGGACAGGATCACACTTCAAAATGACCTTGACAGATTAGAGAACTGGGCCCAAACAAACAAGATGAATTTTAACAGGGAGAAATGTAAAGTATTGCACTTGGGCAAAAAAAATGAGAGGCACAAATACAAGATGGGTGACACCTGGCTTGAGAGCAGTACATGTGAAAAGGATCTAGGAGTCTTGGTTGACCACAAGCTTGACATGAGCCAACAGTGTGATGCGGCAGCTAAAAAAGCCAATGCAATTCTGGGCTGCATCAATAGGAGTATAGCATCTAGATCAAGGGAAGTAATAGTGCCACTATATTCTGCTCTGGTCAGACCTCACCTGGAGTACTGTGTCCAGTTCTGGGCACCACAGTTCAAGAAGGACACTGACAAACTGGAACGTGTCCAGAGGAGGGCAACCAAAATGGTCAAAGGCCTGGAAACGATGCCTTATGAGGAACGGCTAAGGGAGCTGGGCATGTTTAGCCTGGAGAAGAGGAGGTTAAGGGGTGATATGATAGCCATGTTCAAATATATAAAAGGATGTCACATAGAGGAGGGAGAAAGGTTGTTTTCTGCTGCTCCAGAGAAGCGGACACGGAGCAGTGGTTCTAAACTACAAGAAAAAAGATTCCACCTAAACATTAGGAAGAACTTCCTGACAGTGAGAGCTGTTCGACAGTGGAATTCTTTGGAGGTCTTTAAGCAGAGGCTTGACGACCATATGTCAGGAGTACTCTGATGGTGTTTCCTGCTTGGCAGCGGGTTGGACTCGATGGCCCTTGTGGTCTCTTCCAACTCTATGATTCTATGATTCTATGATCTTTTACCTTATTACTAGAACCCCTTCATTTCATTTCAATGTCATCAACATTCAAAAATGTTACAATGTTTCTGTAAGTAGATTTTAAATTTCCTCCAATCTTCTTCCACCAACTCTTCTCCCTGGTCTCGGATTCTGCCAGTCATTTCCGCCATTTCCATGTAATCCATTACTTGCATCTGCCATTCTTCCAAGGTGGGTAGATCTTGTGTCTTCCAATGCTTTGCGATGAGTATTCTTTCTGCTGCTGTAGCGTACATAAAGAAAGTTCTATCCTTCTTTGGCACCAGTTGGCCGACTATGCCCAGGAGAAAGGCCATTTCTTCTCTCTGTTCTGCTCCCAGTGTCTCGAGGCTTTTTGGTCTTTGTAACACATCATATACATTGAGGATGCAGGATACATAAAAATAATAGTTATTACCCACATCATATTGTTTCAGCCATCCAGGAAAAGGGGATGGATAATGTGATGTTAAAAATCCTCCTTCCTCTCACATCAAGCTTCCTCTCACATGAGAACACCAAATGGTGCCTCAAGGAATAAAAGCATTACTCCCAAAATAGAGATTAGTGTATTTTGAAGAAAAGAACAATTATTTCCGCATAGAACTCTGCCTCTAAGATGCATCTGCAAGTGGAAAGACCAGGCTTAACAGGGTGATTTAAAATCCAAAAGGAAACTACAAAGGGAAGCCCAACTTTATTCAAAAAATCTAACATATAAACTTTCCTTTTTAATAATGTTCAAGGGATCACTAATTTCATGTTACTGCTTGCAGCTTCAGGAGGCTCTTAAATTAATCACATGGTTTAGCAACAGCTGCAGCCACACTAAGAATATACATTTACAATTTCTTAAGTCAGCCTGTGGTCTTTCTTGAAATAGAGGCAAGTTCATTTCAAAACCAAGAAGAAAGTATATATTTGAAAAGTAATTATTTAGGTTAACCAAACAGCAGATTATTTTTAACATCACTGTTCCATAGATTTCAATATCTGGGCATCCTCTTACCACAAAGGTCTTGGAAAGTCACTCTTAAATTGTAGATCTGTTCTTCCATTAGGTACATCTGAAGATGACAAAAATTTGATATAGTTGGATATACTAATTACTAGTTGAGTTGCAGGCTCACAAAGCTAGCATTATTTGTCACTATTTTGGGAAGAGCAGGGTTTTCCTCTTGGTTGCTCAACAACCTTCTGCCAGCAAAACAAGTATATTGTAAGGCTCCCATCCCAGAATGCAACAACAGTGGCACTTAATTGGAGCAAGAAACAGATGTTTGTTCAGGCACAGTATGAAGCACAGGTCCAGGAGTGGTGAGGGTACATGAGGAAGACGAGTGATCCACAATGAGTGACATGTCTCTTCCTCCAAGCTTGTAAAGGGTGAGCCTGCTGCATGTGCACCTGCGAACTCCTCCTAGGCAGGTGCAACTGATCCCATCTACAACAATGACACTTTGTTCAATGTGACAAAGCTGGGTCCTGTCCCCCTGCCTCCAGTTCATCTTGTTCAGCATCTCCCCGCTCCCTAATGAATCTCTGCACACCTCAGGAGTGGGGCAGTGCGGAGAGCCAGTAGCTCTGCTTCCCCATCTGTGACACCTGGAGTTACAAGGGGCAGGTTCCCATCCTTCATCTCCAGGTGTCTGTTATCCTCCCCTCCATCAGCTCTATCTCCATCCTCCTCCTCTTCTGTTTGGGACTGCCGTGGCATGCCTGATCTTGATGGGACCAAGGGATTCATGGCATCTACTGCTATGTGACTTTAACGTAGTGCTACATTGGACCCAACATCATACCAGGCCCCCGACACCAGTCTTCAACTTAAGGAACAGAAATGGTGCCCTATGTATTCAGGCATCATTTCCTGCCCTTATCATTAGTCTTTCCTGGTGTCGCCAGGCACCAAGCCCAGTGACGACCTCTAAGGCAAGGGAGTGCAGCCAAGCAGCTGGAACTCTCCCGGCTCATGAGGCAGGAAATTGCCAGCCACCACTGCCTGTCAGAAGCAGTCAGTGCTTATTTCTTCAAGCATCTTGTAGGCATCAATACCTGTTAAAGGAATACCTTCAGCTATTAGGTAGCTCAGAGACAGTCCATCTTCTGTATTCTCAGGGGCTGTTCTAATATCCTTACAGTGGTTCAGAAGCCAGAAGTGTACTTTGCAGCACAAAACGAACTGCTAGGCATCTATGCTTACTGAAGTCTTCTAGATCAACCGGGCATCCCTTTCTAGATTGCACTGCGAGTGTCGGCATTGCCTGATAGCAAGCAATCAAGTTACAGAAAAGTCAGACGTCTCATCACAACACATACTGTAGGGTATGTGCTTTGAATTTGGCTCCCTTTCTTGGTGGAGCAGAACATAATTTGAAATGTACAGAAGATGCAAATATTTCTTGTTCCTCCAATTTTTGAATGACTGATATATTCTAACATGAGGTATCTGTGAAATCAAGGAATGGGAAATACAGTTCTGGGCTTAATTACATATCTGTAAAAGAGATGAACTGTCTAGCTGGAATGTACAGTCTGGAGATAACCATATAAACTAGTTTCCTGCAGTGTTTTTGAGCTTCCTAACTTAAGATTGTGCCATTCTGTACTCACTCATATTTCTATTCTCTTATATTGCACATGAATAACTCAAGGAAATTGCTTTTCCATTCTATTTCCTGAAGTCCAAAATGCACCATTATTTCGTTTTGCTTTCTGACAGCACTGTTCTCAGTATTTTTGACCTCCATAAACCACAGTCTTTCAACTTATCTCAATGACTCTAAAATTATATTTTGACCTTTGATTATAGTGCCCAACCATCCATTTCCTCAGAACCATCTATCTTTTTTTCCTTCAGCTGCCTTTTCAGTGCCTCGTGTTTTGTTTGGTTTTAAACCCATATATTAATTTTCTTTTTAGCCCTTGGAGAGCTTGTTAAAAAATATTGTTCTTCTTAAGAAGAGCTGCCTGTGGATATGCAAGTTATCAGATGAGTCAAATTTAAGGAACATGTGCTTAGCATTTGTGTACATAAGAAAGCTGGTTTGGTTTACTATGTCGGGGCTGGCAGACGTGGAGTCAAATCCTAGCTCTGGATTCACAAGGAAAGGCACAATATTTTAAACCATGGGCGGACACTCTATTGAAAAAGTTATCACAGATTGCACAGGCAGAGGAGTTTGTAGAAACTCTGAACACAGGATGTGGGCCTGTGAGGCTGCAACAAATTCAGGCTCTAGTGCTACACTTCTGCCTGACAAAAAGCACTCCCCCACCAAAGCTATTGGGGTGGGTGCAGATTTATTACACCTCACAGCAAAGTAATGCTTTCTCTTTGACTTAATTTGTGGCAGAGATGGATTTAGGGTGGGGTGGGTGTTTCCCCTGCGCAGTGCACCAAGCTGGGAGGGGGCGCAAAATAACCGTTGCCACCACATATTTATATGGGTACCTACTGAGAAGATCCACAATAAAACGAAATAAAATAAAAATATGTTTTGTGAGGAGGAGGAGTCCTCCAATTTTGTCCTCGCTCAGGGCTCCATATTACCGAATTCCATCCCTATTTGTGGCATGGTTGCCGAAAAGACTGGACCCCACTTTTTGTTTATTTATTATTTAATCCTTCGTTAAAAATCTTAAACAGCGTCCGTAGTCTGCTTTCTTAGATCTTTGAATTAGTTGCCAGTTATTAGTGAGTTGTGAGCCAAACCTGGGTTACAGTCTCCCAAAAGTGCATTGCCCCAGGGCTACAGCTGCCATTTTCATTTTATTTTAAAGACAAGGAGAAAGAGAGGTGAAGTAAAGTAAGCAGATTGATTCTTGTCAGGCAGAAGTTAGGTTGGGGAATGCCTATAGCTCAGCAGTAGAGCATCCGCTTTCCATGCATAAGGTCCCAGGTTCAATCCCCAGCATCTCCAGGTAGGACTGGAGTGTCCTTGCCTGAAATCCTGGACAGTACAGAGTTAGGTGGATCAATGGTCTGACCTGCTGTAAGGCAGCTTCCTGTGTTTCTGTAAGGCTGTTGTAAAAACTACTGAGCTATGTGCATGAAGCTATTTGCTTGAAAAGTAGTATGCAAGTTATTTAAGTACTGTTAATAGAATTAAATTCTTTGTACTTGTGGCAAGTAGTTTAGTATGTTAGGTCATGGTCATTAGATTATTTGCTGAATAAATCGCAGGGAAACATTTTTTCTGAGTTAACTTCTTTCCGTGGAATTATATTCTGAACTTGTTGTCTGTTACTGCCTTTGTTCAGGTATACAACATGTTTCAACACCAGAGCCTTGGAGTTAAAGTCAATATTCGAGTGACTAAGCTTGTCCTTCTTCAAAGCCGTCCTGTAAGTTGGTGACAACCTGCTATGGTGGTGTTTTTATTTTGCTCAAAACAACTGTTTGAAATTGTGACTTTGATAACCATTAAATAATAGATGGGTTAAATAAAACAGCAGTGGACAGATTGCAGAGTTCCACAACCCACGTGCTGTAGCCATCTTTGGTGAGGTTTCTTTCACTGAAGTGAGGAAGTGCCAGTTTACCTGAAATTGACCTGGATCCACTGGTGGGCTGCAGTTAATTTCTGCCCCAAGTCTGGAAGCCCACATCCTCGTATTGCGATGTCACATGTAGGCCAACTCTCCTTGCTAGATTTGCCTTCCTATCATTCTTAAGATTGACTGCTTTTGATTATATGTATATATGCTCCTAGGCAGAGCAGGGTTAGAGCAGAGCCTGAAAAAACCTAGTCGAGTAGGGAGAGTTTGCGGAGAAATCTGCCAGGGCACAGGCACTGCCAGGGCATAGGCACAACCATGGCAGAATCTGGAAAACAGGGACCAAAACTAGGCTAGACCCTGGTAGAGTATGGGCAGAACTGTAGAGAATCTAATGGGTCATTGGTGAAGTTTCCCCAGAAATGATTTTACAGATCCCATTGCTGGTTACTAGATAGAACATGACTTTATTGGTTGGGCTGCTAAAATACTGCTTGGCAATCTTCATCCCATTGCTCCCTGTACTAATGCAAAGTGAAAATGCACCCCCTCTGCTTTTGCAGCAAGATTTCTTTCCCATGCAAAGTGGTCCTCTCGTCTAGGCAGCCACCTCTGTGAAAGCTAGCCCTGGTAGAGTTATTCCTCCGGTCCATATTAGTTGTCCATATTTTGTCCATATTAGTTTGTCATGAAAGATTCTTGGTTCATGTTCTACTGATGGCCTACTCATTGCTTGCAGATTTGCCACCTGGGTTGATCCCCTCCCTGCTTTGTGTCTCTTCAATTCCTCTTTGTTTCCTGAAGGCCAAGCTGTCCATTGGGCATCATGGGGAGAGGTCCCTGGAGAGTTTTTGCCATTGGCAAAATGAAGAATTTGGTGGCGCAAAGTACCTTGGAAATAATCAGGTGCCGGGAGCACGAGATGACACCCCTCCAGTGGATGCTGCTGTCTTTGTCACCAGGTAGTGATTTTAATTCAGATTGATTGATCCCCTCCAAGACTGGCTTTTTTATTTCAGGTGCATCCTGCAACATGTTCTTGACACAATAATAGTTGCATTACTGATGGTGGATTTGTTCTGCTTTAGTTTGTTTTGTGATGCTTCCTCAATGCTACCACATTATTTCTGCCTAGAGGGGCTATAGGACATCAAAAGCATGACAAAAATACAACAGAACATTTCTGGTATGAAAAGTTACTGGATTTCAGCAGGATATGCACTGATTGGAAATAAAGCAGTATGATTGCCCCCAAACATTGGTGGGCATAAGTAGTATTAAAAGCAGGATCACGTGTGACTGCCCTGGTATAATCATGAGCACAGATAATCTTGAATGAACAATAAAAAGGAATGTCTGGAGGAACCCACTGATGACTCCCACTGGCTTTGGGTTCTGAGAGGCTCTTGGGCAAGATGCTGTCATTTGTCATTTGAAGAGATGGAAAGAGGTTCTTAAAGCAGTGCCTACCCTATCCCAGAGTGCTATTTGCAAGAGACATCCCTTTACTCTTTGCTCCTCACTGGGGACTTGGGCAGGGTCTTTCATTCTGTGTTGTGTCCAAAGAAGCTGGACTCCTCCTTGCTGCTTCTGTCCTGCCCTAGTGGAAAGTGGAACTGGCAGAACTATTGGCACAATGGGCTTCTTGCTAATCGCTTATCCTTATTAAATGCCCAGCACTGTTATCAAGCATTGGCCATTATCAGTAGCAAAACCACATAAATATGGGCCATGCTGCCTATTGTGACTGTCCTCTGGAGAGCCCCTCCCTGTTTCAAGCTCAGGGCTTTTCTCATCACCAGGCACACATTGATGTTTGCTTATTTATACTCCTGCCACCTCTGGGGTCTGCTGCCCCTGACTTTACAACTTTCTTCTCTGCTTTTCTCCTCCATCCTTGTTACACATCTGTATTCTCTCTCCTCTTAATTTACCAGAGGTGATGCTACTTTTCTTACTCCTAATGCAGTCAGTATCTTTCATCTCTTTCCCTTGTTTCTTCTGGTTCAGTACCTGGTTCTATGCTTGTTCATTCTCAATTTCACACTCACTCACTCACACACACACATTCCTTCTCCTTGCCTGCCCTCCTTTCTAGTCCAGCCACGCTCACTCTCTCTTCTCCTTCTCTTGCGCTGGATTCCATTCATCTGCAGTCTCTTTGCTGCACCTCCTCCTTTCACTCCCACTTCCTTTCCCCATCTCTTTCTCAGTGGCTGGGACCTGCATGCAGTGCATCTCTCACCCCACTGTTATTCTCTGCCAGGTTGAATAGTGCTGCATCCTTAGCTTGGTCACCCTGCTTCATCCTTCCTAGCTTATGTTCTGGTCAGACTGCCAACACCTTAGCATGCTGGAGACCTTACCTTGCTTTAGATTCACAGAAAACTTAGTTGAGTTACTGAAACTGAGTTTAAACAAATACTATGTTTGTAAATGGTTCATATGTATATTTGCTAAACACTTTTAAGTGAAAGGTTCACAATATTTCCAAAGACATGTGCCAGCCAGATGGGGAGATGGGGAGAACCATAATTTTTGTTCCCTGTGTTGCATTTCCCCCTCCTTCATAATCCACCCTTGGTGTCAACATAGTTATTCATTTTTAAGATTCAGGGTGATTTGCAAACCAAATACAATTAAAATAGAAGAACAGTTTTAAATGGTCAATAGAGCCTCATGAAACTCAGTTAAAATCTTATCACAGAATTAACAGCCGAGCTTAAAGTTGCTACAGGATGGGAGAGGTCTTAACCAACTTCAAAAATATCAAATGGGGCTGGTCTAATGCATATTCTTCAGCAGGAAGATCCTCAGTGAGGTTGCCATTGCTGAAAAGTCTTGGCTTATTACAGAATCCCAAGGCACATGGATTAGGGTCCTTGTGATTATTGCATATAGACCCCTTTGGGTAGCATTGCTGGAGAAGCAGAGTATAGAAATTGCAAAAAAAAATGAAAAAAAAATGAGAGCAGGTGATACCTTAGATCCCCAGATTTACCTGTGCTTTAAATTAATTAGTACCCTTGCTTCAAAATGTAACATTATATTTACATTACATTACAAAATGAGGTTAAGTGCTGACCTCTTGATCTTCTTTGAACCCTGAGATGTGATTGGATTCTCTGATTTCTCTCCCCACTTCAATGTAAGCTTTAACACACACTCAAGCACACTATATTGTTGAGAGGGGCAGCAAAGGTCCACTGTTTTACATATTCTCCTTCCTTACCCACTGGGTTGATTTACCAAATGGAATGCCACATGTACTTAAGCGTTTGGAGCAGCTAGTCACTCAGGGAAAACTTGGGACACCCTCCAAATTATATGGATTTGGAGAAGTTTACAGAAGTAATAATAGATGGGGCGCTCCAGCTGCCACTGGTTTGGATAATGGACTCAAAGATTAGCTCATTTTGTGAGAGAATTGGGCACCATACCAATGTAGGGCTTCAGCAAAACCACATCCACCCTGCAAAATAAGCCAGCGCTGTGTTGCCACAATCTTTCCCTTCCTGTATATCTTTTTGCTTTGGCTTTTTTGTCTTGCTTGAACTTTCCCCTGCATAGGAAAGGACAGTGTGTCAGTTGGAAGATTTCTTGGCTCAACTCTTTTTGGTTTCTGTGGCACAAAAGTTAGCATTTTCAGCTAGGCGCTGCAAGCTTCTTCATTAAGCGTTGGCTTTCAAAATGCATGTACATGTCCCTAGATGCTCCCCAGTGTGTCCACTTTGGAAGGGCTAAGCCAGGGAAAGGCAGGAGCTGGTTTTTCAACAGCTGCAGCTGCTACAGTTAGCATAAGAACTAAGCTCTTAAGGGTCAGCCTCTAAAAATGAACTTTTTTCTGGCTTTTGTAGGGCAGGCTATGTTTGTTTGGGCAATGGAGGAGCCAAACGCAGCTTATCTCTGGGAAGTTGTATTCTAAATTTCTATTTATGTGATTGCACCCCACCTTGATAGCATGCTGTAACATAAGAAAAGCCAAGGCAATCTACTCCAGCATCCTGTTCTCACAAATACCTCTGGGAAGTCCAAAAATGGAATTCTCCCCAACTGTGATTCCCAGCAGCTGGTCTTCAGAGGTATAGTGCCTCTAACAGTGGAGGTACAACACAGTAGTCACTAGTAGCCGCTGATAGCTTCATCTTCCATGATTTTGTCTAATCCTCCTTTAAAGCCGTTGGTGGCCATCACTGCCTCTTGTACAAGGGAGTTCCATAGTTTAACTATGCACTTTGTTTAGATGAAGGGCGGTATTAATAATAATAATTTCACCTTTGCCCTTTGCTTTCTGCAAGGTGTCCTGAAGCTAGAGGGTGGGGGCACAATTAAAATGATTTTCTGATACATTATTTTCCTTATGACAAGATGTTGCGTGCTTGAGAAGGACCAAGGAAAAGTTTTCATAGGACTGTGCAGAAACTACCCTGAGATATTTCCCTAATCTTATCAGAAATTCTTCTTTTGCTGCCCTTGAAGTTCCACAGATGTTTCTCTTCTGCAATAATTAAATTCACCTCAAAATGTCGGTTCTGGTGAGATTTGCCAGCAATTCATTGCTGATTACTGAAAAAGAACCTTTATTTGATGTGCTCCTTCCTTCCTTCCTTCCTTCCTTCCTTCCTTCCTTCCTTCCTTCCTTCCTCCTGCCACGCCACTCTACACTGAGCTCCCTGTATCTTATCCCTCTCCCTCTGCACTGGCTGCTACTGGATCTGATGCAGCATAAGGCAGCTTCCTTAAAATTTTTGTCTTTCACTTGTTGTCTGAAGTGGTACAACCCTCTTTACCACCACATTCAGCTGTGTGCATACATATGGCCTCTGAGCTGTTCCATCACAGAATGTGGCTAGCGGTAGACTGACAGGCCATGGTTCAAATCTTTGTTGTTATGAGCAATGGCCAACAGATAGGCCAGGGATTTTGCCACTGAATCAAGTTAAGATTGTAGATGTGGAAATGCATTTTTGTAATGCTCTCACACTCTTGCACATGCAGACACAAAACACCCGTCTATAAAAAGCTAGGACATTAGGGAGAAAGGTTTGGCATAGTTTTGTAGGTTACTAGTGGAGATTAGTGTAGACACAGCTCATAATTCTACCACCTCAGTCAACCTCCCCATTCTGCATAATGTAAATACGCAGCTAGCTGCCTACATTTTCTTTTTCTGCTCCCCTTCCTGCTGCCACGTTAAGAGCTCCCCAGTGGACCGTTTGGTGTTGAGGGATAAGATGATTTTGCAGTCCTGACAATCAATCACAGGTGGCTAATTTTGCTGCACTGTTTTCTAGTGTGGAGCAGTGGCATTTAGAGGGGAGCATCCAGGGAATCGCCTGGAACCACCAGCTCCCATTGTCATAATTTTGGTACCAGAGTGCAAGAGGGAGAAATGTCGTGTTTTTATTTGCTAAGCTAGCAAGCCCCTTAGGGGAAGAGGCTTTTCCAGCCGTGGCCTCCCGCCACTTACTCAAAGTTCACAATAAAAGCATCTGTTTGATTTACCAGTTTATATAACATAATAAATCCTTAAATAAACTTCTGTCGAGCTGGCTCTGGGAACTCCTGTGAGGGTGCTTGCGCCAGCTGGGTCAAGAGCAGAATGTCATCAGCCGCCTTGTGGAAAGGCTTGTATTTCAAGCATTTAGATGCAGTAGAGCAGCCCTGGATTCCTTTGGTTCACTGGTAGCAGCTTAAGAGTTTCTTTTGCTTCAGCCTGAATTAAATCCTTTTTGATGACTCTCCTGAAAGAGAAGCCTGGAGATGGCTTTGGGAGGAAAGAAAAATGAAAGCAATGGATTGACAGTGTGCATTTAATAAATGTTAGTTATGATGCATTGAATCGCCAAGGGTAAAGATGTGCAGAGCATGGTTAGTGCACTAGGAATGGATCTGGAAACATTTTAACTGTATGGTCAAGATTGGGGTGGAGGGATTGATTCTGCAAGTTTGCAGCAAAAGCTGGCCTTGGATAGTGCCAGCTGGATGACACACCGATATGCCTCTGTTCTCAATCCCTGGAGCAACTGTTTTTAAAAACCCAGCCAGATGGGTGGGGTAAAATATTAATAATAATGCTTTATAAACATATTAGTAGTTTATTCCATTTTATGAAACAAACACCATACAATAGTTAAAGGGAAAGTACAAAAACATTAGAAGATTACGTTCATAGTTTGAAATTCTCAAACATCTCAAATATTTTGGTTTTGTTAAAAATTAATTGGAACAAAGTAACGAGGTGGGTAAGTCCACCTAAAGCCAGATGACTCTTTTTTTATTTATTTGAGGGCTGCTTTCCCTCTTGGTCAGCCGTCTAAGGGGCCACATGCAAGCAATGGGCACAAGCAAGGCGGAAGTGGGCATGGCTATCTACTTGCCCATGCTCAAATACAGCACACACATCCCGCACATTTTCTTGTACACTCAAGCATGCGCGCACACCAAACCTGGACAACATTTAATGGGGATTAAACAGATTGACAGAGGATCAGTTCTAGCAGGGCTCTTCTGATGTCTATATACACTCATGCACCTGCACACTAACTCTCTCCTGCCCCAGCAATTAGGTCATGAAGGAGAGCATTTCAGACCAAATTGCTGTGGGGAGGGTGACCTCAGAGACTGCAGCTGCGGTGAATGCCCCTGAAAATGCCACCCACACCCGGGTACCACAATTAAATTTAGAAAGGTTTTCTATTCGCTCTGATAGAGCAGTTTTTCCAAGCCTAATCACTGTGTGTTTAGTGCATATATAAATGTGCAAGACTGGATTCAATGGTTTTATTATACGTATATGCTTATTTTAATAAATATGTTGTGCATCATAGCATTTCATGTTTTTAATTACTTTTTTTATTTTTAGGACAGATTTTTGTGTCCACAAGGATGTGCCCTGTGACACTGTGGGTAAGTAACTAAGCGATTACATTCCATTTTTACGAGGGTTGTTGAAACCAAGGCACTTAAGATGGTGTTGGAATCCAACTCCCATCAGCTCCAGTCAGCATGGCCAGTGGTAAGGAATGATGGGAATTGTAGTCCAACAGTATCTGGAGAGCCACAGTTTGCCCAGTTCTTATCTATGTTGCCTTTATTTTATATGTGGAGTTTTCTGATCAAGCTCAGAAACCACTGTCACTAATTCCAGTGCGCATAAAACACTATAGGTAACTTGCAACTTACGGGGTATTTAACTTGTAGGCATTTAGCTTTACCTGCTTGGCAAAAAACTTAAAAAAAAAAAATTAAAGGGAGAAGACAGAGGGTGGGCATGTGGGCAAAAAAAGTTAGGCAATGTCACCCACCATTGAACCCAATATGTTTTGACGCAGAGTAACCCCTGCGTAAGTTGAGTCGCCTGTACGTAATACATTTGCATATTCATATTTATTCCCTCAACTTTTTCTACACCGTGTGCTAGACCTGGCAATTAATTCATCTTTGCTTAATTGGTTTGACATTGTGACACTGGAAATTGTAGAACTGTAGAGTGAAGTTGCCAAGGCAATCAGCATCTGGGTTAACTCTTGCTAAACTGAACTATTCTGCATTGTAAATAAGAAATGAATGTCCTAAAACTGAAGCTTACAAGGAATAAATCGGAGTACTTTGAATGAAAATGCAAGGCAATTAAGGGAAAAGGAATGTTCTATAAGAGTATCATGTACTGCTAGAGCCAAACCCTGATAATCATCTATGTCCCATAGACTGGGAGTGGGGAGCATTTTTTCAATCTGAGGGTCACATTGTCTTATGGACAACCTTCCAGGACGGGGGCACATACCAGTGATGGGTGGGGCTAGAAGCAAAGGTGGGTGGGGCAATAAATGCAAATTTTACCTTTGTACAATAGAAGAATTTCTGCACATGCTCACACAGCCCTCTCTGTCTTCTGCCAGCCAAACAAGAGGTATTATCATAGTTCAAGGAAACAGTGCAGCCAGGCTAAAACATATAAGGAGAGTACAAAGAAGGGCTCTTAAGGGAGAAAGGGTGTGCGGCCTGGGGAATGTTCTGAAGGCCAGATAGAGTGGCCCCTAGCATAGACTTTTGTGGTAGAAAATAGTAACGTACTGTAGAAAATTAAACTGTATAGTAACATACTGTAGAAAATTAAACAGGAAAATTAAATACATTTCCAGGATCCATCCTTTCTTAGACGATTGCATGGCAAGGATTGTACAGTAACTTCCCTGTTTATATCAATGGGAATTTGGCTGGATCGTGCTGCTTGGGTATATCTACAGTACAAGCCTCTATCAGTTTTCTTTCTGTTTAAATGTCATAGCTTCCTCCAAATATACTAAGGAATTGCTGAATGTGTTAGAGATCCCTAATGCCGCTTCTATAACTGTATATACCAGATTTTCTTTGTGTGTGTGTGTGTGTGTGTGTGTGTGTGTGTGTGTGATTGACAGCTAAAACAGCTTTAGTGTAGGATGGCAAGGTAAAAAGGAGGGCAGAGCTCCTATACCAGGGGTACCCAATGTGGAGCTCTCCAGATGTTAGACTACAAATCAGATCAGTCACAGGTAGCATAGCCAGTGGCCAGGATGAAGGGAATCCATCAACATCTGGAGGTCACCAGGTTGGCTGTCCCTATCCTACACCTTTAGCACTTGTGTAGAAGCAGGAATTTCAGTAGGTGTAGCATACCTAACAATAGTACACTGTTTGATGCTTTATTTTCTTTGCCATACCTGACCTGTTCATCCCAATGCACCTACAATCATGGGGCACATAATATACATAGAGAACAGATTCAAGGATAAGGCTAAGGCAAGTTGGTTAACCTGTGTCTACTTGGGTTATTTTGCACCTTTTACGTAATTATGTTGGTTTTTGTAGTTTCACTGACTTTTTTTCTTGCTTGTAAGCTGCCTTGGGGATTCTAGTAAGGTAAAATAGAAATGTTTTAAATAATAAAATGTGATAGTTGAGGACTCATAGTTAAGTATAGAGTATTCATAGTATAACTTACATAGTTCAGTTTAGTTGGGTACAGTGGCGAAGCGTGGGGGTACAGGGGGGCCCGGGCGCAACATCTGGGGGTTAGGGTTAGGGGGCGCAAATCCACGGGTTAGGGGGCGCAAATTACTTGCCTTGCCCCGGGTGCTGACAACCCACACTACGCCACTGGTTGGGTAGGAGCAAAACTCTAGTCCTTAGAAATGTGTATTTTGTGATTCAGTTAGTCACACTTGGATGGATTTAAGCTAATTTACTCAATCAATTTCAATGGGATGAAGAATCTGAACTCTTTGGATTTAACCAAAAGAATTTCTTGATGGTTGAAATGTTATCCTTCTTAATGTATCTTTCTCTGTCTTGAAGCGATGAATGCTTTACATATCATGTACTCAAACCCCTTCTAAAGTGCAGGATGGGAGCATCCTCATTCTGGAATCTTTTCTGTAAAAAAAAAAAAAAACCTGGAAAAAAAAAAAGAAATGTGTATTTTGTGTGAAGACTTTATTGCATGTTTCGGAGAAGTAGATATTTTTTCAGCTTTAATATTTCCTTGCTATATCTGCTTTCTGTTAACATTATAGCACTAAGCATATTTTCTCAGAAGTAAGTCTCTCTGGGATTTATGCCCCCAAAAAGTGTGTTTAGGATTATAACTGTAGACTTTATCAAATACTCAGTTTGTGTTTGCAGATTTTAGTACAGTCATAAAGGGGAGGAATTTGGAAACTTCCACTTTTGACTAACTAAAGCTTGCTGCGTTGCCTGTATCTGCACGTATCATTAGTATTAACCATGGTTAGCTTAAACTATCCAGCTTCAGTAACTGTGGTTGAAAGTTAGCCTTTCTGAAACTAAACAATTTGGTCTGATGTCAGTATAAGGCATCTTCTTATGTTCCTAATGAGCACAATTCCCTTTTCAGCTGCCCAGAGAACTTTTATGTTAAGTGTCGGCACACAAATAACATAAATTAATTAATTTAAAAATGATGGCTATGCACAGTGGCCAGTGTTTCTGTGTATTCTCCATTCAACTTGTATTAAGCCAGATATATCTAATGATCCAGATTCTGCACAAACCGAAGTATTTTCTTGGAAGCTGTGCTTGCTGGAGAGAGAAAAATGGCACCAGGCGGCTTGCATTTGTATCTTGGCAGGGTGTGCTTGCTGGAATGGATTGCTCAGGGAATGGAATTCAACTGCCAAGGTAGCTTTGAAGGTTACATAATGACTCAACCAAGCTCAAAAATGGGGAAAAAATATGTAGGTATGTATATGCGGGATAAGACTGTGCTGGCTGCTCCAAGAATCAGAACAACCACATTTGTGTTGGAAAGAGTCTGCTGGCACTTAATGTATTTGCTCAATTGGTTACCTGGCCCCAAAGGACAGCTGAATTCTTTCTTTATTTGAAAAAAGAGAGAGAGAAAGGAGGATTTAATGGAAAAGGCATGCAAATTTCTAGCAATAGCATTGTAAGCAGCGTAACTGCAAAGAACCCACAGCCTCGCCCCCCGCTCCCCGCCCCCCACCCCCCACTAGTACTGAAATGCAGGCGGCCTTGCTTTTATGCCGTTCAGGGTTCCCTGTTGACAGAAGCTAGTTAAACAGTCTGTGGGCTGCAGCCGTCAGCCCTCAGCCATATCTCTCGTGTTGTGACTTGAATCAGTTCTCCTGTTTCCTGCTGAAATCTCTGTTCCAGCCATGCTGCCTTTGAGCGAGCCAAACAGTGAGAGTTCAGCGTCTCGCTCTTAATATCCTGTGGAAGGAGACTGGACGAGCTTTGCATAGCTTGTCAGAGTCTAACCTTGTTTTGTAGGCCAGCATGTTTGTAACCCTTTGCAGGTTTTAGGGCAATCTCCTTTGCTCTTGCAGCCCACAGTGAAAATGTTAGACATGAATTGAGTTTAAAGAGTCACAACTTTTTTTGTAATAGCAACTATCTGCAATTGGATGACCTTAGCTTAGCTATTTCCTGGGGGCATCCCTAACTTGAGGATAAATCTGGGAGAAGTTCCTACCCTCTCCCTATTTGAGTGATATCACCAGGCACTGGATCTGAAAATTTACTCGTTTCCTATGTCCTGAATCGGCCTTCACCATGGGAGTTGTGTTAGTCATTAAGAATATATGAGAAGCCCCAGTGGATCAGGCCAAAGGCCCATCTGGTCCAGCATCCTATTCCCAGAGCAGCCAGCTTGAGGGCTCGTATAGGGAGCCATCAAGCAGAACCTGAGTACAACAGAACATTCAAGACATTGAGGGGGCAGGAAGCAGTGATGACTGCCAGGAGGCAGCTGGTGAGAGTACTTCCACTGCCATCACTAAATATTTTGCCCAGCCCCTCCCCCAAATCAATGAAGTAGTGCCTGGCTCATCCTTCACCTCTTCCAGTTTTCCACCAAAAGTACTCATTTGAGAATTTTCGGCTCAGCCCGAGTTTTATTGTGTGCTATATATGGTTCATATCTTACCTCAATGGCAAGTGTGTCATTCCAGCTGCACTTAAAGATGCCCTCCCTTTGCAGTTAGCCATTCAAAACTGCCAAAGTTTTCTACATGATTGTATACTGGTATAGTAAATCTAATTGCTGTCCTTAACTGGCAGAGGTAATTTTGGTTTTGCTCCACCCTGTTCACTTTACTAGAATCTTTGAAATAAACATTTTTAGCCTTTTTGTGCCTCGGTATCAGCGTGCAGAATATTGTCTACCAAAAGCAACCTAATTCCAATTTCATTGTAATTTAAAGCACATCCTTTACATATCTCAGAAAGCAGGCAATCGTATATGCAGTTGGACTGGCTGAAGACACAAGCCGAACTGATGTCCAGCTAAGAAACTTCAGCCAAACAAATGTCAACAAAGGCTTTTTGGAATCCTTCCCAGCTACTGGGTGTGTGAGGCATGAGGTCTGTTTGGAGGCAGATGTGGACGGAATAGCTTAAGCGTGTTAGAACTGGAGGCGGGATGTTCCATGGAGAGAATTGCAACTCCTGGAGTTTATCACTTTTGGGTGTTGCCAAAGCTTTAAAATAAGGTCCAGTGAGAACTGTAGTGTATTGCGGGGGGGGGGGAGGTTTTGTAAACACTTCTTGAAGACCCAAAGAGCACTTCATGGCCAATATGCAAATATTTCTTATAGTTAGCTTTTTAAAACTCTAATTCCATGTACATTTACTGGCAAATGAAGCCCACTGAATACAGTGGGATTTACTTCTGAGTAAACACACTTGACATTGGCTTGCACAGCTGTGGTCCTCACACTTATTCGAAATCACTGGGACTGTCTGAACATAGCCAAGTTTAAGATGGGCCAATAATCAGATTCCAGACCAGGCATACAAACAAGTGGGATGAGGCAAAGAAAGGAGAGGCGAGTTTGTTCTAAATATGAGTGGGTCCAACTGAGGTGCTAGGCTTTATGGTACAGATAGATCTTGACTTGCTTGTGGGTTCAGCTTTCAGAAACCAGGCTGGTGCTGAAGTCTAGAGGGCTCCCTTGACTCACAGAACTTCTTATGAGCAGCACCGGACATAAGGCATTGGAGACTGGCTGCTGGAAGCCCTGTTTTCAGACCCCACATTCCCATCAGCACTTTGCAGACTTCTAAGTGTAAACATGCATACGATTGGACTGTATAGCTAGAACCCTATGCACACTTTTCTGGGAGTAATTACCATTAAACACAATGAAACACATTTCCAAATAAACATGCATAGTGATCAGGTATTACCTTAGCTGTAATTATAGGTTTTGCTAGTATTCTGCAGTTTATTTTAAAAATGCATACGCTGCCTCATTTTCAAAGAGCTTAAGCTAATAAGTGAAATTCAGTACTCCGGAGTGTGAACATTAAAAACTCAGCAACTTCACTGCTGAGAAAATGCAAATCCCATCTAATCTCAACACTGAGATAAATCCATGCTCAGATTCTTGCTGACGATTGGCCTTTTGCCACTTCCTTAGGATATCTCCAGGAGTCTTTCCAGATGTATCCATTTGCCACATACAGTGGTCATGGACTTGTACTCAACTTCTTGTGACAGTGTTCTTGGAGTTTACATTTTGCATGCAAGCAGTAAAGCTGTGCAGGCCATTCCCACACTTGCGAAGATAGCACAGTTTCCCCTTCCATGCCATTTCAGCCACCAGGGACAGTCTTTTAGTATTTGTTTAGTTTGGATTTAGGTTCTGGTGCTGGTACTTGAGTTCTGTGGTTTACAGGTTGAAAGCATTCGTTCTGTGTAGCTATTTTGCTGGTGTCTTAGAGCTCTGAACAGTCTCTTCGGTCTGAAATACCTGCTTTGGGATGCCCTGTGCCCCTAGCAAGAGCCTAGAACTTTATTAAATAACTGTATACCTTTATTAATAGTGCAGGTCTTTGACCCCTTTTGTATGTCATGTGAGTAGTAATGAAATAAAATGTTCCAATTACTTATGAGGAAGCAGGGTTAGAATTGTTGCATTTTTTCCTGAGTGTCTCAAGAGAGCACGAAGGTGTTGAAGGCTCTACTGGGATTGTTCATCAGTTGTGTTTTTAGTTGGACAGCAAGATTTAGTTGGGTAATTGGTAGGGGCCAATTTTATTCAGAAAGAACACATTCCAATTAGCAGAGTTGGCATACATATTTTTGGGATATTTAGGTCTCTCTGTGTTGCTGTAATAGGGAATGCAAAACTTTCCAAGGTTTAGCCGGTGTAAAACGATTGTGACAGCTGGTATGATCAGATTGAGAGCAATACACATTCAGCATAATTGTGTGCGCGCACACACCCACATTTATGCCTGGAAGCTGTTTATGTTGCTTTTAATCCAGAGGATTTGTTGGGAAATGTTAGGCATCCCATCACATGGCATTTCATATTCGATTCCTCAGTAACAGGGACCGTTAAGCAAAGTCAGTGCAAAACTGTCGCTGTTTAAGCTGTGGCTGTGGCAAATATTTTCCACTTTTGATATTCAGTTTGAAAGTAGCTCATTCTATGCAACTGAATAGATTCCTGGGGGGTGCGGAAATCATTTTACTCAGCATTATATTGTTTCTCTAGGGTATATGGGGTGTTAGAGATGGGGTGGGGGACATGCCATGCTCCTTCTGGGGTAGTTTGTCCACCTTTGGTCTTCAGCCTGTACTCTGCTCTCACCTGTGGTTCCTAGAAGCTGTCAGCATGCGACAGCAGCCACACCCTGGGAACAGCTTTGACTGGCCAGCTAAACCAGGCGAGGGTAGACAATGAGTCTCAAACCCTCCATGAGTTTGGGACTTTCCCTGCATGTGAAGACAAGCTCAAGCAGATTGAGCGGACGAGTCCAAGAGTGGCCCAATGGTCAAGAAGGCATTTTCTGCTCATGCTATAGAGCGAAGTGAGGGGCAGATGGGGCTCATCAACCTGGGAAGGTAGCCTCTGGAAACCTCTGATCCTAAACCTCCTTTGCTTTGTGGGACATCTTTGAGAGAAGAAAAGGCTAAATGAGTAAACCCTACACAAATCTGGCGTGGAGTCCCTATGACAGTTGGATGGTGCCTTGTACACTTTCTTCCAGCAACTTCTGCAGCCAAACTGGTGCCAAACGTATTGTTCTGCTTTCCTTTAGACCACATCAGCGAGGCTGAGAGGGGGGTCTTGTTGTCTGGGCAGCCCAGAGCCTCCATACACACTGCCCAGGCTTGCGCCTTGGGGAGTGCAAAGAACAGCTGCTGTTTGATTTGCATATTGTTTTAATCAGGTATGGTAAAGGTAAAGGTACCCCGACCATTAGGTCCAGTCACGGACGACTCTGGGGTTGTGGCGCTCATCTCACTCTGCAGACAGCTTCCGGGTCATGTGGCCAGCATGACTAAGCCGCTTCTGGTGAACCAGAGCAGCGCACGGAAACGGCGTTTACCTTCCCGCCGGAGCAGTACCTATTTATCTATTTGCACTTTGGCGTGCTTTCGAACCGCTAGGTTGGCAGGAGCTGGGACTGAGCAACGGGAGCTCATTCCGCCGCGGGGATTCAAACTGCCGACCTTCTGATCGGCAAGCCCTAGGCTCTGTGGTTTAGACCACAGCGCCACCTGTGTCCCTTTAATCAGGTAGATTCACATTAAAATTCTAACCAAATTGAATTTCTCCCCCATCTCTTATCTAATGTGAGATTATGGGTGCTTGAGAACAGAATCATATGGAATGCCACAGCCAATAGAATTAAAAGTCAGTGGTGGCCAATTAGCGAGGGCAAGGAAGAAGAAATGAAATGAAGCTATTAAGTCATGTTTGTGTGTTATCCTCATAAGAATGAATGAATGAGTTAGCCTCATAAAGGAATTATAAGAAAGAGTAGGACCACACTGCTGCCCTATCCTTGCCGTTGTGTATGTATGACCATCTCTGCACATTCAGCAAAGGTTTGAGCAGAGAACAAATTGCCATTGTGTAAGTTGCATGGAGGAGCCTGTGCAAGTACAGCCAGCTTCCCCTTCAGATCTTGGTCAAACATGCAAACACCAGCGGGTGGCATTGACAGTGTGCAGTAGCAGTTAGAGGGTGGGGTGATGCCGCTTACCTGATCTCCCAGTGCATGAAACTTGTTAGTTCCTTGCTTCTCATCTTCCTAATACACCACAGTGGTAGTGGTGACAGGAGATCACGTAAGCAGTGCCCCCACCGCCACCCAACCACTTCTGGTAGGGTGGAAACATTGCTTTTATCTTCCTTGAACATTTTAAATGGAAAGACAGAATAAAAAACTATTTTAATAAACAAACAAACACAGGTGTGTTTACAACCAGTGCCGAAAAATTGGAGGTCATTGCCAGCACAAAAAGAAAGCAGTTTCAGCCTTAGATCAGATGGCAGGAATTTTCACCATTTCGTTTTTTGAAGTGAAATTCACAGAGTGGGAAAAATCCAGAGGCGGAGCACTGATTTGGATGGTGATATCAGTAGGACTGAGGGGGGAGTTGCTTTGGTTTGCATTTTACTGTGAAGCTACCCAATTTCCACTTCCCAAAACAGTGCATAAACTGAAATGTAGCTATCCTTCAAACTGTGCACTTCTGTGAACTCTGCAATGCAGTTCTCTAAGTCAGTAATGCGTACAAAAATATGACAGTGTACATAACGATGTATATAATAGTTAAGATAATGTATGAGAGTGCATTATATTGGGGAGGGAATCGCTTGCAAAAATGTGTATATTGCAAAAATTGGATTTTAAAAATATACATTTGGATAAATTTGCATTAAAATGCTGACATATGTTTGTGATGACTTGTAAACTGATTTGGAAATGCAGAGAACTGAACTTAAAGACTAGGAAAATGAGAAACAGAGAGAAACCAAAAGTGGCATCCCTAGTAGCAGCACCTGATCTACAACAGGATGTGTTAACCATCCCGTTGGTTGTGCTTGGATGCCCTTAAGCTCCCACAAAAGGCTGTTACTAGTGGAGTGGCAGAAATTGTATCTTACCTTTTTGTTTCTTTTTATGCACAAGCAATGATTCAGCAGGTCTGGGGATGGAGGGAAAATGATAAAAACCGAAATGAAACCTTAGGTGAAGCAAAAAAACAAAGTGGGGGGAAGCAGTTGGAGTCTGTATGAATGAAAAAAATATATTATTACCTCACAGTATGCTGACATGATAGGAGATATCCATTGGCAATAATTGCATGCAACGCCTCAGTGAATGTGACTGAAGCTTTTTCCCTTGTGGGGTGGGGTGGGGGAGGATGTCTGAATTCAGAGTAAACGCTTCAGGGCCAGAATGTGCTGTGGCTTGCTTCTAGGAAACACGGCGGTTCTTGTGTTTTCTTAGTATTTAGCTATCATATTCTTACATTTGACTTCCCAGGTTTACTGGGTCATATCCAATATTCATTCTACTTAGTGTAGTTTATAGAAATGTCTATTTTGGGTCCATTAATTGCAGTGGGGCTACTCTGAGTAGAAACGTAGTTGGATGCAACCCCTTACTTCCTTCTACTGCAAACATTTTATTTTTGAGAGTTTAACTTTTATGCTGATTTGGTCTCTTTTAAAGAAGTGTCTACCAAATTCTCCAAAAGAAACCGTTCTTAAACTCTTTTTCTTTTTGGGGACCACTTCAAATTTGCTAGAGTGGAACAAGTGACGGAACTCTTAAACTTCCTCTGTTCTACAATGCAAAACTGGCACACAGGACATATTTTAACAACCACAATTTTCTAACATGAAGGAGATGCCTGTTTTTGTGAGCAACTTTCTGTAAAATTGGTGTAATGTTTGTCAGCTTTAGCCTGAGGTTCAGCTTCCATCCTGCTTCCGCATTTGGACTCAAGGGCAGCAATTGACATAAACCCCCATCTTGTACAGGTACAAGAATAATGAAATTATTAGACTGCACCAGCAGTGTATTACTGTATTCACTGTATTCTGAAGATCATGGGACAGTTCTCTCTCTCTCTCTCTGGCATAGCTGGGGGGGGGGTTGGGGGCACTGGGAACCACACCGCACTTATGGCTGGGCCTGCAGTGTGCCCGTGCCACGCGTCTCTCCTGGGAGTGATGTGGTGTCTTGGGTGCCTGCAGGCTCTGCACTGCCTGAAACGGCAGTGTGGGGCTTGCGACTGCCTGCCACTTCCCCTCAGCCGCCCTACAACTGAGGGGGAGGCGGCAGCCGGACTCTTTAGATGCTCCACGAAGTGTGCCCTGTCCCCGGGCACAGGGTGCACGTGCTGCCCCTGGTGCCCGAGCGGCTAGCTATGCCTCAACGGTCTCCACCCCCTCTCTCAGGTTTCAGGGAGCCCCACAGGCAAGTAGGTGATCGTCCCACTATGTACATCTCTAGCTTAACCCAAAATTATTGGGACAAAGAACAAGGACATTATACAGAACTCTGTTTGATTCAGCAAAGCAATTTTTATGATAAATTGCATGTGAAAAGAAGCTATATTTTAATCTTTAAACATCTCCTATCCCTGCCATCAGCCTCCAGACCCATAAAGTCAATATAATCATAATATATTATTCAATACAGCATGTCAGAAACTCCCTTCTGGGGAAAATGGATTCAGCGTATGGCTTTGCAAATAGAAGGCAAGCCGACACAATGCAACTCATTTGTCTCTAAAGCCTGTTAAGATCGTTGAGTTGCAGATCCCCAAGATAAGCAAGCTAACATTGTTCTCCTACTCATTCTTCTGTGGTCTCTGTGTTGAAGCCAAAATGTAATTTAGAGCTTTCATTTACATAGTCCTTTTTGTACTGCCATGTCTTTTTAAAAGCTGTCTAATGTATTTACCGACCCACGTTAGAAGCTTTTTGAAAGGGAGTGTTAGTGAGGTCAAGGCCTTGGCCGGCTGTTTCTTTCCAAATCAGATAGGACTGTAGAGATATGTCAGCGCTCAGTATAAAATAAGATAAAACTCCCTGTGCATGCCACCCAAAACAATTGACTATTGGAATTATCAGCATGCAGAAGTGTGAGGAGGTGAAGCCAGTGGAAAAGTTGGCCCTGTGAGTGAAGATGCAAGGTGTCTAAATTGGGAAACATCACTACGCCATATGCAGCAGCATCAGTTCAGAGTTCAGACCTTCAGAATCGTTCCATTGAGACGGTCCAACTTGGCCTTGACCCAAGTAGCACAGAAAGAAGTTGTGTCTTGCCAGCTCAGTGTCTGGATGCTTGTAACCTTTCTAAAAATAAAGGACTACTTCTGAGAGGAGCATGGCTCCTTCATTTTACTTATACCCTTAGGACTCTGAAAATTCAAGGAAAGCTGATAAGACATTCCTCAACTTGACTAAAGTTTATTCCGTGCATTTCCACACATATTTAAACTGGTTTAGTACTTTTTTTCATCTCTCTGGGAAACTCTTACTACTGGAATTCTGTGAGGGGGCCCTCCAGTTGTCAATTTTATTGTTCGTTTGTGATTTTTTGTCCTCATGATGCTGTTGGGGCGATCATGCTCAGTTCTGCTTTCCCTACAGCTAAAGGCAGGACTTGGAAACACCCTTTCCTGAAATCCTGGATAGCTGCTGCCAGTCAGTGTAGCTAATTCTGAGCTGATTTGTACAGGTGCTCACCTTGGACTCACAGAAGCTGTTCAGTCCAAGTTCCTAAGGCAATTTTTCTCCGTCCCATCCTGTGTTCCAAACGCTTCACTGCGCTTGGAGGCTAAGCTTCCTTCTGTTGAATTCCAGATTTGGCGTAGGACACTTAATTATTGGTTTTGGCTGAATTTAACCCCCACCGGGTGGCGCTGTGGGTTAAACCACAGAGCCTAGGACTTGCCAATCAGAAGTTCGGCGGTTCGAATCCCCATGAGGGGGTGAGCTCCTGTTGCTCAGTCCCTGCTCCTGCCAACCTAGCAGCTCGAAAGCACGTCAAAGTGCAAGTAGATAAATAGGTACCGCTCCAGCGTAAACAGCATTTCCGTGCACTGCTCTGGTTCGCCAGAAGCAGCTTAGTCATGCTGGCCACATGACCCGGAAGCTGTATGCTCCCTCGGCCAATAAAGCGAGATGAGTGCCGCAACCCAAGAGTCGGCCACGACTGGACCTAATGGTCAGGGGTCCCTTTACCTTTACCTTATGATTATTTTTCACCCAGTCTTCTTGATATATTGGCACCATACTTGCAAAAGTTAACAGTTCTAAGATACAGGTGTGCTTTCACTTATGCAAGACTGAACATACTGCCTTCAGCCGTACTTGAGGGTTGATTTCAAAAAATTCTGCTGGAAAACTATTTATGTCCATATGGAGATGACAGTATTGAATCAGTAGCTCATGTACTGCTAGATTGTGCTCTTTATAAAGATTTGAGGAGTGAGGTTATTACCCCTCTACTACTATCTATACCAGGCCATTCAACCGTCGCTACTGTGTCATTTCTTTTGGCAAATAAAGATAACCAGGCTCAGCTTTTTTTTTTTTTTATAACCTATGGGTTCACATGTTTTATCTGTGGCTACATGTGGATCATGTATCAATTCTGTCATTTGCATTGATGTAAACCTCCACAACGTATTCTGTATAGCTAACTATTTAGCTCTGTTCCCCAGGGGAGCGGGTGGCGCTGTGATCTAAACCACTGAGTCTCTTGGGCTTGCTGATCAGAAGGTCAGCGATTTGAATCCGTGCAACGGGGTGAGCTCCTGTTGCTCTCTCCCAGCTTCTGCCAACCTAGCAGTTTGAAAGCACACCAGTGCAAGTAGATAAATAGGAAGTGCTGTGGTGAGAAGGTAAATGCCGTTTCCGTGTGCTCTGGTTTCTGTCGCAGTGTTCCGTTGTGCCAGAAGGAGTTTAGTCATGCTGGCCACATGACCCAGAAAGCTGTCTGTGGACAAACACCGGCTCCGTCTGCCTGAAGTGAGATGAGCACTGCAACCCCATAGTCTCACCTTTGACTGGACTTAACCATCCAGGGGTCCTTTACCTTTACCTTTACCTTTACCTTTACCTTTACCATGTACCTCCAGTATATTTTATCTTATTGCTATGGCAAGTGGCTAACGCAAATAAAGTTTCTATCTGTCTATCATCTGTCTATATCTATCTATCTATCTATCTATCTATCTATCTATCTATCTATCATCATCTATCTACGTAATTCTGAGCTAAATGGACTAGTACAAGGGCTTTCAGTGTGGTTGCCCCTGTTCTGTAGAACAGCATTCCTGTCAAGATACGACAGGCCCCTACAGTCTACACTTTCCAGAAACAACTGAATACATTTTTTTTCTTCTGAATACCTTTCCCACAGCTAGATGAAGAATTCTCTGTCATGGGTGTCCATTTGGTTTTTAAATTTATCTTCTGTTATATGTTTGTGCTGCCATATTGCTATGAAAGTTGATAGCAATATTAATGCTTCCTGCGCTCCTAACTTCTTCTGCTCCTTCTTCTTCATTAAATTTATATACGCCCCTTCGTCAGAAGACTGCAGGGTAGTTTACAAAATGCAACTATGTGTTATATCTGAGCAACATACAAATCAAAACAATTATATGAATGCAACTCTAATACTAAACATTATATAACAAAACACAGATTCTCATTAACAGCAGCAGCATAAAAAGGAGAAGGAGAGAGGAGAGGAGAGGAGAAGATCAGCAGCAAATCAACAGCAGCTCCCAGTCACTTGTCACAGGACCACAGGCAAAGAGATATAGGAGAGGAGCCCTTTAGCCCAAGCAACTCTCAAATGACTAAAATACCTACAGAGTGGGAGGTTCAGGAGACAGATAAACTCTGCTTCCAGCTGCCAGGTGTACCCCTCCCCCTGCTCCTCTCTGCATCAGCCTTTGTGTTTGAATTCTGTGGGCTTCGAAGCATCAGCGATTCTTTATGGTGAATTCCATGATACTCTCTTTCTCGGAAATCTTGCTTAAGACTCATGTTTAGTCCCATCATCCTTCCCTGCTCTCCCTTCTTTTTGCACTGCCTCCTTGTCTCCATCCAAAATACTTTATTGATACAGATGGTTTGGGAAAACTGGAAAAGAAGGAAGTCTCTGAGTTCATCTTAAAATACTGACTGAAAAGCTGACTTTCGAAACTCTGCAAAGTTTGCAGAGCAGTTGTCCTTGGTACATTTTTAGCTGGGGGGCAGTTTTATTTATTTTTTATTTATTGAATTTACATCCTCCCCCCTCCCCCTGCCACAAGGATCCCAGGGTGACAAACAGATCTATAATTTAAAAACAAAAACAAAGCAAAAACATTCTAAAACAGTTTAAAACATTCTAAAAGCAACTACAGTTTTAAACTTCTAAATGCAGTTCTATTTAAAAAACATTCAATAAGCGATTTTTGGTCTGAAATGCGAGATGAGTGCCACACCCCATAGTCGCCTTTGACTGGACTTAACGATCCAGGGTTTAACCATCCTTTACCTTTACCTTTACCTCACCATGGATAAATAATCTGAACTTTGGCCTTACTTTTCACTCTAGGCATTAGGATTCTAATTGCAGTGCCTGAACCTTGATTAAGGATTTTCCTGATCAGCCCTCAAAATATTTAACAGTAACTGAAATGTTGAGCAGGGAAATGCATTTTCATTTCCACTTGATTTCTAAGCAAGCAGAAGCAGGCTGCATCTCCTATACTCTCTAGGGTTGTCAGAGGGTGGGATTGTTTTGGAATGTGGACATCAGCACATCAAAGCTGAGTAAACATTAAGATGATGCTCTACTTCCTCTGCTTTGGCTAATCCCATAATTGAAGGGGCCACTGTGTCATGCCAGATCTGTGGCGTTTATTAACTTGCTCTTGAGTCTGGAGAGGGAATAGGAGGGATTGTTTTAATGGGATAATGAGTGTCCTGCTGTACAAAGAGCAGATGTCAAAATGAATGAGGGTTTTTCCTGCTTATCTTGCTTTCACTCTGCCCTGGTCCTCTGTTATGACTTGGGGGGGGGGGCAGTTTGATGAGGATAAGCACATATATACATATGCTGACTTTCTTTAAATTTGGAGGAAAGGATTCAGGCAGGGCATTCCAAGCAGGAAGATAATAGCTCTTTCCTGTCAAAGAATTGATCACCATTTTGGTCCAACCAGCTTCATAGAATCATAGAATCATAGAGTTGGAAGAGACCACAAGGGCCATCGAGTCCAACCCCCTGCCAAGCAGGAAACATCTCCTTGTTGGGTTTTGTAAACCTAGAGGGGCAAGTACATGAATCTAACAAAGCCATTTGTCCAAATCTTCATGTTGTGCTATCTGAAACTTTACCATTATTGTTATTATTTGGGTTTTGTTTTGTTTTTGTTTTTTAAAAAATAGATTTCTTACCTGCCATTCACCATGAAGTTCTGGGGTGGTTTACCACAATTTTTAAAATACAATGGGTTATTATTCCTACTCAGAGTAGATCTATTGAAATTGATGGACATGAATACCAGGTTCAGTGGCTGGTTGGTTTTCAGCTAAGGTTTACTCCGAGTAGACCCATTAATAATCCCAACTTAGCCATTTTCAGTGGGTCCACTCTGAGTACAGTGGTACCTCAGGTTACAGATGCTTCAGGTTACAGACTCTGCTAACTCAGAAATAGTACCTTGGGTTAAGAACTTTGCTTCAGGATGAGAAAAGAAATTGTGTGACTGCCGCGGGAAGCCCCATTAGCTAAAGTCAAGTTAAGAACAGTTTCAGGTTAAGAATGGACCTCCAGAACAAATTAACCTGAGGTACCACTGTAGAACTTAGTTGCATACAGTTCACTGTTATAAACAGTTAAAACAGATTACAGTCAAGCTGTGGTCCTAAAGTTTGTGAGTGCCAGATACCTATAATTCCTGGACCTAGTAAGTGTTAGAGTTTAATCAATGCTTGGAGTGTTAAACTAGGTGTCGAACACTGAACCCTTGGATTCAGCAGTTTCCTGATGAGGTAATTGCCTGGGAGAGAAGCCATTCAGAAAACAGAGGAAAGGTCAGACAGTAAATGCATGGGGCCCCTCACTCAAGTCACAACTCCTAGTCAGTGAGAAGAAGAAGGCAGCATTTGAATTAGAGTTTTAAAGGTGTGTAATCTAGGAGGGGGGAAAGTTGCAGGTGGGTAAAGGCAGCAAGCTGGAGAGAGGGTCAGAGCATGATGGTTGATTTTTTAATGAATCCTGCCATGGGATAAACAAGACCCCCGTGGACTGTTAATGCTGTGATCCCCTCCATCGTAGGCTCAGGTTGTATATATGTGTAAATAAACCATATGTCATAAAGACACCACAGTCTTTGCTGTGCCTCATTTCCAAAAGGAAACACAGACTCTGGGTAAGTGCATGGAACTCCTAGAATCTTGCAACGCTCAGAGATTGAGGTGGCATGCAACAATACTTATCTTGGCTATCAAAGGTCAGGGGGGAATTATGTACTCAGCATTCAGCAATACTAGACTGTGAAGTATTCTGGAGACCTAAACAGACTGACCTGCCATAATTCTAGAATCTAAGTTATGGAAGACAGAAGCCAATTTATCCTGAATTCTGACACCACTCCTTGGTCCTTCTGTGCATTTCATATGTTAAAAGAAAGCACTTCTTCACACAGTACATAGTTAAACTATGGAATTTGTTCCCACAAGAGATAATGATGACCACAAAGCTGGATGGCTTTAAAAGAGGATTCGACAAAATTCATGGATGAGAGGGTTATTAATGGCCACTGGCCATGTTGGCTGTGTTCTCCCTCCACTTTTGGAATGGAGTATGACTGAATACAGTGGTACCTCGGGTTAAGTACTTAATTTGCTCTGGAGGTCCTTTCTTAACCTGAAGCTGTTCTTAACCAGAAGACCACTTTAGCTAATGGGGGCCTCATGCTGCCGCTGCGCCGCCGGAGCATGATTTCTGTTCTCATCCTGAAGCAAAGTTCTTAACCTGAGGTACTATTTCTGGGTTAGCGGAGTCTGTAACCTGAAGCGTATGTAACCCGAGGTATCACTGTACCAGTTGCTTGAAACTGCAGGAAGGGATATTGCTTTTGGGTTCAAGTCCCGTTTTTGGAATTCCCATAGGCATATTTTTGACCACTGTGAGGACAGGATGGACCTGGACTAGATGAACTCTCACCTGATGCAGAAGGACCGCTCTTATGTCCTAATGCCACGGTTTATGGTGATGGATCTGTAGTAGTGGGCACACCACATCCAAAGCATTTTATTGCAGGCATGAATTTGGACATTGGGCACATTTACTGTAATAGAAATTTAAAAATCACTGGTAGAAAAGTTTGTGCCTAGTTTTTAGCCCTGCAAAGGAATCTTCATCGTCTGTGTAGTTTAGAATTTGTAAAGGCTTTATTTGTTTCCAGTGTGGTTTTCATTAACTATAGTGACAAAGACAATTGTTGCTAAGGACACCAGTTTCCTTTCATGGAAGTGAAATCATAATACAAACCAGAATTTGGCATCCTGTTGTCTAACCAAAGTTGGGACAAACTGATCTGTGTCAGCAGATGTTAACCCCTTGTTCTTGCTGAGGTTGAATTCTGAGAAGAGGTTTCAATTTATGGATCCAAAGGGCACTTCTCTGAAATTCCAGAGCATAGAGCCAGTTAACACAGAAGCCTATAGGTGAGCTTACATGTGGTCAGAAGCTTTTGGGTGACTGTTGCAGCTTTTAATTCTGATAGCTAAAAAGTAACCAACCATACAGAGCCCCTGACTGCCCATTTCTCCTAACCATCTACACTTTCAGCAGCAGATTTGGTCTACAGCTGTTTGCTCCGGTTGGTGGCTGGACTCCTTCCTTTATTCCCGACGAGCTGGGTGACTGAGCAGCCTCACACCTAGATTTTTCTGTAACAAGATAGCAGCCTCCTGAAATAGCAGAGGAAGTTGCAGTGAAATTGACTACCCTGTGACTTCCTTGTTCTTGTCCGCTGCTACAAAAACCAGATACTGCCATACTGGTGCAGATACCGTCAGCTGCACCAAGAGAAGACTGAAATTGAGCTCTCTATGATTAATAAGCGCAACTGATAGCTGCGACAGTCGACTCAGAGATTCTTTCGCAAAATACAGTGTGAACTGGCCCATGGAGTTCTTTGAGGTTCTTGGATGGGGAAGCTTATCTGTGACTATACTGGTCTAGTTAAAGTTATTGCTTTGCATCTTTCACCCCACCCCCAAAGAATTAGAATTTTCCTTGACAAATTAAAAGTAGCAGCAGTTAATTTTTCATTAATTAACTTGCTAACAGCGCTGATTACACGTTTATTTGCTGCCAACAGGAGCTCCTGCAAATAATCATTAAAGGATTAATGGAGGGGGAACAGCAGGGGTCAGCAACCTTTTTCAGTCGTGGGCCGGTCCACCGTCCCTCAGACCATGTGGTGGGCTGGACTATATTTTGGGGGGGGGGCGGAATGAACAAATTCCTATGCCCCACAAATAACCCAGAGATGCAGTTTAAATAAAAGCACACATTCTACTCATGTAAAAACACCAGGCAGACCCCACAAATAACTAAGAGCTGCATTTTAAATAAAAGCACACATTCTACTCATGTAAAAACATGCTGATTCCTGGACCGTCCGCAGGCTGGATTAGAAGGCAATTGGGCCACATCCGGCCCACGGGCCTTAGGTTGCCTACCTCTGGGGAACAGCATTAGCCTTTACATCCACCAGCATTTGATGTATCACCTCTGCAATTAGGCAATGTCCTCATGGGCTGGCTGTGTTGCTTTGCGAAATTGTAAAGGGCTCCTTGCAGTGCTAAGCAGAGTCCTTTTTAGCTGGCAGTAGAGTCAGCAGCTGCAAAATGTTTACATGTAACAACTGGGATAAACCCATTTTTTAATAGTTGCGTGCAGTTTTTCTGTTCAAGTCTAGATAGCATCATATGTTCAAACTCAAACTCAGAAGTTACATGCTGCAATTACGCAATTTCCCTCGGGGAGTAATTTTTAAAGGAACCCTGCCAATACTTGAAAATATAGCGCTGATGTTGCTTTGGCTGGGCATCTGATGCTCCTGTGTCGGGGTTGTTTTTAACATTAAATCATGCTGGTTTTTGGAAATGAGTGAATTGGCTTAGGTATCATCTGTAAGACAAGAACTGTATCAAGTAAGACTCTCTCCCCCTCTCCACACCCCCAGCCCCAGCTTAAACTAAATTGCAATAGTTGGTGCGGTTACATAGACTGGATATCATACAGTAAACCTTGTACAACAGTGGCCAAATTTGGAATTGATCAAACACCAAAGGAACACCAACTTAGGCTTCTCCTGCTGATTCACTTCCACATAAGCTGATTTAAAATGTGGTCTCTGGTGTTTTTTTAAAAAAAGAAAGATTTCCCAACCAAGCCTGTAGACACACACACACCACAATTGTTCAGGCCAAATATATGAATTGATTAATTGGAGCCATTTATTCAGCTCCATATAAGCATGACTTTAAAAGGCCTAAGAACTTTTAAAGCCATCCTCAGTTTGAAAAGCCCACAGCTCTCCAAACTGCGAAACACGGGACTCTTAAGAGGCAAGCTAGACATAATGTTAATATTCTCTCACTCTCTTTCTTTTTAAATAGCACCAGGTCCCAACTGCTATCTTAAAAACTGAAAATTAATGTTGTCAAGTATTTCTGTAGATATTGCTTGTAAACCTAGTTGTGGCCTGGGAGCCCATTCCATTTGTTTAAGAGTACAGTGGTACCTCGGGTTAAGAACTTAATTCCTTCTGGAGGTCCGTTCTTAAGCTGAAACTGTTGTTAACCTGAAGCACCACTTTAGCTAATGGGGCCTGCCACCGTGCCGCCGCTGCGCGATTTCTGTTCTCACCCTGAAGCAAAGTTCTTAACCCGAGGTAATATTTCTGGGTTAGCAGAGTCTGTAACCTGAAGCGTCTGTAACCCAAGGTACCACTGTACCTACAAGTGTGACTTGCAGTTTTAAAAAGTTGCAGGAAAACTTTTTCTGTCTTCTGGTCTCCCTTCTCCAGCTTCTGCTGAGATGGGTAAAGTACAGGCAATCATTATTCAATCATGGGTCTGTCTTTTTTCTGAATTGAGTGGCCACTAAATTATTCTCCACCTTATTCTCTGAGGATCTTATCAGAGATTTGTGCTAAGTGTTTCTCCACTACTATACCAGAGGAATCCTAGACCTGCAGAGTTGAAAAGGGCCACAAGGAAGGGAATAAAGCATGTGTAGTGTTGCTCAGGCAAAGCACTTTTGGTCTTGGACAGCCCTTCTGCATTGCTGGATATTTTCTCATTGAACAAGTGGTTTAACTGACCTGCATGACTGTGTACAGTCCTTACTTCCCCCCTTTGTGTGTGAGACATTTTGCCCCAGGGGAGTAATTTTAAAATGGCGTGTACCAGTTTCCCTGGTAAAGCAGAAATCTTCATTATGTTGTAAGTGGTCCTGTTTTGTTTCCAAAGTCGTAGCCTAACCAGTTTGCTATTAGAGGGAATGGTACCTGGATTTGACCCATCACCTCCCACTTAATCCTTTCTCCTCTCTCCCTGGGGTGAAAGTGTGAATTACTGGTTTTTGTCTGTATTAAGTTGTGGGTTGACATAGCAGACGACACAGCGATTTCTCCAAAGCAGCCCTTTATTTTGTAAGCTGGAATAGAACTGACTAGCAAACAGCTCAGCCGGCCTGCTTTTATAGGCAGCCGGCTGTCAACATTGTAGCAACAACAACCCAGAGTTTCCCGCCTAAAATAACTGACGTGGACCTGAGTGAAAACTATCTACAGACCTGAGTGAAAACTATCTACAGTATCCCCCTGCTGGCCCAGGGTGAAACTTCACTACATAACACCCTGCATCTCAGAGAACAGTCTCTGAACTGAAAGGAAGCTGCCCAGCTAAAACACTTCTTATCACCTGCTGACACACAAGAGGAATTATTTGAACATATTGCCCCCTCCACCAGTCTTAAGAAAATATTTTCCAATGACTTAGGGCTAATAGGGACATATTTCTAAAACACTTAATGGTAAAAATGGACCTATGGTCAGTTGTTCCATAGTATTTTTATTCATGCACCCAGTTTATTTAACTTTTATTATTCATTGTCCTATTTGTGTTATTGTCCGTTGTCTCCTTATTATATACAGTATATTTTTTAACGTTGTAAGTATATGTTAATATTTATGGGTCATTTTGCTGATTGTGTTCTTCCATATAGGAGCCCTGATGTTCAGTTTTGTCCTCTGGATGCTGTAACAAACACCTCATCATGTAATTAATTAACTATACCAGATACCCATATAAGCCTATAATTCTCATGGAAGCCTGAATTTCAGCTTTCCTTGTACACCACCCCCTTAATCGCTGGCAATTTTCACTTATTTTCTTTTAGCACATAAGAGTATGATGGCCAAGCTTTTCCCACCAAAGGTTTCAAAAACTGCAAAACAGCAGAACATGATGGAAAGTTGCCACATAGAGGCCCCTGCATTGTACTTGGCTTGTTAATTAAGTGTTAGTTTATTGGCAAAAGGTAGAAGATTTTCTACTCAACTGCATCTTCCAAAAAAGGGTAAACTATCTGCCCCCTTTTTAACATGCCAGTTAAGAAGGGCTTAAAATTGGTGCTTTACTGAGAACATGTCCAAAAGACTCTGAAGCTGAATTGTGCTAAAACAAGGGGTGTTGCTATGCTGCGTGTCAGCTTATTTCATTCTGATAGGTTATGGCTCTCATTATAGAAGGGGTTTGATTTGGCACCAAGCATGCTGGCATGTGTTAAGCACGTTGTATAGCTGGGCTCACACCATAGATGAAAAGCCCTTTGGGGCTACTCTAAAATTCTGTGCCTGCTTTCCCCCCAAGATACTGCTCCAAAAAAGAATACGGATGATCAGAGAATCTACAGAGTTGTAGAGTTGGAAGGGACACAATAGCACAACCCCCTATAATGCAGGAATCACAATTAAATAATCCACTCTAAAAACCTTCACTGAAGGAGAGTCCACTGTTTTTTCAGGTAGTCCATTCTACTGTTGAACAGCTCTTACTGTCAGCAGTGGCGAAGGAAGGGGTGTATGGTAGGGGCGGCCCGCCCTGTGTATCACCACTGGGGGGGGGGTGACAAAATGCTGGGCGGCACTCACCGCAGGGCTCTCCTGGGAGAGACACGGTGGCTTCGGTGCGTGCAGACTCTGCACTGCCCAAACAGTCCGCCCGCTGCCTCCTCCCCAGCTGTAGGGCGGCTGAGTAGGAGGAGGCAGGCAGACTGCCGAGGCCCCATGGCGCGCCCAACCCCTGGGCACGCCGCCCACGCGCCCGAGCAGCTTCCTCCGCCGCTGACTGTCAGAAAGTTCTTCTTAATTTTAAGTCTTGTAATTTGAACCCATCGGTTTAGGTCCTGCTCTGGAGAAGCAGAAAACGAGCTTGCTCTTCAGCCCTTCAGATATTTGAAGATGGCTATCATATCACCTCTCAGTCTTCTCTTCTATGGGGTAAAGGTAAAGGGACCCCTGACCATTAGGTCCAGTTGTGGCCGACTCTGGGGTTGCAGCGCTCATCTCGCTTTATTGGCCGAGGGGGCCGGCGTACTGCTTCCGGGTCATGTGGCCAGCATGACTAAGCCACTTCTGGCGAAACAGAGCAGCGCACGGGAACGCCGTTTACCCTCCCGCCGGAGTGGTACCTGCTTATCTACTTGCACTTTGATGTGCTTTCGAACTGCTAGGTTGGGAAGAGCAGGGACTGAGCAATGGGAGCTCATCCCATCGCGGGGATTCAAACTGCCGACCTTCTGATCAGCAAGTCCTATCTGTTACATATAATGCTACTCCTTCATCCTTAAAGATGATGATTAAGATTCCCTCGGCACACGTCTCATGGTCTTGAAAATGATCCTACTTCTTCATGCATATAATGTAGACTAATTTTACAGCATCAACCCAAATATACAGTCACTCCATTTTGTATGAACAGTCATGAGCCTTTGAAAGTTGCCACTGGTAAGGGGGAAAATATATTTATTCTATTATTATTATTATTATTATTATTATTATTATTATTATTATTAATTTATTTTACCACCCTTCATCAAAAGATTTCAGGGCGGTTGATAAGATAAATTCTATGTTATTATGTTATATTGCATTAAACAACAACAACCTTATAAGCAAACTGGATGAGAATGGCCCCTGTAAAGTGCAGCTGGATCTATTGTCTCACTCTATTAAAGGCAACTGAACCCCAGGCCACCTCTGTGTGGGAGAAACATTTATTGCAAGTAAATAGATCTCTTGTCTCTTAGCTGGGGGTGGGGAAACTAAGCTTGAAATAATTAAAGCTGCTATTGAAGGATTGTGGGCTTTAGTTCCCCCCTTTACAATTAAATAAGGTCCTAATTAAAGTAAAAAACAAAACAAAAACAAAAAACTTTAGATGGGTGCATGTTTTGTTCATACATGCCTGAAGTGTTTACCTAGCTTTCTATGAAACCTTTTGGAAGCAGGTACCCAGAGAGGCAATGAAAGCAGAGGGAATTAAGGATACTTCCTTTTTGCAAATTAGAGTGGAAGTGACTATTTCCATCATATACTGGATGACTATGTGAATATTCATAGTGTTTATTGATTGCTATGACAGAGCCAGTTCCAAAACTGTTTTATGTTCAGACAGCTGATGCTCTTCTGAACACCAGATGCTTGGTATTATCAGCAGGTGATAGAGGTGGGCATGAGGATAGATTGCTCTAGTGTGCCCTGTCTGTGGACTTCCATGAGAAATTTGATTTGACCACTTTTGGCCAACAGAATACTAGGCTTAAGTTGTCAATTATATGAACAGTCTATGGCAACTGCAGGCCTATGTTCCATTTGATTATGAGTCTACATGTCAAAACAGGCTTTTGGGCTGGCTGTGCAAAATATTTACACATATCCTACCCTGCTGCAATTGCAGCCTCTGAGCATGTTTTGGTCTGGTTATGCAGCAACTTGGGCTTGCCGTTCGGAAGGTCAGTGGTTCAAATCCCCGCGATGGAGTGAGCTCCTATTGCTCTGTCCCAGCTCCTGCCAATCTAGCAGTTCAAAAGCACACCAGTGCAAGTAGATAAATAGGTACCACTGTGGCAGGAAGGTAAACGGCATTTCCATGTGCTCTGGCTTCTGTCATGGTGTTCCGTTTGCCAGAAGCGGTTTAATCATGCTGGCCACATGACCCGGAAAGCTGTCTGTGGACAAATGCCACTTCCCTTGGCCTGAAAGCGAGATGAGCGCCGCAACCCCATAGTCGCCTTTGACTGGACTTTGCCATCCAGGGGTCCTTTACCTTTTACCTTTTATGTAGCATCTAGTAATCAAAGTTAGATTTTTATTTTTTTATTTTTAAAAGGCATAATCAATATTACAAAACATAAGAGTACAGTTGTATTTTCCAGATGAATAGAGAGTCAATAATGTCACAGAGACTAGATTATGACACATAAAGGAAATCTCACCAAATGGCATCTTCCTTACCCTTGGAAATGTGTAATTTGTGAGTTATTTTCACTGCAGTAGCCAGTCTACATTTTCTCGAACCACAACAGGAGTTTAAGTTATGTACTGGACCAAATAAGTTATCACTGCAGCCAACATCCATATAAGAAGTTCCTTAAATCAGAAAGTTGCTGTTTGATCATCCCACAGATTCAAAAGGGCAAGTTGTGGGGAGGCCTGAATGGAAAATTTAATTTTTTAAAATATATCTGTAAAAAAGTCAGTCCAAAATTTAGATGCCACAGTGCATTCCCATTGGAAGTGGGAAAATGTTCCTTTGCTACTGCAACCACAACAACCTGTAGCGTATTTGAAATCATATGAGAAACTGCACAGAGGTACAGTGCCACCTGTGCAGAATTTTTAAGGAATATTCCCTTACATAAGTTGAGGTTGATTTACAGATTGTAGGTGTCCATATTGCATTCCACTTAGGGACATCTAAGCGGAAGTCCTTCACACAGGTAACTTTAAAGCCTTCTAATGAGCCTTTAGAAATATGAAGAAGTTCCTTATAAATGATAGACCTGGGATAGCTCAGTTGGTAGAGCATGAGACTTAATAATTGTGGGTTCAAACCCCATGTTGGGGGTTGTACTTAGATGATCCTTGTGGTCCCTTCCAACTCTACGATTATATGAATTTATAACAGATACCATTTCTTTGCCTAGATTACCCAGATTTAATAAATCCTTGAAATTTAGTGAGAGGTCTAGTCTCTTTTGACTCAAGGGCAGGATCAGCCTGTAATTATTGTCACTTATAGATAAATAGCCAATTAAGCCCGAATTTTCTACGACTAGCCTGACTTGCTATGTTCTGTAACTTTGATTATTTTGTTTTGTTTCATTTGTAATTTTGATTTTACATAAAAACAAAAACAAAGTTAGACTACATATCAACATTTGGCTTCCATTCCTAGCTATCATAGACCTATGTATCAACAGTTTTTATCCATCTTCATGAACTTGATTTTAAAAGAAAAAGCCACTTTACCTAGTAATATTACAGTGTCACGTGGCAATAAATGTTAAAGGCTATTGATACTTGCACCAAGAAAGTACTTCCTTTTCGTTTCCCTTGAACCTGCTTCCATTCAGATTCATTAAATCCCAAGTCCTAGCATCCTCAAAGCAGGAGCGGATAGCCTACGACCCTCCCAATGTTGAACTTCCATCAGCCTCATCCTCACTGCCAACAGTCAGGGATGATGGCAACTATAGTCCAGCAATATCTGGAGGGCTACAGTTTAGCCACCTGTCTTAAAGTAACTTCTCTCTGCTTACTGTTTTGATGATTGTTCACGATTTTATAGACCTCTGTCATACCCCTCCTTGTTTGGCATTGAATTTCCATCCTGGTGCACCTCCTCCTTAGAGCAATCTGTGAGCAAATTGCTCAGTATTATTCCTTAATGACGCATAATTTTATTTCTTATGACAAGCTGCTTCAACGTGTTTGTGAAAGGCATGAGCTGCTTTTGCTGGCACTGATGGAACCCTTCATTATCTTTTACAGGAATTGCCTATCTTGGAGGCATCTGCAGTGCGAAGAGGAAGTGTGTTCTTGCAGAAGACAATGGGCTGAACCTGGCATTTACCATTGCTCATGAATTGGGACACAAGTAAGAGGTCACCATTATATTTGTAGCAGTGTCTGAGGGTGTTGTGACTAGGGTTGTCCATACAGACTATGGATTGCTGCTGTTGTTGCAGCTAGTATTCCTAGTGAAATTTCATATTTGTTGTGACTGGATGGTAGTGAGTATTTCTTAAGCAAAGCGTAAGTGAACTTCCAAAGAAAACCAAATATTTCAGTGAATCTAGTAAAATTAGTTCAACATTTCCCAAGGCAGTCTCTGGATTTGATATTCGAGGTCATTTTGAAAGTTCCCACCTTTAGATTAATTGCCTTAAGGAATTCTAAGAAAAGGCAAAAGAGTTTCTGTAAGACCAGCAGAAGAACAGCAACATTTCTTAAGCATGCTTTTGTACATTGCTAATGTACACTCTGACAATCGATAGAACATTTATTATAGATGAAGTTTATATTTACACAAAGGCAGCATTGACTGCCCCTACAAACTTCAATCATTCCTCTACTGTCCAAAAGGCTTCTGGATCCAGCAAATAATAGCAAATCAAAAATGCGTTTTTAAAAATCCAAATGTGAATAATTGTTGAAATGTAGAAACCTAAAATGTTGAGTAGCATATAGGTCTAACTAAAATTGCTGGTATAAATTAGTTGCGTGTCGAGGTCCCCAAGCCACCCCCCAAATAACTCACAACGCACACTTAATTTTTGTTTAAGGTTTTTGGCATAATTTTGGCCACAACTTTATTTAAATACAAAACCGTGAGTGGTTGTTTAGGCATTGGTTAAGACTATCTGCCCCTCCGCCTGGGGACTTAACTGACTTCCGGGCACCACCGAAAGACAGTGCGGGGGAAAGCAAGTCGGGGAGAAATGGAGCTGAGCCACAGACCCTCAATTCTCATCCGCATGCTCCCCGAAGGCTTGCCGGCCCTAGTCCCATTCCAGGGATTGGACAAAAAGATGGCAAGCCCCAGGATTCCTTTAACGGAATTCCCTTTCCGCAGCAACCATGAAGGGGCAGGCCCAGCCTATCCTAACCCCTCCTCCACCAATTTATAACCAATGCCTAACCGCAACCTTACAAGTTGTGACGATTTGCTACACAGTAGGCAAAAACCAAATGGCCCAGCCAATCAGCCAGATGGACAAAATTCCTACCAAGCCCCTGCCCCAACGGCAGACGACCCCATGACAGGCATAGCAAGGTCAATGCAACAACCCCTTACTCAAGGGTGGGTGGGTGGGTGATCCGTTGCACGCAGCAAAGAGAAAGCTCCAGGCTGCGTGCAGAGTATTTAAACATTTTACCCCTCCCACCAAAATTGCAACATAACTTTTACCCCAGCAACCCAGTGAACCAATCACTGCCCCAGGCCAGCTTTAAAGACCCTGCTTGGTAACAGAGGGGTGGCTCAGCAGACCCCACCGCAACACGTGCTCTCCATGAAGGAGAACACGCTTTATTAGTTTTGAAGATATGTATTTAATAACTTAAAAAAATTAAACAATGCAAATACATACCTATGATTAAGCTGTGTCTTAGTCATGTTGGTCATTGTGATACGTTTGATGGCTGTCTGTCATTTGCAGTATTCAAAGTTGGCAGTGCTGCCTGAAGCCTGATAGACCGTTGTTATAGAGAATGCATTGCTGTTGCACTGTATCCTACAAATATCCCATAAGCATAGGTTTGTTCAGGCTCGGGGCACACAACTATCTATCTATCTATCTATCTATCTATCTATCTATCTATCTATCTATCATCTATCTATCTATCATCTATCTTTATTTATTTATTTTAGCATATACTGATCTGTTAATAAAAAGCAACTCACATTGGTTTTCCACTGATAAAAATGACTATGTATGTTGAGCTTAAGGATAAAGAATTTCAGTAGTTTACATCACTGAAGTAGATGCTTTTAGGTAAAGGTAAAGAACCCCTGGGCAGTTAAGTCCAGTGAAAGGCGACTATAGGGTTGCGGCGCTCATCTCGCTTTTAGGCCAAGGGAGCCGGCATTTGTCCACAGACAGCTTTCCAGGTCATGTGGCCAGCATGACTAAATCACTTCTGGTGCAACGGAACACCGTGATGGAAACCAGAGTGCACAGAAACGCCATTCACCTTCCTGCGACAGCGGTACCTATTTATCTACTTGCACTGGCGTGCTTTTGAACTGCTAGGTTGGCAGAAGCTGGAACAGAGCAACGGGAGCTCACCCCGTTGTGCAGATTCGAACCGCCAGCCTTCTGATCTGCAAGCCCAAGAGGCTCAGTGGTTTAGACCACAGCGCCACCAATCTTTCTCGGCTAGGAGTTATTGCCAAAGAAGAAGAAGATGCTTTTAAGGAGGATATTTATTTTATATACTTTGCAAGGATTCTTGCAACACAGAATGTCAAAGCAGATGCAATATTATTTATGAAACCATCAGTGCACATGCCCCAGGAGACTGCAAACTATTTTTTTTGTCTTCAGGGATGACCGCCAAGGAAACAGAAATAGTTGCCAATTGGGCAACTGCAGAAGCTTGTGCTGATGCAGAAGCTGTAAGCTCAGATTTCTCCTTGTATGTGAGCAGGCTTATTTGATGGTGGAAAATGGTTTCGGAAAATGTTCGTCGGATACGTTTGCCTTACCATGGCCTTTGACACCTGAAATGTGTGTTTACAGGGGCCCCTCTATTCCTGTGATTGTAATCTCTTTAAACTGTTTTTAATTTTGTATCTGGGACCTGCTGGAGATGGGTGGGTAAATAATAATGATAGTGGTGGTGGTCGTGGTGGTGGTGATTATGGTGATGCAGCAGATGGCATCAGATACCCATACCATCCCTACAAGTGACTGGTGGTGAGCTAGAGATACCACCTTTTCTGGAGCATTGAGAGGGCCTGTGCATGATGTTGCACAACATCCGGGGTGCGGGGTGGGTGTGGCTCTGAACATTGAGTCCAGCACACTTTGGTGAACAAAGGAATGAAGAGCAACTACATGGAATCTAATTGCATGTATGTTTACCCAGAAGCAAGTCCTTTTGGGATCAAAGGGGCTTATCCCTGAGAAAGCACGCACAGAATCACGCCCTTGGTTAGGAATGCAGACTGAGGTGCTAAGCTAGGGGTGCTGAACCTTTGGCCCTCCAGGTGTTGCTGAACTACAACTTCCAGCAGCCCCAGGAAGCATGGTCAATGGCCAGGGATAATGGGAGTTATAGTTAAGCAACATCTGGAGGGCCAAATGTTCCCCACATCTGTGCTAAACCAACAGCTTTAAGGAAGAAATGGATTTTGAGGTTGGGAATTCCTCTTCTGTCTGTTAGCAGAACAACTAGAATAAAGTTGATGAAGTCCAGAGAAAAGAAACTTTCCTGATAACAAACTGAACAAGAATAGGGTATAATGAGGAGAAACTTATTTGCAGGCTTAATTGAGAGCAGGGAGACATATTCAACCACACAAACTGAGGTAAACCTCCTCCTCCCTCCTGCCACCTGCCAAATCTCAACCATCTTCTCCCTTCCAAATGACTAGAACCTCCAGACAATTAGAGTCCTCTCTCAGCCAGACCAGTAACAGAATTAACCCCTTAAGTCACACAGTGAATGATTCTTGCATTTGTCCTTCCAACATTGTCCCTTCAGCTACATTTCCCACGAACCTTCTTCAGAAGTCCCAGGACTGACTTTATGAACTTCTGCAAAAGGTCAGAAAAAGAATCAATGATTCTATTTTAAACTCATACACTTGCATACCACAAAAACTAAAATGAAAAGGGACTAAGGGGAAAGCCCTCAAAAGAAATCATTGGACACAGATCTGCAAACATTTTTACTGTTTGCATGGTCCTCATGATGCATTACCTTTTAATAACCAATATTTGCTTTAAAGTGAATCTTTAAGAAGAAGAAAATCTTTGCTGAGTTTAGAAGCAACTTTTACCCAAATACATATTTTGAATACTTAAAGGAGTGGGTGACGTTTGTATGGGGTTCAACATCATGCCTTCATGTAAAAATGAACTCCACTCATAATAATCATAATGCTTTTGAGGCTTATTGTACCTGATAGTGTTCAGTAACTGTAAAAAAGAAATACGTGGCTTCTCAATTCTTGATGGAGTACTTGGGGCAGGTACAGGAAATATTTCAACTCCTACCAGACTTGACAAGATGAAAACGAATGTCCTGTTCCCCTTCCGTTGACACTGAAAGGCGGCCGAGCCAAACTGGGAATGGTTTCAACAGAAGTGAATGATGGGAAGCCTTGTTTTTATTTGAACCATATGAACCAGGCTGTTATATCAATTCTCAACCTTAACAACACACTAATCTTTGAGTTGGAGGGTGAGAACACCATTGTTCTGTGTCAAAAAGATTTTGCAGAAACTAGCTCAGTAGTTTTCCAGCTTCTGAAGAATCCACATTTATCATCACCATCATCAATATTATTATTTATTAGATTTCTTAGACTTGGTTTACAAAACAGTCTCAATGTGGTGTACAGGCAGTTTAAAACATACAAAATATAAAAAAATATATAGCAAGGACACACAACCATTAAGTTTACTATACTAAAACCACACCATTCCACAAAAACCTGAAACACCACTCTCATAACTTCCAGTTAGACAGATGCTGGTAAAAAAATTAATAATCAATCCATTAATCTCGGGATCTGGGTAGGTACTTGTCAGCCAAGTGTTGGGGTTGTGTATGGCTTTATAGGTTAAAACCAGCACTTTGAACTGGGCCTGGAAATGAATAATTAGCCAGCACACTTGGTCCAGAATTGGTCATACGTGGCCAGACTGGCTGGGGCCCATTATCAGCCTGGCCACTACATTCTGCACTGCATTCTGCAGTTTGCAAACCATCTTGCAAGGCAGTCCCATATGTTATTATAGTAACTTTACCTGGAGGCAGGTATTTTGGCACCTGAGGCAAACCACAAAATGGTGTGCCCCCTCCCCACCAAAGAAGGAGGGGCGAGTGAAGATCTGCATCAGCACACCCATTTGAAATCTGTCTCAGAGCCACTTCCCTTGTTACCTTAATGGCCTGTGCTTAGAGGGCCATTACCTCACCATGAAGCTAACCTGGCTATTCCAGAAAATGAAACTGTGCTGGATCCAGGAATTAGAAGGGGACTCAGGCACATAGACCCACCCACATCCTACAACTCATAACAGTATGCTTGTATCTGTAGTATGGTTATGTTCTTGTTTGTACCTGGTGCCTTCATTACATATATTTAGGTGTCAGGCAAAAAATGTTCCTCTACAATTGGCTTTGGCCAATTAAGCAATCTATGGCCTCTTAAACTGTAAGGTGGGTTTATTGTTTTTGTTGGTTTCTATGTTATGTGTTTTTCTGTTTTTATATTGTAAAATGCCCTGCGATCCTTGGATGAAGGGCAGTATAGAAATATAATAAATAAGATAAAAATAAGATAAAATATATATATACCCGGAAATTCCAATGGAGAAACATAATTCAGCACATGTATTATGTCTGATGAAAAGTTAGGTATCCTCCCCCCAAAGTTCTTTGCCAAAAATACCTAATCTTCCATATTTGTAGCTTTCAGCAAAATCTCTTGGTAGAGCTTCCTGGTGTGGGTTAAAAGGGTAAGATGTATTGCTGCTTGACAGGAGGAAAAACAAATGATGTCTGTTCAGATCAAAGTTTCAGTTTTGGCATTCACAAACAACCTCGGCTGTTACGCTGTGGAAAAAGTGAATGAGCTTACTAATTGATGTGTCGGATTCTGAAATCCTCCACTCGTGTTGCTTGGATTTACTGCAAAAACATTGCTACAGACAGCTGCTTTATAAAAAGTTTCAGACAGGGTTTATTCTAATGAATGAATCCATTAGAGAGTGGATTAGTATATACATGAAACATCTCCTTGTGTATTGAAACTATAGATTCTCACATTGCTCTCTTTCTTTCTTTCTTTCTTTCTTAAAACCCTGTTCTTAAAAAAAAAACCCGCCTCCTATGGAAGTTGGATTTTTGGAAGGCCACTTATTTATTTATTTATTTATTTATTTATTTATTTATTTATTTATTTCATAAAATTTATACACTGCTTGATTGTAAAAAACCTTAAAGCGGTTTACAGAAAGATAGAACAATAAAATCGAGGAAAAAATAACAACCATACAAAAGTTAAAATACTAAATTGGATTAAAATTACCTCAGCTTTTAAGCATCTGGGTAGCAGGCTCCAAAAAGAGTACAGGGAAGGCGTCTGCTTGATTTCAATAGGCAGGGAGTTCCCAAGTGCAGCTGCTACTACACTAAATGATTAAGTTCTTACAAATGCAGAACGGGTATTATATGGCACCTGTACCACTGCCAGTTCCGGCAATTAAAGCAGTCAAGTGTGCACAGGTGATATTTAGTAACATATGAAAACACTCATAACCAGCTAGTTTGTGAAAATCCAGCATCCACATTACTAGTTGTTAAGATAAAGAGGAAGTCCATTGACAATGGTTTTCAGAATGGAGGCAGGCACAGAAACATGTGAGAAAGAACCACATTATTTTGGTCCAATATACTTTATAGTCCACCATTCTTTCAACACTCTTCCTCTTGATGCTCCTGAAAAGCAGAGTTTGGAGAAGATACAATCCTCTCCTGTCTTATCCCCACAAACTGGTATATTGCTTCTGTTCATGGAGCCTGCATTTAGTGGTGCTATGGTTAATTGATTTGGAAATCCATATTTTTTAGTTAGGCAGCACCAGATAATGGTGTTATTTAGATGCATTTGGAAACAGATTTAAACTATTTTCCTTTGTCTAGACAGAATAATGGACAAAGGGCCCCTCCAGACTGTTGTTTTATTGTGGGTGTATTCTGCAAGATGTTATTGATTAATGGTGGATTTATTCTGCAATTAATGGTTGGTCTTTGATGCTGCGATTTATTCTGCTTTATTGGTTGGTCTTTGATGCTTCCCCTGTGCTAACATGTTTTTGCTGTCGGGAGAGGGCTATAGCGCAACACAAGCAGAACAAAAATAGACCAGAACATTTGTGGCATAGAAAGTTATGGGAATTTGGCAGGAGGTAACAGCATATGCACTGTGTGGAAATGAAACAGTGTGACTGCCTAAAAACTTTTGCAGGTGCAAATGGTATTGAAAGTGGGACTGTGTATGACCACTCCAATAGCATAATGAGCACAGATCATTGTGAATTTGCACTAAAAAGGAATGAGCCCATAAACTTTACAGAATGTTTTATTGGCCAAGAAAGAGAAGGAAAAAACTACATGGTTCCATGCAACTTCTGATGGGTACCCTTCCTGCCCTGAGGCTTGCACACAAGTATCTTCATGTAGAGCAGAGGAATGCCATGGTCTAAAGCAGTCTCCTGTGCAAGTCACAGCATCCCTAAACATTGACCATGTTTGCTGGGGATAATGAAAGTTGTAGTCCATCAATATCTAGGGACCTAATACAGATAGGTAGCCGTGTTGGTCTGCCATAGTCAAAACAAAACAAATTCCTTCCAGTAGCACCTTAAAGACCAACTAAGTCAGTTCTTGGTATGAGCTTTCGTGCGCATGCACACTTCTTCAGATACCTAAGGTTGAGGAAAGGACATTCTAAAGTTTGAAACTAACCTATTTAAGCACCCCAGACTGTGGGTGCACCCTCCCACACACATTTACCAGGAACCATCTCTAAACTCCTATCCCAATTTTGCTTGTAAGGAAATGTATCTAAATTACTGCAATCACTGCACTCAGATAGGGATGTAAGGAAGTAGTGATTTCTATTCTGCCCTGTGTTTGCTGCAACCAACACTCTTTCCCACCCACTACAGTCCAGCTTCCACTAAACCCTACATTATTCATCTTGCTATCTGCTATGGCCAAAATAAACATAATTATTTACATAATGTTTGTGAACTAAAAAAAAAATTGATAGCAAATGCTGCTTGTTTTTGCTTGCACGATTTCCATTTCTGACCTCAGACAAACATGTGAATTGTGGCAATTTCCATTCCTGTTTCTGTTTCCAACTGAATTTTCTGACATTACTACATGGACCGTCCTCATCAGGCATAGAATCAGGGAACAGAGACACGCAACATCTGTCCCTGCAGTTGCCAGCAACATGAAGCCTTTGGATTGGCTAGGCCTAGTATTAAATGCCACAGGACAAGCATTCTGCCAATGCCTGCTCAAAAGAGCAAAGCCTCCTGCCTGTTAATCTCCACACTCCAGCACAAGCCTTCACCCTCCAGCAACAGACTGCAGGGACCTTGGGTTTAGGCACCACACATTCCAAGCCTTATTCTTAGTTCAACTGCCTTTGGAGCATATTGAATCGGACAATCTCATTTGCCATCTCTCTCCCCTCCCCACTTTTCATCGCTGTGTAATTATTTCTTACTCCCAGGAAATGGGACCGCTGGGACCCCTTTCATTAGCTTGCCATTTCTGATGCATCTTGTTGAACTGAAGGTTCAGATGAGAGCTTAGGGAGCTTGTGTCTGGAAGACTTTGTCACGCAGAAGTCTGTAGGAGCAGAGAAAGATGTCAGAACACAACCACAAGCCCTGAGAGTGACTTGTCTCCAGCAGTTACGAGGCCTGTACCAAATTACATCCCACTGCACACAACCTGTGTGTGCAAGCTGGAGATGATAGAACGTGGGCACACAAGTGAGTTTTCTCAATTCCCCAAGCAGGAAGTTGAAAAAAGCAATTATCCAGATGTGTGAAGTGCAGAGATTTGCCTGTAATACATATTAAAAAATTGAAATATTTCACAAGGGACCCTTGGAACAGCCCAGAATAAATGGGAGGGAGATTCCGGTATCTTGGCCACCACAAACAACAAACTGGCTGGTGGCCATTTCTTTTCTTTAGGTTTCCTGGTTGCTGGCTTCACTCAGCGTTGCACAGGCTACGTTGCAGACATTAAGCCAAATAATGAAGCAGGCCAGAGAGAGGATTTCTGGAATGTCATGACGACGACTTAGGGATGTTTGTTTTAAAACAAACAAAAAATCCCTCATGTTTCCCCTAGAGGTATGTTATGGATTTTAGTTTGCACTTACAGATGGCTGTCACTGCATGAAAAACAAAAACTAGAATCTCCTTCTGAGATACATGATTCTGCATTGATAATATGATATGCAGTAACTCCCCTTTTAACTATGATTTCCAAAGACACATACTGCAGAAATTCTGCTGGCACAATATGTTGAGGTTCCTAAGAACAGGCATTTCAAGTGGCGATAACAAACTAACAGAGCAATCCAAACTATAGGAAGCCAACATAACTTACGTCAGGGCAAATCATGCCGGTATAATTTACCTCTATTCCAGATTCTGTCTAGGAACAGAGCTGGGTAGATTGTGCCAGTGCTATTTACTGTTACTCCAAACTTCATTTGATAACAAGGCTACTGTCAGAGCCTGGCAGAAGGAAAACAAGCCTTTAAAGTAGTTTGACTTACACTACCCCTTTTGCCAGTATAGCTTCCTCTGGGTTGTTAGGCCACATGACTGAGTTGAACAGAGTTTGGAACAGAGGTGAGTCTCCCCCTGACTTGCCCTGCCCTGCTGCCTCCCTTCCTCCAGTACACTCCTTTTTCGGGAGTTGCCATTTCTTGACATGTGTATATTCCCTTAATACAATAGGTTAGTTTGAGGTCTTTCCACTGCACTTCACTTCTTTCCACTGCACTATACCCAGCCAGATGAGCGGAGTATAAATATATTATTATTATTATTATTATTATTATTATTATTATTATTATTACTACTATTACTATTACTATTACTATTATTATTACTATTATTATTACTATTATTATTACCCATGCCTGGGAAACCTCTTGAGTACCCTACCTCTGCCCATGTACTACTTTGATTTTCTGCTATTTCTATTGGACATCTAGGGTAGCATATTTTTTGTCCTTTTAATTATTCATTATTTTACCCATAGAAGAATGGAAACACATTTTCAGAGTTCATTTGTACTCTGTGCTCAGCTTGACAACACTAAAAAAGACAACATTTGGTTCTTTTTTACACTGTGGCTTCATATTTCAGGGTGACATTTGCAAACTCCACAGATATCATCACTCTGACAATGGCATCCGGGTTGCGTTTAATGTAAGGTTGCCACTTGGGTGCTTCTTATCACCATCTGTTGATTTATTTTCTAATTATTTATTTAGAATGCATTTCATGACATCATACTTTGCTAATCATTCTGTTTGCACAAGCATTTCAGCTTGCTAGATGAAATTAACCCGCCCGCCCCCCTTCTGTGTTGTTCTGGGGGTTTGCCAACTGCTGCCCCCAAACCAATTGTGTGGGTGCAGGGGAGGAGAGAGGAGAAAATCCAATTGCACAAGTGGGATTCCTTGCACTGGGTTTCCACTGACAAGGCTGGTTAGGTGAATCCCAGCAACTGGAATAAAGGAAGTTGCCTTATACTGAGTCAGTCCTCTTTCTCAGCTGGCCACCTAGTTAAGACCCAGGATGCATTCTGACTTTGGGAATACAGTTATACCTTGTATCACAGTACTATCTACACTGACTATCTGCAGTTTTCCAGGGTTTCAGACAGAGTTCCCTCCTAGCCCTTCCTGGAGATGCTGGGGATTGAACTTGGGACCTTCTGCATGCAAAGCAGATGCTTTTCCACTGAGCCATTGCCCTCCCTCTCATTTGTTTTCATTTCCCCCATTGAATATAGCCCAGTCTTTCTCTTTTGTTGGCTTCAGGCTATTGAGGTTTAGACCTTTGTGGCAATTGGGAGAGGCCAATGCTAAAATTGCCTAGATCATGAATCTTGTGTGAAATCACAGGCCACACTAACTCCACACTTCACCACCCACTTTCCAGTCTCATGCAGTAAATCCCAGCTACCCATATTTCCCTTTATCCACCTCTGTGTCTTTTGTGTGTGCCTGCCTAATCATAGAACAACTAGGGGAAACTGCAAGGCAATGTAATGAGCAAATAATCCCTTTCTTTCATGCCATCTAAGCATGCTCTTCAGCTGTTGGCCTTAGAAGCAGGAAAACCTGCTAAACCTCTGGGACTACAGAAGCCACGGTGCTTCAATTAAACATCCACACGTATATATGTAAGATTTGCTTTCCTTGAGAAACAAGGCATGCATCTTTACCTATTGCACATGCTAACTTGTCTTGCATCTGCAGTATGCACACTCTGCAAACAGTTGCACGGAAAGCATTCCTGCTCTACTTGGGTTTGCGTCATTGGGCAAAGGAGATTACTGCCAACAAAGGCCATGATGGATTGAACCAGAACCATCCTGGCACAAAACATCTGTAAGCTTTGCCAGCTCATTATAGCCTAGCTATTCCGTGTGTCTTTGGCTTACTCAGCAGAATGAGCCCAAGTGGGGGTAGACAGCTGAGCTCCAGTGCTGTTGATTAAACTAAGATTATTTTGGCTAGGTTTCTCGAAATGTCTCAGCACTCCTCGCATTTTCCACACAGTTCCAGTATGTTGAAGTAAAACTCTGCAAGATGCTTATAAACAATGCTGTTTTTCTGGCACTGGGACATTTCGCTGGGAATGTTGGACACATACTTCAGGAAAAGCTTAGAGGAAGGGGGTAGATTTGGGGAAACTTGTTCCCCGTGGAATACAGAAGTCACCAGATTCTCTTCCCACCTGCAACTGGATAAGATGCTAGAGGGCAACAGTTGCTGCAAATCGTGGTCAAAAGAAAAGAAGGTAGATTGCTTGACTATTAGAATGTAATGCAGACATCTACACATCCTCCAACCATTATTTATTAGCTATCTTCTGATCACTAATAGTAGCCCCCATTTGACATAGAAGCCAATAGGGAAGGGTGTGTCCAAACAACAAATCTGAAAGGGGATATATGTTCCTGGCACTGATACAATCCCAGAATTAACAAGCAGCTACATTTGTTCTGGGGGTGCCTGGAGCACATCTGACCTTCAGATCCACTATTTGGGCATACCCTTCATTATTGCCTTCTATGGCAAATTGTTATTTGTGTTGGCAGGCAGAGGAGAGGATATGGACAGAACTGTGCAGGTAACTCTGTGGACGCTTTGGACTTGTGTTTGCTTTTTTTCAAAGTGACCCCACTTGCCACATGGCAAATTGCTTTTGGAATTAAAGGCCCTTTTAGAAGCAGTTGGTGATACGGCGTTGGCCTGATGTTTGAGGGGAGATAGTTCAAAAATCCAGCTAGGTGTAGCGAAACCCTTGGGTACACCTAAAGTAGCTTTTAGCTTATTCTCCTGCTTATGCTTTTTTACCCTTCATTGTTTTTGGTTTGGTTTGGTTTTCTGCTTGCCAAAGCAGTTTTGTGCAGAAGATCTCGACTATATGAACAGAAGTGCATGCAGGACTTACTGGAAAACATACCTATGATATATTGGGAGTAAAGCAACAATGTTTGCAATAAGATACCTGAAAGAGGGGGGACTGGCAATGGACAGAGAGGCAATCTATTCTTCTCTTGGCGATTCCTTCTTGAGTACATGTAAATTGTCTTTCCTTGGGCTTTTACTTCCTTCCTGCTTCTCCTCTGAGTCAGTTAGTGTTAGACTTCTTTTTGTTATAACCTCATGTCTCCATGATGGCCATATTTGAGCTTGCACCCACAATGGCTTTGTTTGCCAGAAGTAATAAATCTTAAGTTTCTTTATTCTTTCAACCAGCAGTCTTACCAGACAATATATTTCTGCGCTCTGATACCAAACTCCAACATGATGGCATCACTTAGAACATGGGTAGGCAAACTAAGGCCCAGGGGCCAGATCCGGCCCAATTGCCTTCTAAATCCAGCCTGCGGACGGTCCAGGAATCAATGTGTTTTTACAGTCCTTTTATTTAAAATGTACCTCTGGGTTATTTGTGGGGCCTGCCTGGTGTTTTTACATGAGTAGAATGTGTGCTTTTATTTAAAATGCATCTCTGGGCTATTTGTGGGGCATAGGAATTCGTTCATTATTTCCCCCCAAAATATAATCCGGCCCCCCACAAGGTCTGAGTGACAGTGGACCGGCCCCCTGCTGAAAAAGTTTGCTGACCCCTGACTTAGAAGATATGCAAGATCCCATCCATTTACAACTTAATACCCTCAAAATGTGTCTGTTGTTCAAGATATGTCAGCTTCCCTCGCCTTACACTGTAATTCAACTTAATATCAATACGTTCCAACAAATGTTTTCCGAAACAAAGGTATCTCTTTTCAAGTGGCTTATTCATTCTCTTAGGTTATTATACAATAACTTGATTTCATTAGCTCTGAGTTTTATAGGCAAACAGGCAACCCGCCGCTGCTTGCCAATTTCAATTTTGGATTCATCTTATACAGTATGTCTTGTTTTGAAGTTGTTTTGGAGATACCAAGCCATCACCTACAATTTCTTCTGTCGCCTTCTCCCTGTGGAGAAGGCAGAGAAGACTGCACAGTGCACTTCTAAAATAGTTTATGGAGCAGCCAAGCCAAATGGCTCTTGGATTTTGAATTATCTTTCCCAGCTGCTCTGATACGAGTAATAATGGAGAGCTGGGAACTATGAGGGGCTGTCAACTGGAATGCAGCCTTTCTCACTTCAAAAGGAAGTAAAAATACCATTGATGGGCAGGCAAAAGCAGTTGGGACATGGACACAGCTGAAATTTCATACCCTTTTGGTGTTAGACTTCTTGAGCTGGAGGATTTTGTTGCCAGCAAATGAACTTGCGCATAACGTTTGTTGGATTACAACAGAGCTTGGAAGCTGGCACCTGCTGAGGAAGCACTCTCCTGATGAATAAAATATCCATTTTGCATGCTTGTAGGCAATGGAGAGAGATTAATTCATTAGAGTGGGGTTGAGTTTCTTTACTCTTAGTATGTATCAAAACACCTGTCTGTAGGCATCATATTATGTTGGCAGCAGAGGCGATCCAATACATTTTTCTTCCTGAGGTGAAGGGCAAGATGGCTGCCACCCTACCATTCCACACACAGAAGCCTATTGAACTGGCCGCTATGTCTCACTTCAACACAGCAAATAGAATTTTTCAGAAAATTATGTTGTTGTTACTCTGTTCCATTTCAGTGCAGAGGAAACAAAATACAAATGGGGGGACGTAATCACTTATGTTACATTTACAGACTGAAAGCATTGCATTCACTGGATTGATTTCCATTCTGGACATGGGGCAAATAAGGAAAGATCAGCAACTTCTGTTTTTGACATCCCTAGTTGGAAGCTCTGCTTTCCTGACCAGGCAAGGAAAGAAAACCAGTCCGGTAGTAATGAAAATTAGGCCTAGGCAATCCAGAGGCCTTATACAGTGGTACCTCAGGTTACAGACGCTTCAGGTTACATACGCTTCAGGTTACAGACTCCACTAACCCAGAAATAGTACCTTGGGTTAAGAACTTTGCTTCAGGATGAGAACAGAAATCGTGCTCCGGTGGCACGGCGGCAGCAGGAGGCCCCATTAGCTAAAGTGGTGCTTCAGGTTAAGAACAGTTTCAGGTTAAGAACGGTCCTCCGGAACGAATTAAGTACTTAACCCGAGGTACCACTGTATGTCTGTAAGTCACAGGGGACACTGCTGCATGTCCCATTTTCCTTTTATGCCTGAGGATGCTAAGCAGGCACAGTCCTGGAAAGGAGCCCCTCAGCCTCCTCCTGTGAGGTTCCAAGGGTTGTATCCAGTGCTAGTTCCATTCAGAATTGACTCATTAAAATTAATGGACCTACATTCGTTATGTGCATTAATTTAAGTGCGTCTGCTCTGAGTAGAATTAGCACCAGAGACAACGCCCAATTCAAACTCCAGCTTCTGTGGTGTAGTGGTTTGCTTACCCGCTCCTCCACATGCAGCTGCTGGGTGACCTTGGTTGGGCCAGTCACTCTTCTCTGAAGTCTCTCAGCCCCACTCACCTCACAGAGTGTTTGTTGTGGGGGAGGAAGGGAAAGGAGAATGTTTGCCGCTTTGCGACTCCTTCGGGTAGTGATAAAGCGGAATATCAAATCCAAACTCTTCTTCTTCTTCTTCTAAACCAGGGCCCTTCCTTCATTGCTTCTTTTCTCACACATGGGTGCCTGAAGATTTGTCGGGCTAGGCATTTCAGAGCCGAAACACTTTAAACATATTGAATCAGTTTAGCAACTGGCCTTCTTCCAGTGTTGCAGCTTCAATATGAAACACCAATAAAAATTCCTAACATTCGAGTCCACTGAGGACTGAAGAGTGAGTAAAAAACACCCCAAAAAACTGGGGTGGGGGGGAGTCTCTGCACTGGAAAGGCAACTTCCAACTTGCATCATACTTGGCTCTTGCATCAACAGCAGGATGCGTCGTAGGTGGAGCTGCAGCTCTTTTGTCCTTCAGGAAGCTTCAGCTATGCTTCACGTTTTTCTTGGCACGTTGGCCCAAAAAGTAGATGTTTCAACACAGCTCACCATAAAACTTTTATTGGGGTGGGAAAATGGCCTTGTGGCATTGGATGGAAATCTGCAATGACCCTAAGGGGGAAAATACAGCTTTAATGGGACAAAGAAGAAGGGCTTATGTAACTGTTTGTGAGTTTTCATTGGGAAGAATGTTCTTCTGCATCGTAATCACTGGGAAGGCTCCCATCAATTTTTAACAGGAGTTCTGGTCAAAGCCTCAGGGCAGTAGCTAGACTTGTGTGTGCGCTGCGCTAACCAGTTCCAAATTCTGCACAAAGAAAGGCTAAGTTATTTGACTGGGTTAACTGACATAAGTTAAGCAAATACTGTGCATGTTGTTTATTTGCATAGTGTATCCATGTAGTTGCTTGGGGGGGGGGGTGTAGTTCTCCATAGGGAGGATAAGGCAAGTAGAGCACTGAAGCCCAGCTTCTGGACCACAAGAGTCCTATTCAGACATTATCGTTTGCATATACAGCAACAAGAGCAGGGTTCAGATCCATTCCGACTAGCCCAACCCAGTGGCACTCGTGCATACAGCATGAATGTCTGCAAGGGGGGATTTTTGCATACAGCAGTACATGCAAAGGCTTCCACACAACATGGAACTGCAACTGTGCAGAGTTCCAGGTTGCATGGAAGCCTTCACACATACAGATTTGTGTGCAAAGGCCCTCTCCCTGCAGGCATACATACAAACATAGATCATTTTATTTGTATGCCCCTTTCCATAGTTAAAACCATGCTCAAGGTGGCTTACAACATGAAATTGTGTTTACATAATTACAAACATAACAAAAGGTAGTTATAAACAATAAATAAAATATCAAAACGTACACAGCCAAATTAAACAATTTCCACATATATCATGCTATGGCCTTTTAAATGTGTTTGTGGGAGGGGGTGGTGGTTGTAGCTTTGTTTTAGTTTTATTGTGTATTGTGTATTTTACGTTTTCATTTTGTTATGTTATGAACCGCCCTTTGGATGAGAGTGGTATACAAATCATCATCATCATCATCATCATCATCATCATCATCATCATCTAAAAGAAAGGTGCAAAATATCAGTAACAGCAACAATCCCCCTCTCCCGCTGGAATCAATCAGAGCCACACCCTCCCAGGCCAGGTAGGAAAAGGCCTGTAAGGCAGTGAGCAAGTCTTCCTGGACTCACAGGCAAGATGGTCTTTGGCCATTCTCACAGGTGCTGGGGTAAGGTAGTTGACACATGTGATAATGGGCATGGAACTCAGGAGGGTCTCTTCCTTGCTCCCATGTTGCACTCCACAGAAGGTATAAGTCCTGGATAAACTTCTAAGTCCAGCTTGGTCCCCGTTTTGTACTTTCACCAGAGTATGGCATGTACATTTTCCAGCTTTGTTGCACTGCTGTAAGAGCTAGAAAAATGGTCTCGTCCCCCGGAAAAAAACCATGCATGAATTAGTTAAAACTACATACAGTGGTACCTTGGGTTACAGACGCTTCAGGTTACAGACTCCGCTAACCCAGAAATAGTACCTCGGGTTAAGAACTTTGCTTCAGGATGAGAATAGAAATTGTGCTCTTGCGGCGCGGCAGCAGCAGGAGGCCCCATTAGCTAAAGTGGTGCTTCAGGTTAAGAACAGTTTCAGGTTAAGAATGGACCACCGGAATGAATTAAGTACTTAAGCCGAGGTACCACTGTAATGAAGTTGTGACTGTGTTTGATCTGTGAGGTAGCTTCTTTGCACAGACAAGTTGTGCTTTATGCATGCATGAGCTAGCCTGTATGTGATATAGGACACACTTTCCTTTAATTTCAAGGGTGAATGGGTTGAATGTAAAAAAATTACTTTAACTAAGAATGTTAATCTGATTTGATCCAATAGTCTCAACCTTGACATCTGCCCATTGTTTCTAGCCTTTCTAGCAGCTGCATATGGCTGACTTCCTACCATTTTCACTACTCCTGATTAGATTAACTATGAAGAGGCTTGTGCAAGAAGAAGAATGTGTGACAAGAGAAAGCAGGGACTCATTACAATATTCCTGTTTAACAGACCCTTAAAAATAAAAATCCCCTCTATTCTGTTTTAGGAAATTCCCTATGGGAATATCTAAGACTAGTTTTTCCAAAGGAGGAGAAGGATGAGTGTATTTCATACCAAAAGCTTCAGACCTGTGATCTCTGGAAAGATTTTCAAATGTGCTATTTCTGGAATTATTTCAATGAAGAGTGAATGGGAAATTTGCTCTGTTATTTATTCGTATTTGTTCATTATTTTATTTTAAAGCAGCAAGTGCTAGCTACCAGCACTGATTAACAGTCATTTTTAATTACATGCATAGCCGTGAGAATATATATGCTGATTGAATGAAGGCATCCCAACTCAAAGCACAAAGGCAATTACTGACAAACCGCCCCCCTTCGCTTTAGCCTTTTAGGCATGAACAGATGTGAGGAAAAGACAGAGACCTTTGTAAAGTGGCTCAGAGGAGCCGCTTTCCCAGAATTCCCTTTAAAATGCAGCTCATTGGAGGCAAGGATTACATGACCTCAGTTGCAAGGGTGCTGCATTGTTAGGTAAGGTTTGTGGGCCCTTTGCTGCATTGAAAAGAACAGTTATTCCTAAACACACAACACAGACCATCAGCCATTAAGAAGCAGTTTTGTTTTAAATAATAATAATAATAATAATAATAATAATAATAATAATAATAATAATTTTATTTGTACCCTGCCCATCTGGCTGGGTTTCCCCAGCCACTCTGGGTGGCTTCCAACAAAGATTAAAAATACATTAAAATGTCACACATTAAAAACTTCCCTAAACAGGGCTGCCTTCAGAGGTCTTCTAAATGTCAGGTAGTTGTTTATCTCTTTGACATCTGATGGGAGGGCGTTCCACAGGGCAGGTGCCACTACCGAGAAGGCCCTCTGCCTAGTTCTCTGTAGCTTTGCTTCTCGCAGTGAGGGAACCACCTCGGTGCTGGACCTCAGTGTCCGGACAGAATGATGGGGGTGCAGACGCTCCTTCAGGTATACTGGGCCGAGGCCATTTAGGGCCATTTGAATTGTGCTCAGAAATGTACTGGGAGCCAATGTAGATCTTTTACATGCGTTTCCCTGTAACTTGGTTATTGGCTATTATCAGATTACTCCAGACCTACCAAGTCAGATGCAGCCCACTAACCTAACAATTGCATTAATGCCATTCCATAATTGGGCATAATTGTGGCCACAAAAACCCAGGAGCAGTGGGAAGACCATTGGACTTAGAGCAGAGAGACTTGGGTTCAAATCACTGCTCAACTATGAGGTCATTGGATGGTCTTAGGCCAGCCATTATTTCTCAGCCTGATCCTATTCACAGCCCATTTGTTGTGAGGTTACAAGGGGACAATCCCATTTACACTGTGTTGAACTCCTTGGAAGAAGGGATGGGTTGTTTACCTGCCTGGTTTTCTTGTTGCTGTACAAGTTTTCATTTTCCATCTACGTAAATGTGCTCAGTGTGATCTCACTTTCAAGTTTTTGAAGGTGGTTTTACAGCTAATTACTGCATTTAAATCTGGTGCTCCTTTAAGTACAGAGCCTTGCATTGTGTCCAGGTCTTTACACAAAGGCACCATTTGAGGCCATTGGCTTCTGTGTTCACTCTTCCATTGTACCTTGTGATTGCCAGGTATTAGCCTTGTACCCTGTGTAGAGTTACTTACCTGAAAGATTTCTTTCCATTAAGCTAGCAATGACAGACAGAAATCCTCAGTTCTGCATCCTGGATCACTGATCCGAGTGACATTGCTGTGCGTAGGGAGCCCTGAAACAGCTAGATTCTCATTTCTGTTAATGTAGAGCTGAAGGTGTCTATCCTGGCAGAATTGGGACCGGAGTCAAGGGGGAATGTTGTGGCAGTTCCACAAGAATGGGAAATCCATGAAGAAGACATTGCTGCCAGTTCAGTGGTACCAGCATGCAAGCCAGTCTATGGGACTCTAGTGTAGCCACAGTTTGGATTATCTGGCTGAAAAACTCTTTTCCAGTACTTCAAATCTGCCATCTCTTAGAAATAAACAATATATTGTTACTTTTTGAAACTGAAATTGAGAAACTGCAAATGGAAGTGTCCCATTCACAGTATTGGTTTACTTATTTCCTTTTCTTCTCTGACAGCATGGGGATGAGCCATGATGATGACCACTTGTCCTGTGCTGGAAGATCTCACATCATGTCTGGAGAATGGGTGAAGGGAAGGAATCCCAGTGACCTATCCTGGTCTTCCTGCAGTCGTGATGACCTTGAAAAGTTTCTCAAGTAAGAATGCTGTTGTCAGCAAAGCCTTTGAATCACAAGACACCAGTCTCTTGTCTTCTCTGCAGAAATGATGAACAATTTTCAATGGTGGGTGCCAGAAGGTGGAAGCTGTCTTCTTTGAATCCTGGGTTTTGCAGACATTACTGGCAGGAGATCAGAAACGTTATGATACCCATATTTCAGCACCTTGACAGCTTCTTGACAAGAATCCCAGTTTTGCTGTCCTTTTCAAATCAAACCTTGCCAGTGTTTTGTGACAACTGAAATATGTTGGTTTGAATGAAGAATCCAGTTCTATGCTTTTGCAATGTTGCCATGAAAGTAATAGAGAAATGTAACATTCGTGAGTGATTCTTCTTCTTTGGGCCAAACCTGGCATAAGATATACCACGAGTCTTAGTTCTCCCATCCTCTCCATAACATTTAGTAGAAAACTTATATCATGGCATTACAAAATTATGTACTTTCCCAGCTTTCACTGCTGGCAGCCAAGGGTCTGGAGTAGAGGTAGGAAAATATAGAATGTTGTCATGTCATAAGATAAGTTTTCTACTAGATATTATGGAGAAGGAGAGCAGAGCTAGACACATGATTGTCATTTTTTGTGGTAGTCACATTTTTATCATTGTGCCTAGTTTGTTTCTTAGAATTTCTGCCCAATTCTGAATTTGGGGAAGGTCTGAACTGGAACCAAAGTTTACCCCAAACCCTTCATAAGATTATAACCATTTCCCCCCTTTTAGCAGCTCCATTATAATCCCTTTCTGAGACCATAATCCATCAGAACATTAATTTCACGGTTAACTCTCTGGATTGTAGCCAACACATTTTGTCATGGGAATCTGATATTTGATATTTTCATTTTTATTGTGATATTGATGCTGTTAATTCTGTCCTGTAGATTTTCAATATAAGCCTCTTTAAGCACTCATTATGGACCAGAACAGTGTTGTATACCTTTTTTTTTACAAATCAAATACATAGCACAGTTTCATAGCACGCTGTCACTTAAAAAGGAGGTAGTACGTATACATAGTAGTACACTGTGGGGAGGCATGTTTTGAAGAGGCTGCTAAATTTGAAGTCCATTATATTGTGAAAATACAGTCATTTGATGAAATAGAGCAATGCTCTCACAATGCCCTTCAAAATATGTTTTATCTCTTCAGGTCAAAAGTTAGCACCTGTTTACTGGTAACAGACCCACGGAGCCGTTATGTGGTGCGACTTCCTTACAAACTTCCAGGAATGCACTACAGCGCAGATGAGCAATGCCAGATTCTCTTTGGAACCAATGCAACTTTCTGCAAAAATATGGAGGTAAGATAACCCATTTGGGACATAAACAAGCTGGGGACCGAACCATAAGGCCCCAAGCATGGTTTTTTAAAAAAGTATGCCCACAGTTTCATTTATAAGGGCAAATTGTTTTGAGATGGAAGTAATAAAGAAATTTATTTTGTACATAGCATGTAATTCTGCACCTGAGAACATGAACTCAACTGCAAAGTCAATGGCAGCTCTGTTATGGAGTTTCACCGCTCCCAAGGAAGCCAGTTTGGGTGGCAAAATTTATTCTGGCCCCTAGACTGCTGTGTGGTTTACAAAGTGGCCCTTGAGAATACAGACTTTGACCATTTCTCCTCTAGAGGTCGCACTTAGAATAGACAGAGTAGTTTGTAATTCTGCTCTTTATTTTGGGAGGTAATTGTTTCAGTAAATGCCCCCCCTTCCCCTTAGTAAAAAAATCCAGGAACTTGAAATGTGATATAAAACAGAAAATAAGAACCATTTATATTTTTTAATGTTACATAAATGAGACGTGCCAAATTAATAAAACTTTTCACTGTGTGCTGTAGCAGAGGGAATGAACTTCAAGTCTTAACTGTTCCATTTTATTTATTCTGGATCGGGAAGGCAGCTAATGCAACATGAAAACAATGAGCACAAAAAATATTTTAAAAATCTTCCTAAGTAGTGTTTTTCGGGGAATGTGGACCACCAAGCTCGCTGTTATTGAGAGACGTTCTGAATGTGTATATCTTTAAAGACCATCCCAGGAAGTGTCTGTTAAAAGAAAGGACATTCTCAATTATTTTCCCTTTGAGAAGCTGGTTGGCTTTCCTTGGCTTGAGGCCTTTATATATACATATGTATTTTGCTGCTTGGCCTACTGCAGTAGTTTTCAACCTTCAGGAAATCTTTTCAGTGTTGCCTTCTCTTGAGGAACCCCTGCACGTCAGCTGTGGAACCCTTGAGAGTTGCACAGGAATCTCTATAGGGGAGGACCTTATAGTATGCACAGTGAGTTAACTTGAAGCACTGGCGAACAGTGGCGTAGTGTGGGGGACGGTGGGGGCATGAACTCAGATAATGCTTGTTGCTTGCCTGAATGGAGGATAGAGAGGGGGGGTGTGAATGTGCACAGAAACTAGTCTACTGTACAAAGGTAAAACCCACACCTGTGGTTATGGCCACTTTCCCCTCTATCTCTGCCCACCAATGGGATGTGGCCCCTGAAATGTGGGACAGAATGGAATATGGCCCTCAGGCTGAAAAAAGTTCCCCACCCTGAACTGAAGCCAAGGGCAAAATAATATGTTGGGAGAGGTGGTGTACAGCCAAGTGCAAAATGGTGGTTAAGGTGGGGAGTCACTATTTTTACCTGCTGTATCCTGAGCCATGCTGTGGCCTAATATGTACAGGTATAAATCTATAGCTGAAGTACTAAAGATCAAGAAAGAGAGAGGGCTCTGAGAGGTAAATTATGTTGAAATCCGACTTCTTTCAAAGTAGATGTGTTAATGGCTAGGGCTCTATCATCCAGAATATCTACAAGAAATAAGCAGAGTAGAGGAAGAGGGCTAAAACGATAAGTTGGTCTAAGTTGCAGAAAATATTGGCAAGCTGTTTTAGCCAATATTTATCCAATAAGACAATATATGAAAAACAGAATATAAATATAAACATTTGTTACAAAATGGAAACAAGCTTCAGTAAATCAGTCCTACTCAATTTTGTTGAAATTTGGTATTAAAAAAAGAGTTACGAAGATAACATTCAGTAAAACAACAACAACAACAACAACAACAACAACAACAACAACAACAACAACAACAACACATAGTTCTCTCCTTGTCCCTTAACAACAACAACAACAACACATAGTTCTCTCCTTGTCCCTTATCTGGAAAGCACGGGTCCAAGACCTTGACCTTGAAGCGTCAGAGTAAAGAACAGTGTGACTTGGAGACCCACACATTTCCACATGCACAACTAGTTCACCAACATAGGGATGAGCCAAATTTCATTGGAAATGAATGTTCTGACAATTTTTTTAACTGTTAGAGAATTTCAGTCCCCCCCAGAGATTATTCAGTAGAATGGCCTCCCCAATTCACCCTCTGCAAATCTGAGGCACAATTGTCCATCCAGTTTTAATATTGTGTAATATTATTTTACTATTGTTCAAGGAAATGGAGGTTATGGCCCCTACGCTTTCTAATCCTCTCTTAATCCATGGCTTCCTCTCCAAGAATCCTGGGAACCGGAGTTTGTTAAGGGAGCAGAAAGTTGTTACGAGACCCTTAACAAACTCCAGTTCCAAGGATTATCTGGGAAGAAGCCACGTCTTTTAAAGTGGAACAAAAGTGCTTTTTATGTATGTGTGGATGTCGTCTTAATGTTGAATGGAACTTTTTTGTTAGTTCATGTTATACGGTAAAAGAGGAAACCAATACTACTGAATGGAATAAAGTCATCCTGTGTGGGATTTACAAAAACCAAACTTTTAAAAGTGGGTATTGTTGGGGGTAGGGTGGGGAAAACATAAGCTGGATTTCTGTCTTCTGTCACACTAAGGCAATTGTTTGAAAGGAAAATTGCAGCTCATAGAACTTACATTTTCCCCAAATTATTTGCCTCTGTACTATATCCATTGTAAATCAGGTGACTGGAGCAGAATGTTTTATATCTCTTTTTAAAGAATTTGCTACATTTCACTTGCCCTCATGTTCATATTTCAGTATAATGGCAATGACCGCTCCCCACTTAAAACGGGGGGCGCCCTTTGCGTGGACGCGCGTAGCCCTAGATCTGTAGCGGCACCATCAGCATAGGCTTGGCTGACTGGAGGTCTCCGCCTACCTCAGTCAGTTGTCCAATCCCACCTGGGGGAAGCGTTGCCAAGGAGACCAGGCCAGGTAGGGGAGGGATTACCTGCCTACACAATAGAGGGAGGATCTTACCTGGGAATCCTCACTTGGCTCCAGAGCTTCTCCCACCCTACCCACCCTCAGTTAATGTCTTCTTTTGCAGGTTAACTTTTCTTCATAGGTTTTGAAGGTTAACTTATCTTCACAGATATGCGGGCGCTGCTACGTTAAGGTCACTGTTAAAGGGCCGGAAAGGAATTTCCCTGCATTGGCAGGTTTCGCCTTTCCCATAGCAAAACGTCACAACTTTGGCGGTATCAGGCCTTGGGCGGAATCCTTTAGTCCATCTTCCGCTTTGCGGCAGCGATACCAGGGTTCCACGTTAAAGGGGTTTCTGAAGGGAGGCTTTGACCGTACGCCGAAAGGTCGTCATTGCTCTCCCCTGTGGCGGCGGCGTAACGGGGGCGGCTATCTCTGCTTGAACATATGTTCTCCAGAGCCGGTCCATCCCCCCACACACACTGGATAACCCTGAAGCTCCCTAGGTCCCCGGCTGGGGACTGGGGAGGGAGAACGCCCAATGCCTGAGCCAAGGTCTACCCACATTTGAAATTTAATAAAGTTGTGGCCAATTTAATCCCATAGCACGTTGTCTTGAGTCGTTATTCCACATGACGCAAATATTGCAAAAAGATGAACCCCTTGACGCAAAAAGATGAACCCCTTGATCCCAGCACCAGCTGTTTCCCCCAAGATTTATAGCCTTGTTAAATAGCTAGATGCAATGCACTTTGACCTTGACATTCTTCAGAAGTTTAACTTAAGTGGGCCGGGGGGGGGGCATGATTATTGGGATGTGAATACTGTAAATGCTCTCTAAATGGAATACAGAAAATTTTGCTTTTCAAACTGGATCTCTAGCAAACCCTGAGATTCCTAGATATTTTATCAGGAACTCCTCAATGAGGAAACCAGCAGTACTATCCTTTTAAAGCTGTATTTAAATTGTACTTTAAATTGTCATGGCTAGGGATTTAATTCCAGCTGTCAGCTTTCTTGGTGGTGGTTTTTTTGTTTTGTTTTGTTTTGGTTTTTTTTGTTATTTATTGAGCCCATTCCACTTCATGGCACTTCCTTTTTCATCATTTTGAAGCTCTCCTGTTGCGAACTGCCCTGAGATCTGTGGATGAAGGATGGTATGCAAATATATACAATGGAGGAGTGTGTGTGTGTGTGTCTGTTTCAAAAAAAGAATTCTGCCTATGTAACCAGTAACAAAGTGGTGCAGAACTGAGTTATGATCCTTTTTTATTTTAAATTTAAATTTCATATTGGAGTGCTTTGTGCCCTCCCGCACTTCTGGGATCCCTGCTTTCTGACCCTGAAGGCCTCTGCCTTCTCCTTCCTTCTGCTACTGATGCTTCTCTCACCTTCCCTGGACCGATCTATGTGCCCTCGCCTTCTTGTAGGGTCTGAGCAGTTCAGCTAGTGACACTTCTGCCTTCTGTCTCTTCTGCAACATTAAGGCAGCTCAATCAGTCATTGCCCACCAATATTACACATCACTTGGTATACCACAATACAGATCTTAACTAATTCAAAGGAAGCGTAACTGTAGTTTTGCACTGCCACACCAGCCCCTGTGGAAGTTAATTCAAAGCTGCTTGTGTTTCAGTTTCTCAAGCCCTTTTCTTATTTATAGCCATCACTTTAAAAATTATTTTTATTAGGATATTCTTAGATTCCCACATTGTATTTTACAATTCTATTTAAAGTTTGTTCTCCCTCCTTTCCCCCCATTAAGCCAGAGTGCCTTTTGACAATCAGCCAAACTGAAACCCATGCAAACATTTTTGAGACATTCCAGTAAATGTAAAATGGGTTGTAATACATAATAATAATAATAATAATAATATGAAAAATATTTTCTAGTAAGAGTAAGGTCTTGCAATACACAGAAGCTGTGAAACCAAACATTTAAGCTTCATATAAAACAGCAAAGTGAAAACAGTCACACTTTTTAAATAACCCAACTTACGAAAACCATAAAACCCAAGGACAGCAATTAGACATGTTATTAATTTCACATGAGGTGGGGTTTTTTCTTTTTGTCTCTGAGCATTAACAAAAGTAGAACTTCTTTGCTGGTTCATTGCCATAGTGTCTCATATTGAATGTAAATGGACTGTGAAAAAAGGCTCTATGAATTGAAACTGGAGACACTATATGTACTTTTCCTTGTTTATTTGTTTGTTTTGTATCACACAAAAAAAACTTTAAGAAAAATTAAATTAAAAACACACATACATACACAAAACCCCAGTTGTGTTGGTGCTTTGAGGTCATCCCAAATTGTCCTGCCAAGGTTCTCTGAGGATCTTTTTAAGGCACATTTGCAATTCAACAAATTGTGTGATACAGTTCTCCAGCCAAACGATGTCTAAAGGTAAAGGTACCCCTGACCATTAGGTCCAGTCGCAGACGACTCTGGGGTTGTGCGTTCATCTCACTTCACAGGCTGAGGGAGCCGGCGTTTGTCCGCAGATAGTTTTTCTGGGTCATGTGGCCAGCATGACCAAGCCACTTCTGGCGAACCAGAGCAGCACATGGAAACACCGTTTACCTTCCCACCGGAGCGGTACCTATTTATCTACTTACACTTGACGTGCTTTAGAACTGCTAGGTGGGCAGGAGCTGGGACAAAACAACGGGAGCCCACCACGTCACGGGGTTTCGAACTGCTGACCTTCCAATTGGCAAGTCCTAGGCTCTGTGGTTTAGACCATAGCGCCACCCACGTCCCAAACAATGTCTACAAAGATGCATATATTAGAGGGAAATGTGCATAGACATGCACACATTATTGAAAATAGCATACTTACCAACATGTGTATATTAATCAAAGCTGCATACAAAAAGGGAAGGTGAAGGTAAAGGACCCTGGACGGGTAAGTCCAGTCAAAGGTGACTATGGGGTTGTGGCACACATCTCGCAATAAAGGCAAAGATGGGGGGGGACTGGTGCAGATTATGAGCAGAGAAGAGAGGTGTTGCAGAGATCGGGAAGTCTCAAGCTCCCATATTAATCTAAAATAAGCTGCTAGATTGTTTACGAAAAGCATCTATTTTATTTCTTTGGGGTAGGAGGAGGAGAAAGGGGGGGGGGATATGGTAGAAATAAAAAGTGTCACATTTCCCACAGTCAAGTGTGTGTGTGTGGATGCATATTTCCAGCCTAGGTGGTCAGTGCAGAAAACATAACTGTGTTGTTCTTTGAAAATATCACTTTGCTTAAAAATGAAGCCAATCAGATACTTCTGGATTCACATGAGAGACTTCGTCCCTCACAAAAAATAGCTGATATCTCCAGAAAAAAGGACAAAATGCCTTTGCTTTTATGTTGGCAGCATTTGATGTGTGCTGGTCTCTGGTGCCTTGTGGAAGGAGACGCATCTTGCAAAACCAAATTGGACCCTCCTCTGGATGGCACAGAATGCGGAGCAGACAAGGTAATCCCCCTAAGGGAGAATTCAGGCCTGGTCTTTTTATTTATTTGCTGTGTCTCTATGCTGTCTGATAGCAAATTTTTCTAGCCAGTCGACAGTATCAGTTTTCTAAGAGTTGCCCTTCCACTTGCTTTTCAAGACCATTTTCTACTCAGATAATGTTTGTGCATGTTTTCTTAGGAATCATTGTGTGGGGTGTGCATTAATTACATTATGGCAAATAGTTGGTGAACCTCAATACAGTAGACTAGAAACTTACGCGGGGGTTACATTCTGGCGGTCTTGCACGCAAAGGCAAAATTGTGCAGTTAGGAAGACACACACCCATGCCCTGAAATTGACACCCCCATCCCTACCTGTTTAATGCTGGTTCACTGAGCAGATAAGATCTTGGGAGCCTCACAAGGCCTTCCAAAGTCCTCATGCTACTCTCCAAAGGTTGGTAAGTGCAAGGCAGAGGGCTTAGAAATTTCCACAGCAGGAAAGCCTAGCACAGAAATATCTTTTTAAGTCCTTTGCCTTGCTTTCCAGGCTCTGGGAAGGTTGTACAAGTGCTCTGGATGCTGTTTTGAAATATCACAAAGCCCCTTCTGAGGGCTTTTTTCAGGTCTCCCATCATTCATTCATTCATTCATTCATTGGCAAAGTGTGTAAGGCTGTGATCGTGTAAGTTAACTGCATGTAAGTTTTGGGCCTACTGTACTCTTACTATTGGCAGTATCAGTATCTGATACTGGTGTCTTACTATTGTATTGAAGAATGCTCTAAGCAGCTGACTACAGGCTTCCAGATAAGGTTTCCCCCAAAAAAATCTTCCTCAGCGTTCTCTTGCTTCTCCAGTAAGCAGAGCAGGCTTGCGTCTCGGAACAGATAAATCAGACAGGCTGTCTGTCTCTTTGTTAGTGCTCCAAACGATTTTCCTTGCCTACATCATCCAAACTGAAATCCTACATCCCATAAACCCTTTTGTCTCTGCCCACTAACACACAGCTGGAGGAGGGGTCCCATCCATCTTCCTCTGGCATATTTCTCAGGATGATTGCTTTATTATTATGCTGCCTATCAGTATGTTTTTTTACCATGTTTCCTATTATGTTTTTATCATTGATGTTCTGTGATGTGTTTTTAATGTTGTACATCCCCCTGGGAGCTTTTGATAAAGGGAGGTATATAAATTGAATAAATAATAATACTATCACCTCAAAAGTGTTTCAAGGCCTTGATTGCAGTTTTTACAACTGGGAGGACTTCAGAAACATTTATCTCCAATATTTATTTACCCAATTTCAAGAAGATATTGCCACCACAAGGGTCCAGAACTATGGGCACACACTTCAACCATGAAGTTCATTGAGTGACTTTGTGCTGGTCACCGTCTCTCAGGGTTGACATGAAGATACAAAGATGAGAAGCATGTGTACCACCTTGAGTTGGTAATGCTGGTATATACCTGTAATTTCTCTTTATTTCAGCTTAACAAGTGCTTCCACTTGTGCTTAACCTCATCCTTGTAGCCATTCCCTTATTTGTTTGATCGGTCTCAAAGCACCTGTGGCATTGAAGTCAGTGGCCACACTATTCTAACCCTTGTTACATTCCAGTGGTGCCGAACTGGGGAGTGTGTCAGCAAAACTCCCATCCCCGAACATGTAGATGGAGACTGGAGCATGTGGAGCCAGTGGAGCATGTGCAGCAGGACGTGTGGGACCGGTGCCAGATTCAGACAACGTAAATGTGACAATCCACCGTAAGTTGCCTCATTCCAAGGAGACATTAAAGCCTGAAGGCATCTCATGTAACCTAGGACGCTGCCTTATGCTGAGTCAGACTGTTGGTCCATCTAGTTCAGTACAGTCTACCCTGACTGGCAACAGCTCTCCAGGGTATCAGCTAGGGTTATCTTCTAGTAGTACCTGGAGATGCCTGGAATTGGACCTAAGGTCTTCTGCATGCAAAACAGATGCTCTGGCTGAACCAAAGGAGTGCCTTGACAGGAGACCTCCTGGTCCTGGGGACCCTATGTATGCCTCCTTGAGTTTCCCATAAAAGCTGTAGTATACAAATGTATTAAACAAAGTAAGCTGTGGAAGAGGCCGAAAGATGCAGCCGTTACTTCAGGAGTCTCCTTTGTAGCTCGGTTTGCTTTCCTTGCCATTTCCTCATTTCTTTTGTGCATAAGCTAACTCTGCAGCACACATCACTCAAAGCTGCAGCATTGCTCAAGGCCCAATACTATGAAAATCAAAGAAATTACCATGCTGTATGCCAGTCTCATCTATAGTTGCCTAGATGGTACACGCTATGTGGATATCTGAGGTCAACAAAATCTGCTTGAGCAGACAAGAAATGTAGTGTGTGTATCCACTTCAGTAAAACTAAATCTCCCCAGTGCCCCTTACTTTAATGCACCAGATTTTTGCGCTGATTTTTCACATTCTTTTGCTCATGTAAGTTCTTGGCTCGTAAATGGCACGTGATCCTGTTTCACTCTCTCTATATAGGTTCACTTTATATTCCTGTCTGCATTCTTTGTTCTTCTGCAGCTGGTTTATTTGCTATCCAAATCTATTGATTGAGGATTTAAAAAATACTTCGTTTGGGGAATTCAGTAATGTTGGTGGTGGTGTTCTCTGCCACAGGGATGGAGGAGAAAATTGATTTTGTTCAATCTTCCAAAACAATATGCAAATCAAAACCCAGCCATCCCACTTTCCTGAATTTCCCCCTAAAATTCTTACCTTTTTCTGAATTTTGCACTGCTGTTCTCCAACCACGTAAAGAGTACAAAAATGCATACACTGGGTAAATGTGCATGCCTCAGGGAAAATAACATACAAAAAATGTGTTATATTAAGAAAAAGTGCTTTGCAAAAAAACTGCTTTGCAAAAATGTGTATATTAGGAGAAATTTACGCTCAAATGTTGATGAATTTTGCGGAGGGTTCGTTTTTAAATTACTAAAGGGACAAGGGGGAGGGGTAAAAGGAGCTGTGGCTCAGGCCCCACCCCTAATGACATGTGTCTCCTCTGATCCCGGAATTAGCATGGATGTCTGTGGCAGGGAAACCTGTGCATCTAGGCATCCCTGAGTCCTGGAGCCCTCCATTATCAGGGTTCCAGGAGCCAGAGAAAACGAACATAAGAAGAGCCCTTGTGGATCATGCCAAAGGCCCAACTAGTCCAGCATCCTGTTCTCACAGTGACCATCCAGATGCCTATAGCAAGCCCACCAGAATGACCTGAGTGCAACAGCACTCCCCCCCCCCTTTTGTTTCCCAGCAAACGGAATGTGCAGAAGCTGGGACAGGGCTGGGGAAAACCCCGAGTCATCTGCCAGGGGCAGAGGTGAGACTTCACAGCCCTTTCCTCCCCACATTGCTCCTTCACATGAATAACATCTGAGTGATTTGGTGGCAAAGGTGGGATAGGAATCCTGGGTTTGCTAGCTCACAGTTCAGCATCTTAGCTACCATGCTACTACTCTCTCAAGAGTTTTGTCTTCCTTCCTTCCTTCCTTCCTTCCTTCCTTCCTTCCTTCCTTCCTTCCTTTGCCATTGATGTATTTTCATTTCTAACAGGCATTTGACTCCTTTTCAAAAAAGAGCACAAGCACACATTAAGTTGGCTTGCAACAGGTCCAGCTATTCATCCATCTAGCTCAGTATTGCCTGTTCTGACTATCCATAGCTCTCTAGGGCCTCAGGCAGAGGAGGGTGTTTGTGCCACTTGCAAGCTGATCCTACCTGGTCTCCATGCTGGGCAGGGGGAAAGCCCCTCCCCCCTGAAATTACAGGGAGTTGCTATCAATCTAAATTCTGGACTAGATGGAGCCATGGTCTGACTCAGTGCCATAAGGTGACTTCCTGTGTTCTTATTCTTTTAACTAGAGATGCCAGAAACGGAGCCTGGGGCTGGGACCTTCTGCGTTCATAGCAGATGCTCTATCACTGAGCTGTGGCCCTTCCCCAACTTTGTTGATTAAACACGTGTGTGTGTATGTTTGGTAGTGGCACGGTTCTTCACAAAAGACACTCTGCTCCTGACATGGTGACACAGATGAGTTCCAGCTGCAGATTGGAATCTTTTATGGAAATTCTGCCTGGCTAAGGAGGATTTAGGAATTGGATGTTTTAGGCCTTATTTAGATAACGAGGATTAGATCCCGGGAGCTTTAGAATCATAGAATCATAGAGTTGGAAGAGACCACAAGGGCCATCGAGTCCAACCCCCTGCCAAGCAGGAAACACTATCAGAGCACTCCTGACATATGGTTGTCAAGCCTCTGCTTAAGGACCTCCAAAGAAGGAGACTCCACCACACTCCTTGGCAGCAAATTCCACTGTCAAACAGCTCTTACTGAGCTGTTCGACAGTGGAATTTGCTCTTACTGAGCTCTTACTGAGATTTGCTCTTACTGATTTCTTACTGAATTTGCTCTTACTGAGCTGTTACTCTTAGCATGAGCTTCTCCCACATGTAGCATCTGAGACAGGAAAGCATTCGGGTTTGGATTTTATTCAGCGGATTCTATTAACAAGGTAACTTGTGTATACAGAGATCATGTTCCCCACCCATACTGTGCAACCATTTTGCATGCTAGAACTCAGCAGGTGTGTTAAATGTAAAGAGCTTTAGAAATCAATGAGGGCTGTAAGTGGATGTTATAAATGACAGTCCAGTGTGGTGAGTTTTGAGTTAAGGAGGGCCAGTAGCTGAGTGGTGGATCATATGTTCTGCATGCAGAAGGTCCCAGGGTCAATTCCTAGCATCTGGTTGAAGACTCTTTTGGCTGCAAAGGACCATTGCCTCAGATATTGGACAGCTGCTACCCATTGAAGTAGATCTGTGGTTCACAAGCTCCTCCACCTCCAGACCACTTGAAAAATTCTAAGGAACTTAATGGATTATATAATAAACGTTTTTGTTCTGTAAACCAAAGCACATGCATAACTCTTAATAACCGTAGTCTTTCTTTCAAATGCAGTGGGTTTTCTTGTTTTCATGAGCAAAGTCATGTGAAGTCAACTTCACATAAAGTTGTTTATCAGCTTTACTCTTGGGACAGGTTCAGCATTTATCTCACTTCTGTATTTAGACTTGAAGGTGATAAGTAATTAAGATCCCAAGTCTTTCACCAGCAGCATACTATGAAAATCATGAGCACTGTTTGTTAGCTTGTTTGATAAGCCAGCCCTGCTCAAAACAGCCTGTTTCCATCATCAGGGGAAAAGTAAATAAATAATGGCCAGGGCCAAGTACAGATATTCTCAATTATTCTGCATCCTTACAATGGAACATCTGATTGAAGCTTGTGGTCCATAGGCCAATGGTTGAAAGCCACTGCAATAGAGATTAGTGGGCTAGATGGGCTCTTGTTCTGACTCCCCATCAGGCAGCTTCCAGGGTTAGAGTGCCGTAGTCAGCAGAAAGGTACCTTTTAGAGAGGAATGAGGACTAGTGGTTTTGTTGGTTAATCTTCACCTCCCAGTTAACTGGCCAGAAAATTCTGCTGACACAAATGCTGCTTATTTCATGGCACTGTTTAAAAAACAAACTGATTTTAGTGGTTGGGATTAAGAGTGGTTGGAGTCCTGTTGGATTCCAAGAAGGGTGCATATGGTCCAGTATTCTGTTTACAACAGAGGGTCTTACAGATACTACTGGGAAGCCAGAAGCAGGGATTAAAGGTGATGCTCCCCAAAGCTGATTTTAAGAGGTATACTTCCTCTGGGAATGGATGTTCCATTTCCCTATCATGATTAATATTTGGTAGACCTCTCCTGGGAAATTGTCTTTCACAAGCCTTACTTTTTTTCCTCCTTTGAGAGCTCATCTAGCCTTAAAGGTAAAGGGACCCTTGACCATTAGGTCCAGTCGTGGCCGACTCTGGGGTTGCGCCGCTTATCTCGCTTTATTGGCCGAGGGAGCCGGCGTACAGCTTCCGGGTCATGTGGCCAGCATGCCTAAGCCGCTTCTGGCGAACCGGAGTAGCGCATGGAAACACTGTTTACCTTCCTGCCGGAGCGGTTCCTATTTATCTACTTGCACTTTGACATGCTTTCAAACTGCTAGGTTGGCAGGAGCAGGGACCAAGCAACGGGAGCTCACCCCGTCACGGGGATTCGAACCGCCAACCTTCTGATCAGCAAGTCCTAGGCTCTGTGGTTTAACCCACAGCGCCACCCGCATCTCGCCTTAGAGCAACTCAAATTGCTAAAATTCTGCTCAGACAGACACATGTGCTTCCAAGGTCTACAGTACATTCTCCCTTTGCTAGGTTAAAAACACACACAAGTGTGTTACTTCAAATATGACAAAACAGCCCTCCTGCGTGTGGGGCCCCCTCTGGTTCGCTCTGCTGAGTGGGATCCTGTAGTTCCATCTCTGAGTTCTAGCCTGAAAACAGCATTGCATTTATGATCCGTTAGCTATCTCCTGCTAATGGCTACCCATGCTTTTCTCCACTAACAGCCCTGGACCCGGAGGCAAAAACTGCCGTGGCATGAGTGTCGAACACACAGTTTGTGAAAACTTGCCCTGCCCCAAAGGGATGCCCACATTCCGAGACCAGCAGTGCCAGACTCATGAGAGGTACACCAACAAGAAGAAAAGCCTTTGGACTGCTGTCATCATGGATGGTACATTTCTGTACGCTTGTACATTATTTCCCCCTGCCTCCCACGCTTCAGTACTGTTTTTTATTTTTATGGTTTTGTTTATGTATTATTTTAAACTTACTAATTTGGAGTAACTGAGTGATATACACGTGTGGCAATTCATTTAGAATATATACTGTGCTGGCTTTTCAATGACCAAATAGGCCAGTACTGTTGTTTTGGTGGTGATAGCTTAGATAATACAACTTGCTGATTTATATTTATTTTATGGTTTATAAGATTTTTTGCCCACCTTTCATCATAAAGTTTCAGGGCAGGTTATAGCAACGTAATATCTAGTTACATAAACAGATGCAACTGTTATAATTATAAAAACAAATTAAACCTGCTATTGCACTGCATTTTCTTCTATGGTGCTCCGTGTGATTGTTGGGGGCCAAGCATTCGGAATTGCATTGCCTGTGGGTTTGGTCTCCATGTTTATATAAATTAAGACATGTAAATTTACATTTTTTACCATACAAAATAGTGGGTTGTTTCCAAAGTAGCACTATTTGCTAGCATAAGAATTTCTGCTTGTGCAGTGGAACATCCTCCCACTCCCCCCCCCCCCACTCTGGTCCCCTAGATCTGAAGAGAAGGGAAGGAAGTCCCATTGCACAAGGATAAATTCTTTCACTGGCAGTTCACATTAATTGAATACCATCTTATTTGTTGTATATCATATACTTGTCCCAATAATTTTCAAGTGCTTTGGGTACATGATATGACTAAAGTCAATATTCTTGCATGGTGTTTTGTGTGTATGTGTGTATTTGTTTTTCAGATAAGCCCTGTGAACTTTATTGCTCCCTGTTTGGAAAGGATTCCCCTGTGTTGGTGTCTGACAGGGTAGTTGATGGTACACCATGCGGGCCTTATGAGACTGACCTCTGCGTTCATGGCAAGTGCCAGGTGGAGTAACTTTTTTGTTATTCTCTCTAAGCAATAATATCTGCCTTGTGCATGACTTAACTATGGAAGATGATAATAATGAGGATGATATGTTAAGCTTCAGCAAAGGCATGTCTCTTGGGAAAGGCTAGTGGGCAGCATAAAGTGTGTTCAGGGAATTGCTAGAACTGTGACTATGCTTAGCTGTGATTACATCCTGTTGCAGGACCACAGGGCCTCAGTTTTCAGGTTGAGAACTGTTTATTTGAAAATACCCCCACATGAAAATTATGCCCCTAGGTCACATCTTCCTGCTGCAGTGAGAATTCTTGAAAGGTAGAAGAAATGTGAATTTGCACAGATGGCGCAGTCTTTTAAAATGCAGGATATGAAGACGTTTTCATATTGAACCAAAGTTCACCTGAACATATATATGCAAAGCTAGGTTTCTATGCTAAGCATTGTGTATTTTATTTTATTTCATTTATCTCACAAGAATTATATACCACTTACAACTCAACATGTTTTTCAAAAAGAATAAAACAATTAAATTATTGGTAAGAAACAACAACAGTGAAAACCAACTATTTGGAACATTAGAAAGTGTGAGTGTTGCCACCCTAAAAGACTGTTTTGTTTTTTACAAATGCATTGAAGTATTATGTTGCACCTGTAACAGTGCCTGTTTTATAGATTGAAGCAGCCAAGTGGGCGTGTATGGGGTAAGGCAATCTCGCAAGTAAGCAGGTCCAAAGGTATTAAGGCAACGTTTCTCAAAGTTGGGTCTCCAGCTGTTGTTGTACTACAAACTCCCATCATCCCTGACCACTGGTTCCTGCTAGCTAGGGATGATGGAAGTTGTAGTCCAACAACCGCTGGGAACCCAAATTTAAGAAGCACTATATTAAAGCCTTTATATACTAGTAGTAACACCTTGAATTTGGACCGGTAGCACATTGGCAACTAGTGCAGATCTCTGACCAGAGGTGTTATATGCTGACAGGGTTTCACTTTTGTCAGCAATTGTACTGTAGAATTCTGCACAAACTATAGATTCCAGATCAAGCACAAGGGAAACCCCAAATGGAGCGCATTGCAGTAACACAATATTGCATGATGATGTGCACTTGGTATATAAGACTTGAACAGCTGGAGGTGGTTAAGTGATGTTCTTCAAGGGTATTTGCTCAATAGCTCAAGCTTCTTCTGGGGGACGTCTAGTGCATCCTCTGGTTTCTTTGGATTCTTGTGGGTGTTTGCTAACATCTAATTTATTGACACAATTTGGGGTGTTGTTTTTAATCTGTAAAGTCCTCAGTGACCTGGATATAGGCTACTTGGAGAACTATCTGACCTCGTTGTAAAAAATATACCCTAAGTAAACAAAACACAGTTGCCTGCATTTCTTGCACACAGGCGCACATGCACACAGCTTCTTTTAATAGGCACAAGCATTTTCTTCTTGATTCAACTGTTTCCACCACTGATCATTATTCTCTACTTTATACAATAATTCTCTCTTTGTAACATCCCGGCTGGTTGATGAATTCAATAATAGCATCTTTAAATACTCTAAAGTTCTATGTGAGTGTTGGAAAATATCCAAAAACAAGAATGATTTGAGAATCGGGTTAGAATAGCAATGTTTATTAAGAGCACCTCTAGCTTCCCCTCACCCCAAGTTTTGGAATCTTGCCCCTTCTTTTTTCATTTCTTTTTTACTTGCAAAATGTAAGCCCTTTCCCAATGGAGTTTAAAAGTTTCTGAAAAGAAAGGATTTAACAACATCTAAATTTCTGTAACAGCCATCACAGATGTTTTGCAAAAGGCAGTCACCCAATATCGTAAGGCAGTGCTCCCAAGACAACAGCTAAATGACCCTGATGTACGTGGGAGCCAAAAGACACTTAGGATGCAGTCCAAATCCCTGACCAGCAGTGGCAGGGTTTAATGGAGTATAGTAGCCACTGCCTCATCCACAGCCCTTCCACCCGTGCCAGGTGGGGGAGGGGGCAAGAGAAAATGTAGTTCCATTACACCTGCATTGGAGTCTAAGGACGGAGGAGAAATTTGATGCAGTTTGCATTTAAAGGCAAAGCTGCCTAATTTATACTTTCCAAAACAAGCAGAACACAGTCATTTTTTAAAATTCTACAAAATATGCAATGCAGTTCTCCATGTGTACATAAATGTATATACAGTACTAGGGTAAATTGTGTGTGTAAATGCATATCATAGTGAAAATAACATACATGCATTCATATTGGGGGGGGGGGCTTTTTCTTACCGTGAATTTCAGTTTACAGATTGGGGGAATGATATTCCTGATAGGGATGACTCCCCCTTCTGGAGACAGGCATGGTCTTCAGATTCTTTTCAGGGGGGAGGAGTCATCCGGTTTCTCCAGATTGAGTGGCAGGCACTTAAGCAGAACCTATAGGTTCACAAGGGAGGAAAACACTCATATACACCGTAAGATATTAGGTGAAAACACAAAACTAACTCTCCAGAATTCCTCCCCATACGCAGCTGCAACCAATCACAACCTCCACCTAGGGTTGGCAAATGCTGAAGTGAATCAGGCCAGAGAAGGGCAGAATGTTGGCAAGATTCTCATTGATTTTTTAATAGATCCATTTTGCAATTTCCCTTTCTAACAGCAACTTTGGCCCTACCCAACAACACCTCTTCTAACATCCAGTCCCATGCTTAATCAAAACATACCCCTTTGCAAATATTTCCCATCAAAATAACGAAGAACCTCTTGTTACCATTAGAAAATCGGCTGTGATGGGATCATCGGATCAGCTGCCAAAGAAGATCGTTGCGGCATCTGCAATGGAGATGGCAAAACCTGCAAAGTGGTGAAAGGAGACTTCAACCATACTAAAGGGATGGGTGAGTAGATACTGGTCAGTCTCAGTAGCTTGGCATGGGAGAAGTGAAATGCAAAAAAGTCTGCGCCTGCAGAAGTTAAGGCATGTGCTGCATTTTGAGGGCAAAGTTAAGAAATTCGACCTGTCAACAGCAATGTGATACTCAGCTTGATACAGGTATTGACTGAAGTCACTCAATTTTGATTCAGACTTTGTGGTTTCAAGACACTCTGCCCCAAAGGTCTTTACATCCCAAGGCTATTGCCTTGCACTGTCAGATTTCAGAAGGATAGCTTTGAATCTACTGGTCATTATTGTTCCCTGTGTGCTTCCATCTTGTTTCACAATGAACAGAAGCATAATCCAAAGCTCAAGCAGATCAAAAGTGAAGACAAGTGGCAGACAAGGCATGCTGTGAACTACTATTTAGACTCAATGTGTTTGCCTGCCTTACCACTGTACTATGAACTTGTGGTGTTCTGATTTGCAGCCCTTGGGTGGCTATGTGTCCTACTTTACAGATGACATTCCTCCATCTAAAGGATTTCCAGAGGATAGTCCTTCATTTCAAGGTGCCTTCTGTTTGGTTCAAGGTAAAGAACCATAAAAAGGAAAGCAGAGGCCTTGAAATTGCTCAGCAACAGTTAGCAGGCCAGGCATAAAAATCACTTGGTCAGTCTTTTCCACTGTGGTGAGATGTATTGTATTTCTATGTCGATTATAATAACTAAAACAGCATGTACATGTTTTATGCAAATCTATGTGCTCTTTTTTGGCAATACTCTACCTCCCACTTTCATTGACACAATCGTTTTAATTGGTTGGTGCACAAGGAACAATCTTGGCTAGGGGTTTCAAAGAATTCCCAGAAATTGTTATGGGCTGTTGATTTGTTATGTTAATATTTTGGTTTTATTATTGCTGTTGTTAGGAACAGTGTATGTGAAACATGTTTTTGAATACTGAATGATATTTTCTGTTTTATTAACTGCTTTGGATCCCCTTTGAGAGGGGGAATAAAGTAAGGGTACAGTTCTTTAAAATAATAAAACAATTTATAAAAATGTCTGAGATCCATTCTCTTGTGCATTTCCCATTCATTGCAACAAAGCTCGTCTGGGGTTAACCGTTAAGAGTTGCAGTGTTTGGCATAATCCTAACTTGGGGCATCTGCCATGACTACTAATATCTCCAAGGTGGGCCAAGGACAGACTGTGAAATAGCATATCAGAATTTTATTTATTTATTTAGGCTACTTATGAATCACCTTTCCTTCAAAAAGAACTCAGGGCAATGCACCACAAGCAAAAATTTAAAATGCAATTGAATATCAGTTCAAGTAGAAGTTCTACAAATAGAACTGGTTAAAATACTGCAAGAAGCTACATTGGAAATAACCAAGTGGTGGAGGAGGGCAGGGGTGTGTGTGTATGTGAACCATTTCACCAGCTCAGGTACTACATTCTTGAAGGATGGTGGCATCATGCTTCCTTTTTTTCCTTAAAAAAATTAATGCCATAATTCACAAGGACAATGATCGGTGGCATCCCCTCTGGATGCTGTGGTTAAAGGTGGTGGCAGCTAGAACCGTTTAATATTTTTCTGCTCTTAATGACTACTTACCGTCTTGCCGGTGAGTAGCGGTTGCAGCCTGACGCGGTGCCTCCTCTTTCACCCAGACACGCAGCGCTATTTTAGAATGTTTCCCCATCATTAATAGTCGGTTACTGCTCTAACCATTTCTTTTCAGCTAGCCGGGCTTTCCTGTAGTCTTGTTGATGGTTGCCGTTTTCGGAGCCAGGAAGGAATTTTCCTTGCTGTGCAGGTTTCGCCTTCCCCATAGCATTAGTCACAACTTTGGCGGTTTACGCCTTGGGTGGAATCCTGTAGTTTTTCATCTAACCGGGGTGTGGTGAAGTAGTGATTCACCCACCCCTATTCCCTGCGGTGGTGTTAACAGGGTACCCCGTTAGAGGGGTCTGGAGGGAAGTGTCTGTCCAAAGAGCCAACTGCATAGGCCACTGAGCTTCCCTCGGTGATTGGGGGCCATCCACCTAAACCTGCGTTTTGCAGTGGTAAAGGGACCCCTGACCATTAGGTCCAGTCGCAGACGACTCTGAGGTTGCGGCGCTCATCTTGCTTTATTGGCCGAGGGAGCCGGCATACAGCTTCCGGGTCATGTGGCCAGCATGACTAAGCTGCTTCTGGCGAACCAGAGCAGCGCACAGAAACACCGTTTACCTTCCCTCCTGAGTGGTACCTATTTATCTACTTGCACTTTGACGTGCTTTCAAACTGCTAGATTGGCAGGAGCTGGGACCGAGCAATGGGAGCTCACCCCGTCGCGGGGATTTGAACCGCTGACCTTCTGATCAGCAAGTCCTAGGCTGTGTGGTTTAACCCACAGCGCCACCCGCGTCCCTTGCAGTGGATCCACCCCCAAATAGACCCTGTCATGCCTCAGTTCCCCCAGGAGGGGGGGGCTGAGAGGGATACACGCCCAATGCCTATGCCAAAGCTTCCTACAGCTGAAATCAATAAAGTTGTGGCCGTTTAAATCCCAGACAGTTGTTGTGTCCATTCATTTTACTCAGCAGTTAGGCGCGCCGGGAGGGGGGACTGCGGCTGGGCACGCAATGTTAATTGCTGCTCTTTTATTTTGTGTTATAATAGAATGTGTTGCCTTTTAAAATATATAAATGTAAACCGTTCTAAAAGTTATAATTGAACTTGGTCAGATATTTAAATTTTATAAGAAAATAATTCATTTTTAAAAATGCAACAGGTTATAAATTTTACTTATATTGCACAATTCTGCCGAATGCTGGCGACACCTCTGCTTAGAGTTACACTTGCAGGCACTGTGTTGGATATAGCAAAAAGCTGTTTGGAATGAAACTGTGTAATATCTGCACACTGGGCTCCACTGAATGACCTCATATTTTGTGACTGCTGACTCATGAAAACAGAGTGAGTGTTGTAACTAAACCCATGCCAATTCCTTTCTTTTTCTCAGTATCCAATAGTCAATGTAAGAAGGTTTCCACGTGTGTGATGGCAAAGGCAAAGGGAGTCCCCAAGTGTTTCTCGTGTAAGAAGCCTGGTTGCTCTGTGTGGTGCTTCTGGGGTAGATGCTCTTTGGTGTTGGGTCTCTCTCTCTCTCTCTCTCTCTCTCTCTCCCCTCTGGTTGGATCAAAACATGGAAATGGAATTTTTCTAAAGGAAGGAAGAGCTGTTGATAAATGTGAAAGCCTTTTGCATAAATATTCAGCACAACTTGCCGGGATTGCAACCAAAATGCACAAATCCCTTCTTTATGAGGATCTTTTGGCTGTCCTCTGTGAAAAATCACATCTTGGGAAATTCATTATCCTTGCTTTTTGCCTTGGTCTTTCTGATGTAACTCTTAACTTTTAGAGTTGGCTATGTTTCAGCTGTAAGGGCTTATAGAACAAATAGGGTAAATTGCTAGATTATTCAGTAGTTTAGTGGCATAGTCAGAGATGCAGGTTTCTTTCGTGATAGTCACAGCCACACACCCTCACATCCATGCCCCTTCTAAGATTATACAAGAATGTAATAATAGTAATAATTTATACCCCGCCCATCTGGCTGGGTTTCCCCAGCCACTCTGGGCGGCTTCCAACAAAATATTTAAATACAGTAGTCCATCAAACATTAAAAGCTTCCCTAAACAATAAAAATAATGAGGTATGAATTGTAATAATCAATGCTGATCTTCTTGGGTTCCCTTTTAGCTATATCTACTATTTTCTGAGTACATACTGTGCTTTGTCTTCTGTGATGTTCCATTGTACATAACAGAACTTGCACACCTTATGTTTTCAGTGTTCCTAAATGCTTAGCTTTGGAACATACAGTGGGTAAAGAGCTCCCCTTTCATGCTGATTGGCTGGAGACAGGGACACTGCTACAGAAATAGCAGCGTATCTTTGATCCTCCGCATGCCTTGACCCCTGACAACTACACCACTGAGTTTATGCCTTTCACCTGAGCAGCCCAGTGAGTTTATAGTCCTGACTAATGTTTGAGTTCACCATCTCTTATTCTATGCATCTGCCACACAGGTGAGAAGCTTACACAAAGCCCAGCAGAGAGCAGCAACGGGGGGGGGGGGGGGCTGCACTTTGCTCAAGGACACACAACCAATCTTATATATCCCCATTTGGGGTCTAAAAATGTGTGGGAGTGAGCTGGAATATTGAATGGAAAAGGGGAAAATAAGCATTATGGGAACCTGTTGCCTTCCAGATGTTGGACTGCTAGTTGTCAGGACCACATCAGCTTATACTCGCATGCTCCTTATTTGTTTTAATTATTTAAAAGCTTTTCTAAATCCACTTAATGTTTTTAAAATCTCTAAGCACTATATGCAATATAGAACACTGTTCATTAAAACAAAAATACAACATAAAAACAATAAAAAGTATAAAAGCAAATAAAACAAAGATTCGGGGATTCATCTTAAAACAAGGCCCGATCTTGTGGGTCGAGGAAAGCCAAGGCAAAAAGACAAGTCTTCACAAGATGTCTGACTCCTCTGATGGTTGCTGGATCACATTTGGCAGAGGGGAAGGGCATTCTGCAGTACAGGCAAAAGTAGAAAATGCCTGTTTCCAGGTCACCACCCTTTGATATACTGTAATTTCCTCAGATCTAAGTGATCTTACAGGCCTACAGAGGAGCAGGTGGTCATTCAGGTAACCTGGTCCTGAATTGTTCAGAGCTTTATATGTTAGCAAGACCTTGAACAAGGTGGCTGATTGAAAGCCAGAGCAGTTCCCACAGCACAAATGCAGCATGTGCATGTCCAAATGCTCCATTCAGCAACCTTCTGAGGCTTATATTGCTTATCCCTGTTCCGTTCCCCCCATGCACGCACACAGGGTAGGACTACAGGCAGTCCCACATGCGCAAAGCCGCTGTGGGTGGGTCTGCTCTACTGGAAGTTTCTCTTTATCTTGCACCAGGACTTTTGCATCCTACATTGGTGCAATAAGGCTTGTTTAGAAATTGGGTTTTCTTTTGACCCACGCAACTTGAAACATGAGGTGGGAAGGAAAGTTATTTGCAAGTTTTGCAGCACTTACAGCCACGGTATAATATCTGTTTCGCTGAAGAGATCACTTTCCAGAAAGATCCATACCAGCTTCTTCACTGAAAATCACACCAACATCTGGTTTTGGCTGGCTGGGGAAAACAGCTTTGCCTAGTAATAGAAATACTTCAACAACCTTGCTTCCTCCCCCCATCCCCTCTCCGGTACTTATTTCTAGCCTTCTCAGTGAAGATACAACAGGCTACCCTTCACATATTAATCTTCATGGTGACGAAAGTCTTGGTTCTCCCTTTATCCCTCCCTTCCTCTATCTCTGCTCAGGTGTCTCCTCTAATTTGACTTCTACCATATAATTTATATGCAGGATTCTCTTCAATCGCAGCTTTGCATTCCTGAAGCATTGATGTAATGCAGGCTATCCAGAAAGATCATTGCATGCCAAAAAGAGAGAGCGCTATTCCCGAGGTGGAGCATGCTTGTGTACAGTGCTATGAATTATCAAATGATGAGATGCTCCTTCAAAGCATCGTCCTTAGAACAAAAGTGCTCTCAAGTTAGTGGATGGATGGATAGGACATGTAGGCAATAGTACCATCCCACAACTGCATATAGTTGATGTTGTCAAACCTGAATCATCGGAGCCTAGAAGAATAGGCTGGATACTGTTGAAAATATGGGATGTCATAATTCTGGCACTGGGATTTAAGTTGCTCAAAGTAAAAGACTTGTTGACCTTTCTGGTGGAGAAACTGCAGGTACTAAGTGCTGAAGGAAATGTGGCTTGCATATAATGGAAAAGGTATTCAGGGATGTGGGGTTTTTTCAAATGTTGGCAAGCTTATTTCCATTAATTTATTAATCCCTTGTGAAGCAACATATGAATGAATTCTAAAGCTCAAGAGAGCAATAGTGGAAATGAGTTTGCATGTATTCGTAGTAGATTTATTGAATTCGCAACCGGATTAGATTTCTGTAATCTGTTGTTGCTAAAATCTCCAACTTTTTTATTTTTTTGTCCAAAGGAACATGCCCAAGAGTTTTACCATGAGCTCTTCAAAAAATTAGATTCAGGAGCTTTGTACCTCTATTGGTGGCCAGCTGTTTCACATATTGCACTTTAATAAACCCAACAGAGAGCACCAGCCTATCCCAATTCTCTAGCTGTTTGCACCTGCAGGTGTTGTCAATCATCCAATTGCTACGTCCACATTTGATATGTTCAGCTGTATGCTAGATCTGAGATTGGGCAATAGCTTTAAAGAGCTATAGTTTGAGAGCTCTGCATACTATACTATGCATTGTTGTTATCATATTGTCCATGGGAGGCTGAAGCGTTGAAGCTTGCCCCAGCTCAGCAAATGAGTTTATGGCTGAAACTGGAGCAAACCACAGGTGTCGTGCTCTTTAGCCACTAAATCTATATGCCATAATTCTTGAATGGTCCATGGAAACACAGTTCTATGGGAGTTCAGCCAGCAATGGTCCAAGGCAGTTGTGAAATGACACAACTACACTGTGGTGTCTGGTGCCTTCTGGATAGTCTATATTGATTGCACTTGAGCTTCTCTAAGAAATGAGCCCTATGGCCCAAAGAAGACACAATAGCAGCTAAATGCATTATTAGCAAGCACATCAATTGAAATTTATAAAAATGCACCTGTGGGGGTTTTTTTTGTTGTTGAGGCCCCAGCTTGGAAGGAAGGAATTCTTACCCATTTCCTCCCTCTGTGGTCCCAATGAAATTACACCCCTCCCCAAATCTGCTATTGCCCTCCCCCAAATGGGAGAATGGAGGTGTGTGCCTACTACCAGCTTTTCTTTCTTTTACCAGTGTGGATGTCAATGCTGCATTGAACATCATGTCTACTGTGGCCAGAAGCTCATGGCTGTGCAGATATTTTGCCAGAGATGATAAAAACTCCATTGAAGGGTTGCTTTCCCACATGTTACATGTGGGCAAACAAACTTTGAAACAGAAGATCCAGTAAAGGCCAAGCAATCGTGATTTGTAGTAATGGTGCAACCAATACCAGAATTTGAATTACATTTAAATAAAATTCATTGGGTCACTTATCAAGCTTATGAATAAACGGCTTGGCTTTCCTGCCTAAATTACATTTTTAAAGTGGCCAAAAATAAAGAGGTTTTCTCTTGTAATGTGGGGAGTGGCCTGCATTTGAGAAATTCTTCTGCTGTGGTAGATTCCCTGCTTCCCTCTGAATGTTGAAATTGGTTGGATTTGTCCAGCAGGTTGAGTCATTTGATGCCACAATTTTAGAAGGATCTGGCTTGGAAGCCCTGGAGAGCCAGGGCCAGGCAAAACATAACTTGAATTAATTTTCTTTAAAAAACAATACAATAAGAAAACTTTAAGAAAACACATTGTAGATTTTGGGCATGTTCCAAGATGGTGACAGGGTGTGATTGTCATGTGTGTCATATTCTTGTAATAGTGTCATGTTATTAATCACTCATCTCCTATGTGTTCATGTCTGGTAGTCATTGTTGGTTGGGCGTGCGTGTCAGTGCATGAATTTTGGCAAAAGAGTTTTGCCATTAGAGAGTGTGGTGACTCCAGTATCATTTTAAGTCTTGAACTGGACAGCGCACACTAAAAAAACCGCCAAAAACCAACACCATACTATATGTCAAATGTCTGTTTGGTTTGACCATTATGGGTTACATTATTGTGGTAAAAGCATATTTAAACAAAAACCCACCACTACATGCAAGTAGGGGATGGGGGAGAAATCCTATTCAGTTCACACTTTAATGTGAACTTTAATTTTAATGTGAACTTGCCTAATTTGCACTTTGCAGAACAAAATGCACACAGAAACACTGCTTTTCTCTGAATTTTGCAATGCAGTTCCCTAACTAATGTATATATTAGTACAAGATGCAGATAAAAATGCATATGTTAGTGAGGGGAAAACACGAAAGTGCATCACAGGAGGAAAAATTGATTTCAAAAATGTATATACTGCATTAGGCAAAATTGCATGTTAAAATGTGTGTCAGGGAAAATATGTAATAAAATGCTGGTGAATTTTTATGAGGGCTTAAAATTTGCAAACTGATAATGGAAGTGTAGTGAACTGAACATAAGATTGGAAAAAAATGGGAAATGGTAAGAAATGAAAATTGACCCGTTTGTCCATCCCTACATGGCAAGACAATTATTATTGCAACATGTTTTGTGGTCACTAAACTGCTGCATCCATCCAGCTGGCCTTCACTGGTGTCTTTATACAGATCCCTGCTACCACTGTGTTTTCCGTTTTCCCTCAGGGGTGGGGTCAGGCTGCTTCTCTTGGTAACCTGACGAGGGGAGAAGAAAATGAAAAAGGTAATGTGCAGTCAAGGTGGGGAGATCCGGTGACATGGAAATGCAAATTGGGGTTAGGAGAGTGAGACAAGAACAAAAGGGGAAACTCAGAATGCACATTGAAATAGGTGCCCTTGGGTCATATCACTTTCCTACTTGTTGCCTCTAGCAGAGACCAGATGAACATGAGATCCCCACAGGTTTTGAGAAAGAAGGGTTTGCAATATATCATCTAGTGGGCTGACCCAACAAATACTTGATTGCTGCAGATGCTGCTGTTTAAAAGCCCATGATCAGTAACAAATGCTCTTGGACCTTTTCAAAAAGCATACCTGAGGGTTTGTTTTTTTCAGAGGTCATTTATACAGGTGAAACTATTAAATCAGCAGCTCTCCTTTATGCCAGGCATGGAGCAAGAGTTCAATATACACAAGCAGGAGCTCAGCTCCCAAACCTGATCATTTGAAGACCTTCAGCACAATTGCTATTTCTTTTAAACAGACTTTGCTTACTTATTTTTTGTTTAATTAAAATTTTATCCCACCCATCCTCCAATGAGCTCAGGTGGCACACATGCTTCTTCTCCCCTCGTTTTATCTTCACAACAAATTTGCAGTAGGTTAGGCTGAGAGGTGGGTAACCTACCACCCTACTTATAGACAGAGATATATGAAGCAGTTTCCTGCAAACAAAAATAGCTAATGAATTATCTGGTCAAGGAGGTGTAGCTGAAATACCAGGGGGTGTCTTACTTGTGTCAACAAGGTTTGTTGATTTAGGATCATAAGCCTATATCTGCAGCTCCTGGAGGAACCTGACATGTCTCTGATAATGTCAACATGCACAAAGTACATCAACGAACTAGACTTTTATTCATCGTAATCTCAGATGTGGAAGCACATTTAAGATGCACCCAGAGATATTTTCTTCCTCCTCTTCAGGTCATATTGCATGACACTGAAACTTGAATGCCACATCATAACATTTCAAAATGTGAATTGGAATTGGCTTTTAAAAAATAAATTATGGAGTTCATATGTTAAATCACAAGTACCCAGTGTCTATTTTCTTATTTATTTGTTTTTTGAGATACTATGATCAGTGTGTCCTTTTCATTTGCCCCAGGTTACATTGAAGCAGCAGTGATCCCAGCTGGGGCTCGACGGATCCGTGTGATGGAGGATAAACCTGCCCACAGTTTTCTGGGTAAAAGAGAAAGAAAGAACTGGTGTCTTGATCTTACGCTTTTGTTTATGCTCGTACTTTGTTATCCTGAAATACAGCGAATTGTCTCCAGCCAAGAAATACTCAAAGTAGACCCATCAAAATTAATAGATCTAAGTTCATTGACTTCATTCATTATTGAGAGAGAGATTTGGTGAGATATTGGGAAATCATCTAATCCCCTTGTCTCCCTTTTGCAGGGATTCACAATGGCTGGTTGCCCCAAGCAGTTTTAAACCTGGGCAAGAATTGTATCCACTCCCATCCACCTTTTCACATGTGTTTGCTAGGGGGAAAAGCTTAGGCTAAAATGAACCACGTACACTATGCTTTTTAAAGAAGTAAAAGACTTTACACACAAAACATCAGAAGTCACAGAAATGAGGCTTTAAACATGTTTCCATCCAGTGAGCTGAAAGATGTAAAAAGGAGGTTCCGAAATCGTTTTCAAGAGAAAATAATTAGTTACAATCTCAGCAACAAAACATGCAATCCTCATGTTAATGAAAGAAAGCAGATTGTGTGGATCTTCCTGTTGGGAAGATTTACCACTTGGAGTTTGGGGAGCTGGAAGCCAGAGATGGTCCCTGCTCTTATATCTTCATTCTTCCAAAAGAAAGAAGTGGACTAACCTGGGAGAGAACAAAGACTACAAGTGCTTCTAAGTCCCTCTGAGGGGAATGAGGTCCTAACCAGGCGACTCATTGAAGCTGCTTCAACTTAACCCTTTCATGGGCCCAATGTGAGGCAGAAACTATCCCATATTAATTTATATGGGTCTTCTCCGAGTTCAACTAACTTGGGATACAACTCAAAGTAAGAGAGGAAGTAATATTGATTTCTGTAACTAGCTGTCATGTGTCATTGCTCTTTGATCCCCAGACGTCCCAAGGGCTCCTTTTAGGACTGACAAATGTGAGTTGATTTTAGGGGCAAGTGATAGCTACAACTGTAATTGTTTAAACATTATCATTACCATTACTGAAAGCTGGGACCTATATCAGAATGCTGTAGTGTATCTTGAGGTGCCAAGGTGTCCTCTCTTTGAACCACTGTCAGAGAGTATTTCTGTGTTTGGGGGAATTCTCTGTTTAAAGGGTTATCCCTCCTAGTTTAAAGATAAAAAGAAGCATAATAAAGGAGAGCAGGAGTTTCAGAGTTGACTCTGGACAGCAAACTGAGTAGGCACACAAGCTACCTGGCCCTTGTCCTCGCTGCTATAGTCTTTGTATTTCAAATATAGTAGTTATTTTTAAATTTGCATCTGTACATAGGCATATGTAAATATGTGCCCGCCTTTGTGGCAATGCATTTCTTACTTCCTTTCTTCAATGTATAAGTAGCCACCCTGGCCTTTCCTCACTCCCTGCTCAGTGCTCTTGTTAATGATACCAGGCAGTCATGCCCTCCTGTTCAAGTGTTTCTTTTTCAACTACCACTCAACATTCTGTGGCTACTGAGGCACATCTGATACTGAAGCAACTCAAGCCTTCTACTCCCCCATTCACTCCACAGAAAAGTTTTCCATTTTACTTCTCCAACAGACACTCTTGGACTCTGGGGTTTGGTTGGGGGGGATAAGGGGGGGGAGAGAGAGAGAGACCAGCAACACTTTTTGTGTTCTGCAACTGTTGAGGTCTCCCTGAATGTTTTGGTTCCTCCCTCCTTGTTTTGGCTTCATTTCTGTCTGCACTCACCACCTGAATTCACCATGATAGGGTGTGGTTATTGGCATCCATGTACACAACAGTTTTACAGAGTAAGAATAAGATGACATGTCCCAAGAACCTTACAAATTTGACAGAGGAATGGGAAAGGGTGCATAACTGTGGAATGCAATTCCATGGGACAGCAAACAATCCGCATCCCTTATGGGTTTCAAACGGGCCTTAAGTAAAACTTCCCTTCTTACCACTGCCTTTAGCAACTGATTAGATGTGAGCTACAGAACTTCCCGACTTCTGCCTGATTTTGATATTTTTAATATGCTGGTTTAGAATTGGTCTCCTTCGATTTTAGTAATGGTTTGAAATATTGTATTGGTGTGTGTGTGTGTGAGAGAGAGAGAGAGAGTATGCTATTGCCTTAAACTGTGTTTTCTTCTATGTTTGATGCATGGCTGGCTTTTGGAAGCTTTTTCTTGAAAAGAGGGCATTCAAATATATTACATAAATTTATGATAATAAACAGGGCAGGGGGTGTTCTTTCGGTTCAGTTGCACTGTCACCTACAATCCCTACAAGGGGATTGGTCTAGACTCTAGGAGCTTGTAATCCTCAAAGAATGGTGAAGCTAAGCAAGTGTGGGGTTCATCAATACATAGGTGGAAGCACCACATCTGCCCTTCTGAGCTTTCTAAAGGAGCAAAATGATCCTACCTAATAAATAAATGGATATGATATAGGCTGCACATCAAAATGCTTGTCTTAACTTGTGTGTGATCTCCTCTATGTCCTGTGGCTGATCAAAGCCCCTTCTGTGCTGTCAGTTGGTGCAGTTGCAAATGTGAATAAACCCTGAGGTGACAGAGATATGCTATGTTTTTGGGGAGATGGTGATAAAATTGAATACCAAAAAAAACTTCGATTCTGCAACCTTGGATTACGCAGGTCAACACATTTGTTGTTCTTTTTGTCTATGCAAGAAGCCTCTGATCAATAGAAATGGTCAACCATCTCTCTGGCTTTTGTAATTTCTCTAGTCTAGGCATTGCCCGCACCCACCCAGCCCTATTTCATACCTATAAGAGCTAGAGACTTGTCATTTTTAAAATGGGAGCTGGGATGCTCAGGAAGCTGCATTCTACAACAAATACAACACTTTTTTCAGGTTCGTCTCCTCCAGGAGGCTGAGTAGCATCCAAGATTACAGTGTGCCATTCTTTGATCTCTTGCCTGCTACTGCTTTCATTTCTGCTTACCCGGCAGCCAGTTTTGTGGACTAAAATTACGCCTACACGGAAGACTTTGACATAGCAAAGCTTTGGAGAACAATGACTGCCAGTGTTCTGGGGCATTGCAAGTCCTGCTTTTGGAAGCCAGCATTTTTATTTGTCTTGGTTGGATTAATTTGGATGCTTACTGCCAGTTGAGCTTTGTCAGATGTCACTTAGGGTGAAGACAGACATAATGTAGCTCAAATTGCATCTGCAGGGCAAGCTGGCCTAGGTGGCAGTCCTTTTTCTGTGGCTGGTCCTTTAAAAAAAAAAAAAAGACTGAATGCTTTAACATTCATTTATCTTTAGAATAATTTGTTGTCAGATAGATAGGTAGGTAGATAGATAGATAGTTCAGTTCTTTATTACAATCACAGAACAGCCACTAAATTGCATCCAAACAAATGCAATTTTGCAATTTACAGGCCAACAGATAATATTTATTTATTTATTCATTCATTCATTCATACCCCGCCCACCAGGCTGGGTTTCCCCAGCCACTCTGGGTGGCTTCCAACAAAAGATTAAAAATACATTAAAACATCAGTCATTAAAATCTTCCCTAAACAGGGGATTATTACAAATTAAACACATAGCAAAAAAACCTAAGATAGGTGTGCATTGTCATATGTTCACAGTCATGCTTAGGATGGATTACTGAGCACTACCATAGTTAGTAAGGAGTTTTACCATCTAGTTCCTAGTAGCGCAGGTGGTGCTGTGGTCTAAACCACTGAGCCTCTTGGGCTTGCTGATCAGAAGGTCAGCAGTTCGAATCCCCGCGACAGGATGAGCTCCTGTTGCTCAGTCCCTGTTCCTGCCAACCTAGCAGTTCGAAAGCACATCAAAGTGCAAGTAAATAAATAGGTATCACTCTGGCGGGAAGGTAAACGACGTTTCCATGCACTGCTCTTGTTTCGCCAGAAGCGGCTTAGTCATGCTGGCCACATGACCCGGAAGCTGTACGCCGGCTCCCTCGGCCAGTAAAGCGAGATGAGCACCGCAACCCCAGAGTCGTTCGCGAATGGACCTAACGGTCAGGGGTCCCTTTACCTTTACCATAGTTAGTAAGGAATTTTAACCATCTAACTCCTAGTAATGCATGCTGATACACAAAATTTTGCCACTTTTGTGGTAATTTCATTAGCAAAATCTGACAAGAGGAAGGAGCTATAAAAATTATCAGATCTCTGTGGGAAATTAATTAAAATAGGTGTGATGTATAAGGAGTAAATGTCTTTATAATATGGTGTACAGTTGTTGTTTTAAAAGTAAAGGTCAAAGTGCTCCAAAAATGGGATGGCAAAAATTTGGGGGTGGGGGGAAGGTTGGTATCATGATGGGCCAGCTAATCAGCACAACACAGATCCTTTTTATGCTTCAGATGTGCAGAACTGTTTATTTTTTCCTTTTAGGGCTCTAGTTTTGTGGTTTTTTTTCAGACTGAATGCAGCAAAGGTGCTTTCAGAACAACCCCACTGCGCTGAAATTATTCCATCTGACTTTATCCTGAATGTGAAAAATCATACAGTGGTTTTGCTTGCTGTTGCTATAAACATATTCAATGGGCCTGTGTATTAGATGCGCCTGCCAAAATCTCTCTCTCTCTCTCTCTCTCTCTCTCTCTCTCTCTCTTTCTCTCTCTCTCTCTCTCTCTCTCTCTCTCTCTCTCTCTGTGTGTGTGTGTGTGTGTTGAAGGGATGTCTCTTTTTCCTATGTTGATAACATTGCTATCATAATGTTTTTTTAGAGCAACAGCAACAAACTTTCTTAAAATACACCCTTTTTTTCTTTTGCTATTTGCTCACTGATATGTCAAAAAAAACAGGCTTTGGAACCATGCTGATAAAGTTGCCCTGCCCATATTCAAATAAATCTTTTATCCTGCTCCAATAAAACCCCAGCTGGACCAAGTGGAAATGACTGGGAATTGCTGCTTGCAGTTTGCCTGGCAACCACAAAGCCTTTTTCTAAATCCCTCCATCTTTCCCCCCAATTAGATGATAGCTTACCTGTGGATACCACAGTGGTAGTAGCAAAGATGGGCAGCTATGTTTCAGTCCAGAATCAGGACAGAGATGGGGCATGGGAAGAGAGAGGAAATGCTACAAAAGTTACTCGCCTGCAAAAAGAATTACTGCTCTGCTGGGGGCTGGCAGAGAACAGAGTAATAATAATAATAATAATAATAATAATAATAATAATAATAATTTATTATTTGTACCCCGCCCATCCGGCTGGGTCTCCCCAGCCACTCTGGGCGGCTTCCAACAGAGATGAAAATACACTAAAATGTCACATATTAAAAACTTCCCTGAACAGGGCTGCCTTCAGATGTCTTCTGAATGTCAGGTAGTTGTTTATCGCTTTGACATCTGATGGGAGGGCATTCCACAGGGCGGGCGCCACTACCGAGAAGGCCCTCTGCCTGGTTCCCTGTAACTTAGCCTCTCGCAGTGAGGGAACCGCCAGAAGGCCCTCGGAGCTGGACCTCAGTGTCCGGGCAGAACGATGGGGGAGGAGACGCTCCTTCAGATATACTGGACCGAGGCCATTTAGGGCTTTAAAGGTCAGCACCAACACTTTGAATTGTGCTCGGAAACGTACTGGGAGCCAATGTAGGTCTTTCAAGACCGGTGTTATATGGTCTCGGCGGCCGCTCCCAGTCACCAGTCTAGCTGCTGCATTCTGGATTAGTTGTAGTTTCCGGGTCACCTTCAAAGGTAGCCCCACGTAGAGCGCATTGCAGTAGTCCAAGCGGGAGATAACCAGGAGGAGGAATGGAGAGCTCCCTCAAGCAATTTTTGTGTTGGGGTGGGGAAGAAATTCAGTTCAGTGCACATTTAATTTGCACTTTCTGAAACAATGCAGTGGTACCTCGGGTTACAAACACCTCGGGTTACAAACACTTTGGGTTACAGACTCCACTAACCCCGAAGTAGTACCTCAGGTAAGAACTTTACCTCAGGATGAGAGCAGAAATCGTTCACTGGTGGCAATGGGAGGCCCCATTAGCTAAAGTGGTACCTCAGATTAAGAACAGTTTCAGGTTAAGAACGGACCTCCAGAACGAATTAAGTTTGTAACCAGAGGTACCACTGTATGAGAAGCGGAGTGGAGCTATCCTTCAAAATTTGCACCACTTTGCATTTTGCAGTACAGTCATACCTTGGGTTACAGATGCTTCAGGTTGTGTGTTTTTGGGTTGCGCACCACACCAAACCCAGAAGTACCGGAATCGGTTACTTCCAGGTTTCGGCACTCGCACATGCGCAGAAGCACTAAATTGCACTTTGCGCAAGCGCCAAATCGCAACCTGTGCGTGCACAGAACGTGCCTCCCACACAGATCACTTTCGCAACCCAAGCGTCCACTGTACAGTTCTTCTGCCAAGTAATGTGTACAAAACTTCATATAATGCTAGGTGAAGTGTACAGGAAAATGCATATATTAGTGAAAATTGAGGAAAACTGGTTTACAAAAATGTGTATTTGGCAAAATTGCACAAAAGAATGTGTATCTTAGGAGAATTCATCTTAAAACACTGAAGGCTTTGCATAGGAAAATAAAATGGTGTGGAAATGTGGAGAACGGAATGAAAGCTGATAACTGATAAATTTGCTCATTCGTATTTCTAAGATTTCCTTTCTCTACCAGCCTCCTTGGTTTCCATGCAGAGCATGGGGTGGATGGCAGGACATAGCCCACTTGCTCAAATGTACTGAATTTTTGATCACCTATGGCTACCATGCTTGCATACAAGACTGGGGAGAAACTACATGTCAGTTAAATCCTGTGGGCATTTTGCCTCACTCTGTTACATGGGCAGGGCCTGCTGACTGACTTCCCTGTTCATTCTAAAGTCTACTGCTGCCTCTGAGCTCAGAGATTGACTGCTTTGTTATCAAAGCCTTGCAGCAGAACATGGGCAAGAATCCAACAGGGTAAGCAGAATAATTAGGAAATCAAAGTACTACAATTTCCTGCCACTGTAACTTTAATAAGGCCTCAGGTTTGTGCAAACATAGCTGTGTTTAAGCTTGGAGTGAGGGCTGGAGCTAATTACACTCTCAAAGCTTAGGCCAAGGAGGTCTTGTTTCCACTGTGGACTGGGTAGGGCGCATTGGAAATGAACCCAGCTTCACGTTGAATTGATGTTCCATTTGCTGGGAGCAGTTTCTTTCCTCCTACATCCATCCCACGCCGCCTGGCTTAGTTGCCGCTGCAAACTACCTTGAACAGGAAATGCCTTATAATTTGTATCCATAAAGCAGGGAAGCGAATTGGAAGGAGTCTGAATTGAGCAAAAGACTGGACTTTGACGCAAGCTTGGAAGACAGACCAATGGGGTCACTTCATATCCAGGAGGAAAAGAGATGTTTCAAAGAGCCAGACATGGATAAATATAGTTATTGGCTTTCAGGCTATATAAACTTTGAGTGGTTTAATTAAAATCAGGAGCTGCAGTTAAAGTAATGAGAAACTTAATTTAAAAGGTGCCATATCAATAATGATTATAAAGTTTTTTCAGGTCTGTCCAGGCAACATGATTAAGGTTATGCAATAGGGTTAGGGTAAACTGAAATGGGAACAGAAATTGCCAATGTTTGCTTATTTGTCCCATGTTCAGAATGAAAATCAATCCAGCAAATATGATTGATATTTGCTGTTGCTTTCAGTTCACAAATGATATGTACTTGATTACATTTTTCACCCTTTGCATTGCTACCAGTGATCTGGAAGAGAGCTTAGCATAATACATGTTTGGTGACGTGAAGATGAATATATTTCCCTCTGCATAATATTCACTTTATTCAATTTATATTCCTCCCAAAGGAGCCTAGGGTGGAATAGACATATTAGGGATTTGCATATTCTGTAGTGATGTTGCCAACTTTTGCAAGTCCTTGGCTTTATCCGAAGCAAGCATTGTCATCTGAGCTGAAGAAGAAACCTCTGCTCCCTGAAAAATAGGAAAGCCGATGACATGTATTTGTATATAATTTGCGCGTTCTAATAGATGCACATGTAGAAATAAGTAATATAATTTAAATACCAGTATAATACATCTTTCTATGTAGGGGAAAGACTATGGGCCAGGTGACCTGTGTGCCAGCTCAGTCGGCTGTCCGGGTGCTGCTAACTGTAGATGGGCAACTTTGGGTACTCATTCCTTCTTAGGATTTTTAAAATCTTTAAACAAGACTTAGACTGGACAGCCTTTCAAATAAAGCAGGAGAACCTTAAGCCCAGACAAAGGCAGCCCCCTAGTCCTCTCTGTATGGCCCTTTGGATTCTCCCTAGTCCTAACCTCCCCAGGACACACCTGTCAGCGACCCTACTCAAATGTTTTGGCCCAACTGGAATGCAGTTTTGCTTGCCTGGGTGGAGAGGTGTGTGCTTAGAAACCTCTAACTTTTGCATGACTGGAATGTTGCCTATTGTACAAAAGGTAAAACTCGCATCCATTTCTCCACCCATATTTTGCCTCTTTCCTCACCCACTGCTGGAATGCAGCCTTCAGGTTGGAAAAATGTCCCTTGCCACTGAAATAAAGGACTATCCTTTGCAAAGTAGGATGCATAACCACCATACTCACTTCCACCCCCACCCATCCCTCTACCTGGCCCTAGCAGCTGCTGCTCCCACCACCACCATCCCTAAAACTGCCATAGAAGCAGCCCAAGTAAGGAAATAGGGAAAGTCCTACATACGGCCACAGCCAGGTACCGGTAATAGAGGGAATAGACCTGTCACGGAAGGATCTCCCAGATGATACAGGTTGGGGTCCATATGATGGGTGGATTGAGTGAGGAATTCAGATTTCATTGCACTTCTGATAATGAAAAGGGTTTGTAGCTGGGCCTGGGGAAACCAAGCTATTTCTTGACCCTTATTCTTATTTTGATAAATAGCTTCTTTGGTTGAGTCCAATTCCACATCAATTTTAACAGGGCTTGTCCATCATTAATTCTTTCTACTAGGGCTGGATGAATCTGTCATTTTGTATTTCTCTCTGTTTCTCATTTTCCCAGTCGTTAGTTTTCCACATTTCCACAGTAGATTGTGATTTTTTTAAAAAGTGCTCGTGAAAATTTATCAGCATCTTTGTGTAAATTTATCTAATATATATATTTTTATAAGCAATTTTTATACACACACACACACACATTTTTGCAAGCAGGCTGTCTCATTTTTATATATTTAAATATTATATATTTTCATTAATATAAGTGTTTTATGGTCATTTCCCTACAATATACACATCTTCATACACATTATTTGGATGGAGGCCTGTGTTTGAGGTGCCATCTCTCCCTTGGACTAGCAATTGTTTGGCCTCAACCCCAGAGGCTGAATTCACTTATGATGCAAATGACCCCTCCTCAGCTTCATCTAAGGATCCTGGCTCCTTGCCATCCAATAGAACCTGATTGTGTGTGTTTTTGTAATGCTGGACCTCAGGTCATCCTCTGATGAGGAATCCCCTGGTTGAGACATGACAATGAGGAACACTTAGGATAATCTCTTAGGACCCAGAAAAGGAACATCTGTCAACCTAAATGAAATTGGACAACAGCAGTTTCTCTCTGGTGAGGTATTTGCTTTCTGTTTCATCCCATGCTGTTTGGTTCTTTCCAGCTTTGAAAGATTCCAGTAAGAAATCCATTAACAGTGACTGGAAAATCGAACTTCCTGGTGAGTTTCAGATTGCAGGAACCACTGTTCGGTATGTGAGAAGAGGTCTATGGGAGAAAATCTCAGCCAAAGGACCAACTAAAATACCACTCCACTTGATGGTAATTTAATGCTTTTTCATTGTCTGCTTTCAGTGTTTCATCATGGTAGAATTGTTTTTTTGGTGTTCAGTATTAACTACTTCCTTCTTCAGTTACAAGAGTAACGGAAATACAAGCATCAAAGACAGATAGAAGCCTCCAAACTAGTGTTGTGTAGTTTGTAACATATTCAAATTGGAAAAGGAAGATCTGGGTTCTAATTCTCTGGATAGGCCATGAAACTGGGTAACATTGAGCAACTGGTAATGTACTTGAGCAAAGGGTAATGTACCGTATTTTGTGCTCTATAAGACTCACTTTTTCCCTCCTAAAAAGTAAGGGGAAATGTGTGTGCGTCTTATGGAGCGAATGCAGGCTGCGCAGCTATCCTAGAAGCCAGAACAGCAAGAGGGATTGGTGCTTTCACTGCGCAGCAATCCCTCTTGCTGTGCTGGCTTCTGAGATTCAGAATTTTTTTCTTTTCTTGTTTTCCTCCTCCAAAAACTAGGTGCGTCTTGTGGTCTGGTGCATCTTATAGAGTGAAAAATATGGTGCTTGTCAGGGCTGTTGTGAGGTTAAAATGGGATAAGCCCATCTTGAACACCATGATCTCCTTGCAAGAAGGGTGCAATAAAAATTTAGTAGGTAGGTTTAGTTCCAAAACTAAACCATAGATCCGGGCATTTACGTGAACTGTTATATCAAACTTAAGCTTCTTTTAATGGAAGGTATCTGCAAAGAAAAAGCAGAACACCCAAAAGAGTTCTGAAAATTAATGATAAGCCAGCAATGATATCTTTAATATGAGATATGTGAGCTGATTGTAATTTATATTCCAGAAAAAGCAAAACAGATGGTTGTATTTAGGTCTGGGAATTTAATTATGTGCTCTTTATGATTTGATATTATTATTATTATTATTATTATTATTATTATTATTATTATTAAATTGTTCTTAATATGTTGCTTTTATTGTTTGCAACTTCAATAACCTGTCTGAAAAGCAGCTTAAATCAAAAATAATCACAATAAAGAGGAAGAATAGTCAGCATTGTTTAAACCAGTCTTTTAAACTTGTTGCCTTCCAGATGTTTTGGACTGCAACTACTATCATTCCTGATCATTGGTCATGCCAGTTGGGGCTAATGGGAGTTGTAGTCAAAAACACTTGGAAAGCGCCATTGGTTTCCAAACTTTCTGACTTCAAGGAACCTTTTCCACATTCATTTGCCTGGTGAGCATATGCCACAGAAATCCAGTGCATCATGGAAAGATTCTGGAGCATATTCCAAGAGGTACACTTGGTTCATGCAAGACACTCACTAGGCCTTTTTGCCTTATCTCTGCCCCACAAGGGACCACAGTCCAACGTGTCCCCACAGAGTCCTCAGCAGTTGCACATTGCAGAGGAAGATAAGTGAGTCCTAGGTTGGCTGCAATTTAGCCACTGATATATTTGCAAAAGAAAAAACAAGGATTATATTACCAGAAATAAAATATGCTCACACTAATCCATATGCATCGATGTTAATTTAACAGTACAGATGAGGACCATGACCAGGTGAGTGTTGTCCCTGCTCATTCTGCTGTCCAAGTGCTGTTAATGTTTGATGGGCATCTTCAAGGCCCTTGATGTTCTCCTTTAGAATCATAAAATTGTAGATTTGTTAATGTTCTTAATTTTTAAACCATACCTGTCAGCTCTTCAAATATGGAGTGCCTTCAAAGTGGTGGGGTGGCTGTCCTCTGACAGTCCTTCAAAGGGAAGGCTGTTCTTTGTAATGTAGAACTCGTGACCACCTAACAGGTTGTTTCTCAGAGAAACCTGTTCCCCATTACCGATCTTCTCACTGAGGCCCACTGCAGCTTCCGAGGGTCCTCAGGGCTCCCTGGAATGCAGTTTGAAAACCACTTGTTCTGAAGACTGTTAGAACAGCATTGACTCACAAAGCGCAAATCACCTGAGTGAAGACATCTTGACCTCTGTTTGAAACCCAATTACCCACACAGCCAAACAATGGCATGAAATCTATTTCACATGAGCCCTTAGATTCTCTAGCCTTGTTCCCAGATTGAGATAATAAAGATCTCTCTCGCTCTCCTTTTCTTTTTTAAAGAAGCAGCTTGCCTTTCCCCCTCTTTTTTCCCCTCCTTTAAATACCCAAGGCATTTCTCCAAATATGTTACTGTAAGTATGTTCCTTGGATAAATGAGTGTTTGTGTAGCTAGATCTGCTTCAGAGCTCCACTTGGCAACTGGAGGCCATCTCAGCCCACGAGATGCTTCCAAATACGACGGCTTCCTCCGAGCTGTACAGCAATGCCGTTAGCATCTTGTTTGCTTAAATAAGAGCAGGGTGGGGCTTCACGTCTTGTGCTGGCGAGTGCCGAGTGTTTTGGATCCTGCAAAAAGCTTTAAAACTATAGCTTATTGTCTGGTTTGTCTTAGCTTTGGCTTCCAACTCAGACTAATAAAGCTCCTTCTGTAGCTACAGATGTGTCTTTTATTTCTCCCCATCTTGCAAAAGATATTTGTCTGTTTTCGTACAGATCAGCACACACACACAAATTTTTAAGGCGATGAGTGCCTGCTTTCATAGAATTAAAAGGACTGGAAGGGCCTCAAGGGTTATCTGGCCGAACGTCTTCATGAAGGCAGGATCTACCAGACCAAACAGTCCAAAGCAGATGTTTGCTGGAGTACTCTCAGCCCTCAGCACCTTCACTTAACACCCAACCTTAAACAAAACAATTAAGCAGCAATGGATTAGCACACTGTCAGGACCAGGCCTGGGGCATAAACAGCTAGCCTGAACCCAGACTTGGGTGCGTGAATTTTCCACCCCATATTTGGGTATTTGGTGGTATTTGCAGAGGCAGATATAGTGGTGCTGTGGGGACGACATACCCTCCAAGTGTCCCGATTTCCCCAGGATGGTCCCAGAATTACAGCCACCCCTGCTTCTGATTTGATCCTGGAATGTCCCAATTTCCCCTGCCAGCTCTGCCAGCACCAGGTTCTGGGAGAAGAATCAGCAGGTGCTTGTCCTGAGCAAGAATGACGATGGCAACTGTGAGGAAGCATCCCATTGCCTTTCTAGAGTTGCCGCTGGCCTCGTCTTTTGGGCAGCTCATAGCAGCTACTAGAGAGCTGGCCCTTCCTCCCTTCTCTTGAAGGTGTTGTACTTGATCCCTTCCCTCACACATTTTTTATTTTACAACAATGCTGTGAGGTAGGTTAGGCTGAGAGGTAATTGGCTCAAGGTGACAGCTGTATATGTGTATATGACGTATAAGTTTGCAGCAAGATCAAACGCGGGAGAATCCTCCTGATACAGAATAAAATGTCCCTATTTTCATCGAAGAAATGTTGCAGGGTGACAAACCTACACAGCATCTTAAAAAGCAGAGACATCACCTTGCCAACAAAGGTCCGTATAGTTAAAGCTATGGTTTTCGCAGTACTGATGTATGGAAGTGAGAGCTGGACCATAAAGAAGGCTGATCTCCGACGAATTGATGCTTTTGGATTATGCTGCTGGAGGAGACTCTTGAGAGTCCCATGGACTGCAAGAAGATCAAACCTATCCATTCTGAAGAAAATCAGCCCTGAGTGCTCACTGGAAGGACAGATCCTGAAGCTGAGGCTCCAATACTTTGGCCATCTCAAGAGAAGAGAAGACTCTCTGGAAAAGACTCTGATGTTGGGAAAGATGGAGGGTACAAGGAGAAGGGAACGACAGAGGATGAGATGGTTGGACAGTGTTCTCGAAGCTACCAGCATGAGTTTGACCAAACTGCAGGAGGCAGTGGAAGACAGGAGTGCCTGGCGTGCTCTGGTCCATGGGGTCACAAAGAGTTGGACATGACTAAATGACTAAACAACAAAAAATGGGGGACCGGTTCAGCCCCATGGGCATGGAGCCGCAGGGGGTACCACGCCTGTGAGGTGGCGGATGCAGTGAGTATTCTCTGCAAAATGCAAGTGTCTGTAGCCATGTCTTCAAGGTTCTACAGGATATTTGGGGACTAAGTACAAAAGTAATCGTCCTTCAATTACCTCAAAAGTATGTTTCTTTTTCAGTTTCCACTTTGATCTCATTTGTGCTAGGTTAAAAATTAGTAGAACGCATTTACTTTGAGGCAGCATTACTTTACTCTCATCAGCCCCAGAAAGCATCGCCAATGGACAGTAATGGTGGGAGTTGTAGTTCAGCAACATCTAGAGGTTCCTCACACTTGGTTTAGTTTTGGGTTTGCTTTTTTTACCGGAAAAAAATGAATTTTTTTGTCTAATTTCCAGTTAAATATGACGAGAGTGACTTATCTTCCATGAATGCCTAGTAACTATTCCCATATGTACCCGACGTAGCATCCTCTTGCTGTTGGGGGTGGGGAGATTGAAAGACTATAGCAAAAAAAATAATTTTTCTGTGTCAGAAATGCTCAGCTTCACCTCTCCTGGCAAGCACTTTGCCAAGCAAGGTGACATTTGGGCTTTGTGTTGTGCAATGCCCCCTTTAAAGTTACAGCTACTATGATCAGCACTCCTTCACTTCTCTTGGCAAAGCACAATACTACTTTCAAGAAACCATTTTCTCCCCTCTTTGAATTTATATAAAGTGGTACCTCGGTTTACGAACCTAATCCATTCCGGAAGTCCATTCTTAAACTGAAACCATTCTTAAACCAAGCCGCGCTTTCCCTAATGAGGCCTCCTACCGCTGGTGCCCTTCCACCATTTGGATTCCATTCTTAGACCAAGGTAAAGTTCGCAAACCGGGACACTACTTCTGGTTTTGCGGAGTTCGTAAAGCGAATCGTTCGTAAACAGGACTGTTCTTAAACTGAGGTACCACTATACTGCCTTTTATCATAAGCTCTCAGGGTGGTTCACAGAATAAAATTGTTAATGGTCATAGGCCAGGATAACTAAATAGAACTTCAGCGTTTAGAGATGACTTACCTCTGAGAAATCAGGTGCTGGGGGGCAATGGGAGGTAATAAAGAAGGCAAGCAATTGAGACCTCCTAATGCAGGCATAGGCAACCTTCGGCTTTCCAGATGTTTTTGGCCTACAACTCCCATGATCCCTAGCTAACAGGACCAGTGGTCAGGGATGATGGGAATTGTAGTCCAAAACATCTGGAGGGCCGAAGGTTGCCTATGCCTGTACTAAGGGAAGACTATGGTTGTTGGAGTAGTGCTCCATTTCCCCTAATGGAGCAGCCTCCACCGTTACATGGGTGGTGTAGCTTCTCTGTGCAACCTTATAAAAGGCAGCATTTGATTTTACCTATTTTGTCTCATTCCACAAAGTCTAAGCAGTAGCAGATGCCTCAAACTGTCAGAGGAGCAGATCAGTTCTAGTTGGCACCGTTCCCTACCACACATTAGACAACACACTACCATGTTTATTTATGGCTTGATTTGTTCAATGGGCTCCTTAATACCTCCGGCTGTTTCAATAAACTCATGTACCATTTCACTGCAATGAAATACAGTGTCACCTGCCTGCTTGCCCGCCCATCCCCCTGGCCTTCCCGTCTTCATTCCAACCTGTTCCAGGTACTAGCACACCTTCCAGCACAACTGAACCCTCCCAAACAAATTTAAACTTGTACAGTCAATGGCATCTTAATTCATCAGAATCATTAATGAGTCGCTTTAGGAGTAAGCTTGGTTGGTTTTCACATTTCCTGCAGTCGTAATTACTTCTAGCTGAGTTGCCAGCAGCAAACTTGGGGAAGGTGTGGGGAGTTGAGACTGCAAGTTTCACATTAAAGATATAATCTTATTTATTTATAGGCTTTTACAAGCTGCCTTTTCCCTGCCAGATTGGCACAGCATATAATGAGGACAATAAAACAATATGAAACTACAATGCACAGTTTCTAAAGCATTACACTGTCAAAAGAGCCAGTGTGGTGTAGTGGTTAAGAGCGATAGATTCATAATCTGGGGAACCGGGTTCGCGTCTCCACTCCTCCACATGCAGCTGCTGGGTGACCTTGGGCCAGTCACGCTTCTCTGAAGTCTCTCAGCCCCACTCACCTCACAGGGTGTTTGTTGTGGGGGAGGAAGGGAAAGGAGAATGTTAGCTGCTTTCAGACTTCTTCGCGTAGTGATAAAGCGGGATATCAAATCCAAACTCTCTTCAAATCCAAAAGTCCTCCAAGTTCAGAGGGAATGTGCCATCAAATGCCAGTTGCTAGAAGGACAACAGCAAGAGTAGAGGATTGCTTTCATTCTCAGCTAGCTCTGTACCCGTGCAGCATCACAAGAAATAGACTTATGTGGGCGATTTAGAATATATCTTTCCATAATAGTTAGGTGATTACTGATTTTAACTTTTTAATATTGTTCTTATTTAATGGTTTTATGTATAATTGTTGTAAACCATTCTGATCTTTTTAATGAATTGTGGCATGTAAATATTTTTATAACTAAATAAATTTAAATCTAGGTTTCAAGGTTTTTATACACACATAGTTTTACAGTAGATCAAATATCCTTTCCTTCCAGATGATCTCCTCTGTGGAGATGGATTTGCAACCACAGGGCTTCTACTCCCCAGAAGTAGACCGTGTTGTTTATATTTCACTCATAAATCCCTTGACCTAAACCTTTTATTAATATTATTATTGGTTGCTTTGCCATTTTGGTGATTTCCATTTATTTGTCTTGCCTCCCCACCCCACACATGCCAGCCTCAACAACTGTCTGTCTCCTACGCTCTCAACTAGGTGCTGTTATTCCATGACCAGAATTATGGGATCCACTATGAATACACCATTCCTGTGAACTACTCTGCTGAAAACAGAAGTGAGCCAGATCATCATCAGGACTCCTTGTACATATGGACCCACAGCGGATGGGAAGGTTGTAGTGTGCAGTGTGGAGGAGGTAAAGATTTTGTTTGCTTAAAATAATTTATCTAAGGCGGTCCATTAGTGTAGAAGGCCTGCAGAACAGTACTCAACCTTGCAGCTGTCTTTGTCTCACTGATAGTATATCTCCAAGGTCTTCTGCAAAGAGCTATTTCCAACCATGCTATCTGAAATCTTTTAAGCAGGAGATACCAGGGATCAATCCTAGGACATAAGAGGAGCCCTGCTGGATCAGGCCAGTGGCCCATCTAGTACAGGATCTTGTTCTCACAGTTGCCATTCAGATGCCTCTGGGAAACCTGCAAGCAGGCCCCAAGCGCAAGACCACTCTCCCCTCCTGCGGCTTCCAGCAACTGGTATTCAGAATCATTACTGCTTCCAAATGTGGAAGGAGAGTATATCTATCGTAGCGAGTAGCCCTTTGTGAGAGCAAATTCCATAGTTTAACAAAACACTGTGTAAATAAGTACTTTCTTTTGTCCTGAATCTTCCAACATTCAGCTTTGTTGAATGTCCCCAAGTTCTGGTGTTAGGAAAGAGGGAGAAAAACATCTATTTATCCACTTTCTCTATGCCAGCATAAATTTACGATATTCTGTTGTTGTTGTTGTTTATAAAATTTCTATACCGCTCTTCATCCAAGGATCACAGGGTGGTTTACAATCTATCATGTCACCTCTTACTTACCTTTCCTCTAAACCAAAAAGCCCCAAATGTTGTAACCTTTCCTCATAGGGGAGTTCCTCAGTCCCCTTGATCAGATCATGCACAGCAAGTTCTCTCCCATCTGAATCCTTAACTGAAGCATTTCAGAATTGAAGAAGAAAAGCTTTTCTAAAACAACAACAACAACAACAGCAACAACACTGTAGCAGACAGATACCAGGCCTCGGAGCTGAGAAAGCCCCATTCCAAATTAGCGAGCTTCAAAGGCTCCCAGATAATGGATATGGGTGAAATTAGATTCAACCGCTCAGAAGAGTTATCTTGCAGTGCTCTTTGGCTTGGAGTCCCATATCCATGGGGTGTTGCTGGGGAAAGTAGCCATGTTGGAAGATAGGGACATGTTCACAACCAAGTGGAATTCAGCAAACAAGACATTTCTTTTAGTGGAGAAAAAGAAACATTTAGATAATTTAATGAATGACACCGCCCCGCCCCCCCCCCATTTTGCATCCAGGAGAACGTAAAACCATTGTGTCCTGTACACGGGTTGTTAACAAGACTATGATATTGGTGAACGACAGTGCCTGCCAGCGGGTGACCCGTCCCGAGCCTCAGGTCAGAAGATGTAATGTGCACCCCTGCCAGTCAAGGTAAGGATCCCATTACAGTCGTCATAAACTTTTTCATATACAAAGGTTCATATTGCATTGTAGTTTCCCATGCACTATTTATGTGATTGTATGAGCATTGTTAATGCCACAGAGAAAGCACAAATAAGGCATTTGTAATAGAACTGAGCCTTCTCGCCAATGCAGGTTTTATACTTATATATTAAAAACTGTTTTAAGCCTCATTTATAACACCCCTGGAGCTGCATGGAACTGCATCCAAATTCCTATTTTTCCAAGCATTTGTGCATCTTTGCCTTGTTCAGCCATAAAACTCCTTTTCTACTTATTTGGTAGATCTGCACCACCCAACCTCTCTTTTTTACTCCACTGGGGGATACAATGACTTGATATTTTAATTCTTAAACATCATTGATCCAACATACCCAAGGGCCCCTTCTGAGAGTCACACAAGAAAGGGTGTTGGGAGATCATAGAATGTGCATTTTTCTATACATTATTTGGTTGGTGAAGCACATCACAGAATTTGTACAAGTGTGAATTTTGAAAGATGGCTTTTTTCCAATTTTCATATTGCTTCAGGAAGTGCAAATTAGGTAGATTCACCTTTAAGTGAAAACCAATGGATTAGTCCATTTAACCACCTTTAAATGGACCAATGGATTAGTTGCCAGACAGCTTCTTAAAGAGCATAATGTTTCTGGAGCGACACAAAAATGAGAGAGCTTAACAGAGCCCTTCCATTCCCTATGTTTTATTGTGATCCTTCAATAACATCTGTGTGCCATGTCAGGAAAGCCAGGGCCCCTATGCCAAGTTGCCTCTGAGATGGTAAACCTGTGTCTGGACTGTACCACTTAAGTTTGCAGGTGGGGGTTTACATAGATAAGTACTCCTCCATTTAGAAAAACATCTTGCACATAAGAAACTGAATGTATTTGCTACCTCATTCAGAACTAGGCTATAGAGAAGGTATTTGCTGTGGTTGTCTCCAAATCCCCTGGTGACTTGCCAAGCCCATACATTGCTCATATATGGTCAGAGGCTTCTTTTCTTTACTAGGGACTGGCTTAGTCTGGGCAGTCTGCTTGTGTTTAAGGTAGGCCTGTGTCAGTTAGGATCTAGTTATTTCTGGTGTTAAAATTAATTAAAACTGGTTGATCTTAAGTGGATGCTTGTCATTTGTGGGGGTGTTCAGCCACCCTCCTCTCAAGCCTTCACGGCAGTATAGATTTCTAGGCAAATTGAGAGAAAAATATCCAAAGGAATCATTGACAGAGAGGTAAACCAGCTGAAGAAAAATAATCCGGTCTCTCTGAAAGAGTTGCAAAAGGGAAAAACCACACCATTGAAAAAGATCTTGAAACATGTCAGGTCATTCTCTAAAAATAAATCCAGCTTTCCACAGAACCTTTTGGGCTATTCTGTTTGCCATGGAGTGGTCCAACTCTGGTTTCTGGTCTGTGTGGATTTCTAGCCCACCTGAAGAAGCTTCCGGAACTGCCTGCCTGTGCCATTTCTGACCCCCAAACTTTCATTTTCCTTTTGCTAGCCCACAGGCAAAAAAAATATGTCAGGGTTGATCCAAGGGTGGTGTGATGGGATAGTGAGCTGCTTGTGCGTAAAAGCTTGATCCCTCTGGGGTTTGGCTGGTCATCCAAACCGATGCACTAACGGAGCCCCCAAAGCATGACTCCGTCAGTCGCTGGTAGAATCTGACAGTGGGCGTCTACGGAATTTACGCCAACATAAAAGCTCTTTGACAGACATGCGCTTTCGAGACTCTCTGCGTGACAGTTTCCGGCGAAGGGTGGGCGTTCCCAACGGGGGTCCCGTTACCTCTCCACTACTCTCACTGGAAGCATCCCAGAGCCTCCCCTCCGCTGTGACTCCTGCACTCCCCCTGCTGGTTCCCTCTTCTACTGCAGATTCTCTCCTATTCTCCTGTAGCCTGTCCACCACCTGTCTCTCCGATGGCAGTTCCCTGACATCCACCTCCCCCCCAGGGCCCCCTTCACCCCCTCCCGCCTCCTCTCCCACTGGCGGTGAGGGCGGAAAGCCCCTGAAGGAACTCTCCTCGTCGTCCGAGGATTCTAACACTTCCAGCCACGGCGTACCGTCTCTCTCCCCGTCTTCCTCTTCTTCGTCGGAGTCGGCTTCTTCACCCACCCCTGACTCTGGGAACCCTTCAAACTCTCCTTCCTCATCGGTGGTCCCAAAGTGTTCCCTTCTAAATCGAGCCACGGGTTGCGGTTTTCTTGGGAAACGCTGATGAAATGTTTCTATTAAAACCTCGTCATTGACTACCTCTGCTGGTACCCAAGTGTTTTCCGACTCTGCTTCCCCCTCCCATTCTACCAGATATTCCACCTGATTCCCCTTCCACCTGGAATCAATGATTCCTGCCACGTTCATGTCGCGCTCTCTCTCTTCTATCACGGGCGTTTGGGTGGCCTCTCTCTCACGCTCCCCCCACTCGCGTCCCTCTCGGTACGGCGACAGTAATGACCTGTGAAATACTGGGTGTAATTTCATGTGACTGGGCAGCCTGAGTTTGAATGCCACTGGGTTGACCTGCTGTATGACCTCAAAGGGTCCCAATCTTTTGGGCCTCAATTTCTTACTCCCGCCCTTGAACGGTAGCCCTTGGGTGGACAACCACACCCGGTCCCCCACCCTTATAGTTTCACCTTCCCTCCTATTTCTGTCTGCTTGCTTCTTATATTCTTCCTTGGCTTTCTCTAAGTTAAGTTGAAGCTGACGGTGGATCGCCTCCATCTCTTCAAAAAAATATTCCGCCGCCGGCACGCTCCACCTCTCCCCTCCCTCTCCTGGGAATGCCCGGGGGTGACACCCATAATTTGCCAGGAAGGGACTCATCCCTGTGGACACGTTCTCCGCGTTGTTGTAGGCAAATTCTGCTAGAGGTAACTTATCCACCCAATCATTTTCTCTGTCTTTTACATAACACCTCAGGTATTGTTGTAAAACCCCATTTGCCCTTTCCGCTTGCCCATTGGTTTCTGGGTGCCGGGCAGTTGAGAAATTGAGTTCTACGTGCAGTAAGCTCATAAGTTTCCTCCAGAACCTGGAAGTAAATTGTTTCCCTCTGTCGCTGACCACCCTCAAGGGGGCGCCATGCAACTTGAAAATATGTTCTACAAACAACTTGGCGGTTTCCTCCGCTGTGACTGCATGTGAACAAGCTATAAAATGACACATCTTGGTTAATTGATCTACCACCACCATGACAGCTGTTTTGCCTTTGGATTTTGGCAGGTCCGTCATAAAATCTATGGATACTGCCTCCCATGGCCTTTCGGGCGTGGGTAAGGGTTGTAATAGCCCCGCTGGCGCCACCCTCTCTCCTTTCGCTCGCTGGCACCTGTCGCAACCCCTGACATATTCCCGTACGTCCTCCCTCACCTTGGGCCACCAAAACTCCCTGGTAACCAACCACATGGTTTTGTGCTGTCCAAAATGTCCCGCTGTGGGGCTGTCATGCAACTGCTTGAGTACTCTGCCCCTCAGTTCCCCGTCGGGTATGTACAGTGCCCCTTTGTAATACAACGCCCCGTTCTTTTCTTCGAACCCCCCTGTGTTCTCCTCTGTCCTCCGGAGCTCTCTGAGTTTCTCTTGGGCGTATTCATCGTTCTCCGTACCCTCTATCAGTTCCCTCTGCCCCACCAATGCCGCCCCACACACCCAGCGGTCTTCAGGGATTACATGCCTTGCCTCAGGCGCTCCCTCCCCCTCTAAGTACTCAGGTTTCCTGGAAAGAGCGTCCGCCCTCACGTTCTCGGAGCCGGGCACGTAACGAATCTCAAAGTGGAATTTGGAGAACTCCTGGGCCCATCTCACTTGTCTCTGGTTCAGCACTCGGGCTGTTCTCCAGTATTCCAGATTTTTGTGGTCAGTTCGGACTTGAACCTTGTGCTGCGCCCCAATCAGCAAGTGCCGCCATTTCCGGAATGCTTCATGAATGGCGAGCAGTTCTCGGTCGTACACTGTGTAGTTCCTCTCTGATTTGTTCAACTTCCGCGAGAAGAATGCACACGGTCTCCATTCAGACGTATCTTTTCCCGGCTGGAGAAGAACGGCCCCCACCGCTCGGTCTGACGCGTCAGTCTCCACTCTCATAGGTTGTTGTAGATCCACGTGCAAGAGTTGCTCTTCCGACGCAAACGCCTGCTTTAAGCGTTCGAACGCTTGTTGCGCTTCTCCCGTCCAAACAAATTTCTTTTTGCTACTAAGACAATCCGTGATGGGCGCTGTTAAATGGGCAAAGTTTTTGATGAACTTCCTATAGAAGTTTCCGAAGCCCAGGAACCTTTGCACGTCCTTCTTGGTCTTTGGTGTTTTCCATTCCAGTACCGCTTGAACCTTGCTGGGATCCATGGCCAATCCCTTGTCAGACAACCGGTACCCCAGGAATTCCACCTCCTTGGTATGAAACTGACACTTCTCCAGTTTCACCCACAGCCGGTTTTCTCGCAGCTTGCTCAGTACCTCTCTTACATCTCGCACATGCTGCTCCTCATTGTCTGAGTACACCAGAACGTCATCTAAGAACGCTACGCAGTTCTTGTAGAGCAGTGGCCCCAGGACGTGATTCATGAATGATTGAAAACAGGCGGAGCCCCCTTGTAATCCGAAAGGCATAACGGTGTACTCAAAGGCCCCCAAGGGGGTGAACATAGTGGTCTTCCACTCATCCCCCTTTCTCACACGTATCAAGTTATATGCCCCCCTAAGGTCCAGCTTGGTAAAAATTTTCCCTTTTCTCACCCGTGTTAGAATGTCATCAATTCTGGGCATAGGGAAAGTCACTGGTTCTGACACTGCATTTAGGGCCCTGAAATCACATACAAGCCTGGGCTTGCCCGTGTTTTTTTTGTCCACAAAGAACACTGGGCTGCCCCCCACCGCTCGTGACTCTCTGATGAAACCTCGCTTGAGATTCTTGTCAATGAACTCCCTTAACTCCTGCATCTCACTGTCTGACATTGCATACAGCTTGCCCACTGGCAATTGTGCTCCTGGGAGTAAGGTAATTTGACAATCAAAGGGTCTGTGCGGGGGCAGTTTATCTGCTTCCTTTTCGCTGAATACGTCCAGCAAGTCAGCGTATTGTGGTGGCACCCTCCCTTTGTCCATCACTTCCATCCCTGCTAGAGTGCCCCTGGCGCCTGCCTGAGCCTCTCCCTCCTTGCAGTGTTCTAGGCAATGTGCTGATCCAAAGGAAACCACTCTCTGATGCCAGCCTACTAGCGGATCGTGTAGCGCCAGCCAGCTCATACCCAAGATAATAGGAGCTCCTCCCAAGGTGGCTACGTTAAACGCTATCAGTTCGGTGTGTCGTGCCACCCTCATTATCATTGGTACAGTCTGTTGGCTCACTTCTCCTCCCAACAGCTCCCTCCCATCAATCGTGGTAACCTGCAAAGGCTTACTCAATGGGATAGTCTGTATTTGGTGTGCAGCTGCAAACTCTTTGCTCATGAAATTACATGAGCTACCTGAATCCAATAGCGCCTTTATCTTCAGTGGGTGTCCGTTTGCCAGTTCCAGCAACACCTCTATCACAAGCGCTGGTCTTGGAGGTTCCGGCGTGGGCACATTCATTACTCCCTCGCCTGGCTGCTGTGCCCTGATGTTGGCAACCAGGCGTTGGCTTTTACTGGCTCCGTGATTTCTTCTTCCTCCTTCCCCCCAACAGTTCCCGCCATCCCTTGCCATTCCTTCCTTTGCGGACAGACTCTGGCAAAGTGACCTGGCTGTTGGCAGAGATAGCATCTCTTGCCGCTCTTTCCCTCCTTCTTCCGCCCTTCACTGGTGTTTGAAACTGCGCGCGCGCGCGCTGTTCCAAGTTCCATCGGCTCTGCTGGCGGGAAAGGCTGCTCCGGAATCTCTGGAATGCGGAAGTCCTTCCAACGTTCCCCCTTTCCTTCCCGCTTTTCCATAGCTCTAGCTTCCTGGCGTGCTCCAATGGACAGCGCTGATTTAGTCAGCTGATCCATAGACTCCGCCCTAGGCGCCCGGGAAAGTTCATCTTTCACTGCCGGAGAGAGACCTTCTTCAAACAGCATTTGAATAGGTTCACTAGCAAGGTCCCACCCAAGTCTATGAATCAGCATGGTGAACTCAGTCCCTCGCCCCTCCCTCTAGATGGCCAATCACGTACGCCACTCTAGAGTTCTCGTCGGGGAAGTCATCAAACAGTAGATTGAGAGCATATTGCATCTCTGTCCTAAAGGCTTGATAGTTCCGGGGATCCCCCCCAAATTTCTGCACCAGTCCAGGCACCCGTCTGGCAAGTGGGGTGGTCTTCCCCTTATCTGCATCTTGAGCCCTCCTCTCCTCGAGCCTCGCCGTTTGCAGTGCCAGCTGGACCTCCAACGCCCTGTACCTTTGTTCCAGGCTTGGATCTGCGCCAGCTCCCGCTCCTGCTCCTCCGGTTCCGGATGGTTCGCTCATGATGCCTTCTGCTTGCACAAGCTGCTTTCAAAGACTGTCAGATTGCTGTGATGGGATAGTGAGCTGCTTGTGCGTAAAAGCTTGATCCCTCTGGGGTTTGGCTGGTCATCCAAACCGATGCACTAACGGAGCCCCCAAAGCATGACTCCGTCAGTCGCTGGTAGAATCTGACAGTGGGCGTCTACGGAATTTACGCCAACATAAAAGCTCTTTGACAGACATGCGCTTTCGAGACTCTCTGCGTGACAGTTTCCGGCGAAGGGTGGGCGTTCCCAACGGGGGTCCCGTTACCTCTCCACTACTCTCACTGGAAGCATCCCAGAGCCTCCCCTCCGCTGTGACTCCTGCACTCCCCCTGCTGGTTCCCTCTTCTACTGCAGATTCTCTCCTATTCTCCTGTAGCCTGTCCACCACCTGTCTCTCCGATGGCAGTTCCCTGACAGGTGGTGCCAACCCAGCCCAATTTTGTTGAGAAAGGGAAGTCTAAATTGCCTTACTCTATGGATTTTAATCCTTCCCCTTAATATAATTCCAGAACTGCTGCTTTTGGTTTGGAGTTCCTGAGCCAATTTAGAGTTACAATAAAGGGCCATTATCCTCGCCCGGACAACTAGAGTGTGCGGCTCTCATTGGTTCGTTTTGCCACCAGCACCATGGCAACCAACAACCACACAGTGCTTCACATCCAAGCAGGCCACGCCTCTCCCTCTCTCCTAACATTTTCTCGCTCCCTCCAGGTTGACCACACATTCACACTTCGGAAGCTGCCAAATGGAAACGTTTTCCGAAGCACATTCTCTAAGTCTCTGTAGAATTTAAATTTCCATTAGTGTTTGCCCACCCAGATATTAGAAATGCATGCTTGGCATATTCTCTGACCGAGAACATCTTAAAGAGACCTTTCTCTTTCACCATGACTATAGTTTATTTTGTTTTTTTAAAGAAAGAAGCTCTGGGTTTGCTTTCAGAGTTCAAGCAGAATTATTATAGCGTTGTTGCAAAAACTTCTCCTGTTTTCTACATTGAGCTCTGCTCTCTGGTTCTTATAAGAGCTACTGCTTTGTTTTCTCTGCTATTTGACATTATTGCTACCAGAAATTCACATGGTCATTCTTGGGATGAGATGGGAGAATCTGTCAGTTCCGCTTTTCTGTTTCTCATTTTTCCAATCTTAAATTCAGTTCTCTACAATTCGGCAACAGTAGAAGTCAGTAAAAGTCATCAGTATTCCTTATTGTAAATTTCTCCAAACATACATGTGTTTGTATGCAATTTTGCCTAATATATACACTTTTGCAATGCAGTTTTTGTGTGTTGGTTTCCCTAATGCATTCCTCAGTATGTTCGTTATTGTCCATGCTATTTAGCTAGAGAACTGCATTGCAAAATTTGCGGAAGTGTGTATTTCAGAAAATGACACTGATTTGGTAGATAAAAATGAGAAATTCAAACTTTATAAGGGATGATGAGGAGTCAAAGGGGATATGAAGGAGAGAGAAATGATGCCCTACACACTTTAATCTACCTTAATCTGTAGAGTTTCTGCTTTGTCTCCTCTTCCCACCATCTGAAATTTGGCATGTGATGATGGGAGGCAGGACCACCTCTGCTGTGCCACCTTGTTGTTAGTGGAACTTTAAAAAAATCTGCTTATGCTGTTTAAGTTGGTGTATTTTATTTTTAATGCTGAACTTTTAACTTTCCGTACAATTTGTTTTTTTCTTAGCATATTCCTATTTATTGCATTTATTGTATTTACTTCTGATGCTGATCTGAGAGCCGGGTCTGAAAAGTGGCAAATGAAGTTTAAATAAATAAAAACCAACCAGCATAAACAAACATTCTGATTAGTTATCTCTAAGAGAGAATTTTCAACATCCCCAGCAAAGTGTCATTCCCAGAATTCTTTGAGGAAGACTAGAATACTTGGAATTGCCATACTGAAAACAATATTAGTGTTTGAATCCTCAAAGAGGCAGAGTTCTACAAACCGTCTGAAAGAGTTCCATGTTCCACTAATTCCACTCAAAACTGGTGAGAAAATTATTTTTATAATTTATCAGCAATTTGAAGATCTTGCTCCCCTAGCCAAACACTTTCCTGCCTCTTTTTTCTTACCCCTTTGTAAAATCAGTTTTATAAAAACATTTTTAAAATGCTCATTTAAAAAAATTAGAAAGTGGCACTAAAAAGATGGTTGACACAGTGTCAGTGTAAATTTGTCCTTAACAAAGTTAAAACTCAAGTTATTCCACAACCACCCCCGTGCGTGTTGCAGCTTTGTACCGAGTTCATGAAAGGACACTTATGCCGGACCTGGACAAGAGTGCAGTCTGGGTTGTCCATTTTCCCATCTGTCATTGTACTGAATTCCTGGCTCGTCTCATGCCCGTCTTCCTGTTTCCTTACAGACCACCGAACTGGAAAAGAAAGTGAGAGGCTGTCTCCTTTCTGATTCCTCCCATTCCTTTCCCCTTTAAGTGAGGTCACAGCCTCCTTTTTCTCAGGACTGTATGGTGTGCGGTCGAACTGTCAGTTCTGGAGGCAAACAACCAGGGTGGCTCCTACCAAGTATTTCACTCCTTTCATCTCTACTGTTCTTTCCTCTCAATCCTTTTCTCTCCTTTCTTTGCCAATAGCTATAGATCACAGGGAGATTACAATGCCGTTGCTAGACTTAATTCAGCAGGGCCTGGACAGCAGCCATGCCTCTTCCTGGAGAGGACAGTAAATTAGTAAAGCAGTCCCTCTCTTTCCCCTTCCCAGGTTCATCTCACCACCCCTCTCTGATTGGGACTTTCAGTCAATGACATATTTAACAACACATCTGTAATTTGTGCTTCAGTGCTTAAATGGTGGCCTGTGGGTGTCCCTTTTATTGCATATTCATGATTATTTGTGCTCATGATGCTATCAGGGCTGTCACACGGGTTCCCACTTTCATTATGGGTTGCACCTGCAAAAGTTTTGGTGCAGTCACTCTGCTTCATTTCCACTCAGTGCATTTCAGTGTATTTATTTTTTATATATACCACAAAGTTTCTGGTTTAGTTTTGGTTTTGCTTTTATGGTGCTGTAGCCTCTCCAGACAACAGTATTGTGGTAGCATGGGGGAAGCATCTCAGGGCAACTAATAAAGCAGAATAATTTCAGCACTACAGCACTGTGTGTGTCAGTAACATGTTGCAGAATACTCCCAGGCTTTTTTTAAAAAAAAAAATCAGTCTGGAGGGGCCCTCAGTGCCTTGGCATCAGGTTGCAAAGATTAGTTTGGTTGGGAGGCAAATCAAGTTGACGGGTCTGAAAGACAGACCAGGATTCCAACTTCCTGAAAAAAGGGTGCTGTGATTGCCACCTCCCTCCCCCCTCCTCATGCATTTTTCATGTTCACACAGGGCTATTGTTCCAGCTCTTCACTTTGACGAGGAATTCCTGTAATTACAGAGGGGATCTTCCTCTGTGACAGGTCATAGGAAGCACTTAGCAGAGATGCCATATAGGCATTTATCAAATACATTCCTCTTTACTTGATTCTTCCCATGACCTCCAACTCAGAGTCACTCTCAAAAAGTTTCACTTCTGCTGCTCAGGTCTCAGCAAAATAGCAATTAGTTCTATGGGGTGATTGGAAGGGCAGACTGACAAAAGGGTCTGCAGAGTCCATATCTCTGGGGACAAGCAGTTATATTTCACAGCACGTGGGAATGTAAGGCTACAGGATTTTTCATTGTGAGCTGATCATAATGTGAATCTTATTTGCAATGTGATGTAGGTAGCTGTGTACTATTTGTGTCAATTGTTTGAACAAAGCAGATGACATAATTGCCAAATGTCCACTGGTGGTTCTGTTTTCCTCTTCATACTCTGACCTCATCACTCCTGAAATATCCTCTTGTTCTTTTTACTTTTCTGATGGTTTTACCCCTCTTGGTGGTTTTAGTTGGTCTGCTCGGATATCACAGCTAGAAGCAGAGGAATCCTGGCCCCTCTTGGATTAGCTCATGCCACAGAAAAGCTAGCATTAGCAGCTGACCATCAAAGGGGGCATGGAGACCTTTAGAACTGGATGTTCAGTGCCCATAAGCAGCTTTGCTTCAGTTAAACAGCATAACAATCGTCTGCAAGCCACAGGCTCCCAAATGACCCTTGGTATACAGTGGTGCCTCGCAAGACGAAATTAATTCGTTCCGCGAGTTGCTTCGTCTTGCAATTTTTTCGTCTTGCGATTTTTTCGTCTTGCGGAGCGCGGATTCCCCGGGTATTAACGGTTTTACAAAAAAGGAAGCAAACTCGCAAGACGTTTTCATCTTGCGAAGCAAGCCCATAGGGAAATTCATCTTGCGAAGCACCTCGAAAAACGGAAAACCCTTTCGTCTAGCGAGTTTTTCATCTTGCGAGGCATTCGTCTTGCGGGGCACCACTGTAAATGGCTTGGGTGGTTTTTATACAACTTATTTGCTTAATGAAAAGAGACGGGCAACACTTGTTGTTAACTTATGTGATTATATAGTTCTCATTAAGGCACTTAAATTGCAAGCAATTTGCATCACTAAACAGGTATACAGATCCAGCTCAAGGATTTGAGCTGCAGAAAGAAGGCACCTCAGAACCCCCTGCAAGTTTAGTTGTGAGGTGCATTGCCTGTAAGGGGAACTGGCCATGCCAAAAGCATTCCTGTCTTTAAACCAACTTACACAAGGTAGGGGGACACTTTTATCTGGGCCCAAGGAAGAAAGGATTAGTAATATGCATGTAGTGTGCTTTAGTAACCCTAACTTGGAAAAGAACAAGGATGGAAGACTGAAGAAACCCCAACTAAAGAATCATGGCAAGAAAAATTGACGGACTATGCAGAACTGGCAAAATTGACATATAAGCTACAGGACAAGGATAACTGTGACTTTAAAGATGAATGGGAACCCTTTACAAAGTATTTGAAGACGCAACAAAGCAAACTGCACTCCTTGGCTGGCTTTGAATAAACAGTCACAAACTTTTTTATTGATGATAATCAGCTAAATAGTTTAAGGATCTATACAACTGTGTAACATGCAGAAAACAGCATTTGTAGAGAAATCAAAGACTGGAACTGTGGGAAGCCAGGGGGTGGGGGGTGGTTGTGTGGGGGAGGGTGGGGGGAGGGAGGAAAAATGGGGGGCGGAATACTGATGATATGTTTCTGGATAATATGTTTTGTTTTAATTTCGAATAAAAAAGTTTTTAAAAAAGAACATCAAGGTTATTTGGACTGTTGTAATACATAATCTTCCACCACCAAGAAATTGCAGGGGTTTCTTGTGTCCAGATTTAAAGCCCCTTAATTCTGCATTAAAAATGTAGGGTTTCAAATAATAAAAACCTTGGACACAGGTTGGTGGGACCTGACACCCACCCAGGGTAGGCACAAGAGGCAGTGATTGATGAGTGGCTTTGTATAAACGCCTTGTGTCTCAAAGGGCTGTGTCCCTATTGAATCCTTTTTCTCTCTTTTCTTAACAGGTGGGTGGCTGGGCAGTGGAGCTCTTGCTCTGCAACCTGTTCCAAAGGCATCCAGATCCGAGAAGTGGCATGTGTCTATCAGCTGCAGAATGGCACCTATGTCAACACTAGGGATCTTTACTGCCTCGGCCCGAAGCCGACACCAATACAAAGCTGTGAAGGTCGAGACTGCCTTTCCATATGGGAAGCATCGGAGTGGTCTAAGGTAAAGAAGTCTTGGTGGGAGGAAAAGGACAGGAATTCCAAAATAAAAACCCCAAGTTGGAGTCTACTAAACATGAGCAAATCCTACTTCATGTGATCCATAATTAATCTTTTTTTAAAGATAAATATCAAAGGGGCATTTTGTGGAAGTCTTAAAACTAATGTTTTTCCCTAGGCTATTAAGAATCAGTGTTTTCTAGCCAGGATTAGCCAATGTGGTGCCCTCCAGATGTTGTTGGACTACAACTCCCTAATCCCTTTGGCCACTGCCTATGCTAGCTGGGGCTCATGGAAGTTGTAGTCCAACAATACCCAAAGAGCAGCACGTTGACTACCGTGATGTAGGTGCTTTTACATGCCCCAAATAGCACCTGCAGAAGCAGATTCCCAGAATCCATTTCCAGAACCTAGGGTTGGGACATATCCAATGGCACCTCCTGAAGCAGCTCAAGTTGGTGGGGTTTGCCCCCATGCATCCATACTATATCATATGATGAGTTTGAGTTCACAAAAGCTTATGCCATTATAAATTTGTTCGTCTTTAAGGTGCCACAAGAATCTTTTATTGTTTAGGTAGTTCAAGAAGTACATTCCAGAATTTTATTCAGGCCAGCAGCACACATATAACACCATCCAGGGGGGTAAAACTAGTCACCACGCAACAGAGCCAAATGCCCTAGGTGTATTCACAGAGTCGTTTTCTCAACACACAGTGACTCTGTATGTATTGGGAAAAGCAGGCAGTGATTGATGTAAGACCAATTTTAGTAACACAGATCCAATACTTCTCCCCACTGCCCCAATGTTCTTCTGCTGTGTATCTACCAAAACCTGCTATTTTGCCTTGTTTGCTCAAGGTTGTGTCAATGAGTCTTGTGATTGCTTTCAGGAAAATAGATTTTAGGAATATCGCTGCCGAGAGGTTATTTCCACAAAAGTAATATTGTGACTTTTAACAACATTGAGTCCTACCACTAGCTCTGCATAATCTTTTATGGTGTAGTTCATATTTTGCAGCTGACATTATCGAGTTCCTATCACAAAAACCTTTAAAGATGTTTTCTGGCTCTTTCACAGGCTTAGAGAGGTGAAGGATCAGCTGAATGTTTATTATAATGAGTGCCTTGATTGCCTTCGGACTCCTGCCTAAATTAAATGAGCAAAGCTCCTTAATTAAGTGTGTGCATGGCATTGGGTTTCAGGGTTAGCCAATCCTTAGCTTCTAAGTATCTGCATCTTGAGTTTGTTCCACAAATATGAATTGTGCTACGTGAGAGATTCATCGGATAAAGGATCCAGCTAAACCACTTCTTTGTAATACATGGTTTTTTTAATAATGTTAAAGTGAGAGGTGTGTTTTCCTTTAATCAATTTTGTGTCTTGATTGGTAAATGTAAACCAGTTGTTTTGTTAAAAAAAAAGTCTCAGGTGGCATTTGCTGTTAATTGACCTAATGCTGCATGTTGCTGAGAAGGAGAATAATTGTTACGTCATTTTAAGTATATTGTACATGGTTAATACAGTTTACTTGTAGCATGAATAATCTTAAAATGAAATAATAATCTCAAATCTCAATGGTGCTGGTGGAAATTCCTGTATATTTCACATGAATTGCTTTGGGTTTTTCTGGCTGCCAAACTTGAATAAAATGCAAAATATAATCTGGTTTTTAGTCAAACTATTATGTTCCTAAATCATAAAGCAAAGGTTCACTTTCATTGTGGAGAAAAATAATGAATTCTTACTTTAATGGGGCACAGTAGCAATTTTTTGAGATGATGCATTGCTCCACCACATTTAGTGGACTGACATATATGAAGAGGAATGTGTGGCTCTGGTCCTACTTTATATAGTCATTAGTAAGATTCCCTGCTTCTGCTTTTCAGGGCCTTTTAAGTTCTGGTTCTGTTTAAAGGAAAGGGCCATAACTCAGTTCCTTGCATGCTGACAGCCCTGGTTCAGACCTTGGCATCTCCCATTAAAAGGATCTCAGGTTGCGGGGCTGAAAAAGACCTTTGTCTTGACTACATACATTAACAAATGAAATGCATCAGCCCTGCTACTACCAATCTGAACAAATCTGCTTCTCGTGCATAAACTTTGCAAAAGCCAGACAAGTTTCCAGCAGGGCTGACTTGTCACCCCAAGTGGTTGGGCACAACTCTCCGCTCGCACACATTTACACAATCCAAGAGGGTCTCATCAGGATTCCTTTCCACAGGTCAGGAAATGTATTATATTGTAAGTCACTTTGAGTTTGCTTTTTATTTTTTAAAAAAGCAATTCATAAGTACAATCATGGAAAAGAGAAAGAAGAAATACCACAGCCAGCTCCACAGGTTAACACAGCCGGGCATTTGGCAAGGCCCTAAGACTATCAGAAGGCCCACTGCCCTTGCTGCCTACCATTCTTATATTGCACAGAATAACCAGAAAGTACTGATGCAGCAAAGGAGAATTCTTAGTTTTCATGTCCTGCCTCTTCTGACTTGAGGAAACCTACAGAGGGTGCCGTGCCCAAGGACCAACAGAATCCTGGAACCAACACTGCAAGGCTTAGAGTTCAGATAAGGAACTCAATCGGAAACTTGTGCCCCAACATTTTCTGCTATACTGCAAGGCATTTTGGGGCACATCTTTGTTATCATATGCTGAGAATTTTCACATTCCCCAAAATGACACTTGTTGCGCCCAGTGATTACAGTGCAGTCTGGCTGGTCCTGATTTCCTGTTTTAGAGGAGGAGACTAAAGCAGCTGGCAAGCCTTTTGAATCCTTTCCTGTCTTGTGTTTTAATGCTGCTCCACAGCACCAAGTCTCTCTCTTTTTTTTTGAGGATGGTTACAGCCGGCCACTCATTTCAAGACACAGCTGTTGAGTTTCAGCATCCTTGCAATCTTAAGGAATCTTTCCCAGTAGCCAGCAGAATTCTATTCTTGCTTTCACACTATGAAGATGTTACTTTCCATAAGGGGGTCATGCAATGAGCAGCCATAAATTAAGTGGAAGACGTCCCAGATTTTCTTCTTCTTCAATAAGTCACTTTGCAGTTGCTGTGAAGTATTTCAAAGCATGTCTGTTTGCTTGCCAGCTCATAAACACTTGTCATTCATGTCCTTAACAGGGTCAACAGGTCATGACTGCCTGGATTGTATTTTTTTAAGACGATTAGACAGGCATGCTGAGATCTGCCCGTTTATTGTAACATATATCAAGTTGAGTCCTGTTTCCATCCTAGACCCCCTAAATAGAGAAACTTATTGGAGCGCATTCAAAATATCTCATGGAGTATCTCATATCTCCAACTATTTATTCAGTGTCAAGTCCACAGTTTCTTCTGTGCTGATCCCTTGAAGGGTGTGTGTGTGAAGATTGATGCTCCAGAAAAAGCTAGCATTTTTATTAGGACTGAGCAGTTTCGTAAACATTTTCCGCAATGTCAAAAAGCACCATAACTGCTTGGCAATGTTGCTTACTCGCTTATTTGACAATTATTATCCTGAATAGTCTTTGTCTGCCTTTAGTGACACCATCATATTCCTGATTGGCTAGAAATACTCATGTGACTAGGGCTGGAAGCATTACTCTCTCTCTTTTTCATAATAATTTTTATTAGTTTTCAATTAGTCCAATAATAGCCTTATTATAACAATACCAATTATAATACAATTATTAATACTAATTGTTCAACATCAAATTATATAATTTAGATAAAGTGGCCCCCCGCATGCTAGATTTGATGGTTTGATGATTTTCTTTATTTCTGCATTCCAAAATCTTATTCATTTCAATTGCATTCCGGCCATAATAATAATCCCCTATACAACAGCTGCAATATTAATAACTCCTATTTGTGTGGATGCATCAAATGATTTGTAAAACTACAAGTGAGGAACTCAAACTATATCCTTGTTCTTTCTGTGTGTGGAAATTATTCTGTCCATGGTGTTTCTTCCTGTCCTTGTAAGATGTTACATCTTTCTTCCCCCTGTTGTTGCTGTTATCCGTCATGCCTTTGGTGAAGCTAATATCCCATTGTTGTTTCAGAAATTTATCCATTGCTCTGTCCCCTGCTTCACAGACTCCTTTCATCGTTCCTTCCAACTCAAGATATATAAGCAATTATACTTCCAGTTAAATTAAATTAAATTACATGTCCTCTTAGCTCTATTCATTTGACTTCGTAAATAATAAAGGGGAAGAGTCAGCTCTAAGTTTCCATCATAAACCTTTTGCAAAATAAGAGTTTCCCTCCCTTTCCCCCCTTTTTTTTACACACACAGTTCCGTTTGATGTTATATTCCATATTTATAATCCAATTTCTTCCATCCTCGCTTGTACAAATACAATCTGAACTAACATTCAGAGGAAGGTTGCCGAATCATAAATGTAGAGAAGAAAACTTTAAATAAAGAAACCATAGGCTCCCCTCCCTCCCCACCGTCTTGCACTGAATGAAGTCTTATCCAAGTTCAAACCTTAAAGTCCTTGCAGTTGGTTTGTTCCGCAGTTTGTGATCCCATCTCTTCTAGCACGCGCCTGTACTTTAGTCAAATTAAGCTGCAATTAACAGGAGAACCTCTGCTTCTTAATGGCGGCTTTGGAAGGTTTTCGGCAGGCGAAGTGCTTTTGCACTCAGCGCCTCCCTGCCCCTCACATTCCTTGCTGGAGCGAGAACCAGGTACCGAGACAAACTGCAAGTAAAGCCTGTTTCCCCACCCCCTCCATCACTGGGGGGAATTTGCAAGGATAATTACCCTCAACCATCCTTGCTTTTCCTTTGCCAACAATCTCCCGCTATCGTGGGGGAGAGTAGAACCAGAAGCCAGCATTACTCTCACTCTTAATGTGCTGTATTTGCCCTCTGTGATGTCAGCATGTAAGCCAATCTGGTTGGCTGCATAGTGTTGTGACCTCACCGCATTTAGTATATGAGCTTTGATTGGCTAGAACCATCCTATAAAATTCTCAACCGAAAAATAAACAAACAAAATACCAAAAAGCAGAAGAGGGAAACAGGGAAAACAAAGTTGTGCATTGTGCATGATCAAGGGTATGGGTGAAAATATTTTATCTCCCTGCCCCAAAGCTAGAAATTTTAGCCTGAAAAGCGGAACAGGCAAGCACTTAGCACAGTTCTACATTTTATCTTGATGGATACATTGGTGGATTTTCAGTGTATGTGGCAAGACAAGTAACATAGTCTTTGGCAGAAGCGGAACTGCGGCAGAACGGATACAGTACTGCATGTGACAAATAGAGGGCAGAACAGAAAACAATGCTTCTTACATCCCTAGTTGCATGTAATTATGTGTTCAGGAAGGCCTATGCAAAAGCTACTGCTTATGAGTAGGGGTTTCGTGTGAACAGGATCCCTGATTGTATGCATGTCCAAGGGATACAAAGCCCCTATGTAGCAAGCAGGAGCTTGCACTGTGCATAGAACCATGTGCACATGTGGTTGTTGAAAGAAGCTGTGACATCGGGGGCAGAGCTAAATATTCAGCCATGTTCCACACTTTTCCCTGCTAATGCCCTACACCAGAAGTTCACAAGCTGATCTGTAGCCCACCAGTGATCCATGAACTTCAATGAGGTGGTTTCATGATGTGTCCACATTAAACATTTATGTTGGTTTTTATGTGTTTTTATTGTTTCCTTTATGTCACAGATTGCATTACAGTTTGAATTAAAGATGACACTCACAATATTATAAGTCTGAAATATTATTAAGCTCAGTTTTCCTTCCAATATTATCTGCCAGTCAAACTAATTTAGAATCAGCCCTGGTGTGTAGCATACTCTTTTTTTCTTCTTTTTTTGCACATTTAAAATGAAGGTTTAACAACTGTATTGGTGAGACTTGGGGAATGTCTTGATACCAGTGCTAGTTGTCTCCATACACACCATACATTTGAAGCATGCACACACACTGCAGCACACTGGGAACTGTAGTTTGCTTCTCACAGGTTTATAATTCCCACCCTTAACAGATGGCAGTTTCCAGGATTCTTGGTGTGTGTGTGTGCTTTAAATGTTCTTTGAAGATATGCTGTGTACATAGCCTTGGATGGATGATGGCTAGAGTTAATGTCCAACGTCAATCTCCCACCAACATGCCCACAATCTCCCAGTCAAAATTTTATGAAGATTCTTGTGAGAAACATTTGGGAAAGCAGAACTCTTTACATCTGAAACCACTTAGGAAAAACTTGTTGGCAACAATAGATTTCTGCTCCGTTTTCGTCCAAGTCAGTTTTCATCAACAACCAATGTTTGTGCCCATTGCTTTGCAGTGCTCGTCCAACTGTGGGCAGGGGAAGAAGAAGAGAACGGTCACATGCACCAACCCCCAAGGGAAGTGTGATTCAGCCACTAGGCCGAGGGATGAGGAAGAGTGCGAGGATTACACGGGCTGTTATGAGTGGAAAACAGGAGACTGGTCCAAGGTAAGGCCATGCTTTCAGCCCTGTATGGAGCCTTAATTCAGTAGAGCAGATACGGCCACTGGTTATCTCTTAGTGACTGTTAACTTTTAGAGAAACCACAAGTCCATGATGGAGCACATCATTTCCATCCAGAAGGTCTGCCTGAAACCCTGGAGAGCCCCTGGAAATAACTCTACCAATCTCCATCTGTTCCACCGCTGTTGCTGCCCACTGCCATTGCAGACATTCTTCTTTGCTCATCTTAACTCTGTTTTCCAAGCGATCCCTCCTTGAGAATTCTGGTATCCCAGGATGCTCAGGGTGCAAGAGGCTTCCATGGTGTTCTCTTGGCCCAAAACAGCCACACAGAAGCAGGTTTCCTACACAGAATGGAAGGTGTGTTAACAATATTGGGCTGGGTGGACTAATGATCCAAGTCGGCATAAAGGCAGCTTCCTGTGGCTCTAAGCCCCTCTACATTTCTTGCTCTCATGTTTGCAGAGGGAACTGTATACACTAATCAAACTGAGGAATCAAAGCTTTTACATGTAGTGCAATATAGCTAAGGAAACACTATTCCCATTGTCTGAGCCAAGGAAATCCAAGGTAAATCATAGAAGCATGAGAAAAATGTAGGAAAATTCAGTTTAGCTCTGTTAAAACTAGGATTGCAAGCATGGATGGAATCTTCAAGAACAGGGTGGAGACATTGATGGCGTGCCCATGTGAAATTATGCCCCCATAGCTGCTTTATGGTTTCCAAACTCTTGATACTGTGCCCATGTATTATTAGCCACTGAGCCAAGGAAAGGAAGCTGTTCCTCAAACACCCATCTAGTTAGGAGGACTCGAAATAAATTCTCACAATAGTTTATTGTCACTTCCAAATTCTCAAACTGGGATTGAGCCTACCCCATTGGAACAGGAATTGGTATATTTGGACTGAGATCAGCAACATACATATAAGGCCAAGAAGCCACATTCATAAATGGGTCTACGGACGACATTTCATTGTTGTGAGGCATGCTTGTTACTTTAATATGTTGGGGGTTTTCCTTTTGCAGAGGGTGACTGAATAAATGAGCAGTGAAGTAACAGGAGATGAGCCAAGAGGGAGAGGATTAAAATATGGCTCCCTCTGTGTGGATTGGTGGATCTCTTTAAGATCTTTCCTTCAAGGCTAGCAGAGCACCTTATAAGAAGGCCATATAGTTCAGACGTTCTAGCTTTGGCATTCTGGCTATGCTGAAACACTTACTGGGGCAGCTGCAGTACAAGCACATCCCTGGGGCTTCATAGGACTCCTTTATACATGGGCAGTATGTGACCATATAAATCTGGTTTTGTGGAGTCAAGCAAATGTTAGGTTAAGAAAGTAGAGACTATAGTTAGTGTCACAGATTTACACCTTTTTGTTTCAGCTTTAATTCCCAGGATCCTTTGACAGTTTTGTTCAGTAAGGTGCTGAGAATTCTGTGGTAGAAAGCCAAAAATTATCCCTTTCCAGAATGCAGTGCGGACAAATATTCTGTTAATTTTTCCTTAGTGTATATCAAGTCCCTTTACATTACTAGATTCCATGTTTTCACAAGGAACAGAAATTTCCCAGGAATATTGTATTCTACCTTGGTCATATAAGCCTGGGGGGGATATTTAAATACTTATTTTATATATCAATGCATCTATTCCTAGACTTATCCTCAAAATACACATTTTTGTATGCATGTCTGCACCTTTTTTTCTTTTTCTTTTTCTTTTTTTTTTTGAGCCAAGATCCATATTGCAAGATTTGAAGAAGTGTCAAATCTGATGGATATTTGCGTTAATGTCTGTGCATACTCTGGAAGCTGCAAATTAGGTCAATTCACTTAAAAATGCAGTCTGAACAAAATTCTCCCCCATGTCTAGTTAATAGACATATCTTATCTTTGCCCACCTAATGGTCTTTGAACAAAGAAGCTGCTTATTCCAAAAGAACACACAGAATGCAATTAAAAGCAGACAGGTTCAGTAGTTTCACCTTAGTTTCCAAAAACTAGAGCTGAATTATGTTGTTAGTGACTGAATTCAAGCAAAAAAAAAACCCACCTAGTCCATTCTGGGTGAAATTTCCACTTTTGACCATTTGACAGCAAGGGTCTTTGTGGTCTCAAGTGGCCAAAGTAAGTGTGACTATGGGCCCCTTCAGACTGGTGTGTTATTCTGGGTATATTCTGCAATAATTATTGACACTGACCGAGGGTCAGTGTTGTATTAATTCTGCTTTGTTACGTAGTTATTCTACAATGCTTCCCTACGTGACCACATTATTGCTGTCCACAAAAGCTGATGCACAACAAAGGGGGATCAGTAACCAACCGTAGAACATTTGTGATATGAAAAGTTATAGGATTTCAGTAGGAAATTGCAGGATATGCACTGATTGGAAATGAAGCAGTATTACTGCCCCCAAACCTCTGCAGGCACAAAGAGCATTGAAAGCAGGGTCATGTATGACTGCCCTGATAGCATCATGAGCACAAATCATCATATGTCCAATAAAAAAGGATGGCTGGAGGGGCCCTATATGATCTTACATCTGAGAGAGGGCCTTCTCACTTATTCACTCCCTGCTAAGCCAATATTTAGGTCGCACTGAGAATTTCTATCACCAAATGTTTGGAATTTTGAACATTATATTATTCATAACCTGGAACATAGAACCAGAAGGGCCAGCCAATATAAACAGCCACTGTGTATTAACAGGTGAAATAACATTTTTTGAGGCTTACAAAACAAAAACCCCTCCTCTTCAGGCTATGAATTGACCATAGAGTCTATTTTTCAGAGTGGAGCATATGAAATAGTTGCAGTGCTCTCCAGTTTTTCCCTTAGAACTGTCATAAAGCAGGATTTGAAAAAAGTACAATGACTGACAGCTGTGGAACTATGGCAACCAAGGATGGTGCAACTGGCAGCTTATGTTTCTTTCATTTCTGGGCAAGAGTGGAATTCAGCTGATACTAATTCACTGAATTAGCCCTTGGGGCCCTCAAATAATTATCTAAAGCCATCGGTCTCCTATTTCATACTGAAGCCTATGGGTGGAACCCAATGACTGTTGCTTTGCTGATGGAACACATCCATCAGCAGAAAGAGGGAGGGGGCCATTTTCAGTCATTCCTCCTCCTTCCTGGCAGATAGTCTATATCTGGCTGCAGCCCCCATCCAATCTATTTTGGAGGGTTAGGGGACTATCCAAGAAGCCATTTGCATGCAGTCTGCTTACAAACACAGCCTCGAGAGCAATGCTTATCCAGGAAACTACAGGGCATATATCTAGTTAACTGTAAACATTTATATATAGCTTTACAATGTTAAAAGTGGTTCACATTTAACCGCCACCCTATAGGCAAGTACTATTGTCACTGTAGGATCTTGCCTCAGGCTAGGGGTGTAAGAAGGCACAGATTTCTGTTCTAACCCATGTTCATTGCATGCAGAGCTGTGTCCGTTCCACTGCAGTTTGGCTTCTGACAAAAGCTATGTCATGCTGTCTGCTGTGGCGGAATTCTACATAATTAATTGCCATGAATTAAATAATTCCACGGCATTCCTTTCCGTACAAAGGAAACACAATGCAAAAGCGGGGGTGGGGGTACACATCTTCAGTTTTATATCACTTGCAGACAAAAACAGCAACAGCAAATACCGATCATGTTCTCTGGATTGATTTCTGTTCCAGACGTGGGACAAATAAGCAAACGTCATCCATTTCCACTCACACTCTCCATTTCCATTTCCACTGGATTCCTCCACCAACTCTGCCTAAGGACCACCTAGTAATTTTCATGGCTGAGAAAAAGAGTTGAATCAGGGACTTTCCAGCTGACAGCTCTGACTCTTATCAGCCCACTCTGCAGCACTACTAACACTTTGCTACTGCTGGAAGACTTTGCTTTCCCAGAAGACTGGAGAAGGCAGAGCAAAAACTGGCTCCCAGAGGCAGAATAACAATGTGCATTTATTTACTTATTTCAAGTAGGAGATAAATAGCTATGTATTTAAGGCCAGCCTATGATAAGCAAGCAGCCCCCTTCTTTTTCCCCCTTGCTGGGTGGCGAGCATGGGAATCTGGCAGAATGCCCATGTTCCATGCCCCCACTCCAAGCTGGGAAACGATTCTTACTTTCCATGTCACACACCTGACTGGCAGTGCCTCTCCACGAGGCACCCCGGGGACCCATATCCGCCTGGAACACATTTTGAAGCATCAGCAAGAACTTGGCAAACGAGAGAGCATTGAGAAGGCTCCTGCTGCTGCTGCCAAGTCATGTCACTCATGATAAAGTGCATTTGAAAAATTGCCTCTAGCCACCTGCCCTCCCCTGCCGTGAGGAGCTGCCAATTGCTTCTTCGGCATCCTTGTTTCTGCAATCCTGGCTGCAGGTATCCATCCCAGTAGGACATGTGAAACCTGGGGAAAGTCTCATTTCCTGTTGGAATAACCTCTCTTTTGTGCCGTCCCCCCAATATGTCTTCTATGCGGGATTATCAGTCATCCATCATTGTAGGAGTAATGAGAGACTTCTAATTGCAACTGAATCATTTTGGCAAGATCAAGTGTAAACCATATTCTATAAAACCAGGGAGAATAAAGAGAGAGAAAACAAAAGAAATCCAAGGTACACAGGGGGGAATTTTATTAGAAACAATCTTTCTATTAAACTGTATTACAGATTACGTTCTGTTTTAGCTGTTGCCACAGGTATAAGAGCTACCATGACATAGAAGCTAAAATACTGGGCAGAAAGGACCCATTAAAACATCACAAACTTGTAGCCTTCACCAAAGCCTCTTTGCTCATTCTCAAGTCAAATTTTTTCATGCAGACACCCATTAAACCAGGGCTGGGGAACTCCTATCAGCCCCCGCAAGTATGGTCCAAGGCCTGGGATTCTGGGAGTTGTAGTTCAGCAACATCTGGAGGGCCACAGGTTCCCCATCCCTGCATTAAACACTCTGTTCACATCCAGACTATACATTTAAAGCACATGGCTTCCCACAAAGAATGTTGGAAACTGTACAGTGGTGCCTCGCAAGACGAAAAGAATCCGTTCCGGGAGTCTCTTCATCTAGCGGTTTTTTCGTCTTGCGAAGCAAGCCCATTGACGGCTTAGCGGATTAGCGCTATTAGCGGTTTAGCGGCTTTTAGCGGCTTATCAGCTTAGCAGATAAGCGGACAAGCGGCTTAGCAAAAGGGGGGAAAGGGGGGGGACCACAGGAACTCGCAAGACATTTTCGTCTTGCGAAGCAAGCCCATAGGAAATTCATTTTGTGAAGCACCTCCAAAACGGAAAACTCTTTCGTCTAGCGAGTTTTCCGTCTTGCGAGGCATTCGTCTTGCGGGGCACCACTGTAGTTTGTTAAAATTTATGGGAATTGTTTCTCTTTGGGGATAAAATACAGTTCCCAGGATTCTTTGGGAGAAGACTTGTGCTCAAAATGTGCTTTAAGTGAATGGTGTGGCCGTGAGCCTAGCCTCAGCCTCCCACATCTTCTGTAGTATGGAACTGTCAGAGTTGCCTCTAGGTCCCAGCTCACAGAGGACCACGCTAGTCAGTAATAACTTATAAAAGTCTTTATTGAAGATTAGTTTCCATTTCCAAACCGCAGCGTGCAACTCCACGTCTTAGAACCTAGACCGGCGAAGCTCCATCTGAGTCTCCGCCTCCTAGACACCAGTTTAAGACTCTAGCCTTACTCCACCTCTTCCGTTGTTCTTTCCTCCTCTGGGTCCTTCTGCCCCCTGGGGTTTCCTCCTTTCTGGACTCTTCTGACGCTGACCCCCCTGAGTCTTGCCCCTCCTTCCAGCGGGCTTTAGGACCTGGCTCCCTATCCGGGCTACCTGCTGTGCCGCTCGCCTGTACATTTGAACTTTGCGCGCGCGCCCAGCCGGTAACTTTCCTCTTGACCGTTTCCCCGCTCTCCGATGGAGGCGTGGTCATTCCTGACTCATCTCCTCTCGCTGGTGGTGAGAACACTGGTCCCGATGCCTGGGACTCCTCCCCCCCCACTGCGCTCTAGTGGGGAAGCTGGTCCTGATTTCCAACTGCTGCTCTGGGAGTCCCCGCTGGCCCCTTCCTTCTGGTGTTTCCCCCTTGGCACCCCCCTTGCCCTGGCCATCGGCGCTCCCTTCTGTGAATCTTCCGATTCGCTGGAGAGGCTCATGGAATCACTCTGACCACTGTCACCGCCTACGCTCCCCTTGGATTCCTCCCCCTCGCTCTCCATTTCCTCCCTCTCCTGTGCCTCTGCTCCTGAGCCCCTGATAATATTGCTCAGGGGAAGAGGATATTGACGTATTTAGGAAAATTGGGTAAGTGAATGCATAAGAACAGGAGAGGTGTACATGGTCAGGGACTGCAACTACATACTGCTTTGAAACCACAACCCAAAATGATGGGATGCAGCCGTTGCAGGCCTCTAGGTCGATTGGGAAGTGACAAGGAGAAATTCCATTGGATTAACTTAAGAAAAGTTTTAGTTTTAGGTGGGTTGAGCCAAAATACATCTGATAGCACCTGTCTGCAGATTACAGGTGATATTGTGCTGTTTAATCATGCCCACCCCCCATTTTACATACTGGTTTGTTTTTGGAGCAACGATGAAATGTTTGCAAAGAGATTTGGAGGAGGGGTGTTTTTTTAAATACGAGACACAGCCAGACAGACATTTAGAACATGTGATTCTTCAGCCCATGCCAGAGGGCTTGTGCAGATGGAATCCTCATGGACGCGTACAGATCCTCTGCGTACTGCTCAACATGCAGATGTTGCACGTACAAATGTCGCCTGCAGAAATTTCTGGTGATGCAACAGTTGGGTTTGCATTCCTTCCTGCAGCTCTTTGCAAGATTTATTATTGCCCCAAGAAAGAAAGCAATAAGGTGATAAGGTTGCCAGAGCTCCTTTAGGGAGAGCGCACAGTGGGCGGCGGGGGGGGGGGGAATTATCAGTAATGTTAGATGATCAGATCTTCACATTTTCAGATGCTTCATTTGTAAAGGAATTTCACATTGGTATCACCTCAGTCTGGGTTTCTTTGTGCAAAGTGGTTCTATGACTACATGCTAGAAATTAAGACAAGGGACTTCTGGGTCATCACAACCATCAGGAAAAGTCACCTTCTCCATTGCAGAAAAGACTTATTTCCACTGCTGGTCAGTTGCAGTTTTTGAACAGTGCTTGAGTGTCCCCTTTTGCCACAATGCAAAAGAGGAAAGGGATGGGGAGGGAAAAGGAAAAATTAGGGCACCAGTTCTGATAATGATCATCTGGGATGGAAACTATTCAAAGAAAGAAAGAGCCAAAGTTGGCCAGCAGAGCCAATGGAGCAGGTTAGGCTTCCCATCTCTTCCTCTGCTTTAGCCTTTCATGTGTTCTTCTTACCAACTGCATCCCCCTTCCCCTCTCTTCCTACTTTGGCATACACATACTTCCAGGAAGCAGATGGATTTATGTACTTGTCATCTTGAACTCTCTGCTCTTTGAAAATGGTGAAGTCATTTTTAATTACACGCAGAGATGAAAATGCTGGCCCCATCTTGTTCTCAATATCACCTGGACTTAAAAAATACAGCTTGGAGGCAGTTGGGGGGGGGGGACTTGGTAGGTAGATGCCCCTTTGCATTCTACAATATACTTGTAAGATCATCCAATACATTTTTTTCTCACCTCAATGTAATTTATTCCTTTTCCCAATGTTGAACTATTCCCCTTGAATTCACAAGGCGTTCCATTTCTTACCCCCACTGGAATCAAACAAATCATTTCCTTGATACAAAAAACTGAAAGATGGTTTTTGACAAGACTAGGGACAATCATTCTATAGCTTTGGTGTTTCTTTCCCTCTTTGTCTCCCCCCCCCCTTTTTTTTTTTTAAGCTGTGAAAAGTACATATCTTAAAGTCTACTATGAACTAATTAGATTGCAGCTCAGGTGACCTTGGTGGCACACAGTGCCTTACATCAGGTTTGATTGATGGACCAGCTGTGCCCTTATCTGTACAGGGATAGCCCAACTTCTGTTGCTCAAGCACTGGTAACCTCTAGGTTAGGTTACTGCGACATGTTTTACGTGGGGCTGCCTCTGAAGACTGTTCAGAAACTTCAGCTGGTGCAGAAATCAGCAGTCAGGTTGCTCACCAGGGCAAGATGGTTTGAGCAAATGACACCAATCCTGGTCCAATTGCATCAGCTACCTGTTAGTTTCTGGACCCAATTCCAAGTGCTGGTTTTGAGCCATATAGCCTTAAACAGGTCAGGACTGCAATACCTCAAGGTCCTCCTCTCCCCATATAAACTGACCCAGATCCTGCCCATGTCTATGTTCCAGTAGTTCTGAATTTATGATACTAAAAGTAGTTGTTGGAGTTGATTGAATGTTTATGAAAAAATGTATCACGTACTGATTAATGCTTGAAGCTTTAGTCCAAATTAATGGCATGGGCATGCAGGACATTGATTTTGCAAATCATCCTTTCAGGATCCAACCCTTCATTTTAGGTTATGAAACTACAGCCATGTTCTGTCAGTGAATGATTTACTGGAAATCTATCTGCTACATTCAAGTCTACAGTGGTACCTCGGGTTACATATGCTTCAGGTTACAGACTCCGCTAACCCAGAAATAGTACCTTGGGTTAAGAACTTTGCTTCAGGATGAGAACAGAAATCGTGCTCCAGCAGCACAGCAGCAGCGGGAGGCTCCATTAGCTAAAATGGTGCTTCAGGTTAAGAACAGGTTCAGGTTAAGAATGGACTCTGGAACGCATTAAGTACTTAAGCCGAGGTACCACTGTACTTTTCTTTCAGCCTTTAAAAAGAGTAGGATGAGTAGGTTGAGAAGGGAGAGGGGAGCAGTTTTATGCTTCGTCACAGCTAAATCACTGGACCTGAGGGAAGCCTTCCTGTCCCATCAGCTCTGCCCCCTGGCCCAGCCCGTATCCAAATCTGCACCCCCATTTGCCAATCCTGGGTGCAGGTTTGGATCTGGCTCCTGATAGACGCTGCAGGCTATGCCCCCGCTGCCCATCCGGACTGAGCATTGATCCTAAGCCCCCCTTGTCAGGGTCTTTGGAGGAGCCTCTGCCGTCCCGCGATGCCACCACACCAAGAGGGTGAGCAGACATACCACTTCACACCACCCGATACCTACTCCAAACAAGAGTTTTCCCAATATATATCTACCCCAGCATCCAATGCCAGTTGCAAATCTTTAATCTTTAAGTAGAAGGCCCATACAAGTCATACTACAGCTGATGGGTTAGAAACAGGCATATATACATCCTGCCAGACTAATCTTATCTCATTTTTAAAAATTGGATTACTAGTGTAGTAGATTGTTGGACTGCTGTGGACATAATTTATCTTGATTTCTGTAAAGCATTTGGCTACAACCCTCTTTAAAAAAAAAGTACAGGTATAGGGAATATCTGGCTTAGCTACTGCAGAATATTATAGTTCAGCACAAGCTGAATATGTGTCAGCAGTGTAATATGACTGCAAAAAGGTGGAGCTAATGCAATTTGCAGTTGAATGTTTAGAGAAACCTTCTGATGGTAAGAGCAGTTTGTCAATGAAAGCAACGGTCTAGAAGAGCAGGCTTTCAACCTTGGGACCCCAGATGTTATTGGACTACAACTCCTATCATCCCAGACCACTAGTCCTGCTAGCTAAGAATGGTGAGAGTTGTAGTCCAAAATCATCTAGGGACCCAAGGTTGAGGAAAGGCTGATCTAGAGTGGTAGTGGGTTCTCTCTCACTGGGGTCTTCCAGCAGAAATTGGACTGGCATCTGATGGGGATTTGGATTTGCTTGATTAGTCTAGATGCCGTGTATGCCCCTCTTCAACTTGCTGATTCTCTGAATCAAACATCAGCCACGTGAGACATCAATATGAACGTGCATGTGTATATGAATCAGCTAATAGAATTTTTTAACATGTCTGATGAAATTATTCTTTAAGTTTTTTTTAAAAAAAATGGATATTAACCTAGCAGGGAGAAGAGTTCTAGTCAAGTCTGCTCCTTACCATTCTTATTTTATATGTTCAGGGATTTCTTCTTTTGATGGGGACCATTCAAACATACATTTCCACCAACCACATCTTACAGGTTCAACTGGTGCACTGTTGAACTATATATCTGAACCAGGACATCAAAATTATCTGCCAGTGAAATCAGTGAGACTTATCTCCCAGTCAGGCTGTATAGGACTGAACATTTTTGGTACAAATTACAGCATTATCAACATTTACTTCCCTTCTGCCCTTAGCACCCTTGCTGTTCCCAAAGTACAATGCCATGTGTGCAAGAATCCCTCATGTGTACACTTTTCTGTATTCCCTGTTTCCTGGAAAGCTGATTCCCACCCCCATCCCTAAAATAAGCCAGATGTCTCCTTAGCTGCCAAACCCAGGCAGTTCAAGATAGATGTTAAAGTCTGTCTTCCTGGCACTGAAAAGACTAATTGCATAGCCTAGGTGATGATCTTGGTTTCCCAGGAGAAGCAATCAAACTAAGCTCAAGGCAAGGAAAGAGAAAAAACACACACACTTGGTGGTTCTTTGTGTACTGAGAAGCAGAGCTGGCAGAAATTGTGGAAAAGGCGGAGGAAACCTTGAATCTTTGCCCTCTCTGTGGGCTCATAGATGCAGACACATAAATGTAGAGGCAGGTAAACATTTGCTGTTTGCGATACAGACCCCCGAGTGGTGTGTATGTGTATCTCCACACAAACATGCATCCATTTTGATTTGATAAAATCTTCATCAACATGAGAGATACTAGTCAAGCAACAGGTAAATTCGTATCCCACATATGACATGGTTTAGGGGAATAATTGTGACTCTTCCACTGACCACAGGCTGCAATAGATCTTTTGCAGGCTTCGTGGCAGGATCATGCAAACGTGTGTTAATGCTTTCAAACCCTTTTGAAGCTGGGAATAGCTGTGAGAAGGGCTGGGCATTGTCGAGAAACCAGGTCTGTCTGCTTGTGTTGAAAGGACCACCCAGATAGATTTATATGGACCTAGCCCCAAGTGTGAGGATATGGTTATATTTAGTAATGTTAGACTTCCAACCTACATATCAGGAAATGGAGAGATCAAGAACAGCAGCAATGGAGAGCATACATGCATCATGTGTTGGCAAGGGAGGTACAATGTATATCGCAGCAGGTGTTTAAAGCAACAGCGTCAATGCAGAAAAGTGAGAGTTAACAGCCAAATCCTATGTCGCTTCAATTCGTTTCTGCTGCTGTTAGCTGCAAGCTGAGTGGAACTATCAGAACAGCAACCTGGTCGGGGGATTTGCACTTTCCTGGTGGTGCACGGAAGGCAGCTGAGTCACTTTTCCCATTTTGCATGGGAAAATATAACATATTACGTTTATTAGATTAGAAACAACTTGGCAGGGAGAGAACTTTTTTCACATTTCACAATAAAAGATGTTGAAGTCACTCACATTGATGTATGTGTGCCTGTGTAAAAGACATTGCAAATTTGTTTTCATAGTGTGCAGATGACTGGAACATGTTTTTTTAAAAAGTGCAGGATGCACCAGTTCTGACCAGAGGCCCCATTCCTGATTTCCAGTGATCTTCCACTCCACCCCACCTCATAGACTGGACTGGAGCCTCTTTGTTGTCTCTGAACTGCCACAATAGCTTCTCCCCTTGTCTCAAAGGGTTGTTTCCTCCTCCTCCTCTTCCTGTGGTGTGGGCCCTGCCATTAACGGAGACTGGAAGACTCCTGAGGGACAGGGTTAGCCAGCAGAGCTCAATTGCACAACCTTCTTTAAAGGGAAGCTGTCCAAAAATATTGCGGTTCGAGCATCAACTAACTGCATTACTTGCCAAGGATTTTCAAAGCCAAATTGGGCATCATCTGATGTCATCCCAAGAGCCTCTCCGCTGTCTTCATGGGCCTTCCGCCTGTTATATACAATTCACCAAGGTCACCTTCTCTTCTCCAGTGCTCCTCAACTTGTGGGAAAGGCCTTCAGTCCCGCGTGGTACAGTGCATGCACAAGGTCACGGGTCGCCATGGCAACGAATGCCCTGTCCTCTCCAAGCCTGCAGCCTACCGACAGTGTCACCAAGAGGTCTGTAACGAGAAGATCAATGTGAACACAATTACCTCACCAAGACTTGGTAAGTATGGCTACATTTGTCACCCTAAAGAAACAAACTCTGAAGCTAGCGACCATTCTCCAATGACTTTGTGTTGATGTGTAGAGTGTCAGAACAGGTATGGCTCGGCAGATTTGTGCAGCAGGGTTAAAAGCACCTCAGAGGATGGGGCATTTTGATCAGGAAAACTGCACCCCTCCCCTACTGATGCTATTCTGATTAAGCCCATCTCTGTCCCACCAGCATTACTCTGACTGGAGCCCCCAACCCTGCTTAAAAGTGAACAAAAGCAGCAGGAGATCAAATAATGGCTTGTTCTGTAACATCAAGTTTATTTTAGTTATTTTTTCCACAGTATTTATGTGCCACTTGATTACAATAAAACCTCAAAGCAGTTTGCAAAAAAGGGGGGAAGACAACACTAAAATTATCAGTAAAAAAAAATCCCAGTTAAAAACAAATATTTAAAGCATTCAAAAATAATTAAAATCCGCTATAAGCTAAAACCACATTAAAATACTGGGATAGCTTCTACATGTCTGGATAGGCTTATTCAGCCACCCCAAGTATATTTATATATTTATTTTATTTCACATGTATATATGTACCACTTGATTGTAATAAACACTCAAAGCAGTTTACAAAAATAATAAAACAATAAAAGTAGCCTTTAAAAAGCATTTGAAAGTGGCTATTCAGAACCTTCAAAAAAAGATGCCTGCTGTTCAGCCTTGATTAAATGCAATTAACATGTCTAGGGGTTCCCCCTTTCTAAACAATGTCCATGGAAGGGTGGGGGAACCAGACTGGAAGCCACAGGCAAGGGGGGAGTGAAGGGTCATATCTTTCCTTTCTTCCTGATGAAACACCCCACACCTGAAATCACAACTATTCCCAGGAGAAAAGCTTTTGTCTAGTTGATCCTCCTGACACATGTGGATTCCCTCTTCTGTGAGAAGGAAACATTTGGCCTTAATTTGGAAAATGCCCACTTCAAATATTTCCCATGTATGATAAGTGAGAGGTCCCTGAACAAACATTTTTAAACGTGCCTGCTAATTGTGAGGGCTACAAACTTGTGTTTAAAAAAACAAAGCACGCACACAAGTGAAAATGGAGATTCCCAGGAAGTCAAGTACTGAAGTAAACGCCCACCCTAGTTTGCCAGGTCTTAGCATGGTGCTCGTGTGTGTATATCAGGAGTGAGGAACCTTTGGCTCTCTAGAACAGTGTTTCCCAACCTTGGGCCTCCAGATGTTTTTTGGCCTACAACTCCCATCATCCCTAGCTAGCAAGACCAGTGGTCAGGGATGATGGGAATTGTAGTTCAAAAACAACTGGAGGCCCAAGGTTGGGAAACACTGCTCTAGAAGTTGCTGGAGTACAACTCCCATCCGCCCTAGCAAGCATGGCCAATGGCCAGGAGTGATAGGAGAACATCACTCAGCAACACTTGCAGGGCCAAAGATCTCCCACACCTGCTGTATATTATAAAGCTCTGAGAAGAGATTCAGCCAGGGCACCTCCTGCATCGCTGATCTGTGCCACCACCTTCCTCCCAGATCAGTAAAGCGAGCCTCTATGTTCACCTGGCACCAGTATGAGAGGAGGGGTAGTGGAAAGGACAGGTGGAGGAGCAGCTTCAGACCCTCCCAACCTTAGACTCTGTATATTTCATGAGAGCTATGGCAGCAGCACAGGGCCTGCGTGAAGTGGTTCAAGTTTCCCAGCAGCTATGACTTACTAGGCAGCCTTAGGCAAGCTTCAGGGTGACCAGGTGGGGATGGAGGAGAAATGTGATCTAGTTGGTACTTAAAGGCAAATCTACTTAATTTTCTCTTTCCATAACAAGATGAGAACAGAAACGCTCCCATCCTTCAAAATTCACAATTCTCCTAATTTTGCCATGCACTTCTCCAATCAAGTACTGTACAGTGGTACCTCAGTTTTCGAACGTAATCCGTTCCAGAAGACCATTTGAGTTCTGAAACTTTCAAAAACTGAAAACTCAATAGCTGACAGCCAGGCCTCAGGATCTTGCACTCAGTGGTAGCCGCGTGGCATGTTCAACTTCCGAAGCGTGTTCGAAAACCAAAGCATTTACGGCATTATTTGAAAACTGAAATGTTCATCAAAGGAGACGTTTGAAAACCGAGGTACCACTGTAATGTGTTCAAAAATGCACGTGGCAGTGAAAATTATGCAAAAAACTGCATTATATTAGGGAAAGTTGCTTTACAAGAATGTGTACAACGAGGAAAGCGCCACAATAAAATCCTGACAAATTTCCATGAGGGTTCTTTAATAAATGAATAAATAAATAAATCTCGAACAGATGTCAACTACTGAACTTAAGACTGGGACAAATAAGAGATACAGAAAGGATCAGCTGTGCCTAGCTATTCCTCTGCATGACTGTTAGCCCTAGTGCATGCAGGGGGCATCCACGCTCCAGAGCCTTAATCATTCTGGCCTGCCTTCCAAGTTTGTTGTAAAGTTTATTCAGGTGCTGTGTTTGAAGTTAATTTAAGCACACAGGGAAAACATGGCCCATAGTTCAGGCCCCAGTTAAAATGACTTGGGGTAAGAGCAGGTGTCAGCAAACTTTTTCAGCAGGGGGCCGGTCCGCTGTCCCTCAGACCTTGTGGAGGGCCGAACTATATTTTGAAAAAAACAACGGACGAATTCCTATGCCCCGCAAATAACCCCCACATGCATTTTAAATAAAAACACACGTTCTACTCATGTAAAAACACACTGATTCCGGGACCGTCCACAGGCTGGATTTAGAAGGTGATTGGGCTGGATCCGGCTCCCGGGCCTTAGTTTGCCTACCTAAGCGTAAGAGGGCTGGGAGGAAACCCTCAAAAACCGCTGCCAGTCAGAATACCAGACTAGATGAGCTAATTGTCTGGGCTCCAGATAAGGCAGTTTTTATATGTTCATAAATACAGAGTATTGTGGGTTGTGTAAACCTTTCCCTGTGATCCCAGCCCCTTCCCCAGAAAACTTTTTCTCTCTTTTTTCTCTCTCTCTTCCTCCCACCCCACATTATATTCCAAAAGCTGCTCTGACCTACAAGTGCACAGGCGACCAGTGGATGGTATACTGCCGCGTGATTCGGGAGAAAAATCTCTGCCAGGACATGAGGTGGTATCAGCGCTGTTGCCAGACCTGCAGAGACTTCTATGCAAGCAAGATGCAACTGAAAAGTTAATGACACCCGCCTTTTGCTCCTTTAGGGTATTACAGCTCCTATGTACTGCTTCATACAAAATGTGTCATTAACTTATGGAACTGCCTGCCACAAGATAGTGGCAATAGCCACTTAGCTTAGATGGCTTTTTTTCTTTTTCTTTTAAGGATTAGACAAAATTCATGGGGGGGGGGATATGTCTGTCAATAGCTAAACAGCCATGACAGCAAAATGGAACCCCTCCCCCAAATGCACAGAGGCAGTCTACCTCTGAATGCCAGGTGCTGGTGACCAACAACAGGGGATGGCCATTTCCACCAGGCACCAGCTCCACCTGGCTGGCCACTGTTAAAATGTTAAAATGCTTGAATAGATGGACCTTGGCCCAGTGCAGCCAGGAAAAGTTGCAAGCTTGAGGGTAAGCTGCCTACCAGATCTTCAGCAAGCCACTCAGACTTGGTGGATTCCAACGCTTACCTAATAGGACTTGAAACTCCTTTTGCAGACCGGATGAACCAAAGCAATCCACGACTGAAAAAGAGAAAGAAAGAAAAATTCGTCTCCAAGCCAATCCTAGAGATTTTTATGATGTTTTGACATTGCAACTCCCCCCCCCCCGCCCCCCAGTAATATATAGATTATTTCCAGCCACTGGATGGCTTGCTACCATTTTCCTTTACTTAAAAAAAAAAGGAAAAGATTTGAAAAGTGATTAAATTGACTAAAGTTACATGTACCTCAACAGGGTAAGCCTCTGGCAAATAACTCAGTGTAGATAGAGACATTACTTAATGCTTCAGCCTTTGGCTTCTGCGTTCCATTCCCAGCCCGAAAGTGCGGGCGGAGGCCGGGTGGCTTGAAAGCAAGAACCATTAATGAAATGCTTATTTTTTTAAAAAAAAAAAAGAGGCATTGCTAGAAAAGCTCCTGAAAGCCAAACAGCAGTGGATGAACGCATCTGAAATCTCTGCAGAAAGCTCGCCACAGCTGCTGCCAGCATTCCACTGAGTATAATTTTAAAGGAGTGAAAAGAAGAAGAAAAACGAATCAAGGGCTGACATTCCGCTTCCTCTCTGCCAACATATATTCTCTTTTGCCTTGTTTTTTTTTATTAAGGTGCTTTATTTATCCAGTGTTGCAATACATAAATAGAAGACGACTGTAATGATCCCAGGAGACCCAGTTAAACTCAAAATGCTTCATAACTCTACAGTGGTAATCAAGTTCAATCGTGAAGTTTTCCATCAGACCAGTTTCAGTAGCCCAGCTGAGCTGCATAAAAACATGCCTGGCCCACTGCACCCACCACTGCAGCTGCATAATGAACCTTCACATGTGGCACAGAAATTTCAGTGGAAGGGTCAGCGCTAAGCACTGAAAGCAAGTTTTTATGTCTGGCATGGGGAACCTGTGGCTCTCTGGAGGTTGTTGGACTCCAATCTCTATCAGTCTCAGTCATCAGGTCAGGGAAGGTAAGAGCTTTAGTCCAGTAACATCTGGAAAACCACAGGTTCCCATTCCTGTGCTGCCTATTATTTTGAAACGAGTCCGGACATCTGTGTGGCGATCACAGTATTAGAATTGATGTGTTGAATTTGGGGGACAGGGGTTAGCAAGAAGAGGGGTTAAATCTTCTCAGCTCTGTTTTTTTGGGAGAGAATCCTTACTTTATCTCTTTCTGGGCAGAAGGCATATCCCTGTTTCTCTTCTTCCACACCCACACTCCGGTTTGGACATCATTTATCATTTCCGATCTGGACCAATGGGGTAGTGCCACAGAGCTGCCCTCCCAACAGCGGCATTGATGTTACAGCTCACCTGGATGGTACAAAGGCAGGACAGGGCTGTGGGAAAGACCCAGCACAGCATCAGCAGCACAGCCAATCTGGTTCTCCTACTGCGGTGCTGAACCTTAGAATCATAGAATCATAGAGTTGGAAGAGACCACAAGGGCCATTGAGTCCAACCCCCTGCCAAGCAGGAAACACCATCAGAGCACTCCTGACATATGGTTGTCAAGCCTCTGCTTAAAGACCTCCAAAGAAGGAGACTCCACCACACTCCTTGGCAGCAAATTCCACTGTCGAACAGCTCTTACTGTCAGGAAGTTCTTCCTAATGTTTAGGTGGAATCTTTTTTCTGTCCCACCCCACCAGCCCTCACACTGTTCAGATAAGCAGCAGCGACACCACTGCTGGGAGGACAGCTCTACCCCACCGCCCCAGCCACTCCTGCATTCAGTGGTGGGAATCTTTTCTCCCTCTCTCTCCAAAGAAATAAAACGGAGTAGAAATGTCATTTCTGAGGGTTGCTGTGGAAGACCGATGCAGTTCAGACATTACCTTTCACAGGCTCTATGGCAAGCAGTGCTGTAAGCAGAGAGAAGCATTGCCGCTTTCATGGGTGTGCCGATTTAAACATGCTCTGTTAAACAAAGCGCATTCAGGTCAGATGTTTGCATCTCCAGCCACAGTGCTGAAGATTAAGCTGTGAATCTCCACCTCAACACCTTCGCTAACGTGACAAGTAGGTAGCAAATGGGAGGCTTTGCTCCATGAAGCCACTCTGTCCTCTGCAACTCTGTTGACTGGACGTCCATGTTTATATTAGGACATTCTGACACCCCAATACAGAAATGGCCCCGAGTTGAAATCAGAACTCACAAAGATCCCTGGATGTGCAGTCAGACATGCATTTTGTTTTTGTTTTTAAAAAAGTTCATCCTATGAAAAGACATTGAAATCAATCTACTACACAAATTGGTTTTTTTTTTTAAAAAAAAAAAAAAAACCCTCAGGCATGGCAGATGTCGGACAATGAACTGGGTTTTCCAGAGTACGGACCTGGGATCTTATCAAGATGAAAATAAAGATAATGGTGCTTGAAAATTCAGGACCAGCTTCTAACCCTTCTCAAGGCAGTGGGAATGTTTGGATCAAAAGGAGCTTATTCACTCGCTGAGCTCCATTGGTGCTAGCCAGCTTCTGTATTATCAGGTTGTTTGTGGGGCAGGGTTCTTTATTCTTTATTCTTTATACATATATTTACAGGCAGGGCTGCAATGATGACTTGGCAGCCATATGCAAAGACACTGTGTAGTCTTGGTGGTGAGCCTAGTACATCCTTCCCCAACTGCCTACCCTCCTGTTGTTTTTGACTACAACTCCCATCAGCTGTGCTCCTATCAGTCCCCAGCATCATATGACTGTGCTGACTGGGGCTGATGGAAGTTGTAGTCTAAAACTTCCCTAAGCTGGGAAAAGCTTACACATTTTGGATTGGATGCATTGCTAGACCTACTCAAGAGTACACCCACTGAAATGAATAGACATGATAACTAACTTAGGCACATTACTTTCAGTGGGCCTCCTCTGAGGTAGGCTAACATTGGCTACAACCCTTTGTTTCTTGTCTAGCTTATGGGAGATAACCTCAGATCTAATCCAGAGAGTTTGTGTTGGATTGGGACCAATTGGACATTGGCTGATTGATGGTGTACACAAGTCTCATTGGTGAGTGACTGTGGTAGGAACTCGCTCGGAGTTACTTCTGAATAAACATGCTTAGGACTGCACTTTACTGGGAGACTTGGGTTCAAATCCCTCCTCAGCCTGGAAGCTCACTTGGTGGTCTTGGGGAAGTCAACCTAAACAGGGTTGTTGTGAGGTTACAATAAAACAACCTGACTTCCACTACTTTGTGAGCTTCCGAGACGAGGAATAGGTGATAAAGGTAATATATTCCACCACCACCACCCTGCAAAAAATAAAAATAAAAATTTGCCCAACTTTCTCTGGATTCTATCAAATTTCTGTACAGTGTAGCTACTAATTATCCAATCCAGTTTATCTTGTTGAGTTCACTTGGTGTTGTAGTAGTGCTTTTGGCCTGTTAAATGTCTTTATAGTGTTCCTTATTCTCCTCCTCAAAATCAATCATAGAAAGACATTCAGACTGCATTTCAGGCCTCTTTGCTGGTGTCTCCTAGATGTTATGGCTACATCTAGGAAACTGTTCATGAACGAACCAAACCAACATACTAAGGCGATCCCTGGTCAGATGCTTCTAGTAAAATGATCATCCCATCCTCATTCTGCTTCTGCTCTGTGAGATCAGGCCCATCCCAGGCTGATAGCCTGCCTGTACCCTACGGAGTGCCAGTGTTGTGCCAGGGTTCCTTTCAGACCCCAACTCAGCAGTTCTGTGCTGTGAAAAAGTCTTGTTTGGGATGGAGTGGGTAGCAGGCCGGCCTTTGTGCTAAGAGGACTGGCAGAGAAGCTTCAACTCATTTCCATCACTTTGGCACTGGTCCAAATAGCCAGACCTCATCAGCTAGCTCACAGCATCATGGCTTAGGCTGCAATCAAAAGAGCCATGATCCTGCATGCTGAAGGTATCTTTTTGCCTTGCACTATGAAATGCCAACCTTGCAGATAAAGAGACTGGGTTGTATGACTGAGAATTAGTTTAGATGGCTTTTTTTAAAAGGGTGTAGACAAATCCATGAGAGCTAGGGCCTAACTGGTGCTAGCAACAATTGCTAATGGAGCCTCTGTACACAGAAGCAGTGTACCTCTAAATATTTTGTGCTGGGGATAAACAACATGGAAAGGGTAGCCCCTTCAAGGCACAGATGGTGTGCCTTCTTGGAGGATCACTGGAAACAGAACGCTAGGCTAGGTCTTCCTTTGACCCAACATGCCACTCTTACACTTATGCTGTATAGCAGGGATGGAGGACTTGTGGTTTTCCCAGTGCAGTTGGACTCTATAATTTCCACCAGTCCCAGCCCAGCATGCCTAACAGGCAGGAAAGATGAGCAATTGAGTCTAGCAACATCTAGAGTGTCACGGGCATGGAAGCCAACTCCTAGTGGTTGAGGCCCCTTCAGTCCCCTCCAATAAAATATTAGAGGGGCTTAGTTGAAGAGCATTGCTGTTCAAATGGTTTGTGTGTGCTGTGTCATGTGATGGATTATGCAGGACGGGGCTTACCTGGCCCCCAATATTTTATTCAAGTTGGCACCCCTGGCCATGGGTTCCCACCATCCCTGCTGTACAGTGCATTAAGTGCTTGAAACTGAGGGCAGTTTCCAAAACGGTTGCTGAGATGGTGCAAGGGTTTGTTCAAATAAAATTTGGTTTTGAAAAAGTCTGGTGGGCCATTGCAAGATCTGAAGCAAGGCTGAAGTTCACAACATTTTCTTCTTCACCTTCCATCTCCTAAACCAGTCCTATTGCCCATCTCCCCATTAAACGCACAGATCTTTTGTCATGTCATTGTGTTTTCCCTTGCACAACCATCTTCCAGCAGTGCAGCAAGTATGCCAGTAAGTGACTTTAATCCTACATTGGATGCAACCTGTTTTCGTGTTGTTGTTTTTTAATTTACCAAGTTTTCTTGGGAAAAGGAAAATCCAGATTACCGTAAATGGGGAGTACAGGCTACCATTTTGATGCCAGCAATGTTGTGTGTACACTGCAATTAATATGGGTGCATGAGGAGCATCAATGCCACATCAAGCACCCGCATACAGTGGCTGTGGCTTCTTCATCTGTACTTACTGTGTAGGCACCTGTTGGTTTCAGTGTAGCTACAGCAACGCCTTTGGTTTGCTCCCTTTGAGCCCAGCCCTCTTGGATTACAAGGGTAGGAATCCCATTGTCTAAAATCCATTTTCTATGTGCTGCTTTTAAGTACTGTACATTTGTAATTGCACAAGTTGTCACATACGGAGTGTAGATTCTCATTATCATATGGTGCTATCTTTTTGTCTTTTGTCTATATGATTTTTTAAAACAAACAAACAAACACCTTTGCAGTTGGATACTGATATTTTATTCTAATGCAAGGTAATAATACCGTGTTACGTTTTTCAATACCAAGTGCAAAAATGTGTGTGTGTGTATAGATATAGATATAGATATATTTCCCAGTAATTAATTTCCATATGAACTGTAGCCATTGGTAATATTTCTAATTCCTTGCCCCACCCTACTCTGGTGCTGTAAACAAATAATAATAATAATAATTCCAGTAAAGCTTAATGCAACAAATTGTAAATTAAAAGAGATCATTCCAATCTGGGGATTTTTTTAAAAGGTTCAACATGTATAAGATAATAACAGCAGCAATAACAACAATAATAAATGTATTTTTTCCATAATAATTTCAAGTCTTGCTTTTACCTGTATCATGCAGACCTGAGTTGCTTCTGGATAGCTTGCTCTGTTGGCACCATGATCCTAAACTCATACTTGCTTTCTCTTGTGCAGAGCGAGTCAGTTCAACTGCATTTCCACCAGACCAAAATTGTATTTAGCAGTGGCCTCATGGGCAGCCACAATTAAGGCTGCAGAATCCATAACCCACACAAGCCAATGGAACATGATGTGTTATGTGTCATCATTGGCAACATCTGAAAAAGCATGGACTAAATGGCCCTTTGACTGCTGCAGCCCCACCAGAATATCAGGAAATGAAATCACTTCCTCTGGGTCCTAGCCCCTCTCTACAGTCATACCTCATGTTGTGTCCGCTTCAGGTTGTGTGTTTTCATCTTGTGTCTCGTGGCAACCTGGAAGTAGTGGAACAAGTTACTTCTGGGTTTTGACGCTCGTGCATGCACAGAAGCACTAAATCGCGGCACGTGCAGACGTGGCGCTTCTGGATGCGAACGCTTCGAGTTGCGGACGTGCCTCCAGGACGGATTATGCCCGCAACTTGAGGTTCCACTGTAATTGTTATGCCGGGGCTCAATTTGCCTGGGGAGTCAGTTGCCAACTGCCCCACAGGCTCAAGCCAGTGTGCTCTGCACATTAGTGGTTAGAGCATCTGCTTTGCATGCACAAGGTCCCAGGTTCAATCCCTGGCATCTCCAAGTAGGGCTGGGAGAGACCCTCTGCATGAAATGCTGGAGAGCCTCTGCTAGTCAGCATAGAGCTGGAGTGACCATTGGCCTGACTTGTTTTAGGTAGCTTCCTGTACTTTTATTGAGGCAGTAAAACACAGTGAAGAATGTTGGTGCCGGCACAGCTGCAAGGCCCTTGTAACAGCCAGAGCTGGACCAAAAGTGGGGCATGGGGAGTGGCAACACCCTGAACAATATTACTGCTCGGGCCAAGAGAGACTGGAGATGACTCTTCTCCCACAAACCCAATGCTGCAATCAAACTGTATGTACTCAAAACTCTAGTTACCAACTGAGCACCAAGTGGCAACACTCAGAGCAGACCACTGGAGAGGCTACGTGGGAACAGGGTAAAAGGTAAAGGAACCCCTGACCATTAGGTCCAGTCGTGGCCGACTCTGGGGTTGTGGCGCTCATCTTGCTTTATTGGCTGAGGGAGCCGGCGTACAGCTTCTGAGTTATGTGGCCAGCATGACTAAGCCGCTTCTGGTGAACCAGAGCAGCGTACGGAAACGCCATTTACCTTCCCACTGGAGTGGTACCTATTTATCTACTTGCACTTTGAGGTGCTTTCGAACTGCTAGGTTGGCAGGAGCAGGGACCGAGCAACGGGAGCTCACCCTGTCGCAGGGATTCGAACCACCGACCTTCTGATAGGCAAGCCCTAGGCTCTGTGGTTTAACCCACAGCACCAGGGAACAGGGTACAAGTGCCAAATCAGCCCATCGAAGGCAGCCCTAGAAGCTTAGCTGACTATAAGCTCCACGGTACATTGACAAGCTTCACTGCTGGAGAACTACTGCTTTGCTCTTGGAGGTAGCAGCAGCCAGAGACCATCAGTGGAAGAGGTGAGCTGTTCATCTGGCCTTCCTCCACAATTGCTAGAATTCCTCCTCCTCTTGAGGAAGCCACCCTTTTTGCACCTTTGGTTGGCAAAGGGAAGCCTGCCCCAGTGCCCCATCTCACCTACGCAAATAGTCTGAGCATATTACACCAATCCTAGCCTGACTGCACTGGCTGCCAGTTAGTTTCCAGGCTCAATTCAAAGTGCTGGTTTCAACCTATAAATCCTTAAACGGATCAGGACTGCAATACCTCAAGAAAAGCCTCTCTCCATATGAACTTTCCCAGACCCTGCCATCTTCATCTGAGGGCTTTTTTCATATACTCCCTCCATGAGAGTTCCAGAGGGTGGCAACATGAGAACCTCTTCTGTGGTGGCTCCCCCTTTGTGGAACGCTTTCCCCAGGAAGGCTTGGCCGGGCTCCTTCATTGCATATCTTTAGGTGCCAGACAAAAATGTTTCTCAATAACCAGGCCTTTGGCTGACTAAACATTCTATGACCTTTTCAATGTGTTTGTGGGAGGAGGGGCTATTGATTTGTTTCTGGTTTTTGAATTACATATCTTGTGTTATCATTTTTTATTTTTATGTTGTGAACCGCCCTGTGATCTTCAGATGAAGGGGGGTATACAAATTTTAATAATATTAATAATCTCCATTCCTCGGTCCAATGCTGCCTTCCCAGCACAAAGGAGGCTTCCTGTTCTTGGAGGTATCCGAGGTACTAACCGAGGCAGCCTCCCATCGAGGCTATAAAACGGCAGCAAAACACAACAGGCCTTGTCCAAAGGTCGCTCTCTATTAACACATCATTAGCCTTGGAAGAGTCCATCATGCGCAGGAGCCAGATGAGATTGTAATTGTTGAACTCCCTAAACAACAAAAGGCCTGTGGGGGATCCCTAGGAAGCCAAGAGGCATTGCATTAAGTTGGGAGGGTGAGAATTAATGCTGTAATAGGTTTGGCTGGAGGCATTGGAGACTTCTGCCAATAAACACCTTCCTGTAATTCTGAGCTACATCTACAGTGGGTCTGGAAGGTACAACCAGCATAGGATCGGATGATTTCCAAGGGACAACAGCCCCGTGTACCTTCCCTCTTGCTTCCAGCTCCCTTTGGAACAGTCTTCTATTGAGTTCATCGGGGACAGGCAAAACCAGACCATTACAGTGCTTCAAAAAACAGTGCCTGAATAAGAATCCTAGGGCGGCTGGGGTTTTTTGTTTTACTTTTTAGAGCATAGCAATCGCTCCTCAGTCCTCGGAGTCCACCTGTTCCCTCCACTCACTCTCAAGTCTTCAGAGAAGCTGACGGCTTTACCAGTCTCTTGAGAGTTTACCAGCAAGCCAGTACATTAAGAGGTTTTCTCTGGATGGGAATTCCTTTCCAGCAAGCCAGATAATGGAACACCTTCTCATTTCAATCCCCAGAAATGCAGCTGAGCATTACCAGCCTCCTTAAAAACAAAACAAAAGCCCTTAAGTCTAAAGCTCTTTAGAACTGCTCCCTTGGGTAGATGAATCAATCAAGGTTGTTTTACCTGCAGATAAAATAAAATAAAAAGATGCTGGCATTTTAGCTTTCAGAGTGTGAACCAAAGCCACAAGTTCCCCTTGTGGCCAACAAGTCAAACAACCCCCTGGGGGGAGAGCTGTGGCTTGGTGATAGACTATCTGCTTTGCCAGTAGTAAGTCCCAGGTTCAATCCCTGCCATCTCCAGGTTGGGCTGGGAGACACTCTCTGCCCAAAACTACTCCCTGCAGAGTAGTTGCCATTCAGGGTAGACCAGGGGTGGAGAACCTCCAGGCTGGAGGCTAATCTTGGCCCACTATTGAATCCAGTTTGGTCCACAAAGCCATTATCCTCAAAGCATGCCCATCTGCCCTGATGAGGTCTGGGAGGCCAGGATTTAATCCTGTGTTGGCTGTGTGCCATGTTCTAAGCAGAGAACCGTGTTGTGTAGTCAAGGCAATCCCTGCTCATCGACTGATGAGTGGAGATTAAAGCACTTCTCAAAAGCGCTGTTTGAAACGGTTCATGTGTTTCTCCTGAGAGGGGGCAAGAGAAGTGTACAAGCTGCTTCAAACAGCACTTTTGAGAAGTGATGTAAAGCAGTCCCCACACTCCCATTTCAACTGAAATGTTGAGTGCAAGGGCTGCCTTCAGGCGCTTCGCAAAAGCACTGTTTGAAGCACACACACACACACCCCTTCATTTAAAGGAGAAGGGGGCGGCTGCTTCAAATAGCACTTTTAATATTAGACAAGCACCATCTCTGTTGTCTTTTTGGCACCTACCACAGACCTTCCTCTTTCACTAAGGCTTTTGAAGGTTGTATCTGTAGTGGAATTGTCTTTAGATGTTTTTATTGTTTTATCTTTTGTGTGTTTAATGCCCTGGATTCTTTGGAGAGGAAGGAGTAAGAGGGGTATAAGTTTAACTGATCGATTGACAACAACAACAGCAACAACATTATTATTAAAAGCCAATGACTTCAAGTAGAGATCCTGTAAAAAGGTCTGTTTCCCATAGACAGTTAAGTCAGAAACAAGAAATCTAGTAGCTAGACAACCTACATTAATACTGGGTCCTAACCTTTGCCAGACAAACTTACTTGGAGGAGACTTTCCAGTTTTCTTTAGAAGGCATTTGTTATGCAGGCAGCAAAGCTGGAGTGCGAGCTGTCACTTGGCCCAGCTCCGCCTGCATTTTCTTGAGCCACGCACATGTCTATATCATGGGACTCCAGGAATTTCCTCCAGCTCTCAGATGGAGAGTGGAAGCTGCTGGCGGGACAGAAGCACTCTGTCCAACAGACTTGCTCCATGACCTAAAAAAATGCACAGGTGGTTAACAAAACTTCAGCCATTTCTCTCTCGCTTGCTTGCTGTTTTACAGCCTGCAAATTCATTTGCTTCCCCACACGTTTCTCCCTGGCAAAAACACATAAGGTGCATCCAAGACAAGTCTACTTTCTTTTCCATGAATAATTGCAGTCGCCAGTTGCTCCAGCAGTAATTATTCAACTTTGAGGGTAATTAATACATGCTGTGCCTTGCAAAGCTGCCTTATACTCAGTCAAGACCATTGCTCCAACCAGCCTAACCCAGTGCTGATGAACAGCAGCTCTCTGGTGACCCGAGCAGAGATTTCCCTCAGCTCTGCTGTTAGAAATCCTTTTGTTGAGATGCCAGAGCCGCCTCATTCCTCTTTTTATCTAGCAGCGACATATCACAGCAAATTTCCCAAATGCTCTTGGGTCCTCTGCAGTCTCCTTCTGGAAGTGCCCACTGCAGCCTCCCTCCAAGCTTCAGGCTCTGCAATCTGACTGCAATGCCATACTTCTCTCAGAAGAGAAGTCTGGGGACGGAGGGAGGGAAAACCAGTTGCATCTCAAAAACCAGTTGCATGACTACTTCCCCATTCCTTGATTTTAACAGGGACACTACATCACTGCCCGTTAGCTACACTTCTTTGAACAGGGACAAGCATACTTGTCAGGGTTTTAGGGAGAGAGGAGACAGAGAGCGAGGGCGAGGAGGAAGAGGACGACAACGAGCCGAGGTTGTCCCAAAGTCCGTCTAGCGAATCAGAGGATTCCCAGAAGGGAGCCCCCCTGGTCAGGCCAAGGGGCAATAGAGAGGGAATCAGTCAGAGAGAGGGGAACGAAGAGGGAATCCCCAGTGGGAGTGGCAAAGCGGGACCAGCTCCCCCGTCGGAACGGAGTAGAGGGGGGGGAGTTGCCAGTGTGTCAGAAAGAGCAGGACAGGAAGGAGGAAGGGGGAGGAGTTCGGAGCAAGACGTCCTGCCTGAAAGGGAGGAGTGTAGTACCGAGAGCAGCGTAACTGTAGAAAGGAAGGTCAGAGGCAACGTACGCGCGCCAAGTTCAAATATAGAGGCGCGCGGAAATGAGGAGAGCTCTGAGGAGGAGCCTGGTGCCAAAGCACGAAGGAGGGGGGAGCAGGCGGGAGAAGACTCAGCCTCTGGGGAGTCCCGGAAAGAGGGAAGACAGGGGGGCAGGAAGACCCTGCGGAAAAGGAAAGAGAGGAAAAGGTGGAGCAGTACAAGCCTCTTAAATTGGTGCAGGGGAGGGACGGACTCAGAGGGGACTTCTAACATCTAAGGGTAACAGATGCGGAGCCACGGAGTTTGGATGTAATGACGACAATGATCTTCAATAAAACCTTTTGTATATAGCTTGGACTGGACTTTGGTCTCTTGTGAGCTGGGACCCAGGGTGGCTCTGACAGAAAGTCCCCTCTGCAGAACGCAAAATTTTTTTTTTGCAAAGCTCACGAACGGTGGCAGCCATGACTGCGGAGGAGCAGTTGACAGCGCTGCGAACTACAGTTTCCGAACTCACTGCTGCAGTCCTTGCGTCTCAGAAGAAGCATGACGAAATGGAGAAGCGCTGCCAGGACCTGCAAACAAGGTGGGAACGTGCAAGCAGGGAAGGGTTCCCAGGGTCCAGATCAGAGGGGATTGGACTTGGACGGAGGGGGGGCAGCCTAGTCACCCACTTCGATGGGAACCTGAAGCACTACCCCAGTTTCAGAGCAGACGTTTTGTATGCATTGCACTTGCTTCGTCATGACTTTAAAGATGAGGAGGAGAAAGTGGGGTTTATTGTTTCTCACTTGCATGGGCCGGCCAGAGACTGGTTGCGCAATTTGTGGCGTGAAGATGGCCCTGCCCGCCGCGATGCAGATGAATTCATTAAAGCGATGGATGCCTGCTTCCAGTCTACTGTAGATGTGGATCTTGCACGCAGGGAAATTTTTGGATTGCGGCAAGGCAAAGCCACTGTGCGTCAGTACCATTCTAGATTTTTTGCTTTACTGACTGCGCTAAGCTGGGAGAAGGATTGTGCACCTGTGAGGGATTTGTTCTGGGAGGGGCTCAGCGGTCCCATTAAGGATGAACTTGCCAGGGGAGACAGACCCCAGACCCTGGAGGAGCTTGTGCAGAGGGCTTTGGCGATTGGGATACGGCACGAGGGACGTCCTTGGCACACTGAGGAAGAACGTCAGGTGCGTCCACCAGCGAGGACGTCTTCTTTCATCCCCAGGGAGTTCAGTCAGTCACATCCTTCGCCACTGGGAAGGCAGGGGGAGGAGCCCATGGAACTTGGTGGTGCTAAGGCTCAAGCAACAGCCAGAGCCCCAGCTTCCGGTGCAGTGAAGGCAAAGCCTCCTAGAGGGACCAGGAAGTGTTACATTTGCGACAGTGCACAGCACATGGCGAAAGAGTGTCCCCAGAGGCTGCAGAAACACACTGCAGCTTTAGCAACTGTTGCAGCAGAAATGATGCAAGCAGAGCAACCTCAGGGAAACGACAGTGCCTGGCTGGAAGCAGAGCTGCTGGGGCTCAGCCAGGCGAATCTGTAGAGCAGTCCCCAGCGCTTTTGCAACGCACAGACCCTTTACCACCCAAGCCAGCGGTGCAGCTCACTGCAACACTTCAGTTGCCGAATGGAACCACCCTGGAAGTCCCCATCACGATTGATTCTGGGAGCAACGCAGATTTTGTGGGGACGCACTTTGTCAAGCAGCATCGCATAGCGCTTCTGCCAGCGACAACACCTCTGAACGTAGTCACGGTGGATGGCAGGAAATTGCTAGGAGGACAAGTTGTGCAACAGACGCCTCCCATGGTGATGAGGATTGGAAATCATCGAGAAGTCATCAGCTTCAATGTCACCCGCCTTTCAGACACGCCTATAGTATTAGGCATGAGTTGGCTGGAGAGACACAGTCCTGCTGTAGCGTGGTACCAACGGCAGATCACCTTTTGCTCATCGTACTGTGCTCAACATTGCATCCAGTCCAGCCAGGAGGAGGGAGCTGAGCAGCAGTTGCAACTTGGCATGGTGCAGGCAGTACCCCGCAAGTACGAGGGGTTCCTGGAGGTTTTCTGCGAGAAGGAAGCTGACCAGTTGCCGCCCCACAGGCCTTATGATTGTGCCATCGACCTGGTGCCAGGGGCGCAGTTGCCGACTGCAAAGCTGTATTCCATGTCTGAGGACGAGATGCAAGAACTCAGGGAGTTCATAGAGCACAATTTGAAGCGCGGATTCATCCGAGAATCGAAAGCGGTGGGGGGCAGTCCTGTTTTCTTTGTAAAGAAGAAAGACACGCCCCAGAAAAGACTCATTGTGGACTATCGATTCATAAACAGTAAGACCAAACCCAAGGCCTTCCCCATGCCCAAGATAGATGATCTCCTGGCAACCGTAAGGAAGGGGAAGATCTTCACCAAATTGGATCTGCGTGGAGCGTATAACCTCATACGCATCCGGGAGGGCGATGAGTGGAAGACGGCCATGTTCACGCCTCTGGGCACGTACGAATACAGAGTTATGCCATTTGGTTTCCAAAATGGATCTCACGTCTTCCAAGCATTTATGCATCACGTGCTAGCGGGACTTCTCTACAAGAAATGCGTGTGTTTCCTCGACGACATCCTGATCTTTTCGGAAACGGAGGAGGCCCATGAGAAGGACGTAAAGGAAGTCCTGCAGAGACTACGGGAGAACAAGCTCTACGCCAAGTTAGAGAAGTGCCAGTTTGATGTGACGGACGTGGATTTCCTAGGCTACAAGCTGTCCGACAAGGGGCTGGCCATGGACAGCGCCAAGGTCCGCGCGGTGTTGGACTGGAAGAGCCCTCGCAATCGGAAGGAAGTCCAAAGATTCATCGGCTTCGCCAACTTCTACCGCAAATTCATCAGAGGTTTTGCAAAGGAGACGGCAGCGATCACGGACACTCTCAGTTCCAAGAAAAAGAGGTTCGTGTGGACGGAACAGGCGGAGCGCTCTTTTCAGAAGCTTAAAAGCCTTTTCGCCTCCGAGGAGCAGCTGCTGCACGTGAATCCAGGCAAGCCCATACGACTAGAGACCGACGCGTCAGACAGAGCGGTTGGAGCCGTGCTCCTGCAAGAAGATCCACATGGAAACTGGAGACCCGGTGCCTTTTACTCCAGAAAGCTCAGCAAAGCGGAGCAAAACTACACCATATGGGACAGGGAGCTGTTAGCCATTCACGCAGCTTTCAAAGCGTGGCGACACTTCCTCATAGGAGCCAAGCACACAGTACAGGTCCGCACGGATCACAAGAACCTAGAGTATTGGCGCACGGCGAAGCTCCAAAGCCAGAGGCACATGCGCTGGGCGGAATTCTTCGCGGATTTCGACTTTCGGATAGAGTACGTCCCAGGAGATTCCAACGTTATAGCCGATGCGCTATCCAGGAAACCGCAATATCTCGATGAAGCGGCGCCTGTAGCAGCCAAGCACATTTTCGCACCGCAGGCGTGGTCGTGCGCTGCCGCCACAGTAGATCTGGACGCGGTGCGACGCGCGTTGCAAGTGGATCAGTTCGCACAGTCCAAGATGGAGGAATTGCGCAGAGGTGTGCAGAGTGGCGAAGAGTTCCAACTACGCGACGGGCTGCTAACTCGCAAAGGTGCCCTCTACGTGCCAAGCGACGAGCTTCGCGCAAAGGTTCTGCAGCAGTTGCACGACGCCCCCAGTGCGGGCCACTTCGGTAAGGAGAAGACAATAGAACTGTTGGCAAGAGACTTTTGGTGGCCCCGGATGCGTGGAGAGGTAGCGGATTACGTCGCCAGGTGTGACACTTGTCAGAGGTTCAAGCCAGTACACCAGAAGCCAGCGGGGCTGTTGGAACCGCTGGAAACGCCACAGCAACCGTGGGAGAGGGTAGCTCTGGACTTCGTTACTGACCTGCCCAGCTCCAGGGGGAAGACGGCGGTACTGGTGGTTGTGGACCTGTTCACCAAGATGGCGCACTTCATTCCATGCGCAAAGGTGGCGACGGCGGAACAGACTGCCAAACTCTTCATCAATCACGTGTTCAAGGTGCATGGGCTGCCGCAGTCCATCCTGTCCGACAGGGGGCGCCAGTTTGTTTCCAATTTTTGGCAGAAGCTTTTAGGTATCCTGAACGTCAAGATCAACCTCACGTCGGCGAGACACCCACAAACCAACGGCCAAGCTGAGAGGGTCAACGCGATCATGCAGCAGTACCTGAGATGTTACGCCAACCAGCGACCAGCAGTTTGGGTGGACTACCTGCCGATGGCAGAGTTTGCCTATAACAACACGAAGCACGCGTCCACGGGGGTGACGCCGTTTTTCGCGAACAATGGTCGTCACCCCAGAACCTTCCCGGGGTTCGTGGCACCGGGAGAGGGGGTGCCGCAAGGAGCCGACCAGTTTGCAGCGGAGCTGCAGGAGGTGCACGAAGAGTTGCGGAGACATTTAGAGCTGGCCAAGCAAGCATATAAGGTGCAGGCTGACAAAAACAGGAGAGAGGGAGAGGAGATCCAGGTGGGGGACTGGGTGTGGTTAGCGGCCCAAGCGATGCCAGCCAAGTCGTTGGCCAAGAAGAAGCTGGGGCACAGGCAGTTAGGGCCGTACCAGGTGGAGGCTAAAATCAACCCTGTAGCCTTTCGACTAGCCCTCCCCGAAGGTTCCAGAGTGCACCCGGTCTTTCATAGATCGGTGCTCACTCCCTACAAGGCACCGCACAGGTTTCAGGAGTCTGACACAGTCACGCAACAACACACTAAGTCACAGGAGAGGGAGAGGGCGCCTAGGGCCGAACCACTCAACGAGGTCACAGAGATCCTGGACTCGAGATGGGGGCAAGAGGGAGTAGAATATTTTCTAGTCAGAGAGGGTGCCCCAGTCAGTGCCAATGGTTGGGTGCCGGGCTACGCCTTAGACGAACCTCTTTTAAAAGACGAGTTCCATGCCCTTTTCCCTCATAGACCCATGCCAGCCGAGTACTTTGATGACTGGCTCTTTACGCCCACATGTTCAGGCAGCACTTTCCACGGCTTTTCTTCAGCTGAAGAAAGGTCGCCGGACTCCAACTCGCCCAGGGGATCGTGTTCGGGGGTGGACACAGAACCCTCTTATTGGTGGGACGAGCAACCAGAGGAGGACTGGCGCAGGAAATGGCTGACGGGACCTTGGCAGGCAGCACCGGACCAGGTACCAATGGAGGAGGGAGAAGAGAACACCTTGGGTCAAGAACCCGAATTCGAACACTCGTACAACGAACTGCAAACAGAGGAGATGGAGGTGCAGAATCTGTATCCTGCGTCCGCCTCCGAAGAGCGGCAGCTTCCACAACCTGCACCCGATGAGCGGAAGGGGGGAAGGGGGGGCTTCGAGGGGGGGATGGATGTCAGGGTTTTAGGGAGAGAGGAGACAGAGAGCGAGGGCGAGGAGGAAGAGGACGACAACGAGCCGAGGTTGTCCCAAAGTCCGTCTAGCGAATCAGAGGATTCCCAGAAGGGAGCCCCCCTGGTCAGGCCAAGGGGCAATAGAGAGGGAATCAGTCAGAGAGAGGGGAACGAAGAGGGAATCCCCAGTGGGAGTGGCAAAGCGGGACCAGCTCCCCCGTCGGAACGGAGTAGAGGGGGGGGAGTTGCCAGTGTGTCAGAAAGAGCAGGACAGGAAGGAGGAAGGGGGAGGAGTTCGGAGCAAGACGTCCTGCCTGAAAGGGAGGAGTGTAGTACCGAGAGCAGCGTAACTGTAGAAAGGAAGGTCAGAGGCAACGTACGCGCGCCAAGTTCAAATATAGAGGCGCGCGGAAATGAGGAGAGCTCTGAGGAGGAGCCTGGTGCCAAAGCACGAAGGAGGGGGGAGCAGGCGGGAGAAGACTCAGCCTCTGGGGAGTCCCGGAAAGAGGGAAGACAGGGGGGCAGGAAGACCCTGCGGAAAAGGAAAGAGAGGAAAAGGTGGAGCAGTACAAGCCTCTTAAATTGGTGCAGGGGAGGGACGGACTCAGAGGGGACTTCTAACATCTAAGGGTAACAGATGCGGAGCCACGGAGTTTGGATGTAATGACGACAATGATCTTCAATAAAACCTTTTGTATATAGCTTGGACTGGACTTTGGTCTCTTGTGAGCTGGGACCCAGGGTGGCTCTGACAATACTTATGAGATAACTTGCATTTGCTCACATGGCAACCGTCCTAATCTCTCATTTTGCGATGTTTGGTCTCAAACAATAATCAAATTATTACTGACAGTATAACTGAAGGTTCCAACAAAACAGGACTAATGATATGTGAGCACACATGTAGGTTTATTAGAAGTTGGGCTCAGCAAAGCAAAATATTTCCCTATCACCTCCCACATTTTTAATGCTTTATTGTTAATTGTTTTATTTCCTGCTAGTTACATCTCTTCCCTGCTTCTCTGTAGAAGAGGTTCAGGCAACCTTTAGCCCTCCAGATGTTGCTGACTACAATTCCCATCAGCCCTGATCATTGGCCATACTTGCTGAGGTTCATACTTGCTGTAGTTCAGTAACACCTGGATGGCCAAAAGTTCCCCATACCCAGTGGTGTGCCATCAGGAGACTAGGCTAGTCCACTAAATGTTCCCAGTAAATTAGAGTATTAAAGTATTAAATCCTGGTGTCTCCTTCCCAAAGCCTAGGACTCATCTGCCTGGCTTAGGGAGGGAGGTCCAAGAGCCACCTTCCCAAAGTCCACCCAGATTTGGGAAGGAGTCAGAAGGGCTCTAGCATCCTGTCCAGCTTAGGGAGGCATGATGCTCTCACACACAATGTCAGGACAACATCACACACATGATGTCCCCAACATCACCCTTGCAAGCTGGCGCCTCTGCCAATAACTGTACCCCTAAGAAAAATTTCACTGCATGCCACTGCCCTACCCATACCCTATCCAGAACATAGATCTAAGGCAGGCTACAGATCAGCAAAACTAACACCACTAAAACTATCATAAAAGAGCATTGCAGAACTGAGGTTGGGCTAAATTATTCCCAGGATCACCACCAACAATATGATTCAGTAGTTGTAAGACTGGGGTTTGGAGAAGAAGAGGCCCACTGAAATGGTCAGACCCATTTCTTTTGCTAAGCCAACAGCCTTGCGTACGCAATTCTACTACATAACTTCTTTTGTTACGAAAACAAGGGGCAATTTGTTGCCAAAGAAATAGAGGGTGCTTCGAGGCAGGCAGCTCCTTCAGTCAATTCTTTTTCCTGCGTAAGCTGTGTGTGGAATTGCTGTTGACTTCCCACAGCCTAACCTGGTAATGCTGGCATGGGGGGTCTTTGCATGCAAATCATGCGCTCTACTGCCACAAGTCTCGAGTTTGGGCCCTGAGGGGAATTTGGAGATGGCGAGGTCAGGGAAATCAGCCAAGAGGCTGGCACCACCGCTTCCAGCATATGCTACCTCAGACTTCTTAGAACCCTATTTTGGCATTTAATGGTATATGAAGTTGTAAAATAAATAAACAAACCCACCTAATGGTAGGGCCAGCCCCAAGGACAGGCTATGTGGCACACAAAGCTCTTGACTTCCAAAATCTCGTCACTTTGCAGCCGCCTTCAGCGAATGGTAGGACCACTTCTGCCAACACTCCCATTTGGGGTGGGGATTAGGTATTTCCTGGCCTCAGACTGTCTGAGCACCACACAGGAATCTTGTCTTGTGGCCCCTACAGCAGCTGTACCAATTTGTGACCAGAATATATAGTGGAAAACAGGGCTTATTACATTCACAAGGAGCTTGTGAGGAGACATTTCGTTATAATCTATGGCAACAGCATCACCTGCTGACTAATTGTTAAATTGCTCCTTCAACGTTTTCATCCTGAGGGAAAATTTGCACCTTGCTTGAGGGAATTTTTCCCTTGAGATAAAGGACACTTGTCAAAGAGAAAATGAAGGATACTCATCACAAACATGGCAGTGAACTGGAATCACAGCCAATACTTTGCCAAATTTTATGCCTTAAATAACCTGTTACTGAATAAGGCAAATAACTATTGTACCCAGAATCACTGAGTGGGATGAGACGTAAAAATTCCAGAATTTTGAAGACATGGGGGAAGTGTTTGTATTTCCCCCTCCTATCTGTTCTCGAGGGGGCGATTTTAAAAATGCAACCATTACTTCCTTATCAAGCCTAAACTTATCTTTCTGTTTTAACAACGTGAAATGCATCATATCTAAGTTAGTTGTTAATAATAATAACAACAACCAAATATTAAATGTAAATAGTTAATATTTGGTTGTTGTTGTTATTATTATTATTAATTAAATTTGTATACTGCCCTTCATCCACAGATTTCAGGGTGGTTCGTAACATAAAAATACAGAATAAAACCACAAGGTGCACAATAAAAACAAGAACAAAAATCAACAAAACAATAACCTCCGCTTAAAATGACATAGAGTCTATGTCATAGACTCTCAATCAGCTAAAGGCCTGGTTGAAGAGGAACATTTTTGCCTGGTGTCTAAAAGTGTACAATGAAGGTGACAGCTGAACCTCCCTGGGGAGAGCATTTCCACAAACAGGGAGCCACTGCAGAAAAGGCCCATTTTTCATGGAGGAGGCACCCAAAGAAGGGCCTCAGGTGGTGAATGCAGAGTCCGTGTCCTTGTCGGGTCAGCAAGCAGGACGTGTGAGCAGCAGTGCACTTGTGATACCCGTCTAATGGCATTCCTCCAGCAATGGAAGTAGAACATAGCCCCCGTTGGCTAGTAGTCATTCATAGCCTCATCTGCCATGAATCTTGCACTTCAACTCCCAGCAACACCCAGAGGGCCTCAGGCTCTCCATTCCATTCCTGACCACAAGATTACTATCTATCCTTTAATATGAGGGCCGTAGAATATCCAACTATAGACAAAGAAATACAAGGAGGAGGACATCTGACATTGAATCTGCTCCCCCAAGGGATAGCCCCACTGATCCTCTGCGACCAATTCCAGTCAGGCTGGCAGACTGCAGTTCTAAACACCCTCCAGAAACTGGGTTTTGCCCCTCAAGCCCTTCTAAGTCTGGGCTTGGGCCAGGCAAAAGCCACGGTCAGGCAAAGAAGGAAGAGGACATAGGTAGGGTGTATCTGGTTTGCTTGCTTCCAATCCCTGGCATCAGGTAGGGCTGGGAAAGACCTCTGTTGATAGCCAATGTGGTGACCTCCAGATGCTGTTGGACTGCAATTTCCATCAGCCCTGATCATTTGTTTATGGTATCTCGGACTGATGGGAGTTGTAGTCCAATGACATCTGGAGGCTTCCACCACACTGGCTACCCCTGGTGTAGACAATGCTAACTTGGTATAAGGAAGCTTCATATGTTCTTCAAAGTACAGCAAGAGACGGCAAGCCTGTTGTCCTTCACTAAAGCTAACCTGTTGTCCCATTAGACCAGTGTTTCCCAAACTTCGGCCTCCAGCTGTATTTGGAATACAACTCCCACCATCCCTAGCTAGCAAGGGATGATGGGAATTGTAGTCCAAAAGCAGCTGGAGACCCAAGTTTGGGAAACACAGCATTAGACAAAGCAAAATATTAAAAATTGCAAGAAAAAACAAAAACCCACATACGCTAAGTGCCAGAGGTTACCAGCACAAAAGGATTATAAAAAGACCTCCCTTTCACTGGCCACCTTTGAGTTCTGAAAATGCCTTGACTCTTTGCCATTGATCTCTTTAAGAGGGATTCCCACATGGCCAACTATGATGAAAAAGACAACCTGCCATCTCACTAGGCTCCGCTTTTTATTAATCCCAGATTAGGAATCACGTCGAAAGTAATAATCGCTCAAACGATTTATGGGTTGCAATATCTAATTGTGCAAGTACTGGACAAAGCTTTCAAGTTGGATGCCAATTTGAACAGCTGCAGCCTGAGCCTTGGCTGGAGAACACCCAAGTGCTTTTAGAATGATATATGCAAAACAAAGGGAAGTCCAGTCTAGGGCTATGGAGAATTATCATTATAACAGTTATATATAGGGAGGCAGGACAAATCTGACTCAGTTAAAGGCAAGCCCACTTAATTTGTACTTTCCAGAATAATACACAAACCAAAATGCAGCCATCCTTCAAAATTCACACTTCAAATTTTGCAAGGCAGTTCTTTAGTCGAGTAAAGTGTGCAAAAAATCATATACCAGGGTAAAGTGTGCATACAAGTGAAAACAGCATACAAAAATGCATTATACAATGGGAAATTGTTTTGTGAATATTACACAAAATTGCATACAAGAATGTGTATATTAGGAGAAATTTGCACTAAAATGCTGGTGCCTTTTCCATGTGGACTTAAAAAACAATAGCAGCAAAGCGATGTGGAAATGTGAAGAACTGAATTAAATATTGGAAAAGTGAGAAACAGAGAGAAACAGAGACTGACAGATTCGTCTACCTTTTATCCTGCTTCATCCTCGTGACAATTATGTTTTCGTTTATTTTAAATACTGATGAACTGCTAGATGTTTAGAAGTATCATAGAACATCATACAACAAAGCAGGTAATATAAGGTTCCAAAAATGGAGACAAGTTCCTATCAGTGAATAGACTTGCTCATCTAGTAAGGCCTGGGTAATTTTTTTAAGGTGTATGAATAGGATGAAAACTATGCCTGTCTAATTTTGAGAGAAGATGTGCTCCACAGGGCAGCTGCACTAAAGTTTTAGTCTGAAAAGTCACACATTGTATTGTATTGTATTTTTGTCAAGTTGCCTTGAGACTTTTTATTGTAAAAAGCAACTGATGAAATGAAATCTAATGAAATGAATAATAATAATAATTAAAAAAAAAAAAAACTTGGGTCCCAAAACAAACTGAGTCCCAAGTTTGTTTAGTTAAGAGTCATGCCTGCTTTGGCCCAAAATCACACACATGTGATAACACATGTGAGGCTGTCAGTAGTTTTGTCACATACAAAAGTCTCCATCCAAGGAACATCTTATTAAAACTCAGTGAAAGAAAGAAAGAAAGAAAGAAAGAAAGAAAGAAAGAAAGAAAGAAAGAAAGAAAATGCCAAGGTAAACAGACCGGTGCCAAATTTACATACCTCACTCAAATCAGCTTCTCCCCAGGCAATGATGTTGCGATAGCTGGAATTAATTCACCGCGGAGGAACACACATATCCCCTGTGTAGAAGGTTAGATTGCAAGGTCTTTGGGGCAAAGATCTTTCAACTTGCATGTTTAAGCGCCTTGCCCATGAATGTTGCTCTATTAAAAAAACAAAGATTTCAAGAGAGGAAAGACAGAAAAGCCTATTTAATCCTTTGCCAACCTGGTGTCATCCAGATGTTTTGGATTACAACTCCCATTAGCCCCAGACAGCACGCAGACCCAGTTGGTATCCAGAACATCTGGAGGGCACTGGGTTGGCAAAGGCTGGTCTAATGCATGCCATATTGTTTGATCCAGACCAAAGCTATGGGCGATGCACAATCAGTTCCAAAACAACAGGGTGTTGTTCTCCAGCTCTGTGTCTGAAGTCTGCTGCTAAAACCTGAATTGTTCTTTTGATCAGCAAAAGACTCCTAATAGCCTGGCCAATTGCATGGTCCAACAATGGCAGAGGCCAAGGAGAACCCAGCTGTACCAAGCCAAGGGCCCATTAGGCCAGCACTCCATTCTCACAGTGGCCAAGCAGATGTCTCTTCAGAAGCTCACCAGCAGAACCAGGGGCTCCCAGAGGGTTTATGGGGCCTGAGGCATGTGCAACTTGGAGTTCCCCTACAAGAACTCAAGAATGTGTGTACAAAGGGAGGCATGTGAAAATTATTGCTTGCATGGACTCAGTGGCGTAACGTGGGGGGTGCAGGGGGGGCTGGCCGCACCGGGCGCAACATCTGGGGGTTAGGGTTAGGGGGTGCAAATCCACGGGTTAGGGGGCGCAAATCCACGGGTTAGGGGGTGCAAATTACTTGCCTTGCCCTGGGTGCTGACAACCCACGCTACGCCACTGCATGGACTGCGTGCGAGAAGCAGAAATCTCACATGCAGCTCTTGGAAAAAGGAGGGCCATTCCCTGGCTAGAGCTGGCACAGTTTACATCAGAGACAAGCTGGAAGAACATAGTAAACGTGTACAATGGTACCTCTGGTTACATACTTAATTCGTTCCGGAGGTCCATTCTTAACCTGAAACTGTTCTTAACCTGAAGCACCACTTTAGCTAATGGGGCCTCCTGCTGCTGCCGCGCGATTTCTGTTCTCATCCTGAAGCAAAGTTCTTAACCCGAGGTACTATTTCTGGGTTAGCGGAGTCTGTACTGTATCAAACATATGCCACAAAATTAGAAAGCAAGGAACAAAATTAAGTTGGAAACACTTTCTGTGTCTAGGTGCATGCAACAGGAATTGCAGGTCTAAGCAAAGTCTTCCTTGTCTTCACTGATGCAAAGTTATCCTGACTTGAGAGCCAGTGCAGTGTAGCGGTTAGAGTGCTGGCCTACGACCTAGGAGCCCTGGGTTCAAATCCTCAGCCTTTCACCAGCAATATGGAAAGAATGATACTGGACTATTTTACAGCCTTGTTGCAAATTTACTAAGCTGATTTTAGGCCTAGGGCTTGGAAAGACCCTGGGGGTTCAGACCTGCGTGACCTCACCCAGTCGCTGTCTCCCAGCCTTACCTACCTACCCCGCAGGGTTGTTGTGAGGCTAAAACAGGGAAGGGGAGGAAAAACAAGGGCACCCCCTTGAACTCTTTGGAGGAGGTAAAGGTAACGGAATCCCTGACCATTAGGTCCAGTCGTGACCGACTCTGGGGTTGCGGCACTCATCTCGCTTTATTGGCCGAGGGAGCCAGTGTACAGCTTCCGGGTCATGTGGCCAGCATGACTAAGCCGCTTCTGGCGAACAAGAGCAGCGCACGCAAACGCCGTTTACCTTCCCGCCAGAGCGGTACCTATTTATCTACTTGCACTTTGACGTGCTTTTGAACTGTTAGGAAGGCAGGAGCAGGGACCGAGCAATGGGAGCTCACCCCGTCATGGGGATTTGAACCGCCGACCTTCTGATCTGCAAGTCCTAGGCTCTGTGGTTTAACCCACAGCGCCACCCATGTCCCATCTTTGGAGGAGTGGTATAAAAATGCAGTAAATAAACAAGGCTGCATCCCCTGTTCCTAGGAATCTGGCTGCAACAATTACCTCATATTCATGACAGCAATTATGAAGCGGCCTTCATACGAGGCCCCAGCAAGCTCAAGGCCCCTGCTACTGCCGCTAGAGAACTGCCTTTCCCCACACCTTCCAATATCTATGGGGAGCAAAGAAAGAAGGGGGTTAAGAAACAAACAAACAAGGCTGCTGTTCCTTTAAGGCCAACGCGCGCTTCCCTCCTCCGCCTCCTGAGGCACGTTCCTGCGCTGACCTCTCCGCCGAACTTGACTTCAAGGAACTGCTCTACGCCCGCCTCCGCCCACCAAGCACAAGCCATGCCCGTTCTAGCAGGCGATTGGCTGCGACGCTGCTCTTGCCCGCCTTTCCTGGGCCATTCCGAACTATCCGGCAGAAGAGGGAGCCCACAGCATGTTCGGGTGAGGCCAAGCAGCTGGGGCGAGAGGAAGGAAGGAAGAGGGGCAGCCGGGAACCAGGTCACCTGCAAATAAAAGCAGGTAGGGCTGAATGGTGGTTGGCGGGGATGGGAGTATTAGATCAGGAGCAGCTGATCTAGAAGGGACACCCTTTAACCTGGGAGTTCTGGGTTCCCCTTCAACTGGGGGGCTCCTCTGTTCTTTGTAAGGGCTGCAATTCTAAACCCCACACTTTCCTGGCAGTAAGCCCCATTTAATTGAGTGGTACTTGCCTCTGAGTAGACCAGGCTTTGCTTTTGGAGGCTTTTGGCTCGCCATACTAAAAACCCACTTTCCTTGGGAGTAAACCTCATTAATTCACTAGGACTTGCCTCTGAGTAGATCTGGCCAGGATCACGCTACAAGTGTTTCCTTTTATTGCTTGGGAGTGTGGGCAGAGAAGAGAATTTGCCTGGGTATTTACACACACACCCCGGTTTCCATTGCAATAAACAAATGCTGTGTAGGAATCTTTGCTCTTTACTCCAGGGGCTTAGAAAGGGAGCCAGGGGTGTGTTGATGTGAAGAGAGAGTGTTTTCTTCTTTTTTACTTGTATGGCTTCCTTTGAGGTGTGCAGGTAGGACTCCTCTACTCCATACGCAGAACGAGGCAGAGGATGACTGAGGCATTGAAATTCAGGACTGCAGCACTTAAGACTTCCGGGGTGGAGGATGTGTGTGTCATAGTTTGGGATGCTAACTAAAGCTTTGTTTGTGCATCTAGTAAACTAGCCCAGTAGGTTTGGGGGATGGGGACCTGTTGCCCTTTTGTGCTAGTCAACAAATTGAAGGGATATGGTTTTGCTTTTAAGCACATCCTGGAGTCTGTATAATACAATCCACATTTATCCAGGCTGTTTACTGCCTAATGTGTGGGGCTGCTATTGATGTGGTGCCCTCAGTGTGGGCCTTTCAAACAGAGACTCAGCAAAAAGAGCATGAGGGCTCCCAAAGAGGGCAGGGCCAGCTTACACATTACCATCTAAAGGCTGTTTGTGTGCCAAATTGAGTCCAGAGTCCAAAATTGCACAACTATTTTCTACCAGGATACTTCTTTTGGTTGGAGGGTAATGGGGAATGCAGGTAGCTTTAATTGGTCCCCTTTCTCTCCCCCCCCCTCCAGTTTAGGGCAATGTTTTTGTTAAAGCAACATCTACCTCCTCCTCCTCCTCTTCTTCGGTGATCACTTGTAGCCGAATAAGATTGTCTTCCATAAACATGGTTTTAACAGTGAGTCCGTAAGACACTGTGGAGGCCAATTCTGGATCCACATCCTTCCACAGCTGGGGCATAGGTTTCTGAGCAGGAGTTGATCACGGCGTGGATTTGCCAATTGTGCCTTCCTCTTAGTGCATTTCTCCCTTGTATCCTGAGTTTGAGTGTCTTCAAAGCCCATGACACCTTTGGTAAAGGCTGTTCTCCAGCTGGAGCGCTCGCAGGCCAGTGTTTCCCAGTTGTCAGTGTTTATACTACATTTTTTTTTTTTTTTTTTTTGGATTTGCCTTGAGAGAGTCTTTGACCCCCTTTTGCTGACCACCAGCATTACGCTTTCTGTTTTTAAGTTCAGAATAGAATAGTTGATTTGGGAGACGATAATCAGGTGGGTTAGGGCACAAATATGATACGCCTCCAAAACAATAGAAAGTTGAACAGCGATGTCCCCTTATCTGGCATCATTCTCCTGCTGTACAGAGGAGAAGGCCTTGAGGGGCCTGAGAAGGAAATCCTATGCTGATGAGAGTGAGGGTTCTTTCATGCTACTTGAGAGCCTGTTGGAGGCAGCATCTGTCTCTCCTCTCTGTTGGAAACAGGATTTTTGGCTTGATTTGGCAGCAGGGCCCTTCTTATCTTTTCTAGTGAGAACAGCCTTAGCTCTTAATTTTCCCTAAGGATTAGATCAAAGACCTGAGAATAAGATAACCTGAACATGTGGCTCTGATTTTCCATTCTTGGACTTAAAGAAAAAAGACTACTGGGTGGGGGCAGAGTCTATGGCCCAGTCATGATTATTTATCAAGGGATGGGATAGCTGAAGGTCCAAAGCGATTTTGAAGGGGCCCCTCTGAGCCTTCCCCAACGCAACTTGCCAGTGGACAAGTCATCAAAGCAAGCCAGGCTGTCCTGGGACATAAAGTGTTCTGAAACAGGGCGTGTAAGTTTTCAAACGATCTTTAGCCTTGGAAGGCAGAGAGTCACTCCTGTCATGGGGGTCTCTGAGCACCTGGAAGGTATGTTCAACCTTTGCTTTGGGGATGGGCTCAGCAATGAAACCAAAGGACCCAGGTTCAATCCCCGGTGTCTCCTGTTTGAAATGCTGGAGTGCTGTGGTCAGCTCCTGCAGACCAGGGGTAGCCAATATGGTGTCTTCTAAATGTTGCTGGATTACAACCCACATCTTCCCTGTTGCCCATGGTGGCAGCAGCCAGTTGGAATTGAAGTCCAACAAGGTCTGGAGGGCAGCACATTGGCTATGTCTGGTGTTGTTACTAAGCTATGCAGGGCAATCGTAGAAGGCTGTTTCAATGTTCATCCTTCTATGTTCTCAGAAGCTCAGGGAGGGATGGCTGGGGAAGTGCTTTGTCTGTGGCAGTTGTGGAACTCCTCCCCCCCCACCCCCAGCGGTACATCTGGCACCTTCATTATCCTGATTTGACAAATTCTGAAGACACAGCTCTTTACTCTGGCATTGGACACTTGAGGTGTATATTTTTTAGCACCCACTTTATTTCTGTAAGTTGTTTTAAACAGTTTTTAACACTGTGTTTTAATTGTCGTTACCCACCCTGGGACCTTAGAGTAAAGATAATGATTGTGATGATAGTTTATAAATATGCACAATGAGATAATATGTATTTAAATACCAAAAGAAAAATGTTGCAGGGTTTCCCCCCCCCCTTAATCCAGATTGTTCTGACCATTTTCTGCAGCAGATTTGTGGATGAACTAAATGCAGAACTGATATGGAATAGACCAGACATAGGTTGATTCCTCCATTCCTTCTCATAACCCTGTATGCAATGCAGGAAGCCACAGAAATAGCCAAAGGGGAAAGTGCTTTTTGAGGTTTCAGTATTAAAGATGATAAAAAGAAAGAAGGTTGTCAGAGTATGAGTCACAGCAAAATCTAAAGGATGGGCATGGTCTCAGTCCCTGTCCTAGAGCTTACTTAGCATAATGAGTAATCTGAACCCTTCTGCCATGGCTGCTGAGCTAAGCTTCATCTGTGGCATCCCAGACTCCCAACTGTTGTTGAGGTATATTCTTCACTTTATGATCATTTTTTTTAAAAAAATTAATCCAAATGCTTTGTGTTGTGTTGCAGAGGTTTTTGTAAAGCATGAGGCTGAGTGAGGCACTGACTCAGCCCTTCCAGGCTCCTGCCAGCATCCGAAAGTTCTCAAGCAGCCAAGTTTACCTGTTCAGAAGCAGGCCGTCAGATTCGGATGACTCCTCATCAGAGGAGGAACTTGACGTCATGGAATTGCAAGCGAGAGGGAAGGAGCAACGGAGGCGCAACGCTGCCGCAGAGAAAGTTGGGGATGTGGTTCTGCTGGAACGCCAAGTTAGCAAAGACGACAATCTGAACAAATTGGCACTGCAGTATGGATGCAAAGTAAGAAGCAGCTTCCTTGGAAGTGATTGATGACGTCCGTGGTGGGGTTTTTGTTTTGTTTTTACATTTCTGGCTCAGAGCCTTGCAAGGCCAAGGAAGAGCATTCTGTTCTGTTCCATTGACAGGCAAGATGGGGGAAGGCATCTTCTACCTAAGGGCAGCCTTTGACAACCAAGTCAAGCTGGGAGTTTCCAGGCTTGCATGCCAATCATTTTGTTGTTTGGGTGGCCGAGAAGTAACAACTGTTTAGCTGTTGTAACTCATCCAGTAAAAATAGCTGGGTGAAACGTCTTTGAAGTTGGAACGAGAGTGTCAGCTGGAAACAAAGGTAGCCAGTTATGGATTTCTGAATTTTGCGTACTTGGGGAAATAGTAGCTCAGTGGCAGAGCACCTGATTTTCATATAGAAAGCCTCAGGTTCAGTCCCCAGCATTTCCAGGTAGGCTTGTGGAGCTGCAACCAGGCAGTGTGGCCAGTTCTGAGCTAGATGGACCAATGGTCTGACTAGGCAGACAGCAGCTTCCTATGTACTTGGGTTTGCAGGAGAGGATGTTTGCTCCCTGTCCCATCAGCAGCACAATAAGCTGCCTTTTAGCAAATCTGACCATTTTCCCAGCCTCAAGGAACCCAAGGCTACATCCCTCCCCTCACACTTTGCCATGTCATACTGAAGAGGTTCCTCTTTCAACAACCCTCCTAAATGAGGTGTGGGGAACCTTTGGCCCTCCAGAAACTGCTCAGCTCCCAATATGTCCATTGGCCATGCTTGCAGGGGCTAATGGGAGTTGTAGTTCAGCAACACCTGGCGGGCCAAACGTTCCCCACACCTGTTCTAAATGGAGATCATTATCCCAGCTGGTCACTGCATTGGATCTGAACTGATTTTGTGTGTACATAGCTGTTGTCTTAAACTGCTTCTATGTATGTGTTTTAAAAATTGTTTCTGTATATGCAGTTGGTTTTATATATGAAACTCTTTCATATATGCCAGTGTGGGCCAAACTTGGGTCTCCAGCTGGTTTTGGACTACAACTCCCATCATCCCTAGCTAACAGGACCAATGGTCAGGGATTACGGGAATTATAGTCCCAAAACAGCTAGAGACCCAAGTTTGGCCAACACTGATATATGCATTTACTATATTATTGCACATTGTTTCAGGTGTCCCCTTAGAAGCGATTCATGAAGTGATTGTTTGCATTAGAAGGAGCTGTTTATATGCAATGAAAAAAGAGCTTGATAACTGACTTCCCACCCCATCTCCCCTTTCTGAATTCTCTTAGGTTGCAGATATCAAGCGGGTCAACAACTTCATCCAGGAGCAAGACTTGTATGCACTAAAATCCATCAGGATTCCAGTCAAGGTCAACGGCATGTTAACAGAGACCCAGGAAGTGTTGCTGCCTGCCCAGAGAGCTGGTCTGTTGTTGCCTGCTGAACCGTCTGGGTCTAAAGAGGGAGACGGCAGCTCCGAAGACACTGAGCAAATCGATCAGTATTTCAGAGGGATCGACCAGGACATTGAGAAAGCAACTCTGCTGGATGTCTCCCCAAGCACAGACTATTGCATCAACACACCAAACTGGTCACCTTCAGGGAGGAAGGAAATCAGTGCTGGAGCAGACTGTGGGATCCAGTGGTGGAATGCAGTTTTCATTATGCTCCTCGTAGGAATAATTTTGCCAGTGTTTTATATTGTCTATTTTAAAACCCAGCAGCTCGAAGTGACTACTACCTCCAACACAACTCTTCCTGTGAACCACACTGATGGGTCAGTGAGGGAGACACCTGTCCTCCCTGTGCTTAAAGAACCTCTGCCCACTATCCAAACCCACAGAGGAGACTTCCTTCCGTCAGGAGGATGACTCTGTCTGTTACCCCACCCCACCCCTCAAAAAGTGGAGGAAAGTCTCTTTGCTTTGAAATAATGTTCTGGGATGAGCCAACAACAGATCAGTTGCTTCTTAAGTTGATAGGAGCTCAACTTGGAAATGAGATCAAGGAAGACCAGGACAGAGCAAGACATGGACAGTGGCTGGTCAGTCACAAAGGGAATGGTGGGATGGCTCACTTTTAAACAGCAAAAGGGGGTGCAAGTGAGGGTGCAGAACCTGAACCCTCTTGTAGGTTGTGTGCTCCCCAGTACCAGTCTTCAGCCAGATATCAGAAACAGACTCAGCTGGGGGAAATGCACTTAGGGAGAAGGTTCTGCACTCCTCCCCTGTGCACCCTTTTTGCTCTAAAAATTTTGGCCACATTTGCACCTTACATTCTACAGTCGGGGCTCCCCCCAAGGCATCCTGGGAGCTGTAGTTTGTTAAGGGTGCTGAGAGTTGTTAGACCACCGTGATTCCCTTCAAAGAGCTACAATTCTGAGAGTTCTCTGGGAAGAGCCATTGATTCTGAAGCCAGCCTGAGAATGGTAGCTCTGTGAGGGGAATTGCAGGTGGTGTCTCTTAACAACTCTCATCATCCTTAACAAAATTACAGCTCCCAGGTTGCTTTGGAGGCTTGTTAAAGTGGTATGACAGCACTTTAAGGTGGAGATGTGATCATATCCCCCCCTTGTGTTATTGGGGGCAAATCTCATTTTATGCTTGCTGCCTCTTTCAAGACTCTGAGGTTTGGTCTTTCTGAGGAAACAGGCCTAGCCTATCACCTGGGCTATATAGATATATATTTAAATTAACTGCCAGTTTATTAAAAGTCATCTTGTCTTAAATGGCAGGAGCAGCTCCAGTCTTCCTTTGCATACAATAAAGCTTTCTTCGCATATACACTTCTGCTAAAAAAGAAGAGAAGAACCTAGTCGTCATCTCAAGCTTGGTTTACACATACACAAATACGTTGGAGATACAAGGTTTAAGATTTCTATTTTACTTGCATTGCCTCCTCTTTCTGCAATGAGCTCAGGGTGGTGTTGCTGGTGATCTTCATCCTCTCTTCTCCCCATACCACACACACTCCACCGTCACTGCTTAGGGAAGGGCTGTAGCTCAGCGATAAAGAGCCGCCTCTTTGCCTGAAGGAGGTCTCTAGGTAGGGCTATGAAAATTTGCCTGAAGAACCACGGCCAGTCTGTGAATAGCACTGAACAAGATGGACCAATCGTCTGATGCACTGTGCCCTCTCTGACGAGGCTGTTGTAGCCACAGCTGAACTAAATAACGGCTGTTCCTTTTAAGACGGATGCAAAGGTTAAAGGGGAGAGCCAGTGGATTGGAGTGGTTAGTGTGTTGGACTAGGACCTGGCAGACCAGGGTTGAAATTCTTGCTCAGCCACGAAGTTCCCTGGGTGACCTTGGGCCAGCCACTGCCTCTCAGCCTGAGCCTACCCTACGTAAAAGGCTTGCTATGAGAGTAAAACAGGGAGGAAGAGAATATAGGCCACCTTGAGAGCTCTTTGGAGAAAAGGTGGGGTATACAAGGCAGGCAAGGAGCCGTATGTGGGCACTCCTGCCCCATTTTTCTCATAGCAAGCACCAGGGCTAAGACCCCAAGCCCAGTGGAAGGGGATCTCCTCCCTCCTGAATACAGATGGTGGAGACTCCTCCCATTTTCACATTGGCTCCATTTGCAAGTTTGACTTCAGCGTCTTCAGCCGTATGTTTCTATCCATTGCTCCCAGAGGTCCTTCTGGTAAGATGGCAAACACAAAAGGCAGAAAAGAAAATCTATTTCTTCAAGGCTGCCTTTCCCGAACTAGCAGGTGTGGCCATAACCAATGTGGAGCCCTCTAGCTGCTTGTTTATTTATTGTTAGATTCAAACATCACCTTTTCTCCAGGGAGCTCAGGGTGGCATAAAGAGCGGTCCTGCTTTTCATTTCATCCTCACACCAAGAATGGGAGGTAGGGTAGGCCTAGAGGCAGTGACTAGCTAAGAGAGAGCGAGTGGCCCACTGCCTTACTGGACTCAATTCCCATCATCCCCAACAACTGGCTGTGGTAGCCGAGACTGATGGGAGTTGAAGTCCCAACAAGAGATGGAAGGACATCATGTTGGCTATCCCTAAAGCAATTCAAAATGGCTCTCACATTGGAACTGTTCCCCCCCCCCAGCCCCATGTAGCTATTGTATATTGTGTTCTTCTTTTTGTACATGATGCATTGGGAGAGCTCTGCCCTGAAAAGCAGTTTTATAGATGCTTTGAATCACTAACTGAGCAAACAGCATTGTAGCCCATAGTAGTTACCTGCCTGTTACTGTGGCTGATCAGGGCCTCTTCAGACCAGAAAAAGCTATTAGCACCTAGGCTTTCTTTACTTCTCTCCATAAAGCATTAATTTGGGAGTGGGGCAGGAGGCACATGCATGCGCACGCGCGCAAACACACACACTTTAATCACTCCCAAAGTCTTCCATGCCCATGGAAACTGGCAAAAGCTCATCGTAATGGAAAACAGGCTAAATCTGTTTCAGCTGCAGATCTTTCAGACAGCAAAACACGACACTCCCTAAATGTTCGGGCCAGAGCACAAAGTATTAATTTCCATTCCACCTCTCTCGCAGCAAACCTGACAACGCAGTTACAACAAAGAGGAATTTGGTCCAGAACAGTATGGCAGAGCGGAAGGTGAGGACCGTGTTCAGAAAACTCTGCAAGAAGCCCCCTTTTTATTCTGTGATATCAATCAAATAGCTATAAAGAAAAACAAACAAGACTTTTAAGATAGGAAATCCAGAGCAGTGACCTTTAAAAATACTTGCATGGAGTTTCTCATGTTGGCTAGACACATGTCAATCCCGGCCAAGGATCAGGCATGACTCACCAAGCTTCTGTCTTGCAATGTGTGTTGTATTTTTAAGGGGCTCAGCAACAGAGTCTGGACTCGGAACAGTTCCATACAGAAAAAAGAGAATACACGAATGGCTGCAGAAATCAGCTTCCTGACAAGCTCAGCTTTCATTTTAAAAAGCTTCTAGTCTGTGTGGCAATAATTAATTAATTATATTATTATTAATCATTATTATTAATTATACCCCACCCATCTGGCTGGGTTTTCCCCAGCTACTCTGGGTTGCTTACAGCATATATAAAAAATTGTACATCATCAGACATTGAAAATTAAGTGGGGGACATATCTAGTGGTTTACGCTTCAGTGTCCTTGCTCTTCCCACCACTAGCAAAAATAAACATTAAAAACTTTGCATAATGTATGCAGGCTACATAATTCAGATTTTCTTGGTGGAGAATCCCATTTACTTTAGCACAGAAATTTAAGGGCAGAGTACACAAAGGGAACTATAAGATAACATTTGAGAGGCATCCTTATGCCAGTCTAGAGCAGAGGGTAGCAGTGGTCGTGCCCTCCAGCTGTTTGGGGTACAGTGCCCATTAAGGCTGGGTGATGTAACAATATATCGTCCAAAATCAGTTTGAAGTCCACATCGTGGTAAGCTTCGTAACAGTTGGCATGGTGATAATCACGATGTGTGCATGTGCTATGTAAAAAAACAAGATGTGGGGAAACCGTAATTGGGTCATCGCCATAGCTGTCAACGTTTCCCTTTTTTTAAGGGAAATTCCCTTATTCCGAATAGGATTCCTCGCAAGAAAAGGGAAAAGTTGACAGCTGTGGGCCATCCTCTCATGATTCCTGCCACCCATGTTGCTCTGTACTATAAAATAACAGCTGTAACAGTATGTTAAAGGTAAGTAAAAATGTATCGGTTTTAGACTCCTAAGTACAGTGGTACCTCGGGTTACATACGCTTCAGGATACATACTCTGCTAACCCAGAAATAGTGCTTCAGGTTAAGAACTTTGCTTCAGGTTGAGAACAGAAATCGTGTTCCGGCGGCGGAACAGCAGCTGGAGGCCCCATTAGCTAAAGTGGTGCTTCAGGTTAAGAACAGTTTCACATTAAGTACGGACCTCTGCAATGAATTAAGTACTTAACCCGAGGTACCACTGTAGTAGCAGCTGCCTGGACATTTCCCCATTGGCCTCTACATAGTTCCATCCTTATTTCAGACAGCAGTATATGGCAATGTTTAGCTGGTGACATATCACGATGTTGAAAACCAGAAGTTGCTCAGCCCATCAAGTGACCACTGACCATAGCCTAAGACAGGAATAGCCAATGTGCTACCCTCCATATTTGTTGTTGGGCTACAATTCCCACCAGCTTTTGAATACCAGTGGGTGGGGATTTCAAGTGGGGAGAGGGGGGGTTGGACTTGGGTCCTGCTTTTGGGTTTCCCATAGGCATCTGCTTGGCCACTGTGAGAATAGGATGCTGGACTAGATCGGCTTCTTATGTTCTTAAATACTATGTTCAAAGTTAGCGCAATTGGATTTGTGTCAGTTTGAATACAAAAAGTTTATGGTCTCTGGCAGAGAACTTGGGTTTGGTTTTTGCTTTGTTTTGTTTTTTGAAAGAACATTTAGTATACAAAAGTGGAGGATACTTCCTACTGGAAAAGTTATGCCTGATGCTTCCTTGTTTCCTACTCACAAGGGCCACAAAACTTGTAAATAATGTTAAGTGCTTTGTTCCAGCTCTGTTCAGGATCTTAGAACTTTATTAGTTAACACAAAGTTGCACAAAAATCAGGTTTAGGTGGCAAAAAAAAAAAAAGAGTCAACATACAGGCATTTGTGTGAGCTAAGAAAAACAACAGTGAATTGATTTTAAGCATCTGTAGCTACAATCTTGAATATTTTTAGCCCAAGGACTCAACAAATTTTCTGGAGCCACTAATAAATCCAGCCTGCTCTTCATGCCAGGAAGTAAAGCTAACACGTAGGTGAAGGTGAGAGCAAGAATCAGCTTTTCTAAAAAGGTATGATTCAGTCCAAAGAAACCAAAGTCATTTTCAGTGGTGAAGTTTAAAACTAGGCCAGCAGAAAGCATCTTTCGCCACCTACTGAATAACAGAGGCACTGATGAACAAATGGACACAGGAAGGGTGTGTCTATTAGTTCATGCAGGTGTAGTCTACCGCATGTTCCAGATAAAAACAGGCTTATTTTTATATCATTCAAGTAGGCCCCACCATGTCTGTGTAACATGCTAAAGGGTTTTTTTAAGAAAAAAAAAGTTGGGGGGAAATTGAGTGACAACACAAGGAAGACTGCTTTCCTTTGTAAAAATTTGCTCTTCTATACAACTACTTAAAAGCAAAGTGGGGTGGGGGGTGGGGTGGGGAGTAGCCAAAATTCTCTGCACAGGCAACTGATTTATTTATTTTTTTAATCTAGGCATCTGGGCAGAAAGAGAAAAAAGGGATAAGTGTGAACCTTGGAAACAAATGTTGAAGACCAGGATTAAAAGCTAGTCATGCATTTGGGGGGGGGGGGAAGGTGAAAGAAGCAGAGAATCCAAGGAGCTCCAGATGTTGGACCACCAACTCCCATCAGTCCCAGCCAGCATGTCCAATGGTTAGGGCAGTGTTCCCCAACCTTGGGCCTCCAGCTGTTTTTGGACTACAACTCTCATCATCCCTCGCTAGCAAGACCAGTGGTCAGGGATGATGGGAATTGTAGTTCAAAAACAGCTGGAGGCCCAAGGTTGGGAAACACTGGTTAGGGGATGATGGAAACTACAGTACAACAACATCTGGAGGGCCACTCCTCTTTAAACAGTGAAGTTTAAGCCAGAAGGAAACACTTTTTATTCCATCTTGTTTTACCTGGCTCACAACTGGAATGCAGGGTGGGATATACCTTCAAATATATGCAAATATATGCAACTGTAAGCCTGGATCTTTACAGGCAAGGAAACAGGACCAAATCCAAGTTTAGGTGCTGACAGAGGGGGAAAGATTTGAGAGCTTCAGTTTAAATATGAGAGAGAGTCCGATATACACAGTAAAAGCCAGTATTTTTACTTTAGTGAATGCAAGATACAAATATTTTACAACAACTTCTAGCATTTTCTTAACCATTTGATAAAAAGTTCACTAGAATATTTATTGTATAATGAAGAAAAAAACACCACATTCAGGGAAAAAGATTAACTTAATTTTTTTTCTTAAAGATTCGTCTCAAAGATGGCAACAAAGTCCAGCTTGTGCCGCCAGACGGCTTTAACCGCAAACAGCTTCGTCTGTGAACTGTTGACTACAAACATTTACCAAATACATATATTTTTTCTTATTTTAAAAAAAGCTTTTCTTTTTAAATATAGCAAAGCAGTGTTTTCTTGCACAGCAAAGTGAGGAAATTTCCCAATATTTTTTTTTAAAGTCTTTTCACATTCTAAATTTTAAACTTCTTCCCGTGGTTGATTTGGCAGGAGTCATTTATGTTCCTTATTTACTATATATTTCTTGTGCGCACAGTAGACTTGTCAATGCATTAGTGTCCTTTATAGTTTAAAGGCTAAAGCATTTCCAACATGCCTTACTTTTTTTAAAAAGAGAGATACCAGGTATGAACAAGTCAGTATTGCTATGTCCACCATATGCAACATTTGACCCCAATTCTAGCAATCTGGATTTGCACAAGATTTAATCCAATTGCAACCTTCAATTAAAATGCCATTGATTCTATTTACACTTTATTTATTTTTACTGTCACAATATTCCATGGTTCTAAAAATAAAAGGGGTGCGTGTCTTTGAATAACTTCATTGCACAAGCTGCTGTTGAATTTGCAAAAGCTGAATCTTAGCAAGACCTGTGGTACAGCCCTCTTAAAGAGCCAGTAGCACCTCAGAACCTGTTAAGGGCAGAGGTTGAGATTGTCACTTCTTTGAAAGCACTTCCCAGCCCAAAGCACCCTGCATTTGAAAAGCTAACAAGCCCGGCGTGGCAGTTTCTCCCAAATAGGGAGTGTGGCACAGGAGCTCTTCCAAGCAACAATTCCCCTGACGCAGAAACCACACCATGTATTTCCCTTCGCATCTGAAATGGCTTCAAACAGTTGCCCTAAAAACCTTGGGCTTAAGGGGACTGAGAGATGTAAAGCTACTTTGGGCATAGCAAAGGACCTGCAGGTGCCCAGTGTGATTTTTCAGCAAGTTTAAATAGCACCCTCTTCTGTCTCCCCGACCTCTGCCCTGCAATGATATAGCCTAACTCCCTTCATATTGCAAAAATGGTTTTCTAAGAAGCATGAGGTACTTCTGCTCAGAAACTAGAGCTTGTTTGAGGACTCTGGCCAAAGTGGGACCCTCAAAAGCCTCTGCTGCCACATTAGCTACAACACTTGGGGCTGTACCCCATTGCTCTGTCTACTAGCACAAAGTTTCTGGTGCTAGCAGGTGGAATTTGATGCAGCAGTTGCGCTAGCAGAAACTTGTTGCGCAACAGACGTCGCAATCTATTGCACAACCAAATTACTAGCAACCTGCTTACGAATTCTCTTGTACAACAACGTTTTACTAGTGCAAAACATTTCACCAGTGGGAGGGGGGGAGAAGCCTACTGCTAAGTGACTTTTAACTTTGTGCCTTGCAATATTAAGGTTTTTATTCAATGGAGCAGTGCAGTGGGCCTGGGGAAGGGGGCTCATCAGTGTACCAGCCTAAAGGTATTTTGGGCCGTTATGGGGCCAGGTGCTTCAGTGCAAAATCTAGTATTTGGTACGAAGGAATAGCAAATGACAGCATAGAAACACTGACTCGCTCCCATGCCAAAGTACAGGACAGAGCTGCGCACACACACAATCCTCTGTCTTGCTGCAACTATCTTTATCTCTAGGACCACTGTGTAAGACTTTCAAAACATCTAGAGTTACATTATTAGTGTTAATTATATATAAAAAAGTCAGCATGTTTTGTTTTCATGATGTAAAGCTCTTTTGCAGGAGACAATGGATAGGACCTGATCCTGGAACAAGGAGATTAGCTGAGAGTTAACAGTCTGACTCGAAGAACTGATTATTATTATTATTATTATTATTATTATTATTATTATTATTATTTCTTTAAGAAAGAAAGAAAGAAAATTGGCTGGCTCGATACAAGTACAAAGCCCAAACTATATATTTTTCTTTTTCTTTTTTAACGGGGGAAAAAGTTGATGTAACTCGTTACAAACCTGCATAGGAATAAGAGACTATTGGGATACAGTCAGCAAAGCCATCTCATTAAGGCACACAAGAAATCAGACAGTAAATGTGAAATGAAGAACTCCCATTCAAATGTACAGCAAAGTTCATGTAGGTGCATAAATAGTGCAGGAGAATCATACCAATCCGAAGCATCAAAAGGATCTATGAAGCGGTGGTGTGGTTTCTGTGTTAAGTGTGATTTTTTTTTGGGGGGGGGTAGAGGGAGGACGCTGACAGACCACTGGGACGTTTTCTGCTCTCTACCCTATCCAGACAGAAGTAACAGTACCTAGTGTGCATTAGTTCCTCAAAATGCTTCTAAGAGAGAGAGAGAGATCCTAGAAGCTTATGCATTTACAGAACCCTTAATGAAAACTAAATCGGAGCCAGCTATAAAGCACATAATCCACCACCAGTTTGTACAGTTTTTACATAAGGTGGGGAAGACTTATAGGTGAAATGAGTTATACAGGGCATCGTTTTTCCCATACCTTGCTTACCTTTAAAAATAAATAACTAAGGCAGCCACTTGAGGATATATGACAAAAAAAATAAATCGAGAGCTTCCATTCAACTATTGGCTCTTGCTTAGTTTTATTGATATTTTGCCAAAAGTTAGAGAGAGTTTAGGTTGTTTTAAATCCTGATTTCTAGGTAACAAACGCTGTACTTTCTCCTATAAGAGATTAAGGGCTTGGGGGGGGGGGGTAGTTCAGCTACTGCATGTGTTACTTTGGCATGCACGGCCAATGGATGCTCATTAAGACCAAGCCAAATGCAACAGTAAATTAAACTTTAAGTGCACCTGTTTTTGCTTTATTATAGATTTTGTATTTTTCTGTTGTGAACCACCCTGGGTTCTTCGGATGAAGGGTGGTATGCAAATTTAATAGAGAATAATAATAATAAATATCAATGGGAACACCTCTAATGCAAACAGCAGCTTTGGAAGAGTCAAGAACTGCAACAGGAGAGAAGGGGTTAAAATCCTATCTCTACCAATTTGAATGCTTTAAAACAGGGGTCCCCAAACTGCGGCCCATGGGCCAGAAGCAGTCCATGGAGGCCGTTTAACCAGCCCATGAACCACCCCTGAACCGAGCCGCCCACTAGGCAAGTCCCCGCATGCTACGCTAAACCGGCACAGCGCGTTGCAGGGACTCTCTTCCGCGGCTCCAGAAATCGCTTCTGTGCATGCCCAGATGCCGGATATCACTTCTGCGCAGGCGTGATTTTCGGTGCCTGGGCATGCGCAGAAACGATTTCCGGTGCCACAGACATGAGCAGATAGGATATCCGGTGCCACACTGCGCTGGCCCGGCCCACGGAGGATCTCCACGGGAGTGATCCAGCCCATGCCCGGTAAGCCTTGCTGACCCCTGCTTTAAAACGTGTGCACATCAAAATGCAAGGACACATTCAAGACCATATCTAGTTTGGCCCTAAAGATGTAGCATGTACATACTCAAATATGCATCACAAAACATGCTTGGTTATGTAAACATGCCACAGGGATCTGCTGACCTACTGTCGCTCCCTGCAGTTAGATGTTTCAGAAAACGTGTTGCTTCCACAGGTATCATGAGAAGCAGAGCTCTCAAGCTGCAATTGTAGAATCAGAGCCCCCTACCCCCCCACACATGCAAAGCACTGACCAGCCACATCACTTGAGGTGGCGCTGTATTTAAAGGATACCGAGCATTAAGAAAAGGAAACTTCTGAAACACTTTGTCCCCAACCCACACACCACTTCAAAACCCTTTTATTTTTTGCTTCTGATGTATGTTTCTGCTACTTCAGCATGAACAATAAAATAATCTCCCCCACCCCCAAAAAGGCAGTTTTAAAATAACAGGCTGTAACCACCTTAATTCTACTCAGGATAGACCCACTGAAATTAGTTGACTTTAAAGTCAGCCATGTTAATTTCAAATCAGTCAACTCTGAGTATGATTAACCTTGGCAACAACCCACAGCCTTTACCCCCCCCCCCATGCATTTTATTTTCTATTTATGCAGGATGAACTTAACACCAGTTTTTCTGGATGGGATTGGAAGGGTGGGTATCACTTTGCTATCTATATACATATATTTATATATGTATATATATACACATATATGTATATATATATTTATAAAATGTATTATGAAGCCTTACCATACAGCACAAAAATGTTTTAACACACATTCACCACCAGTGAGTGGGGAACGGCCCCTTTTTAAAACACCCTCTGAAAAAATCTGGATAATATTAATTAAAATCCAAAAGGAAGTACAGTATATTGAACAAAATAGTAAATATTAAACAGTGAATACTCTACTTAATAAGGACCTCGCCTTTTTTTTCTTCAAGTTGGCGTCAATCCACAAAAATATACTTTTTTAATCTGGCGAACGTACAATACATAGGTACTTACACCAAAAGGTGATAATATATTTAAGATGCTATATACACAAAGTTTGGCTCAAATTTTAAATTTACATATAGAATAATAAGTATTCATGGCTTATTTTTCCCCAAGGTTCTGCCTGCAAGATTTTTTTTCCTTCCTCCCCTAAAAACAAAAGACCAAAAAAAAGACAATCAAAAAACAAAACTATATTCTACAAAAAAAAAAAAAAAGCGCAACACCATACAGCTTTGGCTTATATAAATAATTCATAGCAGAATGTGTTCAAAAGTACGGTATATAACTTTCTATATAGTCTTAGAGAAGGGTATGGTTTCTTTAATAAAAAATATACACAAGCTAAAATTGTTTTTCTCTATTTTTTAAAAAAGGTAGGAGGAACGTAAGAAAGATTCCAAACATTTTCCAATTATAACTTAATATATTAAAATTTTCTTTACGGACTATCTTCTAGTCTAATATCTTTTGAATATTCCATGCACGTTCTTTGTGTCTCTCTTTCACACTTGGTAAAAGGAAAAAAGGGGGGACCCTTAATTTGACCCAGTATAGTTTTGCACGTGCAAATACAGGTGTTGGGGGTTTCTTGTTTTGTTTTCAACATTGCCAGCCCTTCTCCATGCACCCTTTCGTAAGAGAGAGAGACCCATGCTTGATTGGGTAATATAAAGGTCATTCTATGTACAGTATTGCTTTCTTTTTCTACGGCTCTGCTGCTACAAAGCGTACTCTTAACTACAGGGGACAGTACGGCTGTTGGAAAACACACACACACAGGAACACGACTACAGGCGAGCCCTCACGCCTCGGCCATCTAGTTTGGTAGATTACATACGGGTACGACATTTATTTTGCAAAACAGGTTACATTATTCAAGGAGCAAAGTCCGGGTTAAGTGCCAGACTAGACCAATACCTAGAAAGGGTTCTTTTCTGTTATACTGTGTTTTAAAAACCACGGGGCATCTGCAGCTATAGGAGGAGTTGGTATTTAAGTGCCTGCTGATTTTGTGTGTGAGGGAGAGAGAAAGAGAGTATGTGTGCCTTGCTTCACACACTCACACATGTATATGTATACAAAGATATATATTTATATATATGCATGTATGTATATACATATAAATATTTATTTCATGTCCTTATTTATAAATTTAGATATGTCAGGACTGTTCATTGGGATAACTCAAAAGTAGAAACGGAAGGGAGAAAAGGGAGAATGGGAAGCTTATGTCACCCAAGTATCCATTCTCATCCGCTTTACGGTCGGGCTCTCTCTGTCTTCTGAATTGGGGGGCCTTCCCAGTCCAACCGGTGAGTGGAAGTCACTCCTTGGGTCCTCCCGGTCGCTGCCATCGTACGAACTGCTGGAGCTACTGAGACTGTCGACGGGAGAGCGGCCCATGTCCTGACGTGATTGTTGCTGAGGTTGCTGCTGTTGCTGCTGCTGCTGCTGTTGCTGCTGCTGCTGCTGGAACGCGGATGGGGTCACTCGGTCTCGAGGAGGCGAAATTGGCTCGGACTTGATGTTAATGTTTTGGTTGGTGTTAATAGATAAGTTGGAACCCTGAGATAACTGGCTTCCAGTCCTAGTAAAAAATTCAAACCGGAGGTGGGGTGGGAGGAGAAAAGCAATGTTATTTATAGGGCTTCACAGAGATGAGCTATAAGCAAGGCACAGCCCCGCCACCCAAACTTTCAGAAAGGCAAACACAAAAGGAAATGGCAGGGGGGAAAGGAAAAGCAGCAATGCTGGACAAGACTGAGAACAAATCTGGCTGCATGTACGCAAGTTTTAACATACCCTTCTGTTCCAAAAGACAATGGGCTAGTTTGCAGGCAACGCTAAACCATGGCTTGGCATTACATGCCTGAGCCTCTGAATGCCCCCACCCTCAAGGCTCCTTCCCCTTCCCTTTCCACTGTGTGACCAGAAAGACAAGCACACAGAGATTCCGTTCTGCTTTCCCCAATTTCTGGCTTGCTGGTATGTTTGAACAGGAAGTGTGGTTTAAAAAATAAACTCTAGTATGTTAAAACAAGTCAAGGTTTGAAGTCAGCTTATTTTGCAACTGACCAACTGCATTCCTCCTGGTTGTGCAGGAAGAGGGCTGTAGCTCAGTGGTAGAGCATCTGTTTTGCATGCAAAAGGTCCCAGGTTTAAACCCCAGCATCTACATGTTTCTTTAATTTCTTTTATTCAACAAAATTTATATACCGCTAGCATGTAAGGAAAACCTCTGAAGTAGAGTTGGGAATGTCCCTTGCTTGAAAGCCTGGAGAGCCACTGCCAGTTGGTGAAGACAATATTGACCTAGATGGACCAGTGACCTGTCTCAGTATAAGGCAGCTTCCTATATTCCTATGAGAGGAGGTGGGAGTCTTTGAGTCCAAGGCTTTGATGAGACTCACAGAGGCTATTGCACCTAACCCTAAGTCATGGTTTAGCATTGCGTGCAAACCAGGCCAATTGCTATGCACAACAGGTGTTCATGCACCACCCAGATTTATGATGCTGAGACAGTCCAGGACAGTGCATTATTATCCAACCAATGGAGCAAGATTTATATAGCACTTAATTAAAAAAAATTATTAAGCAGTTTACATAAAATACTCATTAAACAGATAAAAACAGACTTTAAAAAGGACACTATAAAATTTATCAAAATATAGATACAATCAACAGTTTTTGAAACAGGTGTATGTAATAAAATAATGTTGCCCTTCAGAACAAGCTACACTGCTGCAATCCAAAACAACCCAGGAGCAGCTCCCAACATAGAGGGTGCAGAGGGTGCCTAAGATCACTCATTCCCCAGTCTGCTTAATGAAACTGTCATGAAGGACAATTAAAAAAAACCAAGTTTGTACATGACTAATAGAGCACTTTTAAGTGCTGCTGTTCCTTCAATTCAGTAATAGAGGCCTGAGTGCTCAGATCGGCCATCCATTTAGAGCCATATGCACAAGCTCTAAGTGTGCGGCCTAGTTCCTGGCAACCCCTCCACTTAGTTTATTCACGGTCAACTCAGTTTCATTTGTATTGGAGTATTTATTCAAATGAAGTGAAGGTTAAAATATCACTATTTGTAGGGTGGGGGAGGTGCGCTGGACAATGAATGCACAAGCAGTAGCAGAAGGATTTCTCTACAAAATAACTTTCCAAGCCCACTGAGTTGCAAAACACCTACAAGTCACAAATCAGTATGTACACCGAGCAAGCTACCCATGTATACCCAACCCACTCAAAATGAAGTGTTAAAGAACATTGTGCTTAACCAAATAGGGCCAAGTCTGAGCTTGTGGGCTAAATGGAAGAGGTGCCTAGTTGGGTGTAACTTAGCAAAGGCTGCCAATCCTTCAGGGAATGGGGGCGGGAGTGTGTTCCCACTTACACAAGGGAGCTGAGGGCTGCTTGTCCTAGATGATGCTGTTGCCAGGCAGATACTTGTCCTAATGACAGCATTCCTGGGGAGTTAAAACCCTGCAGGGCCGACAGGTCTGCACTAGTCAAGGAATAATCTGAAAGCAAGAAAGGAGCAAGAAAGGGGGAAAAATTATTTGTACCATGTATTCATCAGAAAGGGTAAGTTTCAGTTTCACAGATTCATGGGCTGACACCAGCCAGCACTGTGTTGAGGACAGGCATTTGAATCCATGACAACTCCCTCAGGCACACTATGGCAGAACGGCTTTGAGCCTGGTTTGGAAGACTGTGACCTTAAAACTGCTAACTTCACCTCAAGACCCAAAGGGCAAATTTTCTCTATACCATTATTAAAAAGTGTAATTCACACATGCCCTCCATTCAAGTGACTCTCAAGGCTAGGCCCAAAGAGAACTATCGGTTCTAAAGCTGATTTTCCCCCTCTATGTTCCTGTATAATCCACTCAAAAGGAAATGGAGAAATGTAGCCCTTTTCCTTCTTCTCTCTCTTGACCTTCACCTAGTCTCCTATGTAGTGCTAAATGGCTCAGGTCAGGTTGAATCCCAAATCTGAGCTTTTTTATTGCTATATTGCAGAGGTGGGTAGGTCTGGTTCTGGAGAGGGAGAAAGGTGTGCTTTCAATTTTACTTCCTCCAGAAACATTCCTATATAGCATAGCAAGAGGGATTGCGCTCACAACATTCTCATAAACTTAACCTGCCTTTCCAGGATTCTTACTATAAGTCTGAAACAGCCAACTTCCTTCTTCTTCTTCCCTGCAGCCCCCACCCCTGCAAAAACTGGAATGCCTGAACTGCTCTCAAACATACACTTAACTGATAAGACTCACACAGTCTGCTGATTTCTGGTACCTTTGGACAATCCCTGCCCATTGCTACCCACATTCTCTAAGTCCTGGGACCTGACAGATGTTTTGAGGACAGTTTGGGAATTTTAAATGTTCTTTTTCTTTTCTTTTAACATCCATTGGCTACTAAGCTCACCAAGCAAGATGAATAAAAAAGCATACACAAATAAATTAGGCTATTAAAATTTCAATAAAACCACAAACACATTGTAATACAAACACTTCCAATGTACAAACTTTCTGCATGCCAAAGTGACTCCCCAAGTATGCAGAAACAGCTGCCTAGTTTCGGGGTGCCCCTGGTTTCACTTCCAAACTGATAGGCACTCAACCACCTGAATTCACTGTCAGATTCACTGTTAAAGTGCATGATGAAATCTACAGCTTTAAAACCAGCACTTTGCAACCCCTGCAAGTTCACGGCAGGTGAAACTAGTAAGGAATGTTATTCGGACAATGAAATTTGGTAAGGCAGAAATCTATTCTACACCAGAAAAAGTTGCAAATGCTGATATGAAAGGAGAAACTCTAACATCAGTCTCCAAGTAGAATGGATTTTACATCAAACTCATTTCTTGGACGCTATGAGATTGGTTCAAAGGGGACTCTCCCAAGTTACTCGTGGCTTTGTCTCATGCCCTTTTGGTTTCCAAGGCATATTGCTACCATCTTTCCAGACTACAGTATCATCGAAACAAAAGGCAAAATAAACCCCCCACCATTAATTCTGATGTTATTTTTGCTCTTGGGGGATGAATGTTGAAACACTGGCAGGAGCTGTGAGCCTGTGCATGACAGTCTCTTATCTGCTTTCTGCTTGCAAGTCGAAGTACAAGAATCCTTGATAGAATTTATATACCAAAAATGAATTCTAGGTGTACATTCATAAGGAAGGGAAGAATGATGGAATTAACAGCAAGCTCCCATGGACAGCATAACAAAAAAGACTGAAGAACTGCATGTCACCTGTCTTTTTTTTTTTAGACCCATTTTTCATTTTATGTGCTGCGAAGTGGCTGACTCAAACAGTTGAAGGCAACATCTCTCTCAAAAGTTGCATGAATGCAGCATGCAAAACTAAACCTCTATGTTCTTGACCAATTAGATATTTGAGTTTTAAATCTAGGATATATAGTACTTAGAGTGTTATCACTACTGATTCACACATAAGAAGTTATTTCAGTTCATAATTATCACTTGTTTTTCCTTTGAATTTGGAAAGAGAGCTGTAAAAGCTTTTCTACACTTAATCACGTTCTAATACAGCTTTATATATGCTCTACCCTCTTGGGGGGAAAGGAGCTAAAAGTGTGTTCCCGTGAGACAGATACAATTTTCATCTCCGGGTGGTTTTTTTAATCCATAAATTATCGTCTAGGATATCAGAGACTGAAGTCAAGAGAACTTCCTTGGACTTCAAAATCAAGAACACTTGAGTATGCAAAATCAGTCCAAAAACCATAATGCATATTGCTTTTGTCTCTGTTTTTTATTACTACTACTACTATTATTATTATTATTATTATTATTATTATTATTATTATTATTATATTTTCATTTTGTCTTTTTATGTTGTGAAGCGCCCTGCGATCTTCAAATAAAAAACGTGGTATACAAATTTAATAAATAAAATAAAATAAATGTAAGTCAGAGACATCTTTTAAATTAGGTCTGAATGTTCATGAAAGAGGTGTGAGCATCTAATAGGGCCTACAGCACTATTAAGAGAGGTCAAAGTCCTTCAATTATAGTTTAACAGGAGCTTCTAGGGATTGAATAGTCTTTGAGATACAGCAGTTTAAACCTCAGATGCTTGATTACGCATCTCTCCAGGAGCTCATCCCTGCAAATTTGCCGTGCCAGCAAGTAGGTGATTAGGATAAGACACACCAACTGCTGTGCCAGCACAATGTCAAAGGAGTCCAATATGACATTGCCATAGATGCTTGAGTTCCTATAGCAAAAACAGGGTGGATGGGACCTCCCAGTGACCACACCAAATGCTTAACAAGGTACTAGGTTATTATTTGTAAAGACAGGCTTTGTTTTATTTTCTGGGGTCTCCTCACTGCTTGCTTTTTACCAACAGGACTTACCGTATTTTTTGCTCTATAAGGCTCACTTTTTCCCTCCTAAAAAGTAAGGGGAAATGTGTGTGCGTCTTATGGAGCGAATGCAGGCTGCGGAGCTATCCCAGAAGTCAGAACAGCAAGAGGGATTGCTGCTTTCACTGCGCAGTGATCCCTCTTGCTGTTCTGGGTTCTGAAATTCAGAATTATTTTTTTCTTGTTTTCCTCCTCCAAAAACTAGGTGCATCTTGTGGTCTGGTGTGTCTTATAGAGCGAAAAATACAGGGTTTTGTTTTTAACTTCAAGATTTCACGAAGCAGCTATGACAGCTTGCTACAGAAATGTCTGCACATTAGATATTGATAAGTTCAGGGACTAAGTCAAACTATCATGATTTAAATTAAAACAACCATGTAGCATACTTCAGAAAAATGTTTAAAAGGGAAAAAAGAACACTGGCAAGATATAGCTGCCTCAGAGATTGGAACAGCTGACCAACATATTACACAGAATGAAGTGGCAGAATTCTGGAGTGTACCACTTTGGACTGCAAGTGAGGCAGGTCATATTCTCAACTATAGAACAACCCCCACAGGGAACCTTCCATGGTGCCTAATACTTTGCAGGCAAATAACTTTTAATTTCACTGGCATTTAAACTCTTAGCTTTTCAAATTTAAAACATTTAAAAGACCATTAAGTTTTTGTTTATTGGAGTTTTAAATCTTGTCTTATTCTCAGTGGCTTCTCTCCCCCCCCCCCCCAAAAAAAAAACCCCAGGGGAGAAGGGAGAGCAAACAAGTGAATAGCTTACCAGTGTTGTAAGCTGTAGGCATTGCAGAGTACACCAATCCTTGTGGGGGCAAGCTTGGAGTTGTCACAGACACAACTGGTGTTGCAAGAGGCTGCGTAGACTGAGAGCTGCTTAACCGCTGTGTGTTCTGTAAAAAATTTTTTTAACAAGAACATAGAACCCAGTTAAGGCAAATCCACAATGAAATTGAATCACAGGTTGAGGCAACCTCTTCCTTGTCTATTCCTTTTGTGTAATATTTATTGAAAGCCAAGACAAACATCAGAGAGAGGAAAATGTAAACCTATTTCTGAGCCACTGTCATTCAGAGGGGAGAGTGCTGGGATGCAACGACTAACTTAGGACCAGTCACACTCAACTCCATATGAGCATTCTGTAAAATGGAGCATAAGAGATAAGGCCATAAGTAGTACTATATAAAGTAATATACCATGCACTGTGTGCAGTATTATCAACCCAACTGCACCAAAAGGAGATTGTGCACACACCACAAAATAAATGCAACTCTCCAAAGTCACCCTCCACGCTAATAATATGCCTTGTCAAAGAAGAGTTTCTACAGATGATACAAAACTAGTTCAGGTCCACATGTCAGAAGTTGAGAGGGGTTTGTTGGTTTCTTTGGTCAGGGTGCAGTGGAGTGGTTTTTTTGGGCGGGGCAGGAATTGCTGAGTAAAATGGAGCTGTCTAAGCAAGTGAATTTCAAGACTGAAAAATCTAGCTTTGTGACAAGCTAAACCCAATAAGCAGGTCAGGAAGCTGCCCGAGGTGCTAGATTTCAAGAGAGGCCAGGCTACTCTGCAAAACCTACGGTGAGCTGGTGTGTGGGGTAAAGAGGAAGAGAGAAATATGTAGCAGCCCCTGCCACTACAATCTGGGACAGTACTGTATTATCTCCCCCTATTATCTCCCCAGTTGCAGCCCTTTCCACCTGCCCTACTCACTTATGCAGCACAGGGAGGGTGGAGAGGTCCGGTCAGGGAAAACCCTTGCAAAGACCTTACAATCCCTATTCCCTGTCTAGAAAAAGGCATGGTATGGAGAAAGCACACTGAAATATTTGCCTAGAGCAGCAATATAGCCTGAGCTACCTTCAACTTGTGTGACAAACGTATGACCTAGTTGCTTGGAGGAGGTTTTTTCTCCAACTAGCTGTATACTTCCCTGCAGGAAGCAACTCGCACCACCAGAGGGCAACCCTCTCCTATAGCTTGCATACTTGAAACCACTCTTTGCCCTTGTCTATTGAAATTGAGAGCTACTTCAGCGTTGCACTTTTGACAGGTTGCAAGATTTAGCACAATCACACACACACACCCAACGCAAACAGTGCAATTCTGATGGAAAGAGAATGTATGGATGTAACAAATAATCACAGAGCACAATAAAGGCAACAGTGGATGCTTAAACGGAATTAAAATAAGCATGCGTCTCCTTTGAGTGGTTTGGGGGTGCGGTGCAGATACACACCAAGTCTCATGTGTATGCGCTCAAATGTTATAAAATGTAAAAGCAGCCTTCAGATAGATGACCAGGACTGCAGACTGAGTTTGAACCTTGTAAACAAAGCAGTAGATGCCTTGCCTGCATTTTATGCATTCATTGTTTGAAATGGGAGGCTTTAGCGTGAAGCTCATCATCATACTAGAAATGCTTCAAATTAATTCAAGGAACATCTTCCGTATTTATGTAATGCTTCATCACAACAGTTCAGGGGAAAGCATCTAAGCTATGGATCTCATTCTTGAGAGGCAGGAGAAGCAAGCAGCCTGTTGAAGTGGACTCTAATCCTCAAAAGCTTATGCCACCATAAATTTGTTGTGTCTTTACAGTGCACACACAAGACTTGTTGCAACAGACTAACACAGCTACACCCCCCGCAAGTTGTTCATGGGAACCACCGGGCCATGAGTGTGAATCACTGGCTAACCTTATGTTGACCAACTCTGCACATCTTTAGCTCCCAGTTTATAAAACCATCTACTTCTCAGAATGTGAATATGGAAGGTGCCAATATAGTTATTTGCCTTGTGCCTTATGGATAAATATCTGCAGCAGAACATTGACTAGATGGCCTTCCAGGTCCCTTCCAACTATTAATTTATGTGGGTGGCATTTGCCAGTTGGGTGCTTGTAATGTGAAATGGTAACTTCATTCGCACAGATTCCATGGGTCTATTCCAATGAACAGACAAATCTAGGACTTAGACTCAACCCCTCTGTCACTGACAGCCATCCAGTTCCAAAGTAATGGTGAAACTTCAACTAACCACAAGATAGGATATCAGACTATTCACATTGCATAAATACCACCCTGTGAAGAGCGTGGTCTGAAAAGTTACAATTTTGCTGTATTTTGGAGAATGAGTGAATTATGGAAAGCCCTTAACGTAACACGCTAAACCAAAAGGTTGGGGTTTTTTCTTTTTTGTAACTGAACAGTTATCTGCCATGCTTCTTATGAAGAAGCAGAACTACACAACAGATTATGCACTGAGGTCCTAAAGAACTTTGCCGTGAAACTAGCAGAACTTTGCTGAAAGACCCACAAGACAAGCAATACAAACATGACTTAAAATAGCACACGATAGTGACTTCGTTAGCAGAATTCTGCTAAGTGCCCCTTGTTACTTTAGCATTTTCCTAGGGAAAAGACGTTTTTCCCTCTGGAAGTTAAGCACAGGTGCAACAAATTACAGGGCTTTTGATAATCACTAGCACTTAGCATATGGATGCAGAGAAGCAAAAGGTTGTTTGTTGATAAGCTCCATTACACCTTGTACAGAACTTTATATTTTGGTTTGAAAACACACGTAGTACCCAACATGATGCATTTACCAAGACAAACACAGCAATCCCATGCTTTCATGCAACAAGAGCCCCATATCAGCAACATGTCTGGGGTTAAAATAATTGATAAAAAGCACTACAATAATTCCACACAGGTTTGTAATAAATCAGTTCTTTCCCAAATGATTGCACTAGAACAGCAAAGACAGCCAGGTTCTGATCAACAAAGAGCGAGCTTTATATGTGCCAGAGACCAAATCATAAAAAATACTTTGTGAGAAACCTTTTTAAAAGGCTAAAACATTTCCCCTCCCCACTAGATTGGAAAATAGCTTGCAATTGTATGTTTCTTTTGGTAAACAGGGAACCCCCTTGTGGTTTGCTTCTCTTGTAGAGCATGAAATTAACTTGATCTCTAAAATGGTGACCTCACCAGGAATGATGTAATCTCCAAGAAGCAAAGCAGCAGCAGCAACACAGGAACTGTATTACAATTTGCAGAACTTCATGAGTGAAGCAAATCACTGCAGAGTTTGACATGGAATATAAGATGCCTTAGAAGAAAATTTCAAGGCTCCTCAATATGCACAGTGGACAGTTGCTGTTAGAGGCTCTGTTCCAACGTTCCCCTTTGCAACACCACTGGTAAAAATATTAACGTTTTTGGCAAATATTTATTAGTTTTCCATATTCTGTTGGTCAATGTAGAAACTTGAAATAAACCAATCACAACCGGCTTCTCTCTGCAGCAAAGGGAATGTTGGTCTAAGCTACAACAGACAGTTAACATGAAAGCTCTCCGGATCTTGATGTCTCATACCAAATAGGAACCCAGACTCACCAACTCCAATTCATCCTCCTCCGACTGTACTCAGCAAATAAGAGGAATAATAAGGTTACTGAGAATAGGACAGTATTCAAGAATGAAAGAGTTGTGTTGGTGCTTGATCAGCTAGCTATTTTTAGCCTCACTAATATTCCAAAGTTACGATGTGATGCAGTAGGCAAAGAAGCATTACATGATACTATGCCAGCTTCCCAGAAGCATCTAGTTGTGGGGGAACTGGGTGCTAGGTTAGAGAGAAAGCTCTAACCCAGTAGGACTCTTATTATTATTATTATTATTATTATTATAGTAAACCTACAGCCTGTCTACTGACTCCTATTGTCAACACACAGTTGATGGGAAAAGAACATTTAAAATGGTCAAAAGCAAAGCGTCCACACCCAAATTCGACCAATTCACAGTTACTTTAGAGAAGCCTCAATGTACTTTGCTTGGGCAAGCCCTTGTGCCCTTGGAAACTGCTTCCAAAAAAGCCCACTGTTTGCTAAGTTCACATGTTCCTCCAGTGCAGGAATATGAATCATGTTTACAGTACCATCTGTTTGCCCTTATAGATGGGCATGCTCTGTTGACAGTGTCTGTGTTCGAATGCAACATTAAGCCGTTCACTGTGACCATTTCGCTCCTCCCTTAGTTGAGCAGGAAAACAAACCATGGAGTGCCTGGCTTTGTGTAACATCCTAACCAGTGCTTGCAAGTTTGTTTCTCACCAAACCACATTCTCAAGCCAATGTTTCTTCTTAGCTTCCTGATCAAGGTTTCTTTTGTCTTTCTCCAAGCTACTAATAAGTCAAAAAGCTAAACTTACCAATGGAGGCATCATGCCTTTGCTAGAGGGAGGGATGACAACCCGGAGGTCTGGCTTGCGACTGTTTATTCCAAGGTTGCCCCCGCCAGGGGGAGGGGGAGATTTTGTAGGCATCCCTTTGCTTAGGCCATTCCCACCCCCGGTGCTGCTAAGCAGGCCTGGTGATGCTCGTGAATTCACAAAACCATTTCCTGTAGTAAGAGAAGAGGCAAAAGAAGTCCACCTTAAGACAAAGATAAATGATCATACATTATGTGAGTGAACATATGGGCATCAAGGTAAAGGTAAAGGTACCCTGACCATTAGGTCCAGTCGCGGACAACTCTGGGGTTGCTTTTGCATGAGCTTGTGCAAGCGCAGTAGTGTTAGAGGGCAATCTGGAGATCCTTGGGAAATGGTTGGAAGCACCTCAATAAATGGTGGAGAAACATCCCCAAAATACAGCTTCCTGATTTGGCCTCTAAAGTGACAGCTTTGGGAGAATGTTGATACACTCTAAAGAAGGGGATCCCAAACTTTCTTCTCCACAGACAACTTGAAAATTGCTGAGGCTCTTGGCAGACCACTCAATGATTTTTTTATTGTTGTAGCAAATGTAACATGCTGTGCTAGATGCTGTAGGACTTTTTAATTTTATTCAATTGCAATGTTAAGAAATAAAAAGCAATAAAAATGAAATTTAAAATCTGTATGACTATTTGACACACCACAGCTCCATGAACGAAGTTTGCGGACCACAGTTTAGGAACCTGTGCTCTAGGGCAAATACTAGCCGTCTGGATTTTGTTTGACTCCAATTTCTATCCATCTGGAGGGCAACACACTGGCTACCACGGTTCTGGGTTAAGCTTTCAGGGGTTGCTTAGCAACAGAGAGGCCTAGCAAGCCTGGCCATGCAGGATGCATGGACACATCCCAGAATCACTCTCAATGTGAAGGAGTTCTGCAACAAACAAGTCACTGAGGAAAGGATCCCCTGAAGGAAGAATGTTTGATGAGCAGTGATCTGCAGGAGAGTTGGGTGGCGTGGGTTAAGAAAAGCTGCATTCTACAGGCTAGAAAATCAGGTGGGGAATGTACACCTTTCCCTGAGGGAAATGAAAGTAAATGTGTGGAGATGGCACCACTTTAAGGTATGATATAGCAGCTTGACTGATGAGAAGATGCAACAGTCACAGAGATGTTCTAATGCCATCTGTTCTTTAACATAGCGTTTGCAGTAGCTTTAGCACTCTCGTCTGACACAGGGTTCTTCGCACTCTCATGCCACCAAAGGAGGCATTAGATCCTGCTGACAGTAGGAACACCAGGACTTGGCTTACATGACATCTGATGAACTTCTTTGGGGGGGGGGGGAAGCAGTTAAAAGACCTGAGAAATGTGTTGACAGATTTTTTTTAATTGTTTGTTTTTAAATTAAAAAACCTCACTGTGGATCCAATCCAATATACAGAAGGCCTTGTGGCACCTTATAAACAATACAGTTATGCCTCATGTTACGGACGCTTCAGGTTACGTGTTTTCGGGTTGCGGACTGCGGGAAACCCGGAAGTACCGGAACGGGTTACTTCTGGGTTTCGCTGCTCACGCATGTGCAGAAGTGCTAAATCATGCAGAAGCGCATGCGCAGAAGCCCCAAATTGCGCCAGCACAGATGCAGCGCTTCAGGATGCGAACGCTGCAGGTTGCAGACGTGCCTCTGTCATGGATTACATCCACAACCCAAGGTTCTACTGTAATACATTTATTTTGGCATAAGCTTATGCTACAATATATTTGTCAGGCTTTAAGTTGCATCAAGACTCTTTGCTGCAACAGACTAACACAACTACCTCTCTAGAAAACCAGCACACAGTTAATCCCATTTATCTTCATGATAAGTAATTATTTCACATAACTGGGAGCAGGACCACAGGCAGCATGTTCACAGAAAACACTCATGTTTTGGCTAGTTCAACCTTATTTGCACATAGGACCACAAAATCCATAAGCAACTTTTTTTGCACTATGGCTGACATACTGTAAAGAAACATTCCACATTGCAACATTTTGTTGCGGTTCCAGTTGTCCATCTCCCAATAGCAACCTGTCAAGTTGCAATGGGATACGATGTGGGTCTCACAAACACACACAAAACGCCCCCCAAAACGCCTCTCATTTTGTTTAGAATGGAAAAGAATTCTGAAAAACTTACTGAAATAAGTGGAAATTGCACAGGAGAGCCTGGAATATAGTAGTTGCTGCAAATAATTCTTGGCGCTTATAGAACAATAGACATTAAAAAAACCTATTATATTCCAACAACTACATTTATCCTAAGGTGCTATTTCTCAACATTCTCTCAAAAATATCACACCAGCAGTATTTCTTACCCCAACCAGAACCATGTGTGGAATTTTTTGTTAATAGACTACGAAATGTTGCAAGCAAGTAGGTTATAGTATTAATTGGATCAGAGTATACCCCTGTGACCTATTTTATTACAGCAAGTAATAAATTTCATATTCAATTTAGAGGCATGCAAAAACCAACATACAATGGGCTCTTCACTCCATGTCCTTAAGCCTCCAGAGCAAATGAGCAAAGAATAGGTTAAGGAAGTATGGTAGTAAGAAAACCACCATTCTAACTTCCTACCTTTCAAATCAAATTCATCTGCCAAGGAACACCCAGAGTCCAAAGCATATTCATACCAACCAGTATTGCTGGTCCTCAGTGTCACCATGCATGATCCAAGGAGTGGGCCCTAGAATAAACTCAGCAGTGGGAGCCAAGCTGTCCTTCCGGGAAGCTTATTTGTTATTAAGTGGTCTTATTAAGAAATCCCAGTAAGCATCTGAGGAATCCTGGGAAAGTGTTTGAAAACCATAGGACAGAATATTGTTTCACACTTTTGTGTGAATGTGCACCTATCTAAAACATCACCTGCGGTAAGAGGACAGAATGCCACCTAAATATGTAGATATTCCTGCGGTGCTTGACACTGAATGTTGTCAGGCCATTCCATCCTGGTTGGTCTGTCCTCCATCTCTTTTCTCCAAGTCTTCCTCCCATTATTTTTCTGTTAAATCTTAGCAAGCCTGTCCTTTTTAATCCCCTTTTTGCCCGGACCTAAGTGTCGTAAAATCCTTCTAATAATCTGGCCCATTCTGGTTGTCAGGTATTTGTGGGGGGAAGAGTGAAAAGTAATTGCCCCCTCCCGCAAAGGGCAGGGAAGATACGTCAGACCAACAACCTCAAATGTTAAAGTTATGAAGTAGCTGAAGGATAGGGGTGTATTTGTTCTTTAATAAATACTGTATTCTCTTCATGCTATTCTGAAGCCCTCTATGGCTTCCCTGCCATTCCAGAAAGTGAGATAGACAACGTTCATGGGAGCCAGGCAATTCTTTAAAAAAGAAACAAAGAAAGAATCAGGTCAAAGCTGCATTGTGGCTAAACGCCATTGCAATCTATATCTATAGCTATACAGTGGTACCTCGGGTTAAGAACTTAATTCGTTCTGGAGGTCCGTTCTTAACCTGAAACTGTTCTTAACCTGAGGTACCACTTTAGCTAATGGGGCCTCCCACTGCCGCCACACCGCCGGAGCACAATTTCTGTTCTCATCCTGAAGCAAAGTTCTTAACCCGAGCTAGTATTTCCAGGTTAGCGGAGTCTGTAACCTGAAGCGTATGTAACCTGAGGTACCACTGTATAGGTATATATCTATATCTATATTGACAGGCTCAAAGGTATACAACAAATCACATTTGCAAATTTTGAGGTTACTATGCATATAAAACACAGCCAGGCTGTCAGACATGCTGCAGGCAGCCTCTTGGGCAGTCTCACTCTCTGGAACACTGGAGAAGCTATGGAGTGCACTGAGGGCAGTTTAAGTCAACATGAGAACATCTCTCACCCTTTGGCCACCTTGTAACTTAAGGGAAGCGGCAAAGCCGTGCTCTCCAGAACAATTTTGAAGTAATAATTCTTTCCTACGCCGTGAAAGGGACAGTAAATCAACTGCCTCCTTCTCTCTCTTTTTTGTGGGGATGGAGAGGGCAGATTTCCCAGAATTGAAGAGAAGGCTTCAGCATGGCATTAGTCTTAGGTACTAAGTTGTTGTTTTGTTATAATTCCAGTTTCAAATTTTGCAACTGTGTGCATTTGAAAATTGAGGCTGTAAGGCTCCCATTGTATCTTTTCTGAATGCAATGTACAAGTGTCCTTCAGAAGCACACATTTTTAATGTCTGAACAATTGCACTATGGCTGTAGCTTAGCAACAGTATTGCACAAACCGTAAATATTCTCACATGTGGAAGAACATGCAGTAATTGTAACCAGGCTGAAAAAGATGGGAATCTGGTCAAGCATTTGTCTCTGGCCACATACATACACACAAGAACAGCTTGTGGGACCCAAGCCCAAAATGAAGAGCCAGAGAAGGCTGGTTGACACAAACAAGTCAACCGATAGGCGGTATTTACAGAACATGTCCAACTGATTTCTAAGAAGTTGACACTAAGCATCTAACCAGCTCCATCTGCATCTTACTAGTCTAGAAAAAAATAATTGCTAGAGGAAACCTGGAAAAGCAAAGGGAAAAAACTAAAAAGAGGAGCCAACCTGATGCCCTTAGAATGATGCTGGACTCCGATTCTCATCAGCCCCCTATCAGCAGAGAGCTGAAGAACATCTGGTGGGCATATTGGGTACCCCCGCCTTAAAGAGTGACCAACTGCAATTCGCTCAGCCGGTTGCATCCATTCACCAGAACAGAACAGTATCAGCCAATGAAGTTGGCTTTAGGCAAAAACAGGATGGACCACTCATCCAGTTATCCCATCACCACTTGCTCAGACTGTGGCCTGAACTCGGAACCTTCTGCATGCAGGACGTCTGCTACCACCAGCAATGACTCTTCCCCAAACGGAATGCTTCAAGGTGTGGCATGCATAAGCTTACTCCTGCTGTTCAGAGTCACCATGGTATTACAGGGAAGGATGCAGGACCAAAATTGTTTCTGCGGGCCTATATGTACTATGATGCATAGGCGTAGCCGGGGGGGGGACTGGCCCTCTAAATGAAGTAAATCCATTAAAAAACTGAGGTTCTGCCCCCCCATGAAGCCCGCCCCCTAACATAAATCCTGGCTACACCCATGCAGAGTTATGCCTAGATTTATCAGCACACTGTCATGAAAAAGTAAAAAGAATAGTTGCACTACGGAACAAAATGGTAGCTAAAGCAAACAAACTTATTCATACAGTGCTACCCCGGTTTAAGAACTTAATTCATTCTGGAGGTCTGTTCTTAACCTGAGGTACCACTTTAGCTAATGGGGCCTCCTGCTGCCGCCGCGCCACCATAAGAGCATGATTTCTGTTCTCATCCTGAAGCAAAGTTTTTAATCCGAGGTACTATTTCTGGGTTAGCGGAGTCTGTAACCTGAAGCGTCTGTGACCTGAAGCGTCTGTAACCCAAGGTACCACTGTACTTGAATGGTAGTATGAAGGAGGAATCAGGGCCACAAAGCCTCCTCTCAGGGGATCCAGAGAAAGGGTATCAGCTAAACACAGGGCCCAAGCAAAATGGGCTGCCTACCATACCCTTTGGGGATCCAAGTGCACACGTGTGTTGGACTTGACCACTTCTCCCTTATTTGGAAAGCAACATACGGAAGAAGTCTCTAACATCTGCTTAAGAAAGCCTGCCTGGCACTTTGAGAAGCAGAACGCATCACATGTTTACTCTCATCAGTCAACTCCTTCAAGATAAAGGCTAATGTATCATAGCACTCAAGATCACTAATATTACAGCCCGCATTTACCCACTAAGCTACCGACAATGTTAATTGTGCTTGAGCATTTTCTTATAACACCACAGTCTACTTGCTTCGCTGAGGTCTGTTAGAAACTGAATTCACAGCCATACAAGACAGCTGCTTGAAGCTTGTATATTATTCAAAAGTCTTTTAACACAAGCCTAAAAGTCCATGCACGAAGCATATTTACCTCAGGTAATCCCCCTTAATTGCAATGGGGCTTCTTCAAAGCAAATAAACTCATGAATACTTCCTTGAAAATTCTGTTTATCTTAAATGGGAATTACATCAGTGTGGGCTACTTTTTTTAAAAAAACCAACTATTCCTATTACTCTCTTCAAGCAAGCAGGCAGTTCTGCTTTTCCTTCCACACCCAATACAGTCATTTCCTGCAGCCCTTCTTACAAGGGACTGTCAGTCTTTCAGAGAACATTTCATATCCTTTAATGGCACTGTCAGACATAAGCCTCTCTCAACAGTGCCGAGCCTCACTCAGGCAGGCAGACTGATGTGAAGCACTCTGCCTGCCAGAAAACAGAGCCATTTTCTAGATAAAGCATCAAAATAGGAAGGAGAAGATTGTGTGCAAGAGATAAGCAATACTCTCAACCTAAGAAGCGTTTTCTTTCTCTCTCTGAGAGAGAGAGAGAGAGAGAGAGAGAGAGAGAGAGATTATTGTGCATGACACTGTCTATGCTTAAGTCAGGAAGATTACTTCTCCCACAACATCCAGAAATATATTTGTTCTTCAAAATCTTAGAAACTGCCTTACTCAATGCAAACCTTGGTAACCCAAGAATATCAAATTATAAACCCAAGTGAAAGGGCAGTTAAAAGCGCAGGATTTTTTAGCATAAGGTCAGGAGCCAGAGGCAGATAATGATTACAAGATGATGTAATAGTCAGGCAGCTTTCCCAAATGTAGCCAGGGTAACCCTTTGTGTGCCAGCTTCCTCTTCTCAGCACAATGCATGTGTGTGCACACATTAGAGACAGTAATTTGCACCTTTTAAAAACATGTGAAAAAGAGAAAAAGAGACTGTACTGGTTACCCCTGGGAAAGCATTTGAGAAGAGGAACTGTTGTTTTGAATAAAAAAAATTTCATCCACTGCAAGACACATTTTTTAAGAAGCAATTTCTGCAAGTTATTTAAAGTACTTTCATAGATAGAGCAGATCTAATGGATTGTGTGGCATGAATGAAAGCCTTGATGACTTTCCCCCTTTTTCTTTCTTAAAGGAAATGTTAATCAGGTTAAACCAAAGAATAATAATTACTACCAATAAGATTATCTGAGGGGAAAATGCTGTTTTGTGTGGTAATGTAAAACCAAAAACCAGTAAGAATGCCAACTATTCTATCACCTTCACATTTTTAATATGGTAGTCCTAGCTGTATGCCCTCTAGTCCAACATTCTTTAATTCTATCATTGTGCTCTATGTTCCACAATACAAACTGCACCACAATACAAATTACACAATAAAGACAGATGCCTGGAAAGTACTGCCTGCCTTCAGTGTTCATCTGAAAGTGATGTTAACATCCACAATTCATTTTTTTTTTACATATGACAATAGAAAACCTGGAAGCATGTATGTGGTTTAGAAAATCAAAGCTTGGACACATTGTGAGAGTACAGAAAAGAAAGAGCATTTAAATTTGTGACACTCCCCATACTTCAGACTTTTTATTATTTAATTAACTTATACAATGGTACCTTGGGTTACAAACAGTTCAGGTTACAGACTCCGCTAACCCGGAAGTAGTACCTCAGGTTAAGAACGGTTTCAGGTTAAGAATGGACCCCCGGAACGAATTAAGTTCATAACCAGAGTACCACTGTACTCTGCCCCGAGGTTGTTTATACTTAAGACAATACAGGCCAGGTTCACATTTCACACTGAGTTATATTATCATGGCATAATGTTTGGGGCTGTTCCATGCTGAGATAAGCCATTCCTTTACTCAGTGAGTCATCTGAACCCAGGCTTGTGGCTTAGTTCTCTCGGAACAAGCCACAAACAGCAAACCAGGAACAACCCTTGGTTACAGACCATGGTCAGTCTGAAGAGAGCTAAATGGCAAGTCCAGGTTCGGAAAATATGCTAAGCCAAATAATGGCTTAGGTCAGCGCAGCGCAGCAGTGAGATGACTGGGGAGGAGCAAAGCAGACACAACCTTCGGAACAGTAGCAACAAAATGACCCCATCTCCACTCTAAATCACAATGCTGAAATTAAAAAATCCCAGAGAAGATATTTGTGTGCAGGGACTGTGCACTCAAAACAAATTCTTAGTCTCAGAATTCTTTAATGCTGGGTGTATGTCTTTTGTACCAAGCTCTCAGGACCCTAGTAAAAAAAAAATGTTTCTCAGGACCCTAGTAAAAAAAACCAAGTAAATCCTGTAAGTTCAAAGTTTGTCAACTTTAGAAGACAGACACAAGCATAGCCTCACACTCTTGGGTTTTAGGGATTAGATACAGAACCTGGTAAAAAGACATCAGCTACAACAATTGTTTTGAGTCTTACGTTAAAATTTTGCTTACTGGTTTTTTTTGTTTTTTTTATTCTTAATGTTAATATTTTGGTTATTTGCTTTATATGTTTTGTAATGCCATCTTTGGTTCTATACTTTTCAAGAACCAATTTCTAAAGCTTAATGCATCCCTTCACAAACTCATTATCTGATTAAAAGAGGTGTCAAGAAGGGTTGCGTATTGGTACCTTTCGTATTTATCATCAATTTCATCCCTGAGATGGCATCCCCTTCCTCCTTCTCTCCCTCTCTTGGAAATCGCAAAGTGTCCATTTTGCTTTACACTGATGACCTAGTCCTGCTCTCTTTGAACAAAATTGGACTCAGAAGGATGCTGGTCAAATTTGGCCAACTGTGCAAAAAAGAACACCTAAAAGTTAGTTATGCCAAAACTAATATTGCTGCATTCGGTAAGAGGGTTAGATGATCACACCCTCGAGCAAGCACATTGATTTAAATACCTATGATTACTTATTGATAAAAAGCTTTCATGGAAACCTAATCTGGATGCAATCAAGCTAGTATCTGCCTGCTCTACTAGACAGCTATACAGGTTCTTCCATTCAAGGGGGGTGGCAGTTAATCAATCCAGCCATTAAGGTCTACGTGTCATTATCATATAGCTTTGATATTTAATAAAGATTGTGAGGCCCACTAGCCAGTGTTCCTCCAGGAAGGTATTCTCAGAGCATTTTAACAGCTTGATTCCTTTTCTAGTCTAACCTTCCGGTGTGTTAACTTTATTTTACTGCAACACCAATATTATTTACATACCAACCATGTGAAACGCTGAGCTACTTCTCTATCAAATTAGGACACATTTGCCTTTCAAATGTGGCAGCTGTCTATCTACCTCCCACCCCACCTCACCCTCTCAATAAATTATAATTTTTCTATAACATCTGGTGATACTAAGCAATCAACCATGGGAAAAGGCTTTCACTGGCTGCCAATTCATCGGAGGCCACTTCAAAGTGCTTTTAATGCAATACAGCCTAGGTCCCGATTATCTCAGCAAATGCCTCCTTCTACATAAGCCTACTCTCTCAGCAACTGAGATCTGCAAGGCTTTAATTCAAATTACAACTCTTTTGGAAACTGCTTTGCTTCTCGAGGAGACTTTTGGTTGTGGCCCAGTGCTTTGGAATGCCCTCCCCCAAGAAGTTCAGATGGCCTTCTCCCTGATGCATTTTTGCATTCATTTTTATTAAAACAACACCTAAATCAACTAACCTTATACTCAAAGGAGTAATAGATACACAACTGAATATGCAATATCAACTCATTTAGAGTAGACAAATATTATGGCACAAGTTTTGGAGAACTATCATGCAATTCATCAGCTGCATGAAGTGTTACCCTCAGCAGGTGTGAATGCAGCTGGGGTGGGTACAATTTTGCTGGACAACTTTTAGCATTTTCTTGCTATTTAACTCCAAATGGAATTTAAAATGGAAGATTAGTTTGGACATTTGAGAAGAATTGGCTTGGTTTCCCCCCAGTGTTTATAACTATTTATATATGGAGGGTTTAAACTTAGGATGGCTAACACATGGTCCTCTAGATGTTACTGAACCACAGCTCCTATCAGCCCCAAACAGCATGACCAAGTATGATGAGTTTTGTAGTTCAGTAACATCTAGAACAGTGGTTCCCAATTAGGGGTCCAGGGACCCCTGGAAGTCCACAGAACACATGCAAGGGGCCCTTGCCTCCCTCTCCCAGCTAATCTTTTTGACATTTTTGCATAGTAATATCTACAATGTTATGGTCTGTTTTAGCACTGTGTGATTTTTCAATATATTGGCCAAATTCTGTTTTGAAATCACACCACGATAACTATTTTTACCTGGCAATACACAACAATATATCACTCCTCACATGAGTGAGAGCAGGGCAGCCGATTTCAAGGCACTGCCAATATTGCACAATGATCTCAGCCGATATTGCTGCTTATCTGAGCTGCCTTCCTTCACTCTGAGGGAAAACAGGGCAGCCAATTGTGAGACACTACCTCCCTCTCACACTGATGGAAAACAGGGCAGCTGATTGCCCTTCAAGGCACCGTGGCATTACCTTCCTCTGGCACTGAGGCGGAGCAGCTTTTCTCAGTCAACGGGAAAGCAACAGCAGCCACAGTGGATGTGGGTCTTCACTGGCTACCCCACTGATGGCGGTTTCATGTCCCCTATACCCATCCCCTCCCACTCAAAGCATGCAGTAGAGGTGACTCCGCTTCCTCCTCCCCCCCCCCCCATCTGATCTTCATGGCTAATTCTTCTCCCCATCCTCACATCTGATCTGCATGCACCCCATCCACCCGATCTCCAAATTTCAGATACTGTGATATGTCAGAATATCACAATGTTTAGCTGCTGATATATCATGATGTTGAAAACCAGATATTCCTCAACTCTAGTCTGTTTTTTAGTATACCTAAAATCCTCTGCGTACTAGAGGCTACACTACATTTTGTTCAAAAAATTGCCTTTCTGATGTAACTACAATAGAGTTATCAAATTTTTCAAAAGTAGGGGATCCGCGGCTTGGCTTTTGGAAAATAGGCCATCCTCAGTAATTAGCTAATTGGGAACCGAAGACCAAGGTTAGATCTAAACTGATATTGCCCTGGGGCCAAGAGTGCCTGTGCTTGGCGATGTGCCACTGCCCCTGCCTCTGCCCCCACCCAAATACCACCCAAATATGCAACATTTGAGTTTTGTAAAGCAAAACTGCATCAGGTGCCCTGTCTCATATTAGATTATTATCTGTCACACAGAGCAGGTGTCCCTTAACAGTCTTGCAGGCAGACTAAAACCCTGGTTCTGTCTCAGTGCCTCAGAGGGAGTTCATTATCACATTAATTTCTAGCATAAATTATAGAAAGCCAATTGTTAGAACACATTGCCTTCAGACAATTTAACTTTGGATATAAGCACCAAACATCTGATAAGGGATATGGCTCAGTGTAAAAACTCAAAGCTCCTTAATTGTTGGGACAATATGAATTCATAAATTAAAACAAGAGCTAAATGAACAGTTCTTTGAAACATGAAGATTTTAACTTCTGGCTTCAATACAATCTTAACTGTCTCTCTTCTTGCTTTAAGCGTCCACAAAACTGTACCCTCTGGGTGGAGGAGAAGAGAGATACAATTTGATGCATGACTGGGTTTTTTCAGCCTTAATTACAGATATTAGTATTTGTTCAGCCTTGAGTCAACCGAAGAATGACTATTTTCCACAGGAGATTAACATTTCAATACTTCTAAGGGAGGTGCCCATCACACTCAGATCTTTAACTGACTATATTACAGTATTTAGATGTTACAGGAGTGATGTTAAACCATTTTTCTGCTGTTTAATTCACACAGTAATGTTTAAGAGTTTAGGAGAAAGAGGCAAAGTTCAGTAACAGAGTACCTCATTTGCACACAAAATGTCCCAGGATAAATCCCCAGCACCTCCAGGTAGACCTGGAACAGAACCCTTTCTAAAACCCTGGATAGCTGCTGCCAATCAGCTAGAGGGACCAATGGTCTGACTCAGTATAAGGCAGCTTCCTATGTTCCAATATTGTTCCTATGTAAGAAGACCCTGTGTAACGGACAACTGCACTCAACTTCACCACTTAACTATCAACCCCTGAATTCTGCTTTGGTGACAAATGTGTGATAAGGACCTATGTGATTGGAATTATCATTGGTCAATGTGTTTTCAAATATTGCAGCAGAGTAGCAGGATGAATCCTTGGAAGAGCAGCTGCAATGTTGCCACTGAAACATCTAAAGATCATCAAGGAGAAGAGAGAAAATAGGGAATTGCAAAAGAAGAATTAAGATCTAGTTTGAAATATTACCACTTGCTAAAAGAAGTTATCTGGAGATTTAGGGTGCAATTTTCATCAGTATGAAGATAACACACAGCTCTAGCTCTTGTTTTGACATACTCATCCCAGGGAGGCTGTGAAACCCTTGAACTGGTGTCTGGATTCAGTTTTGGGATGAATGAAACCATTCAAGCTAAAGTTTAATCAAGACAACGCAGAAAGACTGTGGAAACCAACCAAAGTGTATGGACGTTTGGAACCAGACTAGGGTGAGGTTACATCCCTCCCCTGATGTAACTTCCTCAGAGTTTGGGGGTTCTCCTGCACTTTGTGTTGTCTGTGGAAATCCAGTGGTGGCTAGGGTGCCTTTTACAACATGTGTTCAGGATGATGCGGCATATGTGATTTTACCTAGATAGGGTTTACCTAAACTATGCTACACATGCGCTAATGACATCCAGACTTGAATACGTGTCTACCTTTGAAGACTATGCAGAATGTTCAACTGGTGTAAGCTACTTTCATGATATTGGATTTTCAATTCCATGTTATCATTTTATGCTGTGGAGTTGCACAGAGGACTACTTATTAGCAACCTTATAAGATTATAGCATGTCAGTAAATAAATTAAACAAACATGTGCCCATCTATATGTTGATGGGGGAGTTGGGCAACCCTTTGCACTGGTTGCCCATGGATTTCTAGGCCAATTTAGTAATGATCTTTAAAGTTGCCACTGATTTGGGGTCACATTACCTTAGAAGGAACCGCCTTCACCTGTATGAACTTGCCCATCCTCAAAGATCAGCTTCAGAGAGTCTATAATAGGTCTGCCATTTATATCAATTCAGTTAGTGTGCACAAGAGAAAGGCGCTTCTCATGGTGGTCCCACATTTGTGGAATTCTATTCCAACAAATGGGCATATGGTACCATCAGTACATGCTTTTAAAGACCCATTTACTCCCTGACAATGCTGGATGAAAAAATGAAACATTTAAGCTGTTTTAAATGTTTAATGCTGACTGTTATTGTTGAAATGTTTACTACATTTTTGGATTATTATATACATACTTGTGGTTTGGGGTAAGTTGCCATGCGACAGCTTTGTCCTAAAAGGTGACCTAAACATATTTAGATAAATAAAGTAATGTAACAAATGCCTGTGGTTTGTTATTAATTCGTATTCCAGTTTAAGTGGGTTCTCTTTCAGAATGCATCTGCTAGACTTCAGTTTGTATTTTCAGGATGGCGGAGGTTAATTCCCACCTGCCACAGTGTGTCACTGGAGTAACTGACAAGTCACAGCATCCTGACAAAATACTGGACACTGACCATTCAGTAATACAGTGAAACTTGAATGCCCCAGCTAAAAGCTACAGTGACATATTTAAATTTATTACCAAGTTGGCGGGGGGGGGGCAGATCCAGGAAGTGGCAGAGTTTCACTTCTGATGGGCTTAAAATGCTGCTAGATTTACTGCCCTAGTTTGGATGTAACACACTCAGCTTGCTAAGCAATAGTTTAGGAAGCTCTGTGGAAGCATCTGTCCTGCACACTCCCCAGTCCTCTTCTCTCTTCGTTGACATGCTGATCCTCTACATGCCAAACAGGGAAGTGTGGTTTAATGTCAGTTTACTAACCAGGATTTTAAACCATGGTTTGAATGTAAAAAGAAAGCATCACTTCAGCTAACCAGGATCAGCATGTGTCAAAGGGAGGAAGGGGAGTGGAGAGTTAAGCATTCCTTGCTTACAAAATTGCATCCAAAAGGAGCCACTATCACCTGCATTACAGAGTTGCTGTAATGATAGCTAATAGTTCATGCTTAATCTTTCCTTTTTCAAGGCTACTATGGAAGTTTGGAAGTCTTGGAGTGATTGTTTGGCACCAGCATTCTCTCCCCTGACTCCCCCCACTGGATCACCCTTAATTTAGGCACAAATATAAATATACTCAATTTAAAGAATGGAAATCTAAGCATTTGTATAGAATTAGAGATGTTGTGGTGAAGGGCCACCTCATCAAAGAACATTTTGAGGGAGAAGTTACAAGGTGTTAAAGCCTTGTGGCTCCAATTTAAGCAGGTGTGGTCCTTTGGGAAGGAGGGAACTTATGAGAAAGGGTGGCATGCTATGTCCTGGACACTGTTTGAAGGTTTATGCATCAGGTTGAGCCAGCAACTGAGACCGTTTGCCTCAGTAATCTATATACTGCTCATTAAGTAATCAGTGGGTGACAAAACAGGCGTCCAGGGAAGGAGATATAGATGTGCACTGAAGATGTGGATTGGGAAAGGATATGCAAAGAATATGCCAGAATCCAAGATGCATCCATAAAGGTACTCCTTCAATGGCACTGTACACCATCCAAGTTTTCTGTACACCAACCAAAGAACTGGTTGTGCATCTTTTGACCGTGGGTATATAAAAAAGTTTCTAAGTGTTGGAAGTCGGTTAATGGGCCCTCTAGAGAGCAGTAGATGAATAATGTTTGGTCCATAGCCCTCTCCAAACATTTGAGAGTGGTACAAGGCAACATGAAACATGATTGGTTTGATGAAGTTTGGCCCCCTTTTTAAAGTTACATTAATTAACTATTAATCTTCACCGGTCTGCACCACACTGTATGACAACATGGAGAACCCTCCATACCTGGATATGAATTTACCTGTGAATTAGGTCGCTTAATGATAATTGTATTGTAACAGGAAAATCTCTTTTGCAATTGTATATTACCTTTTAAATCACATTGCATTGTGTATTTTTTTTGCTTAAAAACCTTTAATAAATACATTTTCTAAAATTCTGTCATTCATAAATGCTGCATAAAAAGTAACTGAACTGCAGCCTAATTTATATCCATTTTCATGCCTATGCTTTTACTAGAATTCAACAGTTCTGCAGAATGCCAGAGCAAAAGCAAGAAGGGCTCAGGTTCTCACAGCCAGCATGCCATCTGCAACCTCAAATTCACATACATATAGTCTTTGTTATCAAAGGACTTCCAGACACTTTTGTTTTAACTTTTAACAGTGATACTGGAAAACTGGGCTCTAATAGGAAAATCAATTGATTTCACAGGAATGATTCTATGCTCTCTGACCTGAGCTAACTGATCCTTCACCATCAAATGATGTTGTGAGTGGGCACGTAATATTGACAGCAGGTGTTCATGCCATCTTCCGGTAATTTGAGAACTGGAACACAGATGCCTCTACACTGATTGAAGCAAGCAGCACCACTCTCCAGTTTGTCAACAAGTGCAAGGAAAATATCTGGAGCTCCCCTTCGAAAGTCAAGCTGACATGCAGGCCTACAGATTGATGCCACCCCCACCCCACACCTTTGGAGACTGCTCTTTTTCAGTACGATTTACAGAAAGTTACGCAAACTGCAGACTGGCAAAAGCAAAAAGCTCAGAGTTATTCGAGAAGCAGAGAGAGATAAAAACATGCCTATAGGCTCTATTATCCTTGTAGCTAATTCCCTTCAACAGTGCACTTAGTTCAAAATAGAAGAAAGTACTAGGAAGATTCAAGTCTCATTACGACTTTGGATGCCAAAATTTAGGGTAACCACATTTTCTAAGCACTTACACCAAAAAGGACATATCCAAGAACATATTACATATAACAAGCAAAACATAAAAAGTAGCAGATATCCTTTCCCACAGCTCAGAAGAGTCAGTCCTGAAAGAAACAGTCTTTGCTTTGATTTCTTCATCCGTTCCTAAGCCAATTAAGCCTCTTGCAGTATTCAAAATGCAAAACTTTGAAACTTACCCACTGGGCTTGAACCAGCTCCATTTGGCACTGACAGATCTGTTGTGGACAGCATACCACCTAATTGGGGGATACAGAGGAAGAATATTTATTTCACTCAGATAATGCAATGTAAAAAAGTAAAGAGTGACAGCTTGTTGAAACTTGGGGTGAGGGAGGAACGCTTACTTGCACTGCCTGTACTTGGTGGTCTCTGAGGACCTCCTGGTGACACATTTCGATGCAATGAGGCTTGAGGAGGGGTCAGCATGGTAGAATCTGTCAAGGTAGAACTTGCTGCCAGTGCTGAGGATACAAGGGAACTCCCAGGATTACTGTAGGTTAAAGTATTGGGGCTGGACACAGGAACAGTGACCGACATTGAGAAGTTCTGCGGAGGTAACCCAGGCTGAAAAGAGTGGGAGGAAATCATGTGAGATTTAAAGAGCTACACTTTCCTCAAGTTTTAATCAAAATGTTAGAAAACAGCTTCTTGGTTTCTAAAAGGAGTTTTGAAACATACATATAGAACACACACATCTTAATTATGTAATGCAAACTATTCAAATTTGTTACATACAAACCACACTTAGCACTCTCAAAATTGGTTAGAGATACCGATAATTACCTAGAACTACAGATAATTACTCCAAGTTGATCACATGGAGATATGTTTTACAAAATATCATATGTAGAAAATGAAAGATGTTCTGGGCATCTGCCCGTAACTTTCTAGCAAACTTTTAAGAAGCATTTTGATTATTGCAGAAAATGAAAATTATCCCTTTGCAATCAGAAACAGTATTTGAGAGCACTTAAGCATGCAATGAGAGTGGGAGGAAAGGATGTTACTGAAAAATACAGCATACTATTTCAACTTTAAAAGTTCCAAGGCAAACCTGATTCTTCACATTATGTATTACTATAGAACTATGCTGAAAGTTCTAAAAAAGCTAGAGAGTTGTGCTATTATATTTGTATTCATTTGTAAAACTATTTCAAGTTAAAAAATGAATAAATTAATGCATAATTCTTTGCAATTTAGCTTAAGATTGGATTTAAAGGAATGCAATTTATGTTTTTTTTTTTTAAAAAAAGGACTTTGCTGAAGTACATGTAAGCATTACATCTTATGTTAAATCCTGTTTCTTTGAAAGAAGAAGAAGAAGAGTTTGGATTTGATATCCCGCTTTATCACTACCCGAAGGAGTCTCAAAGCGGCTAACATTCTCCTTTCCCTTCCTCCCCCACAACAAACACTCTGTGAGGTGAGTGGGGCTGAGAGACTTCAGAGAAGTGTGACTGGCCCAAGGTCACCCAGCAGCTGCATGTGGAGGAGCGGAGACGCGAACCCGGTTCACCAGACTACAAGACTACCGCTCTTAACCACTACACCACACTGGCTCTCTTTTTGAGAAATCCTTCCTCAAAAACCCATCTGAGAATTGTTTGGTCTCTAGTCCCCAGAATCTATTCAACTATACCTAAAAACATGTAACAGAAATGACTGCATATTCTACCACAATTCACTACCACCCCCACTACCTTTTGCTATGGCCCTTATATCAATTTCTAGATTGTAAGGCTGTCATGACAGGGACCTCTCATTTTCAAATGCCATATACTTGGATGATGCTATATAAAATAAGAACCAACAAAAACAGCTTCCTTATAGTTTGACTGGTAAATAATTTACCATACTATGGCTATGTTATTTTCTATTGTTATATGAGCAACACATCATCACTACAAGGTAGAATTTTGCCTTAAATAGCACACTGAAAAATTCCTTTAGCAATTCATTTAAGAGAGTAATAAATCACAGGACTTTATTTTAAAAAACCTTCTTTTGGTGTGTACAGAATGCTAGTCTTGGAATGAACAAAATGAAAGAATATTAGGACATATTTAGCAATAGAAACTAACAAGGTTTTGAAAAAAAAATGCCATAGCTTCTGCCAACAAAATTGGGAAATTATAGTTGTGCAATCATGTTTATTTTCATTTATGTAGAATGCTTATATCCTGCTTTATGGTCTTAAACACTCTCAAAGTGACTTACAAAGATTTCTCAAAAGAAAATCACACTCAGATATGGCTTCCCTTATAGACTAAGGACAATAATTATCTGACCAATTACTCAATGGCATATGCTGATAATCCTCTCTCTCTCAATGATTTTCTTAGTGAGGGACAAAAACAACTGATCACAATATACAGACTGCCTTAACTTCTTAAAAGTTACAGGTTTTACTTCAAAGGCATCTGAGTTCTATACCAAGGAATACCCAGTTCTGAAAATATTTTAATATAAAAATACTGCAGCATATTTTTCACAGATCTAGGATGATACATAGCAAAATAACAGAAAACAACTACTGTGGTACCTTGGTTGTCGAATTTAATCCATTCCGGGAGCCCATTGGACTCCCAGAACCGTTTGAAAACCAAGGCACAGGATCTGATTGGCTGCAGGAACTTCCTGCACTCAATCAGAAGCCGCGGAAGCTGCATCAGACATTCGGCTTCCGAAAAACATTCACAAACTGGAACACTCACTTCCGGGTTTTTCAGGAGCCAAGCTGTTAGAGAGCCAAGGTCCCACTGTAGTTTATTGAGAAAAGACTGAAGAAAGACAGGAGCCTGTACAGAATGGATTTCTCTAGGCCTGAAAGGTTTGTACTAGGCCTTGTTTGATTTCAGCTAACAAAGTAGACACTGTAAGCATTTTTGTTTCTCTGTGACTAGAAATTTAATGAAAACAGTGCTTCTTAGGAAGTGGACTGTGTAAGAGGCTTTTCCTGCTGCCTTCTAACTCACATATAGCATACAAAGTGCCTTTCTCAGAGTTCATACAAAAATCCCAAGATTTCTGTCTCAGATTCATGCATCTTGCATGAACATTTCTGCTTTATAAGCTCAGACAACAATGTCATCTTTAATGTAGCTTTCAAAGTTAAGGAGATGTTGCAAAATGTTCTCATGCATATAATAAAGTCACAAGCCATACCACAGTACTCACTGCGATTTTATGATTCCGCATCATATTATCAAACTCTTCATTAATTTTTTTATATTTTTCTTCTGTATGTGGCGTGAGCACATATGAAGTGTCAGGGTCCGGGCTGTCGCACCCTCTGTTTTCCTTCTTGTTCAGAGCCTAAATAATGAAGTTAATAAAAAGAATCAACAAATAAAAAGTAGGAGCTAAGAAAAGTACTTACAGGGCCTCGCTTGAAAATAAAATCACTATCTTCATTTAGTTTGCTGAATCTGTCCTCCGATAGTGGACTGTGCTCAAAGTAATCGTCAGCATCAGGGCTCTCACAACCATTAAGGCCTTTCTTTCTTAAAGTCTGAAATACAATTGGAAAATTCACACAGACAATACTAAACTTGCCATAATTTTTTAATCGCAAATTTGCATTAAGAAGGTACACACTGTTTTACAACCAGAGCCACTGAAATAAGTGTATCCATATACACTGATACTTTAGTATTGTTAAACACATGCAGTTCTATCCCAACGTCAATGGGCCTACTCTATATAGGACTAGCACTGGATACAATACCTACAATTCTCTCTTCCTCTGCCCTTTATAATTGCTACAGTGATTTTCAAACTTTTCTAAGAGATGGGGGTTTCTGTCAGAAACTGTAATTACTCATTGACCACTATCTATTTTCTCTGGCAATTAAAAATAGCCACAAAAGAATTTGTGAGAACAGTTTGTAGGCACCAGCCCTGTGTGAACTGAGAGCATATCCTAGAACAAGGATGTACAGAAGATAGGGAATGATCTACCTTGCAAGGCAGTCTAATGATCATTTAACAAGTAAAGTCATAACTAATCCAGGTTAAGAGCTCCTGTGGCTCACACTGCACAGTAAACAGGGTTCTGCATTATTTTTTCTCTTGGCTTTTTAAAAGCCAAAACTGCCCTGAGATCTGGAATGAAGGAAGCATAAGCAAGCAGAGGCAGCTTAATCCTTTCCCCCCTCTGGCACTGTTTGAGCTCAGAAATCACTCTCCACAAGCTGTTAAGAGGGTTCTCTTTGTGAATTTTTGAGCCGGCATAGAAAGGGTTGAGCAGCTTTTTTCTGTCTTCCATCTTCCACTCCAACATTCTATAATGTGCAACTTATTTTGTAAATTTAAGCATGTTTTGTAAACCAGAGATTCTAGTTGAAAATAAAAATTTCCTGCAAGGTGAAGGCATTCCTTGGAAGACAAACCAACATATGTAAGGTTCCCTGGGCTTTGGAACTTTGAAAACTACTATTCTAAGCAGTGTTTAAAATCCAACTAACAGTAAAACTGTAGGTGTTGGGGTTTTGTTTTTTTTAAATCACTAATGGGAAAGTATGTTCTGAACCCAAGTCACTCTCTCATAATATTCTATGAGTATGTCATGCTTAGTTTACAAACTAGAAATCCAATCAGTTGATAAATAATAAGCACCCATGGTATCCAGAAAGGAGGAGAATATATCCCATTTTATTACTTACAAGATTTTGCTGTGAGAAATACTGGGAGAGAAGCTTTAGTCAAAACTATTTGAACTTCATAAACACCACTGGAGAAGTTGAATTCTAATGGTCTTCAAGCAAACCTACGCAGATCTCAAGCCATTATTATCTTGTAATTTCTTAGCAACCACTGCTAGTAACAGCTTGTCTTAATGTAAGACAATGATAAGACCAAAGAAGGCCTATCTAGTCCAGCATATTCTATTGACAGCGGCCAACCAGTTGTCAGACATAAGTGCAAAAGTACTCCTGACCACCTGAGATTCCAAGCAACTGTTATACAGAAGCATACTGCCTTCAACAGTGGATGTAGAATATAGCCATCATGGCTAGTGGTCATTAATAGCCTTATCTTCTATGAATACAGTATGTCTAATCACATTTTAAAACCATCCAGGTTAATACCATCACTGCATCCTGTAGAAGCAAATACCATAAACCAGGCATGCCCAAAGTCCATTTCAGGGGCGTAATCTGGCCCCTGTGGCAGTTCATTTCCTGGGGTAAAAACCTAAACAACTCCAACCCTAAAAAAAAGTTCAACAACTTTGGGGTAAAATCCTAAAAAAAAGGTAAAAAGGTCAACAATATCAATCCTAAAAAAAAGGTCAACAACCTTGGTTGGCCCTCTGGTTGGCCCCTATGGCCCTTCACTTCATCAAATCTGACCCTCTTTGAAAAAAGTTTGGACACCACTGCCATAAACTATATGCTGTACGGTATGGCTTGGCTAGTAGCTAATGAGGCCTTTTGGCATTTAACTCTCACATTCCTCCTTTCTGCAAAGCCAGGGTGGGTTTTCCATCCTGCTTCTACAACCCTTTCCCGACACCTCTGTTCTCCCTGTCCTCTCCTGTGTCACCCCATCCTACCCCATTCCACCCTCTTGACTGATATCAGAAGAGAGGGAAAGGGAGGGGGAGGAGGGGACAGCTTTCCCTTTCCCTCTTTCCTCCCTCCAGCTACTTTAGCGAGGCGACCAGAGAACTATATGGGTACGGGTTGATTCGGTCAGGAACGTCCCTTCCCCAATTTTGGTAGATTGGTTTCCCCACATTACTTCCCCATTCCAGCACTGGAATGAATTATAGGGTACTGTGTGTGTGGCTGCCTCTATGGACGTGGGGGATGTCACTGCCCTCCTTTATGGATCTCTCCCAGGAGCCACCACCCAACATCTTGGTAAGAAGGTCTGCTGCAGGCAGACAGGCTCCTCTCAGGCTGCCCTGGCTCCTTCATTCCCCTCTCACTGACTTGTACACATGCTGTTTCCTCATGCAGTAAAAGAGGGGTAAGAGCTGGCTGCAAATGTGTACAAGAGTGCTGCTGTGACAAGGGCCTTACGCAAATACAGATATAGGAAGTTTTGGCTAAATTTCTTTCCTAGCAGCTCCCAAGTACACTTAGCATTTCACATATTACAATAAAATTGTGTAAAGCTCTCAAGCCATCGGTTAGATATCATTCCTTCTCAGGTTACTTGGCATGGTGTTGCAAGTCCCACAGACAGTGCCTGGAACTCCCACTAAATCAGCATTCTCAGGAAAACAGGTGTAGCTTTCGGCAACACCTGTCACAACACTTAGCAGCACAGCCTAACCAATCAGGTGGATATGTATATGGACTTAACCATACATGGCCCTGCTGTCCAGCACTTTGAAAGCTGCTAACCCTCCCAAACCTTCAACAAGGCTAAGCCTGCCAGTCTTCTACACTGATATCAGCAGGGAAAATGCTAACACTACAGTCTGGATTACAGTTAACCTTTACAAATTATTGAATACTATAAATAGATTTAGAAAGTTTGTGGCATTCATACCAGAATACACACATTTTGCCCAACATGTCTCAACACTTTATACTTGAATAGCCAGAAAAAAAGAAATGTAGATTAAAAAAACTCTAGAAAAAAAAGTACAAGCCAGAGGCTGCTGACCATTTCCAAGAAACACAGCAATCTTATTTTGTGTGTGATGTATGTATTATATTTTAATCTAGAAGCATTATGGTGTGTTCAGTCTGTGTATTAAAGGAAAAATCTAGAATCAATTCATCCCACACTCTGAAGCATATCCTTTTAAACTCAGAACAAAAGAACATATGCACTCTTCGTAATTGTTATTTTTATTGTGTTAAGAATGGAATTAACCCTGCTTTAACTCAGGAGGAAGGAAAAGGTTTCACAATCTCCCACTTCAGATTCTGGAAACCCTCACTCTAAACCAAGTTCTTGTCACTCTTGGGCCACTTAAAGTTATAGTCTCCCATTTCTGATGAAACAAGTCAAAGCCAAGGCATTTGGTCTCCTAATTGCATACACAGAAACATCCCTTTGCGGGCCCAACTCTGCTAAGAGTACCACTTACTTTATCATTATCAAGCACCATAAGAGTAAACTGTTACTCTTTGTGTCAAGGGAGGCACAAGTGGAATGCTCTAATCTAACTGGGCAGAATCAGTGGGCTGTTTTCTAACGGGCAACTATGTCAGGGATAACCCACCATGGCTCAAAAAGTGAGAAAGACCCAAACGTTGGGAATGCACCTATGTGCGGTGCGAAAGAAAAGATTCCAAACTCCCATCGTAATTACACTTTGCATCATATCCTCTATTTGGTACTTCATATATTTTGAGTTTTGTACTGTTTAAAAAGGCTTTTCTAAACAAAATGCAAGGTCAGCTGCTGTGACAGAGAGCCTTCTTTATGGAGACTCTCTTCTTTCTCCACTGTGAGGGACCAACAGATTTTGTCAGCCAGTAACATCTGTGGTTTTCAGAACTCAGCCTCTCTCACAATTCAGGGGCAGGGAAGAGATCTCATGGCTGATACAACACTGTGTTCAGAAGCACTTGGAAGCAGAAGCAAGATCCTGTAGGTGTCAAGGTGCTTCTGAAGCTCAGTGTGATATTGGCAAGAACTCATGCATTCACATTCTGAAAGCAGTGAGAAATCTTGTTTCCAAGTGTCCCCCAAAGACCAGTTCAAGGTCAGGTATGCACCATTCTCTTGAAAACAACATTTACAGGGTGGTAGCAGGATGACCCTGTCAAGAAGCAGGTTACTATTATGATATTCATAGAAGCACTAGATTGAAACAGTACAGACACTGATTTGGGGGCTGATAGGAACTAGAATCCAGTAACATCTGTGAGGGCCACAGGTTCCCCATCCCTGGTGTAAATCCTGTTTGTACAAAAAGCTGCACCTGAGCACAGTCAAGGGGTTACAGGTAAACATTAGTCTTCAAATTGCTCTCACTGTGGCCATACTAGTGAGGTCTCAACCATGACAGCCAAAACGAGGCAACCTCTGCAAACTTTCAGAGCACAGGGTGCTTGCTCCTTTCCTACACTGTGTCAAGTAAATAAATCAAGGAGCCTCACCTGCTTAGTTCTTTCAAAATGCATGATCATGCTCTCTGTGAAAGCCTTTATAGTAGAGAAAGGAGGTGGGTTCTTTGAATATTCATAACAAAGAATATTCACAACAACTAATAGCAACTCTTGCTGTCTCCTTTATTGCCTCTGTGTAATCCGACAAATGTGACAAATGTGACTTTTCCAAATAGTGATAAAGTGAAGAAACTCTGCTATACCACACTTTCCATTCCTGCTTCTTTCAATAGCCTGTTGCTACTTGTAATTCCTCCCCCTCCCACCAACATGGCCACCTGCAGTTTTTGACCCCCCTAATAGAAATGCAACCTTAAAGAAGAAAGACTGTCCAAAGAACATACATATAAGGGCACAAGAAGTTTTATCATAAGCTGTGAAGAAAGAGCAACAGGCTCCCTCAAGAGATGGCTCCACAACAGGAGAAACTTGTCAAGTAACCCTGTGAGAAACTGCTTCGCAAAAACATGGGAGAATGCCTATTAAAACATCCAGCAGAACATGATGTGCAAATATGGCCCTGAAGTAGGTTTAACGAAGAGTTCACCATTGGCAAAAATGAAAAAATCAAAAATGAAATCTGCAAATTTTACTAAGGGACAACATCAACACTTACTGGAAGAATTTCTTCCAGTAAAGCAGTGCATCTCTTGGACTTCATCAAAGGAGAATGTTATGGCATCCCCATCTGACATGCTTTCATACATAAGTATGGGAGATACTGAAAAGGGGTTACTTTCAATTCTGTGAAAGGAAGACAGGAAATCATGGAATACTACCACTCAGCCATACAACGCCGCCTTCAGTGGGGAGATATTGCCATGCTGTGTCAACCAGGATGGCCCTTAATCTGCCATGGTTCAATTTACGGCCCTTGTAAACATCCCCAGGGGCAGAGAGACTGGTTCCTCCTTGATTCCAGAACCTGACACTTTCTTATTTTTTCAGATGGCAAAGAAATCTACATCCATTATGTCCCTAAAGGGACTCTGCAGGAACCACTCTGCAGATGCATCAATTCAAACATATATTTTTTCTTTCAAGCAAAGTGGATTATTACTGGATTAACATTATGATCATAACCTCAAAACAGATTAGGACCTGAGATTAAAGGTTCCCTAGCATATCTTCTGTGAAGTTCCATCCCCATCCCCATCTCACTTATCTATATATCAGCAGTAGCAACTGTGTGGACATGAATCATGAAGGCAAAGACTAAATGCTTACGGTCCTAGTCTCATGCTTTCCAAGCCAAGAGAACTGTGTTTCTACTAGTGGCTGAGCCCCTGATCGCTTCACTCACTAACTCCCACCAACCCACCCCCTTATCAACTCTCCCCTTAGACCTCACCAAACCCTCCTTCCCTTAGACCTCCTCCTGCTCATATTGCCTGCCTCATATCAACAACACTGTTTCCGTCTCAGCAGTAGAGGGTAAGGAGGAGGAAGGCAGTAGGTGGTGGCAGAGCAGGATGGTTGTTGGGGAGTTTCCCTGTCCTGAACTGACTGTTCCTCTGCAGCTTGCGGGGACCAGCCAGCCAGCTGCCTCCAAGTTATCTGTGTGAGGCGGTCATCAGCAGAGCAGGATGGTTGCTGAGTAGTTGCCCCACCCTTTCTTGACAGTTTTTCCATGGCTCACCTAAGCACCCACCCACATCCATCTCCCTCTTCTGCTTCCCTTCTCCCTCACCCGCCAATGCTGCTGTGATGGCCCAACAGCTCTTAGAAGGCTGTTGTCATGTTGTAGCTTGCAGCAGCATTTGTAGGCAACCAAGCAAACTGCTGCATGATGACAGCATTACCTTATTATTATATGTATGTAAGCAAACTGCAATTCCACAAAGACCAGCTGCCTTTGGCCACCTCATCATCACAATCAGTGCCCTATTTCCATAACGGTGAATGCATGCTCAGAGCTCAGAAGCATGCAGATAGTAAAAGGTCACACTTCAATGAAGATTAACCTTGTCATGGTTGGAGACGGGGGGTGGGGACAGAATGGAGTAATGATCAGGAGTTAGGACTGGTCAACCTTCACTGTACAGTGGTGCCCCGCAAGACGAATGCCTCGCAAGACGGAAAACTCGCTAGACGAAAGAGTTTTCCCTTTTGGAGGTGCTTCGCAAAACGAATTTCCTATGGGCTTGCTTCGCAAGACGAAAATGTCTTGCGAGTTCCTGCGGGTTTTTTCCCCCTTCCCCCCCCCTTTTTCTAAGCCGCTTATCCGATAAGCCGATAAGCCGCTAAAAGCCGCTAAAAGCCGCTAAAAGCCGCTAAACCGCTAATAGCGCTAATCTGCTAAACCGTCAATGGGCTTGCTTCGCAAGACGAAAAAACCGCTAGACGAAGAGAATCGCGGAACGGATTCTTTTCGTCTTGTGAGGCACCACTGTACTGACAAGATCTGGGGGATCAGAACTGGAGTAAATGAAAGTAAAGGTATGCCAAATGGACAAAAAGTAGCAGGTGTCAGTCATGAAGTCCGGGAGATTCTGATTGATATGACTCTCTTGTATAGAACTCTGACAACAATCCATTTCCAGTGCCTTCAAATTACTGCCCCACTCCTACAGCATATAGGTCTTGGCATTCATACTATTCGGCTAACGATAAAATCTAATGCATAATATACTATATAACAATAAAGGTGTATAATAATTAGGTGACAGCATATGAAAAAGATGGTAACCAGTTAGGAACATAATTATAGTAAAAAATTATTAACAGAAAAGGCAGCAAAAAAGACCCCTAACGTGTCAGTTAAGTGTCCAAATGTCTGTTAAAATAAAAAAGTTTTTTGTCCTCCTGCAAAAAATAGGGTGTGATAAACCTTCCTCAGTAAGGAGCTCCAAAGCCTGGGAGTAGACGCATACTCTTAAGAGACCAAACTGGAGGACTCTAAACTGAAAATGTCCAATTCCATATGTACCCTAAGAAAAGACCAGCGTTTTTGGTCTGATGGCCCTGCAAAAATATGAATTCTAGATGTCCAGGACTGCAAACTGACCATCTTTACAAAACAAATGGACAATGGTCTCCACTGACAGCTCTGAGGTTGCTAAATGGGTCATCTACAGTACAATCAAAGTAACTAAAATAAAAACTTTGTAAGCATTACAATGCAAAACCTACTCTATGGCTCCATTTTCCAAACAGTTGACACCTCATCTGGCAATAGGAGTGATGGAGCTACCCTGGAGTCTGAAGGATCAAGTCAAATTACATACCTGAGATGAAATCCAACCCATGAAGTTGAAAGAACTGGGGCAATATCTAACCATTCATCCCTGAAAACTGCAAGTTGGTTGGCAAAAAATACATGATGGCTGAAGTGGCTCTGGATGGAAGCAAAAAATGCTGTCTTATAGAGTCCATCCTGTCTTTATGGAAACCTGGGCAGTCTGATGCAATGGCATATGAAGTATTACTACAAATCATACAAATGCCAGCACAGTAAGACTAAACTGGGACCTTGGCTGATAGGATTAAAAGAAAAAAATGATGCCCCAAGAAATTCTGTATTTGCGAATGTTCTACCTGAGAAATCAGAATCTCTTCTATGTAGATCAACTAAATGGATCTACTCAGAACAACTGTTACTTGCTTTCCCCCTCCAGTACATAATCTTTTCCCTACCAAATCCAGTGCATATTCAGAATTTGCTAAAAGCAATTCATTACTTTTGCTAGCGTCGTGTGTCCATCCAGAGTAAATATTGCTAGAACAGGGTCTGGTAGAGCCTTCATAGTCAATATCCTGTAGTTAGCTTTTTCATATCTATGCTCTTCCGTTAAATGTCATGTACCTTCGCCATCTGAGAGACAATCTGTCTGCTTTGTGGACTTGAAGCCACTGCTACTCTCAGGGGCCAAGATACCCAGCACCAAAAAATTAGCTAGGTTGCTAGTCACTGGCCTGGGAGCTTCATCAGGCCCTCTAGGGAATTTTCCCACCCACTCAGACATTGCTATTTTGGTTGCAAAATGGGAAGAAAAATTAAAGTAGACATAGCACTGGGGATACACAAACTGCCCCCTATTCTGTTACCAGATTTATCATTTAAGTGGGGAGAGGGCAATTATCCCCCTCGCCAGCTGACCTGCACAGGTCAGGGCAATGTGCCTCTGTCTGTGGTGTGTCCATGGCCACAGCCACCGTAGCATGTGGCCACCAAAGGGTTGGTCAAGGTTAACCATGCTGAGTTTAGTGGGAAGGGTGACTCAGTAGCTGCCAGTTCAGAATCCAAGGGATAGATTTAAGTCTGGTCTCTGTACTTGTTCTGGCCTGTCTAGTAAAATTTTGACAGATTGCTCATGGGGTTTGCCTGAACAGTTTAGGGAGAGAAGATAGTCAGTAGGAGCCGGCAAATTTGCTGCTACGCTCATCACACTTTAGAAAGGAGGTGTTCCATAGGACAATCTGAGGACAATCTTATATAACTAGTATGGCACTATATACTGAATATGGACATCCAAGACATGGGACAAAATGCCTGTTCAGCCATGCAGCTCACCTGGTGACAAGCTGATTACACACCTTTACATCATAGGAGTACAAAAAAAATACTTTTATCTGTGACTTACACTTCAATCCTCATTCCACTCATACGTAAAAGCAAACACAAGTGATGATTCTATTTTATGCTTAAATATTTTGGCACTATTCCAAAGGATTTCTACATCCTCCTAACACCTGCATAAAATTCACCATGATGCCTAATACAAATACAAGCATATTTTTAAATAATAATAAAAAACCTCACACACAATACCCAGCCTGTTATATTATTCTGTAATCCCTAATGTCAAGCAACAATTTGGCTGGATTTACTAAAACAGCCTGGTACAATGCCAGCTGGAATCAGTTTCAGTTTAATTTAATCTTGATTGAACAGAATATTCAGTTTGACTTTGTAGGTACTCAAGATTTATGCGACTGGAGGATTAATTTTTAAATGCAGGTATTAATTTCCAGGTGCAATGGAACTCTACCTAAAGTTTAATCAAATTAAAGAACACGTAAAGGCTTGAATTCACAATTCTATTTACAATTTGCAGAAAAGAGCCATCTTCTGTTATTATAGTATAGCATATTCAGTATGCTACACAATTCCAATAAAAATTAGCATTCATAAACACGCATAGGAAAATATAACCCCATATAGCATGAAATATTATTTACATCTAATGTTAATAAATTTCTAATATTTACAAATAAACATGCTCTCAGGCCTTTTTTTATATACAGTCATACTTCTAAGCGCTCTATTGCGCTCCGCGTTTGCGCAGAAGTGCCGCTCTAGTTGCGGACTTTTTGGGGGGCAAACAGCACCCTGGAACGGATCGTGTCCGCAACTAGAGGTACCCCTGTATATAACAATGCTGTTGCAAACAACATAAAATACTTCTAAGACTGAAATCCTAAATACACTTATTAACACACTGCTGAAGAAAACAAGACTCACTGCAATCGATGTGGCTAGGAATAGGTTTATTGTGACACCAGGCAGGATAGAATGATCAATTACATTTATATTAAATTACAAATATTAATTTGCATTTATATGGTTTAAATAATCATTATGAAAAATGTTTTGTATTCACAATTTCTCCTTCAAGGTTCACTTTGGATGATCTAAGTGGGGGAGGGTTAATCTACAAATACTTCTGCTTTAATTGCACACATAAGCAATAAACAGTTGAGTCAACGGGTTGCTTTCCAGAGAAGCACAAGTCACAGAAGTGGTCACGAATGTCTACCACTTGTATTTATTGTATTTTTAATATTCTGTTGGGAGCCGCCCAGAGTGGTTGGGGAAACCCAACCAGATGGGCGGGGTATAAATAATAATAATAGACTTGGGGTAGGCTTATGAGTCGTGGGTAGGCGGTGGGCCAAATGTCACCCCCCTCAGCAAAAACACCCGGGGTGGACTGCCTGCACCGCACCCCCCTTCCTCCGCCACTGAGTACATCACAACAGTCCCATGCTCAGCTTGCCCTTGACAAATATTATTCAACATTTCTAGCAGATTCATACAAGTGGCCTTCTCCTTTTTCCATCACTGAACAGCTTGTGTGTTTTTTGGAATGAAGAAATCTAGGGGAGTTTCCAAAGCGATTTGCAGTTCTGCCTAGATGGCCACAGTTCATATCCACAAAGCCTCTGGGCACACATATAGACTTTAGAGGCTGGCCATGGAAAATTCAACAGTTTGTTACAATGTCAAAGTTAGAATGCTTCTGATTCTGCAGAACTAATTTCTTTTTAGGTCAAGGGGGAAGGCCCATAAGTTTCATTTTTCTGGAGGCAGGTAAACCAGAATGTGTCCCAACATGCAACTATAGAACAAAATTCTGGATATTCATCATCCTGAATTATAACTATTTTAGCAACAGGGTTTTTTGACAGTTAAGTGATTGGCCAATAAGTTTTTCCATATTATCAACCTTTTCAAAAATCACCAAAGGAGCATGGCATTAAAATAATTCATTTTGCTACCGGGGGGGGGGGGGGGGATTTTGTAGCTGTCAGCTGGATAATTCCCCCTTCCAAAAAAGAAAGTAAGCAAAAGGCATGTGTCAAAGACAAACCACACCAATTTTAATACATGACAATCCAAGAACTTATCAGATATTACATTTGCACTGCACAGGCCAACTCACTGGATTCCCAAAGATCCATCAAATTTTCTTAGCTGATGGGGTCCAACAGAAGCAAATTCGCCTTTGGGCTTTGAATGAGGCCTGTCACAAGCTACTGTAGTTCTTTGAGGACCTATCTACATCAATCACAATGATCTTGCTAAAATCAAGAAATTTTAAAAATGTAATTCTAAGTGAGGATAAGCCCCCTCCCAATTTTCATCAGGACCACAACACTATGATCCAATGGGAGCTTTTTTTCCTATTGCTAATTGAAATACTGTGTGTTCTCTGGGGATGGGTGCTGCCAATGAGATTGTGGCTGTGGAAGGAAGGGTTAAACTACCCCTCCCTGTGTGCCATGGTCCTGAGGGAACTAGCCTAAGCCTAGGATTAGTTTAAAATATTTTAACACAGGCACAACAAACAAATTCAGCAGTGTATCTTTTCACTTGAAAATAAGAGTGCTCTCCAAGGAAGGACAGAACAACGTAGCAAAAAAATGGCACACAAACATTGACATAAGTTCACTCATTTAATTTCACCCTTCTATCAGCATCATGAAGTAAATGTCTATCTGAAAATCCAGGTGTCTGCTTTGCTTTAAGATCGGTTATTATAGAAATAGATGCAGGTGTTTGGCTGCTCATCAACTATTTCTGGGCCTGGAACAGACCAGAAGACCCTGTAAGGTTCTTATTTTACACAGCCTTCAAAGCAAACATACTGAACTATCAATCTTTAAATGAAAACCTCTTCCTGTTCTAGAACTAAATCAGACTATGAATGTACTACACATTTTGTGTATGAAGACATATTTATTCAAGCTTGCATCTGGCAGATCTGTGCTGGTTCGTGTGTGTGCGTTTCACAATAATACTGATATATGTTTTTGAGTCTTTATTAGGACATTATCCTTCAGCATCTTCATAGAAAGGCGAAGAATTATTAATAGACTGCATAATAGATCTGCCTCTAAAACAAGAGTAGGAAATCCTTTTTAGCTCAAGGGCCACATTTCCTTCTGGGAAACTTTTTAGGGGTCAGAACAACAAATGCAAATTTTAAAGTACACCCCCCTCTCTCTTCCATTCAGACAAGTAAGAGTTCAAGGACATGCTCCAGTAAGGCAAAGCAGGGCCAGTGAGGGGTGTGGGCTGGGGAGAAATCAAAGGTCCCAATAGAGGTGCCTGGAGGGCAGTATTGGGTCAGTGGCTCTGAGGTTCACTACTCCTGCTCTATCGTTCAGTTCTCCCTGTATGGGGCATGGTGGGGGCTGACACTTCCCATGCAGGCAAGGCTACCTTTGAAAGCAGGCTCTGAGTACATCCATGTTTTCAAAAGCACTCTGCTGGCCTGGGACACCTTTTCCATGTTCTTTACAGCTTCTGCCTCTGGCTTGGGATTGAAAGGGCAGAGTTCTCAGAGGTGCTGTGGGCTGCATGAGGTACATGCACTGACCATCTGTGCTATCCAAAGTGCATAGTAATTCAAGACTGACCATATTTTAAAAACAGCTACTCAGCCCAACTCAGCACAGGCCAAGTATGCTGAAGAGATGCAGCCCCTTGCTTCCAAAGCAGAAAATTTAACTCTCTAGCAGTGGTCACTTTCAGCCAATTGGAAACTCCAACTGCCACATGCGGCAAGTGAGAGATTCCACTTACCAGAGTCAGTAAGAGCCACTGAGTGATCAGGGCTTAAATGCTAAACTGCTCTTCAAAAAAGCAGCAACTTTAACCAATACTGAGAACTGTTTCAGTAACTGTTTCTGTTGCCACTACTGCACACTTCACAGAGCTGTTGCGCCCTAGTGTATAGGAGAACATGGAAATTACGTTCAAACATTGAAAAATACAAAAAAAAAATTGCTGAATGAGTCTCATTTCATTTGCACCTGTTCCTGCCCAGTGATAAAGCACAGTGGGTTAAGCAAGAATAGCACAGCAACATTTTAAAATTGTACTTCAACTTAAGAGAGATATTAAAATGTTCTTCTTCCCGTATGTGTGACTAGCAGAAATGCTGTTTAGTGTCACACAGGACGAAAAAGAAGGTAGGTCACGTTTTAGACAACTGCCTGAACTATGTCACTTTAAATTAATGAGGGGGCTGTACTGAATAAGTGCTCTCTTAATAGAAGAGGACAGAACTAGCAGACAATGACATGCAATTTCAGAGCTTCAAAGCTGTATCACTATCCTCGAAGAATAAAATTAAACTGTAAACATAGTTTTGGTAGCTTGCTTTTTGTAATGCATCACACAATCAACCCAGATAGTTAACTTCCAAAGATATTTAGATGCTCTAAAATGCACTGCAACTGAAGTGGCACTTGAGTTTAGATACCATTAATGGATTCTACACTTGAAAAAGCAGGCCTGGTCAAGATCATTCATAGAAGGTTCAACTAGTGTAACACTTCTCTCAAAGGTCACCTTTGAGCAGTAGTCCAAAATTTCAACCGGTCCAAAATGAGGCAAGACTTACAAATGGAATTTTCTCAGCGTATGTCAGATTTTTATGCCAGATTCACTAGCAAAGATTTGTATCCAGGTGTAATTCAAGGTGCTCGTGTTAACCTGTAAGCTCGTGTTAACCTTTAAGCTCTAAACCAGGGGTGGGCAACCTATGGCCCTCCAGGTGTAGTAGGACTACAGTTCTCATCTTGTCCTAAGCAGTTTGGTGCAGGGATATTTGAAGAATTGCTTCAGGATACATCTACCTATTCCTACATTTTCATCAACATCTGAGGACTGATGTGTCTTTTCTGGAAAATAATTAAGTGAAAACTTTTCCTATGCAGGTAAATCACATTAGAAAATGTTCTGATGCTTAGAGAGTCATCTAATTTAACATAATTATTTTGCTTGTATTTAGCAAACAAAACTGAACATTTTGAAACCATCTTGGCTAATATTTGTCATTGGCTTCATTTGTGGTTACTAACCAACTTCTGGAATGGAAAATTTCCACTGGAATTTTTTCAGTTTTGGAAAATTCTACTTCCTGTCATTGCTTCCAAGGTCTTGCTCCATGTCTCTGGACTCAGAAATGAGTGGGGTGGGCACAAGGGACAGGACATTTTCAGTTGTGGTGCCATGACTGTACAACATCCTCCCAAGGAAGTATACTTGCATTTGGGGGGGGGGGGAATCTAGTCATCCAAGGAAGGTTTCTGAATGCTGAAAAAGTATGTGTGCCACTGAATATTTTTATTTCTGTTTGTGATGCTGCTCTTGTGCTTTTCATGCGATTTCATACTGCTTGTTTCATTTTTGGTGTTTTATTACATTTTTGTAAGCTTTGTTGGAGGTCTCCCAAGATGAAAAATGAAGCATACCAAGGACGGCAGTGGGATAAATAAAATTCTAGCAGTGATAAACTTTAAAGTTACAGGACTTTATTAGAAACTTCTGAAAGTTTGTATTTATTTTTATTTGAGTATTTATACTAGCTATTGCTTAATACATCTCAAATACTGCAAGCAGCAGTGTAGTTCACACCCTTCTCTTACAATCTGATTTAAGTTAAGTCACAAAACAGTACTTGCTCTCTTGGTTGCTCAAGAACGACTGTGAGCCTGGTAAGCAAAGCAGAGCCATCCAGCTCTACCTGCATTCAGAGTAACCCCCTGACCTAGTACTTTATCCTATGATGCCATTTTCTTGCTCTCTTGAATCTTCAGACCTGTAGCATGGAAAGTAGCAGGACTACCCAGAAACTGACCTCTTTGTTGCCTCATCCAGTGTTGCCACTGCTGCAAAAACCCTTGCATTACACATGGCACTGCACAAATTGCACCATGCAGCAAGCACTGAAGGCTATCCCAGTGCCAGACCCAAGTTTGCTCCTGATGCTGGCACAATGCCATGAACTGTGAAATATAACTATACAATTACATAAAATAAGGTCTGCTGAAGGTCAATGAAGTGTTGCAATTTAGTTCCATTTTCATCTACTCACTATAATTTGCTGGAACAGCCACACAAGGCATGCTGCAAGCATAAAGAGGTTCCATGGCCAAGCAAGGGGGGGGGGAATCCATCAGCTGGCCTCATTTCCCCCCGCCCTTTTCCACTTCAATGCTACCATTCCACTAGGAAAGTAACCTTGATTTTTACAAAGAATCAACACAAAGGATAAACATATTTACCCACAGTAAATGCATTTACTCCAACCCTAAACCTTCTAGTCTAGATTTTACTGTGAAAAGAGGGGAAGGATAGTCAGACACACAGGGTACAAAAGGGAATATATCTAGAAGTCAAAGAAGCTACTGTGATACTTATAAATATAAGTTCATTGGGTAATATTCTAGATATTTCATATGGGAGGAGAGATTCTCACTGGACAGATTAATCCCCATCATCATTATTTAGATTTCTTAGCATTAGGTCGCAGGGCAGGTTACAACAATTTACAAATTTTAAAAACAGTTAAAACAGATTGCAGTCTGTAATCACCCATGTGTTACCTGAATGTAACAGCTAAATTTTCTGGCTGACACATAGGCAAGAAACTTCCATGTACAGAAGGCTCTAGTGCACAGCAAGAACTGTTGTCCATCTCTGCATATCCACAAGTATCTATACAGTATTTGCCAACTCAATAAAGGAAGAATACCTACAAATGAGCAATTCAGAATGTTGACTAAGATTATGTGTCCCACCCATCTTCACCTCAGAAACCATTTGCTACTTGCCTGAGAAGAGACACCACCCAACTTTATACAATAATTTTCATGGTCTGGACAGTTAGTAGATTCCTGTTGCACAAGTAGTACACTGAACTTGAGAACAAAGATTTATTTGTAAACGTGATTAGTAATTATGAAAGGTAACCAATTTTAGAGTCAACAAAAGAACTGGATTTACTTACTAAAGCATGGGTGGAGAATCTGTTGCCCTTCAGATGTTATTGGACTTCAACCCCCATAAGCCCAAGCCAGCATGACCAATGGTCCAGGATGATAGGAATTGTAGTCAAACACCACCTGGAGGGCTAGAGGTTTCCCATCCCAGTGTTATGGCATATAATTTACAGTGGTGCCCCGCAAGACGAATGCCTCGCAAGACGGAAAACCCGCTAGACGAAAGGGTTTTCCGTTTTGGAGGTGCTTCGCAAAACAAATTTCCTATGGGCTTGCTTCGCAAGACGAAAATGTCTTGCGAGTTCCTGCGGGGGTTTTTTCCTCCCCCCCCCCTTTTCTAAGCGCTAAGCTGCTTATCAGCTGATCCGCTAAGCCGCTTATCAGCTGATCCGCTAAGCCGCTTAACAGCTGATCCGCTAAGCCGCTAAGCCGCTTATCAGCTGATCCGCTAATCCCCTAAGGCGCTAATAGCGCTAATCCGCTAAACTGCTAATGGGCTTGCTTCGCAAGACGAAAAAACCGCAAGACGAAGAGACTCGCAGAACGGATTCTTTTCGTCTTGCGAGGCACCACTGTAGTTTGCCCCATGATGACAACTTATCTGTGTGGATACTAAAAGCAGGAAACTAAAAAGTCTCTGGTCCTTGAAATTGTGACCGGGTTTTTTTTAAACAACATTCAGGATTGGACAATCTAACACACAACCCACACTACAGCAAGGGGAGAACGAGGCTCTGTCAACTGAGATGAGCCCAAAGCTTCATCCAAACCCGGGAACATCAGAGAAGGAATGATTCATGGCCCCTCCCTAGCTCCGAAGTTCAACTGAAGTTTGGGGTTATTTATTTGGCTCTGTATTTGCCAGGTACAAGTGCAGAACAATAACGAGTCCCCATCCTTTATCTCTAGCTCAGAGCTGCTAATGGGAGACAGAATCTGCCAAACAGGGCACTCTGAGCACCAAGCAGGTAAAGAATCAAAAGCAGGTCAACACACCTATCTCCAGCTTCAAGTTAGGAGCAGAATTCCTCTCCTCAGCTCCAAGCTTAGAGCTGGGGGGGGGGGGAGAAGAGATGCATTTCAGAGAGATGTAGCACAAGATTGGGCACAAGAACCTGCCCCTTGGGGGTGGGAGCTAACATAAGCAAGTTTCCAGTTGTTTGACAACACTCAACATAATCAGCTGGACCTTAATATAAAGTCAGCCCAAAACAATGCTATAAGTCAGGTCATGTGTGACCAGAGAACTAGGAAAATCCCAAACTACTACATGCTTCCTTCAGTAACAATGCACATACTAGTCAGAACAAAACACAAGCTTCAAAAAATAAAAGTGTACAACTATGGGAGTAAACCTGGAATGAAATGTAGTTCAGCAGAAATGAGAGTATGGTTCCTCCGCAAAAGACAACTAGTGGAATTGCCTGGTTGCAAGAGAGTCATATTAAAGGATGCCCTTAGATTTGATTGGGTAAAGAAGAGTGGATGGAAAAACCATACTGTAAAAACCGATTTTAAAAAATCTAATTTAAACACATATATATTATTCTGCAATGCAGACACTAAATTAGTCTAACGTAGCTATTGCTAATCTCATCTCATATTTGTACAAAGACCATACTCAAGATTTTGCAGAGTTCCTGTTTTCTGAAAGGAAGAATCAGATTCATTCTCTAGAGGTACATACTTTATATAAACTACTTTGTTTTCTTCATTATCTTTATCATTAAATATATAATAAAGGATGCTAACACAACCTGCAAAAAACAGAAAAAACCCTGGATATTCAGCTTTAATGTGGCAAGAATGCTGATACATTGACAAACAAAAAGGGGAAGTACCGCATATACTCAAGTATAAGCCGACCCAAATATAAGCCGAGGCACCTAATTTTAGCACAAAAAACTGTGAAAACTTATTGACTCGGTTCACTACACCACAAACCTGGTGTTGGCGGCAGCAGCGGAGGAAGAACAAGCAGCCCCAAAAGGATGCTTTCGGGCTGCTTGTTCCTCCTCTGCCACCGCCTACAGCAGCAAAGGCGGAGGAGAAGGAAGGAGCAGCCTGAAAGGGCTGCTTGTCCCTCTGTCACCGCCTCTGCCACTCGCAAGAGCAGGCATAGGAGCCTCGGTTGGGAGAGGCACAGCGCAGCGCAGCACCTCTCTCAATCGCGGCTCCTGTGCCTGCCCTTGCGACAGGCGGGCAGTGGGACCAGTAGCAAGAAAGGGCTCCTTTTGGACCGCTTGTCCCTCCGCCGCCGCCTGCCTCACTGAAGTATAAGCCATGGAGGGCTTTTTCAGCATAAAAAATGTGCTGAAAAAGTCGGCTTATACTCAAATATATCCGGTATATCTCAAAGATGCCAAGAAGATAGAATATGTTATTGTTCAATATGCTGAGTGTATTTCAGCAAGAATGCTTTTATCAAGGGCTTGCTTTCTTATTCCTTAGTGAACTCGTGCCATACAAGCTCTTCTGTAACAGAAGGGTTTGTGATCATTTGGCATCTTTGCAATATATTTCTCCTTTCTGTTTGTCATCCTTGGATGCTTCCTGGTTTTGTTGTGTTTCAATTAAATCCATGCAATGCCTTATGAGACAGATTCCTTCAGGAGCAGCCTCCAGTGATTTATTCATGTTTGTTACCCATCTTGGAGAGCTTTGGATAAAGTAATGTATCATTTAAAATACTGTTGATTGAAATTAATTACTTTAGTTACTGTCCAGAAGGGTATGGTTGGCTTTACTAAAACTAAATGAGGTATGAGGATACTCATGGTTACAGTTTTGTTACCTCGACAATATCAGAGTTGGTTCTGCTCTCATGGGGTTCGTTGTATTCTGTATACTTGAGTAGAACTTTGTCCATATCCGTGCTGGCATATTGAAAGAGTTTGTTAGAACTGTTAAAAATGATGAGTGCTATTTCACAGTCACAAAGCACACTCAGTTCATAGGCTTTCTTCATTAATCCAAACTTCCGTTTTGTGAAGGTCACCTAGACAGAAGAAGTGAGAAAGGAATTTGAGAAAACCCACTGGCAAGCAATGTGAGTATGCACTCATTACAAATGGACCATCAAATTGCCACATTTAAACATATGAGCAAAATAGGTTTGAATTCATCATCATCATTTTATTTGTATGCCGCCTTTCCATAGTTAAAACAATGCAGCTTACAATATGTAAAGATTTACATAATTACAAACATAACAAAGTAGTCATTAAAAATAAATGAAACACATCAAAAGCTGTATAACCAAACTGAACATAAAAATAAAGATACAAAAAAATAATATAAAAAAGCAGCAAAACTCCAGGTTTCCAAGCTGATTTGGGAAACCAGGACATAAAATTCAAGCAACAGCTAAATACAGGGTAATATACCGTACTTGTTACATGAAGGTTACATCTAGGTTTTATGCCAGCTAAGCCATGTAACCACCTGGTTGTGAATGATTACACAAGGAAAGGGGATCCAATAATTTGTTGGCACTATTCAATGCCCACTACACCAGAGGGAACTTATGTTGCCCTATGGGCTTACAGACAACATGCCCTGATGTAAATTGATTAGAGATTTTCTTACAATCACATGGTATATAAATGTTGTTTAATAAAATAAGCAAGTGTACTCTCAAGACGGCTCAACTGGCCCCCTCCAACTGAACTTTGTCACTCTGCATCAAATGTTTATGCCTTCAGCCACAATTTGATGCTATAGGAAGGTCAGGCAGAGAGTTCCTGAGCTCCCAAGTCATTTAGCTCACTATGGATATCCTGGCCAAGCAAAACAGGCATAAATAACCAGACTGTCACTTCCTGAGATGGACGTGCAACAAGGTCAGTGTGACTTGGGAGGGGGGAAGTATCTGGAACAGAGAACAAACCAATAAACCTGGTTAGAAAGCAGAGGCCCAGTAGATTTTCAACTAATCTAATTCATTGTGCAAATGTCTGGAGACTAAAACAAAACAGAATGTTTGAGGGGCAACACACACAACTTTCACCCTCATTTCATGAACATTTTGGTTCTTCAAGCATGGGAGTAACGTAGCTTCAACGGTGCTCTTAATCAAAGCAGATATATTACTTGTCTGAAGTAAAGGGGTTGGGAACATGCGACCCTTCAAGTAGTTCTACTCAAAACTCCTATCAGCCTCAGCCAGTTGATGGTCAGAGATAATGGGAGTTGTAGTCCAACATCTGGAGGGCCACACATTCCCATCAGTGATCTAAGGAATGTAGAGAATCTAGGATAGTCTTCCTTATTGTTGTTACTAAAAGCTATTCCATTATAGAAGCTAGTGTGTGAAACTGCTCCAAGACTCAGGCTTTTCCCACAGAAACACAACCAAGTTGGTCCCACAGGAACACAGAATTTCTACTGCAGAAGAATAGACCAAAGCATTATAAAGTTGTTCTTTATCTGAATCCGTCCATGTGCTCATTCGTGCTTCTTTCTGGGACATTGGCCAAATGTGTGTAAGAAGTGGGACCAAGAGTCAAATAAAGTACATAGATATACACAAATCTGGCACACATCCAGAAAGGAAGTTCACATAGCCCTGTTAGGAATGCATTCCTAGATGAAATTATTTCATGGCAAACTTCACGGGGTGGGGAGTTTGTCTACCAGATACTGTAACTAGAAAAAGAATATCCAGAGCTGCCAAAGACAGAGCTTAAGCATGTCTAATCTACAAAGTTCTATTCAGGAATTCATCTGCATAATTTAAGAAACCCACAGAAATGACTGAGGTGAATGTGATATGTGGTTAGCAGCTCTAAAAACAGAACAGACTCTGTCTACCTGCCTCTAGCAGCAGAACCAATTCTTCCTACATATTGTAAGCCAAATCTTTGCAGCATAGAAGCACATCTGGAAATCTAGCAAACTGTTGGAGGCACTGTGAAATACTCATTTCTTAGAAGAAAACTGGTGATGCTCAGATTCCCTTCTTCAAAATAGGCAAAATACCTCCCGAGCAAAAACAAATAAACCCCTCACAAAAAGCAAGCAACAACCCTCACCCCACAAAAAGAAGCAGGCAGTCTGCCCACCTAAACATCAGCAACAAGAGAAAGCTTTAAAATCTCAGTTTAAAAATGGGGGGGGGGATAGGGCACCCTCAGCAGATACAGGGGGGCATTTTGAGTGTGCCATGTTGTCCATGGACACCACATAGGGGTGTTCATTCTAAACCAATTACAATATTCTGCCAGTGGACAGAACATCTATCAATACCTTACCCAAGATTTTCTTGGAAGTATTCATTTTATTCTTATGAGTTTTAGAGAAACAGTGAGGTGTAGTGCTCAGAGAGCTGGACTAGGATCTGGGAGAGCAGTGTTCAAATCCCACTTAGCCAATGAGTGACTTTGGGCTAATCACTGCCACTTGACCTAACCTACCTCACAGGGTTGTTGTGGGGATTAAATGAGTAGGAGGATGATATAAATTCAATAAATAATAACAACAGTCACAAATGCACTTATGAAATAACTGGAAAAGTTTTACGTTTTGGTTCAGAGCAGCAACCTTTAAAAAGTGATAACATATAACCCGTGACCAAAAGATTCTCAAAGTTAAATAAGCATTGATCAGAAGAGTTATGATTTAGTTATTGTTCTCAGCTCAATAATTTTATCTGACTCAGATAATGAGCTTTACAATTAGGTCAATGCACCAGCAGCACTGCTCTAAGTACAGATGGAATTGGGTTTTCCATTAGGCTGCCTGCATTAGCTCCATAAGCTGAAATGATTTCTTCAAGTAAAAACTGTTGTCATACAATTGCTAACCATTTTCAAGAATAAGTTGCTAGAGTAGTATATGTGCTTGTGCTGATAAAAACATGTTTTTGGGGTACAAAATTCCTTTTTTAAAAATTATTTTTATGGGGTACAAAATTCCTAAAGCTATACTATTGTGGACATATAGGTAACTGTTCAAGAAGCTACAGAGCTTAAGCCATAAGCCCTTTAGAAAATAAAAAAGGCAGATTTGTAAACAGTAAATTCACAAGTGGTCTTAGATTTTGTGAAACACAATGGCAAAGGCTCTGGGTAAGTGAGGAGTAAAATATGGACGAGCAGCAGTAAGAACTCTCTTGCCTAACTTCAGACTACTTTGAAGCAGGTCACAGGACATGCTTACAAACCTTTGGTGATATAAAATGATGCGGGGGGGGAGGAGATTCCTGCCCAGGCAGTATCATTCCCACAGTTTCAAAAGGACGGGGCTGGGGGAGTAGTGCACATGCAGGTCTTCTCTGTATACATTCAGAGCAACAAAAGACTGTAATTTAAGGACAGAGATTGAATAGAAGCATGTATCTGCTCATCCAGCAGAAAGAGAGAGCTGCTCTTGGTAGGTAATTCCAATGTTTGGAGAGATCAATTGTGCTTGTGATAGATGAGGTGGTAATCACTGCATCTGAACATGTTTGACACTTGGGGGTACTCTTTTTTGTTCCTGAACAAGCATAGACAGCGCCACGTCTGCGCACGTGCGGGTTGCGATTCGGCGCTTCCACGCATGCGCAAAGCACGATTTAGCGCTTCTGTGCATGCACCGAAACCCAGAAGTAACGTGTTCTGGTACTTCCAGGTTCGGCGCGGTGCGCAACCTGAAAACACACAACCTGAAGCGTCTGTAACCGGAGGTATGACTGTACTTCTGTAACTTCTAGAAGGGACTGCAATAAACCTGCATCTTATGCACATTACACATGACTATATGTGTTTGGCTTTCTCTCTCTCTCTGCTTGTCTCCTTCCTCCTCTCTTCTGTTGCTCCACAAACCTGAACCTGCCTGGGCAAGTACCACTCTGTACACCCTGGAAGCAGGGTTCTTTGGGCTGGCAGAATGGTGGCTCTGTGAGTGGTGGGGATGCTCTCACAAGAACTCACAGAACAATTTGAGTTCCCATAAGAGCATCCTAACCACTCCCAGAACCACTGAACGACTAGCTAAACACAGGGTGTGCCAAGTAGGACTTGCCTGGAAAGACCACGAACTTACAAAACTCTCTTTGCACTGGGTCTGCTTGGGTCTTCCAGCTTCCTCCCACCTCTGATCCTGCCCTTACAGGCAGCCTTATAGGTGGGCTGCCTAGCTGCAGGGCAGCTATTTCTTCCTTCCATAGAGGGGGACTAAGCACATGCCCCACCTATAATCTGAGTAATAATGGCTTTGCAAGCAATTTTACCTATTTGAGATTTTTGCTTTATATGCATAACCCTTGGAACTGAACCCGTATGAACGATGGGAGTTGCCTTTATTGTAATGCATTTTGCAGGGATTGTCAATGAAAACTATTCCGAAGCTCATGCAGGTGAAGAATGCTGTAGCTCACCACCTAACAAACACTGGAAAGCAAAAATAAATTGAACTGTACAGTGGTGCCTCGCAAGACGAAAAGAATCCGTTCTGCGAGTCTCTTCATCTAGCGATTTTTTCGTCTTGCGAAGCAAGCCCATTGACGGCTTAGCAGATTAGCGCTATTAGCGGTTTTTAGCGGCTTTTCGGCTTAGCGGATAAGCGGCTTAGAAAAAAGGGGGGGAAGGGGGAAAAAACCACAGGAACTCGCAAGACATTTTCGTCTTGCGAAGCAAGCCCATAGGAAATTCGTTTTGCGAATCACCTCCAAAACGGAAAACTCTTTCGTCTAGTGAGGCATTCGTCTTGCGGGGCACCACTGTACTAGTTATCTGCCATTTCTGGGTCCAAGTGCAAGCTGCTGGTTCTTATTTTGAACTCCTTCAATGATGGAGAATAACCTGGAAGATCATTTCTCCCTTGAGCTGCCTGGACAGTTCATCAGTTTTGAAGTAAAGACATCTGCTATAAGGTCAAATACACCTCTTTGCTTAGGACCTTTTGCAGAGATTACAAGACTTATTTCAGAAGGCTTCTGGAGGCAATTAATAGGCAGTTCCAAGTTCATTTGATGTTTACAAAGTTTCACAAGCTTTTTGATTTTGGCATCTTATGTTTAATTGCCGTATTTAAATGTTCTGTGATATTTTTATGTAAAACTGCTTGCAGCATAGAAAAGGTATATAGATGTAAATAAGAAGTTTATTAACACAGACTATGCTTATGTAAAAGGTCAGCCCAAGGAGAGTTGAAATTAGACCATTTCAAATGCTGAAACAAAATGAAATGCAACAAATGTACTTTTGCTGTTACTTAGGGTAGGTATTACGCAATGAAATGGACAACTACTACTATACTTAAGGGTCAGACTGTAAAGATACAGAGGAGACATGTGAAAAGTATTCCCCCTGCAATTGCACTAACCCAGTTAACTGGCCCTCACAATAATTGCAACAAACTTCTTCCAAACTCCAATTTCTCTTTTGCTTCACATAGCAGACAAGGAAATTTACCAAAATGTATTATCTAGTTCTATATCCATATATTGCTCAGCGCCAAAAAGACATTACATTTTTAATCCATCTAAGAGCACATGGCTCTCCTCCCACCTTCTCATTTTACCCTTACAGGATGCCAGTTGCTTCAAATTGCCTTTAGAAAACTGCATAGTTTGGGCAGCAACTGTGAGCCAATCACATAACTTATGTCTCACAGGGAAAAACACACTCCATTGTGGCAAAATAACAACATAATCACATAGTGACAAGTTCTTCAGACACACCCCTGCTCTGTGACTATTCTCAATAAATTGAGGCTTATCCCGTGACTTCTAACTACATGGTAACAAGCTATACACAACTTGGTTTCCGTGTGTTATAAAGTTACCATTTGAACAAAATGATAATCCATGCATATCTCTTAATAAAAGTTCATAAATGGTTTGCAACAGTAAGAATGCCAACAACATTCAATAAAATCACCTAAAAAATAAAATAAAAACAAGAAAATAGACAATTGTGTATCACAAATAAACCTGAGCAGTATACTAAATAAAAATTTTAAATGTAAGCATCAAGAGTCCAGAGAAGTATGCGTAAAGTTAAATTTTCAAAAGGCTTTTAAAAATCATTCCTGTCACCACCTGACAAATTACCTGAGAGAGACCATGGGGGGTGCTGTCACTGATAAAGTCATTTTCAAGTGACAATCCACTAGTCATCAAACAGCAGGATCTCCTCATAAGATCTTAAAGATTAATTTAATATGATCCAGGGAGGAACTCATCAAAGTACCCTGGTCTCACAGCAAAACCATCAACTTGGCTCAAAGTATAAAGCAGGCAGTACCTGAATATAAGGCTCCCCTTTTTTTTTTTTCAAAATTCTGACCATGAAAAGTTAAAGTGTGGCTTAAATTCATGACCTTACAAAAACTGGCATTTACGATATCACTGCTGAAACAAACATACGGTAAAACAGAAAGGGTGTGAGTGCCTGCTGAATTTTAAGGGAGCTGCTTATATTTGGGTATTGTCTTTTTTTCTTTTCTCCCCTTGAATTTTAAAGGTGCGGCTTATATTCAGGTGAGGCTTATATCTGAGCCAATACAGTATATAGACCTGGGTGTCTCATTAAACACCCTAACAAATGCTCCAGTGGTGGGGTTAGATTAGTAGGGGAGATGATAAGCAACTGGTAGGGTGGAGAGAAGGAACAGTCTAGATAAGAAAAGCAGTGGATGTCACCCACCCACTGAGTAACTTATAAGGGTGTCCTCAAGTGCAGCTTTCTTCTTCAGGACAAGCAGTTACTTCTTCAGGACAAGTAGTTAATCTCAGCCCACCCACGTGTATTTCATACCCAACCATTTCACTGACACTGTATGGGGATTTGCCCACATTAAAGCAATCCATCTTAGACTGAATCGTAAGTGGAACCGCTGTACCCAAGCTTCAAGTGAACAGCCCATTTTTCCTCTTTTGCTATAAAAACATCTAAAACCAGAACAATGCATTTGAGAAAGCATAAAATGATTTCAACTTTGCACAACAGTGAAGGGCAGGCCTTCTCAGTGTTTTATTAAGTCCGTCAGGGGCTTTAATATGTTTACAGAATCTAATGTTGCAAAAACATAACAAAAAATTCTTATAAGGTCACAGACCTAATTCATGGGGAAAAGTTCTCTTATGGGGAAAGGTTCTCTCTTAATTGTTAACAAAGAAGACTATTTGATGATGCTGACACTAAGTCCCTTTGATAGCCCAGTTACAACCATTTATTCCATCTAGCTCAATTATATAAATGGCCTACAGCTCATTCAGGCAGATAAGAGTTTGTAATTACCACTACAATGACAGTCTCATGTTAATTATAATCCCCCAGAGTATCAGTTACTTTGTATACAGGATAGAGCTGAGACTTCCGGTCGGCGCCAGCGTTTGATGGCGGTCCTAGCCTCGAGCTCCGAGGCAGGACTGCTCCGTAAGTTCGGGTCTTACCCGCTACGGCAAGCGGGGGACCCCTAAAATCACAGGCGCTGAAGCCTGTGAGCAAGGAGATTCGGTGGGCACCTTTGCGCCCCCCCGGCATCGTGAAAGAGCCTTTTTAAAGGCTCCGGAGCGGCATCGGGGTGAGCGCGGTGCTGAGGATCGCTACCCAGCTTACGGAGTGAAGCCGCGTCGCCATTAACGGAGAGCGCCGATTCCTTTCTGAAACTAAAGATTGGCAACGACAATACCCGTGAGTAAGAACGCAAAATTAAAAACGGGACTTAAAAATCTAGAAGATTTGGCTGAAAACGGGAAGGCAAAAATTAAGGAAGTCAGCCTCCCGGATCTGCATGATTAACGGAGCAATGAAAGACTGAGCTGTGATTAAACGGACTTTCCTCTTAACTCTTATTAAACCAGACATCGAAAGGATCTCCCCCCTGTAGTGCAGGAGAAGGGGGGGAGGAAACAGAATTAATTTAACCTGCAAAAGAAAGGGATAAGGAATAAGAAACCTCTGCTGCTGACACTTCTGGTCAGGCTGCCGGAGCAGCGATCGCCTGAAAAAAGGAACTGTCAAGTGAGCTGTCAAAGGACAGCGGCTACAAAATAAGACTTATTTTGAAACATACTCGGGACTTTGGTGGATTACAATTTTAACAGTAAAGTGCTACAAACTAAAGACTTTTAATGGGACTTTTGCCTTTGGACTTTCTGTTTCTTTGTTCTGGGTGCCTTTGGATGGTTACAATTTCCTCCTCTAGAGGGCTTTAGCTACATTACGGAGTATCCAGTGGGATTTTCCACTTGCAACTTTCCTGTGTGAATGACCTTGAGTTATGAGCAACCCGCCAGAAGAGATTTCAACAAGAAGTAAAACAAAGCAGGCTCAAAAACAAGCTCAAAAAAGAGGCTCCTTATCAGGAGCAGCAGCTGCACAAGAAAAAATAACAGCAGCATCAATGGAGTCAATGACACAGGCCCTGCTTAAAATAAATCAGTCACTAGAAGTACTTACCAAGCAATCTGCAGAACTCACTAAACAGTCTACAGAGAACTCAAAGAAATTGACGGAGTTGACAACAAGACTAGACCTGAATACAACAACAATTTCATCTAATACAGATTCTATAAACCGTTTGGTTCAAGAATCTACGGAAACAAGGAAAATAGCTGAGAGTGCTAGGTCCACTGCTGAAGAAACCAAAGGAAAGTTTGCGCCTATTGTAAAAAAAGTACATGAACATGATTCAGCATTAGCCCTACTAGAACTGGAAAGGAAAAGTAAGAATCTGAAATTAAGACTGGTTCCAGAAGAGGAAGAGGACAAGCTCGGGGAATTCCTTACAGACAAATTTCAAGACTTCTGGAATGATGAGTTAGATGGAGAGGAAGATGAATTTATGATAACCTCAGCCTTTCGGATTGGCAGGAAGCAAGGGAAGAAGCCAAGAGATTGTTTAATTACCTTAGGATCAAAGGAACAAAGAGACAAAATATTGAACCTACATTTCCAGAAGGCCTTGGTCATTAAAAATTCTCAGATTCAAATCTTCAAGGATATTCCTAAATACTTTTTGGAGGTTAGATCTCAATTTAAAGAACTAGTTGATCTACTTAAGAAGAATAACATCCCATTTAGGTGGGAATTTCCACAAGGGCTGTCCTTTAGCTACAAAGGGAAGAAAATTAAAATAAAAACAAACCAGGATAAAGAGATCTTTTTGGAAAGAAATCAAGAGGATCTTCAGAAAGGAACTGTCAGCGAGGAGGAAGTACCGGACATCTCAAATCTATCATTTGGATTGAACCGAGCACCGACCGAGGAGGAACAACAACTTGGTGCAGTCGGTGGAAGGTCTACCCAGTAACCAAAATGTCTCTGCAACTCTTTAGTTGGAACTGCAATGGTTTGAACCACCCTCGAAAAAGGGGCCAAGTATTTCATTTATTAAAGAAGGAACATCTAGACGTAATCTGTTTACAAGAAACTCACATTGCCAGGATACATAGAAAACTTTTAACAAACAAGAGATTAGGACAAGAATTTATATCATCAGATAGAGTCAAGAAAAGAGGAGTTGTGATTTATGTCAAGGAAAAATTTGAACCAAAATTGATCTTTAAGGATGACCAAGGAAGATACCTGGCAGTGGAAATCCAAATTTATGGAGAAAAAATATTGATTGTCGGAGTTTATGCACCAAATGAGGGGAAGGCTGAATTCTTTAAGAAGTTGCATGAGACTTTAATGGACTTTTTGGACTTTAAAATTATAATGATGGGTGACATGAATGGAGTCGTCTCTACAAACATGGATAAGGCCCAAAGACAAACAATATCTAATGACGGAAGACTACCAAAGACTTTTTTTGACCTGACTGACACTATGGATCTGATCGATATTTGGAGAACTAGGAACCCTCTGGAAAGGGAGGGGACTTTCTTCTCTGAAGCAAAAATGACATGGACTAGAATTGATCAAATATGGATTTCTAGTAATCTGGCATCAAAGGTTAAAAAAACAGAAATCTGCCCAAAGACCTGCTCTGACCATAATGCTGTCAAGATGGAAATGAAACTGACAACAGCTGGAACCTTTAGATGGAGAATGAATGACACTCTCTTTGGAGATGGGGAAATTTGCAAAAAGGCCCAAGAAACACTTAAAGACTACTTCGAGATCAATTTGAGATCAGACACAGAAAAAAGAATCATTTGGGACGCAAGTAAAGCCGTGATGCGTGGCTTCCTAATACAACAGAATTCAATAAAGAGGAAAAAGCAGAATGAGAAGAAAGAGAAAATTTGGAATCTAATAAAAGAAGGGGAGAAGAAATTGAGATCTAAGCCTAAATCTCAGGAGATATTAAGAGAAATAAAATTTTATCAAACACAATATATGGAATTGACGAACCAGGAAATAGAATGGAAAATTAAACAAATGAGACAAAAGACTTTTGAATCTGCAGATAAATGTGGGAAGCTACTGTCTTGGCAACTGAAAAAGAGACAAAAATTGAACACAGTGACATCACTCGAAGTAGATGGGAAGTCTATTAATAAACCAAATGAGATAAGTAATTGTTTTCAAAGTTTCTTTAAGAAATTATACAAACAAGGGCCAAAAAATGAACAGGAGATAGAAGAATTTATTGGAAAATACGGACTATCAAAAATCTCTGAAAACAACAGAAGGAGTTTAAACGAGAAAATTACAGACCAAGAAATAGAGAGTGCCATCCAGGATATGAAGCTGGGAAAATCACCAGGGCCAGATGGATTAACTGCGAGATATTATAAAGTATTGAAGGATTGGTTAATACAACCATTGAAAGAAGTCTGCAACCAAATTTTGGAGGGGAAAAAGGCTCCCGAATCGTGGAAGGAAGCATTCATCTCACTTATACCAAAGACAGAAACTGAGAAACATCAAGTCAAGAATTACCGCCCTATATCACTTTTGAACGTGGATTATAAAATTTTTGCAGACATTCTAGCAAAAAGATTCAAAAAAGTGCTGTTAGAGGAGATTCACAGGGACCAAACAGGCTTTCTACCAGGCAGGCATTTGTCAGACAATGTGAGGAATATTATAGATATTCTAGAACTTTTGGAAACTGACATAAATAGAAAAGCTGTTTTGATTTTTGTGGATGCAGAGAAAGCCTTTGACAATATTTGTTGGAGTTTTATGAAGAGGAATCTCCAAGGAATGGGGGTAGGCAAGAACTTTGAAAATGGTATAAGTGCAATTTATTCTGAGCAAAAGGCCAAACTTATTGTAAATGGTATGGTTATGGATGAAATTCCAATAGAGAAAGGGACACGACAGGGATGCCCAATTTCCCCTCTATTGTTTATATCGGTACTGGAGGTTTTCCTTAACATGATTAGAAGAGACCAGCTGGTTAAAGGTATACAGGTCGGAACTAAACATTATAAGCTAAGAGCATTTGCAGATGACCTAGTTTTGACACTACAACAGCCAGAAACTAGCACAAAAAGAGTTTTGGAACTTATTGAAATATTTGGTCAGGTAGCAGGTTTTAAATTGAATAAACACAAGACAAAGGTGTTGGAAAAAAATCTCACGGTGGGGGAAAAAGATAGTTTTCAAAGAGAAACGGGTTTGGAAATTACTAAAAAGGTAAAATATCTGGGGGTGAACTTAACATCTAAGAATGTGAATCTATTTAAAGATAATTATGAGAAATGCTGGGCTGAAGTGAAGAAAGATTTCGATATATGGTCAAGATTGAGACTTTCCTTGTTAGGCCGAATTGCTGTAATTAAGATGAATGTATTGCCGAGATTGTTGTTTTTGTTCCAGACATTGCAAATTTTAGATAAGATGGACTGTTTCAAGAAGTGGCAGAAAGATATATCTAAATTTGTCTGGCAGGGCAAAAAACCCAGAATTAAATTCAAGATTTTGACTGATGCAAAGGATAGAGGGGGCTTTGCCCTGCCGGACCTAAAACTTTATTATGAAGCAGCAGCTTTTTGCTGGCTGAAACCATGGCTACTTCTTGAGAATACAGATATTCTGGACCTGGAAGGTTATGATAATAGTTTTGGTTGGCATGCATATTTATGGTATGACAAGGTAAAGGTACACAGAAATTTTAAAAATCATATTATTAGGAAAGCATTGTATAATGTATGGAATCGATATAAAGATTTGTTTGAAAGTAAAACCCCCAGGTGGCTGTCACCAATGGAAGCTAAGGCGGTAAAAAGATTGAACATGGATACAGACTGGCCAAAATATTGTGAAATTATAGAATATGATGGTGAAAAGTTGAAACTACAGAGTTTTGAGAAATTGAAACCTAAAGTCCGAGATTGGTTACATTATTACCAGATTAATGAAACTTTTAAGCAGGACAGGAAACTAGGATTTCAGAAGGAGAGGTCAAAGCTAGAAACAGAATTGCTAGAACCCAATACTAAGAATTTGTCTAGAATGTATAATCTGCTGCTAAAATGGAACACACAAGATGAAACGGTTAAATCAGCCATGATTAAGTGGGCACAAGATATTGGTCATGATATTATGTTTGCTGACTGGGAGCAGTTATGGACCACAGGTATTAAATTTACGGCATGTAGTGCCCTGAAAGAGAACATAATGAAAATGATCTATAGGTGGTACATGACCCCAGTCAAGCTTGCAAAGATATATCATTTGCCCAATAACAATTGCTGGAAGTGTAATGAATGTGAAGGAACTTTTTATCACCTTTGGTGGACCTGCCCAAAGATTAAGGCCTACTGGGAAATGATCTATAATGAAATTAAGAAAATCCTTAAGTGGACATTTGTAAAGAAACCGGAGGCTTTTCTCTTGGGCATGGTCGGCCAATTGGTACCAAAGAAAGATAGGACCTTTTTTATGTACGCAACAACAGCAGCAAGAATCCTTTTGGCGAAGTATTGGAAGACTAAAGAATTACCTACTCTGGAAGAATGGCAGACCAAGGTGACTGAATTTATGGGACTGGCAGAGATGACCGGCAGAATCCGTGACCAGAAGAAAGAGACAGTGGAGGAGGACTGGAAAAAATTTAAAATCTATCTTAAAAATTGTTGTAAAATTTCGGAATGTTAAGATGTCAGGGGATTGGACACTAAGAATTACAGCTATAAATCGAAATTTATAAAGCAGAAACTCTTTTTAAAGAGAATTAAATATAAAAATGGGATGAAGAATTGCTAAAAATTTTGAAATTTGGATGCAGGGAAGGGGAGGTTTGGGGAAGTCGCATTATGTTTGTTTTGTTTTTTCTTTATGTTGTAAAATCAATAAAAATTATTATAAAAAAAAAAAAATAGAGCTGAGGTATAATCCTATCTGAAGAGGAATGTTTTAAGACTTCCCTCACTATGTACTTAGTAATAATAGCTTAAGACAGATAGCGCTGCCACTATCTTGTGTCTGTAAAGGAACACACATAATAAAAGTACAGCTAAATAATAGCAATAGTATATTTCTAAACAAGAACTGGCTGAAAACATGAAAAGTTTCCTTACTATTGTATTCATCTTACTGAACAAATACAGTTAAAATGCTGATTTACTGCTAGATGCTGGGGGCTTCCCCCCATAAAAGATACAAGTTTGTTTTTGATTTTGCCAATAGATTTTGCCACCACCACCCCCTTAAGTCAGTAAGTGTTGATAGTTTCAACAGGAAGCTGGCATAAACCTCTTTTTGGTAGTAAACTTTGAGTGAAAAGAGTACTAGGGCCCGCTTTGGAGCCTCTCTTATAGACTGGTATATCCGTGTCAATGGAAATTTGTATCCGTGTCAATGGAATTTTGCCAGATTAATATGTTGGGGGTGGGAAGCAGACAACAAAAGAGGCCAACCAATTAAAAAACAATATTAGGCAGATGCAATTTACGAAGCTAGTAGAAAATATCTAAATCAATTATGGCCAAACTTGGCCCTCCAACTGTTTTGGGACTACAACTCCCATCATCCCTAGCTAACAGGACCAGTGGTCAGGGATGATGGGAATTGTAGTCCCAAAACAGCTGGAGGAGCAAGTTTGGCCATCACTGATCTAAATGTTGTCATGGCTTAGAACTGCTAGGATTGTGAGATCTTAGTTATTATTCTATATTTTATACTTTTTCTTATTGGTCGTTTGGTCACAAGACTCACACATCACTCAAACAGTATCTGCTCTGTCAACAAAGTGTGTAGAGCCAGATGCTGTTAAATCAAGTTATTGGCAAATTAATGACACAATTACTTACTTAAAGCATTTTATCCCAATTCTTCAGCCAAAAAACCTTCCATAGCACCTTATACTGCATAAGATCAATAAAAGTAAGACAAATCTCCAAACAGGCTTACAATCTAATAGATATGGCACAAGAGGAAAAGGAGATGAGGAGGACTCTGCTATTGGGAAGCCATATGAAATGACCACCTTTGCTTAACATTATTATTTCTCACCTGTCTGTTCCGTTCGTCCATTATTCTTGTGATCTGTATTTTCTTCCTCCCCATTTTCACTTTCCTTCTTTATAATCCAGAAGCACACAAGTAAAAGTATCCACAAACTTTGTATCCTAGCACATGATAGATAGTTGTCTTCCAGGACTAAAGCCTAAATTCTTTTCCACGACCATGCACTGTGCAGTTGTAACGAAAGCCTAGAATGGAAAAACATTAAAATTGGTTTCTGATGTCAAAAATACATATTTCACATATTACAAGTCAAATGCAAGACAACCCAGCCTCTTCTCTGATCAGAATGAAATACAGTGAATTATATCATATGATGTGTTCAACTGTACTCTGATCAAGACATAGACTTCAGTCACAGAACCCAATTCAAAAGTTTGCATTTGTTAGTTACCCAATGGTTTAGAGGTACAAAAGTCAAGAACTATATATATATATATATATATATATATCCTGAGCCAGTCCTTCAGCTGCAACTATTTTATTCTGTCAATGAAATTTTAGAAGTATCACAATTATTTGATATCTTATTGTGGGCAGAAATGTACCAATAACACACGCTGCATTGGTGCAATTTATTTCTGTTTTATATATTACATTATAGAAGTCAAAGTATTTAGCAGTTGTGTTTTAGTACGGACATGCAGAAAACTAGCACAAAAGCAAGACTCTTTCCAACATTTTGCAATATGAAGTTGAACTAAATTGAAGCCCAAACTGACTGGGTTTTGCTCCACCAGTTACTCTCCTGGTTCTTCTTTTTGGAGAATAGTGCATGCTCAAATAGAAGATGCTATTCAAGAACAAAACATCTTTTGAATGCCGTTTAAAAATAAATCCATTCTGAGACTTCTCCATGTAGCACTCCATTTTCCCAAAAGACTATTTCACAGGAACATACAGGCTGACAAATAGCTGAGAAATTCAAGGTTATATTCATTACTGTAAAACTTGCAAGTTTTCGCACATCACTAACAAGCCAATTACCAATCCAACACTTCTTTGCTGCTTGCAAACTTTTCCAATAGGCCTGTGTCACCATCCACATAAATGAAAAGGCTTGCAAGCTGAAACGTGTGCATATGTACTGGGGCTCACAAGTTACATTTTCCTTAAAAATGTAGAAACTTCCTCAGAAATGAGTAGATTATATATATCAGAGACTGCAAATACTAAGCAGATACTACACATTGATGTTTCGGGACCCAATCAAATATAATCCAGGTTAGTACCAAACACACTTTGCCTGATTCCACCCATTGTGAACTATGGGAAATCTTCCATTCTTGGGCAAGGTGATTGAGCGAGCGGTGGCCAAACAACTCCAGGCACGCCTGGAAGAAGCGGACCATTTGGATCTCTTCCAGTCGGGATTCAGGCCTCATCATGGGACTGAAACTGCCTTGGTCGCACTGGTTGATGATCTTCGGCGGGCTAGGGACAAAGGTGAGAGCTGTTTCCTAGTTCTGCTGGATCTCTCAGCGGCGTTTGATACCATCGACCATAACATCCTTCTGGACCGTCTTGAGGGGCTGGGAGCTGGGGGCACTGTCATACAGTGGTTCTGCTCCTTCCTCCTGGACCGTGTTCAGAAAGTGGTGGTGGGGGATGAGTGTTCAGACCCCTGGGCTCTCACTTGTGGGGTGCCTCAGGGTTCTGTCCTCTCCCCCATGCTTTTCAACATTTACATGCAGCCGCTGGGAGAGATCATCAGGAGGTTTGGGCTGGGTGTTCACCAGTATGTGGATGATACCCAGCTCTACCTCTCTTTTAAATCAGAACCAGTGAAGGCGGTGAAGGTCCTGTGTGAGTGTCTGGAGGCGGTTGGAGGATGGATGGCGGCTAACAGATTGAGGTTGAATCCTGACAAGACAGAAGTACTGTTTTTGGGGGACAGGAGGCGGGCAGGTGTGGAGGACTCCCTGGTCCTGAATGGGGTAACTGTGCCCCTGAAGGACCAGGTGCGCAGCCTGGGAGTCATTTTGGACTCACAGCTGTCCATGGAGGCACAGGTCAAATCTGTGTCCAGGGCAGCTGTTTACCAGCTCCATCTGGTATATAGGCTGAGACCCTATCTGCCTGCGGACTGTCTCGCCAGAGTGGTGCATGCTCTGGTTATCTCCCGCTTGGACTACTGCAATGCACTCTACGTGGGGCTACCTTTGAAGGTGACTCGGAAACTACAACTAATCCAGAATGCGGCAGCTAGACTGGTGATGGGGGGCGGCCGCCAAGACCATATAACACTGGTCTTGAAAGACCTACATTGGCTCCCAGTACGTTTCCAAGCACAATTCAAAGTGTTGGTGCTGACCTTTAAAGCCCTAAACGGCCTCGGTCCAGTATACCTGAAGGAGCGTCTCCACCCCCATCATTCTGCCCGGATGCTGAGGTCCAGTGCCGAGCGCCTTCTGGTGGTTCCCTCATTGTGAGAGGCAAAGCTACAGGGAACCAGGCAGAGGGCCTTCTCGGTAGTGGCGCCCGCCCTGTAGAACGCCCTTCCAGCAGATGTCAAAGCGATAAACAACTACCTGACATTCAGAAGACATCTTAAGGCAGCCCTGTTCAGGGAGGTTTTTAACGTGTGATATTTTACTGTATTTTTGCTTTCTATGGAAGCCGCCCAGAGTGGCTGGGGAGGCCCAGCCAGATGGGCGGGGTATAAATAAATTATTATTATTATTATTATTATTATTATTATTATTATTATTATGGTGAAAGAAAGCCAGGAAGGAGAAGAATGGAATCTGCTTGTGGGGAGTAAAGAGAACACAAAGTACAAGTCTGTGAGTCCTCTTAAAGCAACAGGTTTCTAAATTGACCGCATGACAATACAGGTACAGGAAAAGGTAGGAGTTGGTTAAGTCAACATAAAGGCAAGTGAATGCATTAAGCTACCATGCATGCAAGCAACAATATATAGACACACAAGGCATTTTGAGCAAATGAACCTTCCTATCTTTATTATTCTCCATGGGCAAGGTGTGTGTGTGCGCATACATATTCAACGTTCAAAGTAAAAAAAAAATCCCCTCTTGGTATCCTCAAGCCTTGGGCCTATGGCCCTATGTAAAGATGCTCATCTTGAACACAGATCTGCAAATACACTTCATCACTGGCAAATGAAGCTTTTGTTTAGCTAATGCACAGAATCAAGCAGTTCCCAACCCTTTCCCTGAGCCTATAGAAGTGCTGTGTCTTCACTTTATACTCCAGAGACACTAAATAAGCAGCAGGACTGCTTGTTGCCAGGGTGAAATCAGGAACATCCCCACATGTGTTCAGGCACCTGAAGAATTGGGTGCTGAATCTTGGAAACAACACTGCAAGACTTCTTGCTGCTTTTTAGACATCTGACACTGGATTGAAGAAGTGGGAAGAATGGGAAAGAACTACCATGGACTGGCTATCAAGACCAGCCATGGTCTACAGACCGTTGGCCCCAATCCAAGTCTGCCAAAGTACCGTAATTAAAAAAAAATAGGATTGATTACAGAGTTTGCAGTCTTCTAAATCTTTCCCATAAAGGGGAAAATGGCTTACTCAGTCACCTGTCACAAAATGCACTACCTTTCAGCCATGTATAGGAAAATGGGCAAATGCACTAAACACAATTCTCAGAGTTAATAAGTAGTGGCAGCACAAGGAGATTAGTCAGGTAGCATTTCACATTCACCCTCAACTGAGGATACAGCCATGATATTCTGATGCAGCATTAAAAATGGATAAGAGGAATATAATTTGAGAAATTCCATTTGAATATTCCTCTGACATCTAAGTCTTGTTTTAGAGCTTAGAATATCATTAAAATGTCCAGGAGACAAAGTTAGAAGAAATTGAAAATGGAAACATATGTTACCATTGGCTCAGAGTGTAAGATACAGCTTTGTGTAGACAAAGAGTGCCAATGTGTCCTTGATATAAATACTACCCCTTTTTACATCATGGAGCAGGCTACATTTAGGAAGGTAGCACTACTGAATACAGATGCCACCTGCACATGGCATCCTTAATTGAAATAAGATCCTTAGCAAGGGAAGAAGGTAACAAAAGGATGAAAGCACAGGAGATACCTCTGCCCAATACTCTGAAGAGCCACTACCAGTCACGCAGCTGGACTAGACAGACAAGCAGTTTGACTTGCTGTAAGATAGCTTCCTGCCTCTGTTGAGGAATACAGTGGTACCTTGGGTTAAGTACTTAATTCGTTCCGGAGGTCCGTTCTTAACCTGAAACTGTTCTTAACATGAAGCACCACTTTAGCTAATGGGGCCTCCTGCTGCCGCCGCGCCGCCAAAGCATGATTTCTGATCTAATCCTGAAGCGAAGTTCTTAACCCAAGGTACTATCTCTGGGTTAGCGGAGTCTGTAACCTGAAGCGTATGTAACCTGAAGCATATGTAACCTGAGGTACCACTGTAACTACTAGACCAGGCGTCAGCAACCTTTTTCAGCAGTGGGCCAGTCCACCGTCCCTCAGACCATGTGGTAGGCTGGACTATATTTGGGGGGAGAGTGAATGAATTCCTATGCCCCACAAATAACCCAAAGATGCATTTTAAACAAAAGCACACATTCTACTCATGTAAAAACATGCTGATTCCTAGACTGTCTGCGGGCCGGATTGAAAAGGCGATTGGGCCGCATCCAGGCCCCCAGGCCTTAGGTTGCCTACCCCTATACTAGACCAACATATTTGCTGACTGAACAGAGAAAACTGCTTCTGTACTGATGACATTAGGGCAATATAGAAAGGACAAGAGTAACAGGACTGAACAAGAAACCAGCCACTCAGTTTTAAACTTCACAAAATATCCTTTTAGGACACAAGCTGTGTCCTACATTTTATTTATTTGTCTGAGGATCTCAGGGTGGTTCACAGCATAAAAATACAAAATAAAAACACATAATATATAATAAAAACAAACAAAAACAGAACAAACCCATAACACCCCCACACACACAAACAGACATGGGGATTACAGGGACAGCTTTATATCAGAGGTCTCTGTCTGACCCCTGACACAGAAACAAGAGACCTGACACCAGAGTGCTGCAGTTTTTCAGTTAAAGACGTTTTTTATTTAGATAGACTTTGGTCACCTTCCTCCTGGTGTATTCTCTTTTCTCCTTTGTCATTTTACCCCTCTGTAAAATGAGGAACGCCAAGACAGTTACAGTTCACTTCAAAAAAAGAAACTTTTCAAAAATGAGGTGATTAGTAAAAAGGAAGCTGAAAGGGAAAGGGGAAAGGATTCAATATCAGGGTATTCAAAACCACAAGCTCAGCTAGAATTTACAGCACAGATAAAGAAATTACCATCAAGCTGGTTTTTAACCAGCATGTTTAAAAAGCATCGTCAAGGAAACTAACTGATCGCTTTTTCATAAAATGGAAGCCTGGCCCAAATGGAGAACAGAAAGGAAGGGAAATAATTTTGAAAAAGGAATGCAGTTGGACATTAAGGGATGCAAAGGGGGGAGTAGTAGTGGAGTATATTGATTAAAGCACTGACACAAATTTAAAAAAAAAATAAAATAAATCAGAAGCAGGGGGGCTTTTGACAAAGTCCCTCACCAAATGCTCTTGGGTATACTTAACCTGTCATGGAACAGGAGAATACATTTGTAATTTTGTCATGACACACACTGAACTCCAAAGTAGAACCCTTGTGCAACAGTGCTTAAGGCATACATTTTTATATGTTCAAAGTTATGAAATAACTTCTTATTTATTGTTGATATATAGTTTTGTTAAAGGCAAGTACTAACCAGTTTTTCTTGGAAGAACTCCTCACACCATCAGCTTTTACAAAGGAAAAAAATCTGATTTTGTGAATGGGATAGCTGATGACATTTTATTATACAAACTGCACACTTAAAAAAAAAAAGATGGAGTACTGATCCATATGCAACGTCTTCTTCTACCACCTAGTTTTAAACTTGCTAGCTGTTAAGTCCAACTAACTTCAGTGAAATGTACTCCCATGTGCGTCTGCCTCAGAACCTTGATACAGTTCGTAAAAGTCTCTCTGGCTGAGCAGCATAGATCAGGAAGTTAGATGCAATGTTTCTTCCCTAAGCAGAAGCAGGTCAAAAGCTTGAAACGCTGACACTGATCTGTTTTTTCTAGCTGCATGAATTAAGTTATAAAACCAGGTAGCATCTCAACAGTCAATCCAGAAAAGCACATAATAAGCAGGTGGGAGAGCAAGGAAGAATGATGTGGGGAAGATGCACTACGTGGCATCTTGAAAAAATAGGAAAGAATCAGTGTTCGAAACACGGATTGTTCTGGGAGAATTTTGCAACAGAAAATTTCATTAGTGCGAGTAGTTTCTGAGCTATGGGTGCAGTACTGAGCCTAAGATTTTGGATTAAAACTGAAGAGTGGAAAGAAAGGAGGATCCTTTTCTGCCTCCCCACTACCAGCTACTTTCTGAAGACTGGAGAAGAGACCCTCTTAGGGATATTAGGTGGGTGGGGAGGGGAAGGACTAGACCATGTGGAAAACAAGCATAATATTTTAGCTGCAGTTCATTCATTTTCAGCTTTGTATACTTGTGATTAAAAAAGTGTGGCTAGACATTCCATTGTTGTGCTCATAACCTAGGTTTAAGGTGCCATTCAGCTCCTAGTTTTCATATGTCAGTTTCTAACACTGGAAAGAATGCAGTTCCATCTATTCCAGGTGAAGAGAATGGCGCAGTGGGGGACAGCTGTTCAAAGGAGGTTGTTGTCTGAAGGTCATGGAAAGGATTGGTCTTATCTACTCCTACTACATTCTCAAAACAGCCCACCAGGACTAGCTATGTATAGCTCTCATGAAAACAGCATTCAGGTTTACATTTTTTAAAGGATGAATCATGTGCTTATATTTCCTATAAGATGAACTCAGTTCATTTTGTTTCCCCTTTAAAGGTTGCCCCTTGGAATCATAGCTGTACCTCAGAGCTCCATTTATAATAGACTTTAAGATGATTTAGGCTTCAATTTTATAAGCATCTACCTTTAACCTGACTGAACATCTATTTTTTTCTGAGTAAGCTTGCACAAGATTGGGCTACCTAGATGGTTTTAAGCAGTAAAATTACTCAAATCTGAAGACTTGCGACTGAAGGTTTTTATTGAGTTAAGAGTCTCAAAATGTCATAGAATCATAGAATCATAGAGTTGGAAGAGACCACAAGGGCCATCAAGTCCAACCCCCTGCCAAGCAGGAAACACCATCAGAGCACTCCTGACATATGGTTGTCAAGCCTCTGCTTAAAGACCTCCAAAGAAGGAGAGACTCCACCACACTCCTTGGCAGCAAATTCCACTGTCAAACAGCTCTTACTGTCATTTGCTGCCTAAATGTGCAAAATACTTTATAAATCACCACAAACAGGGCTTTAACCTTTCATAAGGCAAGCAGAGACAATAATCTCAGGTGGTGGGTGTGGAGAAACAGTGAACTGGCACGCATACACACTGGGACCCACTGCTCATTTCTCTCATTGCCTGCTCAACAATGCCTGCCAGCCAGCCAAATTCTTTGATGCACCCTCCCCATCTTCCCTGCCTCACTCTAGGAAAGGCAAAGGTGCTAAATAACTATAAAAATTAAGGCCATTTCTAGCCACCATAGTAGGAGCAGAAGCACTCTCCCAGGATCCTGCTGCCCCTCCTGAGTGAAGCAGGAAGAAGAGGAAGAGTCAGTGCTGACGCTACTAATGCAGCAGCAAAAGGACAAAGCAAGCAAACAGGCAGAGAGGCAGAGAAGTGGAGTGGGGGCAGCGACAATAATTCCAGCAGTACCATCTCTTGCACCAGCCTTGACCACAAGATATGCAGATCAGTCATCCCCTCCCCACCCCCATGTTAGAATGAAGGAAGCAATTAGTCCAAAACCACACAGTAACAAAGCATACAGTGCTTGTAATAGATGATCATTTGTGTGCTGAAAAAGGCATTATGTGCTTGAACTTATTCTTCTGGCACAGAGCAGTAACCCAGGAAGTCTTCAGTTAACTATAGTTTCCTAGGTAAGTCTTAACAGGGAACACTGGTTATCAGACTCTGAACAAGTCTGGATCTTTAATCATGGTTTGAAGTTCGCTTCAGGTCATAGCTTGCTCCAGATCTGATAACCAGGATCTCCTGGTCCTGACATAATAGACATCTATGGTTAACTGAACATTTCTGGAGTCAGCTGCAGCTTACCAAAGAGAGAAAAGGCTGCATGTATGGGCACTGGACTACACTAGACTGTGCAGTGCACAAGCAGACAGCTTCTTTAACCTTTCCAATGAGCTTGTTTTCCAATTGTAGATGTTTGGGGGGGAGGTTTCAAGAGCTTATTGAGTTATTAAAAATAAAAAGTCCTGTCCGATACTTCACGTTTCAACTGTGCCACCACGTTCAAGTTCAATGGAGGATTAAGACTATGCAAGAACAGTATATTATTCAAATTATATGAAATTCAATCAGAATATTATTTTACTTTCCAAAGCATGCATTGCAAGCTGTTGTAACAATCAGTTTGATTTCTACATTGGAATATGCAGCACAGATTATCCATTCACTAACACGATTATCACACATTTGAGCTTTAAAAATACTGTCAAAGCTGATTATTTAATCTATTGACACTTAATCAACTAGCACAGTTTTTACACTGCAGTGGCTGACTTACAGTCCAATCCTATATACATCTATAAAGTAGCCCCACTAAGTTCAATGTAGCTTATACCTTGGGCAACGGGTACAGACCAGGGATATCCAACTCCCAAGAGACTGTGGTCTACTCACAGAATAAAAAACTGGAAGTGATCTACAAATTGTGGGGGGCAGGTCAAAATTGTCAAAGTTGATGAGCTGTTTTTAGGGAGGCAAGTCTAAATTCTTGATCTTTTTTAGGGGTGCAGGTCAGATCGCCAGAGGAAACTCCGTCTTCCATTCTTGAAATCGTGCGTGGATAAAGGAAAAAGGGGCAGGGCCAAATTCTCCCCCCCCCCCCCCGGACAAAGATGAGCCCGTGATCGTCCACAATTGACTTTTAACAATTGGGGGTTGACCTGTCAAACACGGTCAACCTGTTGGACATTCCTGGTATAGACCATTTACTATAGTTTCCTTCGTCCAACTTACACACTCACCTCAGTCTCATCTCAGAGTAGGCTGAAAACTAATCAAGATCAGGAATCATATCCATATGCTTTTAAAGTGACATGGGTGTCTGCTGCACACACTCATGGAGAATCCCAACAGGGCACTCCTTCCCCCCCACTCCATCTCCCAGTCTATGCCCAGAAACAATGGGATCTTAGGGGATAGAAGGTCTGTTCAAACCTTCCAGATCCCCACTCTGCACAACACAAAAATACTTTTAAACCTTTCATAAGAAGCACTAATTAGGTGCTTAAAATGAAGTTTTATAATGGATGTTCCCAGAAATTGAGTTTTATAGTTTCACATTTACATGCCATTATTGGTACCATACAGCTTAACACACATGAATTAAACTGTAAAAGGTGATAATACATGCATTTTGCAACATCATGATTTATGAGTAAACTCTACAAACAGATCATAGCAGAGATATACTATAGGCCAAAGGTCTTTGCGAATCTGACTCAGAAAAGGAAATCACTGCCAAGGGATCCAAGGCTGGCAGTACATCCCCTACTCTTTCGCTATCTGCTTGCTTGAAGAGCTATAGCAGCTGAAGCAATGACCATTAATGATTGGCTAGGAACAGCTGATATTACAGTCACAGCAGTCTACTATTTCAACTTGCATCAGCAATAAACAGGGGTTAGGGGACAGCATTATTCACTGTTTTTAAAAATGATTTTCTGTCTAACTCTGTGCATTCATTGAAATTGCATTGCTGTAAGTCATCTACTTTGAAATAGTTGTCAGTTAAATTGTTGTTGTGCTTTTTGCTAAACAGAGGTGGCTAAAATTATTATTATTATTAACTTTTATTTGTATCCCACCCTCCCCGGCCAAGATTTTAGCAAATCTTTCCTGTCTATCAGTTAATTACTTATCATGTAGTTCTGCAGCTTAGAATTTTTCCGTTTCTAAAAAGGCACTATTTCACAGAAGTACTAACCAAATGAATGAATACAACACCAATAAGTGACTTTTTCTGATGTGCTTAGCCTTCTTCTCACATTTTATATTCAATCAAGTACCAAAAGAGCAGGATCATGGCTAGTGACCAAACACAAACAAAAAAGGAGCCCCCTAGGTGGCTTAGCCTTCCAAGGCCCAGGGGAAGTGTACCTGGCTGCCCCTGACCCTGCCTGCTTTTGAGAATGTTTTCAACTGTGGAAAGGCTGCATTAAAAAAAAATTTAAGTATGTAAGTTTTTCCCCCTTAAAACGTAAAGTATGTTAACAGAAACGTGTGCTGTTGAATTGTCATGTCTTAAAATATTGTATTTACAAGTGTTCTAATAAAAATAATTTCTAAAGTTCAGACAAGTCAGGAACGTGCATGCACACATATTATTATGTTTATTATTTATTAAATTTGTATACTGCCTGATACCTGTAGATCTCAGGGCAGCTCACAATATATAATCACAATATAAAAAAACACAAAATACATAATCAAAACAGGAAAAAACCAACCAAATAATCTCCACTTCCACAACGTATTTTAAAAGGGCATCAGATGTCAATCAGCCAAAGGCCTGGTTAAAGAGGAATGTTTTTGCCTGGTGCCTAAAGATGTATAAAGAAGTTGCCAGCCAAACCTCCCTGGGGAGGGCATTCCACAAACAGGGAGCCACTGCAGAAAAGTCCCTTTCTCATGTTGCCATAAACAGTGCACATTAGATTATCATGGCCTTCCCAGAGGGCCCAGGTACTACCAAGTCAAAGCAATAGGATCCAGGAGCTATTGCCCTGTATATCACGACAGTTGCCCTTGAAGCCCAAACACATGATTATGTTCTCCTGCTTTAAGTTCTCCCAATTAACACTGTTCAATTTAATGAATATTTATTGTTCCACCAACTAAATATCAGGGATATTTACTTTCTCACTGAAATAGTAATTTGCTCAGTAGCTACCAGCCCTTGCTTGTAGTATATTTTGGATCAGTCTTCAAGCAAGTGGTCTTGCTTAGCAGCCTGGTCCAGAGAACCAAAACAGAGATGCCTCTATTGTCTAAGCAAACGTAAATATGCTATGCTTATTAACTACATGCATCACATGGTTTCGGATTATGCTTCTAGTTTGCATAAAGGCTCTATTTAGTTACAATCCTTATGTTCTCATTGTAATAGCAACCAGTAATGTTTGCTCCAGTAATATAAGCTTCAAAATAGAAATCCAATTTAAAACAAGTCCATTTTCTGGATAATGATTTAACTCAAGGCAATTTAAATATCATATTTCAAATACAGCCAATTGTGACATGATGCAATGCATTCTTTTTCCTATGTTGCTTCTGGGATTCCTTGTTCATCCTAAGAACTATTACCACAGTTCCTCTTCCCCAAAGCAGAAGAAAATTAAGGTTAGCTGTTAGGCATGTTTCCATCAGAAAAGAATGTACTGGAGTCTTATAAACGTTGTTGATTCTTTAAAAAGAGAGAAAGAGAGAGGGGTTGCACTTTCTCCAGCACCCTGGTTAAAGAAAGAGTTTTGATTAAAGCAACATCAGCCCTATTTCCCAAACACCTCCAATTCTACAATGCTGTTCTTTTTACTCCTTTGTCACCATACTGGACAAAGCATTTTTTTATATTTTATATTTTATATTATATTATTTTATTTTTTTAGGAGCTACAGCCTTCTCAACCTGCAAATTCCAAGGTAACATAAGACAAAGAGGCTGAATCACTCCCTAGAGCAGTGTTTCCCAACCTTTTTTGGGCAAAGGCACACTTGTTTCATGAAAAAAATCTCGAGGCACACCACCATTAGAAAATGTTTAAAAAATTAACTCTGTGCCTATATTGACTATATATAAAGTAACTCTCTTTAATAGGAATCAAATAAACACAAAGAAAGTATTTTATAATTACTTTATTATGAAATAGTAAGTACCGTATTTTTCGTCCCATAGGACGCTCCGTCCCATAGGACGCACCTACTTTTTTGAGGGGGGAAATAAAGGAAATTTTTTTTCCCTTTATTTCCCCCCCAAAAAACCAGGTCGGGGAACAGTGGGATGGCGGTGCTGCGCCTCCCCGCTGTCCCCCGAGCTTGTGGGGCTGGCCCATGTCTGCCTGGCGCGAGGGGCGCTCTGCTTCAGGGCGCCCCGCGCGTCCGGCGGCAGGCTACAGTCCGCAGCATGGGGAACCCTCTGTTTCAGGGCGCCCCATGCGCCCCCCGGGTGCGCAAGGCTTGCGGACACCTGCGTGGAGCACGGGGCGTCCTCTGGAGGGCGCCCCGTGCTCCGCGCTGCAGGCTGCTGCCCGCAAGCCTTGCGCTCCCGGGGGGAGATCCCCCGGGTGCGCAAGGCTGGCCGACACCAGCGCGGAGCACGGGGCGTCCTCCGGAGGGTGCCCCGTGCTCCGCGCTGCAGGCTGCTGCCCGCAAGCCTTGCGCTCCCGGGGGGAGATCCCCCGGGTGCGCAAGGCTTGCGGACACCTGCGTGGAGCACGGGGCGCCCTCCGGAGGGCGCCCCGTGCTCCGCGCTGCAGGCTGCTGCCCGCAAGCCTTGCGCTCCCGGGGGGAGATCCCCCGGGTGCGCAAGGCTTGCGGACACCTGCGTGGAGCACGGGGCTTCCTCCGGAGGGCGCCCCGTGCTCCGCGCTGCAGGCTGCTGCCCGCAAGCCTTGCGCTCCCGGGGGGAGATCCCCCGGGTGCGCAAGGCTTGCGGACACCAGCGCGGAGCACGGGGCGTCCTCCGGAGGGCGCCCCGTGCTCCGCGCTGCAGGCTGCTGCCCGCAAGCCTTGCGCTCCCGGGGGGAGATCCCCCGGGTGCGCAAGGCTTGCGGACACCAGCGCGGAGCACGGGGCGTCCTCTGGAGGGCGCCCCGTGCTCCGCGCTGCAGGCTGCTGCCCGCAAGCCTTGCGCTCCCGGGGGGAGATCCCCCGGGTGCGCAAGGCTTGCGGACACCAGCGCGGAGCACGGGGCGATGGGATGTGGGAGGGAGCTCGCTCCCCGCCCCGCGTGTGCTCGCCGCCGCCGCCCCGCCTCTCGCCGCCCGACTCGCCCGCCTCCCTCCCACGGCACACCAGCCGACGTCCCGCGGCACACTAGTGTGCCGCGGAACACCGGTTGGGAAACACTGCCCTAGAGTCCACTGTGCTTCAGCATACCTAAAAGGAAGCTTTGCTTGACAAGAAAGCATGGCTCATGACATCACCTTACTGTTGTTGCATAGCCAAAAATTTAGAAAACGTATCTCATTCCTCTTGGCTATTAAGAAAATGTTACAAAGAGTGGCGGATTTTAGAGCCATCAAGGTACCGTATCAACAGGAGTCTTGCTCTGACAACCGCAGTTAATTTTCCCTAGAATATGATAGTGCATTCCTTTAGAGTTACTCCTTGCTGTACCATAGTTCCCAGAAGTCTCTACGGGGGGGGGGGGCCAAGAAGCAGAGAGCTAGCTGTGTTAAGATATAAATTAGAACTGTTACAGAAAGAAAGACAGTAACAGTTCACTGCCTAAAGTGATTTCATAATTAGACAAAACTTAAACATGCAACAAAGAATTTCCAAAATTATTAGACGCCCACAAAAGATGGATTACGGAAGAAGCAAAGCAAAACAAAGCAGTGTATTTTTTTTATATACCGTACAAATTATGAAGTTAGATTTTTGTACTTAATGTCTTTTTAAGAGTAAGAACTGCTATTAAAAATTATTACTTATTTACTAAAACTTTTTTAAAGTAATTACTAGTAAACTAAGTCCTTTTGAAATACATGTTTAGAAAGTCTGCAGGGTCGATTTCATGTCAACTTTCACTGGAATACCTCAAAAAATTCATTTATTCTCCTGAAAGAGCAAAAAATTCAAACAGGAATTGACAGCTTGAAGCCAGCTGACAAAATACGGCAAGTAATACTCTAAGATGCAGGTGCAGTTCCAATTGCAAGTGTTTATAAAGCTCTAAGTAAAAACAGGACACATCAGCTCCCTTTCACAAACAATACTGGGTAGTACGGCAGTTAGCATCAACGTACCTTATTTAAAAGTTACTCAAGTATCCTATTAAGCACATTCCATAATTCACATATTCAGAACTGATATGGACAATATTGCTATGTTCAATTCTGGCAGCATAACATACTATCAAGTCAAGGACCAGTATTAAGGATCTGCTGTGCTAGGTTGACCCCTAGGTCAGTCTGACATAACAGGCAGTGTGTTAGCAGTGCAGGCATGCAAGACAAAATAAATGTTAAGAACAATATTTTGGACAGTCACAAGTCAAATTTATTAACTCTTAAGTTATTCATTCCAGACTTGTAACCATAACCAACTTGAAAGGCTCTTAACAATTTTGAATCTTTGCCTGAAACCAAGAGCTCTGATAACCTTGGAAAACACACTTTGGTCTACTGTAGGGCTGGGCCATGGATTGACTAACTAAGGCCCGGGGGCCCAATGTGTGGACGGTCCGGGAATCAGCGTGTTTTTACATGAGTAGAATGTATCCTTTTATTTAAAATGCATCTGGTGGTTATTTGTGGGGCCTGCCTGGTGTTTTTACATGAGTAGAATGTGTGCTTTTATTTAAAATGCATCTCTGGGTTACTTCCAGTAGCACCTTAAAGACCAACTAAGTTAGTTCTTGGTATGAGCTTTCGTGTGCATGCACACTTCTTCAGATACACTGAAACAGAAGTCACCAGACCCTTCTGTATAGTGAGAAGGTGGGGAGGGGTATTACTCAGAAGGGTGGTGGGAATGGGTGATTGGCAGATAGCTGTGATGAGCCTGTTGACGACTCTTAACGACTGAAATAGGTCTTACAGGAAAAAGCAAGGGGTGAGAAGGTGAAAAATGGCTTTGTCATGTATAATGAGATAAGAATCCAATTAGTTTACTGTTCAACGGATTGATCTTGTGAGAGTCCTCTCATGATATCTATTGATTTTATTTTTGGGATTGGTCCATGTTATTCCCATTGCATCCTGTGTTCTGTGTCAACTAGGAAAGATGGAAATGTGTGAATATCATCCCATGTGCACCTTAAACATTCAAGAGGCTGCCTCACTCTCAGCTTCCTTTTCCTGTTCCACGTTCCTTTATTTTCCCACAGTTCAGGTGTCTGATAGTAGTACTGACCCCATTACAACTTAAGTCAGTACATTTTTGTAAATTCATTGTGAAAAATTTAAGATTTTGCAGTGATTATGTATGTTTCAGCTATCATATATACTTCAGCAATCATCTGTTTTAAAGATATAGTGAGAAACATTTTTTTTTGTTTTCACTATAGCTACAAAATAGATCCATTCTGAAAACCTTAACACACTATTATAAAGACGGCAGTGCATTGAACTGAAAATTGAAGCTGAAGTTCCAAATGCAACATTAATACACACCCTTCACAACCAGTTGCCAAGAAAAAATACAATAGGAATCTAAAGCTTGGAGAAGATGTGAAGCATTCTATCCTTATTTCAAATACGGGGGGAAAACCACATCTTCCAAGACAGAACTTTTAATCCATGCAGCCATGAAAGTGGGCCAAAAGTACTTAATCCCATTTAGCTTAGAAACACCCTCACACATGGCTAGAAATATTACTTTAATACATACATATTCACATTCTGAAAAGCTGCTGCTTCCTCCCATTTTCATTTTCTGCCTCCTGTACCTATAAGAGCAATTTTTATTTTTATTTTTCATGCAGCTATTTTTGTGCAAGAGCACTTCTACACAAAAGAGCTGTGTAAAAAATAATAATACCATAAATATGCCTTCAACAACAGCAGGTGAAAAAGGGTGGGCTGCATCCTTCCTTTGGACTGATAGAAACAACATGGGAGTCGGGGTGAGGTAATAGATCGCATCCAGCAAAACGTCACCACCCTTCTAAAGCCTACCCACAGAATGTGCTTCAGTGCACTCAGTCATGTAATGTGTGATTTTATATTGGATTTTCTTCCCCTATTGGATTATTCAGAGACTGGGAATATCCAGATTGGGGGGGGGGGGGGCGGTTACGGACTGCTACTTGGATGAAGAGGACATCATGTGGATTCTACACACACACACACACACACACACACACACACACAGTTGAAATCCACATTATCTCCACCATGGATGAGTCCCAAGTAAAGTAAACAGAGAACTGATACCCCTTCAACTCTACAGCAGAACAATGCCATATGAACTTTTGACATGCACAGTTGACCTGTGAAGATCTCTGCCACTAAGAGTAGCACTGATTGTACAATTTGGGGGTTTTTTTAAGTGAGACCAACAGATGGACAGTTCTCAAAAATGCAGACAACTCAGTTTATCTACTTTAATGCTTTGGATTATCACCAATATTTTAGTACAGGTGTAAATGGCAGAGAGAAGCGCAATACAGTACTAAACTAGTGGGATTTCTTTATAGAATTTATACCTTCTTTTCACTATATGTCTCAAAGTGGCTTACAGAAAATAACAAAACATACAAAAAAATTTAAAAGCATAGACAGAAACATTAGAGCAACTCTAATGTTAATTGTGTATAGCACAGTAGCCTAAAGTCACAATCCTGTGCATGCTTACCTGATAATGAAATTCACTTAACTCAGTGGGTATTGCTACCAAGAAGACATGTGCATAATTGAGCTAAAGGGGCAAGGTCCCAGTGATCAACAGTTTTGGCTTGGGTGCCAAGAGCACCCAAAATATCAAGATCTCTGATATGCTCTATTGGTGTGCAAAATCCATGTCATGTTAGGATCAGGCCAACAGCAAACTGAGTATCTAACCTCACAAATAATTCCATTTGGACTGAGAACAGGGCCACAGACCAGTTTATATGTTACAACTGCCAGATCTGCACCAGCAACTGATGCCCTTGCAAATTTCAGCTTTTCCTAGATGCTGTACAAAAACCTATACATCCACTTTGCAAATATACCCTATGAGAGCTGCTAACAGTGTTGTACTACGATACAACTGCACATACCTGTATGGCACATCAGTGGCCAAAAAAAAGGAAGGAGTGGGAACAATCACTCTCTTCAAAACAAAGACTTCCTAACCTGACCGGAGAGGCAATTCTTACCCCTCATAAGCAACCGCTACATTAACAAGGACCTAAGCCTACATTTTAGTCCTGTTATAGCAATTCTCATCAGTTTATAGTATGAAAAATAATTATTAAGAAGTGTGACCACTATGAGCTAGTGTCAGTCAGTCACCAGTACTCCATATATTGATAATTACAGCTGTTTTAACCTCTAAAGAAGAGGTTCCTAAACTGTGGTCCATGAGTATCTGTGAAGAATGATGGGAGCAGCAGCTGCTCCATCATTCTAGGAAACTGGTGGTCCATTTGGAAGGTTAGTGGGACACACTAGAAGTGATGGAGCAGGAGAAACTTGAACAGAGTGGAAAGGATTGGAAATCAGAAAGACAGAGCATGAGGCAAATCCATATCAATGTTTTTCTGTGTATTTATTGATTTAACCACTATTGTATTTTTATGCTCTCATTATAATTGCTAACAATTCGATTGCTAGAATAAACAAAGGCAATAACAGGAAACTGTCTAGAACCTGGCAGAATAATCCCATTAGGACATACTTTTGCTTCTGGATTTCATTAAGTAGTTTATACCCATGTACAAAATGATACTGCAAAGTTGAAATATTTTAGCATTTCAGATAAAAAGGGTCACTCAATATGGTCATTGGCCTTTTCTGAGTATTGGAACAGCATCACCATTTCCTCTTCCTTACTGCATGCAAAATCTAAAAAATATATATTATTTCTCATTTTCCTCTTCCAAATGAGGCATACTTGATTGCTGTTTCTGTATATGTATTTGTGTATAATACCATTTGCTATTCTTGATACAGTGGTGCCTCGCAAGACGAAAAGAATCCATTCCGCGAGTCTCTTCGTCTTGCGGTTTTTTCGTCTTGCGAAGCAACCCTATTAGCGGCTTAGTGGCTAAGCGGCTATTAGCGGCTTAGCGGCTTAGAAAAAGGGTGGGGAGCAAAAAAAATCACAAGACGTTTTCGTCTTGTGAAGCAAGCCCATAGGGAAATTCGTCTTGCGAAGCGCCTCGAAAAATGGAAAACCCTTTCGTCTAGCGGGTTTTTCGTCTTGTGAGGCATTCGTCTTGCGGGGCACCACTGTAATGTATCAGTAAAAATCGTATACTAGAGGTTTAAGTGATAAATTGGCATGAGGTAACTAATAAGTATTTTCCCTCTTTAGGAATTGTCACAATAGTAGTATCCAGTCATGTTTCAGGTATAATGTACTGTTCCTCAATAGTTCACTAACTGATTTCAATGGCTGGTTTGACTAATATAGAGGAAAAGATTTTGTAATAACTTGCTGTGAAGCCATCTGGATCAAGCATTTGATTTCTTTTGGCATTAAGCAGGGCGTGTGCATGTATGTGTGCAAATCTGTTCATGGAAAAACTTGGACATCTTCAAACAGCTTATCAGCAAACAACTTATATGGTGGTAATACATTGATGGCATCTTTATGGTTTAGACCAATGGTAAAAAGGGTCTTAGGACAATTTTTTTAAAACTACATCAATTCTATACACCTAACTATCAACTTAACCTTCAGTAGCAACACTGAAAATCCACACATCCCTTCCCTTGGATGTCCTTCTCACCATTAAGAATAACAAAATAGTCACTAAACTCTGAAACAAACCCAGTAATGTCAAAAAATACCTATACCAGGAACGATGCTAAGCAAAGCATTTTTTTTTTAATTGTGTACAGCTTGGCTCTCAGAATCAAGCACACTTGCAACAACAAACAACAATATCTAAGAAGAATCAGTGAACACCTTCTGCCTAGAGGATATTCTCTTCTTGTAATTGATTTCTTTCTTGTAATTGTACTTGCAGCATCCACTAGGCTTCCATCCTGTCTAGAAAAAACCTCCTCCATCAAAGTAGGTGTCAATAAACAATGAACAACATGTCCTATTTGTGGTAGCTGGGAGACGCTAGATGGAAATCTATCACCTGGCGATCAGAGAACGCTACCCATTGTTGGCAAACTCTGAATGTCTTGCTGAAGATGTCAACAAGCCTCCTATTAAAGCAATTCACCAGCCTCCAAGTCTTCACAAACTCTACTTCTGCCACCTATCAGTAATTCTAAATTTTGTCCTTGAAATTCCAATTCCTGTAAAACCTGTGGAGCTGGACAAGATAACACAGAAGGGAATTTTACATACTCCTCCTTAAATGGTGGGAGTGAGATAGGTTATTTATTATGTAATCACAAATGTGCCCCTTAACTAAGAATTTTGCAGTGGGAGACCAACTGGAGAGTGATCATCAGTCTTTGTGACAGGTTTTTAGGATATGATGAGAGGCAGCTAAGGAAGTACAGTCTGAAGTGGGATCTCAACATCCAGTTAAAAGTAGTGGAAGCTCTACTCAGTGAACAGATTATTAGAAATAGACTACTGTAGGGGTTGGCAACCTAAGGCCCATGGGCCACAAGCTAAACTGGCACAGCACAGTGACTCGCTTCCACGTCACTGCAAATCACGTCTGCGCATGCGCAGAGGCCGCAAAACGCATCTGCACATGCACATTTGCCAGAAATCGTGTCTGCGCAGATGCAGACACCGGAAATCGTGGGCATGGGTGCAATCCGGCCCACAGAGGGATCTCTGCTGGAGTGAACCAGCCCAGGTGAGGTAAACCTTGCCGACCCCTAGACTACTGGGAACAGAGAACTATGATCCACAGCTCATCTATTTAAATATTGTGCAATATGCAGGTATTATTTATTCAAACAACTTGCCTTACAAGCCAAGTCATCATCCTATTGTGATGGTTTGATGCAAACTGTACGCAGGCAAGACGTGATCTTTGCATACTGAGCAGGCAAGTTTGCTAAACCAGAGCTACTCCTTGGATTCTGCTGCTAAGGTTACTCTTCAGTTGACATATGGGGTCGAAATCTGGGGCATTTTGGGACCCATTCATTTCTATGGTAATACCCAATAGATTTATTTGTACATAACTGGTCTCCTACCAGAAACGCCCACAGATCCCCTGCGGGAAGAAGTTGGAGTAATGCCAATTTTATATTTCATTTTCAGGGCAATTTTCTCTTATTTTTTAAAAATGAGATAAACAATAAATGAACTGCTTAAAATTGTGTATAATAGAGCAGTCTCAGTCATCCTCCACAAGCACCTGGACAGCTAACAGTAAAAGAATGAGGACACATGGCCCAGTGCCTTTTTTGCAGCTGAAATCCAACTTAGCCATTACAATATTAAAGTGTGGCTCCAATACCTGTTTACAGAACAGAACATGAATGCCGTTACTTTATCCAGATTTTCTGATACTTTCCCCACCTAAAACTCACGCCACGGGGAAGAGAAATACTTGCCTGAAGTAAATCCACATTTTCTCTGCAAAGTACTTTCAGGCCCACATTTTCAGACTATGAAGCCAATTGCCTGGAAGGGAGATTTAAGAAAATCCCCAGAGATCAGTGTTTTTGCATATGCAGTAGCCCTTGGATAGAGGATGCCACACACTATATGTATACTGTAAGCTGTATAAAATACCTAAGCAAAGATAGAGAAAACTTTAGTGGTGGCTGATGCCCTTAGTGGTATGGATAAGATTTAATATGGGTTTTCCAGTACAGATAGGTCTGTAATGTTTAATACAGCTAAATTCACAGTGAAGGCTACCCAACTTAGACAAGGTCATGTGGTCTCTCTTGGGAACTAATATTTTTCTTTTTAAGTATGTCTTATTTATTGTATAGGTCAAGATTTTACTGTTATGCATAATTATTAGGAAAATTTATGCTCATGTTTCTTTTTGGGTAACATCTGTATTTGGTTGCCTTTTTAATCAATTTGGTTCTGTATCACCTGTGTGTATTTCATGGAGGCAGTTACCTTCAATAGCACCAGGATTGCCAGTCCTGCAATCTACCGTATTTTTCGCTCTATAACACGCACCCGACCATAACACGCACGTAGTTTTTAGAGGAGGAAAATCCATAGGCATGCCACCCGTAGGCATTCCCTCCATAACACGCACAGACATTTCCCCTTACTTTCTAGGAGGAAAAAAGTGAGTGTTATGGTGCAAAAAATACGGTATATTACCAAGTACAAAAACCAGGATGTCATATTCAGTATGTAGGTATAACCACAACTGACCTTTGCAAACACTTTACGAACCACAAATGTGCAATTTTATTCAATTAAGTGGAACAACCAGTTGATAAAACATTTTAGTTCTGAGAACCATATTCTGTCTGCTGTATCAATAACTACAACAGAGTTATCAACTGAACGTACAATGTTAGCAAAGAAGAAAAACTTCTGGTTGTGCACAATGGACACAGTAATACCACACTGTTTCAACCTGGATGATAGTACCAACATCACTTAGCTTCAGCAAATGAAGTCCCTCTGAACATTCCATCTTCAAAGCTCTGTAATTGCCACCTTGGCAACTGTACCCTCTCATTTTTATCAGAGCAGTTGACAAAGGCTGAAGCTGAAATGTTTTGCCACATCAATGAAATCTGTCTTGTTATTCATAAACATACATGCCTTCTAACATTTCTTTTTCTGAAAGTATTTCATGCCAACCTTCAATTGTTGCATCGTGGCGTCTTAATTATTTTTAGTAATTGTGGCTTCTTAATTTATTTTTTTAATAATTAGACTACTTTCTCTTTGTTTGTTTTGTTTAACACAATGCCCCAACACCTTGCTATCCTAATTCCTCTAATGCTTCTCCCAATGTGCTGGAATACCATACAACAAAGAACAAGCAATCACATGGGTAAGGTCCATGCTAATAATCACTGCCCTACTATCCCAGCAGGGTGACAAAAGGGTAGAAAGATTCATGGAATTGGAGCACCAGTATTGGAGGAGCCATTCACGGACACTTGTGAGCAGTACAGGAATCACAGCATAGGGAAGTAGCTTCCAACTCCCATGGGTACATGTGAATGAGGTCAAGGTCACCTTTGCTACTTGTTTCAAAGGTTGCAATAAAGACAACAGCTCTGGCAGCTTAGAGGAACAGAACACTCATAAATCTGAATCTATTTCATCCAAATGCATGAAGTAAACTAGAAAGAGGGTGGGTGTACAAATGAAGATTTGGGGGGGACGACTGAGGGGGGATTGACTATCCAATACCCTTTTATTTTCAGTCAAAACTTCAGTTTTTGCACAAGTTTATACTTCAACAGTGATGGTGCGACCACAGTTCAACCTACATCAGAAAATCAGAAGAATTCTAAGAGAAATTCCCTATCTGTATCCTAAGAAGCCCCAGTGCTCTGAACATTTGTGACATGCCTTCCATTAATCTTCAAGCAATGTAACATGACCAAAAATGAAACAAATGAAATCAGGAGAACTAGGCTTTCAGCTGTCACATTCAACAGAATTGACAGCCACTATAGGCTGAACATGACAAGTCATTGCCATTTCAATTGCTGATATCCAACCAAGAAAATCCATACTTTCATTGTATCCTGTGAATATCCCTTGTGGCATCTATACCCACAAATATTTATTCAGAACATTCCTGTATAAAAATGTTCTTTATAAGTATCCACCAAAAATCATTACAAGGCTTTTGAACTCCAAATACAAATAGACAAAATCTAAGTGGCGGATTTACTATCTTTAAGTGTAGCATGTTAAAAAAAAGGAGCATTCGTTTTTTTTTTAAATAACACAGAAGCGAGGGAAACAAAGCACATACTAACTTATTCAAGAATACTGTGGAAGAACTAATAATAATTTCAGTTCACTACACAGTGGGCGTAGGAATAAGACTTCCTTGGTGAGGCATTTGTTTTCAACTGTTGCTATATTTTACTCATTCATTGGATAGTATGCCAGATACAGTTCTAAATTAGACAGTCGTTCACATGCAGTACATTTCAGGAAGGCTTATTTAAGGAAAACTCAGGAAGCTGTAATATCTTGTAACAAGCCAGTTACAGTATGAGAACTGAAGATGAGATGAGAAAGAAAAAGTGGGTCAAGAATAGAGTTGCTATGGCCAAGTTTTCAGATAAATCACAAGTGAATTATGGCACAGCCTACAGATATGAGACAATATACTATTAACCAAACAGCTGTTTATTAGGCTTCAATTCAAGCTGTTTTTCCTGCAATGTACTAGTAAACCTATTTAAATAGTTATATTGTTTGATGCGTTTTTCCTGAGCTAGTAGTTTGATGCACTTTCCCTGAACCAGTAAGGTGTAATTTTAATGTACAGTACTTACTTTAGATCACACAGTTCATTTCAAGAGCACAATAAGCACATGTGCACACCTTTTTTAAAAAAAAAGAAAAAAGAAGGTTGAGCACACGAATGCAGTGATGTACATGACTAATTAGCTCCAGGCAATTTGCTCTTCAGCACGAGGTTGATCCCCAGAGCACAGAGTTCTACCTCCTCTTTGATCCCACTAATCCCTGTACACTGGAAACTCCCACACTCATTTTCAAAGCCAAAAGGTCAGGCAGCAACACATATGATGTCACAGCACTTTGACAGTTGCAGAGGAACAAACTTCTTCCACATGGCAATGAATTCCAACAATTTGTTCAAGAGCACATTGTATCCATATGCACATTCATAAGTGACAACTGCTGCAGGGCTGGATCGAGCTGTTCTTTACCAGTATTTCCAGCAGATAAGGCCAGCAGATAAGTAAGCATAGGACTCGTTTGCACTTAACGCTAAACCACTGAACACGCTGAAAGAAGCCAGAGCACTCCCCTCTTTTTTCCTGCATGATAAGGAGAACACCTACTACTGTAGTATTTCATTTCAGTTTCCAGAAATACTAGCCTGCTATGTTCAAACCAGAAAATGGGTTAAAATTGGGGTAGGCAACATGGTGCCCTCCAGGTGTTGCTGGACTTTAATTTCTGCCATTGGCCCATGCTGGCTGGGGCTGTTGGGAGTTGTAGCCTAATTGTATCTGGAGTTCACCAACCACACTGACTACCCTTGGTTTAAAACAAACACTAATCGATTTCTAAACAAGTCAAGTTCAAAGCATGACAGTTGCAAACCAACTAGTTTGGCTTTGGTTCATACATAATGAAACCTGAGGATCTGCAGAAAGTGAGACTATAGAATTCTTCCCACTGTAACCTTGGGCTCATTCCAGCTTGTGCACATAACACTGAAGTTTAGCACTATAGGCACGAGCTGGAACAAACCCAAGCATTAAGTGCAAACCAACTCATTCAACATGCATTAGTATTAAATCATATTCTGCTTAATAAATTTACATTCAAACATACAGAAAGTTGAGCGTATCAGCATCTAGTCCCCTCATACATGCATTGTACAACAACATGTACACATACTAGCTACCAAGTTATGACCTAGTGAATCAAAAGTGCATGTTCCAGAAACAATATATTTATTTTTGTTAAAAGAAAACCTTTTGGCAAAGTAAAGTCAAGATATTTGAATTGTTGGTATCAGTCAGCACATGAAAACATTTTTATTAATTATTATTATTATTTGTTGTTGAAATAGATGTGATTAACATATTGCTCCTAACGATTTGTTGAACAAAACAGAATCTCTTAAATGAAACAAGATAATTGCAGTGGCTTTTTAAAAAGTATGTGAGCTGCAAATATTGGAGGATTGTGCAAGAAAAATTAATTTGAGCTTTTAAATCTCTAAGTTTAAATCCATGTTATGGCAAGTATCACAACTCTGGGTCACTTTGCTCCAGATGTGAGCCACACTACCTTTTAAATGGTTATCTGCACAATCATATGTGATCATAAAGCTAGGTAATCACAACATGCAGGGACTGGGTGAAAACTAAGATTGAAGATAAGGATCTGATCAAAGTCTAAAGAAATCTTCCCATGTATTTTCTGTCTGAACTCCCATATCTTCAAGACTTAAAGAAAGTCTCTGAAGAATAATTTAATTCTTCACAATGTGGAGGTTTTCAGTCTTGTTCTGTAAATGCCCATACAGACTAACAGAAATGAAAAGTATTCATTTCTGGGTATTTTACAGGGCCCTTCATATTTGAGATGCACAGATAGAATATCCAAAGTTATGGTATCATAAAACTATTTCTGAAATTAAAAGATAGACCCTGGAAATTTCATTCTTTACAGGTGAATAAGGGAAGTGTAGATTAAAACTTGGCCATTTTCTTGAAACACTTAATTGGGCTTAAGATTTACAAGTGCTAATAACCACTTTGGGGGGCCCTTTTGAGGTCCAGGAGGCAGAATATATTTGTATACAAATAAATAAGAGTTTTAAAGTTTATGGCATTTCTTGCCAACCTCAATATTTAGCAAGTTTCAAATACCCTTGGATTTGTATCATGCTTTCCTTCTACACTGATAGCATTGCATACCTCACTAAAATAAAATAAAAAAGTTGAAAATAAATGTTTGGTAACAAATTAATTGTAGTCTATCAATGCGTAGCTTAGCATCTACCACAACCAGAAGAAAATATAGGCAATTGTTATGTACTACTAAATATGCATGCCCTTCAGCTCAAGATGGCATTCTCTTGTTTCCTCAACTGCTGAGTAAGATGACAGTCTAACCAGACTGTGTATAATTTTGGCCAAGTAGGATACGGAAATGTGAATCAAATATGTTCAAATAATATGCACACTAGCCCTCAAACACAGAAATCTGGTGATGAACAGTACACATTCTACTACCAATTAATTCACAGATTCAAATGAAGGTGGCAATGTGGCAATCATTTAATAAGACACATTGTTTCCTTTTGCAGTAAAGCATCAGTCTCTTTTCTCAAAGCATTATTCTATACAGTCATACCTCATGTTACAGATGCTTCAGGTTATGTGTTTTCGGGTTGAGGACCGCAGGAAACCCGGAAGTACCGGAATGGGTTACTTCCGGGTATTGCCGCTTGCGCATGCGCAAAAGCGCTTAATTGCGCCAGCACCTGTGCATACGTGGCACTTCAGGATCCGAACGCTGCGGGTTGCGGATGTGTTTCCGTCACAGATTATGTCCGCAACCCGAGGTTCCACTGTATTTTGAAAGCTTACATAGGAGCAACAACCAATGTGACTCCTGAACAAACCCCATTCACTGAAAGATCTTAAGCTAAACTTTCATATTAAGTCTCTTACATTTGTTTAACAACAAATATGGCTGCTTCGAAAGAATGGTTCTATTGAAAGCAGTGTTAAATTTCATACCAGAATCTCATAGAATCATAGAATTGTAGAGTTGGAAGGGCCCCAAGGACCATCCAACCCCCTGAAAAGCAGGAAATTTTACAAAATGATATCAGCCATCTAAATTTGCTAAGACCTTATATACATACACCCCATAACATCTCACTACCTTGCATTTCCAGATGCTACTTCTCCCTTCTCTCCCCAAATAACTTCACCCAACACAGGAGATTCATTACGCCAGCAGTGATTAGGTACTTGTGCATTGCTAACCCTTTCAGTGATTCCAGTGGACAATAACCCAAACTTTAGAGAAACGGTAAACTTTGCAAAATTGTTTGCAAAAATTGTTTCCTCCACTTCAACTGACATTACATTCAAGACACTTTAAGAAGCTAATTTAGACCATAATATTATGATTGATTGCATGATAATAATCCTATAGATTGTCATACCCTACAATCTATTAGCGCTGTGATCCAGAGAAGATGCAATGCAATGGATGTATCTGAAATAAAAGAATAAACCCTTTTTTATTCTTTCCCCAAAGCTTTGGAAGGACAGGTGTTACTTGAAAAGAAAAAAGAATATTGTTGCAACTATGGAAAACTAAATTCTCCTTTTTAGTCCTAGAGTTTCAAGAGGGAAAAAATGTGCGAGGATAAACATCAGTGACAAGGCCTTGCAACTCACTCACACAGTTCTTTATAGTAAGCAACAAAGACAATCAGTCACACACTCAAAGGGAAGAATGTCTACCAACATGTCATTAGAACATTAACAAGGACAAAATACTAGCTTAACACTTTGATTCCCTTATCAACAGCAGGGTTCCTATATAAACAGGAAAAGAGTGTTGGAAAAGTCTAACTTTATAAGCTGAGCTAACCTCAAATGGGCTTCCTCAAATGGAAGTGCTGTTTTAGATGAGACAGAAAAAACTCAGTTCCTTTGTAATCTTTATTTCTTCACTGGCAGTCAAAATAAAGCTTAAAAATAGTATGCATTTTTGGAGTGCAATTTTTTCCCCTTGAAGTCTGCTAACAACACACAACACAACACCTTTCCAATATCAAATTATCTGGCAAACAACAGAAACTGTTTCAATGGACCTCTTCCTTGCTGCACCTTCCAAAACAGGTACATGTATTGATCTTACAAAATAGGGAGAAGCATTTCCAGCCCAAACCTGCCATTTATCAAGGAGGGTTCTCACAACTCTAAGCAAAAACAAAAACAGAAGAAAACAAATGTATCCACTTCTCTACTCACCACAGACAAGACTGTCATCCCTTCCATTACGTTAGTTAGCTCTTAAAGGCCTGTCTGGACCCTAAACAAACACCAATCGCTTTCCCTAACCTGCTTCCCATATTCTCCACCCACCCACTAAGAATCCTATGTCAGATTCATAAAATGAGGGTACAGTTTTACCCCAAAAATGAAACATCCCTAAATTCAATTCTCCTCATCTCCACATACCAATCTACCATTTCTTAAAAAGAGAGAGATGGAGAAAGCATAACTTCCAAAATCTCTTGCTCTCACACTCATCCACGTCAATGCATAAATTACTCTTATCAACCTCTCAGACCACAGCTGAGGAGAACAGTGGAAGAAAATGGGACAAAAAAAGATATCTCTAGGAGACAATGTGAGCGAATTAATAGTCTATGAGAGGGAACATGAATCTGTCAACCAGAAGTCTGCCTACATCCTTCCTTCCTCCCCCCCCCCCCAATGTTTCTTGTGTACAAGTCTCAGTAGAAAGAGGGGGTAGATTCTCTTTTGCACACACTCATTCCCCTAAAGTCTCTCTTATTCCACAACTCCTCCCCCTTAAACAAATAATAACCAAGCATGCCTTTTTTCATGTCTTAATACACTACAAGTCCGGATACGGACAGAAAAAGCAGAAAATAGATATGAAAAACATTTATTCCAATCCCCTGAAAATCAATGGGGAAATGACCCAGAGATTTGGGAGGGGGAGAGAAGAGAGAAAGAAGAGGGGAGAAAGCAACACAATCTTTTAATGCAGGCACCACAAACCACTTCAGCTATTATTTTATCTTATTATGACCCAAACTTAGCTCGCCAAAAAGTGCCTCTTCCCAATCTTGAAACAGATGCATAACCACCACAAAGTATTATGTCTTATTGTGTGTACGTGTCTGGTGTTTATATATATAATCATGTAATTTTTATTTGACTGTGGCATTAACTTAAGCATGTGTGTCTGTAAAAAAAAACCCATATATACACACATGTATATCTGTATGTGTACACAGACAATACGTTCAGATATTTGTGTTTTATACACACACACACATTTTGCTTACAGCCATGATCAAATCAGAATATACATAAACATATCACACACTAGTGCATATACATACTAGGGTACACACACACACAAATATAGCCAAACATGTGCATTTCTGCTTCCCAGACTATATGTGCGTGCATCTTTGCTACCAATATTTTCATGCAAATACTACAAAAACTTTAATTTCCCCCTTTCCCCGCCTAGCCTCATCCTCTCACCCCAAATTGCAACTACTTGAGCTAGACGAGTATACGGAGACACACACACAAACACATGTGTGCATTTTTTTTTACTGCCCAGAGACTGTATGTGCATTTTAGCTACCAATTATCATCATTGTCATCACACAGATACTACAGAAACTTTTGATTTTCCTCACCTGCTCACCCCAAATTGCAACTGTTTGAGGTAGGAAGGGGGGGGGAGATGGTGGCAAAGGAGTTGGAGGGGGGGAGAGAAGCAGAAAGAGGGAGGAACCTTCTCCCTCATTTTCTCTCATACTATGCCCCCCTGAACACCCCAACCCCTTAACTCCATCACCTTCCTAACTTGGGGTAAGGACTTGAGGGGTAAAATATATCGCATCCCCCCAACTCCTTGGCCACCTTCTCCTCCAACAGCCCCCCCTTTTGCCGCTCCCCCACCCCATAAATGAGACCCGCGCCCACCCTCTTCGCTCACCCGTTTGCCTCTTTCCTTCCTCTCTCGCCGCCGCCGCCTCCTTCTTCTTCCTCCGCTGCTCCTGCCGCCGCCTCCCTAACTGACGCTCCTCCGGAGACACTGACACCGGCGCACGGATATCCACGGGGCGCTATTTTTAGGCAACACGGCCAAGGTGCTGCCGGAACTACTTCCACTCTTCCCCCCCCCGCCCCCGCCCACTCCCCTTCAAGCCTCTCTAGGCGGGCAATATACGGGCCACACACACCCTTCGCTCTCGTCTTCCTCCGCCGCTTCACACAGCCGCCGCCGCGCTACCCGGGCCGGTTAAGTCAGCGACAGGACCCGCGGGTGCTCGAACAGCCCGGCGCGCGTCCCTAGGCTCTCTTTGGCTCACTTCTTTTCCTCTCAGAGAGCCGCCGGCCGCGAGGACTATGTTTCGCTTAGCAGTAGGGGAGCGGTTCGGCCTCTTACGTTCTTCACACCGTCAGGACCCCGATGCCACGAGGTGATTGGGCGGAGGGCGGGAGAGAAGGCTGTCAAGGTCCAACCAATGGACGGGGGAAGCTGCTGGCCAATCAGCGAAATGTTAGTAGGCGGATACCTCTGCCTCTGTTTGACACAGCGGCGGCTCCAATCAGGGCGCGATACACAGGATAACAAATGACCAATCGGAACTGGGAAGCGCCGTGGCTGTTCCGAGCGGTCCTTGACAGGGTGTAGAGTGTAAGGAGATGCACGCATGCGCTCGGAGCGTCCTCGCTGGCTTCTTTTTTCCTCCAGGGAGCAAGTGACGCATAGACAAGGGAGGGGAGCGGGGCGCATGCGCAGATGGAATGATTCCCTCCAGTTTACCTCGGCGAGGATTGGTCGGATTTGGAATAGGCTGAGGTTTCAGCCTCCGTCGCTAGACAAGATCGGTATACGAGACTTTACCCTACGCGACCCAAAAAAGCAGCCTAACCACGCGCCGCATAATATTTTCACACGCGCGCGAGACACAAGCCTGGAGACACGCGAAATATGCGTTGTGACAGGAGAAGTGTGATTGGTTGAAAATTGTGTGAGAGAAACTCTCCGCCTGGCGCCAGCCAATCACGTCGCTCCTTGCAAAGGGGGAAAAACACTTTTCCTCACGCAATTTCTAATGTAATGTAAAAATGTCACTTGTTCTGTTCTCAATAAAACCAGCTTCTTTTTCTACATCACTTTTAAAGCTCGTGGATAATTTTACCACTAGTTATAGTTTATTTGGCTCTATAAATTATTTGTGTGTTTATTTTAAAAATCCATTTGTGTTCGTTTGTTTTTTGAAACCAACACTTTTCACCCAAACAGGACACTTAAGAGAACAATAAAACTGTTAAGCAACAAATCGTTTTAGGTAGACCGTTTGGATGTGTGTCCCCCTCCTTATTAAGCAGTATATAGTTCTAGTTAAATAAATAAAGCAGTGCAGGACTTAATATTGTGAGGGAGTTGCATACTTGCTGCAATCTTTTACGTATTGACCTGTTTATGCTCAGAGGTCTGACCCTTAGAGCAATGGTGAGGAATCTATGGGCCCCCAGATAGTCTTTGACTACAGTTCCCATCATCCCTTTCCATTAACCTTGGTAACCATGACTGATGGGAGCTGCAATCTAATGATAGAGTCCGTAATTTGTTGAAGCTTCCTTAGTGTTACAGCCTGAATTGTATCGCCTGGGCAATTCCTTGGCCTTGAGTTTTGGCCTTGAGTTCTAGCAGACTGTTTTAGGGGCTCCTCTGAATAAAGCTTCTTGTATTAAAAAAACAAAAACAAAACAATTTCTCATTCTTGGTGCCTGTTGTTGGGTGCAGAAACATTACCAAATCCAACATCTGGAGGGCCACAGATGTGCCTTCCCAGCTTTACACCCGATTTGCCCAACTTGGGACTGCTCAGCCAGCCCATGAGTGCCCTCAGGAAACCTCTATTTTTGTTGCCATCTGGAGAGCGAACCTAGACAACAACGTGGCCATCATTCTTGTGCTCAATCATTGAAATAAAAAGTGGTGTGTGTGTTATTTTTAACAGTAAAATGAGCATGAGATAAAAAGCACTGAACTCTCTGAGCTCCAGCACCTTCACTCCCCAACCATTTTTCTGTTGTCCCAACTCTAATACCAGAAAAAGATAAGCAGCGGCTGAAGCAACAGGGTAGGTAATGCAAGGAAGTGGAGAAGTTCCACCTTGAGATAGAGGAAATGGTTTACATTAAAAGAGGACTCTTTCAAGCAATGGCATCATATGAGATTGTGGGACAGGATTGGGGAGGTTGTGCCCCTCCATAGGTTGCTGGACTACGAAAGTAATGATTGTGAGGTTTAACTGTGGATTTGTCCACATTTTAGCTGGATAGCAGCTGTTTGAGAGGGATCTCACGAGGACAGCGCTACTTAAAATGGGAAGCTTCAAATGCACATTAAACTCAGCCTTGTATTCATAACTTTCATAGTCTTCCTATTCCCCCACAACAACAAAAATCCCAAGCATATATGTTCAGAAAAAATGAATTTCTGTTAACTGTTTTTTTCTAAATGCAGTATTGAACTTCAGTGTTTGCCAAATGGTAAAGCAAATGGGAAATACTGGGCATGTTTCACTTGCCAAACGCCTTCAGGGTGTCCACTTGTGCAATGGGGCCTTCTCCCTCTCCTCCCACTGTATAGGGGGTCAGGAGAACCCCTAGAATAGCACACAGGGGGATGGAAGGGGCAGATCTGTAGAAAGAATATTTGTAATAGTGTGACGTTGACTTTCACCCACTGTCTCTAAAATATAATGTGCAAACAGTTTTCAATTCCAATATGTTTAAAATCCTTGATATTGGTAAAAAGCACTATATATTAACCTTTAACATTATAACTTTTAATACAAACTATGCCCAAGTTGTAGGCCAGGATACTCTCCATGTTTTTCAAATATAAACCCCTATCTCTTTTGATGCTTTGCTCATTCCTTTTAAAAATGGGTGTCAATGTTTCATTTTAAAAGTGAGTAAAACATTTCCAAAACATCTCCTGATTTTTATTAGCTATTTGTGGTTTTGCCCATTAAATATTAGCAATACAAAAGCTTTTGGCTGAAGACTCAGCTGGTGAGGAAAGTCTTGTCACGCTTCCCAACACATGTCATTTCAATTGCTTCAAATACTTTTCTGACACAGAACAGAGTCAAAAGTACATGGCTTATGTGTCGTATTGAAGTTGCCTCCAGCATATGCATGCAAATATTATGCAAATTGGCCATGGCATTGTTTCAAGATGGTGCTCTATCATGGTGAACAAATATAAATCCCAGATTGCAGCCTCGTAGAAAGCTCAGGGTATACAGTCTTGACATGCAGAATATATTCCAAACCTCTTGGTGACCAGAACTATGAATAATGCATTTCCAAACACTGCATAATGTTCAGGTAGTCAGAAATAATCCTAAACTTATACAGTAATGGTGGCTCCATTTCTACCTGCATAGTCTATCTGCTGGCGGCATAGAACTCCTGTTGTTTGGGCCTCTTACTGATGTAGAGTATCTTAGCCGTCTCTGACAACAGGCGCTCCTGGCAATGTTTAAATCAGGGTATTTCCCATTCCTCTCAAATTGGAAGGAGCTCTAGGATTGTCTGAGTCATCCTCAGTGTATTAAAAGCTCAGCTTCAGCTAATGCTTAATGTGGGGTGTGCCCTGACATTGTAAAGGATGTAACAAGTAAGACTTATGCTGCAACATTGCAGCTTGCCTGCTCGCTGCTCCACGTACCCTGGAAGAGACATTTTGTAGCTCTGTTCAGTTTTTCAAGGTGGGGGAGTTTCAGGAGTGTTAAAGGGGGAAAATGACCTTTTCTCTCCCCACCACTTTGCCAGCCTTCCCTTGTTAGAGTCTCCAGTAAAAGACTAAAGGTAACAGGAGTGGTACTGTGGTCTAAACCACTGAGACTCTTGGGTTTGCCAATCGGAAGGTCAGTAGTTCAAATCACCACAACGGAGTGAGCTCCCGTTGCTCTGTCCCAGCTCCTGCCAACCTAGCTGTTCGAAAGCACGCCAGTGCAACTAGATAAATAGGTACCGCTGTGGTGGGAAAGTAAACGGCATTTCCATGCACTGTGGCTTCTGTCCAAGTGTTCCTTTGCACCAGAAGCTGTTTAGTCATGCTGGCCACATGAGGCGGAAAGCTGTCTGTGGACAAACACTGGCTCTCTCAGCCTGAAAGTGAGATGAGCGCCACAACCCCATAGTCGCCTTTGACTGTACTTAACCGTCCAGGGGTCCTTTACCTTTATTTAGTATAAAACTATACTCCTTGAGTGGCAAAATTAGTGATTTCCTGGACATCCCAACATTTTCCAGGATACTGCAGCCGCAAGCAGACCTAGCCCATGTCAGCAGTGTCATTTTTGCCAATTTTCCTCAGAAACAGCCTAAAAACATCTCATTTCTCTGCGATTTTGCTCAACAATTTTATGTCTGAAATTTCACTTTGTGAAATATGGCAACCCTAGGCAAAATGTATAAAGTTGTTGCATGTTAATAAAAAACATACATGATCTTCTTGTGCTATCCCTGTGCACATACTCATGCTGTTAATGAATTATTGAAAATGGGAGAGAACCATGTTTAGTGAAATATTTATTGTAGGCATTGCATTCAAATTACAGGTTCAGGAAGTACAGAAAAAAACAAAAACACTCCCTGACCATTATAGTGTGACTTGCTCAAGCAGCACAGATGCCTTTCTAAACAAGCATTTTCACGCTTATCCAGAAGCACAGAAAGAAATCCTTTTGTTAACAAAAAGCAGATAGATCTGACTCAAGGGATACCCACCCAATGTCATTCCTTGAGTTGTGCTCACAATGCTTATGATCACACCCATTGCCAGAGCATATGGACAGGGGAACAGGAAGGGCTGAGTAGAAGCATTGTGAATCTCTGCATTCCAGCACAGAGTGATGCAAGATTGTTTGGGGATCTTCTCTGTGGGCACATCCTAGTTATGGAATTCTCTTTGCCCAACCCACAAATTGAGGTTTTGTTTAGGCTGAATGTTCTTAACCTGCAGTCCACGGACCCCTGGGGGAGTCTGTGGATGGGCTTCAGTGGGACCGTGAACTGGGAACAAAACAAATATAAGACAATAAAATACACTATGTTCAAAATGTTGTGCTTGTGTGCATTTTTCTGAAGGCTGTCCACAGTTTAAATCAGATTCTTAAGGTGTCCTTGAATCCCCCAAAAAGTTAAGAACCACTGGTTTATGCAGGTTTTCTATTAATCTATAAAGGTTTTTATGCTGTGATATTTACATTATCTGCCACATTATCCTCTTTTTATTTTATGTTGCTCCTTTTCCATTTCTGATTTTTATTTATTTGCTTATTAGCCACTTTTCGAAACATTAAATAAAAATGCTAAAAGCACAGGTTTGCTTTAGGGATAAAGGCGAAATTATCTCTATATATTTCTCATTTTAATGAAAAACTACCTAATTTGCACTTCTTGAACCAATATCTGAACTGTATCATAATTATCCTTCAACATTCATACTGCACCAAATTTTGCAATGCAGTTCCCAATCAAACAATGTGTAGAAAAATGAGCCTCTTGGGGGAAAGTATGCATAAAAGTCCATATGTCAGTGAAAATAGCATACAAAAATGTATTGTATTACAGGAAATTTCTTGCAAAAATGTTTATATTAGTCAAAACTACATACATGTGCACTTTAGCAAAAAGTTGCACTAAAATGTTAATTTTCATGAGGTGGTTTTTTAAAATTAAAAAAAAAATCACAAATCACTGCAGAAATATCAAAAACTGAATGTAAGACTGGGAAAATGAGAAACTGAAAGAAACTGAAATTGACAGATTCGTCCACACCTGCATTACATACAAACACTTCCCTAAACTGAATGTTAGGTGAGTCTTTGGCCTTGTGACTGCTATCATAACAAGGCACTACAATAAAAAAAATAATGCTTGCTTCCTCCCCCACCCCTATCCCTTGCAGTGTTGACAAGATGTAAGTTAAATTTTACAAACTCCACTTTATGAACTGCCTCATATTTCCATGCTGTTATATAGGGCATTCAATATTTCAATTGCCTTGGGAATATTTGCTTTTCCAAGATTTGTGGCCAAAGTACATAAGATTAGATCAGACACAGCTTGTATAAGAATGTTGTAATGGGGGCGGAGGATACATTTGCCAGACTGAAGTTACAGGTAAAAAGAAAGAAAGAAATTAAAAGCAAATCTCTTTCAAACACTTCCAAGTGCCGGTTGCAGATTTGTTCTTCAGAGTCAGCTGCCACAGATGAGACTTTTTAAAAAAAGTTTCCCCCTTTATTTCAGTGCTTAAATGTCAGGAGAAATATTTTGCACACTGTACCAGAGCAATCCTGTACCCAGGTTACACCAGCTGATTGTTACAAGATTTGGCGGAGACCCCAGCATGTTGGCAGGGTGCCAGATTCATTCCTGTGGCTGCCATGACGGATAATCTGGTCTGGAAGCTGTAGCTTGGGACTGGGGAGCCTCAGAACCAGGGGCCAGATATGACCCTCTAGGTCTCTCTCTGTCTCTCTCTCTCTGGCCTCTGGGGCTGTCTTCAGGCCACACCCCTCGCCAGCTCTCCTTCGAACTTTGCTTGAGTATTTTTGCCTGGTTGGAATGTGTCCTTGAGCTCTGGTCATAGAGAAAGAATGTGTGAAGATTAGCAGCGAGAAGTAGGAGGAATGGGAATGACAAGCTGGAACGAAGAAACACAAATGATGGCTTTTTGCTGTCTTTTGAATCCTATGCTGTCCTTAAGGAGGGAAACCACACCCTCACAGGATGTGAATGTTCTGCAATACCTCCAGCTAGGTGCAGGTTATTAATAATAATAATAATAATAATAATAATAATAATAATAATAATATATTTATACCCCACCCCTCTGTTGGCGGCTTCCAACAGAACATTAAAATACAATAATATGCATAAATAAAATTATATATCCTAAAGGCACCACAGTCTCCGCTGTGCCTCCTTGTCTCCCAAAGGGAACAGAGACCCTGGCAAGAATGGCAACCCCTGGAACCTCGCACCACTCATGGGGATTGGGGTGGCATGAACACTATCTTTTGTCGTATTTTGTATTGTTTTAAAAAAGTTTTTTTCCTGTTTGTATGGTATGCCTCAGATGTATGGGGACTCATAAATCGATAAAATGCATTGCAATGAAGAAACAGAATGCCTCTCCATGAAAACATAAGACAAGCTTCCTGGATCAGGCCAATGACCATCTAGTCCGGCATCCTTTGCAAATGGTGGCCAACCCGATGCCTGTGGGGAGGTTGCAAGCTGGAAATGAGCGCAATAGCATTCTGCCCACCTGCGATCCCAAGCAACTGTTTTTCAGAGGCAGATAGCCTTGTCTAGCATCCACTTTTATTGTCCCAGGTTTTTTAAATTATGAGTTTTTTTACTCCACTGAACGTTTGATTTACGGCCTCCTTTTTATTTGCTTTCTGCTCCAGATTTCTCTATGCCATTTTAGTTTCTGATATTTTTTTCATTGTGAATTTCTTGTGTGGGTTTTATTATTCTGTGATTATTATTGTATGTTAATGTCTTGTAAGTCATGCAGAGAACAATGTTATTGGGCATCATATAAACGCTCTATATGAATAAATAAATAAATAAAAATGAAAGAGGGAGGGAGAAAAATGGAGATCTCACTGGGATTCTCACTCATCTGCTGAAGTTTTCGCACCATGCTGCTTATTAACATAAACCAACCGCTGGGTGTGTGGGTGTGGGTGTATGATTTTTTTAATGAAACATCAAGAAATTAAATTTTAATTGCCTCCCCATAAATGGCCCTAAGTATAAATAAACAATCTTTGCATATAAACCATGAGGGCCACCTTAGTAGATGAAGACCAGAGATGGAAAAGTGCTACCACCTCAACGCTTTTAACTTTATTTTGCTATAGTTTTAAGAGGATGGAACCCTTTACAAGCCACCCTTTATTCCAGGTAAATTAACCTAGATTAAGCAATTGTGCCTGCCACTCTTTCTTTATTTACAAGCTATTTTGATTTTTTTATTATTTTGCAACATCTATAATGTTAATTTTTATTATTGCAAACAAAAAAAACCAGCAATTAACATCCAGGGGATTCAGAATCCTTTATATGCTTTTACTGTGATTTTGTTCTGAGGAGATAAAAGCAGTGGCAGCTATTTTGGGCTGGTAGGGCAGAAGGCAGGGAGACCAACAGCAGGTGGTGACAGAGGTAATGACTGATGTTCTGTCCCCATCTTCAACCCTGCTGAATTGTTCAAGGGCCAAAACTGAAGCTAAGGAGGAGGAAGCTGACAGGCATTTCCAGCATCTGGGGAGGTTGTAAATAAGAAGGCAGACCAGTGGGGTTTGGTTGAAGACAGGCAGTGCCCCATTTGCCCCAATATACCAGTCTCCGTGGGCTAAAATATAGTTTGTTTGGAAGCACTAATCAGCTAAAACTAAATTTAAATAGACTAGTGCAGATTTGAATTGGTGACATTAACAATAAACTGGTTTGGTGTTGTTTTTTTAATTAAAATGTGTCCATCTTAACAGTGCAATTTATTCAATTGTAGGGTGAGGTCTAAACCATGTCCTACCCCCCAAAGGAACAGGATACTATTAGTTTGTTGAAACTGAACAGATCTGGGTCTGAGCAGCACCTGGCTTGGAACTCCCCAAACGAAAATCAGGATACAAAAGCAATAAATAAATAGAAAAGTGATTCCACGACTCCATTATCACCAGCAGCCACTTGTACAGTGATACCTCAGGTTACATACGCTTCAGGTTACATATGCTTCAGGTTACAGCCTCCGCTAGCCCAGAAATAGTACCTCGGGTTAAGAACTTTGCTTCAGGATGAGAACAGAAATCGTGCTCCTGCGGCGCGGCAGCAGCAGGAGGCCCCATTAGCTAAAGTGTAGCACCCTGCTTGTGGTTAACGCTTAGCTGGAATGAAATATTCAACACAGCAATAGAGAAATTAAAATAGTAATTTATTTGTCGGACAAATAAATATGAGGCACAGTGGTATATGGTTACCAAGCTCTGGCCTGGCCTCCTGCCATTCTGGCCAGCACTTATATTTCCTTAATCCAGCCCCCTTGCTCCTCCTGTGGCTGCCTCTGTCCAATCAGCCTGGTTGAAATTCCTATTGGCTGTTTGCTAGAACCAATCACAAAAGATACACCCATTTCCCTTCCCTTTTATGGGAAACAAAAAGCTATATATTCTTCTATCTATAAATGACAAATAAGTAGTAATATATCTTACATGTGTCTCAACAAGGAACCTTAATTACCAGCTCACCTCTTGCCCTCCTTGCCCTATTGCCTTCCAAAACAGATGGTTAATCTTAACTTTTTATCTTAGACAGATGTCAAGGATCTTAAGTTCACATCATCATTGAAAGATCTCCTTCTTTTGGAGGTCTCTAAACAAAGGCCTGACAACCATATGTGTGCTCTAATGATATTTCCTGCTTGGCAGGGGGGCTGGGCTGGTGGCTGATGGCCCCTGTGATCTCTTCCAACTATATGAAATAAGAATCTAGGATAAGGATTTAACATTTCTTAGTTTCTAAATCCTTTGCATAATTACATTTAAGCCAATATATTTAATACATAACATAAATAACCTTTTAAAAGGAAAAGAAATCTTAAAAGGATCTCAGTTTAAGAAAGAAACAACTTTAGAAAAAGACTTCCCTAAATACTCGCTCCCTTTCTGCCAGCTTGATGCTTTCCCATTGCTCTTGACCTTTCAACCTTAGGAAAATATGGCTCAAGTTTAATGGGAGGCACATGGTTTTATTTTACTATTTATCAACTCTTAATTTATGTTTTCTCAGCCTTTTTTATATTCTGTAACATGCAAGGTCAGTGTCCTCGGACTCAGCCTGTAATTCCCTTTTTGACTTTGAGAATTGTTTTCTGCTATAAATCAGGGGGCCCCTTTGTCTAGGAGGAAAAACATTGCCAAGGTTCTTAGGCAGCTGGTCTTCTGCCTGGCATGAAACATTTGTGAATTTTTAAGCTCATTTTAAAATACAGGCCCTGATCAAGCCTTAATAAAAATGCAGGCTATGATTAGATGCCTCAAAAGTGGTGCTTCAGGTTAAGAACAGTTTCAGGTTAAGTACGGACCTCCGGAACGAATTAAGTACTTAACCCGAGGTACTACTGTATTGGGGTTTTGGTAATGTGCAGAAGCATTAAATTAAGTTGATTGATCAATGGTTTCTCAAGGCAAATGATTTATCAACTAGAAAGAATGAAAGCAAAGGCTTTGCCAAAACACACCTCATAAATAGCTATCAGTTAATAAAAAGTGGGCTCTTAACAAAAGCATTAACAGCGTGATAATATGAGTGTCGACTCAGAGGTAAGGCCCATTTCATTTCATTTTAATTGCATAAAAATTGTATAGTGCCCTTCATCCGAAGATCACAGGAAGGTTCACAACATAAAAATACAGAATGAAAACATGAGGTACATAATAACACAGCAGAAGCAAAACAAGCCAGTAAACCCTCTCCCACAGACACATTTAAAAGGCCATAGGATGTTAATCAGTCCAACGCCTGGTTGAAGAGATCAATGTGACTTAATCTCAGGCCATCTGCCAGAGATTCTTTAGCTGTGATTTCTGCATTGTAGAGGGGTTGGACTAGATGGTCATTGGGACTCAGAGCTGTCTTTACCCTGGGGTACAAGGGGTGTGGGGCACCCGGGCACCCAATTCTGGGGGGCACCAAGTGTATTCTGGAGGGCACTAAATGTATACCTACTGTATACTGGTCCCTCTCGATTGGCGGCATTGAAAAGCAATGGAGCTAAAGTCCCCACCCACACTCCATAGCGTCAAATATTCCAGACGAGTCAGGAAACAAAAGCAGTTATTTCTGCTTTGTCATTGTCACAAGTGAGCAATTCTCCTCCCCCTGAAAAGATCATCAACTCTGGCTTCCCCCCTCTCAAAAAAAGCTCGCCCCCCCCCCTTTAAAAAATTTGGGTGGCTAAACTAAATTTGGGGGCACTGGGCGGATCTTTGCACCCCAGCGGTGCATATGCTAAAGACGGCCCTGTTGGGACCGCTTCCGACCCTACAATTCTATTATTCTAAGTGCATATAGAATTGCAGCCCGTCACTTCTGTAGCAATCAATGGCATCAATTCCATACTTGTCAACCTGGGGTGTTCTTGCAGCTATAGACAGAATTAAATTTCTCACACCATTCCATACCATCTTTAAAGCATTTTTGAGCATGGCACTCATCAATGCCTTTGAGCTTCTTATCTTTTGTGAGTCTGATTGGTCTTGCAGCTGTTCTTGTCTTCTGATCGTTTGCTGGTTTATATTTTAGAGCTGATTATCTAATTTGCTTTATTTTACAATTCAATGTTATGCATGTTTATTTAGTAGGGAATCCCATAGTTTTCAATGGCGTGTTGAGGGCAGGAGTGTTAAGTTGCTTTCTGAACCCGTTACTGGGGAATATACACACTCTAATAATCAATCTTGAATATATGATTTTTGTTATTGGGAGAGTTTAAAAATAAATTATTAGTTGGGCCCGCATCAGGTTAGTCAATCAATGAAGTTTAAATTAGTCATGACTAACATTTCACATTGATTTCAGTGGAAGCTAAGCGTGACTAGCTTGGTTTTGATTCTATAATATTGTGAACATATTCATCAATAAATATCAATAAATTCTCAGTTCAAAGAAAATTATTGGAAAGTGGAGACAGAGACAGAGAGAGAGAAGGAAAGTATACAATTCACTTGACCAGTGCAAAGCAATCTTACGCAACTTGACTCAGAAGCAAGCCCCAGTTCTTTCAGTGGGGTTTACTCCCTGCTAAGTATGTTTAGGGCTGCAATGCCCGATGTCATTTTTTGTGATTGCTCTAGCACTCTTACTAATTTTCATCCTTCTTGAATTCACTTTTAATTTATACGTATAATCTAAAGAGAACACTCCAGTTAAAAAAGATGCTACCCATGGGAACTGGAAAATGGAAAACCTCTCTGTTTCCAGTTTTCCATTGGAAACTGGAAATCTATCCCATCTGAACAACATGTCTGATTGGACATGGCATATACATAATCATAAAATGTACACACACATAAAAATGTGCATATTACATCTTACTTTGAGCCAGACTTTTCAAGGCCCCAAGAAGTATGTGAGAAGTAAAAAGAGCTCAATAAGTCTGGGCATGTACAGATTGGACATGTGCGCCACTGAATAACCACACCTCTAGAACAGGACCTAGAGCAGGGAAGGGCATTGCTGGACTAAAACTCCCATCATCCCTGATCATTGTCTCAGCTGGTTGGGGCTCATGGGAGTTGGAGCACAACAACATTTGGAGGGCCACAGGGTTCCCCTTCCCTAGCTAAGTGTGACTATTAGGCAGACTTCAACCTTGCATCCTCTGATTTTAGAAATTAAATACTTGCATTAAGTGGTAACTGGTTCAGGGCCAGAGAATGCGATCTTCTGAATGCCTCCTTGTAACACTATATACTGGCGTGCACAGAGATATTAGCGGACGTTTCAGTTTCCAAAACGGCAATTGGAGTTTTGTTTTCACAGGCTCCCTTCGCTTCCTGCTTTTGCCATATCTTTCCATTCATTAAACTGCAGCTCGCAATTAAACATTCTGACATAACATAGCTGGGATTCTTGAGCCGCAGCCTTAACCAGAGCTTCTCACAAGTTTCCTTCAGACGATTTTTAATTTTCATATCCTTCTGAGTCTGTGCCGCCTTCTTTTTACAACCCTGAGGAGCAGGAGAAAAACCACCCAGGCCTCTCTTAGGAACTGTATTGTCCCCTGTGTTTTCTTAGCACACATATACCCCTTTTAGAAGTGTGTGATGACTGTGTATTTATAGAGCTAAGTGTGTACATACGCATATTATACAGTGTGGCACTTTACACAAGGGAGGTGGGGGGGAAGGCAGCTGCCTAGGCATAGCTCCAAAGAAGCTAAATTAAAGTTTAATATTCCTTTTTGTGAAAAGTATTACTTGGCCCCATAGTGTTACAATGCAGACTGGCACTGATCTTCCTCCTTGGGCAGAAGACTGTACTTGATTCAGGGTCACCAAGCTGGCACAAAGTCAGGAGGGCCCATAAGGATTCCAAAATCCATAAGCAGACCATGCCTTTATAAGACCAACCAAAATGTCACAAAACTTGCTTTTGAGCTCATTAGAATTCTAAAACGGGGGAGAGGAAGGTGGTGTGGTGTTAAAGCTATAAAATATTCTTCCAAACGGGGTTTAATTTGCAAATGAGCCATTGGCAAGAGAGGTTTCTTTCATTCATTCATTCATTCATCATTGGATTTTCCCATTTGGCTGGCATTTTGATGCCAACCATTGTGTGAATGTTGCAAAACAAACGTGCTTCCCCCTAAGACCGGACATTTTGCACTAAAAGAATTGATGGGGAAAGGCACAAGAAAATGGGGATGGGTGAATCTGTCCATTTTGGTTTTATCTCCATATCTCACCCCCCCCCAATCTTTAAGTCTACTTCTCCACATTTCCAGTGCTTTGCATAAAAAAAAAATACTCCTCATGAAAATTCATCAGCATTTTTGTGTCAGTTTATCCTAATATACACATTTTTGCATGCAATTTTGTGGAATATAAACTTTTTTTATATACAAAGCAACATAATGCATTTGTATAGGTTGTGTTCACTAATATAGGCCTTTTGACCAAGTGTAAACATTCTTGTATAGTGGAACCTTGGGTTGCAAACGCGATCCGTGCGGAGGCACAATTGCAACCCGCAGCATTCTCAATCCGCAGCGCTGCATCTGCACACGGGCAGGTCACAAATCGGCACTTCAGCGCATGCACAAAGCACGATTTAGTGCTTCTGCGCATGTGCAAGTGCCAAAACCCGGAAGTAACCCGTTCCAGTACTTCCATGTGCGGCGCAGTGCGCAACCCGAAAACGCTTAACCTGAAGCGTCTGTAACCCAAGGTACCATTGTACACATTACTTGTATGGAGAACTTCCCTGCAAAATTTGGAATCTTGTGAATTTTGATGGATTGCTGTGTTTCATTTCCCATTCTGGGTTAGAAAGTATGAATGCAGACTGAATCAAATCCCCCCTCCACCGCCCCATTCCTGCTGGGAAATGTGGGATATCAGAATGAATGCTCCACAAATAGCTGGTGTTGTCTAACCTCCCCAGAAACTTTGTGCAAACAAATCAGGATGAGGCTTGTATGAACAAGTCTTTTGCTCCCTGCTTGCCTGAGCACCATTCACAGCTCACCCTTTCTCCTTTGAAATGAAATTGACAAAGTGACCAGGTGGGGTGACCTTTGAAGAAACCATGTCAAAGAAAATCACACATACAGCTCCAGCCAACTAATAGGCGAGGGTCAGAAATAAGGTGTGTATGTGTCTGTATATGAGGTGGGTGTCTGTCTGTGTGTACATAGCAGTGCGGCAGTTTAGAAGATCTATTGAGACAGCATAGAACTGGATGAAGATAGAGATTCGGGGGGGAGGACCTTGTAGGGTAGTGGGTTGCTTGCCCTGTCGGGGTGCATTGTCGCCTCTGCTTGTACTCTGTACATAAAGTACTTAGTGACTTATATAGCAGGCATCCATTCTCCAAAAGTAAACAGCATGCCCTTGGAGCCTGCTGCTGGCTGCCGAACTCAGACTTCTGTCTCTTTCACTGGCGACATTCCAACTCCCACTGTTCCTGTCCAGGGACTTTTGTGCTCTAGCTACCAGCAGCCACACACACAGTGTCAAACATACAAACAAACAAACAAGCAGCATCAGAAGAACAGCAGGAGAGCAGCAGAACTTAAACACAACCATTAATCCAAGACCAAAGGGGGCTGCTGAAATGTGCTGAGTAAAGATGAAGCCTGGCTAGGATAGCCATGTCCTCTCCTTTACAGAAGACAGTCCTCAGTTTGAAGGGGTTTCAGAGGACAGTCCTCTGTTTTGAGGTGCTCCCTGTCTGAAGGGTTATCTGGTTCAAGTCTGGTTCTGGCCTCACCTCAAAAAGGAGTTGGGAAAGTTTCCGAAAAGGGCAAACAGAAAGATCATGCGGATGGAGCAACTCCCCCATGAAGAAAGGCTGAAACATTTGGGACTTTTTGGGGTCACGAAGAGTCGGACACGACTAAACGACTAAACAACAACAAGTTTAGAGAAAAGGCGAATAAGAGGTGACCTAATAGAAATTCATAAAATTATGCATGGCGTGGAAAAAGTGGATAGAGAAAAGGTTTTCTCATAATATGAAAACTTGAGGGCATCCAATGAATCAGAATGTTGGAAGATTCAGAACAAATAAAAGAAAGTACCGGTCCTTATTCATGCGGTGCATAGTTCAACTATGGACCTTGGTCCTGCAGGAGACAGCAATGGCCACCAAGTTAGAAGGGATTAAAAAAGGATTAGACAAATTAATGGAGGAGAAGGCTTTTGATGGCTACTAGCCATGATAGCTATGCTCTGCCTTCACAGCTAAAGGCTACTGTGAAAACAGGATGGTGCACTAGATTGGCCTGATCCAGTAGGCTCTTATGTTTTTATAGTTTGAAGATAAAGATGGAAGAGCAGGAGGGGACTTAAAGTTAGCAGTCACCAACAGTTAGAAGCTGGACAGCAGACATAGGTCACCTGTCCACTGTCTTACTGAAGAGGGTGAGATGCATTTCCTCTGGAAAGAGTTCCATGATTCCAGTGCTATTGTTGGTGAGGTCAGAACTTGTGCAGGACTGTGTCTGGCTGATCTTAATGAATGGCCTGAATTATGTCTATGGATATATATATGATTTCCATCCTGGCCTGTGTTCATCACAATCAGCACTGTGTCAGTTCTGCTACAATTCAACTTCCACTAAAACATACGCTATCCACCTTGCTATCCGCTATGGCAAAAGGTTGCATATACCTAATTGCACAATTGATCTCAATGCATTTCAATTGAAGGGGAACATTAAAAACAATGCAATAAACAATGTGATTGTTTTCATAATGTTTGTGTGCTAAAAAAACAACAGTAATGAATACTGTTCATACTCACTTGTGTGGTTTCCATTTCTGACCTCTGATGATAATGCAAATTTTGTAGGAATTTCTGCTCCCATTTCTGTTTCTGATAGAATTCTCAAACATCCCTAATTATCTCCTGATATGACTCCACTAAGGACCCCTTCAGACGAGTGTGTGTGTATTCTGGTGATGTCTTCTGCGGCATGTCATTGATGCAATAATAGTGTGTTAGTGGTGGATTTATACAGTATTTATATCCCAGTAGTGATGTATGGAAGTGAAAGCTGGACCATAAAGAAGGCTGATTGCCGAAGAATTGATGCTTTTGAATTATGGTGCTGGAGGAGACTCTTGAGAGTCCCATGGACTGCAAGATCAAACCTATCCATTCTTAAGAAAATTAGCCCTGAGTGCTCACTGGAAGGACAGATCGTGAAGCTGAGGCTCCAATACTTTGGCCAATTCATGAGAAGAGAATACTCCCTGGAAAAGACCCTGATTTTGGGAAAGATGGAGGGCACAAGGAGAAGGGGACGACAGAGGACGAGATGGTTGGATAGTGTTCTCGAAGCTACCAGCATGAGTTTGACCAAACTGCGGGAGGCAGTGGAAGACAGGAGTGCCTGGCATGCTCTGGTCCATGGGGTCATGAAGAGTCGGACACGACTAAACGACTAAACAACAACTTACTGTATTAGTGGTGGATTTAAACTGTACTGGGGTTATAATGGATCATCTACATACCATTCTGTTTTATTACAGTAGTTGTCCTGCAATGCTTCCCCAGTGTTACTGCATTTTTGCCATCCAGGCGCTATAGCACAACAAGAATGGGGCAACAGCAAAAAACAGGAAAATGTGTTACAGGTTACAGGATTTCAGCAAGAAGCTATGAGACATGCACTGATTGGAAACAAAGCAGGATGACTGTCCCCAAAACTTTTGCAAGTACAAACAATATTGAAAGTGGGATTGCATCTAACCACCGTGATACCATCATGAGCACAAATAGTCATGAAGTTCTAGAACAGGCATGGCCAAACTTGGCCCTCCAGATGTTCAGGCACGGCTTGGACAAACTTGGCCCTCCAGATGTTTTAGGACTACAATCCGCATCATCCCTGTCCCCCAAAAACAGTACTTCAGTCTTGTCAGGATTCAACCTCAATCTGTTAGCCGCCATCCATCCTCCAACCGCCTCCAGGCACTCACACAGGACCTTCACCGCCTTTACTGGTTCTGATTTAAAAGGGAGGTAGAGCTGGGTATCATCTGCATACTGATGGGATCAGGCTACCTTGAAGGACCACCTACACCAGGCATAGGCAAACTCTGGCCCTCCAGATGTTTGGGACTACAATTCCCATCATCCCTGACCACTGGTCCTGTTAGCTAGGGATGATGGGAGTTGTAGTCCCAAAACATCTGGAGGGCCAGGTTTGACCATGCCTGTTCTAGAATATAAAAGCGTCCCATAGCATGTGCACCACCAACTAACCAGAGAACCAGCGTCAAGGCATTCATGCTTTCCTGCATCTCTTTCTTTTCAAAAATTTAAGCACGGGTAACTCATAAACAGTCCCTACAGATGCACAGATCATTTGTTTGCCATTTGTTCATTTGAATTAAGCCTCCATCTGGCAAGTTCTTGGATGTGAAATCTGGCCCTGCCTTCTGGTATGAAATGTTTAAACAGGTTTCTCATCAACACATTGTGCTGGAAAGCAACACAGCTATGTAATTTTAAGAGGCAACGTTTCAAAAACAAAATAGCGAGGGCTGGGAAATTGTACCGAAAGGCAACTTTGAACATGGTAAAATGCAGTTTAACATTCAAGACCCCCCCCCCACTTTTTTTTGTAAATGTTATTTTCTAAAGTGTCAAAACATATATACAGATTATTTTTTTAAAAATGAAATACTATGGCTAAAATCCAGCACAGTGTTATGCAGGCTTGCTTGGAAGTGAATCACATTGATCTCTGTGGGAATTACTTCTGAGTAAATGTACTCTGGGATAGGGATAAAGTATGTTCAGTTTTAAAATTGTGGGTCAAATATTTTGAAAACAATTGTGTACAGTTGACAGCGCTGGCAATATTAAAGTAAAATTCAACAGTATAACATATATTGAAGTGATGTAAGATAGGAAAATAGAATTAGATGGATATATCAAAATATGCAGGAATGGTGGAGAAGTTAAACGAACCTTGGAAGGGGAGGAAGGGAAGGAAGTTAATGAATGTATGGTATAATAGATGATGTTTAATTTGAAATGTAAAATTTGAAAAGTTAATAAAAATGGAAAATAAAATAAAATTGTGGGTTTCCCCCTGCCTCTCTTCTCCCTTTGTGTCTATTTTTCTGTGAGCTCTTAAAACTTAGACCTATATAGGCAATTAAATTGCATTTAGCTTCCCTGAGTCCTTAGGTCCATAGAGGCAGATACAAACAGCAATAAACAAACAGCCCTGTTGTGCAGAACCTCCAGTTTGTGGGCCTAATTGCAGCCAGAACAGCTCCCCATTTGGCCTACAAACCATGCCCCCTTGTCCCACACCTGTCACAGACTACAAAGGAACAGCCAGGAGCTTAAAGGGAGCTCCCCATTGTTCTTTTGCAAGCAGGGCTCACTGTCCTCCCCAAGCAGCTGATCTACACGGACACAATGCCCGCCACATTAAGGAATCCACCATTTCCCCTTCTGCAGATGCCTGTGTTATAAACATCAAGGGCTATAACCTTTCTCTCTGTCTTTTACATAATTAATAGTTAAATAGGTCTGTTTGGATGGGCATTGATGACAGGAAGATACAGTGATACCTTGGTTCTCAAACTCAATCTGTTCTGGAAATCCATTCGACTTCCAAAACATTCGCAAACCAAGGTGCGGCTTCTGATTGGCTGATTGGCCCCAGAAACAATGCTGTCAACCGAAACAGACGTTTGGCTTCCAAAAAACATTTGCAAACCCGGAACACTTACTTCTGGGTTTGCGACATTCGGGAGCCAATATGTTTGGGGACCAAGCCATTTGGGAACCAAGGTACCACTGTACTTGATTCAATGAGAATCAGACAGATAACGATGAAGAGATTCATTGAGTTTAGTGGGACCTTATTGGATGCCTAGAGTTGCACTGTTTGAAATGCCAGCGTGAGTTTCTTGAAAGATAGTTGGGAACCACTGTGGACGACTGACAAAGTACACCAGCAGTGATGCTTTTAGACAAGCATTTCCAAAACCACTGATTCAGTGGAAAGCTACAGAGCCAAGCTCTGGAAAAAAATTCAAGCATTCCAAGGTAGGATGTTGTCAATCTGGTGACTCCCACTCTCACCACCTCCAAACTAACAGGACATAACAATAAATATAACTTGGGGGGCGGCGGGAGAATGTTCAATAATGCTGGAGAGAATATTTCTCCCTCCCTCCACCACATTCTGGCTTGCAATGACACTTTTACACTTGGTGCCATCTGAAAAGGCGTGTCCCAGGCGCACTGGCAGGTTCTGCGAAGCTATTTATCATGCAGTGACGGCAGAAAACAGGTGAGCTGCCTGCCTGCCAAGTTTGCCTTCTCAATCGTTTGAAAGATGAAGGATCAGTACTTTAAAAAAAACAAACCAGTAACAAAAAACCCACAACCCCACTAACAAACAAGATCCACTCATTTCACGCTCAGTGCTCAACATTATACAAGAACAACAAAACTCACTTGCAGCAAAGAAAAGAAGAAAGAATGTAATTTTATATCCCAAAGAAAACGCACAAGGCCTTCAACATGCTGGCTTGACGATGATGGAGTGAAAAGCATAAGAAGTCATTTATGTTCACAGTTGCTGACAGAATCTCATGCGTTCTAGGCAAAAACACCCACTGAATCTCCACATCCATATGTGTTGTATATTGCTTTTAGAAATCGACTGAAATTGACAGTGGAAAGCAGGTATAAAGTTGGCGTAAAGGTCCTAATGGCTAAAGGTAGAAAGAGCTATGGAACATCCAGTTCTCTCAAGTACAGGCCTGGTGCAACCCTAGCTCCTCTTTGGGAAATATTCCACGTCCTAAGTTTAAGTGCTTCTCTCCATTCCTTCAACATTTCAGTCCCCTCTCCTACTTCTGGCTACGGATGGCCAAATAAGTCAATGTTGGTTTCTCTCCATTTCTATCTTTTGCAGTTTTGCGTTTGTTTTTTAACAGTGGTTCAGGAATTGTTTATTTTCAAGTCCTTGTGAAAATTCATCGGCATCTTAGTGCAAATTTATCCCAATATATCTATTTGTGTATGCAATTTTGCCTAATACATAGAATTTCATAAATCAAGTTTCCCTAACATGATGCATTTTTGCATGTTATTCCCCCAATAATGCATTTTTTGTATGCTATTGCCACTACTATATGCATTTTGTGTGCACTTTGCCCCCAGTATATGCGTTTTTGTACACATTGCTTGACTTGCAAACTGCATTGCAAAATTCAAGGAACTGCAAATTTCGAAGGGTTGCCAGTGTTTCAGTTTGCATATTGCTACAGAAAGTGAGAAGTAGGTAGGTTTGCATTTAAATGCAAACTGAACCCAATTTCTCCCCAGTTACTATTTCTGGGAGAGTTTCATTTTTCATTTTTTATTTTGCTGAGAGCCATGCCTGAGGAAAAAAATCATTTTCATTTCTGAGTTGAATTCAAGCTGGCAATTGAAAGGAATTATTGGGAATGCGCTCCAGGTGCGCTCCTGATTCTTCTTCATTTTCAAGCTGCGCCTTGAGGTTTCTCTTTTTTTAAAAAAAATATTTATTAAGATTTTACAGAATCATAACAAAATACAGCAAAAAAAGAAAAATACAAAAACAGAAAAATACAAAATACAAAAAACAAAAAATAGATAAAAATAGATAAAAATAGAAAGAAAAAAGAAAAATTCCATTATTCCTTTTCTAACTTTGAACCTTGTTTCCTTGACCTCCTCACACCTCCCCTTTTTGTATTCCCATTTACATAATCAAATCAGCAATATTTGCCCTCTTTCAATTTATCATCTTTAACTTTGTATCTTAACATATCACAACTCAAATATTTTCATCCATCAATTCATTTTTGCATGCTCTTTCTAACTTTATCACTAATGCCAATTATTTTTAATCCAACATCATTTTAACATTCATAAATTTTACACTGTTTCTATAGATAGTCTTTAAATTTCTTCCAGTCCTCTTCCACCAGCTCTTCTCCCAGGTCTCGGATTCTGCCAGTCATCTCCGCCAACTCCATATAGTCCATCACCTTCATCTGCCATTCTTCCAGGGTGGGTAGATCTTGTGTCTTCCAATACTTTGCGATAAGAATTCTTGCTGCTGCTGTAGCATACATAAAAAATGTTCTGTCCTTCTTTAACACCAATTGGCCGACCATGCCCAAGAGAAAGGCCTCTGGTTTCTTCAGAAAAGTGTACTTAAACACCTTTTTCATTTCATTATAGATCATTTCCCAGAAAGCCTTAATCTTTGGGCACGTCCACCAAAGGTGAAAGAATGTACCTTCAATCTCTTTACATTTCCAACATTTGCTATCGGGCAAATGATAAATTTTTGCAAGCTTGACTGGGGTCATGTACCACCTGTACATCATTTTCATAATATTCTCTCTTAAGTCATTACATGCCGTAAATTTCATACCGGTGGTCCACAACTGTTCCCAGTCCGCAAACATAATATTATGACCAATATCTTGTGCCCATTTAATCATAGCTGATTTAACCGTTTCATCCTGCGTATTCCATTTTAACAGCAAGTTATACATTCTTGATAGTATCTTAGTTTTGGGTTCTAATAATTCCGTTTCCAATTTTGATTTTTCCACCTGGAAGCCAATTTTTTTGTCCGAATTGTAGGCCTCTCTTATTTGAAAATAATGAAGCCAGTCTCGCACTTTATCTTTTAATTCCTCGAAACTCTGCAATTTCAGTTTGTCTCCTTCTTGTTCCAATATTTCCCAATACTTCGGCCATTTGGCCTCCATATTGAGTCTTTTCAGAGCCTTTGCTTCCATTGGTGACAACCACCTTGGGGTCTTATTCTCCAGTAAATCTTTATATCTTGTCCAGACATTAAACAATGCTTTCCTGACAATATGGTTTTTAAATGCTTTATGTGCTTTAACCTTGTCGTACCACAAATATGCGTGCCACCCAAAAACATTGTTGAAACCTTCTAAATCCAAAATGTCTGTGTTTTCAAGAAGCACCCAGTCTTTCAACCAGCAGAATGCTGCTGATTCATAGTAAAGTTTGAGGTTTCTCATGCCTGATATCATATATGATGTCAGGAGCAAGGAAAGTGGGTGTGGTTTGCCTAAAATAGCCAAGTGAGCCAAACTCCAAGGCCTCGCAGGCCTCAGGAAGCCTGTGGACCAGAGGTTCCCCACTCCTGCCTTAGACCTGTCATTAGAGTGTTCTTTACTGCAAAGTCAAGAAACAGCACAACCTGTTGGCAACTAAAAAAAATAACGATACAATGCATGTTAATATGGAGTTGCTCCATTTTGGTTTTATCAACAGTTCTCAGTAACAACAACAAAACCAGAACAGCAGCCCTGCAGACCAGTTGAAAACTGGCAGACCACTTAAACCTTTTGCCTTCTATGAAAGATAATGTGTGATAATGTTCACTCTATAAAAGGCAATTAGAAAGAAAGGCAAGGAAAGAAAGAAAGAAAGAAAGAAAGAAAGAAAGAAAGAAAGGAAGGAAGGAAGGGCAGGGCTGGGCTGACCAAGGGCAGACTGGGGTTGATGGACCAGCCTTTACTGGTTATGAAAACCATGGGCCAGGAATTTGCTAGTCCTTTGGAAAAACCCAGACCTGATCCAAATGGTCTCCATCTCTGTTGTCAGGGAAAAAATGAATCATGTGCAGCTTCAACTATAGAACATTCTCAACTATTTTGAAATCTTTCAAAAGAAGGTGTGGACCACACTCATGGGCCACCAGTGGTTGGCAGGCCTTCATGTGAGAACCTCTGATCTGAATACAACCTCAAACAAATGCCAGCGCTTAGGGTATAATAAACACAGGTCATGGGCTGACCTTATCCCAGTGGTTCCCATGGTCTGAGAACCTGGCCCATTTTCGTTTTCAGCATCTTCTGAAGAACTAGAAGCCGCCCAGCTCCCCTCTTGCTGTTTCAGCTTGTTAATTACTTTGCGCTACTAACATGAACTGCACATTTCAAGACACATATTCCTCCTGGGCTTTGTTTACTTGTTATTATACTTTTAAGTGTCATCTGAAATTCCAGATGATCGCTCACTGTGCCCTAGATTGTGGTGCTACCAGAGATGATTTATCATATCTGAAGGGAAGTACAGTCATATCTGTAGGAAAATGAAGATGCAACATGGGGGGATAAAAGGGAGTTAACACAGTTCCGGCTGTAAAAGGGGCTGAGGAAGATGACATTTAGGTTCCTGTGCAAGATGTAATTTCCATCTGACTGGACTGGGCACATATCCAGCTTTTACTTCAGCCCCAACTTCACACTAAGCATAGCTGACGTCTCTTTTAAAAGCTTCAGAGAACAAACTGACTTGAAGTGACTGTTTAGTTTTTAGCAGAAGGAGGGAAAATATGTGTTTGGTAGCACTGGTGAAGTCTGAGCTAGTGTACTGCTTAAGGAGCGACGTTGTTGTGAGGAGGAGGGAAATATCTGGTGTGGTTCACAACTGAACGTGAATCTTCCAAATCCACACTTCTGAAATGGTACCTGGACCAAAATCCACCTGTCCTCCAAAATTCATGCTTCTCCAAATTTTGTGATACGGTTCTCCAACCCTGAATGTTTAGTACAAAAAATGCACACATTGGGGGGAAACAAAATGCCAAAATGCATGATATCTGGAGATCTTGCTTTCTAAAATGTGTATCTTAGGTAAAATTGCATAGAAAAAATGTGCATATTATAATACAGAGCAGACAAAATTTTGTGAGGGTTTAACAAAATTGCACATTGATGTAGCAAATTTAAGGTTAGGAAAGAGAAACTGTGAGAAAATGAAATCCATAGATTTGTCCATCCCTAGTTATTAGTACAGACAGGGAAATAATGGCTCTTGTGGTTGCTGGAGAAGAATGAAAAGCTACACCTGTTGAAATTAATTCTTCTATTCATTTTTTTTTTTTTAGGGACGCGGGTGGCGCTGTGGGTAAAACCTCAGTGCCTAGGACTTGCCGATCGTATGGTCGGTGGTTCGAATCCCCACGGCGGGGTGAGCTCCTGTCTCTCTCTCCCAGCTCTTGCCCACCTAGCAGTTCGAAAGCACCGCTAAGTGCAAGTAGATAAATAGGTACCGCTTTATAGCGGGAAGGTAAACGGCGTTTCCGTGTGCTGCGCTGGTGCTGGCTCGCCAGAGCAGCTTCGTCATGCTAGCCACGTGACCTGGAAGTGTCTGCGGACAGCGCTGGCTCCCGGCCTCTTAAGTGAGATGAGCGCACAACCCTAGAGTCGGACACGACTGGCTCATACGGGCAGGGGTACCTTTACCTTTTATTCATTTTTTTAAAATGCAGCAGCCCTTGTAAAGACTTGGGCCACATCTGTATAGTACACTGAAGGCACTATGATATCACTTTAAACAGTCATGGCTTCTCCAAATGAATTATGGGAATTGCAGTTTGTTAAGGATGCTGCAGGTTGTTAGGAGATCCCTATTCCCCTCACAGAGCCACCATTTCTGGAGTGGTTTAGCAGTCGATCCCTGTCCACAGGGAACTCAGAAATGTAGGTCTGCTTAAAGTGGTATGAGTGGTTTTAGATGTATAGTGCAGATGGGTCACTGTCATATCACACAGATGCACACATACACCTTCATTTGTTGTTGTTGTTGGCATCCGTCTGTCTTGAGAGACAATGGAGGGTGCTTCTGGGGGTGAAGTCAAACCACTGTATTAGCAGCACCAAACTGACCTCCCCAGGGCACAAGCCTGGGCAGTGCGTATAGAGATCTTGGGCTGTCAGGCAACAAGATCCCTCTCTTGGCCTCACGGAAGAGATCCGAAGGAAAGCAGAGCAATACATTTGGCACCAGCTTGGCTGCAGGAGTTGCCAGAAGGAGGTATACAAGATGCCATCCAAACATGTTATGGACTCCACTCTGGATTTGTCTAGGGTTTAGTCCTTGTGCATTCTCTTGTGCAATACCATTTTGCTGGTGCAAAACATTCCCTCAGTGGAACCAGTATACGGCTAAGTGACTTCAACTTTGTGGTACATTGGATATAACACTTACTAAAAACCAACAATTTTCTAAGTGCTGTACATATATTAAAATACGGTGGTCTCTGTCTCATAAGCTAATAATTGAATAGACACGATACAAAAGGGAAAAGGAATGGGGAGAGGAGATGAAAGCAAATGGAAAATGTATAATAATATGTAAAATTATGATAAAGATAGTCACCAGATTAAAAGCATTTTAGTTTATTAGTTTTAGTTGACTGACTCATTAATTGATTAAATGTGTGTAAAGTTGGCATATTAATAAAACAATGGTTGTAAAGGGGGGTGAGTCTTTATTTTAAGGTGTTCCAACTGAGGTTACAGCAGGCATTTTCATAGAAAAGGCATTCCTTGTTCTCTGCCACATGGGACAGCCTTGGGATAAAACAATTTATCATTTCTACATATAGAAGCAGCATGTAGACATTTTTGGTGAATTGTTGAAAGATCAATATATTTTGACAAATACTGTTTGAATGAAAAGTATACAGTTATCCTTATATTTATTTTTGCACAGGTTCACGGCTGAATACAAAAAACTACAGTGTGCACAGATCTGAAGTATGCAAAATTATTGCATATTCATCAAGGCGTTTGCCCAAGACGGAGTTTGATTACCTTGTTGGTATCTCTGGAACAAATGAACATGTCTTCAAGGCTCTTTGTTCCTTTGGGGGGGAGGGGAACAAAAAAACATTCCATCCAAATGTTGCCTTTGCATCTCCCCCTTTTGAAATACTGGTGACTACCAGATCTCCTGTGCAGGTAAGATGTAAAGGATTTTGCTTGGACATGCTGCAAAGGAACAGTAAGCACTAAGTTCTGTTGCATTCTGTTCCCATCCAGCAACTGAAATCTAAAGCAGCATTCAAGTTTTGCCAGAGTTTTATAATGCCTGTTGCTTCCACTTTTTTAAAAATACATACTATATGCCCATGTATTCACAGAGATGTGAGGCTGCAAGTGACACACCCAGCTGTTCACCAGCATTGTACCCAATTCTATCCCAATTGTGATAGGACAAGTCCCCTTTACCATCAACCTAATCAGATCCGCCCTCTCAAAGAATACCAGTAGAAAAGAAAGATGACCAAATGTTGTACAGCCAGCTATTCAAGCATCAAACTCCTACCTCCTGATGAAACAGAAAGATCAGTTCAGCTGTACTTTGGAAGTCACAGCATGTGACATCAAAGATCACCTGTAGTGTTATCACCCGGGAGATGATCAGAACAGGAGAGCACATTGCTGCTCTCATTAGGACCCTTTGAATTTCTCCATCAGCCGACCTCTGCCTCTCAAATCACCATAAACCAAGATAGAAAATATTAAATGAGGTCATGGGGGCTCTCTCCCTCTCATCTTCTTTAAACGGCACGGGAGACATGGTGTGACAGATCTGTCTGTACAATTTCCTCTGGCTGCAGATATGTTTTTGTTTTCCAGTTTTCAAAGTCATAAATGATGGGGGGGGTGTTTCTATAGAAGTTTTCAAATTGTGCTCTGGAAAGCACCGCAATTAGAAGAAGATCCATCATGGCGGATGAGCTTCTTTTGTTTTTCTGAGAGACAAGCTTCTCAGTCATTATCAATGTCCCCTTCCCCACCATGCCCAGCTGCAAAGGAACACTGCCCACCTCTGCCTTGTATTCAGTTTCTTAGAAAAGTTTTCTCTCCCCCCCCCCCACTTTTAGACTTCCTAGTTTGTCTTCTGGGAAATGGGTGCTTTGCAACAGACCATGTCAACACCAGCCATTTTGTGAATTTCAAATCTAATACACATATTATTATTTTTTAAAAAAAGAAGCTTAAAAGGCATGTTGGAGAAGGAAGGTGTTCAATAGGTGCCCAAAAGACAGAATCTGATATCTAATGGAAGGGAGCTTCAAAAGGTCAGTGCCACCACACTAGAGGCCTGATTCCTAAACTTTACAGAATAGCCCTCTCCTGCTAATTGCAGTGATTTGTTGGGTATGCAACAGATGATTATTTGGGGTATGCAATGTGCCCCGTACTGACCGAGAACATGCACAACACACATGGGTTTTGAAGGAGAAACAGCTCCCCACTGTGAGTTGGAAAGTTACTATTGTACAGCAGTTATCTCTAGCATTGTGTTCCCACAGTGGTCAGTGAGATGCCTAAGGGAAGCCTATAAGGAGGACAGGAGTGTAATAGCACTCGCCTCACCTGTGGTTTCCAGCAACTGGAATTCAGATGCAATCCTTACAGACCGAAAGTCTGACTTAGCATAGGGCAGCTTCCTATATCCTAAACCAGCCTTACCCATGAAAGCTCTTGTGGTTCATAAGAAGAGCCCTGGTGGATCGGATAAAAGGCCCATCTAGTTCAGCATCCTCTTCTCACAGTGGCCAAGCAGATGCCCATGGGAAGCCCACAAGCAGGACATGACTGCAACAGCCCGCTCCCAAATTGTGATTCTCAGCAACTGGTATTCAGGTGGGAGAAGAAAAAGCTAAGGAGTAAACCCCAGACAAATCCCTAAGACGGTTGGATGGCCCCTTGTACGCCTCCTTCTAGCAACTCCTGCAGCCAAGCTGGTGCTAGACGTATTGCTCTACTTTCCTTCCGACCACATCAGCGAGGCCCAGAGGCGTCTTGTCGTCTGGGCAGCCCAGAGCCTCCATACAGACTGCCCAGGCTAGTGTCCTGGAGAGGTCACTTCAGTGCTGCTAATGCAGCAAAAACAACCCAAGAGGCAGCACTTGTGAGATACTGATTTCTGTAGCCCCAGCAGGTGCTGTGATTCTCCAGAGGTTTGACTTCACCCCTGGAGGCACTTCATTGTCTCTTGAGACAGACAGATGCCAACAACCTCCTCTGAGAGTGAAGGTAGTGCATTGCTATCATGGCTAGTAGCCACTGTAAGCCTTATCCTCCATGAGTTTGTCTAACCCTCTTTTAAAGCCCTCTAATGGTTGGCTTGGGACGCGGGTGGCGCTGTGGGTTAAACCACAGAGCCTAGGACTTGCCGATCAGAAGGTCAGCGGTTTGAATCCCCGCGATGGGGTGAGCTCCTGTTGCTCGGTCCCTGCTCCTGCCAACTTAGCAGTTCGAAAGCACATCAAAGTGCAAGTAGATAAATAGGTACCGCTCCGGCGGGAAGGTAAACGGCGTTTCCGTGCGCTGCTCTGGTTCGCCAGAAGCGGCTTAGTCGTGCTGGCCACATGACCCGGAAGCTGTACGCCGGCTCCCTCGGCCAATAAAGTGAGATGAGCGCCACAACCCCAGAGTTGGCCATGACTGGATCTAACGGTCAGGGGTCCCTTTACCTTTTTTAATGGTTGGGTTAAGATCTTCTTGTGGGAGTGGATTCCATAGTTTAACAATAATAATATTCTCATTTATACCCCGCCCATCTGTCTGGGTTTCCCCAGCCACTCTGGGTGGCTTATGGCATATATAAAAACATAGTAAAATATGCAGTGCTTTTTTTCTGGGGGGGTGTGTGCAGGGGTACACATACCCTTAAACATTTTGTGACTCTAAGTTTGGCCTCATTGAAGGGCAGTATTTCAATATGAGTAGAAAAATGAGAGTATCCCTAAACATTTTTTCAGGGGGGGGGGGGGAGCACTGAAAATATGTGCTCTGTGAAGAAGTCCTTGTCAGCTCCTACCTGCAAACAGGACCTGAGGCAGCTCCTTTTCATTATTTGCTTAAAGAGCTCCTGCTATTCCTCATGGGGTATCTTTGCGTAACAGCCACCTTCAGGAAGGAACTGTAAAAGCAGGATGGAGGGAAGGCAATAACTGTTAATGAAGCCTGAGGTGGAATCAATGAGCCAGTGTCAAAATGGCAGCCGCAGGCGGGGTGGGGTGAGAGGGGAGGGGAGAGGAAGGGCCAAGGAGGAAGACACAGGATTCACCTTCCCTGTCTGCCCTAAAGAAATTGTTTCAGCTCTGGGCCTATCCAGAGTTGGGTTGGGGGGGCGGGGTTGGGTTTTTTGCTGAGGCAGAAAATACATTCTGTATTAAGTAACACCAAATTCTGCTCAGGATAAGTGTTGCCAATTAAATAAATCCATAACACAGGAAGCTGCCTTATACCGGTAATTGACTTTTTTCTTTTTCTCTCCAATTTTAAGGGAGCGGCTTATATTCGGGTATTGTCTTTTTTTCTTTTTTCCCCCTTGAATTTTACAGGTGCAGCTAATTTGCGGGTGCCGCTTATATTTGGGTCAATACAGTACAGTTGTACCTCGGGTTACATACGCTTCAGGTTACAGACGCTTCAGGTTACAGACTCTGCTAACCCAGAAATAGTATCTCGGGTTAAGAACTTTGCTTCAGGATGAGAACAGAAATCGTGCTCCGGCGGCACAGTGGCAGCAGGAGGCGGCCCCATTAGCTAAAGTGGTGCTTCAGGTTAAGAACAGTTTCAGGTTAAGAACGGACCTCCGGAACGAATTAAGTACTTAACCCAAGGTACCACTGTACTACGTCAGGCCACTGGTTCATTTCTAACACTATTGTCTCTGTTGATGGGCAGCAGCTCTCAAGTATTACAGACAGGAAGTCTCTCCCAGCCCTTAGCAGAGTTGCCGGGGATTGAACCTGGGACCTTCCGCATGCAAGGCAGATGTTCTGCTGTTGAGCTACAACCCAAAGTGGCTGGCTGGGGTGGAGCCACTATGTTAGCTTCTTGGCAGGTGGGTTACTTACTGCTGCTTACTGGAAGAGAGGCAAACACACCAATTCGGCACTCCTGCTGGTGCAGCGAGTGGCTGTGAGAGGAGCTAAAAGTTCTGCTGCTTAATATCCCAGGTTGTTATGTATTGAGTTGAATAGGATCCAAACTGCAGCAGTCTGATTGGTCCTAGAACAATAGGATTCAGAATGCAGCAGTCTGATTGGTCCTAGAACAATACAGCAGTATGACTGGTTGGCATGAACCACCCAATCATGCTCCAGATAGAAGTGAATCCACAACCTGATTGGCTTACAGTAGAATTCCGGAATTAGCCAATCATGTGCAGCCCATTGTGTAAATAATGTATATAAAGCAGATACTTTGAGGGGACCTTCATTCATTCCTCCTCACCACTATGAGCTGAATAAAGAGCATGAAATCACTTTGCGACTGAGTATATTTCACAGGTCCAGTAGCAGTGGGTGGGTATCCTATCCTGGATCAAGGCAAGGTTGTTTTATATGCTCAATTGATAGACAAGAGAGAAAGAGAGACAACTTGCAACACAGTGTTCAGAAGAAGCTCTGTGTTCTGCTTTATGGATGTCTCTGTGCATTTACCTGTTTGGATGGAATCAGATGATAATTTTGAAACTTAAAATGGGGGGGGGGGAGAGTTTGCCACTTGAGGAGACCAAGGTTTGGTCTTTCTTCCAGTGCTCATCCCACAGTCAAACTTCCTCTGCCCACTTAGCAAAGGGCAAGAGGCTCGCCACACCACCACACAGCCAAGAAGAACAGTGTTTAGCCCAAGGGGATAAGATGCGACTTGGACTGGTTTTGTGCTGTCTGGAAGCGTCCTGTAAATACTGATCTTTTTCCAGAAGGGAAGCTGGCTGGGGCTGATGGCACATAACAGGAGCCATTTTCTCCTTGAAATAACTTTGCCCTTGTTAACACCGAGGCCTTGTTTTCTGCTCATAAATAATGCATCCCATTTCTGGGTCTCTCTCTCTCTCTCTCTCTCTCTCTCTCTCTCTCTCTCTCTCTCTCTCTCTCTCTCTCCTGCTTACATGCTAGTGTCAGATTCCACACTCTGCTTTCTGGAGACTGGCTTTCTGGCTCTCTGAAGAAAAGGAAAACAGAGAGGAGGGGGGGTGGGCAAATTCAGGAAAGACATAACAGACCCACAAGGCTTATTAGGCTTAACATCACTGCTCCCGATTGTGGTTTCATTTAAAGGCATCTGAGTCTTGCATCCCCCCTCCTTCCCCCTGATGCTGTCATGTGCTTTAGGTACCCTTTTCCTGGCATGCACAAATAATAAATAACACCCCCCCACACACACACACACACAGCAGTGGGCCACATGCATGTTGCCTGGGCTTGTTCTTTCCAGATTCCTAAATTGCAGGCCAACGGTCTGAGATGGCACACAGCGCTGTGGCTTCGCAACAAAAGACCTCTGAGCTTTTAATTTTTCATATCAGACCCTTTCTTGCCATCCTGATGGTTTCCTTTTGATTGATCTTCTTTGACATCCCGCAACTGCTCCTTGTGTTTCCGGAACAGCCGCCACCGCTGCAGACCATCTCATCTTAGGACTGGAAGAAATGTTTCCTGCAATCGCGCTTCGTTTTTCTTTTTTTGCCTCCTTTTAATAATGTTAAATCTGTGCACGGCTTATGGCAGTGCACTTTTATGCGTGCCTGTTGTTGTTTTTTAATACAGAGGGAAGGAATTGTGGGTGAGGGAGGATTTCTCAGACATCTTGTAAGATTGCAAAGTAGCTGTGAGGTGTGCCATGACAGGAAACGAAAAAGTGAGTTTAAAACTGTTCTGCTCCTGGATCTGTTCTGGGGTGGAGGAGTGTCCTTCCAGGGATGAGAGTTGTCTGGCTACATTCAAAACATATTGAAAGCACATTTCTTCCCCCAAAGAACCTGGGAACTATAGTTTACCCTGGAAAACTATACAGTGGTACTACAGGTTAAGTATTTAATTCATTCTGGAGGTCCGTTCTTAACCTGAAACTGTTTTTAACCTAAAGCACCACTTTAGCTAATGGGGCCTCCTGCTGCCGCCGGAGCATGATTTCTGTTCTCATTCTGAAGCAAAGTTCTTAACCCGAGGTACTATTTCTGGGTTAGCAGAGTCTGTAACCTGAAGTGTCTGTAACCTGAAGCGTATGTAACCCAAGGTACCACTGTAATTCCCAACACCCTTAACAAATCACAGTTTCCAGGATTCTTTTGAAGGAAGTAATGTGTTTTAAATGTGCAGTGTAAACAGAGCCTCAGAACCACTACTGGCAGAAGGAGGGTGATTCCCTCAAGACCCCTCCTGTGAGGCTTCTGACTGCCATCAAGTCAGCTCTCTGAAGGAATACCTGCCCCGTGGCCTAGATTTTATCTGTAGCACTTCTTCTGGATCTGATAGGGAGGAGAGCGCATCTGGGAAACGAATGCTGTTCATCAAGGCCAACTTCTATAACTGCATTACAAGAACTGTAACGTAGAAGAATTGCAGCTGAATGTTGGAAGACTCAAGACAGGCAAAAGAAAGTACTTCTTCCACAGCACTCAGTTAAAACTAATGGAATTTGTTCGCACAAGATGTAGCAACAGCCACAAACTTGGATGGTTTTAAAGTGGTATCGCATAGATTCATGGAGGGTGGGGTTATCAGGGGCTGCTAGGCATGATGATGGTGTTCTACCTCCACTGCTGGAGAAAGTAGGCCTCTGAATGCCGGTTGCTAGGAATCAGAAGTGGGGAATGTTGCTGGTCCACCTAGATTAGTTTTGCCCACACTGACTGATGCTCTATCACTGAGTGATAGAGAGGGTAGCGCTGTGGTCTAAACCACTGAGCCTCTTCGGCTTGCTGATCGGAAGGTGAACTCCCGTTGTTCTGTCCCAGCTTCTGCCAACCTAGTGGCTCGAAAGCACACCAGTGCAAGTAGATAAGTATGTACCGCTGCGGCGGGAAGGTAAACGATGTTTCTGTGCGCTCTACCACTTGTCACGGTGTTCCGTTGAGCCAGAAGCTGTTTAGTCATGCTGGCCACATGACCCAGAAAACTGTCTGTGGACAAATGCCGGCTCCCTCAGTCTGAAAGTGAGATGAGTGCGGCAGCCCACAGTCACCTTTGACTGAAGTTAACTGTCCAGGGGTCCTTTACCTTTACCTATCAATAACCTACAATCAGGGCCTTTTTTGCAGCCAGAACTTGCCGGACCTCAGTTCCAGCACCTCTTAGGTGGGCGCCATTGCCATTCTAAAAGAACAAGGGAAGTGTTTGTGGTGCTTTCTGGCACCTTTATTTCTAGAAAAATAGCACTGCCTACAACCTTCCTCAAACATGATGCTAAAGGAGAAGAAAAACAGGGACGGAGGAGGGAAATAACCAAATGTTAGTTCTGGGGTTACTGCACAGGCCCCTTCTGGGAAAGGAGGAACAAAAATTACAGCTGCTCCCAGCCAAGCTGATGGGGCAGGGGGCTTGTGGCCTCACCTCTCCTTCTAATGCAGCCAGGCTTTATGAGGGACTAAATTTGATTTCACTGTTACATTCATATCTCACCTTTCCTGCAAGGAGCTCAAGGTAGCCTGAGGGCCAGATCAGGGACCCTGGAGGGCCACACTGGCTTCCTAAGATGGAGATTTCTCACCCCTGGTGAAACCAGCTCAGTGTGGGTCACTCACAGAAACAGAAGAAGCCTTATAATGAGCCAGACCAATGGCTCAGTACTAACTGGCTGCAGTTCTCCAGGGTTTCAGGTGTCTCCTACCTGGAGATGCCACTGGAGATTGAACTTGAGACCTTATATGTGCAAAGTGAATGCTCTGCCATTGAGCTGTGCCCTGGAAGAGCCACTCAAGCACAACCCCTAGCTTGGTACCTTTTTCTTGCAATGCTTCCCTCCCTCTTCTGGGTTCTCTCCAGCATTAAATCAGCCACAGAGGAAGCTGTCTGGGTGCAGACGAAGAGAAATCTGCAAGTGGAGCACTAACTCAGGCAGCGGAGGATGCAGGGCAAGATGTGGGCTGCACAACATACTTCAGACATACCCAAAACAAAACCACGGATGGAGAGGAAACAGCATCCAGGCCATCGGGAAGCGCATGCTTTGATCCGCGCCGATTGCTCTGGGCAGATGGCACATGGCTGCAGGAAGCAGGATGTTTTTAATGCTGCGAGCTGGAAAGCTGAGGTGTACATTACACAAAGGTATTGTGCTCCATCGAAGTGACTCATGCACCTCTCCGAAAAAGCAAAGCAGGTGGCCAAAGAGCTAATATCCTCTCGCTAACAGTTATCACAACTCCCTGCATGTCTCTCTCTCTCCCCCCCACCCCCAGCATTTGCTTTGTTTTAGGAGGGATCCAGGATCTGTCTCGACTGCCAGAAGTTATTCCTTTACCACTACAGTGATACCTCGGGTTAAGTACTTAATTCGTTCCGGAGGTCCGTTCTTAACCTGAAACTGTTCTTAACCTGAAGCACCACTTTAGCTAACGGGGCCTCCTGCTGCTGCCGCGCCGCCGGAGCACGATTTCTGTTCTCATCCTGACGCAAAGTTCTTAACCTGAAGCACTATTTCTGGGTTAGCGGAGTCTGTAACCTGAAGCGTATGTAACCCGAGGTACCACTGTATTTGGATTGGCATTCGCTGTGTGCGCTTGTACCCCTAGGTGGAGGATGGAGTTTGCAGGATTCGGCCTCACGTTTCGCAGCTGTGCTCCTTGCTTTCTTGACATGCCCACACAGACGCCTAACAGAGCTATATACCATGTATACGTAGGACATAAGAGAATCTTACACAGACAGACACTTGAGCAGGGATTGGGAACCTTTTTTGGTCTGGGGGCCGCATTCCTTTGTGGGCAACTTTCCAGGGGCCGCATGACAGAGGTGAGCAGGGCCACAGGCAAAAGCAGGCGGGCTCTTTACTATGTGCAGTAGTCTACATTCCAGCCAGCCAGAAGTCAGGTGTTTCTACACAGATACACCCCTCCATCTGCAGCTCTGTTGTAGAGCATCAGCTCTGTATTTTTAAGGTCCCAGGTTCAGTCCCTGGCAAAGTTGGGTAGGGTTGGAAAAGACTCCTGTCTGAAACCCTGGAGAGTCACAGTGTATACAGTACAAAGCTAGATGGACCAATGTCCATGCATAAGGTTTCAGGTTCAACCCTGGCATCTCCAAGTGGGGCTGGGGAAGACTCCTGCCTGAAGTGCCTGGATAGCTCAGTTGGTTAGTGTGAGGTGCTGATAACACCAAGGTTGCAGGTTTGATCCCCGTTATGGGACAGCTGCGTATTCCAGGTTGGACTAGATGATCCTCAGGGTCCCTTCCAACTCTACTATGATTCTAGAGCTGCTGCCAGTCAGTGTGGACAGTACTGAGCTACATGGACCAGTGGATTGTCTGACTAGTGATAAGGCGGCTTTCTGATGTTCCAAATGTGTGTAAATTTACTCCAACCTTCAGCAAAGCTTTGCTGGATCCACACGACCTGCGCAAAACATAATCCATCACAAAACAATAGATACTAATAGCCTCTAAGAAACCAACAGGAATGCCAAAAGGAAAATGCCCAACATCTTACCCCAAGGAAGATCACTTTGTCAAAGATGGCCAAGCCTCCTTAAGGAGTCGGTTCCAAAATCGGGCAACATCCTGGCTGAAAAACAATATTAAAGATTTTGCAGCAAACAACAAAACGGAGGCCCAGGGCAGAATCAGCTATGGTCCTTGGATTTAACAGACTCAGAGCACACTGGACTGCTTCTTTCCAGCCTCTGCCAGTCAGCTGAAAATGACCTACTTTTAAGAACATAGGAAGCTGCCTCTTACCAAGTCTGACCATTGGTTCAATTTAGCTCAGTACCGCTGACACTGACTGGCAGCAGTTCTCCTAGGTTTCAGGCAGGATTTCAGTTGGTTGGGACTGAAGCTGAGACTTTCTGCATGTAAACCAGATGCTCTAACCACTGAGCCCCTTTCCTCTCACCCTGCAATTGTGGGAGCCCTTGATTTCTGTGGATCTCTGTTCATTGTATCATCCTCTCCTGCAAAGCTCCGCCGATGTTCTTCTGCGCACATCATTTTGTGTTATCATTTTGCAAAATCATTTACAATGTGTGGTTTATTGCAATTTTGCACGCCCGGGATCTATGTGAACCTGCTTTCCTTCCCTCCCTCCCTCCCAGGAATTTCACAAGTTAGTCATGGCGGCCTCTGTGCCGCCTTCCTTGCTTATTTTGCTTTATTTTGGTAATAAATTTTCCCATACAAATCCCAACCCTGAAAATCTCGTCTGTGTTTCAGGTTCCTAAAAGCAACTGCTTGTTTAAAAAAACAAAGCCCTGTTGAAATTTCCGAACTTCTTTGAGCTAACTCAAGAGGAAAACAAGAATTAATCATATACACTTTTTCTTTAAGCAAAGAAAAACCATCTAATTAAAGCCACAGCAGAGAATCTGAGCCCCCAAGCCACCTCCTCAAGTTGTGGAACTCAAACTCCCAGAATTCCCTGGGAGGAAGGACTGACTGTTAAGGCAAATAGGCCAAGCTGGCTGGGCGGATGGGAGTTTTAGTTCTGTAAGAGGAATAGGGTTCTCCTGCCGACTCTCAGCACCCTTAACAAACTACACTACCCAGGATTCTTTGGGGAAAGCCATGACTATTTAAAGTGGTATCATAGTACTTTAAAAGTGTGGTGCATATGGGGCCTAAGTTAAAAGGTAAAGGGACCCCTGACCATTAGGTCCAGTCGTGACCGACTCTGGGGTTGCGACGCTCATCTCGCTTTATTGGCCGAGGGAGCCAGCGTACAGCTTTGGGGTCATGTGGACAGTATGACCAAGCCACTTCTGGCGAACCAGAGCAGTGCACGGAAACGCCGTTTACCTTCCCACCAGAGCGGTACCCCTAGCTGTCAACTTACAGATTTGAAAATAAGGGACCAGCAGCCTTGAAAATAAGGGACCAGCAGCTAAAATAAGGGACCTGCAGCCTCACCTGTTCCAGGAACTCCAGTCTTCCTGTCAAACTCATGCTGGTAGCTTCGAGAACACTGTCCAACCAACTTTGTAACCAGAGGTTTAACTGAATAGAATCTGAATCACATGCACCACAAGGCCTATGCAGCTTCAACTTAAGATGGCTCCCCGGCCTGGCTTTGCACTGCAAAGTTTGCAGCAGCACGTGCAACAAAATGGCGTCCAGCATTCAAAAAACCCCTCAGCTTGCATTAACTAGCCACACACAAGGCATGCAAGCTCCACCCCCCAGTCGTTCTTAGACTTCTTATTGGATGAGCAACACAGCCAAGCAACACAGTTGGAGCCTCCCTCCTCCCTGGCCGGCAGGAAGGGAGGGAGAGGAGCTGCTTCCTTTGAAATTTAAGGGACATCATTTAAGGGACATTTAAGGGACATCCATCAATAAGGGACATGGCGCTGGAATAAGGGACTGTCCCTTCAAATAAGGGACACTTGACAGCTATGGCGGTACCTATTTATCTACTTGCACTTTGACGTGCTTTCGAACTGCTAGGTTGGCAGGAGCAGGGACCGAGCAACAGGAGCTCACCCATTCGTGGGGATTCGAACCGCCGACCTTCTGATTGGCAAGTCCTAGGCTCTGTGGTTTAACCTACAGCACCACCCGCGTCCCTATTGGAGCCTAAGTTAGGGTTGCCATATTCCCAAAAGTGAAAATCCAGGGAAAGTTGTTGAGCTTTCCCCCCTCAAAATAAAGTTTTGGGTAGGGTTGCCACATGCCCACAACATTCCAGTCCTGCCTGGGCCTTCCCTGCATCAGGCAGCTGTTGGGGGCTATCACCACTGCTGTAGGGGAAGGCACAGGCAAAAACAAATGTGAAAACACCCCCCAACACTCCCCCTGGAAAAAGCGAAAATGGTCAGGCTTGCGACAGATGTTGCTCCAGTTGTGCCACCGCCACCACTGCTGCATCACCTTCCTCCCTCCCCGGCCAAGGGAATCCCCAGATGCTATTTTAGGCATCCGATTCATGTCCAGAATTTTCCAGATGTATGGCAAGCCTAGGTAAGTTCAGCTTAGAGTAGACCCACTGAGATTAATGGACTTAAGTTAGTCATGTCCATTAATATCAGTGGGTCTATTCTGAGCAGGACTTACATTGGATGCACTCTCAAAGACTTGAATTTGTGTGTGAGAGGGAAAGAATTGCTCGGTTCTGGCACACACAAAATATTATTTGGGTCACAATTATTTAGTTATACAGTAAGTGCTGCCTTTTGCACCAGGCTCTGCCTGGTGGATCTCCTGCTTCTCCTGAAAAACAAAGCAAATCTCGCAATGCTCTGCTTTAGTCTGGCTCCTGTACATTGCATTCTGATACTCCACCAATGGCTGTTATGCAACTATTTGGGAAAACCAGAAGAGTGTAATTTTGAAGATATACTGGCCAGTGGGGGACAGGCGGAAACACAATTGTCCTACAATAGGTTCAAAATATACCTCAGTAGCTGCAGGACCTTTTGGTGTAGTGCAGGCATGGCCAAACCTGGCCCTCCATACTATTTTGGAACTACAATTCCCATCATCCCTGACCACTGGTCCTGTTAGGGATTATGGGAGTTGCAGTCCAAAACATCTGGAGGGCCAAGTTTGGCCATGCCTGGTTTAGCGAAAAGAGGAGGAAGAGAGAACATGAAGTAATTTAATAAAATGGTGCAAGGCATGTAGAAGGCAGATAGAGAAAAGTTTTCCTCCCTCTCCCATAACACAAGAAGTCATGGACATCCAACAATGCTGAATGTTAGAAGATTCAGGACAGATGAAAGAAATCACTTCTTCAAGCAGTGCAAAGTTAAACTATGGAACTCACTGCCACAGTGAGTCAGTGATGGCTACCAAGGACTTACCCACACTTCCTCTTGCCCTGCTTCTTCCCCTCTGGGGAAAACCACTCTTTAGTGCTCAATTGGAGCAAACTGGGGTTTTCTCCAGATTGAAGTTTGCCCCAGTTGAGCAATAAAGAGCAGGTTTTCCCTAGGAATGGGGAAAGGGGGGAACTGCTTGGACCCATGCTTTCTAGGCACAGGATAAGTGGAAGAGTGCCTAGCTTTAAAAGAGGGCTGGACAAATTCATGATGAATAAGGCAATCAGTGGCTACTAGCCATCATGTCTATGCTCTGCCTCCATGGTTCACTTTTCCCTCTGGCTCCAGCCATCATTTGCACACAACCCTTGGAAACTTGCATGTGAGGAGCTGTGGCTCTTGGGTGGAAAAAGGTTCCCCAACCCTGGTCTAGTGGGATCTCCAGGACCCTCTTTCTACGAGGGCCCACTGCGCCGAGTATTGCAACTGAGATTTGAAGGTTTGTGGCCAAACATGAATAAAAAAAGTTCGAAACCTGATTCTGCTTTCTTTCTTTCTTTTTTTTTTTTTAAAAAGTAGAAAACTGCCAGGCCTCACCTTAGTCTCTCCCCAACAGTAACATGAGAATCAGAGCAATAATATTAACAGTCATAAAACTGTTCCCCACACCCAGCTGGGGCGCTTCATAAAATATAATAAAATACAATTAGCATTCCAGGCACTTACATAAGTAGAAGCACAGGAACATAAAAGGGTGCCGCATACTGAATCAGCCCAATTGGTCCATCTAGCTCAATATGCCAAACTCGTAGTCCCAAACTATGGTCCAGAGCATGGGTAGGCAAACTAAGACGCAGGGGCCAGATGCGGCCCAATCGCCTTCTCAATCCAGCCCGCGGACGGTCCAGGAATCAGTGTGTTTTTACATGAGGAGAATGTGTCCTTTTATTTAAAATGCATCTCTGGGTTATTTGTGGGGGATAGGAATTTGTTCTTTTCAAAATATAGTCTGGCCCCTCACAAGGTCTGAGGGACAGTGGACCGGCCCCCTGCTGAAAAAGTTTGCTGACCATGGGAGGTGCCAACTTGCACCGAAAATTGAGGGGGCCCTGCGTCACATGCACAACATTCCATCAGAGGAGAACAAATGTAGAGCACAGTGTGACTTCAATGGTCATTGGCTCTTCCTTTCTTGCGCTACGCCTCCTTCTACATTGGTGGACCCTCCTCCCTCCCAAAGGATATGGGGGGCAGAACAGCTCAGACCCTATGAGCTGGCACCCCTGCTATGGTCCATGGACCACCACTGGTCCACGAGCTTCATTCAGGGTGTATGTCCTCAGTGTGCCTGTCTAAATACAATTAAAAGTCATACAGCATCTAGCACAGCGCGTTACAGTTGCTACAACAGGCAGAAGAAACATGAAGGGGTCTGTCAACACACACACAATTTTCAAATAGTTCATAAAAGGGAAAGTTTGGGAACCACTGGTCTAGAGTGACCAGCAGTGACTCTCTGGGCTTTCAGGGCCAGCCCTACCTGAAGCTGCCGGGAGCTGAACCTGCGGCTTGTCCATATGCAACACAAATGCTCTGACACTGAGCTATGGTGCTTCTCAATGCAATGTACTGCGGCAAGCAATCCTAAACTAAATGTAAAGGGACCCCTGACCATTAGGTCCAGTCATGACCGACTCTGGGGTTGCGGCGCTCAACTCGTTTTATTGGCCAAGGGAGCCGGCGTACAGCTTCCGGGTCATGTGGCCAGCATGACCTAAGCCGCTTCTGGCAAACCAGAGCAGCGCACGGAAACGCTGTTTACCTTCCCACCAGAGTGGTACCTATTTATCTACTTGCACTTTGACGTGCTTTCGAACTGCTAGGTTGGCAGGAGCAGGGACCGAGCAATGGGAGCTCACCCCGTCACAGGGATTCAAACCGCCGACCTTCTGATTGGCAAGTCCTAGGCTCTGTGGTTTAACCCACAGCGCCACCTGCGTCCCATTAATCCTAAACTACCCATGCCCTAAACCATTTGGGATTAGGCTACCTTGAAGGACCACCTACATCAGGCATAGGCAAACTCCGGCCCTCCAGATGTTTGGGACTACAATTCCCATCATCCCTGACCACTGGTCCTGTTAGCTAGGGATGATGGGAATTGTAGTCCAAAACATCTGGAGGACCAGAGTTTGCCTATGCATGACCTACACACATATTTAACAACTTTTTAAAAATGGGATGGCATTGTGTTCCCGCAGAATTCCCACAAACAAAACCACAGGAAAGATACCGAAACAGCTGTGCTTGCCATATACTGTGGCCTTGTTTCACACCAAGCCACCACTTCCACACTGATTTTTCCGTCTTCTGGGGACAGACAGCAGTGGTCTGTATATCTGGCTTGCCTGCAATGACTCCACCACAAACAAACGGAAGACAAACAAGCAGCGCATCTTGTAGCACATGACAGACTGAACAAATGTATTGTGACATAAGCATTTGTGGGGTGCAGACGACTTCATGCATCTGATGTAGCAGACTGCGTGGCATGAAAGCTTGGACTGTAATAAATGCCTTCGTCTTTCAGCTGCCATAAGATTCTTTCTTGTTTTCACTAACACAGCTCCTGGAAATCGCTTCACCACGGGGACCAATTTCTTTTCCCATCCACCTGTGGCTTCCCTTGTAACGCAAAACGGGGAGTGGGCAATTGTTCTTCTGTTGATGCTACCAATTCATGGCAAGAAATGAAGTTATAACAAACGCCAACTGACATCATTAGCTGAGGGCAGAAAGTGGTGAATCTGTCAATTTTGGTTCCTTTCCGTTTCTCATTTCCTCTTCATTCTTAAATTCAGTTCTCCTCATTTCCACATCAAGTTTGCAATGGTGAATGAAAATTCACCAGCATTTTAGCATCAATTTCTCCTAATGTATTTTTGCAAAGCTATTTCCCCTAATAGAATGCATTTGTGCACATTGTATTCACTAATTTACAGTTTTTTAAATGTACACTTTAGCCATGTATATCTATTTTAGTATGCATTACTTGACTCTGCATTGCAAAATTCAGAAAAGTGTGAATTAAAAAATAAATAAATAAAAAGGCTGTATTTCATTTCACATTTTTTGGGGGAAAAGTGTGGATTTGGTGGGTTCATCTTTAAATGCAACCTGCATTTGATTTTTACCCATCCCTGGCAGAGCAGAGTAAGTGCTTTGGTGTGAGCCCCATGGAAACAAATTGGAGAAACTTGCATACAACAGAGAACATGTATGCTTCTAAGCTCTTTCCCACTTATTTCTGCAGGCCTCATGCCAGAAAACCTCCCTGCAGATCATGCCCTCCAAGAATATTCACATTAGACCCTCCTCTCGCTTCCTGCAAAAATAAATAAATAAACGCAGTTCCACTCCTGTGACAGTTAAGGACTTGCAAAATTCACAGGATTATAACAAGTCAGCTACAGTCACAGGAGGGGGGGAAATCTCCCTGTTCTTCTTGCGCCTTGGGCAGGCTCCCTGATTAATCTGGTCTGGTTTTTGTCTGTTGCACAGCAGGAAGCCAAATCCAGCTCAGGACTGGACTGGAAATATTTCTCACGCTTCTGTTATCGTAGACAAATTGTAACAGCGTGAGTATTGTACAAATGACACCAATGCCCACTGCTTGACAGGAAGCAGAAAGGGCACAGCTATGCTGCAGCCTTATAATTAATTGCATTTCTTCTTCTCCTTCTCCTATTATTATTATTATTATTATTATTTCTAGCCTGTCTTTAATATATGCATGCATTTTTATCGCACTGGGATCCCCATGTACGTTTGCCACTATGACATGCAAACTTCCTCTCTGCCCCTCGCTACTACCCATCCACTTCTTCTCTGGTTACTGAAGACATCTTCCACACCAAATAATGCCCAAACTTCTCTTGCTTTAGAACTGGCGGCCACTACAATCCTAGCAGCACGCCAGAGACAATTAGGTCTCATCTATGGCTTTGTATTTAATGCCATGCTTGTAAGTTGCCTTGCTGGCTGTTGCAGTGGGAAAACAGGATGTAGTACCTTGAAAACAAAGAGATGCCTCCAAGATCACAGCGGTGCTCACACAACAGCGTTCTGAGTTCCTGAGTTGATGTCACTGCAGTTGCTGCTTTAAATTTTCTAATGATCGTTGGCGCAGCTGTGGAGCATCATGCATTCCAGAAATTGTGATTAGGTTCATAGTTAGCTTAGTGGTGCATTGTATTTATGGGTTTCGCATAGACATCTGGTTGGCGACTGTGAGAGCAGGGTGCTGGACTAGATAGGCCTTCTTCATCTGATCCAGCAAGTTCTTCTGAGCTGCAACAACACCCATGGGAAAGGCTGATTTAGGGCACAGGAAGCTGCCCTATGATGAGTCAAGCTGTTGGTCCCTCAAGCTCAGGATTTCCTCTGAACGCCAGCAGCTGGGACTCACAAGTAAGGAGAGTGCAGTTGCACTCAGGTCCTGCTTTCGGGCTTCTCATGAGTGTCTGGTTGGCCACTGTGGAAACTGGATAATTCAGTTGGTTAGAGCATGGTGCTGATGATGCCCAGGTTGCAGGTTCAATCCTCGTATGGGATAGCTGCATTGCAGGAATATGGACAAAATCGAGTTTCCCCAAACTTGTGTCTCCAGCTGTTTTCAGACAACAATTTCCATCATCCCTGACCAATGGTCTTGCTAGCTAGGGGTGATGGGAGTTGTAGTCCAAGAAAAGCTCGAGACACAAGTTTGGGGAACCCTGGACTAGATGATCCTCAGGGTCCCTTTCCAACTCTACAATTCTATGATTCTATGTCTAGGTGAGCCTTTGGCGTGAACCAGCAGAGCTCTTCCTATGTTCTTTTATGCATGCCAGGAGGGAGAAATGTGATGTGCAAAGAGGGGGGAAGGCTGACCTGTGCCTTCCAGGTCTTGAAAGAACATGAATCATCCATTTTCAGGTCATTTCAGTGGTAGCAAGATCAGGGAGGGAAAGCAAGAGAGCGCACAAGGCTATGAAAACCGAAATGTAGGTCATGGATGATCACAGCAATAAAGTCAGTGTGTTCTTCTCGGGAACAGGAAAGAAGGCGCTCCTGATTTCTGTACAGTCTTTCAGTGGACTTTTATATTCACCCTCTTTTTCCGGAGCATGAAAGTAACCCCTTACCATCACTAACTAGGGGAGAGGAATGGCCTGCCTTAATCATTTTTAAATGCATTTATATATGCCGGGAAAGGATTCTGTTGCTGCAACATCTATGAGAACCTTTCAAGCGCTGCTAGGCCCTGGAACCAGGGTTTTAAAATCATCCCATCATTGTCACACAGCTTCATCCCTTTGCATATTTTAACATATTTCCAAGCAAATTTCATTTCACGAAGCTTGAAAGATTTAAAGCTGCTCCTCCTCAAAAAAGAGAGAGGAAGCCCCACCACCACCAACAACAACCATATGTGTTTTTATCCAGTGAAAATGTCTTGAGCTTGACAGCACTTTTAAGCCACCATTCTTTTCATTAAAATGGTTGCAGAATACCCCTGGGAGCAGGGAGCGGGCCGGGGAAATGGGGCATTTTATCATGAGCCTATTCCTTCTCTCATGTTTAAGCAGATTCTGTGTCACATCCTGCAAGCCATTTCCCTCACGTTGGAATGAAAAAAAGTTGAAAAATAAGGGGTGGGGGAAAGGAAGAGGGAAAAGGCAAGGCCAATGACAAAGGACGGATGCTTGTGAAATCAAAAGGTGTCAATCACTTAAGTCAACCACAGCATATATTTTTTTTCCCTTCGCTGGGCTCAAGCAAATCCTTGGCTAATGGTGGTTTAGAGCATGGAACGAGCTAGTTCAGTTTCACAAAGTCCACTGAACTGGTTCAAAAAAAAATATCTTAATGGATTGGACTGTGCCATAGAATTGTAGGGTTGGAAGGAATCCCGAAGATCATCCAGTCCAACCCCTTGCAATGCAGGAATCTCTGACACATGGCCAACCAAACTTCTGTTTAAAAGTCCCCAATGAAGCAGAGTCCATCACCTTCTTAGGCAGCCCCTTCCACTGTCAAATAGCTTTTACCTTCATAAAGTCCTTCCCGATGTTTCGTTGGAACTAGGCACAGTACTCAAGGTGGAGTCCGACTAAGGCAGAATAGGGTGGAGCTCTTACTTCTCTTGATCTGGACACTATACTTCTGTTGGTGCAGCCTAGAATAGCATTAGCTTTTTTCCCCTTTTGCTCCTGCATCACACTATTGACCCATGTTAAAATTGTGGCCTTCCTCTTGTTGTTGGCATCCATCTGTCTTGGGAGACAATGGAGGAGTGCACCTTTGGAGGTGAAGTTTAGCTGTTGGAAGGTTTCAGCGCCTGCTGTGGCCGTAGAGACTAATGCAGGAGAGAGATGTTTTGTTGCAGCTGGGTCAAATGACGGCATCTGGTTGGGCTGCTGCAGATGCACCATGGGGTTCCTTTTCTCTGCACCCCTCCCTTTCTTCCTGTGGTCACTGCTATGAGTACATGACCTAACTGCCTTCTAAGACCCCTAGATCCTTTTCACATGGGACATCCACCTTGGAGTTTCATTTCACGTATTGTTTCTGGAAATGTGAACCTGGAAGGTTTTGAGAACTGAACCCCATTTTTACCCCCTAACTGTGACCAGATTCTGCTCAGTCTTTGTCTCTTGCCCAGCAAAGTCTATTACACCAGCTTGGCACTGAACCCACCAAGCTCCCTTCTTCCTCTCATGGTGCCAATGTAGATATATTTAAGTTGCCAACCCACTTCCAATCCATTTTTTTAAAAAAATCAACTCCAGGCCAGAGTCTGGGGCAGGGAAAGTAAATATTGACTTCTCACTAATTCTGGCGCAAAAAGTGAGTCCTTTTCACACAGCCTGGAAGTGCATAAAGTGGGTGAGTGGAGGAAGGTAAACTTGTTTGTGCACTGAGCATGCATGCATAGCCAAAAGGACATGCATCATGCCAAAAAGTAGGTGAAAGAGAACATAGATTTGTATAACGTATATTTGGTAATAGATATGGATGCATAGTGGGGAAGGCTGACCCAAGTGGCTTGCCTAGTTTGCTGCCCAGGTGCCAACTTTTTGATGGGCAACTTTAAGACTTTCCCACTGTTAGCAGTATCACTTGAATAACACATATGGAATCCAGTGAGAAAAGAAATTGATAATACATTATTGAGGGGAAACAGAACAAAAACAGTGTATAATCTGAGGAGGAAGGAGCAGAGAGGGTTAGTTTTCTTAGGTCAGGCCTTGTTTGTAGCAGGGTGACATTCAACAACAAAATATACAGGTTAATAACTTCCTCAGAACTACACAGAATTCATGTTAGCTAAGCAAAGATCATGCCACACTGCCTGGTTGCTAGGCAACATTATCCCACCCCCAGATAGTTGGCACTGAGAACATAATTAACCCTTAGGTTACTAGTGGAATGATCCCTGCTGTTGTATTTGCAACACCTCCACCATCTCTTTTCTTATGGTTCCTCTTCTTTAAACTGGACATGGATTAGACTGTCCAGAGGGAATGAAGAACAAAACTTTAGGTTGTATTCATTGCTAGTCCTGGTCAGAGTAGACCCATTGAAGTTCATTACTATCTTAGGTTTGTTAAGTCCAGTGGGTCTGTTCTCAGCAGGATTAGCATGGGATACAACCCATTGAGTTACTTCCAATGTTATCATGCTCAGAGTATGATCATGGAAATTAATGGATAAGACTTAGGTCCATTAGTTTAAATGGGCTTACTCTGAGTATAACTTGGTTCCTAAAAAGCCCTTTTTTTGTATCTGGCAATGCCATTTCTTTTTAATCAAGAAACTGCAATTCCTTGGTATTGGCCTTAAATCTGGAGTTGCAGAATGCTTTCCATCTAATTAAGGGTTCTCTCTTCCATTTAATCTTCTGCCTCATCAATCAAGCAGAGCTGTTATGAATATATAAATATAGAAGGAAATGTTTGACTTTGAGGATCACGGTGATATTACAGAGGACCAACATGCAGGCCCCTTTCACCCTCTTGGCTTTATTGTGTAGATTCTGCGGTTCCAGGCTAGCTCTAGTGTCACTGTGCTGACGGGCAGAGAATGCCTGAGGAATTAACTCTTTATTATTAAAAAGCACACTTACAAGCTAGGAAAAGGCATGCCCATCAGTCCTACATCTCTCAGCTACTCCTACATGTGCACCCAATGAGGCAGTTGCCGCAACAGAGAGGCCCTGTTCCCAACATAAGTTTATGTATCTCTCTCCACCCCTCCAAGTTGTACATAAGCAGGCGGAGACTCTGCCTGTATGTAACCTGCTTCTGCTCCTCCCTCTTCATTCCTCTTCTGGTCCTGGGAGACAATAGAGCAGGAGAGGTGGGGACAGGAGGAGGAGGTGTGGAAACCCTTGACTTTACACCTGCCTGACCCATCTCTTCCTCCTTCTGCACCTGTTCTTCACTCTTCAATCCTGCAGCCAGTGGAGGATCTACATTTTTTGGGCCCTGAAGCTTGAACTGTCATGGGGGCTCCTTCACAACCAGCAACGAGGTCTAGGTAACCACTGTTATCTTCTTCAGTGGGGTCATTCCATGACAGATCATCGCACCTTTACAACGTCTGTGCTAATGACTCTCAAACTTTGGGACTGTTGAAATATATACAATAAAAAATTAATCAATTTGACCCCAATTTTTTAAGCAATGTGGACTAAAGTCGCTTCTGGGGCCCCTTTAGAATTAGGTACACTGAAGCTTAGATCCACCCCTACGTGCAGCTTCTCCTGCCTCTGACTCTCATCACCTGGCTACTACGGTTCCCCCAGTTCACAGATACCTTCTTCCAAGTCAGTCTCCAAACCATCTTCTCCCAGTGCCCACTAATCAGGATCCAGCCACCACTCCTCAGTGTCCAGCCAGTTCCTGACATCTAGGTTGGAGGGAGTCTCCAAAGAACATAAGAAGTGTCTGCTGTTGTTTGTTGTTGTTGTTGTTGTTGTTGTTGTTGTTTAGTTGTTTAGTCATGTCTGACTCTTCATGACCCCATGTACCAGAGCACGCCAGGCACTCCTGTCTTCCACTGCCTCCCGCAGTTTGGTCAAACTCATGCTGGTAGCTTCGAGAACACTATCCAACCATCTCATCCTCTGTCATTTCCTTCTCCTTGTGCCCTCAGTCTTTCCCAACATGAGGGTCTTTTCCAGGGAGTCTTCTCTTCTCACGAATTGGCCAAAGTATTGGAGCGTCAGCTTCAGGATCTGTCCTTCTAGTGAGCACTCAGGGCTGATTTCCTTAAGAATGGATAGGTTTGATCTTCTTGCAGTCCATGGGACTCTCAAGAGTCTCCTCCAGCACCATAATTCAAAAGCATCAATTCTTCGGCGATCAGCCTTCTTTATGGTCCAGCTCTCACTTCCATACATCACTACTGGGAAAACCATAGCTTTACCTATACGGACCTTTGTTGGCAAGGTGAGCCTGCTAGATTAGACAAATGGCCCATCTAACCCAGCATCCTATTGTCACAGTAACCAGCCTTTGGGAAGCCTGCAAGCAGGACCCAAACACAAGAGCTGTCTCCCCTACCAGTTTCAGCAACGGGTATTTGGAAGCATTGCTGCCTTTGACCAAAGAGGCCTTGACAGAGTTCCTTAGCAGTGAGCCCCTTCCAAAGGAAGAGGCAACAGTGATGGTGAATAGCAGGAGTGGGTAGAGAAGCAGAGCAAAGGCCCTCCCTTGCTAGTGAGTCACTGCTGTTTAGTAGGAGGGAAAGATAAAGCGGGCAGGGAAGGTGGTGTGGTGCAGACACAGCGGCAGAGCCACTCCATTTTCAAAGAAGTAAGAATTTAGAAGGATGGCCCAGGTTCAGGAAATGCAAATATTGTTTCAGGAAATGCAAGGTAGGTAGACTCACCTTTAAACAAAAACCGAATCGAATTTCTTCTCTGCCATCCTTTGTTGAGCTAGAGAGTTTTAACTCCAAGTCAGCTATTTTCCCCTGGTATAGTTTATGTTCTTGGCTCTTCTCAAATAACACACTTGAGCTCTTTGCCAAAAAGTGACATTTAATACAGGTTCTGAGCAGCGTGGGAGACGAGAAGAGACAACATCTGGCAAATATTTTTCCATTACAAATGACAAAGTCCGAACATATTTGTGAGTGTGCGTGTGCGTTTTGGAGCACGTTGTGCTTTTGCACAGCTTAGGATAAGGGCCAGTTAGTCCACACTCCTGTTATCTCGTCATAAAAAAGGTAAAGGACTCCTGACCGTTAAGTCCAGTCACAGACGACTTTGGGGTTGCAGCGCTCATCTTGCTTTACAGGCCGAGGGAGCCAGCGTTTGTCCGCAGACAGTTTTCCAGGTCATGTAGCCAGCATGACTAAGCCACTTCTGGCGCAACAGAACACCGAAACCAGAGCAGTGCACGGAAACGCCGTTTACCTTCCCACCGGAACGGTACCTATTTATCTACTTGCACTTTTGGCGTGCTTTTGAACTGCTAGGTTGGCAGGAGCTGGGACTGAGCAACAGGAGCTCACCCTGTTGTGGGGATTCGAACCTCCAACCTTCTGATTGGCAAGCCCAAGAGACCACAGCGCCACCCACATCCCACATCTTTTGTCATATATATATATATATATATATATATATATATATATATATATATTGGAATGTGCTCCATGGCTTTGTCAGATGCCAATACTAGTAATTTTCAGGGGTCGGTTATGAAGCAAGGTTGCACCTTTGTTTGAAAAACACATTAAGAATGGAAGAAATGAGCACGCCTGTCATTTTCATACTATATTAATAGTACAATTTTAGAAATAGTTGCATCATTTTTTAACTGAGTCAGTACTTTTTATCTTACTCTACAGTCATACCTTGGATCCCAAACGCCTTACGGCTTGAACATTTTGGCTCCCGAATGCCGCAAACCCGGGAGTGAGTGTTCCGGTTTGTGAACGTTCTTTGGAAGCCGAACATCCGACGTGGCTTCTGATTGGATGCATGAAGCTCAGCCCCCAATTTTTTATTGCATGGCGGCTATTTTTAAAAAGCCAATTGGTTGAGAAATGTGTGTTCTTCTCACTTTAGGGACTTGAACCAGCACCTTATCTGCTCAACAAATAATTCTCTGACCCATTAGGCCATGACACAGTGGCCTTTTTCTATTGCCTGTATTCTATGACTTGACATATAAAAAATAATTTAAATTATTTTTACCCTTAAAAAAAAAAGGTGTTTACTTCTGCTTCACTTCGAAATAAGACTCAAGATTGTATTTCTGGATGGATCCCTGCTATCCAGAATTAATCCTGAGTTCCTGTGTGCTTTTTTTTAAAAAAAGTGCATCTAATAAGAAGGAAATAGGAAGAAAGTTTTGATTTAAGAACAGAGAGCATGTTGGAGAAGTACCGTAAACGCCCTGGGTCTATTGTTCTGGTATATCAAAGGGGTACTAATAGGCAAGGGGCTCACACGCTGACCTCTCTTTTCATTTCAAAATCTGATCCTTTGCATGAAGGACACAGGATGAGGGCCTGGAAAAGAACAAACAGAAGGAACCACCTCCCTTAAGTAATTATTTTTAAAACATGAACAATCATTGATGGAGCACCCGTATTCTGCCCTACTTTAAGCTCTGAAGATTAGATGAAAAGTTTCCTCCCTCTCTTGGCCAAACTCAGTCGAAACTTTGATCCTCAAAGATATCTTAATAGCCATTTGCAGCTTTTCATGATTTTAGACTGGCTTTTGGAAGAGTGGAACATTTTCTCCCCACCCCCTTTTACATGTCTGGGCCTTTTCCCAGGGTTGAATCTTTACAGGGAATAACTCGTTGTTTATCTTTAGCACTAACACTCACGCAGGAATCTTTTTATATTTCACTGAGTAAAGAAAAAGAGATCCCAACACTACTATAATCACCTTCCATTTAACTAGGGTAAGATCTAATCTGGGTGCACTTCTCATTGTAGAATTTACACAACAGTAGAGTTAGGTTGTGAAAACACGATGCTTTTTAAAAACACATTTGAAGCATGTTCATTCCCTCAAAGAATTATGGTCATTGTAGTTTACCCCTCATGGAGTTACAATTCCCAGCAGCTCTTAACCAACTGCAGGGCTCCAGCCCTCCTTCACAGGGAACATACCCACCAGTGAAAATAGGGACGTCATATTCCATAATAATAATGATTTTATTATTTATACCCCACCCATCTGACTGGGTTGCCCAGCCACTCTGGGCGGTTTCCAGCGTATATAAAAACAAAACAATACATTAAACATTTAAAAAACTTCCCTACACAGGGCTGCCTTCAGATGTCTTCTAAAAATTGTATAGTTACTTATCTCCTTGGCTCGGGAGGGTGGGGTGTCGCATAACTCCATACCCCCCAACATTTCTCCAATGAAAATAGGGACATCCTACCATACCCTCCAACATTTCTCTGATGAAAATAGCCCTAAGGAAAAGGAGGACATTCTGGGATCAAATCAGAAATTAGGATGGCTTCTGTAAATCCGGGACTGTCCCTGGAAATAAGGACATTTGGAGGATCTGAGGGAAGTCTGGGAATGGTACTTCATTGAAGGGATAGAGTCCTCCTAACAATTCCCAGCACCCATAACTACAGCTCCCAGAATTCTTTGGGGGAAGCTATGCCTGTTTAAAATGGCACCATAGTACCTTAAATGCATGGTGCGAATGTGGCCGTAGAATGACCTTGAAATGTGATGATACCTGTTGATGACCTCAGGCCTGGACAGAGATTTTAGAAACCTCTGACTCTGGCACTGCTGGAAAGTGGTCTATAAGAGAGTCACATCTGTCACTCTGCCCACACCCACTGAATAATAATACTTTTATTATTTATACCTTGTCCATCTGGCTGGATTGCTCCAGCCACACTGGGTGGCACTTTCGACTCTGGCCCTGTCCATCACTGGCAAATGGCCCTCAGACCTTTGTCTATGAGGGAATGCAGCCCTCTAGCAATGCTCCCCACCCCTATGCGTGTGAGTCTATACAGAAGCTACCAGCATCCGTGAGTCACATAGCCTAATTTGGAGGAGCCTCTTCAAAAATAGGTGCAGCTTGTAATGGTTAACAATTAAGGCTACCGCACTGCAGACCACTTCAAAGCCGGTCTTGATGTAGACTGAGTTTTCTTTTCCCTGCCAAGGAGGACTTCCTTGTCACACGGAACAAGGGACAGAAGAAAATAGCCCCTCTGCACAGGAGACCATCTATTTGCTAATTAGCCAAGTCGAGTTTGGGCAGGCAGGTGGGCTGGCGTAGCAGGGTAACAGTGAGCCATCCAGCCAGTTTCCAGCCTAGGTAGGTTTCGGTTCGAATCCACCTGGCATATCGTCCTTGGTGAGGGCAAGATCGCAAAGAGCGGCAGAACACGTTCTTTGCTGGAGGCCATTGGTTCAGTGCGTGGGTGGCTGCTTTCTACATAACGCTGCCAAAGGAGCCTCGGGACACGGGATGGTGCATGGCGGAGGGGGGAGAGCATTGGGAGGGACAGGAGACACACATGCTTTGCTTATTGAGTCACAAAGGAGCACAGATGCAGAGGAGAAGAATACCAGAAAAGTATCACACAGTGACTAAAGAAATAAATATATGTAGGCACCTGATCAGTGGTAGAGCACATGGAGAGCTGCAGCTGCCAGTCTGTGTGGGAAGAAGGTGGTTCTCAAACTTTGGCCACCACTTAGCTGGGGGGGAGGTCATTCTCGGTGGACCATTTAATACGCTTCTTTTTTTAAAAAATCTGAAAATCAAAGCACATACATAACTCATATTTTGGCAAATTTTTTTCACAGCAAGTGCTACCATCAAGACTAGCACAGTAGGATTAAAAGCACAGGACCTGGGGCAGTCCACATGGGTGTAGCCAGGATTTGTTTTTTTGGGGGGGGCAGGCTTAATGCTGGTGGGTAGAACTGAGTTATCTGCAATGCAACTGGTCAGTTAGTTAAGTATTTTTATTTATTTTCTTGATTTGGGGGGGCAGCTGCCCCCCCGCCCCCGCTATGTCCATGGCAATCAAACAGGGAAGGCTAGTGAATTTTTCAGGGGGAATGAGACAACTACACCAGTGTCGTATGATGAAAACCAGGAACCCTAAACTAGGGCCTTGTTAGCTTGTTTGATAATTTGCTCTTAGTCAAGAACAGCCTTGATTTCCATCATCAGGGGGGGGAAATAGATCAAGTGCAGGATCAAATGCAGACTATTCTGCCCCCTTACTGGATTAGAGCAGAATTTGAGAACCTCTGATATACAAAGTGCTGCTATTGAAACATAAGTAGGGAACCTAAGGCTTGGGCCCAAATGTAGGCCTCTCCACTCTTCTTCATATGCCCACACCTCTTCCCAGGTCATGTCCCTCATTGACTCTACTCCACACCCACCCTGAGTGCTTTTGCCCAGACGGATTGGATCCTTGAACTGTGACAATGCCTTTTATTTGTCTGGATGGAGGTGTCTGTAGAAAACCCTGAATTTTGTGTGGCTTGAATACAGCCTACTGTACAAAGAAAGGCCTCATCTGTTGCTCCACCCACTTTTTGTACCTGGCCACACCACCAGAAGGCTCCCCATGAGGGAATACTCACCCCCCAACATTTCTCCAATGAAAAGAGGGATGTCCCATTCCATAATGATGATTTTACTATTTATACCTCACACATCTTACTGGGTGGCCCCAGCCACTCTAGGCAGCTTCCAACATATATATATATAAAGGTAAAGGTACTTCTGACCATTAGGTCCAGTCACGGGACAACTCTGGAGTTGCGTGCTCATCTCGCTTTATTGGCCGAGGGAGCCGGCATACAGCTTCCAGGTCATGTGGCCAGCATGACTAAGCCGCTTCTGGCGAAGCAAAGCAGCGCACGGAAACGCCGTTTACCTTCCCGCCAGAGCAGTACCTATTTATCTACTTGCACTTTGATGTGCTTTTGAACTGCTAGGTGGGCAGGAGCAGGGACCGAGCAACAGGAGCTCACCCCATCATGGGGATTCGAACCGCTGACCTTCAGACTGGCAAGCCCTAGGCTGTGTGGTTTAGACCACAGCGCCACCCCCATCATACACACACACACACACACACACACACACACACAATAAAACATTAAACATTAAGAAAACCTTCCCTATACAGATTCCCTTCAGATCAGGGGTTGGATGGGTTGGGGGTCGGATAACTCCATACCCTCCAATGAAAATAGGGACATCCTAAGGAAAAATGGGACATTCTAGGATCAAATCAGAAACCTGGATAGCTTCTCTAAATCAGGGATGTCCCTGGAAAATAGTGAGGGTCTGGGAATATGGCCATTGGGCTGAAGAAGGCTCTGCACCCTTGAGCTAGCAGGACTGATTGTTTGACTTGGTGTAAGGCAGCTTCCTATCTCCTCACCTTACCTCCTGAACTTGCCACCTCAGGAGAAGTTACTTGAACCACAGAATGGATTGAAGAAGCGTTGGCCATCTTGGAACTCTGGTAAAAGGAGAGCAGGCAGGAGCCGTAGACTGAAACGGACTCAGAAAGCTTCAGCTACATGGCGGATACAACAAAGGCCTCTTGATCAATGTAAACAACCTTTCTAGTCCAGGAAACAGTGAGAAGTGAGAGAGAAATGAGGGAGAATTGGCTGTTCCAGACCCCTTGACTGTTCCTGACTGAAAAAGATATTTTAGGTTTGCTGTTCTCCAGTGTTAATAGAGCTTAAATCAAACAGAAGCACCTCCAACTTGCAGGGTGTCCTTCTGCGGTCATCATTGGCAGGCTGAGTTGAGTTTCCTGTAAAAAGCTTTGCTGAAGTCTCTCTGAGAGGCTGTAAATCTGACACAGGGCCACAAGCCAGCTTATGCCAACACCGTAAAATGTGGGTCTGGGCACAAGAATATATGGAGCAGGAGGAGAAGACAGGTGAGGTGAGGAGAGGTGAGGTGAGGGCCTGTAAAAGGGTAGGTTTTGTGCACGATGATGGCCATGTAGAATTCATATAATGGGATTGCTGCCAGACCTTTTTGTTCTTTCCTTTCTAACTCTTCTGACAGCTTCAGATTTGAGTGCAGCCAAGTTGTTTCAGAATTTTTCAGTGTCAGCTGTGCAACTATGAAATGCTTCCTTTGTCTACCACGATTTGGGGAAAACTTTATAATAATATTCCATACCAATGTTTCCTCCCCACCCAAACTTTCTGCATACGCAGAAAAAGCCCTGTGCAGTTCTGAGGTGGAACCCTTGTGTATTGCCAAGGATTCTGGGGCCTGTCCAAGGGTGCAAGGGTCCTCTGATAAGGGAGGACATTGGCCAAGCCTATTGAGTCTCCCCTCTGCTCTGCATGAATTGAGAGTGTTTCTAGAGGCAGCAGTGAAGCAAGGGGTGTGTGGTGGGTGTGGGCCACCCTGGGTGTCACCACTGAGGGAGGTGACAAAATGCCAGGCGGTACTCACAGCAGGGCCTGCAGTGTGCCCGAGCCACATGTCTCTCCTGGGAGAGACATGGTGGCTTTGGTGAGTGCAGGCTCTGCGCTGCCCAAATAGTCCGCCCATCGCCTCCCCCTCAGCTATAGGGCAGCTGGGTGGGAAGAGGCAGGCAGACTCCTCGGAGGCCCCACAGAGCGTCCTGCCCTGACTGGCCCCGCCCCTGGGCGCCGCCCCAGGCACCCAATCAGGTTGCTCTGTTGCTGTCTAGAGCAACACTCAATAAGTCTCTGTAGCTGCTTATATCCATGTATTTTTTCATTACAGTGGTACCTCGGGTTACAAACACCTCGGGTTACAAACACTTCGGGTTACAGATTCCACTAACCTGGAAGTAGTACCTTGGGTTAAGAACTTTACCTCAGGATGAGAACAGAAATTGCGCATGGCAGCAGCGGGAGGCCCCATTAGCTAAAGTGGTGCCTCAGGTTAAGAACGGTTTCAGGTTAAGAAAGGACCTCTGGAACGAATTAAGTTTTTAACCAGAGGTACCACTGTACTGAGGTTTCCTAAACTGCATTAATTTGCTAGCAGAAGCAAAGTGAACTTTGCAAGATCTCAGCTGCAAAGAATATTTTGCATGAGTCTTACACCTTTTGCAGGGAAATTAAGACTGCAATCCCAAACACGGTGAAGGAGTCCCACTGAACACATTGGGACTTTCTTCTGACAACAGGTACTTAGGATCACAGTGTAAGAGACACATTTTGAAAGTTAGCATTCACAAATAAGAGGCATTAAGGATGCAATCCTAAGCACACTTAATTGGCAGTTTTATCCCCCTTGAACTCAGTGGGGGTTGCTTCCAAGTAGGCAGGTACTGAACTGCACTGGGAATCCACATTGTCATTCTTAATATAGGTGGCAGTAGGAGGAGGGTTTTTGTAAAAGGTTGGTTCATGAACGGGATACAATTTACCCAATTTCACAAAATTTATACACTGCTTTATTATAATAAAACCTCAAACTGGTTTACAGAAAGAATAAAATAATAAAATTATAAGGTTTGTGTGTGTGTGTGTGTGTGTGTTTTTAAAAAACAAAACAACAGTTACAAACATCCCAAGAATAATTAAAATCGAGAAGCTAACAACCAGATTAAAACTGTCAACATTCTGCACGTCTGGATAGCCTTGCCTAAACAAAAATGTCATGACTCAGGGAGTTCCAAAGTGTGGGTGCAGCCACCCTAGAAATACTAGTAAGGTTTTCAAGATAGAACAGAGGGTAAAGGATCTTAGCAGCTAGCTCCTCAACCTTTCTCAGCTCAAGGGCCACATTCCCTCTGGGACAACCTTTCAGGGGCCACATGCAAGTGGTGGGCGGAGTCATGGATCTGACTCCTGTCTCTGGACAGCAGGCTACACTGCAGCCATGCAAGAGTCAGATGTTTCCATACACCCACCCACAACTCTCCACCTTCTTTGTTAGCAAGAAGCATTATCGCAGTTCAAAAGAACATTCCGACCAGGTGAATGCACTCAAGAGCATGGAGCAGGACTTGTGAAGGGGGTAACCTGAGGAGGGGCCAGGGAGAGTTTCAAGGTCCAGACAGAGTTGCTTGGAGGGCCACATTTGGCCCCTGGGCCTGATGTTCCCCACACCCCAGCTTTAGGAGCTGTGCACAAGGGGAAATACTTGCAGCCTTCCAGCACTGAAATGGGGAAAAGCTGTACTTGGCCCACTTCTACATTCTGTGCAATTCTGAAAAGGACAATTTTTGAAAATATGAGGACCCAACAACACTGCAGAGAAGTAGGCAGGAGATCACAATTTATTTATTTTTAAAAGAGACTGGAAACAAAAAACAAGTGTGCAAGGGCCAACCCACCTGCTGACAGGTGCGGTGGCGGAATGGAGAAGACAAAAGCGAGAGTTCTCATAGAGGGAATATTTGTGACAATACTCAAGGTGTGGAACTCCATGCCCCACGAAATTCATCTCCCCCCCCCCTCCCGGTATTACATTTCCAGTACCTTCTGATGGATTTTTATTTTATTTTTTCAAAATTCTTTTTATTACTGCTGGCTTGTTTCCTCTGCTTCCTGTATCACCTATTGAATTTCACTGATTATTTTTATGGTGCAATATTGCTTTATTTGATGCATGGTTTTAATCTGTCTTTATCTTTTCTGTGAGCTTCCCTGAGTCCCGTTATGTAGTGGAAAGGCAGGATATAAATCTCCGTATAAATAAATAAAGACACGGAGGAGGATAACAAGGCAATTATTGTTTCCTTGGCTCCTTTCTAAAGGGCCCTACCCTCTCTTCCAGTTGAAATCTTTTAACAGAGATGTGTCAGAATGTTTAAGGAGAAGGTTTATCCAAAGCATGACAGTAAGTTTCTTCTTTAAATCCAGTCTGCAAAATCAGGGTAGCTGGCAAGCCTACCTCTCGCATATTCCAACTCTGATGCTGTTTCCTCTGAAAATAGTTCCCTGTCTGGTCTTCACATAGGCTCAAGGGAGAGGAAAAAACCAGAAGCTTAGCTCTTTAAAAAGAGTGATCGAACTTCTTTTTAAATCCTTTCATCTAACTTCTGGTTACTGAGAATGAGTTCTTTGCATAGAAGGATAACTTTGAAAAGCTGTAAGCAGCAGAATGGTTAACGAGGAACCCAACCCAACCCAACAGTATCATTCCCTTGTTTTGGCATGGCATCCATCCACCCAAAGCCATTTTTCTGGGTGTGAATCCACTTTCACCTCTTCTGGAGAACTGCCTTCTCCACTGCACCAAGCTCTCCAACTGGAAAGCTGGCAAGGAGGACCATGTCATGTGGTATCTCACCGTCTCTGCGATTCTCATTAAGTTTTCCATCCACCCATCTACGGGAAGAAACAGACTTGGCTTGTTGCTGCCTCGCCTTTTGGAGTCTGTCCTCCTGTGCTGCGTGCCAAGGTGCAAACACCCGGCTCCAGGTTCAGCAAGCTCTTAGCTCAGTCGCTTACACAACACAGAAAAGAGCTGGTGGAAACCAGCACAGTCCATGCTCACACTGACAGATCATGCTAGATCAAAAATGACTGGAAATGTCCATTTCTTTCTCCTCTTTGTAGAAGCTAGAAACCAGCAAGTTATGAAACAGATTTTGTGGCTACCAAGAATTTAATTCACTTATTTTGAACATAAGAAGAGTGAGTCCTGCTGGATCCAGCCAAAGACCCATTGGGTTTATCATCATCTTATTTATATACCACCTTTCCACAAAAGAATTGTGCTCAACACAACTTACAACAAAGAGAACAGCGATATATCTCAAAATCAAGGACCGCAAAACCAATTTCATAACAGGAATAATAAAATAGCAACGCAAGAGCTGATGTAGGAATATACACAATTTTTTAATCCTGTAAGTGTAACAACAGTCAGTACAGTTGCAAGATTATACCTTGTAGAAATAGCAAAAACACGGGTGTCTGAGAGTTTTACCCTGGTTCTAAAAACACCCACCAATGATGTAGCTCACAGTTCCTCTCCTGCAGCAACACCTTGCCAAGTTTCCAAAGGCTGGAAGTCTCATATGCCTTAGACCAGGGGTCAGCAACCATTTTCAGCCGTGGGCCGGTCTACCGTCCCTCAGACCATGTGGTGGGCCAGACTATATTTTTTGGGGGGGAAAGAACGAATTCCTATGCCCCACAAATAACCCAGAGATGCGTTTTAAATAAAAGCACACATTCTACTCATGTAAAAACACCAGGCAGGCTCCACAAATAACCCAGAGATGCATTGTAAATAAAAGGACACATTCTACTCATGAAAAAACACGCTGATTCCCTGACCGTCCGCGGACCGGATTGAGAAGGCGATTGGGCTGCATCCGGCCCACGGGCCTTAGGTTGCCTACCCTTGCCTTAGAAAACAACCTGTGTTTTGACCTGTCCTTACCAGATACCCAAGGCGGCAAGGCAGGCCAGTAGTTGCAGCACCACAGATAGCTCCATGTGAGAAATGTGCTTTGATAAAGAAAAGGAGACAGAGGCCATACAAATCTGTTCCTCCAGTAGGCCTTTCCAGGCTACAGCTCCTTGGCCTAGAGACTGGGACTCTTATAAGGTGGAATCTGTGACTTGCAGACAAGCACTCTCTTCCCCTGCCCCTGCAGTCTCTTGTACTGCAGGCATGGTAGTAAATAAAGTACAATTCCTCTTATGAGTCAGACCCAGGGGATTGCAGTCATGGGATTTCTGCCTCAGCTTCTGCAGACTTCAGACTACCAAGCCTGATGTTCAGTGGGCTCAGAACCACCAGTTTTGGCTTTGTCTGTTCTGAAACACCAGCACCAGGACCTTGGTCTGATTCCCCAGTTAGCAGTACAGCAGCTGCAGAGTTGACTGGCTCCTCCTCTGGCTCTTGAGCTTAAGGTCAAAATACTTTGGGATCATAATCTGGAATCTGAAAGTGAAAAGTCACAAACATATACAGTGGTACCTCGGGTTAAGTACTTAATTCATTCCGGAGGTCTGTTCTTAACCTGAAACTGTTCTTAACCTGAAGCACCACTTTAGCTAATGGGGCCTCCCACTGCCGCTGCATGATTTCTGTTCTCATCCTGAAGCAAGTTCTTAGTCCGAGGTAATATTTCTGGGTTAGTGGAGTCTGTAACCTGAAGCATCTGTAACCTGAAGCGTATGTAACCCGAGGTACCACTGTATTCCTTTTGTGCTCATTTCTGAATGACACATAGAGTGATATCTCTACTGGAACTTGCAGAACAAAATGGCACCGTGTCACTTCATAGTAAAGTCTGCTTCTCTTTGCTCTGAAAACTAAAAGGCATCATCATTTCAGTGAGATGGCTTGTCTTGCAACCTGCCTCTTGAGGTTGGGCAGGGCCACACTTCTGTGGCTTAAATTGCCGACTGGAGCCAGGAAGCTATTCCGAGAATAGCTGTCCTGGCTGGCATCACCAACTGCTGTTGTTGCAGTGGGTGTGTGAGAGAAGCCCATAGCACAAACGTGATAAATGCTGCAGCAAACTAAAAACAAACATGCAAGGGAGCCAAAACAGTCCCATCAGCAACTGAAGGAAACAAGCAAGTTGGAAAACAGCAGTCCAGCACCTTGAATTTCTCTCTGCTTATCACTCCATATGAATGATGGCGAGGGCATGTAACTCACTGGTTGGGACCCACTAGTGACCATGGCCTGATCTAAAGTGGGTCACAACAGGATTACTATCACCATGAAAATAGAAGATTAAGAAATGGGTCCCCAAATGCATGTTGGGATTAAGAGTGGGTCCTAGGTCTGAAAAAAAGTTTGCATGACCTACTTCTTCTTTCTGCTCTCTATATTTTTCAGAGCTGAGATTAATTCTGCTGGAACTTTTACCCAGATCCCTTGGAAAAGGGAAGTATGAATGCATGCTTTCTATCTCTTTTTTTGCAGGGGGGGCATGATCAAGGGGAGAGAAGTGAGTAGAGGGGGTTGCACCCATGGCACTCACACAAAAATCCTGTGTATCCACCCCACCCCCAAATGGGCAACTCTTGCCTTAGTAGACGAGCCCAGAAGTTCCTATTCTACAGGTCATTGCCTTGCCCTTTCAGACCAAAGGAAAGGTGGATTCACACCCTGGTCATTAACACCAGATGAAACTCTCAATATATGATGTCCTATCAAATACAGTACAGCTCCTGAAGAGCTGAGCTATCCAGTGTTGCAGAGTGTGAACCAGGCCAAGGGTGTTTGTTGGCCAGCCTTGAACCATTTTAACTTCACCTGTCACCAGCTTCTTATTCATGGCAAAATTCCTAGCCTACCTCCCCTTCCTTGTTTTCTCCAATATAAGCTGCAGAGCTTTCTGGGCAGCAAGTAAGCAGGTTCTTGTGCCATACCTAAGCACACACTGTCTTCACTGTAGAGAGGTCAAGAGAAGTAACAGCAGAAACATTTATATAAGATGTAGGGATATATTGCAGGATCATGCAATTTCTGAAAAAAGGTAGGGGGTATGTTATTACCACCAAGCAACAGACATAATTGCAACCCCCCCCCCTTGTATTTTTTTAAGCTTTGGAAGATTATTTTGGTGCTATTTGTTTCATTTGACCAGAGGTGAAAATATTAGTTTGGAACACTCCCCCCCCCACACACCCAAAGGTCAGATAACCTAAGAGCAGTATTCCAAATATCCTACAGGTTTAGCCTGCCAAAGGACAAATCCAGCTCTGCACATTTCTACCTTCCATAAGCTGCTTACATCTTCTTTTAACAGATTCAAATTTCCAGGAAGATATTAACCTATGTTTAATTAAACATCTGAGCAGCCCTGACTGCAGACCCTTACCCCTGTCCACCCCTTCACCACCAAGATTTAAGGCATGGATGGGAATTTGTGGTCTTCCCAGATGCTGTTAAGACTTCCAGATTTGATCAGCCTCAACCAAGAGTCAGTGGCCAGGGATGATGGGAGCCGGGAGTCCCAACAACTGGAGGGCCAGGGGCTTAACTGACTTTAAAAGTTGTCATTACCTAGGTTCAAAGGGGGGTTGCTATGTCTTTAAGAGCCATGAAACAGGGAGAAGCCCAACAGGAGGCCTTTTTTTTTGCCTGCTAGAAGTATTATACCTGCTGAGCTTCTTTTCCATCCTCTTATAAAACATCAGTGTCTTTGTTCAGAGACTGATAAAAACCCCTGCACTAATCTATTGCATTTTTAGGTCTGGGATTTTGATCTGCGTTGATCCAGAGGATAAATTCAAGATTTCTAGTTTATTGGAACCTAATAGAAAGATCTTTCCGTGGGCTGGAGCTAGCAAAATGGCCATTTCCTTTTGCATTTATTTACCATTTGCCGCATTCTTGCGATTCACTCCCCAAAGGGCCTTAACTGTGCAACTTGTTCCACCCTATAGAATACATGATTATTATCAATGGGAAACAGTATCATCGCTGATGGCAGCAGCATCCAAAGCCTCACACTTGGTTAGGCCACAGCTGTGAGCAATGAGAGCCAGCGAGGGTGGCGCTGTGGGCAAAACCTCAGTGCCTAGGACTTGATGAGCAATGAAGAATCCAGTACCGTACCTGGGAGAACTGAGGCTAAAGCAAGAGACCATACACTTACCTGGAACAGGGCCACAAGCGGCTAGAAGGGTATTACAAGTGGCATGTGGGAAGACAACCTTCCTGCAACTTTGTGCCCCTACAGATTTTTGAAGTACAACTCCCATGAGCTCCAACCAGCATGGAATGCGTTTCTAATGGAACTGTCTAATGGAACAGCATGTTACTTGCGCTCAATACCCATAGGTTCCACCATTTGAACACAATTGGTTCCTGAGAAATGGTCTGTAAGGCAACCGCTCACATTGTGAGACAACAGTTTCCATGATTGTCTATGGAGAAAATCCCAATGCGTTCCTGTCCCTGACTTTCAGTAGTTGTGTTTGGTTGGAGAATCTTTCCAGGAGCTGAATAACTGCTCACTGATTTGTATGTTGTTTGGATATCTGAATTGGAGGTCTGTGTAGTGACATTGGGGTAGAAATCTTTCACGTGAGGATAACCGAAGAGCTGTATGCCAAGTGTTCACATAGTGGGATTTGCTTGTATGTCTCTTGATGAAAAGGTGTGGTAGTTTCCTCACTTTCTTTAGGTCAGGGGTGAAAACTGGATGTGGGAAGGGGGCAGATCCAGCCAACCCTCCACAGGCCACTTTTGACAGCGGCTGGGGCCATCCCCCTGTCAAATCACCTGATGTCATATAGTGCAAAATCCCAACACTGCTGAATTGAAACCACATCTGCTAATCTAACGTTCCTTTGCAGCTGCAGCTTGAATTTGGCACTGTTTGAAGACAAGGCTTTACCTGTCCCCACACCTACCCATACATCAGGTGACTAACAGGTGGGTGCGGCTTGAGCCAAGTGGGCCAGGTGGGGAGGTTGCCAGGCCACAAGCTCCCCATCCCTGCTTTATGCTGAATTGGAATCTGACCAATACAAGTGGGTTGAATTGCTTTCAGTGCTGCCGGAAGACTGGGTCATTATTAGCTTTGTTACTCACCATTTGGCTTCTTTGAACACACACACACACACACACACACACACACACACACACACAATGGCCTACCAAACAGTTTAAAAAGCACAGAGAAAAACAACAGACAAGATGCCTCCGTTTTATTTTGGGGTGGATGCATACAGAAATAATAATAATAATAATAATAATAATAATAATAATAATAATAATAATAATAATTTATTATTTGTACCCCGCCCATCTGGCTGGGTTTCCCCAGCCACTCTGGGCGGCTTCCATAAAAACCAGAAATACATTAAAATATCACAGATTAAAAACTTCCCTGAACAGGGCTGCCTTAAGATGTCTTCTGAATGGGACTGGCAAAGGACTATGATTTAGAGAGACGTGGAAATATCGGACATTGAGGAACATTGGGAACGCAACCGGGAAAAGGGGGGGTGGGAAATGTGGAATCCTTAAAGGCGTAAACTATGTTTTATTTAGGCTATATACATTTATATGGTATTCTAAAGTGGGGAACTCGTGGTGGGAATAAGCCGATTTTAGGGGAATGGAAAATAATGTTGTTGTTTTTTTTTTAAAAAAAAATTGGGTTAAGGATAACAAGTTTGAATTGAGGAGAAGAACTTGTTGAGATCATTTGAGAGATTTGGAATACAAGGGGGGGAGGGAAGGGGAAGTCCTGAAAGGATGTAATTGGAAAAAGATTTGAAATTGGATGTTTTATTAATTTGTAATTAATTGGAAAATTTTAATAAATATTATTAAAAAAAAAAAAAAAAAAAAGATGTCTTCTGAATGTCAGGTAGTTATTTATCGCTTTGACATCTGATGGGAGGGCGTTCCACAAGGCGGGTGCCACTACCGAGAAGGCCCTCTGCCTGGTTCCCTGTAGCTTTGCTTCTCGTAATGAGGGAACCGCCAGAAGGCCCTCGGCGCTGGACCTCAGCGTCCGGGCAGAACGATGGGGGTGGAGACGCTCCTTCAGGTATACTGGGCCGAGGCCGTTTAGGGCTTTAAAGGTCAACACCAGCACTTTGAATTGTGCTCGGAAACGTACTGGGAGCCAATGTAGGTCTTTCAAGACCGGTGTTATGTGGTCTCGGCGGCTGCCCCCAGTCACCAGTCTAGCTGCCGCATTCTGGATTAGTTGTAGTTTCCGAGTCACCTTCAAAGGTAGCCCCACGTAGAGCGCATTGCAGTAGTCCAAGCGGGAGATAACTAGAGCATGCACCACTCTGGCGAGACAGTCCGCGGGCAGGTAGGGTCTCAGCCTGCGTACCAGGTGGAGTTGGTAGACAGCTGCCCTGGATACAGAATTGACCTGCGCCTCCATGGACAGCTGTGAGTCCAAAATGACTCCCAGGCTGCGCACCTGGTCCTTCAGGGGCACAGTTACCCCATTCAGGACCAGGGAGTCCTCCACACCAGCCCGCCCCCTGTCCCCCAAAAACAGTACTTCTGTCTTGTCAGGATTCAACCTCAATCCATTAGCCGCCATCCATCCTCCAACCGCCTCCAGGCACTCACACAGGACCTTGCAATTAAAGGCAAGCTTCACATTTGAGGGTTGCTTCATCTTTAAAACCAGCAAAGCAGGCAGATTTCTGCCCATGTAGTCAGAGACAGGCTACAAGTTACAGCTGTGCATTTAGAAAGGAGAGGACCTCCGTCCCATTACATATCCCAACAGGCAGGAATGGCTGAAGTCCTGCCTTAGAACCAACCTACCCAAGGAAAGCAAGCCCTGGGCAAAGCCCAAGGAGCAAGTAGCAGCTTTGGGTTTTGGGGGAGGCTTGCAATTTGAGAATTAACTGTTGTTCTCCTCCCATTAAACCAGCCTTTCCCAACCTGATGCCCTCCAGATGTTTTGGACTACAGCTCCCACCCAAACATCTGGAGACTGCAGATTGGTAGAGTTCCAAATGTTGGGTTTTTTTAAAAAAAGCAGCAACGAAGGGAACTCCTTCCTTTGTACAAGGAGTGATTCGTTACTCCTTTTATCTGCCCAGACCTGGCATCAATGGGCAAACGACAGCTCCCACCATAGCCAGCACCATCATCTCTTATTTTTAACTCATAAAAAAACAACAGCTGAGTATTGAGGCAGCTGCAGCAGACTTCCATCATTTTCCACATCCCCAACACCTCTGTAGCCCAACCCCTACGAGTGCGGGTTGGGGCCCAGAGGCATTTGATAGAAGTGGTGACAAAGGCTGTAGCTGCCTTGTCCAGTCCTGGGCTGAAGGAGTACTGGGTGGCTAGAGTTTTGCTGCTTTCAGCATCCTAACCTATTCCTTCTGCTCACACCTGGGGAGGCTGACCAGGGAAAGCCTGGGTCCCACTGGAGGGCACTTTGCCCAGGGCCTGGCCTTTGATTTGACCAGAACCCTCCCCTCAATGTGGGAGGTCAGGGAGAGTTAGGGATTCATACCACTATAGCATTCACTGCCTATTGGGATACTTACTTATGGGCTCTTCAGAATTCTCAGCGGACAGCTTCCTGAAGAAGTGAACGAGGCAAAAGTATTCTAGATGGTGGTCACTTCAGACTGCAGTTTGAAACTTAGCATTTTCGAACGCTCCCCAGTAAAAGAAACTCTCATGTGTGCATCGGGTGGGGGTAAGATCCAAGTCCTTATCTGATGTGCTAACTTGTCAACTGCAAAGAACTTCTCTTGGTTCAACTTCCTGGGGGTTGCTCTGTTTAAGGAAAGCACCCAGAAAGAGCCAACAAGAGGGAAAAGATGCTCTCTCTTTTTGCACCTGTAGTACATTGCAAAACACCCTCTGATTTCCAGACTACACCAAGGTATCTGCTCTTGCTCTGACCAATATTGCATTTGCCACCCAAATGCACGTGAAATAGTTTCCCACCTCCTTTCTTATGCTACTTTAAAGATTGCTTTGGTATTTCAGAAAGTTAGGTACTTTGAAACAAACAAAACAAAACAAAGTCTCCTTGGGTCAATGCCTGTAGCCGATTTGTGTCTGGAAAAGAATACCAATACCAATGTGTTAATGAAAATAAATATTTGTAAACCACTGACCCAGGACTGTGTTTTGCTGATGCATCTTTTTTGTTTGTTAAAAAAGAATAAGTAAGTTACACCCACGTGCTGGGCTTCCTGCTGGCTTGTGCTGGTAAGAGCAATCAAAGGTTCCAAGAAACAATCCTCAGAGCAGTAATGCTATTTGTGAGGCACTTCTTGAGCACAAGCAAGTTAAAATGCTATCATAGCCCTTTAAAAGTTATGTTAGGAAAAAGTGAGTTTGCTTCACTCTCCCTGCTGTGGCCTCCCCAGATGTCAGAATGTTTGACTGAAGCTACTCTGGAAAAATCAACCAGGGTATTGAAACTAAAGTTATGAAGACCACACCATTTTACACCTTAAAACAAGCACCATTCACGTTACTTTTGAAGTTTTCCCCCCTCAAGTGCACAGTAAGTAGGGTTAAGTATGCAACCCCTTGACTCATCCAAACCCACTGCTGCCTTTAACCCTTGTTGGCTCTGCAACAACTCAGGATTACAAGTTGACAAGTCCGACATTTGATTTCTCGCGGCTTCCAGTGGTGGTCCCTTGAAGGCTTCCAACCTCACATGCAAGTGTCAGTTCCAAATTCTCCTTACCCACTTGCAAGCAGACTCCAGCAACTGGTATGCAGACAAGAGTTATTTTCCATGAACAGATTTGTAATTCTCATTTATTGTCAAATAGGCAGTTAAGAGAAAAGGAGAACACATTTGATCCTGAATGGAAAAATAGAGAGGGGTGGTGGTGGTGGTGGAGAGAAACAACATGGCCAGAACAAATAAACTGCTACCTTAAATGGCTACTCTTAAGAGGGCAGTAGCACACAGCCAAGTAAGGAGGAAGTTAAAGAAAAGTTTAGCAGGATTGCAAATGGTTGGTTAAAAAAACAGTTTATATCATCCGAGTGGCTGAAAGCCGCTTTGAATGCAACTAGAATCATACGTGCAAAAACACGAGTGTGTCCTGGAGGTCATTGGCCTGCTTGATGTTTGTTGCATTTTACATTCTGCCTGGGGAGGAACAGGAAGGTGTTAACCTTTATGGAAGCTACAGCATCAAAGGGCTTCCAAGAGAGTTCTGCCTTTCATCCAAATTTGATAGGGGTGCAGGATTGAAGTGGCTCTCCGTGTTCCCTGCTGGGCACTCCTCCGGCTGCTTTGGCACACACGCACGCAGACGCGTGCAAACAGACACACACACACACACACACACACACACACACACACACACAGACAAGCTGTATCCCAGCACCATCAGGAGACAGCCTAATGCAGCTTTAAACTGGCGCTGCTCCTGAACAGCTTTAAGTATTTATCAACTCAATAGGTCAAAAGTCTGCAGACACTGGGTGGAGCAGCAGTATGCCACAAAACTAACAGTTGTCCTCCTGGAATAGAAAAATGGAAAAAAAGAGAGAGGGAGGGAGGGAGGGAGGGAGGGAGAGAGGAGAGAGAGAGAGAGAGAGAGAGAGAGAGAGAGAGAGAGAGAGCAGTTGTCAGCTCAAGATTAAAACATTGGCCCTTGTCCACAACACACAACTTTTCTGGATAGTTTAAAAAAACAAACAAACCAGGAGGGAGGATTAAGCCGTGGTAAACTAAGTACACAAAATATTTGAGTTTGTAAAAATAGCAAGAGGTTTTTCCTCTGTCAACATAAAAAGAAATTCAGCTAAAAACTTTTGCAGGTTTTGTAGCTCTGAAGGGCATGGGGGACATGGAGAATGCCTTGATTTCTTAAAAGGGTGGGACAACGTATTTTTTTTTTAATTCATGCCCCCTCTTTTAAACTCATGCTCCCCCTTTTAAACATCACGTTGCTTTTTTTAAAAAAAAGCCCCCCCCCAAACCCCCAGAGTCTGGATGTGGCCATTTGTCATGGGACGCTTTAGCTGAGTTCCCTGCATTACAGGGTGTTGGACCAGATGCCCCTTGGGGTCCCTTCCAACTCTACAATTCTGATTCTGGTAACAAAAACAAAGGGGTGCAGCTAGTGTGCTTCATGCCCCTGTGCCCTGTGGGTATAATATGCAGTCCTAAGACTCATGAAGAAGGTAACGCTTGCCACCCTTTAGACACAGGCGCAGATCTTTGCACAACTGGTGTGAACAGTTGCTCTTCCCAGCTGTGGTGCCACCTATGCCTCCTTTAGTATCAGGCAACTTCCCCCTTCTTCTGAATGATGAGTAGGCATCAGCAAGTGCACCACTGTGTGCCTGCACACTCTTGTACTAAGTCACCTTTGTAATTCTTTATCCTAAGCTCTTTTAAAGCAGAAGCAATGGTGGGCATTTCACTGCCCTAAAACCCAGGGCTGCCACACGTCTGAGATTTCCCAGACATCACCAGGATTTCAAAAGCAGAAATGACATCCGGGAGCAGGGAATAGGGCAACCCTATATTTGAAATATGGCAACTCTATACAGTGGTACCTCAGGTTACAGACGCTTCAGGTTACAGACACTTCAGGTTACAGACTCTGCTAACCCAGAAATAGTACCTCGGGTTAAGAACTTTGCTTCAGGATGAGAACAGAAATTGTGCGGCGGCAGCGGGAAGCCCCATTAGCTAAAGTGGTACCTCAGGTTAAGAACAGTTTCAGGTTAAGAATGGACTTCCAGAACGAATTATGTTCTTAACTGGAGGTATCACTGTATTTGACAATCCTTTCTCAATGCACTACCCCACTGTTTTTCTAGCCAGTGACAACTTAATTTTTACACGTTTAAAACACACCCACTCTCCAACTGTGGCCACCTGCTCCAGGTCGGTTTCTTCAACACAAAGCTGAACGCCAGAGCTACCAAGTCCACAGGGGTCAACACGAACTTTGCTGTATTTGCATCGATGGCTTCTCTAGCATACAGCAAAGTAAGGAAGCATCCCTGAAAAATGGCAGGGACTTGGGTGCAAATACTGTGTTTGTTGTTGTTGAATATATGTTTGGCATTCCTTCATTTCAGTGCTGAAGTCGTTGCCAGGTATTTCAGACACACATTGATCTGATTAATGGGAATTTAGTACCCTTTGGCTGTGGTGGCAGAGGGGAAGGGGGTGTTGCTATAGGGCATATGCCAGCGCTGTATACAAAGCACATACCTTAGCCACCTGATCGTAAGTTGAATAAGCTGCCAGATGTGGTGTGGGGGAAGCCACACCCTTTATGAAGGAGACCTTAATACGTGAGCAAGGTGGAAAGTTGGTTGTTGCAATCAGAGAAACTTTCTGAGAGAGGGAGGTGGGGCTCTTCCAAAGGAGTGTGTTCAAAGCCATCTGGCTGCTGTCCAAATTTAAGAGGCTCATTTTGTTCTCACTTCATAAAGCTCTGTTACTTACTGAAGGGGGAGGAAAAACCCATTATGGCTGCAGGCGCAGTAGCTGTAAACAAGAAAACAAGAAAACTACACCATCTACTTGGTATCAGCAGACTTTTCTTCTAGGAAGGCTTTAGGCAGCTACGGTTGGGCAGGTATGGAATTGATATTTCCTTACAGTGGATTGCTGTTTTCAGTCTCCTGGAGGGCCCAATTCAAATCAGGAACTAGTCAATATAATTATGTTCAGTAAGACCTGCAAGGTAACCCCCCCCCTGCAATCCCACCGAGTGTGGTGCTTCAGGGGGTGGCACATGGAAGTCCTTTGCTGCTGTGGCACCCTGTCTGTGGAACCTTCTCCCCCTAGGCAAAGTTGAACCCCTCATTGAGCTTTAGGTGGGGTGTGAAGATGAAACCTTTTGATCAGGCCTACAGCATAAAATTATGGCTTTTGCTCTTGTTTTAATGTACCTACTGTTTTGTTGTATTTTGATATCATTGATTTTGCTTGTGAGCTGACCTGAAAGGATTTTAGTCCTGAAAAGTGTCACAAAATAAGTAAATCTAACAGCACTTTACTGTCAGTTTGAAGGACCAGCACCATCTGGATCAAAATCATCTGTCAGGGCTGATCTTTTGAGTGGTGGATAGTTCTTGAATCCCTTTCTTTGCCAGAGATAGGGCCCTTTTCTGTCTTTGGTTTCCATGAGAACTTCATCTAGGGCAAGAATGGAGAACCTTTGGCTGTCCTGATGTTGTTGAACGTCAACTCTAACCATCTCTGGCCTTTGGCCAGTCTTGCTGAGGCTGATGGAAGTTGTAGTTCTGCAACGTCTGGAGGACTAAAAGTTCCTGGGGAGGCTTCCCAGTCTCTGAATCAGACAGAGAGAAGAATCGTTGGCCCTTCTGTTGGAACTTTTCCCCAGTTGTACTTCTTTTCATTGCCTTTTGTCCCCTGTGTCTTTATGGGCCTGTTGACATAGCTTTTGACTCGGATGTCTTGGTACTGGGAGGTACCTCGAGGATGATGGCAAAGAAGCCTGGGAGGCAGAGGAGGAGTCCCTGCAGCAGGATCTATCACCTTTCCCTGCTTGTTTTGGGCCTTCCTTGCAGCTGTGTTTGCTTCTCTTCCTCTTCTGTTTCTTTGGGGAAAGACCACCTTCTGTTGTAGGGAGTGCTGTCTCTTTCCCCCTACCTGGGCTCCTTCATTTCCCTGGGCAATCTGCCCCTGCACCTGATCTATTGTTATGGAGAGAGAAAGTGGGAATTGGGAGTAGGGAGGATTTAATTTAATCATCTCTGGGCATCTCTTAGGAGTTTGGCACTAATCTCATGCCTGGCATGGAGGATGCTGGCTGGCCTTCCTCCTCCATGTTATTGGATGCAATCTGTTCCATGCTATGGGCCATGGTATGAAAAATCCTGTCTTCCTCCTACTCTACCTGAATAAGTGAGAGAGTTGGGACAATTTGTGACATTTAGGTACATAGCCTGTGGCTTTTTGCTTGCCTCCTCTGTGCTCTTGCTCCTGCCACTGTGTCTCGAGCCTGCTACCCACGCCAGAGGCTAGCCATCATTGTGCTCCTTCATTGCCAACGGTGCCAGGAAACAGCCAACTGGGATCCACCTTGTTCCCAGCCACTATGAAGAAGGCTGGGGGCAGAAGGGAGAGGAATGACTGGGGCTACACAGCCCTGTGGTTGCTGGTTTCCCCCCTCACCTCTAACTCAAAGTGGCAGATTGCAAGGAAGGGGGAAAAGACAAGGAAAATGAAAAAGAAATCCCAAAACCTAGATGTTTGGCTTTAGGGGCACCAACTGGTCCAAAGCGCTCTAGGTAGAGGCAGTTTAGGAACCAGGATGCATCTTCTTCCTGGAGAGGACCGTCAAGATTTGGACCTTGGCAGTTGCCCAGGAAGAGGCACCACCTTGAAGTTGCCGATTGCCACAACTAATGTCAAGTAATAGCTACTCAGCAAGGAGACTTCCAGCAGCATATTAAGGGCCCAAGCTAGCAAAGCAGTTTTCCTGCCACAGGTCCGACTGGAGGGAAAGGGAGTTCTGCAAGAGCCATTCTTTGCTCTCACATTGCTCTCACTAAATTAAATGAAGTTTATTGAGAGGAAAGCCTCCTAGCTTCATTGTGCACATCCACATAGCAATGGCCAGATCTTCCATTGCTAGTCCTTCATCATAAGTTGAGCAGGACACCAAAAAGAAGAAGAGGTTTGCCCTTTTCTCTTAGCCAAACTAGATTCCACAAGATTACAAGGCAAGTTGTAGAAGGACTGGCTTCTTGATTTTCTTCTCTTTTTGAGTTTTACACAAGAGGCTCATGAATACTATAAGTGGACATGCTTTCTTTTCATGCATGGATGAAAAGTCTCTTGCAGAAAGGGCAACTGGTTCATCTTATTTCCTGCCAGAAGGCAGCCACCAACGGCTGCAATGCTTTGCTAATTACCATTGGGCTCTGCTGAGCATCACAATGTCACGAGTTACAAATTCATCATTCAATTTTATCCTTCATCATTCAGTTCTGATTTGAAGTGATGAAAGAAACATATAGTTGATAATTTATCTGTTAGTCGAATGTCACCAATATATACAGGCTACTTCTTTAGTCATGGGGAATCAAAGTATGATTATCATGGGGGAAAGCTGCATAACAGAGCTTTTTAGACATGGATGGCTTCTTTTCTGAGTTCTGAAAATACCAGCATTTTCTTAAAAAGACAGACAAGCTTCTAGCTCTCAGGGATTCGAAGGTGGAAAATGAAAGTAGACTGGCAGTGTGTTAAATGTGTGGGCTACTTGGGTGCCAAGAATATTTGCAAACTTTCTCTCCCTCCCCTTTAAATATCAATATCCTACCTATACTCCCTATTGCTCTCAAAGGGACATTAATTAATTCCAAATTACTCTGCTTCCTAGTCAATGACCAAGCAAGCTCACAACACTGGGGAAAAATGAGCCTTCCAAGAAACTTGCCAATTAAGCAATTCACCACTGTGAAAACGTTTTGAGGAAATATTACTTAATCAGTTGTACAGTTATATGGCAAGATTTCTGAGTGACGCTATGAAAGTACATCACCATAGGTTCTAAAAGCCATCTTCACACCTCATGATATCTGGACAGTTTTATCCTACTATGTTTTACCCTACTATGTTCCATTGACTGTGTTGTGTTCTGATCCATGTATACAACACACTTTTTTATGACAATAAAGGAGATTGATTGATTGATACAGTTGTACAGCTGCTGCTTGCTATCAAGGTAGGCACTGGAGCCTTAAGAATAAAGTGAATATGGTATATGAAGTCAACAGACTGAAACCGCATAAGAGCAGCACAACCATGGCCCTGTGTAGATGCCTTTCCTTGTAACTGAAGCCCTTGCATAAAGTCTAAACCCCCAATGTAATTTTCCCTGTAATTACCCCTGATGCAATCCAGCCATTGGCGTCTCTCTCAGGGGAAAGAGCTTTGGGTAGACAATAGTAAACATGGGCTGGCTGCAACGGTGGCAGTGTCCCAGAGGGCAGTACAGCAATTCCAAGAGACTCCTGGGTAATGAGATTGGATTCAGGAACTTCAAATCTAGAGGTGGGGGGGAAACACAAAGACGGTGACTTCAACAAAACAAATTCATAGCTATTTTAACATTACAACCAAGATGGACACACTTGAACAAAGAATGGAAAAACAACAGTTTTGATGGTAAACTGGGGGGGGGGGGGGAGCACAATAACAGGGAATAGCTCTGCTCACAAAAAAATAGATTGCTGTTTGCACAAGCTCTCGTTTTCCTCTTCACTGAAATCCTCTCCAGTTTTCAGATGCAGTATCATGAAATGTCTCCTGCTTTCTGTCTTGCTTATGTTTGGAATGAGAGTTGGAATGGTGGTTATATTATGCAGCAAGATCATCCCTGAGGGTGTTGAATGGCCATCTGTCATGGACGCTGTCGTTGAGATTCCTGCATTTGCAGGGGGTTGGACTAGATGACCCCCGAGTACCTTCCAACTCAACAATTCTATGATTAATCTAAATAGCTTTACAGGGCCTAGTAATCTGCCCCTTCAACAGTAGACTTCTAGACTTGCAACTCAAAAGCTTGAAATACTACCGAAATGATAATAAAACCTATTATCAAGCAGTAACAGTGATTTTAGCTATATAAAGGGAAAGATCTCAAGTGCATTATTGCTAGTCACTATATCTCCTCCCATTGATTAGCGCCAAATTCCCTGCAATATGGTGCATAGTTCTGGGCCAACATTCCATTGCTGGCCTAAATAAAAATAACTGCGTCAAAGAGGTATGGTTGGAGTAGCAAAATGCTGGCTTTTAACTTTGCACCATTTTCTTGGCAATTGGGCTCATCTGCTCATTCATATTCATCCTAATTATGTTTTTCCAGCCTCCCTACTTCCCAAAGTAAGAGATCATTAGCTCCCGAGGACTTTTGAGATATAGCTTGACATTCAAGTTCCTGTTAGGAGCTGAAGCCCCATGTGGCAGCATGATGCAAAATGCAGACAAGCCATGGGCCAGTTTTCAACAAAGAGCCTGAACTGGGGCAGAACTAAAGCAGCTCAGCTGTCACGTTGCACTGCAATGGCCAACGGGCTGCAAGCGCTTCTTTCTGCCTCATGCTTAACGAGCCTGCCAGCTCTGGAGCTGGCTGCCTGAGAAGGAGCTGCATTGTTGGATGATGCATTGCCTCTTGCCGCAGGAATATTATTATTTCTGCTTCTCTACTCTCCCATTAAAAGACAGTTGCTTCTCTGCTGCGGACTGCGAAAAGACTCTGGCCTTTTCTACACTCTGTGCAAGAAAAGACTCCTAAATGCCTTTTAGCTAACACTTGGCTGTCTTTTTGGGCCTCTGGTTCTTATTGCAAATGTAGCTCGGGAAGCCATTTGATTTGGAGTTTTGAGAACCTGAGTCAAATTTCACAGCACACTGAAAGTCTACATGCTTCAAGTACTGTGCTTACCATAAGCTTCTCCTTCTCACTGTAAGCTTCTCTGTTTAATTTACAAGTGTCCGAGACACTTCATAGCTACCCAACTCTTTATACTCCTCCTTTTGCTTCCAGCAGTTTCAATATGCTCATGAAACACCATCTTTTAGTCCTTTTTCCATCTCTGTTCCTTGGAAATGAATTTTCTCCCTTAATATTCACACTTCTCCCATCTACAAGCTTTCAAAAAAGTTCTCAAAACACAACTACTCTCTTATGCTTTTCCCAATTCATTTCGCACCTCTCCCATCTACATACATTTAACTACTCATCTTTATGGGGCTGACATCTCATTGGTTTTAATTTTTCCTTCCCTTCTGTCCTTACTTTTTTATGCACCCCAATTGCTTAGACAGTGAGGGCACAAAGAAATATGATGTCCATTTCTAGTTGTTTCACTACACAGTCTAGATATTTAGGTGCTTGATAAACATTAATGTTGCAAGAATGCAATCACCGTTCAGCTACCTTTTAAAAACCTGCAGTATGTGTTATACAGCATCCGCATGGCCATCTCTTGCAAGGGCAGAACGCGGTCCGACTCTGACCCAATTGACTTCACCTCTGCTGGGAGGAAAACTGTCAACTGTCCTGATGAAAAGGTAAGAAGCTTCACCTCTGACTTCTGAACAGGAGAACCACAGCTGGAAAAATATTTGAGGAAAGGGGAAAGCTGTTTAAAAGGAGTAAAATATCATGAAAAATCCTACCCAAGCCTTCTAAAGATACTTGATACTTGAAAGTGCGCCACCCCGTTTCAGCCTGTCTGTGCATGAAGTCAGAGAAGAATGATCCAACAAAAATAAATATTTTGAGTATATTGGATTCCACGTATGTATAGGAAGTAATTGTTCAATAGAGATAGATGTTGGCAAGTGTATTGCTGTGAATGCCTTATTGAAGCGCGTGGTGTGAGTTTCTTCAGTGATAATATTCTTTTTTGGTCTGAAGTTGTTATACACATCAATTTTGTACTGGTGAAATCCCTGATATTTGCAGATGTTCATGTACTTTCAAATTATATTCCTGTAGCACAGGGATTAGTGGAAGGACAAAAATGGACCTTCTGAGCCCTTATGGTTGCTAAGAGACTTATACTTCAAGCCTGGAAGGATAAATACCCACTATCTGTTATGAAATGGTTTGAGGACCTCACTGCCATGGTTATGTATGAACATATTTCATATAGATGTCTAGTTCCTGTTCATACATCTATTATCATGTCTAGTTCCTGTTCATACATCTGGAAGACATGTATTAATGCATATGTTTAACTTAAGATCCATGCACTGATGGTTACTGTATCTGTAATGTGAAGTGATGGTGTTTTTAATTACTATTAGTACTATTCATACATTATTATTATTTTAATAATAATTGCACAGAAATGAATTGTTTTAATTAGTTTTTAAACAAGATATGACCCCAATGGGATGCATATCCTCTGTATCAATAACTGAACAAGATCCCACATTAAGTTATTGAAGTGAGGTCGGGAGAACATTGCTTCATGTTGGTATAAGCAAAAACCAAATCCCAAGAACACAAACAATGCACATCTGTCATGATGATCTTGTTGGAGGGAAATTTCAAAAATTTATTGTGTGTACCTTCATACAAGGAACCAGGTACTTCCGACACCCCAAGAACATATCTCATTAATACGCTGTTTTCAAAGCTGTGCTTTCGTAGTTACCATTGGCATTCTTAGCTAGCGCCTGTGTACATCTTAAGGACATAAATGTGCAAAGTGGTGTTTCCTTGCCAAATTCTGAATACCAGTGTAACTCAAGCTTTCCTAGTACAATTCCAAAGATAAACATGTGTTTGTTTTACCTGACCATCAGAGGTCTCTGTGTTTAGAATCAATCACTTTAGAGTGATCGTTGATTTCCCACCTGTCAGGCTGAATAAAACTAACTACCTTAGAGCTATTAAAGCATTACTGCAATACCACATAGTTGTGCAGAATTTTCTTCTCCCTACAGAGCTTTCCTTAAGAAAACGTTTCCTGGGCTCCACAAAAAAATGAGAGCATGAGACAAGAAATGTCTGCACCTACATCTCAGGAAAGGAGGAGAACGTACTGTATCATAGGGAAGGAGACCCAGCTTATAGGTTTCTCACATGCAGGAAGACTACAAAGCATCGTGCTTCAAGAATGGGACTACAGCGTCTCCACAGACAAGACACGTTTCTGTGTTTACAACAAAGCATGCTAAGACTTTCCAGTGTGACAGTCCCAACTTGAGTTCATCATATTTCATTAGCCTCAACAGATGCCAAGACAGTTGCACACAAAGCTTTCTTCAAACTGTACTAGTGTGATGGCTTACCCAGAAGGCTATGATGAACACTATGCAACTCTAGGGTCACAAATGATTTAAAGCAGAAGTGGCAATGTACTCAAGGAAATTAGTTCAAAGAGATCATAGTGAAGAGCGAAGGTCAGTATGTGAACAGGAAAGAGAGAACAACATGCCCAAATGTGGATTTTCTGGAGTTTGGTGCATTCTGCCAAGTGACTCCAAAAGAATGAAGCGGAGAATATGAGGAGTGGAGAAGCCAAGCGCTGGTTCCATGTTCTTGAAAGGAAGGCTTTTAAGTTAGACTGTTAAGATCCCTGCTTAGCCATGAAGCTCACTTGGAACCTTCAGTAAGCCATTCCCTGTATCAGGCAAGGATAAATCATAAGGATATATTATAATGTGGCCTCAGGATGGAACATGAAAGAAATATGAACCCTCTAGGTTGACACCAGCTGCACATTAGCAATTTCCAGCAAGTTGGCTGCAAGATTTACATGCCAATGATATTACTTAATACAACATAGTTAATTCTGTCTTCAAAGGTGCTGCTTGGCATTAGCAAGCAATGGTATGCCTTTATCTTCAGGATTCAGAGACAAAAAGTGAAAGAAGCAACGCCTTGTTTCAAATTTTGCTATCTCTACTACATAGACGGTAAATATATTTGGCAGTCATTAATGAAGAAAATGTGCAGCTCACCCTTTCACGTATCACTACAACATTGTTCCAAGAAGGCTACGTGTTCACCTCTGTGGCTGCTATTTCTCAGCATCTACCTCTTTTGCTAGATATATGCTTTTTTTATCCAGCATAAGAAAAGTGTACAGTATCCATATAGATCAATTTACATAACCACCTAACAGAAGGCAACTGAGACATACAGCGGGTTATACCTGCAACGACCATTTTCTTTAATGTACATCTTTTCAAGTTTTGCCAAGGGTGCCTAAAGCACACAGAGAGATGCTTTTTAAAGCACAAATGAATCCAAATTAAACAGAGGCATGCTATCCTGTTTGCTAAGGGAATACGTTTTGCCACAAAATTACCGCCTTAATATGAAAAGCAAGTATAAAAAGATTCAACACACTGCCCCACAGTACATGAATAGGGTTGTGGTTTTTCTAAAAAGCAAAATACAGGTAGAAAGAAAGTCTGGTCCACATTATACTTTTGAGGTATTTGGTACTGAAAAACCCACAGAACACTATGCATCAAAATACACTGACATAGCAGAGTCATAGAAACATTTAGAAAATTTTTGAGTCAATACTTTTATTCTGTTGGCACATGCTTCATGTTGAACGCTATCACCCCAAATGTCCTAAAACATCAAGAAACACGACAGACAACCAGTCAGGGGCTTAGCACTGTAAGTATTGGATATTCAGCAAATTAATGTAGGAGATTTAGCACAATTGGAGGGTACTGGCAGTCAAAGTAATCTCTTCAAAGTAATGTGATGTGATGAATAAAAATCATCCAGAGTAAAGTTTAACTTGAAAGAGACAGCCTGTACTTGTTATGGGAAGCTTCAGAAGATAAGAGGCTACACAGCAACTTAATTCATATACTTACCCACTGCAGCCAATGACTTTATTATAGAGGTACGAGGGAAGTCCCTTCAGGTGAACATTGTTATCCACATAAACATACTGAAGTTCTCGAGAACGACCCAAATCTGGATTTAAAAGGAAAAGAAAATGAAGGAATCACAACCCTGGCAGAGACATCCAAAATAGTTAAAGACACATTATTTGGTTCTGCGTCAATGAACACTCATATCCATGGCGGTTGACTAAAAAACTCTCTTATTAGGAAAATAGATGAAATTTGCTGCAAAGCAAGGCGAGAATTCTCCAGTGTAAATTCACTGTTCCTATTTCTTCTCTGGGAAGCAAATGAAGCATACACTCACTCTCAATACATTATAGTATAGGAGTCTTATGAATTGGTGGAGGTAAAAGGATGCAAAGGAGCTCCAATTTTCTTAAGTGATCCTTTTAAAGGGGTTGCCAAGTCTCTCTCTCAAAGATTATTCGACTCCAAGACAAACAATGATGTTACTAGTAAAGAAAAAAAGTACTCTGTGCAAGTGTGCAGGTATATACTACACATGCACACACACGCACAAACAGTATCCTTTTGCAATCTGAGCTGCTACATTCTTTACAAGGAAATAAAGCTCCCCCGCTCCCCCTCCCCCGTAATGGACACACACACAAAAGCCTTTTCTAGGGTGCATAGTTTTGATGTAAAAACCAAATCTTTAAGGAACCATTCCTCTTCAGCCCACCAACTTCCTTTCACCCATTCTGACCTGGCCCATAAGCCACTGGGGAATAAGGAACTATGGATGTTCATTACGAGTTAGGTGAGGTGTACCATTTAGAGAGTTGTGGACCACAAAATCCTCCTCCAGCCCTGCAGCACATTGCAGTAGTCAAGCTTGGACAGTGCCAGGAGATGTATACCTAGGGCAAGACTCTTGTGCCAAATTATGCAAGGAAAGAGTTTTATGTTACATCTTCCCCCTCCAAAACCTGGGTTTGAAAAGTGTATTATGCTGGGTCTGTTCACATCATTCATTCATTTTTTTCAGGACAAACTAGCCTTATTTTAATCATTTACTGCATTTTCACACCATGTTTATTTTGGCTTTCCACCAAGGAGCATTCTGTTCCCTTCCCATTTTATCCTCCCAACAAACCTGGGTCTCCCCATTTTATAACAAACTGATGAAAATTGCACCTATTCTGCAAATATACTGAATGGAGCATGATTATTCTTTGGATTTCATACTTCTCTAAATTCTGTGATACAAATTTGGTAATTTATTGTTTACCAAAATGCAAAACAAAAGTAGTATTTAAATACTTTTTTGGGATAAAATATGTACTTTAAGTATGCATTTCAATCTGTATTTAGAAATACAAATGATTCATACACCTTTTGAAATCTCAGATCAATGCAGAAATGAGAGAGAATAGACCAGAAATAGGATTATCTGTGCATTTCTTGTTGTGTTTAAGGTTGCGTTTAAACTACCCAGAAATTTAAAGTTGTTCATTCAAAATATGGTAATGAGATTACTGAATGTCACCATCTGCTTAGAGAATTCTCATTGTTATTTTAAAAAACAGGTGCTGGTGCTGATCCACAAAGCCCTATACTGCTTAATACAGGCTTCCTCAACCTCAGCTCTCCAGATGTTTTGAGACTACAATTCCCAATATCCCTGACCACTGGTCCTGCTAGGTAGGGATCATGGGAGTTGTAGGCCAAAAACATCTGGAGGGCCGAGGTTGAGGAAGCCTGGCTTAATCCTACCTGCTCCCAAAATACCTGCCTATTTATTAAGCTATACTGTACCTCAGATGCCCTGCTCCAGGTGCTATTGCATCCTGACTGCAGTGGGTAATAACCAGAGACAGGGTCCTTTGACTGGTAGTTTTGAAGAGCTCTCCCTAAGTTTGTCTGTGTGACACATGGTGAAAACTTCTTATTCTTCTGCGGTTTAAAGTACATGGGTTTTTTTTTCATTTTTGGTTTTGGTTTCTTCTTGCTTGTATGTCTGGTTTCAGCTGTTGTTTTCAATGGTGCTGTGATTTTAATTTTGGTATTAATCATTGCATTTTAAATTGTTTTTTTGTTTTGTTTCAGATGCTGCCTTGGAAACTTTGGCTGAAAGGCGGACTAGAAATCTTTCAAATGAATTGATAAGAACAAGAGTCATTTCTGAGACCTGTAGAATAACCCTAATTTCTTTTCCACTGAGAATCACAGAATTCCAAGAGTTGGAAAGGACCCCAAGGGTCATCTAGTCTAACCCCTTGCAATGCTGAAGACTTTTCAGGAACCAGTCCTCATACAGCTTAGAAGCTTGCGTAACATACACACAAAAATCAATGCACTTGTTGCATTAGTACTTGCTACTTTTCATCCTGAACTTCTCAAAAAGACTAAAAGCAATACCAAGCCAAACCACAAAAGATTTTCTAAATGCTTAGTAGTTGCTCCTGTAAGTGAGTCTGCCCACCCTCTGTTGCCATTAAGTTTTAAGCATCAGATAACATAATAAATATTGCAAAATGTTCTTTGCCAAACACATTCCTTCTGAGCTTCACAGATTAAGGAAGCTGCCCGTCTGAAGCTACAAAGAAAGTTTTCATGTGGCTTTAAGCACTGTAGCTTGTCTAAAACATTTCCACTTTCTTCCTACCAGAGCACAAGATCAAAGCCTTTCTATTAGAACTGACCAAATGGTAAGAGTCCTGAACAAACCCCAATTCAAGAAATCACCTCCCCCCTTTTAACCTCAAGGCACTGGCATATGCATTCCACATGGCTGAAGATGGAACAAAAGATCTTATGTGCCTGCACTGATGTTCATTAACCCTACAGTGAAAGGAAGCAGGGAAAAGAGGGGACAATAAACCCCTCTGTCTACCACACTTAGAAGAATGAGACCCAGTTGTTTAACACTATGGGCACGCAAATCCTCAATAAATGTCTGTGCGCGCACGCACACACACACACATATATGTAAGGTTTCAGTTATAATAGTTAACTAAAAAGGTAAAGGACCTCTGACAGTCAAGTCCAGTTGCAGATGACTCTGGGGTTGTGGCGCTCATCTCGCTTTACAGGCCAAGGGAGTTGACGTTTGTCCGCAGACAACTGGGTCATGTGGCCAGCATGACTAAGCTGCTTCTGGCGAAACTAGAGCAGTGCACGTAACGCCGTTTATTTCCCACTGGAGCGGTACCTATTTATCTACTTGCACTTTTTGGTGTGCTTTCGAATTGCTAGGTTGGAAGAAACTGGGACCGAGCAACGGGAGCTCACCCCGTCGCGGGGATTTGAACCACCAACCTTCTGATCAGCAAGCCCAAGAGGCTCAGTGGTTTAGACCACAGCACCACCTGCGTACCCCAATAGGTAACTTCTACTGTACTTATAGGGACGCGGGTGGCGCTGTGGGTTAAACCACAGAGGCTAGGGCTTGCCGATCAGAAGGTCGGTGGTTCAAATTCCCACGACGGGGTGAGCTCCCGTTGCTCAGTCCCAGCTCCTGCCAAACTAGCAGTTCGAAAGCACGTCAAAGTGCAAGTAGATAAATAGATACCGCTTCGGCAGGAAGGTAAACGGCATTTCCATGCACTGCTCTGGTTCGCCAGAAGCGGCTTAGTCATGCTGGCCACATGACCTGGAAGCTGTATGCCGGCTCCCTCGGCCAATAAAGCAAGATGAGAGCTGCAACCCCAGAGTCAGTCATGACTGGACCTAATGGTCAGGGGTCCCTTTACCTTTACCTTACTGTACTTATACATTGCCTTGCAATATAAAATACTAAAGTACAATAAAAACAAAATATCGAGCAAATATAACCATATAATAAAACAGCAGAGCTAAAACTTTACATAGGCGTCTACAGCTTCTGGAAGGCCTTGCTGACTAAAGCCCAAAATCATATTTGCCAGCTCGCCTCCTCTCCAGCCCACCTCCCATGGATGGGATCTAAAATGGTTAAGTGATTAATGTTTTCTCAGACAATGGCCTTGTCCACATGGCGCTTTGAACCACGGTTTAAGCTAAACTATGGTTTAAAACAAATAAGCAATGCGTTAGTGCATGATAAGTCCCTGAAGTACTCCTCCCCACTTCTTTCTTCTGTAGGCTGGGGAGGAAAGAAGCCAGAGCTGGCTTACCATTACAGTGGTACCTCGGGTTAAGTACTTAATTCGTTCCGCAGGTCCGTTCTTAAACTGAAACTGTTCTTAACCTGAAGCACCACGTTAACTAATGGGGCCTCCCGCTGCTGCCGCGCCGCCAGATCACGATTTCTGTTCTCATCCTGAAGCAAAGTTCTTAACCCGAGGTAATATTTCTGGGTTAGCGGAGTCTGTAACCTGAAGCGTATGTAACCCGAGGTACCACTGTACATGTGAACTGGCACTTACGGTTTGTTCCCTAACAAATAATAATGGTAAGCCATTCCCCCCACCTCCTTGGCTTACAATCAGAGTTTATTGGAGGAAAATGGGAAGGCAGTCTCTGCTTTGTTTCCTCCCCAGTGGGCTGAAGAAAGGATTGGGGGAGAGCAAGCGGGCCTTTTGAGTAGCATGTATAGTTTGATCCAGTTTGCATGTTACGTTAAATTACAGTTTTAATATGGTATCTGCAAAATACTGTCGGGCGTCAACTACAGCTGAAGACCAAAAACTGTTTTTAAAGGTGTTGAAAGTGGCTTCACATCCCACAGTGTATATGCATAGACCCACATTCTGTCTCTCTCGTCCCACTGCCATCTCTGTTCAAACAAAGAGAAGTTGTTTACCAGATGAAGAAAGTATGACAACTACACATACCGTGGGCATATATCTTACTCTCAAACTGCCTTCATTTACCACCTGCCTCCAGTTTATTACCAGCTGATGTATTTTCAACATGGGTACATTAACATGCAAAGGTCTATTCAGAATTAAAACAGGCTTGTCAAATACAGACTCATTATAAAGCTATTTCTAAAGACATTTCTATATATCAAGAGATGCTATCAACAGTTAAACTAATAAATGGAGTGGTTGTAACATATAATTTTGCCAGTCTAAATAGATGAATTCATTTATTCAACTCAATCAGAACATTATTACAAATCCAGAAACCACCAAACCTAATTTTATAGCATCTTTTTTTACCTTGTTAGTATGTGGGTTTGTTTTTTTAATGTATTCAGTAGACATAATTGCAACCATCCTGTGGAACATGAAATCTAGGACGGCAAACATGCACTAAGACAACTTGTGTGTGTATCTGTGACCATTTAAACCAAACTATGGCTAAAGCCCTCTGTAAAGAAATCTCTCCTACAAAGCAGCAAAAAAGGAAGGCTTTCATAAACTTCATTCACCAGACTAGACAGCATTTTACATATGCATATCCCTTAAACCTAAGGCCACAGTCTGTAATTATTTTCTGACATAAGTAGTCTCTTCAGAGAAAGCTCAAGGCTTCAGTAGTCATTCAAAAATTCAAAAATGGGGCTTTCCAGGACAGGATTTTTAAAGGACATCTTAATGATGCCTCTGTTACTGCAATACATGTGTGGTTTTTTAACAGGTACAAAATCATACTCCTGTTTTCCATGGAAAGAAAACAATTTCAATCACAACAACAATTAAGTTTCAGTCACCTCAACTACGCAAGAGGACTCGAGTTGGAACACTATAGATTAATGTTGTTGCAAACAGGGATTTAGAAGTAAATATTGGAACAATGATGTTATCCTAGAGTGAAAAAGTGGCATTCTTGGCCAGTTGATTAAATAATAAGGTATATCTCCTCATTTTATATATTTAATAGTAACAACAACAAAAATAGTTGTATTTCTTAACCTCACTTCACAAATCACCCCTAAGAAAGTAAAATAACCCAGCGAAGACTGGATGGGAACTATTAACTTTGGCTAAGCCAACAGTTCATCAAAGCTCAGCTTGAAGGCCTATGGTCAATTATGCATCAGATGCCCTTGGAGTTTCGAATACAAAAGAATGGGAATTTTAACCTGGCATGATAAAGTGTACAACTTAGGGGATGTATTTATCTTTCCCTGTCTTTTCTGATTTTCCTTTATCACAATATTAATCTATTACTGTATGTACTGTTATGTAAGGTTCTTGACATGATTTAGTTTTAAGACAGAAAGATACCATAACAGGAGCCCGATGCAACAGATCAGCGTCCCATTTAGTACAGCATCCAGTTCTCACAGTGGCTCACCAGGTGCCTACGAGAAGCCTGAAAACAGAACCTGAGTACAGCAGCACTCTCCCTTCCTTTGATTTCCAGCAACTGGAACTCAGAAGGACACCGCTTCAGACAGTGGTGGTAAAAAGGTAAAAGTAAAGGACCCCTGATAGTTAAGTCCAGTCGCAAACGACTCTGGGGTTGCGGCGCTCATCTCGCTTTACTGGCCGAGGGAGCTGGCGTTTGTCCGCAGACAGTTTTTCCGGGTTATATGGCCAGCATGACTAAGCCACTTCTGGCGAAACTAGCGCAGCGCACGGAAATGCCATTTACCTTCCCGCCGGAGCGGTACCTATTTATCTACTTGCACTTTGACATGCTTTTGAACAGCTAAGTGGGCAGGAGTTGGAACTGAGCAATGGGAGCTCACCCCGTTGCAGGGATTTGAACCGCCGACCTTCCGATCGGCAAGCCCTAGGCTCAGTGGTTTAGACCACAGCGCCACCCGCGTCCCCCCGGCAGTAGTGGTAGAACATAGCAATTGTGTCTAGTAGCCATTGACAGCCTTATCCTTCGTGAATTTGTTTAACCCTTTTTGAAAGCCATTTAGGTTGGTGGCCATCACTAGATCTTATGGAAGCAAATTCCATAGCTTAATGAGGGGTGCGGGAGAGAAAGACAGAATCACTCACCAAGTGGTAAGAACGCAAGGCGGTTTCCAGCCATTGACAATTCATTAAGATTAGGAAGTTGGCAGAGATGGCGAGGGACATACCACAGATGGTTCCGGTCAGCAGTTAGGTACTGAAGAGAGAGGCACATATGCAGCTTTTCAGGCAAAGTTATCAAATGATTGGTTGAGATGTCCAGCGTCTGCAGCTCCCTAAGGTCTCCAACCTCTACACACACACAAAAAAAGCACATCAAATTTTATTGCATTGTAGGCCACAATATTTAAAGAGCAGCTTAACAGGAGTGCTATTCAAAAGGAGAAAAGAACCTATGTATTTTATACATTGCGGCATCCACTGTCACACAGCACCATTCCCAAGGCTTGTTATGGCTACCCAAGATACAAGTGAACACCATACAGGTTGTCTCCAACTACCTGGGTTGCAACTTGTGCAGGACTAACCTATACTATGAAGACTATGGCAGGCTCTGAACAATTTCACAGCATCTGCTAAGCTCTCTTATTTACGACATACCATCAATCAGGTTACTGGAAGAAGAAGAAGAGTTTAGATTTGATATCCCGCTTTATCACTACCCGAAGGAGTCTCAAAGCGGCTAACATTATCCTTTCCCTTCCTCCCCCACAACAAACACTCTGTGAGGTGAGTGGGGCTGAGAGACTTCAGAGAAGTGTGACTAGCCCAAGGTCACCCAGCAGCTCCATGCGGAGGAGCGGAGACGCGAACCCAGTTCCCCTGATTACGGGTCTATCGCTCTTAACCACTACACCACACTGGCTCTCGAGATGGTTTAGGATTACACACATGGTAGTACTGCACTTAAGAGATTACTTTGCAACTTAGATACTTCCTTTGCCATAGCCTCTAGAAGACTCTGTTCCCAAAGCTGTGCTAACTCCTTTTTATGATGGCTGCCTCCAACAACTACACATGCAACTATGTTAATTTAAAGCTCCATTAGACACAATGGAGAAACTGATAGGTGCAAGGAGGAGCTACTTTCCCTAAATGGGGGAAAGGCTCACAAATCGATATGAAAATGTTCTTGTAAATTCTCATGGGTTTTCTGCAAACCTTGCAATGAAAACTGCAATCATCAGATCTTGATTAAAGTAAGATTGCTTCCAATGACCATGGTAGGGCAGGAAGAAAGATTCCAATGCACATAAAAAACCTAACCACAGAATCGCTATACGAAATTGGGGGACATTCCCATAGGAATCTGCTTGGCTGCTGTGAAAATAGGATGCTGGGTTAAGATGGGCCCCTGGCCTGATCCAGCAGGGCTCTTCTGACCTTTTTCTTTTAACGGCATACAAATTTTGCACCTCTCTCAAGATACTGACACAAAAGTAAAGACAAATTGTGATGTGACAATCCAAAGGTAGAGACAGCACTACTTGAGGGAGCAAGAAGCAGGGTGATGATGCGGTGAGTTAACAGCCAGCAGACATGGGCTGGATTCTTATCTGCAACCAGTGGTGTACTGGGGTGCAGCTCAAGGGGTTTTTTTAGAGTGATGATGGCATTTGCTGGAGGACCAGGGTAACTGATGGAGCCTTTTTGCTCTGACAAGTGACTGAGGGCTCATCCATGCTATCATTTAATGTGGATAATAAGCTTCCTGTACCTCCATTAATTCTCCATTGTCCATAGGATATTCTCCTCCAAATCAATGCCTTCCCACACTTTCCTCTCCCTCAGTCCAGATCTTCTCACACCAGGGATACTCCGAAAATGAGAAAATCCAGACTGAAAGTGTGGGAAGGCAGTGAATGTCATGTGGACAACTGAGAATTAAAGGAGGTACAGGAAGCTTACTGTCCACATTAAACGACAGTATGGATGAGCCCTGAGCTGATAATGAGGTTTCACATTTTTACATTGCTCATGACAGATTAGCATACGGGAAGTCAGATAAATGAAGCAGAGTTTGGATACTTCCCCCCTTTGATGGGTTCCTACTTCCTACTGGCAGTTTAGATAGTGAAAGTTTTTTGTTGTCAGATTGTACAGTGGTGCCTCGCAAGACGAAAAGAATCCGTTCCGTGAGTCTCTTCGTCTAGTGGTTTTTTCGTCTTGCGAAGCAAGCCCATTGACGGCTTAGCGGATTAGCGCTATTAGCGGTTTAGCGGCTTTTAGCGGCTTAGAAAAAGGGGGGGGGAGGAAAAAACCCCGCAGGAACTCGCAAGACATTTTCGTCTTGCGAAGCAAGCCCATAGGAAATTCGTTTTGTGAAGCACCTCCAAAACGGAAAACTCTTTCGTCTAGCGAGTTTTCCGTCTTGCGAGGCATTCGTCTTGCGGGGCACCACTGTATTTCTAATTTAAAAACTTCAATTGGCTAAAGATATTTCCTTAAAGCTCAATGTATTTTACAAGTTAAACCCAAGAAACCAAAAGTGAGCACTGCTTAGTTCAATGGAACATACTTCCAGGAAATGATATACAGGATTGCATTCATACTTATCTTGATGAATTGGGTATTATGCTATGCACTGATGCCCTTTGGTGAAGTTCATGCATGTGTAAGTAAATAAATAACATAATGGATCAGCACAGCTGCCTGCATTTTTGGACTCTCCTCAGGGTGTGGCCATGGGGCCTGTCACAATGAATCTTAAAATGTACAACTAGAACACTGCCAGAAACACAGGAGAACTGAACTAGAACCAGGTGAGAAGACTGGGCAGATATATTATGATGTATGGGAGAACTGGGGGGAAAGGCAGAGAGGCCAAGAAGTGGAACTCCCACTGGGTTTACTGAGTGGGAAGGCGGATCTCTGAGTCCACTCCTCCATCACCCTTAAGTCTATAGACAATGTTACTCTTAACACTTGGATCTGGGTATGAAAGAGGAAGTAGGAGCAGAAGGACCCTGAAAGGTGACACAATTTCTCAACTTTATAATAAAAACTATGAACAAATATGGCTGAAATAGTGATCCGGGGCATTTAAATACTTTAATTACTTTTCCTTGGCATAATAGGGTCTATGTTTTGTAATCTTGTCATGTTTAACTATTATGTCTATGTTATAAATAGTTCTGGTCGCTACGTTCCATGCATTCACATACCTGTGGTTTATTTATTTTGGTTTTATTTTATGTCTGTCTTTATTCAACTGTGGTCTATAACTGTAAATGAACTGTGTATGTTTGTCACCACAACCTGCTTGATAACACTGTATTTTGCAGAATCTCTTGTAAACTATTTTTTTGAAAATTACTTCCACCGACCCCCAAAAACCTGTAAAATAGCAAAAACAGGTTTTTGAGCCTAAGAAGGTTAATTGAAAGTTTGAATTCCTTCTCCATAAAGTCCAAATAGAAGCCAACGAACAAAAGTGACAACAGAGCTTGACTGCTTCAGAAATTCCTTTACGAAATGGATGCCGTAGGGAAAGGCAATGTTGCAGGCTATCAAGACTTGGCAGCTAGGCTATGAGAAAGTTGGTTGAGCTTTGCAAAGAATAGCCAAGGTAGAGTCAAGATGGTATGACTGAAGGCAGGTAAAACACAGTAGCAAGGAAATGAAAAGAGAAGAAAGGAGGAACAGGGCCTACAGCTAGCTAGGCATGGGAATATTTTGAAGGAGGGTGCGGGAGCCATGAAGAAACGGGGGCAAAGGGGAGACATACACAGACAGTCACACAGACAAAAAAAAGGGTGGGCAAGCACAGTGCCCCCAAGCTATGCAAAGGTGTGGGAGAAAGCCCATACATTTTTATTCTGCATTCACGGCTCATAAGATTTCAGCTATGTGCTAGCTATGTTATGCCCCCCAAAACTGATTTGCAGAAGCTCAGCCACTCTCGTTTGGCTGTGACAACAAAAAGCATAGCAGAATGGGCTTGTTTTTACATAGAGCATAGCCAGTGGAAGGAAGAAAGCTTCCTACACAATGCCAAAAACCGCTGACTGGCAAGTAAAAGGCCCAGCTATTTTGAGATACAGCCTCTCCTCTGCCACTAAAAATAGTCTTGTGAAGACCGCCAGGTCCAAATCCTTCAAAGCTACAGTTGGCAAACTGGCAGGAACCCAGGAGCAGAAGAGGCCAAGGTATTTTTCATGTCTTAGGGCGAGACAGATCTATTTCTCATCACCACTGCCTCTCCAGCAAGCATTCGTATCTGAAAATCCCATCTTCTTCTTATCATTTGTGTTAAAAACAGATATATCTAAACAAACAGTGTGATCCCTACTTCAGATTACATTAGGTGGGTGAGGACTGGATTTCTACTAAAATCCCCTTGTGCTGGTGGAACAAAATGTTACTGTGGCATAGTGGACTTACAATGTATTACGCTAGTGAAACTCTGCTAGGCAAGGGGCAAAAAATGGGCAGAACTGGAAGCAGCAGAGCCTAGACAGAATCTTATGCTCAGAGGTTGGCCTCCCACCACCCAATGCAATAACATTATAACTGGAAAATAGGTGGTGCAAATAATTTAAAACACCCTCTCCTCCTGGAGTTGATGAGTGGTCCCAGGAGCCGTTAACTATGCAGTAAAGATTCTGGACACCTTCAAAGTAAAAAAAGCAGCACGGTACAATGGTACCTTGGAAGTCAAACAGAATCCATTCCAGAAGTCCGTTTGACTTCCAAAACGTTTGAGAACCAAGGCGCGGCTTCTGATTAGCTTCAGGAAGCTCCGGCAGCCAATCGGAAGCTGTGGAAGTCACTTCCGGTTTTTGATTGTCTGGAAGCCAAAACGTTTGACTCCCAAGGTGTTTGAAAACCAAGGTACGGCTGTATGAGGATGAGGATGTATTTATTTATACCTCGTCTGCTTCCCTGACAGAGACTCAAGGTAGCTTACAGATAAAAATAAGAACAGCCAAAACATAGGGGGGACCATAATTAAAAATCAATTAAACATTGATAAAATTAAAACTATAGCTAGATGTACATAAACATCATACAAATACTTACAATAAAAAAGCATGACACCAGCCCTTTAATTAAAAAGCTCACAATATTATTGTATGTTATTCTATTATTATAAAGCGAGATGAGCGCTGCAATCCAAGAGTCATCCGCGACTGGACCTAATGGTCTACGACTGGACCTAATGGTCAGGGGTCTCTTTACCTTTGCCTTTTATTCTATTATTATATATTCTTCCTAGCACTGAGACAAGGCGCAGGATGACAGTTAACCGAATAAAAAAGTTCCAGTGCAACTTTTGAATTTCAACACCATCCCCTAAAGTGATACATCCCCAAACACTGCCAACCAGCTCCACTGGATGTAGCACACAGAATGAAGAACATCTGGTAGAAACGCCTTCTCTCAGTAACTCTTTTTCAGTGGGGACCCAGTCACATGCAATGTCTGTTGCAATTGCTAACCATCATGCCTCACAATCCGTATGTCCCTCTTCTCCACAGAAGCCACCAACAGACCCATAAGAAAAGATGTTCTCCACACTTGCCTCCACGGTAGACAGATGACAAGCACATTCTACTGCACCTACAGTGGCCAGGGACAAATCTTCTGTCCATTGGCCATCCCTGCTACTGTTTTTCTCCTAGAGCTCTTGTACTTTTGGAAGATACTTGACAGACAGAAACATAAACAGGTGAAGCTATACATAGCTCAAGGAAGTGATGGGGAATGCTGCACCTGTTACTCCCGTCTGGCATGTAGATTTCAGGAGTGCAGTGGCCCTGGAAAAACAAAGATGGCAATCCCATTCCCCTGTGAAGTTGTCAGAATGCAGTCTACTACTGCATCCTTATGATGGCTAAAAGACAGCGAGTCTTCTTCCACCCAACCCTTGTTACTATTTTCTGATATCTGCATGATGGTGGGCATGGGGTTCCTTACAATGCCCCATAAGTGTTGGGGGCTTGCCAACAGCTTTATTCCTAGAGCACTAGAGGAGGAGCAGCAGCCTGACAACTCAAATGTCCTCCTGACTTCCCCTCCCCTGATTGCCACTAGAGTAATGGATCAAGCATTGTTGCTGCCATTATGCTCAGAAATGCTGATACCTGGATCTGCTGGGGAAATAACCAGCAAAACCTGACAATCAACCAGGCAAGTCCTAGGAAAACAAAGAAGGCAGGCTTTTTTTTGGGGGGGGGTGTCACATTTATGGCTGCCAGGGCAAGACCCCATGGCCATATGCTTTTAACATTTTATTGCTTCTCTGCAGGGTCCAACCAAGCTCATTGGGTTGCTCCTCTCATAGTAGTGTGTGCAGTGTTCCTAATTCATGGGTTTTCCATTTTCCTCCATTACAGAAAGCTTGTTGCTCTACCATGAACAATAATACAAATCTTAGCAATGACAAACTCTTTACATTGGGATACAGAACCTTATTTTTCATTATCAACTGAATTCCTGAGAAGCGAATATTCTCCAACTTGTACAGACAGAAAAGTCCTTACCTGAAGATACTTAAATAAAGGATTGGATGATTTTCTCCAAAAATGTATTTTTTAATATGCACTGATGCTGCAGATGTAAAAGATTATAAGCAAAAATGGGGACGGATTTACAAAAGGAAATTCCTTGAGAAATCTGGTCTTTTCTTTTGGAGCTTGAACTTTGTTTACTGTGAGCTCAATGTTAAGAGGCAATTGTATAAAAATGGCAATGTAATGGCATTTAACACCTACTAAATTAGATTAAGAGATCTTTAACGTTGGCAATAGTTAACTATTGGTGTTGTGCCAACAACTGAGATATGTTACAATGCTCAAGTATTCTGGAAAACAACTGTCCAAGCAATATCAACTCTTACTAACTTTTTGTACTTATAGATCCTCATGTCTACTCAACTTTATACCCAAATTTGTTTAAATACAAGGCTGTATTTAACGTGCTTGTGATTACTATACTGGCCTATGTTACTAATTGAAACACATAGTAAATACATCTTATGTTACAGAAATGTGCTTCTTGCATGGAGTGTGTGTTTTAACTTCTGCATGTTTTGATACATTAAATAAGATTAAAAGAAGAAACAAGTATTCTGAGCATTGACAGCGAAGACTCAAGTTCCTATGCTGTGGGGCCCCTGTCACCTATTGGCTACTGGTAAATACCATTTACCTATTCCAAACATAAAAGTCAACAGCCCAACGATAGAACTAATGAGATCAGATGCATGAAAGGAAAAATGGAAGACACTGGCTGGCTTTTTGCATCAGCTGCAGAAATACTGCTTAAAAACTCAATTGCTTTGTATTTCCTAAGCATTGTTGGAATGTGCTACGCTAGAGACAAAACCAGGTTTCCTGAAAGCTTCAGAAAGTTAGGAAAGGGCCTCTTCATAGAGCAGGTTGACAGCTGTCTGATCTTGCTCTAATTCTGCATTTCTGTTTCCCCTCCTCTTCCGCCCTCTGCATTTGCTTTGCTTCTTCAAGTCACTATTATTACAGCAGGGACTCAGCTATACAGCTGCAAATAAAACGTTTTAAGTGCGTTTTAAATGCAATATACAATGTGACACTAGATGGCGATGGTGAGCCGTATGGAAAACTCCATGTGTTTTTAAAAACGCTTAAAAATGCATTTTCAGAACTGTTTCTATATGTGTGTAGATTCCACCCAGGTTTGTTTTCCATGTCCACAAAGCCATCTATCTGGCTCTATTCTCTGTGAAAACTACCATCTGAGACATCTAATTGCCGATCTGGACTCCTTAGCTGACATGGCTCTTTTGGCTGAAAACATCCACATTCATATGTCATGCTGAGCGAAACAGCAAATAACAGCTCTACCTCCTCCAACTAAGATTACACTGGAAAGTCTCTTGAATTTGTATGGGTTTGCAGAGTTATGCACACAGCTGCATGATCCCTGTTCCAGAGACAGGGGCATTCCCTACTTAGCCCATTGGATTCAGGCAGCTGTTCCCATTTACTTCTTTCTTATAGTTTTCTCACAGGGCAACTGCTATTCCATGGCCCTGGTGATGGGAAAAGACAGGTGGACAAGCACAAGATGTAATGGTGATGCCCTCACTTGCTTCCCTTCTGAGTCTCTTTCGCTGAAGAGCACTAAACTTATCGGTGCAAATGCAAACTCAGAATTCCAAGTGTACAAGTTATCTTTACTGCAGGTTGAAACACAGAACAAAACCATGCTGAATCTAACTATTTTAAGTATCTGTCTGCAATTATACATACACAATTCAATACAATTATAATCATAAAATCAATATAAAATATTATTTACAAAGGATACCATCACCATATAGAACCACCCAATTTGATCATTTTTAGGTACGTATGCCATTCCTAATCAATTCTCACTGGCAGATGATTCTTCTTCTTTGGACTATGTTAAAGTGCCTACATCTACACTAAAACACCACCACCAGTGTATTGTTTTGATGCTACAGCCTGCGGCTCTTTATCTGAATTTTATCACAGTGTTCTCAGAAAATGATCAAAGCAGCCCTGACAACTTAATGTTCTTTTAACTTAAGTATAGCTGCATAACTTCCCCTCTGGTCTTTTGGCCTTTGGCTCAATATGCCACTGGAAACATCAAAGGTCAGGAGACTCAAATCCTCCAACCCAGAATAAAGACACAATGAGGGGTAAAGTTAATGTCTGAGGAGGGGATTAAACTATTTACAATGTGCTACAGGAAAGCTCAGTGTTCTTTTATGAAAAAGCAGTTCATTACTACTTGAAAAGCATATTAGCTGATAGAACAACTACTTATCAAGGTAGGAATAAGCCCTACTTTCAAGGTAAACAAATAAAATAAGAGATATTCACTTTATTCTGGAACTAGCAATAATATCTTCAAGTTTAGATTTGGCATGCATTAACACAGATTTATGTATCTACATTATATTTTTATTTATTAAAATAGGGAATACACTAGAGGAGACAATGGGAATAAGACTTATCAGAACAACTTCCCTCAAGGCACTCTTCCTTTTGCACATAAACTCTGTAAGTGAAGAACTTGAATCCTAATCCTAAACCCATTAATAAATCACATTAGTTGATTACATAACCAATGTTTAATTAAGTTCCCACATTGAAACAGAAACAAATTAATTGCTTTTCTTTTGTATATAATTTCTACCATACATACTGAAGCTAGGCGATTCCACATGTGAAACAAAAGCAAAGAAAAATGGTAAAGCATAATTTAAACAGTGTATCTGAATGTGCTTTCATATCCATCACAACACACACACACACACACACACACACACAAACCCCTTTCTATGAACAAAAGCTATTTCAGACTTTATAGCGACAAAAAAGTCTGCAGCTAGTGTATAGTGGCATTACAGGTTTTACTACGCACTACAAAATACAACATGGCATTAACAAAAGGGGTTTTCAAAAGCAAGATTTAACATGGTGCCACAAGTTGTATCAGGCAAAGAGTTTACAGCACAGTTCCATAAACAGATGATTTCTGAAACACAGGGTAGCTCAGGGTTTTGACAGAAAATGGTCTTCTGTTTCTACTGTAAAAAATCTAGAAGATTTAATAGCATTTTCTATAGGCTATGCAAATCATTTTAATTCTGCAATCTAGTCACATTTGTTAGTGTTTGCCCTAAGTGTATGTGAGCTCAAAATCTAAAACCAAAAGGAATTACACAGCAGGTTTACACACTTTCCATTCAAAGACTCATTGACCACACCAGAAATTATTGAACAGGGTAAAGGGAGGGGAAGCAGATAGATAATTCCCCTACATCATATCCCCTACATCATATCCAAATGGCATTTCAGACCTTTTATTAACCCTTCTTTCCTCCAAGGAGATCGAGGAAGCATACATGGTTATTCCCCTTTCTCAATTTTATCCTAACAACCCAGTCATGGCTAAGTGCGGATTTGCTCTCACTGGCAAATCTGCTAAAAAGAAGATCGGTGGTACAATCATAACACATGTTATTATTATTAAACAAATGTCACTCTTAAACTGTTTCTTTGTAACATCTTTATGAACAAAATATACTGGACTACAACATAAACCAAGATCAATGCACTGGATGCATCAATTTCAGAAATCCATTAAATCAGTGAAAAAACAGAACAAAATGTAGGGGGAAAATATGTGCTAGAAACTATGCCAATCTGTGTTTTGGATACTGTCAAAACTGTCAACTAGCTCAACATGGTAATCAAAGTGCATAATGTTCTCTATCAGCAAGCTAAGAAAGCGTTCCCATTCAAGACAAATAGCATAGAAGCATCCTTTTTCCTTTCGAGTGTTTTCCTGGCTGCAATAATCTATAAAAAAAAATGTACTAATTAGATACAGCCCTTTGAAAGCAAGTACCGTATTTTTCGCTCTATAACACGCACCTGACCATAACACGCACATCGTTTTTAGAGGAGGAAAACAAGGGAAAAAACATTCTGAATGAAACAGTGGATGTATCATTTTTGGGCTTCATGCTGTGGCCACAGACATGTGATCTGATGGTGAATTTGGGGTGACCCAATGCCAAAATCCTGAGAATTCCTGTGGATCCATGCTTTGTAACCACATTTTTGCACCATTGCAGCCCCAGGCAACAGTGGGTGTGTGATTTTTTTGGTGCAGGCTGTAGCCATGGACATGCTATGTGATCTGATGGTGAATTTGGGGTGACCCAATGCAAAGATCCTGAGAATCTCTGTGGATCCATGCTTTGTAACCACGTTTTTGCACCATTGCAGCCCCAGGCAACAGTGGGTGCGTGATTTTTTTGGTGCAGGCTGTAGCCATGGACATGCTATGTGATCTGATGGTGAATTTGGGGTGACCCAATGCAAAGATCCTGAGAATCCCTGTGGATCCATGCTTTGTAACCACATTTTTGCACCACTGCAGCCCCAGGCAACAGTGGGTGCGTGATTTTGGGGGGGGCAGGCTGTAGCCATGGACATGCTATGTGATGTGATGGTGAATTTGGGGTGACCCAATGCAAAGATCCTGAGGATCCATGTGGATCTATGCTTTGTAACCACATTTTAAGTGGGGAGCGAAGGAAAAACAAAGAAGGGACATTAGAGGGGTATGCAGAGAAGCAGCTGGCTAAGAATGCAGGAGAGGGATTTAACGGGTTGGAGGAAAGAAAGGCAAAAGTTTCCCCCCACCCAAGCCAGCCATCTCTCTCTCTCTCTCTCCCCTCCCCTCCCCCCTCCCTCCCCCCCTCTCTCTCTCCCTTCCCCCCTCTCTCTCCCTCTCCCCCAGCGGCACCGGAGCTTGCCTGGAGGGGAGGGGCTTTCCCTGCTCTTTGTTCCGTTTCAGCAAACACAGCAACGCAACAGAGGAGGGTGGGCAGTAAGACCCTGAGGCAGAATGCAGGAAAGCAGCGCCTTCCTCTTTTCAGTTTTCCCTTTTCCTTGAAGCGTCGCGATGTGATTTTTGCCTGGTTTTTCGGCTCCAGGGACCACACATTCGCTCTATAACACGCACAGACATTTCCCCTTCCTTTTTAGGAGAAAAAATCTGCATGTTATAGAGGGAAAAATACGGTACTCATGTATAAAGCAACCTACTTTGCTTAGACTACAGCACTGCTTTAAACATTGCCAAGGGGTTGGGAAGAGTTAAATGCTCATGTAACAATGTTCTCCTCAAACCCCCACAGGTCCATTCACTTAACACCATACTCCTGGAAGTGTGCCTGACATACCAAACCCCGTCCTGTTGCACATATTTTTATGCCTGTTACTAAATTAGGAAAGCGGGGGGAACTGTGCCTGTGCCAACTGCGAAACAGAAAGGGTCAGCATCATTGGTCTGCAGCAGGAACAGACAACCTGGTGCTCTCCAGATGTTGCCAGACTACAGCTTCTGTCTTCCCTGACCATTGGGCCATGCTGGCTGGAGTTGAAGAGGGCTGAAGTCCAACAACATCTGGAGGGTACCATGCTGGCTACCCCTGGGTTTACAGCTTCTCTGTTAAGCCAAAATCCTTCCAAGGCTGGCATATATAATCTTTATTGGTGCATGCAGCTGCACTGAAATACAATGGCACACACAGAAGAAGAAAATTAAAGGCTATAATCAAGATTTCTCACTCCCAGGAATATTCTGCAGCGCACTACTGAAACCACATATTAGAATTACAGATTACTGTATCATTTAACTACCCAACGATAGAACTGGAATATAAAATTGTTATGTTGGACATTTCGAAAAGCAAATGTAAAATGTATTCGTTTAGCCAAGAAAAGGGGCAAGGATTTTAAGTACTACTTCTTCATGACAACATTGCTGCCATAGTTAATACTTAGCTCTCTTGAGAAATACTAAGTAGGGCATTGAGGAATTTTTGAACAGGAAAAAAACAGCAACTGGGAAGCATTTTAGAGGGATCTTCATCTGCATGAATACTAAACACATATGTTGTATTTCTTGGCAACCAAGGAGGAAAGTTCTGATGGGGATGGGGGAAAGAAGGGAACTGAACTTTTCAGCCCCAGCACATTGGTAGATCCAAACTACCAATGCAAATTGCTAAGCAAAACAGATTTTGACATAATGAATGATCATTCCCAGGTTATGTTATAAATGCTCACAGTGATGAACATGTAGCTACAACATGCTTTGCAAGATTAATGGTACAAGGAAGGATGAAATTAGATGCAATACAAAACTACAGGATTCTATATTTAGAAGTGGTATCCTCTGATTCTTAGGTCTATAAAATACACTGTTCTGAAAATAAGATTCACCTACTCCTTTAGATAACCGGATAGGTATTTTAAAATGGAAAAAAAAGTTTCACCTTTATGATTACACAACATAGAAGCTGACTACAGGAAGCCTGTAAGACAATTTAGTTTGGGTTGAAAGCAAAGTATAAGGCTAAGACACAGCGTAGGATATGCAGACTAAAGTTTTGAATAATGTCATGCATTTTGTTTAAGGAGAGCAAAAGCTTCTACCTTCTCCTTCCAGTCATTTCGGAGAGGAGAGAGGAGTTCATGAGCCTGGGAGGTGGCTATGCTTGTTCACATCACACTAAACCATGGTATTTAGTACTAGGTTCAATCTGTCCACACCCTGTTTGAAAGCCTGTATGTGTAGGAAAGGACACCCAAGAAAGGTTTGTGACCCGTTTTGCCCCACGACATGTAAAATGTGCTTTTCAAAGTTACAAACTAGCTCTTTGCAGGCATAAAGACCTTGGGGATACAATCATGGGCAGCTCATCTCAAGGACCCTGTACTTAATTATAACCAATTGGGTTAAAGGCATTTACTCTGAAGTAGCCTAGCTAAATTCTGGAGTATGTTGCTTCAGGACTGCTTTCAAAGTCCTATTTTCTTAAGGCAGTAATACAAATAGTATTTGAAAGGCAACTTTACCACAAAATGGCTTGGGAGCTTAAGTCATTGCCAACTCTGCTTAATTAATTCACTTACCATAAAAGTTGGCAAAACATGAAGCTTTTCACTTAGTAAATCTATAATTAACTGTTAATGTTTGCTGAGTAAACATAAGCCTATATTTAATTAAATCTTACAGTAAGATGCTATAACCTGAAAGTTTTATAAGCAACATGCTTCTGAAACAAAAACTTAAGAACTTCCAAATCTTGTTAGACATTAAAAAATTAACTTAACTTTATTGTGCTTATAAATAAAACCAGTATATGTTAATAAGACCTAGTTGTCAGAACATTCTTTCAAAGATAAGAGATAAAGAAAGCATAAAGCTTTTTTCACTTGTAACAAAATCTAATCTTGACAGGAGCATTGTCTGCAGCAATGGAGTATTAAGACATGAATGTAGAGTTATGTCTGAAGTTGCCATGTCTTTCCTACATTTCAACATCTGTACTAATTAACGTGAGAGTCAGAATGGAATAATCCCTATACACAAAGGCCCCACTGTTGGAATGCTCATTATCCAAAATCTCAGTTATCCAAACACAAAGAATTATACCAAAACCTTGCCACAGACAACTGGTTCAGATATCCAAACAGCTGGAGTTAGCATACTTCTTTACTTGTTTGTGTTTTGTTGGTTGGCAGCAGCCATTTTGGGCAGAAACCATGGAGGGAGGGAGGGAGGGAGGGAGGGAGGGAGGGAGATTGGACAAATCAGTTTTTCCTTTGTTTGGCTTTTTCACAGGAAGCATGCACAGGTCACTAACAAAGTTGTATAAGAATCTTAAGCAGCAACCTAACCAAAGATTAAATAGATCAGCTGATGACAATTACTCATGTCTTAGGCTCCAAGGTCAGCAGGGCAAAGTTAGCAGGACTATACAGCTGAAGGCCTGTTTTATGTTGCCAAAGGATGTCCAAATTCTCTATGAGGTTGCTGCATCACTCATCAGTTTCATGATGTAGAGGAGTAACATGCAGTTATTCTACTGAGGGCAATGAACATAATGTACGTCAAAACCTAAGTAAGATACAGTATACTCAAGTTGGGATAGAATAAAAACTTAATTTCTCGTTCTAACCAGAGATGAATGGCTGATGAAGATGATGGACTACGCCGAAATGACGAAAATTGACCGGGAAAATCAGAAACCAGGAAGAGAAGAATTTTAAGAAGGAATGGGAAAAAATTATAATGTATTTAAGAGAACACTGTAAACAACTAAAAACTTTGGCAGGATTTGAGTAATGCTTGTAATGTATGAAAAACTATGTAAAAAAGGGTTATTTTTCTTTAAAAATTAGAGAAAAGAAGGGAAGCAGTTGGGGAAAAGGTTGATAATAGTAACCATGGAAGGGCGGAGGGAAGTCAATGGATTCAGGGAATCCTAAATGATGTGGATGATTTGTTTGAATTAAAATTTGTTATGTAAAACTTATTAAAACTTATTTAAAAAAACAACTCCATTTCTCCCAGTGAACTGCCCACTACTCTTTCTGAAATTTGTATACTATTTAAGCTAGTAGCCAGCACCATATCCCAGGAGATCAAATCTCAAAAATTAATTTCATGCTGAGTGAAAATATCTTAATAAAACCACAAAACATAGGAGCAGTGCACATAGAGACATTATTAGCATAGTTTATATGTACCAACTTTCTAAACTGTTAATAATACTTTTTGACATGCCTTGCACATAACATTTCTTTTGGTAGATAAATAGGTTCATCGCTGATATGTCATAAAGTGGTGAAAGAGACAAGGTTTCATGCACCTGTTAGTTTATTAACAAAATCCAAAAGGAAGATTAATGTCTATGACTGTATTAGGACCAACTAAAATGTCACAAAGAGTTGGCCTGCTATATCTACATAACAAGGAATTGATTGTGCAGCCTAGACTTACTTTTGCAGTACTCAGAAAATTTGGGAGAGGAAACAACATAGATAACAGAAATTAATTAGCATCCAGAATATTGGAGAAAATACAGAATAAGCCAGGAAAAGAATCATTCCTGAAGGTACCAAAATTCCAGGTTCTTACCCAGAATCATTTGATTGAATTACTGCCAGAGATAACCACAAATTGCCCTGCAACATCCATTTTAAAATTTGCTTCACATAACCCCTGATGGCTTGAAACAGTTCACTCAATGAAAAAATAAATAAAGAAAGAATAAAATAATGGTTTCCAATGGTTTGTATGAGTGAAGAGCGAATCCAAAAATTTTCTGGTTGATTTGAATGAGCCAGTGTAATTACTGTCTCTATTCAGAAACCAAGAAGGAAAAAATGTTGTGTAATAACCTCAAATGTTTTTCTTTTCCCCTGAAATACACAAAGATTATTTAATCCAAGTGTTTCAGTTTTGGCTAACCGTATTTCCCTTTCCACTATTGAACTTGTAATGGTTTGGAATTTTTCTAGATTTAGTTTGCGGAATGTATAAAGTTCATGTAACACTTCAAAGATGGGTAAAAAGAGGCCACACAGATTCAACAGCAGGACCTGGAATTAACTCTGCTTGCCTGATGCCAAATCCTATGATCTAATCACTGGCTGACAAGAATGTCTTTATATTTATCAAAGGGAAGAGTTATACTGCAAGCATGCCAAAATGTGGTAGGTGTTTTCTAAACAAAGACACAGTCCATCTCCTAAATAGAGCTGTTCATCTCTTTAATAGCATTTTAATTAAAACTTATGTAAGTCATGGGCATTTAATTAGAGTTTAACTACAAAGTAATAATTTAAAAAAACCTAACCAATAGCTGATTTTTAACTACTGCTCAGTACAGTGGTACCTCGGGTTAAGTACTTAATTCGTTCTGGAGGTCTGTACTTAACCTGAAACTGTTCTTAACCTGAAGCACCACTTTAGCTAATGGGGTCTCTTGCTGCCGCTGCGCTGCTGGAGCCCGATTTCTGTTCTTATCCTGAAGCAAAGTTCTTAACCTGAAGCACTATTTCTGGGTTAGCGGAGTGTGTAACCTGAAGCATATGTAACCTGAAGCGTATGTAACCTGAGGTACCACTGAATCTGTTAAACTTCCAAATCTGATACTGCTAAGAATTGGGAGGTTATGGGGCAAAAAAGAGAGTATTTCTAAAATCATGAAGGATATTTCAATAGCCCTACAGACAACAACACTCACACATTACAATTCTATTACCATATATTATAGAACAGTATAGTGGCTCTGAGCAGGGAAGAGGGTAGTTCTCTTCAGGGTTGGAGACTGAAGATGTTAACAGAGGGACTAATATTAAGAGATGGTGAAGAAAGTGCACCGTGGAATATGACACCATGTAGACAGAGAAGCAGAAGGAGCATAAAATAAGACCTTTTGCTTTTGAGGTGTTGGGAGCAGAAGCCCAGGAGACAAAAATGGGGAAAGTTGGGGGATATTTCTGGTAGACTATATAAGAGAGGCCTATAGGTTTTTGGAGGGAGGATCCTGACACCTGAAGGCAGCCCAGTATAGGGAAGCTATTTAAGGCTCAATGTTTTGTTTTGTTTTTATATATGTTGAAAGCTGCCCAAAATATTATTATTATTATTATTACTACTAGCAGTAGTATTTGAGAGTAGGCTATGAATCAGGAATACCCTAGTTCACATCCCCACTCTGGCACCTGCTAACTGAGTGATTTTATACAAGTTACTATTCCCTTAACCACAAACCCTATATCTGCAATATGAGGATAACAACCTTTGCTATGGGGCTTTTGTGAGAATTATAGAAGAACATTGAGTTAGAGCCAAAGTTGGTCTTCCTGCTCATAAACAGTTTTGCACAAATGTGCTAAGTTAAACACACTTAGTGGTATCCTTGTTTTGTGCCAGTGGAAGATTGCAGAGCAAGAGAATGCATAAGCAGGCTGCTGGTAATTTTGTTGCACAAAAGACTATGTAATCTGTTGCACACTGAGCTTCCACTAACACAACTGCTACATTATTTCTTCTTGTTCTGCAACTCACCTGTCTGCTAGCACAAGACAGACAGAGAGCACTGGATACAACCCACAGAGGGCATCCCTGGCAACACCAACTTAAGAGCGCTCTGTGCTTAACATGGCATCTCACCTAGCAGGAAGCCTATTTTAAAAGCAGCTACAACCATTTCACAAAATCAGCATTCTTGCTGATGGAAATGTAGCTAACACTGGAGTAAGCTTCATCTTACTAATGCTGAAGGAATACTGTACTTTGTAAGCCCACTGCAAACCCCTTGCTAGAATAGAGCGAATAGAACTTATCAAGCTATTTAGAAAAGCTGTCACAATACCAACCATCCCACTCATGATCTTGATAAAGAGAAGCTACTTAAGAGGGATTATGAGCCAAAATACTCACAGGCTCTGCAACCATGAAAGGAAACCTGTTTGAAAAGTGCTTGCAAAGTAATGACAGAAAGAAAGCACTCAATGAAAACAGATCAGCAGAGTCAATTTCCTAGCAGAAATGGAAGATTATCACAGGCTGGGCAAGATTAATACACACTGTGCAAATGAAAAACTGACAGCATTTGGGGAAAATAAAGAGTTGGTTAGAGGCCCTTAGACAAGCTGACGCTGCACCAGCACTTCAATATACACTGGACCTTTTGCTAGACTCTGATGGTTACTAACTAGTGATATATTTAGCTATTTAAGAAGTGTTCACATACCTAAAGATTTGAACACACAGGAGGAAGACATTTAATGTCCCATTTTCATATAAATGGAGGAAATAAATACCGCTTCCTTGTACGGTAAAGACTATTTCCTAAGCAACATGCAGTCAATCATTCCATAATGTAACTTATTCTTTCTGAAGTTCTCCTTTTTTGAATCTGTTAAAGTCATGTGTTAAGTTCTGTAAAAATACTCCAGCTCTTCTTTGAACAAACCTTGCTTTTATAGTGTGCGTGCACAGCATAAATTTTAGAAGTTCAAGAATATTCCGACATTCTCTTTTGAAATTGGTATTTCTGAAACATTAATGATAATTTTTAGCAGTTTTCAGTAAAAAAATGTTCTGGATTTATGGAATGTTCACAATTTAATTATTGCCACCACGCATTTGGCTCCCTGTTTCAGTGAAGAGTTAACATAGTCAACTCTGTTTCTGCACTTAATACAGCACAGGGCTGCAGCACCTTTATGAAGAATGCACAACTTATTTTGCAAAAAAAGCCCAAAACTTAAAAGGGTAGTCTTAAGCTCTCTTACTCTGCAGTAAGCCCCACTGAGACACCATGCAAACATGCTTAAGACTATGCTGTTGTCTTGGTAAATTCTGCCCTTGGTAAATTCCAGTTAAGGCAGCCTTCATTCATTGTGACCAAATTTCCTCTGAAGTTCCCATTTTTAAATACAGTTAATTTGCCAGATAATAAGAAGTTTGCTGCAGTACAGAATAAAGGCTTGGCATGCTCAAAGATGATTGTGATGGATATTCCACCTTCAGCAAACTCACTGTATTTTCACTAAAACAATCATTTAATTTTAACCCCATATTCATCTCATAGGTAGAAAGCAATGAATTAAGTTATTGCTTATAATTTAAGCAACCAGTATGTCAAGGACAATACCTAGCAGGCTTAACCAACATGCCCTAACCATTTATCTACAAGCAGAATTGAAAATACGCACAGCAAATCATCAACAGGAATAATCATATTGGTTTTTTGAGCCAGAAAGCTGCTGATCCCTTACCTGCTGGCAAGTACTTCAGCTGGTTATTAGCCAATCTAAGGTGGCGTAAAGATCTTAGGCGGCCAATCTCTGGGCATACAATTTCAAGAGCATTGTCACTCAAATCTAAAAACTGCAGTTTAACGAGGGAGCCAATTGCTTCAAAGAAGAAGAAAAATGACAAGGAATAAATCTGACCCAATAAAAGCACCAAAACTTTAATAAAAGAATGAAATAGACTTCTATGATGGCTGCATTCACACATAAAGCTGAACCATGGTTCTGCATAATGTACAAGAGTTGGAAAAGGCCCAAGCAAATCTCATGTTCATGCACTCCACCCCCTTCCAAGGTGCCAGGAGGACTTTGGCAGCGTTTACTTTCATTTTCAAGTAATCTCAGCTTGTCACTGCATGTGAACCAGGGATCACGGTTGTAACAAACACTTGTCAGTTTTAAAACAAGCCAGCTTCAAGCAATGAGTAAGTGTTGCCAAATTTCTGCTGCCGGATGTGCGGGAGGAGAGCAGTGCACAAGCCTAATGCCCACTCTTGTTCATTTCAGCTCATGACATGGTTTAATGTGGCATAGAAACACAGCCAGTATCTCATCCCTACATGCTGAATAAATAGGTGGCAAAACCATGTCAGAACTGAATATTACTGGCAATTTAGTTTTGAGGAGTGGGCTAAAATATGTTGTACGATCGTGGGTCTAATCCAGCCTCCCAGGCCTCTCCATTTCATCCATGAGGTTGTTTCAGGAAAGCCACATCTACTTACCCTACACCTGACACTATATATGTAAGGGTGAGGATTGGCTGAATGGGTATTTGCAGGCACTGCGCAGTGCTTCCCAGCGTGCAAGAACCATCTTGCAAAGCACTTTATGCAGCACTGGCTGTCAGCACAACGTACTTTGCGGGCCCTGTGCTTGGTGTTTCTGAAGCCACAGTCTACTGGGATGGCAAAGTCATTGCATAGGCATTTCTGAAGTGCCCAACAATCAGTGGGCTGTTGGGCATTTGGGAAGCACTGTGCAAGGGACTAGGATCTGTCACCTGATGTCATTAGGATGTCAGGTGGAAGAGGAACAAGCTTGTTTTCTGCTGCCCAGAGGGGAGGATTCCAATTACAAGGAAGGAGATTCTGACATAGAGAGCTGTTTGATAGTGACATGGACTACATCAGAAGGTGGTGGACTGGAGGTATTTGAACAGAGGTTGGAAGGCCACCGGTCAGGGATTCTTTAGCCATTATTGCTGCATTGGGGGAGTTGGACTAGATGACCCTTGTAGTCCTCTCAACTCTACAATTCTAGGATTGACAGGTGGGTTGCCCTTACCTGCCCGCCCCCCATCAATGTTGGCCCATAAGAGTAGATAAGGATTTGACTTGTTGGGATGGAACTGTCCGTCCCTCCCACCTATACTCAATCCATACACCCCATGTTATTTTACTTTGAAAGTAGCTTAAGTTACAGTAATAAAGACCTATCAACAGATAGCAAAGCAGATTCAAAGGCAGGTACCCAAGATTAAGTTGCAGCTAAGATTCACTTGTAAGGGTTGAGCATACAGTATACAAACAAAGAATGTAAACGTATAGGTTTTCACTTCTATACGTTTACATTCTTTGTTTGTATACTGTATTACATTATGCTTGAGGCAAGGAAAAGGCAATTTACACAGCCAAGAGTTGTTGGAAAAACAACAGAAATAGAGACACAGGTGCTTTATAAATGATTAATAAGGTTTAAAATCATCCATCTAGTCTTAACTCAATACAACGGATGTGGTCATCGCCTCACTTAGGAGTATTGTTTTACTAATTACACTTTGGGTTTTTTAACCCTCAAATTAGATGCAACACACATATTTAGGTATTTGAAAGTTTAAACATTTTCATTCATGCAGTGTCTTCCTCTACAATTAATGTCAGAAACTAAAGATATTTTGAACCCAGAAGGGCACTTACCTTCGGGTACAACAACAATGTTGTTTGAATGGAGGTATCTGGAAGAGAACAGAACATTTTCAAGGGCCGGCTGATAAGAGCAGGTGGCAAATATTCAAAGATGAAACTTGATCAAAGACAGCATACTGTATTTTTTCTTCATTTCTGCAAAGGTAACACTCATATGGCAAACTATGACTGACAGACATTACCCTGAGTTTTGATCACTCTACGTAAAACAGGACTCGCACTTCCAAGTTTTCCTGAATCAGATTTCCTCTTCTTTCATATTGAGATTAGATAAAAAAAATCACATTTGTTACCAGGCTGCTCTGTACATAATGCAACTACCATCATATATGGTTTCCAAGACAATGCCTTGTGGGAAGGAACCCAGGAAAGAGAATAGAGAGGCAGACAAGCAGAGACCTACGTCTTCACCTACTCCCAACTGGGCTAGTTTTTGTTTTGTTTCCAATGTCTGGCTTTTAACAAATCCAAGCATTTTAAAAAAGCTGTGAGCCTTAAAAAGCTGGGTGTAAAATCTGCTAAATAAATATACATTTTGGATCATAGAAGAATCACAATATGCACAGCAGTTGTTTCCCTAATACTCACTTTGTTGGCAAAGGTGTAAGATAAATATATAAATAAGTCATGTCAAACAGCTGTGTCATATGACTGAAACAAAGTAGCCTGAGGTGAGTGTGTTGATACATTCTCCCTGCTCTAAACCAGCCCAGGGTCAGTGGGCACCTAGAACCTTTTAGCTGTTTCCTCTCAGCAAGGATCCCTGTGGAATTCATTCTGTGACTGAGTAAAGCATGCCTCCTATTTAGTTCTCAGAAGTAGGTTTGAGAATGTGATGGAGAAGCTCATAGGGATACCATTCACAAGAAAAGCCTTCACATGGCCCTCTGGCACTTGGGAGACTGTGAAAAATCAGTCATGGAATCAGCCTTATCAGAGTCCTGAAAATTCATTTTAGACAATTTTTTCATACACCACAAGAGTCAGAAGTGCAAGAATCATCAGATTGTTTTATATTTTTACAGCATCTTCTCAGATTTATTTCAATATTTAAAAAATTCTAATGTCAACATTCATTGGCAAACTGTACAAATGGTGTTCTTGTTTATTATTTAAGTTTACATGTTTTACTTTATTCTATAAAAAGGATAATCATCAAGTGAAAGCATACTGACAAGCCCAGGCAAGTTGAGGCCAGGATATAGAAAGCTATTTTAGTTTTGTCCGAGCGTTTGCATGCGCCCCGTTCCATCTTACAATCTGTTTTTGAAGGTCCATTTACTTTCAAAAGCATTCTGCCTTCTGGCATGGGAGGCTGGTATTCAAGAAATACAAGCCCAAATAACTTGTGCGGTTCTTTGGATCCTGGTCTATATTTACCACCATAGGCTGGTAAAATTTTATATAGTGCTCTCTGGTGGTGAATATTTGCAGTTACTGCTATTCAGAAATAAATATGTGCTATTCTCTTCAAATTTAGATTTGCTAGATGTCTCAAGGTAGTTAGATGTTATTTACTGCTTGAAAATTGAACTTTTGTTCATTCAACATAGAAAAGGGGTGTGCAGGATAAGTAACCTGATGGAAGTATTGGATTGATTCTTGCTTCAGGAGAATTCAAACTTGAAGGTATTATGGTGGCAGAAGATGAGAAATTATGGCTTATAGTCAGAGTTCCAAGCTGAAGTTTTGTTTTTGTTCTTTAAAGGAATCTATATTAAAGATTCTAGACAGTGCTATGGAGTTTGAAAACAAGGGAGATTTTTCCCCATGTTAAAAATAGCCATCCTGGAAGTAGAAGGTACATTCACAAATTAAGGACCATGTGGTAACTCTGGATCAATTAGGCCAAACAAAATTCTCATATGTTCTTAATCAGGATCCCAAGAATTACATCAAGCATGCCAAAAGTTTTGAATGTGCTCAGTGGTGTGGTGCTGCTTTTTTTTTCTTCTTTCAAAAAAGGCTGTTAGCTGAAACTCATTGGAGTTTCAGAAACAAATTGATACTGCAGAGAGATCTGTTTTTCAAAAGATTACCAAATATAAGAGTGCAGCTGTTTAGGAAACACCAGTTCAAAGACCCAGTGAGCATGTGGAAATAGTCATGTCACTATTTAGATTTAGCCTCTGCATGTCCACTTTAAAACTTGGATATTTCTAAATACCATAATAGAAAGAGAAATAGTCACCAACAGAAAGATTATGTAAATCAGAATCTACGGCTCCATGATGTTAAATGTTTCTATTCATTTTGAGAGCTGTTTCCAAAACAACAAGAACTTTACATAATTTTAATTCCTAGAAGTCAGCATTAGTTTTTATTAACCCAGATGGGTCACAATACCAGTGATGCTAGGGAAACTTATTTGATGATCCAAAATCTGTGAGCCTACCATAAAGCAATGCAAATTATAGCTATAGCAAGGAGTTTCATCCTGCTGACAACTAGTGTGCCCTTTTTTTCATTGCTGCTCCTCAGTTAGGTTTTACTATCTGATACACATTAGCAAGATTACTATTATTATGATTCATCCTGCATGCAGATCCCAACCTTTTACTATCCAGCAAAAGACAGAGGAAAAAGGGTTAGGGGGCATGACATAATTAAGACAAGAATATTTAATGTGTATTAAACAAGCTCTCTCTGGTTTTCAGAGCTTCTAAAATTACCCTCCCTCCAAACCTTAATTTCAGGCAGGATTTTCTTATGGCCTCATCAGATAATCTTTTTTAAGTGCCTGGTGGCAAAACATGAAGCATATCACAAAAGCTGTACTTCAGCTTCATTATGAAATAGAATTCACCTCAGACAAGATGAGGCAAGATTAGTTCTTGAGTAAGCTACAGGCCATAGTGACCTGTAAGGCCTATTAGCTGCAGTGCAAATGCACAAACCAGGAAGGTGCAGCTTTCCAGGGGCAAGAAGAAAAAGCTCAAGTTTAGACTACACTCCTTGGTTATCTATGCCATGTGACCCAAAACATCTTTAGTTCTACACATGCCCGTGTCAGCACAGAGGACATAAAATGTGACCCGATACAGTCCTGGATACAATCACAATTCCAAACTGGCTATTTAAATTTGCAAATGTACATGTTCATGTTGCCATGCTTACTGGAATTGCTGCCAGGAAGCTGCAGCTGAAGGAATTCTTCATCAGCTAATGGTCGCATCACTGTAGGATGCTTCTTGTGTTGTATTTGTTCATAAATTGATTTTGGAGACATTGCTGAAAGGAGGTATATAAATTCCCCACTTTAAGGCTTTAGGCAATTTAAGGCTTTTCAGTCACAAAATATCTGTGGTGCATCAATAAAACTGCTATCATATTTGCAAAGCTAAGTAGGATCCAGTATAGTTTCTAATTGGACGGAGGACCATGTGTTGAGATTTCTGTATTGTAAGGAGTTGGACTCATTGACCCCCAGGGTCCCTTCCACCCTACAATTCTATGATTCTATAACAGTTTACATATGAAATGTGCAGTGGGATTGACTACATTAGGAATACACGTGGTGTTTACTAGTCTTTTCCGCCCCCTGGCAGTTGATGATATAATCCAGGTTTTAGGCTCCTTCCTTGAGAGGTAAGAGGCAGAAGGAGCTGTAGCTGGACTGTGGGATTGGCTGTTGGGTAAAGATGACAATCCAAAGAAGCAAACAGTCCAAGGAGATATAGAGCCTTGCAGTAAGAAACATTCACTATTTTCAAAATGTAAACTCATCAATGGCTGATAATTTAATGGAACCACCAAGTACAAAGGTGGCATGCCTATGAGTATTAGGCGCTAGCAACCGATAACAGATGTTTCTCCTAGATCACAGGTCAGCAAACTTTTTCAGCAGGCGGCCGGTCCACCGTCCCTCAGACCTTGGGGGGGGGGGGAATGGAGAAATTCCTATGCCCCACAAATAACCCAGAGATGCATTTTAAATAAAAGGACACATTCTACTCATGTAAAAACATGCTGATTCCCGGACTGTCCGTGGGCCAAATTTAGAATGCGATTGGGCCAGATCCAGCCCCCAAGCCTTAGTTTGCCTACCCATGTCCTAGATGCATTAGCCAAGCCAGAGTTGGAAGCAGAATACTGGATGAGATTAACTTTAGTCCAATATAGAAAGATAATCTACGTTCTTAGCCATTGCAAGCAGCACTCCTATTTGTGAACATACCCCTCTCTCCTACTCCAAAACATATTACAAATTTGCACTTGGAACTCCCTGGCTATTGAGATTAGGCAGGTGCCTTTGCTGGACTCTTTTTGGCACCTGCTTAAGACGTTTTTGTTTAGGCAAGCCTATCCAGACATGCAGAAGAAGAAGAAGAGTTTGGATTTGATATCCCGCCTTTCACTCCCTTTAAGGAGTCTCAAAGCGGCTAACATTCTCCTTTCCCTTCCTCCCCCACAACAAACACTCTGTGAGGTGAGTGGGGCTGAGAGACTTCAAAGAAGTGTGACTGGCCCAAGGTCACCCAGCAGCTGCATGTGGAGGAGCGGAGACGCGAACCCGGTTCCCCAGATTACGAGACTCTTAACCACTACACCACACTGTAGTTTACATGTAGCTTACAGTTCATTTTAATTCCCCTCTGAATGTTTTTAATACCTGTTTTTAATTGTCTTTTATTGGTAATATTAATGTTTTATCATTTTTTGTAAGTGACCTAGGGTTTCATTACAATCAATTAATTTTGTCAAATAGAACAAAACAAAAAATAAAAAATATTGCATTCCAGTAGATTTTACAAAAGCAATATTCAAAAATTAGTGTTCATTCTGGATACTTTTAACAAAAGAATGGGATTAAAATTCTACATTTATTATATTTCTATGAAAAGATAGACTTTTTCAGTTCTCTGAGCAAACAAACTAGGAGCTACAGCCTGAATGCAGAAATCTTTGGCATGGTGGTCCCTCCAAGCTGTCCCTTGAACCACTATCTTGAAGCATATGAAGAGACAGCACATGAGTGAAATTAGGTCATGGAAAGGCACTAGGACAAAACAGACTAGCTCTTTAACAAACCAGATTGTTCCAAAACGAATTGTAAGATATTTACCTATATAACTTCAGCACCCTACGTTCAAGAAACTCATTAAACTAAAGGGCAGAATATAAGGAACAAGACACCACACACTCACAGTTCCACAAGGTTTGGAAGCTTCTGGGCAAGGTTTTCCGGCTAAAAAAGAAAATTGTGAAGTTTTTGTTTAGTTTTTAAAGAAAGACTCGATATCTAACTGGCAAACCACTTTGCCAAATTCAAGATGGAACTAACATGAGGCTCTGAGTGTCAGAAATCCAAAACAGGGAACAACTGTTTTATGTGGCCCACCACCCCATCTGGCACTGATAATGAAACCTGGCTTAGAGCCTAGACTTGGATGACAGCGACTGTTGTCACTGGAAAGATGAAAGAATTTCAATATGCCAAGAAGGCCTGAAGATATCAAAACACAGAGGGTGGAGTAGCTTCCAAATTGGGCTCTAGAAGAATAGCAGACACCTTCTACACTAATCAATCATTGTGCCAAAATATTAACAAGTGTGATTAGCATCTTCCAAAACAAAATAAAAAAATTCCTTCCAGTAGCACCTTAAAGACCAACTGAGTTAGTTCTAGGTATGAGCTTTCGTGTGCATGCACACTTCTTCAGATACTGAAGAAGTGTGCATGCACACTTCTTCAGATACTGCATGCACACGAAAGCTCATACCTAGAACTAACTCAGTTGGTCTTTAAGGTGCTACTGGAAGGAATTTTTTTATTTTGTTTTGACCATGGCAGACCAACACGGCTACCTATCTGTAACTAGCATCTTCCAAGTTCAACATGTACTGATAATGCAGATAAACTCACATAGCATATACATTCTTTAGCATGTAATAACTTAGAAATGCCCACTGAATATTCAGGTGACTTTACAATAGCCTAAGGCAGAGTCCTATTAGCTACTCTAATGTTAAGTCAGTATGCCAATATTTTTCAATTACTATAATGCATTCTCCAGACAGCCAGAAGTCTTCTAAATATGGAGGTCTTCTAAAGCAACATTTTATAAGAGATCATGTTACAGCAGCCATGTCATGCAACTTCCACATGAAGTGCATGATGTTAGTTTTGTCTTACACAACTCTGCAGGGGTCCTATTTCACAAACAGATTGCCAGTGTATTACTGGCAGTCAGATATTTTCTTTACTGTGGTGCTGAAGCTTGATTCCAGGATAATATTTTGAAGGTCTTGAAAGCTCACTTTCACTGAGAAAGGCAGCACGTCCAATATGTGTGCCTCTCATGCCCCAATTTATACATGACAGTTTGCGGCTTTTTCTAACGTAGTGGTTTTCAAGCAAAAAAAGGTCAGACTTGAAGTGGCTCTACATTATACCAAATTTAGCTTTTATGTTCAACTAGGGTAGGACTGCCCATTTCAACACTCAGATTGCCATCCTTCCTTTGGCCAGCATTTCCCTGCTGTTTTCAAACACAGCATATGCAGTATAGTTCTTAGCCAGAAGCAGTCTCATAATTCTTCTGCTTGTTTTCCATGCCATGCTGCAAAAATCTTGAGTTGTGGTTTCCACCTACTGGGGAATTAACGCTAAAACACACTGATTTCCCTCCTAAGCAATTTTGGTAGCCTTAGCAGCACCTGGTGTCCTTGTTATTAGGTTCCATTTTTTAAACATACATTCATAAATAGATAAATACAATCATGTAAGTGTAGAAGATAAAACAAAAACTAGCTCAGTTACTTTACCAGCACTTGTATAAATTGTATAAGCAACCAAGTCTGAATAAATTCTAATGAACTCTTTAATGTGTTCACCAGCCTAATAAACAATATTCACTAGCTATTCTAAGAAACCTAAGAATCTTGCCTATTTATTCCTACAATGCTTCAGGATGTCCCTGGTTAATATTTCACCTCTTCCATGAACATAGTAGTTATCCTTATGTAGATAACAATCTGCCATACAAGCATAACAGTGTTGAAACCAACAAAAACATTACATTTGTAGTACAATTTCTGCTCCTGCAACAGAACTTCCCCTTCCTTTCCTAATCTTGCAACTTCACCCAATCTACTCTGGAGGGTTTGGGAAATTTGCAATCTGATTAGGGACATATGATGAAGTGGAAGGAGTAGAGGTTCAGTTCATTGGATTCAACCCATAATTTACAAGGCTGTTGTAATAATTAACAAAAAATAACTCCCTATGAGCTGGGGAGAAGGAAAGCACCCCACAGCAAAAAGAAATAAAATATGCTGGCAGAAATATACATTTTTTTTAATTCCAGGCTCTTCTTTTTAACTTTTCAAAAAGAAAATTTGGCATGCTTCCCAAAGTTTTTCCTCTTTTAAATGTTTTCCAACACATCATATTGACTGGTATGAAGAAGTACCAGAAACAAAGGAATAAACTGAAATGTCAGGGGGTATTTTATACCCCATATGCTTTTCATGCATACAAGATGAAAACTGTAGGAATTAAGTAGCTGAAATTTGATGACTTGGTTACTACTGTGCAAGTGAGAAGTCCTAGAAGAATTTAGTTATATCGGCAGTGAAAAACACATACAGTGTAGGATTGTGCCCCAGCACTGGCCAAAATGATTAAGAGCACCTGGTAAAAATGGCAGCATTCTCTGAGTGTAGGATCTCCCACCCAGGGGACATTTAAGAATGTCAGCTTCTACCTAGTCTGAAGTGGTCTGGTCCATACATAGGCCTCCAACCACTTCAGTGAGAGCATGGCAAGGGCAATACAGAAAACATTTCCTTATTCCAACGTCAGGTCCCTAATGTGTTATTGGCCAAGCGCAAATACTGTCGCCCATATCAATGAATGGCTATCATTTACATACGGTACAGTATATTGAAAAAATTAAGGTACACTCAAGGACAATGTCCTCCACATAGACCCTAAGCATCAACAAATATTTTGCTAGTTGTACATTTTAAAAAGTCATACCAAGGTAGTCAATGAATTTCTTTTCATATAGAGTCTCTCCAAGTATTGCAGTCCTTCATCCTTCAGCAATTCTAAAGGGAAGTGATGGAGATTTCGGTAATTTAAGAATAAGTTCTTGTGCTTTTCTAGCTTTGCCTCCAATATTGTTTTACAGAGTTCTGATGCCATGACAGGTTTTGTCCCAGCCACCATGTTAGAACTCTACACATCACAGAAGTTCATTTCTAAAAGGGAAAGCAAAAGACAAGTAGTGTTTTAATAAGGCTCTTACTTGGTTTTCCCATAGCACTATTTTTCTGAAACATGCTTGTTTATTTTAAACATTCCTACATCCCTCTGTATTTCAAAAGACAGGTAACAAAAGTAGAAACCAAATAAATATGAAATCGAAGGAATTGTGTGTGTGTGGGAAAACAAAATACAGCACTAAGATCTGAAATCTAAAGCCATGTATATCTATCTACCTTTAGGGAAAACAGATATCTGACTAGTTAGCAAGAAGCACTTTTCAATCAATGAACTATTAGTATTTGACATCAACATAAATTCTTTTGCCTAGGAAAGTAATGAATGGCTGGAAACAGACAAGACTTTTTGAATATTCCTGAAGATGGTTTAGGGGATGCACTCTTTATGTGTACCTAAACAAGGCACACTTAATTTGTTTCACTGTTGCCTCTGGGCAAATAAGTTGTGCAGATTTTCCAATACTATTCAAAAGCCTGTTTATTAGCAGAGAAAGTGGGGTAAGCATACACATCATGAACAGTAATTACCTTCAGTTCTTTCAAGACAGGTAAAAGCTGTCTTCAGACTATATTATACCACACAAGCAAAAAAGCTAATACAAGTAGAGTTATGGCACAGGAGATTTTATATTAAGGCTTCAAACTCCCAAAATATATTTATCTGAATGATCTTGTGCATTTCAGGAGTACTAGGATTTAAATCAGTCAAAAAACCAGCATGGACTCCTTTTCCTAAGACAGATATGGAGAACTTCTACAGATGGCAGCCCTAACTGCAAGACTCTCCTAAATCAGAAGGAAAAGCAGGAGGGAAAGGGTCTGAAGGGTACCAAGGAACATCATTGCATAACAAGGAAGAAGAAATGGTGATAAGACTGGCTGAAGCCTTTCTGTCAATCTAGACAATGTTTCTTCTTGATAAATTCTGGGGCATTTATTTATTTGCAGATATCAATGCAAGCCTAAAACAACTCAAAAAGGGAAGCTTGCATGGTAGGCAACCTCTGAATAGTGCCTATCATCTATAGTTGAGCGAACCCCATTACTAGGCTAGGCTAGGCCCCACTCCAGGCAGAGGAAAAACGTCTACATGAAAGTCACAAGATGAATGCATATGTGTGTCACACTTTGCATATGTGGCATGACACTAACACTGGTCACAGCTTCTGTTTCAACCTAGATGCATCTGCCTGTTCACTAATAAAGGGCACACTTTGTGTGTATATGTATAGGATTCAATTCTCTGCATCTTCAGGTGATGTCAGTCAAGAGTAAAGTGGAATAGCTAACTGCTGCCCTCCAGATGTTGTGAACTACAGCTTCCATCATCTCTGACTACTGGAGATGCTGGCTGAAGACAGTTCAAAGTACAAAATATCTGTAGGACTTGGCACAATGGTGGCTATCCCTGCTGTATACAGAGATCCTGAAGCAGAAGGACAAACTTTCAGACATAATACTGTATAAAGCAGCTTCATTTGTTCCATGACATGTGGAAATCCCACCTGAGGACTATCATAAGATATTCATAAACCAGGAAATAACACTGGACATAATTCAAGCAGAAGGAGTACATTTCACCCTACTAGGATACTCTACCATTGGTCTGAAGGTGGCCATATTTGAACAAAGAAGTTTCAGAAGGCAGCTCCAGTGTGAATCTGAAGAACAACAATTATTCAGGAAGTTCAACTCTATTCATTTTTGTCTGCAGAGTCAATAGTTTCCTTTCCTCCTTCCCACTATAAATATTAACTCAGCATTGCTAAGGTGATTATTTTTGCCAATCAATAATGCTGTAAAAGTCGTCATGCTTATTCTGCATAAATTCTAGCTTGGGTCCAATTGTCTCTACCTGCACCGCTTGCATATAACTTCTCTCTGAAATTTATAGTTCTTCCGCCCCCCCACACGCAGCTGCCAACCAAGGATTTAACATTTAACACATCTACTGAAGTGGACTTCTGCCCACAAACGCTTATGCCACAATAAGATGTCACAAGACTTCTTCCCATTTTTTAATGTAACAGAATAACACGCCAGCCCCTCTGGAAATATTAGGGTTCCCATTTTTATTTGCTGCAAGCCGCCGCGACATGTCCCGATAAGAAGCAAATAAATTAATAATAATAATAATAATAATAATAATAATAATAATATTTTTTCGAGGGGCGGGGGGCTGAGGGAGAAAACACAATAATGTGAATGAAGGGGAGCCTGGAAGGAAAGGGAGCTTATGTTCTAAATGCGGTTTAATCACCGTCAAAGAGAGACCGTTGTTGGGGGACGGGGATGGGTGGCTAGGTGGGAAGAAAGCCCATAATTCCCCCTCACACGTCTCCATGGCAACAACGCCTTTGTCCCGACAGCGGGAGGCAGAGAAGGGAGAAGCAAAAGCCGTCTCTTCTTCACTCCTCACTTCGCTGGCTATGCCGCTGGGAAAGGGAGGGCAGCGAGGGGGCGTCGCAACTCACCTGCGTTTCTAAGCTGAGGGGGGCCCAAAATAGGAAGCGCCCTCACTCAGCACAACACGGGGAGAGAAGGGGCGGGGCAGATGGGGGAGGGGGAAACACCAACTAACATCAACATCCGGTTAACGAACGGGAGGAGCGGGGGAAAGAAGAGTGAGTGGGGGGAGAACGCTGATTGGAAGCTGGAAGGGGCGGGCTCAGAAAGTCGCGCGAGAGCTTACTCGCGCGGCTCTTCCGCTCCGTGTCTTCATGAATAAATCGGGCGGCGCTCTCGAATCGGGCACGGGCGAGAGACGGGCGCATGCGTGGCCTTGCCCTCTCCTTCTCCATAGGTCCCATACCTAGCTTGTCCTGCTGGCATTGTCCCTGAGCGCTTCCCGCCTTTTTTGAGAGACTTGAGAGCGCGTGCGTGCGGGGCCACGCCCATAACCGCTCTTTTCCCTCAGCAAGCGCGGCCTCCCCTTTCTCTTGAGGGGAAGACTTGGCTATGGATACGCGGTACGCCATTAAAGCACATCCCTGCTGCCCCTTCACTAGTTAGTTTAGGGTTGCTGGGAATTGTAGCCCAGATTTTTCGGATGGGGAGGGAAATGTCCCTCCCATATGCTTTAAAATTTCAAACTCCGCAAATAACAGATATATGGTGTGTATGCAAGCCTCAGGTGTGTTGCCACTGTGGGAGATTTTGCCTTCTTTTCCTCACCTGTTTTAAGGTCCTTGTTTTTCACGGCTGGACTTTCAATATATATATTCGGGGTGGGGATGGAAATTGCCCAACAATTAAAGAGAAATTTAAGAGGAAAATCCTCTGAAAAACTAAAAATATTTTTGCTGATACATTTCTGCCAGTTCTTGCGTAAGCAAGGAAGATCTGCACCTCTGACTGAATAAGGAACAGGAAACTGCAAATAAGGAACTCGAGCCACAATTTCCTTAAAATTTGACAAGTCTTTCTTTCAAGACAAGCCTGGGATTCATGTGTATACATATGATAAATGTATACCATGAAATATAATATTTTAAGCCAGAAGGTTGTCAGTTGCACCCTGAATTCCCTTTCATTCTCATCTAGAGTACCTAGTAGCTAGGTTGCTGAAATGTGAAATTAAGATTTTCCTTATTGTTTTTATATCATCATAGCTCCACAGGACTGCCTCACCATCCATTCCCAATTAGCTGCCCACAGGACAGTTACACTGGATTTATTGTGCTATATACACTCACATAAACTACATGTAAGGTTGAGTAGCAGGAAATTTGATCTTGCAAGTACCAAGTGGATGACGAGTTATTTCTGTTTGGTTTAGTACCTGGAGTGAAGCCATAATGCAACTTCATGCTAAGCATGCCATCATCTTCCCCGGTCTCTCTGTTTATTCTTAAGAACCAGGAGAACTGCATAAACCTTCTCAGCTTAAACCTCAACTGCAGCTTAAACCTTCTCATTGAGAATTATAGAATTGTAGAGTTGAAAGGGACCAAAAGGGTCATCTAGTCCAACCCCCTGCAATGAAGGAATCTTTTACCTAACATGGGGCTGAAACCCATGACCCTGAGTTTTAAGAGTTTCATGCTCTACCACCTGAACTGTTTCCATATTTATCTGGGTCCTGCAATAAAATTTAATCATTTTAAATAATGAAACTAATACAGTGGTACCTTGGTTCTCAAACTTAATCCATTCTGGAAGTCTGTTTCAAAACCAAAGCGTTCCAAAACCAAGGTGCACTGTTCCATAGAAAGCATGTAATGCAAAACATAAAAAAGTTTGAAAACCTACTTCCGGTTTTTCATCGTTTGGGTTCCAAGTTGTTTGTGAACTAAGCTATTCAAAAACCAAGGTACCACTGTAATTACTTTGATTTCTAGCTCATGTAAATGTTCAACTAATTGTGTAAATGATGTTCACTGATTTTACTAGAATTGAACCTATTTGTATCTAAGACAGGTAAATTTCAGGTTTGGAATGGAGAAAGCTTGAGAAAAGTTCCAATGATTTTCTGAAATTTGTAATAAACTATTTTGTAGTAATTACTTACTGTATTGTTCTGAAAAGGAGAAATAGATAAAATAAGTGAAATAAGATTTGCCTTCTGTTCTACAGATGCAGATGATTAAAAATACATTACCACAACATGTAGTTTCAGAGTTGAATCCTAATATGCTAGGTCACTAGGAAAGAACAGGGCTAATGCCAAATATTTTTTCTGAAATACCATATGAAGTTTTCCATTATCTCATCTACTATTTTAAAATACACCTTGTAATACTTGCCTTTGCTTTTCCCTGAAGTTACTATGCAATTCAAGAGTGTCAGGATGGTGAAGTTTTTACTTCACAGCTCTTGTTAAATAACTTTTACCAAGACTTTTAAAATAGGGTTTACACAATAGGGTTCGTGTGTGTGTGTGTGTGTGTGTGTTTTCTCCCTTCCATCTCAAGACAAATTGTATATCAGTAAAGTAGAATGGCTCAAAACCCCAGAACAGTTGCTTGAAATTTATTCTTTGAGCTAGAAATAAAGTACCCAATTCCTTTTTTCTTATACATTTTTGTACAGTAACACGTAATACTGTAGTTTTACATTTGGATAGAAGCCCTATATAACAGAAGAGCAAGTGCCTCTTTATTTTAATTTAATACAGTAATGCCTAGATTATCTTGTTAAAATTTTTTTGTTGATGCAGCAGTGCTTAACTGAGTGTTAGGAACAGTGAACTGTCAATGTTGTTTACACTGACCAGTTTTAAAGTCACTTTCTGTGTTTTGAACAGTACTCTACACTGAAAAGCAGATGGCGCTGTTGCATATCTATTGTCCAACATCCAATTTGAAGAGGTAGAACACCATAGTTATATATATATATATATAGTATAATGAACTAGGTGGCGTAACTAGATGTAATTAGGGTTGTGTGTGTGTGTTCATCAGGAGCAGGGGTCAGCAACCTTTTTCAGCCGTGGGCCGGTCCACCGTCCCTCAGACCATGTGGTGGGCCAGACTATATTTTGGAAAAAAAATATGAACAAATTCCTATGCCCCACAAATAACCCAGAGATGCATTTTAAATAAAAGCACACATTCTACTCATGTAAAAACACCAGGCAGGCCCCACAAATAACCCAGAGATGCATTTTAAATAAAAGGACACATTTTGAAATTTATGCTGATTCCTGGACTGTCTGCGGGCCGGATTGAGAAGGCGATTGGGCTGCATTTGGCCTACGGACCTTAAGTTGCCTACCCCTGATCAAGAGTCATAGAGGCTCCTGAATTTGGTTGAGATTATAATGCTAGGAAATTCTCCCACAATTGCTACTTGCCCTATGGAGGGAAACATACAGATGTTGTATGGATGCCTGTCCATGGAAGACTCTGGTTAGATCAGGAACAGCTTCAAGCCCTGACTGTCCTTTAAAAGCAGGCCAGTTATACACAGTATGAAAAGTGAGTGATAAGATTTCCAAAGAGGAATATGCCTGGCCTCTTGGTGGCATATAATGTAACATTGATAAACTTCTACCTGGATTTCTCCAACTACTGTACACTGCTTCTGATTTTTCCACAATTCCAAAGTTCTCGAAGAAGTACTGTACATTTGAAAACTTACTCATAAATAAGAATATTTTAAACAATGCCCATTTCATACAAACTCACGACAGAGACAGTTGAAAAACAGGAAATTGGAGTTCAGTTTTCTGTGTTATGCATATACATAGTTACACTTTTAAAATAGGGTGTCAAAACCGTGCTCCAGTTCAGGCCTTTCCTGAGAACAAACCCCATGGATTTGATTGAATACTGTACTGTGAATAAACTTGCATAGGACGGCACTGCAAGTGTGTGCTTCCAGCTACACTTGTGTTGTGGTATGAAAATAATCCAAGCTTGGCATGCCTGAAAGGACAACCACTGTCAAACTTTATACTAACACTTCTCCCCAGTACAAAAAAAAGTATCCAAGACATTTCCATTTTGTTTACAGCATTTACATAAATGATATTCAGTTGGAATCTCTTGGGGAGCAAAGTGTACTTCAGTATAAACCTTTAAAGGCCAAAATGTAAAACAGAAGGTGGAGACGGGCAGCCTTGTTAGGAATTGTTTCGCTCTCTGCAGGCCACTGCTGAACAATTTCAAGGTTGTGTGCTTTTCTAAGTATGCAGATGTCTGCATGTCACATAACAGATATTGTAAAGACCTTTATTTAGCTACCTTTCCTGCCACAGTCAGCAGCAAGTGCAACAGAGCTTTAAGGAAAAACAATATTTTAAAAGTGTTCTTCAGAACGGTCTCCTGTAGCTACAATAATTACCCAGTCCAGGTGTGATTTTCAACAGTAGTCTTCAACCTTGATTAATCCCAACCATGTGACATAGGACCCAGATTATTTTCTGCTTATGTCCATTTTTCTCCTTTTATGTCTGACGTAAGGGACAACTGCATATTCCTGCATTTGCAGATGATTCTCAGGGTCCCTTCTAACTCAATGATTCTATGATATCCAGATGCAAAGGAGGACAACAGAGTGCCTTCACCTTTTACATTGTGTAGGGGCAGCTTCCCATACAGAGGGAGAAAAGATGAACCTTCCAATATCCAATTTGCCACAAATCTGAAATACATATGCTAATTTGCAATTCTACACTTCCATGTTGTTGTTTTAAGCTGTACAACAAAAAGAAAGTGGTGGTGATGCTAGCCAAGGTCTTAGTTACCCACTTGTGGATCCCGACCTACTATGAGTCTAAGAAAGAACTTAGTTATGTTTAATAGAGGAGTGGATGTGAAGAGATGGACACACTTTTTCATATGTAGTGGGAATGTGACGTGATAGTATGGTTCTGGTCAAAGTTTTTAAGGAATGTGAGACATTAATTGGACAAACTATAGCAAGATGCACATTTAGATCTGCTGTCTATTTTTGATGGAAATAGATCATACAAAGAACAATTAACATTTTAAGCATGTCTTCAGATAGCAAGAAACTGAAAAAGCAGGACTGGCATATCTACTGAATGGTGGCATCAACAAATCTGGAATATAGCCTTATCGGGAAAACTAAACAAATATGGGCAACAAAAACTCAAGCAGAGCCAAGCACCTTTTTTGCAACATTGTAGGATTTTATTTGACTTTATAAATAAACAAAAGTGATGGTTAGATTCATTCCCCATCCATACATGAAAATCTCTGGAGGAATACTTCAGGATAATTCTTGTTTTATTTTGCTTTGAACTTATGTTCTCCAACACAGCAGTGTAACAATGTGCTTCTACCTTTACTGTGTCTGTTATAGAAATAGAGAGAGAGAGAGGTTTTTTAACAAACAAACAACTGTTGGATCTACCCCTCACCCACCATTTCCAGTTTTCTAGTTAGTTTTTGTGAAGCAAAACACTTATATAAACTGCATTTGAATATTATTTATCCACATAATGGTATAAAAATGAATAATTAACAAGTGGAGAAGCCCTCTCTGCTGGGGCACTTGCTATGGCTATATGAGGTCCCAGCTGTGAGAGCCATACTGGGAAAGAAATTTACCAGAAGCCATGAAAAGCTAGATTGGAGATTCATTGAGCGGATTAGACTGTAAATTTGATTCGGTCCAACATAAATCCTTATATAACATCCCTGCATAGAATATATTAAAATGACAATTTCATTTTTAGTGGCCCCAATCCAAAAAAGTCATGTGCAAGAAAGTGTGATGTGCAAATAACTAAAGTCTGGCACAGCAGATGGAAAGGCTCATTCCTATTTACAATACAAAAGAGAATGGACAGTAAAGCACATGCAACATACATGCAGATTTGATGGTTCCTGGCTGTGCTTGTGCCATGGGAGCCAATGAAACATATGACTGTGGCACTACAGTCCTATTTTGAGGACTGGGCTGCCAGCTTGTTATTAAATGGGATACTCTGTGTACATGTACTTTTGGAAATGTGTTAATTGTCCTTGCTTGGATCTTTGTGATGCTAAATTAACCTGGGACCTTTAGAGAAGCTCTGGGACAACAGGTGCAAGTTCCTTAAATGAAATGGCCCCAAGGACAAGGTCCAAACATAGTACTTATTTCACACCAATCCGCAAACTAAAGAGAATAACTAAACTATCTTGTTTAATCAGCATTTTATTTATTTAAATAATTTATATCCCTCCTCTCATAAAAAGGTCAAGGCAACATTAAACAGCGGACTGCAGAATCAAAGAGATCCTGGTGAACTGCTGCCATCCCTGTTTCTGCATACTTGCTGTAGGAGTGGAATACCAAGTGCCAGTATTGCATAGGGTGTCGAACTTCAGAATGAGTAAATCTAGGCTGAAATCTCCACTTGGTAAGTTACTGGGTGTAGGACACCCAAGCTTGTTGGGTGTCCTAGACCCAGTAACTCTCAGCTTAACCTGCTTCACAGAGTTGTGTCAATTAGGGGTGTGTCATTTATGTCATCCTGAGCTCTTTGAAGAAACAGAAAGGTAAACGTGTAATAAGTAATGATGGTATATCATAGTGTTGCACAGTTGGCTGAGTTGTGAGCCTGAATCTTGACTAATTTCAGGATGAATACTGGCTGTTCTCTAAGAAGGAATCACTTCCACTCCTCTGCTTAAAAACAAATCCGGACTACCGGTATTTTCAATGGCTTAAACAGCTGGCACTTTCAGACCTCTGCTTTTAACTTTTTGGACCCTGTTCTCTTCTTTTGGACACTGCTCTCTGTATAAATGCTGATGGAGTCACTGGCCACAAAAACATTGTTGTTTAAGGACTCCAGCCCTGAAGAGGCAGAGACATACTGGCTCCAGGCTGAGAGACAGAGATCTGACAGAGAGGTGCATAGTTAGCATTTAATACTGTATATGTAAGACATTAACTTGCTCAATTTGCTTAACAACAGAGCTGGCACGGGAACATTTTGCATATAGGTAAGTTACACCTTAATAGAGATTGCTTTGCTGAGCTGAAACAGTTTTGTAAAATGATATGAGTGAATAATTCAACAGAGCTGCAGAACTGAACTGTGGAATGCCATTGAACTCCCAAGGTTATACAAATGATAATATTTAAGCACACTGTTACTGAAATTCCCCTCTCCACTCCTCATTTAAAATAGGACATTCTCTGATTGCTTCCAGATGAACTGTTTATTAAGCAGTTATCTTGATTTGTTTACACAAAGGGTTTTCTTTTTTTGGTGGGGGGAGTAGATGATGGCAACTATTTACTGAGTAGTCACTGTTATTTGTTTACAGAGAGTTGATATATCATTGCATCAAGCAGTTCTTATGACACACTTTCTGGGCACTCCCCCCTCTCTTGCCTTATTGCAAAGAGCCTAGGGTTGCAGAAAAGCGGGTTTGTTGTGAAAGAGTTACAAATCAAATTTAATGTCACCACCCGAATTTGCTGGTGACTGAATGCCACTCAAAAATAGTAACAGCCTGGACACTCCCTTTACACCAGCTGCTTTATTTACTTGTGTAAACAACTAGCTAGTTTAGTTGGTTGCATCTCATCCCAAATCTTGTCCCTGATTAGGAAATTAGTTCTGGATTTCTTCAAGTGAAAGTTAATAGTCCTTCGAAATAAGTGTTGGATCAATCCATCAACCTCTGGTGGATGATTTAGAAGGATTGGTTCTGGCATCACTTTTGCTGTGTGTGTGTGCCAGTATCCATACTCAGCAGTTACATCTCAACGCAGCTCCTTCCTTGGAATTGTCTTCGGGGTTGAAGGTACACACAGTAGGCAATAAACACTCATGGACGCCATAAAGATTCAGTCAAGTATAGAGGTTTACTTGACAGGCATAAAAACATATTGGTAGCAAATATATACAGACATTCACCACTGCCATGGTCAAGGCATGCTTAGAGTCCAACAAGGGTCCAAGCCTCTCTCTCTGCTCTCACCGCAAGATGCAAGCCAAAGACTCACAACAAATTACACAAGTTACACAGAACCATTATTATCAGTACTTCCTGTCACATTGCACATGTCCATAGAACAGTTCCCACAGAAAACATCCTTGCATAGACAAAACAGTCTCAGCCTTCTGCTGCTTCTTGAAACTTCTCTGTTCTTCTCTGTTTCTGAAACAAATGATTCTCACACAGAGAGAATATCCAACAAGAAGAACTGACATCAACCACAGCACTCTTCATCTTTGTTCACCCAAACATAATGGATGTCCTTGGGCTTAATTGTTTCCCCACTATCCCTCCCCTGCTGAAGGACATACCTATTTACAATTTAAGGTACATCTACCTATGCCAAAATCCAATACACCCTTTGTTTCTTTGTGGTGGTTGTTGTATTCAGTTATCAGCTTCTTCGCTAATTCATGGAGATGCTCCAAGGTCACATTCTATTTATTTGTTTGGTGCACCCACAGGTTGGTAGGTAGGGATGGGGAATAAATTCAATTTAGTTCACATTCCAAGACAAATCTGGTAATTTGCACTTTCCAAAACAAAATGAGAACCAAAATGCATCCATCCTCAAAATTGGCACTTCTCTGAGTTTTGCAATGCAGTTTTTCCGCCAAGTAATATGTACAAAAATGCACAGACTAGGATAAAATATACATAAAAAAGCAAATGTTAATATACAAAAGTGCAGTGTGTTTAGGGAAATTGCTTTATAAAGATGCCTATCACGAGAAATTTGCACTAAAATGCTTATGAATTTTCATGAGGACTTTTCTTTTTTAATGCAAACGTGTGGAAATGTGGAGAACTGAACTTAAAACTGGAAAATTGAGAAACTGAAATTGACAGATTCATCCATCACTGTTGGTAGAACACACAAGCAGCTGTTCTTAGATTTTCTTTTCATCTATTAAGTCAAAAAACAAAAAAAACACTTAAATTTTGGGATGAGAAAGTGCACAGCAAACACTCAAAAAGGAACTTTGGTGCTTCAGTGGAAAATGAGGGCAAGCTAGAACTGGAACAAGAAACACCCAGTCAGCTGTATCCTTATTTGGTCCTCTCATCTTTTATGCTGTCATTCCTAACAACAGGGCTGACAACTAACAAAAGGATATTTACTTGGTTAGTCTGCTGCCTTATTTGAATTTAAATGAAGCTACATACCACGATAACTTTCATAAAGGTGCCTTCTTGAGATACTGTAATCTTTAGCCATGTGATGCCGTAGCAGTACTGAAGATGAGCAGTTCTGGATTTGGCCAGAGCCTGGATGCGAGGCCTCCTGGGAAGCCTGCATACTCTGCTGCAAGCTTCATGGAGAAATGTCACAACTGAAGCTTGTGGGAGGAGGGTACTGCACTAAACACTGGTATTTGTCAGGAAACTACAGGATTGATCTGGATTATGGCTAATGTGGTGTGAATGTGTCTTAAAAAATTAGCAGTGGGAGTGCACTGGATGCAGAATAAGCAGTAATGTGAACATATCCTGAGCTACAATGGTGCAGGGCAGGGGGATGTAATTGCCTTGAAGTTTTCTGAATATTTAGCTTTACAACTATTAGTTACTGCGTTCCTTTCTAAACCTTGTGACAAAAGAGAGTGTGAAGCTCACAAGGCAGTTTGCCCAAAGCAGAGTAAACTCTCTTGCCCATGAAGCCTTTTTAAGTATTACAGCTGTCCCTGGAACTCCTTGTCAAAGTTTGTTGTTCTGCAGCTAGCATGCCTATTTTTATATTCCCCTCCTGGGCTCACATCCTAAAATCTCTGCAACATGCTGAAGTCTATGGGGATTATTAGTGGCATATGTATTTTCAGGGTAAGAACTCCCATGGACATGGAATAGGAGAACTCTGATAAACTTTCAGATAAGTCATTCTGATTTTTCAAACTAAATACCCCCCTCCAGTTTCCTTTCTATTACTTTGTTTAAAAGAAATTGGAGGGAGAGGGAAAGGAATTGGTTTATCATGTCATTTTATGGCCTAACATTAGGGTTATGCTGCCCCAACCAAATTTTGGTTGATTAGAGTGCTGATTAAAAGTCCAGAATTATTGGTTAATTCTTTCTTAGTGGAAGCCAAGGATAGTAAGAAATCTTATGTTTCCAAATAAGAGACACCCATCAGAACTTGGGGAAGCACTTTCTCTCCACCACCACCCTGCCTCTTAGAAAGAGAGTGCTAAGAAAAGTAGCTGTGTGTATGTGTGTGAGAGAGAAATGTCTGAAGCATTTTTGCCAGAAAAAGGCAAACAGCAAGCTGTGGACTGGTTGAAAGCACCCTTGAGGGTGCAAGTGCTCTCTCTGGATAACTGATAGAGCAGGTGTCACCAAAGTTGCACCTGTAGGCACAACAGTGCATTTGAGATTTCCCCCAGCTGCCCACAAAGCTGCAGCCCACAAAACTGGAAGGAAGAGACCAGAGGGAGTGGCACCCACGGTACTTACTTAAAAATCCAAATGCGCTCACAGGTCTAAAGAGGTTGGTGAGCCCAAGACATAGAAAATTTGCTGCCTTGTAGAGGTGCTTCTTTGTTCTAAAAAGAACTCTGATGGATCAGACCAAAGTTAGTCCCAGCAGCATCTTTCCAACAATGGCCAGCCAGATGCCTCCAGGAAATACACCAGCAGGCCTTGAAAGCAACAGCCCCCTGTTGCTCCCCAATGGCAGGAAGGGCAAGGCATACTACCTCTGAATATGGAGGTTCTTTATAGATTCCCATGACATATATACAGGCATTGATAGATAAAAGTTGGGGCCATCACCCCAGTCTTATGGCAGCAAGTTCCACAAATTATTATTTATACAAGTGTTCTTATATACTAATGTAAAATATATATGTACTTATAGGGAGTGGGTAGCGCTGTGGTCTAAACCACTGAGCCTCTTGGGCTTGTTGATCAGAAGGTCGGCGGTTCAAATCCCCACAACGGAGTGAGTTCCTGTTGCTTTGCCCCAGCTTCTGCCAACCTAACAGTTTGAAAGCACACCTGTGCAAGTAGATAAATAGGTACTACTGCAGCAGGAAGGTAAACAGTATTTCTGTGCTCTCTGGCTTCCATCACGGTGTTCTGTCGCACCAGAAGCGGTTTAGTCATGCTGGCCACATGACCTGGACAAACGCCGACTCCATCAGCCTGAAGCAAGATGAGCGCCGCATCCCATAGTTGCCTTTGACTGGACTTAACCATCCGGGTCCTTTACCTTTACCTTTACCTTTTTACCTTTACTTATATACTGCATTTCAGCATACAACAGAATTTTGAAATATATATTAACACAAATCAAAGATGTGTTTTGTGAAGAAGTACACTTTCATTGTATGTTTCCAAGTAAAGCAAGTTATACAAAAAATGCTGTAAGTTTGCCCACATTCAGAGGAAGCCACACTGGGATAGTATTGCTCATGAAACTTCTACAGACTTGGGAAGTGGGGCCACCCAGAAACATAATTAGCAGAACATCAACAAATACCTTTAACATGATAGTGGTAGCTTTTCAAGTCCCTTCTGTGATACCATCATTTCCACAGATTTTCCACCAGTTTAAAGCTTGTCTATAAGGACTGCTGTTTTTCAGCAGCTCAGAAAGGGCTGTGGCTGAAATAGAAGAGGTTTATGTATTTATTTTGCTGGCATCCCTTGTTAGCCCTGTCAAACATTTCTTGAAGGAATTTGCAAGCAGCCCTATTTTTAACAGCCGCACTATATTATCTTCATTACACGTGAAGCTGTTGGAACATTTCTGAAGATAGGTTTGACTGAGTGGAGGAGGGCCCAAGTGTCACCCACACGCCTGTTGGCTATCTCAGTTCTCAAAAGTTTGACTCCTATGCACTTGGGAGGGATCTCTGGGGGAAGCTGCATTCTTCCTGTATTACATTGCTTTGTAGAAAGGTGATATGCTGAGATTTTTTTTATGTGGTGTTTATTTTTACAGTATGCTTCCTTAATATTAAACTAGCAAGACACCAGCATGAGGCAGGTGCAGTAGTAGCAGCAAGGGACCTATACATTACAGTCAAGGCTATCTCCAGATTTGATGAAGCCTTTGGCAAAGTGCCCTGTAGTTGTCCCTGCACTTCCAACATTTGACAGATGGCAGATTCAATTGCCCACAATTCTCCAAAGTGCCTGAATTATCATTGCTGCAGTGCACTGTGGGAAATTAAAATGTCCCTACAGGGTGTGTGTGCATGCACCATTTTAATTTTCTACAATGGTCTTGAGTTATGCTACACTGGCCGAGCTGCATCATTGTGGGCAATTTATATGTCTCACCATCTTGCCAAGTTTACTAGGCCTGATTAAAGCATTTTCTGAGAAGAGGCATTACTCTACCACCCTGTGTATTTCACCTCAGTGGAAAGCTGAATCACCAACAATGGATGGACATTTTGTTCCCAATGCCACTTCCCACAACTGCAGCACTACACTTTCCCTCCATATGTCTCAGTTACATGAGACAAGTAAAAGGCAAAATTTGAAGAGCACCGCAGGGGAAAACCTACCTCTTGTCCTTGCTGACCAAGTGTTTATCTCTCCTTTAACCATTGCTATTCATTTACTTTGTCCCAAAGGACTTAATAGAGACCCCTGAGAGTTGCCTACCCCTAATCTGAATAATCCCACCCCTTCAACTGTATAGCAAAGGTATGTCACATCACAGCCATTCCCACAATGCTATTTACTTCATTGGGGTATCTTTACATTTGTATAGAACAGTAGCTCTCAAACTCGCCTCCTATCATGGACCACTTGAAAATTGCTGGGGGTCTTGGGTGCACCACTTAATCAACATTCATTGTCCTTGTTCTAATGAACAAAGCACATACATAAACTGTATTTTAATAGCCCTGACTTTCTAAAGTGATGGAAAGTTCCGTAAAGTTTTAGAAGAGTCAAGTGGATATTCTCAACTGTTCCAAAAGCTTTCAATGGATCACATGAATGGGGATTTGTAGACCACAGTTTGAGAACTTCTGGTACAGAGTGTGTGGATGGAATCCCAAGATTTCATGTGAGAAGGTCCATCCTTTTCTCAACTGAGCCGGCTTTGGAGTTTCAATCTAGGTTGCAGTCAGTGTCAACTCAGTACATCAGTGCTATTAAGTTCTCTCACCAACAAATACAGAGCTTACATCAGTGCTATTAAGTTCTCTCACCAACAAATACAGAGCTTTCTAAGATGCTGGCCAGACAGAATGTATTTCAGAATCTGTGAATTATAAAATACTTCTATTTCATCATGCATATAATGCCATTAACCAAATAACAGGAGAGGTGTCTATGGACAATGTGTGTTATCCAATAGATTTTTCATCCTGACCTCTCTGCAGCTGCTCTTGTTATTTTAAGTTACATGTCCCCTAGCAAGCTTGGTAGACAGTGTATGTCACAAAAATGCCTCCTGGAAAATACAGATGAGTCATTGTCAAAAAGATCCCAAGGTCATTACTGTATACAGCAGCACACTAGTACAAGCTTTTGGACTTTTGTCCTTCTCTGGTAGTGACCTCTGTCTTGAACATTACTGACCACTGCAGGAGGATACTTCTCAATGCAGTTTTATATTCTGCTGAGCATGATTGTTACCAAAAAAGGTTTTTGAAAGTATGAGCATAGAGATTGTCCTTTCCCTCCCATCTCACAGAAATTTGCAACACAACCAAGTGGAACTCAGTTCACTTTACCTCACTATTTAAAAACAAGAAGCTGTCAGAGATAATCAGATGGTTTACTCAGTAAACTGCATGGACTCCTTAAAAGGGAAAGGAAGACAAGATGACTAGCAGAACTGTGACCTTCTGTTATCTGTTCTTCTGCTACATTAGACTTTGCTCTGGCAGTTTTAAACCACAATCCACTTACAAGAGCAGGACCATAGCAAATACTTCTGCATGCATAAAGCCTCAGGTTCAATCCCTGGTAAGTTATAGGGTCTCAGGTAGTAGAGATGGGAAAGAGCCCTCCCTGAGGTCCTGAGAGCTACGATTAGTTAAGGGACAGCCTATATTTGCACTTCTGCATTTGAAATGTAAGCTTAAACATCCAACCTTTTGGCACAGGGATGGGGGAACCTGCGGCTCCTCAGATGTTTTTGGACTCCCATCAGCCCATAAAATGGCCAAAATCTGGTGGGCCACATGTTCCCCATCCTTTGAGAAGATGCATGTGCTCCAAAAGGGGGGCACCTTTTTTGACGTCAGGGACTGCATACTATACATACCAGTGGTAGCAGGCAGGGCCAACCAATAGGTGACAGCCCCTTCTCTCCTCTGCATTCATCCCTCTCATTCAGACAAACACATCTATTCACTCAAATGCACATCTTACCCCATTCTTCCATCCTTTCACTCTCTTACATTCATTCTCTCTTCCGCTCTCTAGCACTATGTACACAACTTTGACTTAAGACACAGCAAGGTACTCTCCCTAACATTGCATTTCATGTAGCATTCATACATGGCTGCACACACTGGAGAGGGGGTGTCTTCTCCAATGTGCGTTATTACCTTTTTGGTTTCCTTGCATGTACAATTCCCCCCCCAAAAAAACCCCTTTCTATTCATGAAGCTGTCGTCTGTGCATGTGCAATGGCTATCTCAAATGTATATACCTCCACTTAACTGCAAGGGGCATTTTCAAATTGGATGGAAGCTGTTTTGAGGGGAAATGTCTCAAACTGCCATGTTTCTCAAGAAACTATAGGCTAGATCTGGATTGTGGTTAACACCAAGTGTGCAGGGCTTTGAACAACAGCAGTGGGAGAGCACTGGAACCAGAATAAATGGTTATGTGTACACAGCCTAGGTTTGGGGGAGGCCAAATCAAAGCAGGTCACATGGGGACAGAGAACAGATTTCTCACTTTTTGAACATAACAAAACAAGCCAGGAAAGAGGAACACAACCCACTTGTACTTCTTTTGTCGTTACCCGTGATAATATTGAAAGCACTCCAAACCTTCCTCCTAAAAACATTTTTTTCTAACTGCCAGCTCTCCTTTTCTTCTTGTGCAGCGTATGGCTGGATACAACCCAGATGAAAAATGAACAGGTATGAGTAACGATAGGAAAAATATCACAGTGGTATACAGAACAACATTTTTGCTTTTGTATCTCGATGAGAGCCAGTATGGTGTAGCAGTTAAGTGTGTCTGACTAGAACCAGTGAGACACAGGTTTGAATTCTGCCACATAGCTCCCTGGGTGACCTTGAGAAAGTCATCACCTCTCTTCTTAGCCAACTTGACAGGACTGTTGTCAAGATAAAGAGAGAGGATGAAAAACCATACCTGCCCCCCTGTGCCCCTTGGACAGGTGGTGAGATTTAAGAAAAAGGGAATTAATAACGTTGAATGCATTTCTGGCCGAAATCCAAACGGGTTAAGAAAGGCATGCTGCTTTTAACATAACTGTGCTGAACTGTGGCCTTTAAGTGCTTGCAGAATTATGTCCACTGGTCCAAATAAAGATGCCTCAGAGCCTAGATCAGGGTTTCCCAAAATTGGGTCTCTACCTGTGTTTGGACTACAACTCCCAGCAGAACCAGTGGACAGGGATGATGGGAATTGTAGTCCCAAAAAAGCTGGAAACGCAAGTCTGGGAAACTCTGGCCTAGATAAAACCTGTTCATTTCATATGTATTTTTAAAAGCTATTTCTAAAAATAATATAAAACATGTTTATAAAAAAGGAAGACACGTTCATTTTTAATGTTTAATACTTAATAAAGAAAAAAGTGCAAAGTCACAATAGCTTTAAACCATCACAGAAACACACACTGCATTTTAACCAACAAATACAAAAATGGCCTACAAAATCCCACCTGACATTAATCCACCCAATTTCAACATGTCTACGGCCTCTGAAAACACCTACTGTAGCTATCTTTTGCCTATGGCAGCCTTCTGCAACCTGGTGCCCTCCAGACATTTTGAACTCCAATGCCCAGCACCCCCAGGCACGAGGTTAGGAGTGGCTGACCTAGAGCTACAGTTCTCACACTGCAACTCTAACACCTTTTCCATTTCACTTGCACAGATATTGAATACTCCCATAACTTTGGCCCCAATCCAGCTAAAGTTGAAGCCAGTGGAAAAAGTCAGTTACCACTAACTTGACTCCTTTTGCTTTAAATGGAATTAAGTCCTGCATAAGCTGGATCAGGGCCTGGGCTATTACATTAATGGGTATTAAAAAGCACTGGAAGAAAGTGTCACTTGAAACAGAATTCACTTCCCAAATGTGCTTAAGATTGCAGCATTAAGGAGAAAAGTGCCCCACTTCTGAGGTAAACTACAAGCATATTCTACTGCATAACATTATACCCGCCCCCAACTTCCCACTGTTCATATTCAGTTTTTAAAAAATGTTTGAATAAGCTCTGCCTGTAAGTAGAAACATTGCCTGAGGCAATGTTATTAATCTTTCTAGCTCAATGCTATTGAAACACAACTATTAAATAGGACAGACTGGCATATATGTGACAGGTTAGATCCTAGTAAGTTGTATTCTCTCTGGATAAAAACAAGCGAAACAGCAGCTTGTGCTAAGTGACGATTCAGTTTTAGGTGTAGAAAACCAGTAATGAAATATGCCAGAACTGTTTTGCATGCAGAAAATATCTGGAGCCTCATCTGTACTATACAAATGAAATAGATTTCAATTATTTTTAATGTTTTAAACAGTCTTTTTGAATTGCTTTTTACTGTTAATATTGTTTTATTTTACTTTGTAAACAGCTTTGAAGTTTTATTACCATTGAACAGTATATAAATCTTATGAAATAAATACAGTTAAAGCAGTATCGTGCCGCTTTCAAAAGGCATGGCTTGCCCCAAAGGAAGTGTAGTTTGTTCAGGGTGCTGAGAGTCGTTGAGAGACTATTCCCCCAACAAAGCTGCAATTAAATCACTCTGAGAATTGCAACTTCATGAGGCCACTAGGTGTCTCCTAACAACTCTCAGCATGCTTAAGAAGCTACAACTCCCAGAATACTTTGGGAGGAAGCCATGACTGTTTCAAGTGGTACAATAGTGCTCTAAATGTACTGTATAGTGCAGATGTGGTCTAGAACAGTGTTTTTCAACCTTTTTTGGGCAAAGGCACACTTGTTTCATGAAAAAAATCACGAGGCACACCACCATTAGAAAATGTTTAATATTTTTTTCTTTAATGGCAAACAAAAACGTTGCGAACTGTTCTCTACTCAGCGGAGATCGATCCGCTGATCCCCGCTGAGCCGGCGGATGACAGCTCCGTCTCCGCACTGTGTGCGGAGAGGGAGATGTCAGAGCCCTGCTGCTCTCTATGGGGAATCGGATGAGAGCGGACCGCGTGTCCGCTCTCATCCGATCCCATCCGATCTGATCCCCACCCAGGATGGATGGAAAATAGGGTGGACACAGTCCGGCGCCCGCCTAGTGGGTGAAAATTTGACTTTTTTTTAAAAAAAAAAAATCTTTCAAATTTTTCAATTTTTCCCACGGCACACCAGGCAACATCTCGCGGCACACTAGTGTGCCACGGAACAGTGGTTGAAAAACACTGGTCTAGAAAGGCCTGGGACAGACTCCTATGAAACTCCAGGAAGCCACTTCCAGTCATGGTAGACCGTAGATAGACAACTTGTGGCCATCAACATGGTATGCAGCCCCCAATGCTTCCAAAGGCTGCCCGTCTTCCACCCTATCAGTTTTCCCCTTCCTCTTTGGTATCTCTGGCATTTTCCATGGCTTTTTAAAGTGTTCCTCCGTCCTTCTATATTTTATCAAAATAAATTGATGTATTTTTATTCCCACCCCACCCCAGCTGCTTGTGGGGGGGCGGGCGGGAAACACCCCAGCTATCCGAGAACAAATTGGTAGGCTAATGCCATGTCTGTGACAAAGAGAGGGAGCAAGTTTAACACACGAAAGTAATAAAGGAATCATGTTCCTTTCCTTTCTATGACACTGTTTAGGGAAGTTTTTAATGTTTGATTCTATTTTTAATATTCTGTTGGAATCTGCCCAGAGTGGGTGGGGAAACCCAGCCAGATGGGCGTGGTATAAACAATAAATATTATTATTATTATTATTAGTAGTAGTAGTAGTAGTAGTAGTATTTCAGAGGTACCCTCTCAAATGCTATGGGGCATACTTCTGAACAGACCTGAATAGATTGGTACTTATTCTCTGAAGTAGCCATGGTGAAAATTTAAATGAGGGTGCTCTTCGTTCTGGTAAACTTTTGTCTCCAGCTCTGCCCATTGTCCACTCTGGCTCCACCCACTGCCAGTATGCAGCCCCTGACAGATCACCCCCTTGGCTAGAGAAGGGTTGCCCTCAACCCTGGCAAGAGCAATTCTTAGCTAGAGTGGACTGAGTTGATATAAGACAGCATCGAATGTTCTCAAGTCTGATTCCTTTCTTCTTGGCCTGTTAAAAAAGTCACCTATTTGCTGGCTTGGGTTCCTTTAAAAGGAGATTGAGCAAATTCGGGAAGGTTAGGTTTACCAATGGCTATGGACAAGATCACCAAATAGAGGAGAATCACAGGATCATCACACCACTGCACCTCAGTTGCTGGTGCGTGTGTGTGTAACCAAAGTTGAAGAGTGCCACTGCCTTGACATGCACTTTCCAGAGGCATCTGGTTGGCTACTCGGAAGCAGACTGCTAGACTAGATGGATACCTGGTCTAATTTACAATCAAAACTTCAGCCTTTTGTGGATTTTTAATTTCACACACCCCATCCTGCGCCACATGCAACGAAACCTAAGTCACACAGCTGTGGAAGCTTAAGAATCTAAGAAGAGCCCTGCAAGGACCCACCTAGTCAAAAAATTCTTTTTTCACAAGGGCCAACCAAATGCCCACATAAAGCTTACATTTTGAGTGCATCTCAATTCTTCTTGCCTATCGCTCTGATGGTGTTTCCTGCTTGGCAGGGGGTTGGACTCGATGGCCCTTGTGGTCTCTTCCAACTCTATGATTCTATGATTAGAAATAAATGTAAGAAAACATGCACATTCTGGGTGCATGATATTTATTTTTTTATGTTTATTTACCAGCACCAAATGTAGCTGCTCTTTCTTTCTTTCTTTTAGTGATGAAGTATTATAGCACCCTTATCATTATGACATAGCTTATAGCAACTGGATACAAGGCGTTTTAGCACAAGCTAATGGTGAGTGTGCTAAACTTTGCAACATCACAGCCCCATTTCAGCAAATAGGAGTTGTGCAGGGACTCACTTTAAACAGGATGGCCACTTTTCATTGGTCCTGTTCCTGTGAATTTAAGAGCAGCCTGAAAAAAAGTCACTTAAGAGGTGAAGATTCTCCCCCTGCATTTTAACTCCATTTCTGTGAAAATGCTTAAAAGTGAGAGCCTTAATCCTAATCAAACTTGCATCACTAGTAAAATATGCCCACCGTTTTAGTGGTGGTGGTTGTAGTGTGTGTGTGTGTGTGTGTGTGTGTGTGTGTGTGTGTGTGTAAGAGAGAAATAAAATAAGGTATTAACCTATATGAATTCAACACATTTTCACTCGTCTTCTTTTGCATCCATTAGGTTGGGAGAAGGACCAGAAGAACTCAGTGGTAGAGCATGTGTAAAAGGTCTCAGGTCCAATCCCCAGCATTCTTCAGATACAGCTGAAAAGACTCTTGTCTGTAACCTGGAGAGCTGCTGCCTGTCTGTGCATGCAGCACTGTGCTAGATAGACCAATGGTCTGACGTAGTATAAGGCAGCTTCCTATCTTCCTACTTGGTCACCTACTGAAAGGTATATTTGACAGATTAGTGTTGCCAGGCAACCAAGTTAATCACTGTTCATTTATTTTTGCTATGTTTTTTTCCAACTGGTTTTGCGCAACTTTCAGTTTTAATAAATGGTTCCAAAAGTAAGTGAAACTTATCTGCATATGCCATAAAGACATTTTCTCCAGACAAGTCCCAGATGATTTAAATTGGATTGCTCTTGAATACTTTTTAAAGCTGCTATAGTATCACAGCTTTCTAGACTTAAATGAGGTTGATGGTTTTCCTGTAGAGTCAAATACTCTCAGACTCAGGACCCAATGGCATTAGCAAAAGCAGACCTAGTGTTGTAACATGTGAACACATGTGCATTCAAAAGATCCTGCTTTAAAAAATACTCTTATATAACTTCATTGTTAATAGCTAAGTTAAGGGGAGTCCCCCCCCCTTTTAAAGTCAGCTGTATATAAATGGCAATCAAGCTCCTAGATTTTTTTAAAAAACATTGACAATATTCTTTTCAGAACCAAGGTCCATCATCTTCTTCCTCCTCCTCCTCCTTCTCATTCAGATAAAGAACGGCCGTTTTCTTCTCATCAGAAATCACCGATCTTTGGTCTACCATCCTTTGAAGTTGAACAGTCTGATCAAATGTTGACTCCTCTAATCTTTGTTCACTATCTATGTCCTTCTGGTCATCCTTCATGGTGCCCTCCAGCTGAGAGGCAGCTGCTTTTTTCCTGTTTGGTACGAGAATGGTAGCATCTTGCCTTCCCCCTTCCACATTGGTTACATCCATCTGAAAGGTAAAAGACTTTTCCTTGGGTCCTATCTTTATATGCCCAACAGATTTGCTGCTTTCTGAGGGCCCATCTGTTGGGGATAGTTCTGCAGTGCCGACCCTCACTGTTTCAGAAACAGGGCCGTGAAATATAATCTGTTCAGCATGAGTTTCAGCAGGGCTGAGTCTGACGTGCCTCATTGATTTACTGACCTCCATGGAACCTCCTTCTTCCCAAATGTCTTCCCCAGGAGAACTGATCCCTGAAGATTCTGAAAGAGAACCTTGGTAAACAACACGCTCACTGCTCAGAACTTCCTTCTGCCCTAATTTAATGTGTGTTACTAACCCTTCAGAAGAAAAGGTCTGTCCCATTTCACTAAACTCTAGATGCTGTTCGGAAGTGGGCATCTTAAAAACAATTTCCTCAGTTGTTACAAATGGTTTTGGACTTAATTTGATGTGCCGAACAGTGGTATTGGTATCTACCATCCCCTCCTTGAAATGTTTGTCTGGAGAGCCACCAAATTCAGTTGCTTTGAGGAGAGATTCATCATATATAGTTTGGTCAGATATATGGGTGTCTTTTTGCCCTAGACGAATATGTCTCACTGTCTGTTCAGTCACAGTATGGCCTGCAGTGCTACTAAGCTCCACAAATCCTGAAAGGGGCTCTTCATATACAACTTGTTCAGTGTGTACTTGTTTGGGATCTATCCGAATGTGCCTTATCAAACTGCTGCTTTCTACTGGCCCTTTTGTCTGAGAAACAGCCTCACTGCTGCTGTTTGATGATAAGTCTGAAGCTGGCCCCTCAAAAACAGTTTCTTCAATAATTTGATTTGAACCCAAAGAAACATGCTTAGAGGACCTAATTTCGGTAGAAAACTGCGCCTGAGTAGGACTTTCAGGGCCACTTATTTCCATGGTTTTATGAACAGGCCCTCTATAAATTATTTTTTCTGTGGTCTGAATTTCTTTAGGGCCAAGATTGAATTCCTTTGTGGACTGACTGATATCTGCAGATGCTCCAGTCTGAAAGCCAGCTGAACCAAACTCCAGAGTTTCAGAAATAGGGCCTTCAAATGAAACCTGCTCAGTTCTGTGAATTTCTGTTGGACCAACTACAATTTGCTGAAAATGTCTGTTAACGTCAAATGACCCTTGTGAAGAATATTCTCCTCCTCCTCTATTAATTTCCATACTTTTGAAAACTGGGACCTGGTGGATAACTTGCTCGTTCGTATGATATTCCCTGGCATCACTGCTGCTTAGTTTGCTAGAGCTAGAAACCTCTTCTATAGTCCAAGGTGTGGAAGAAACATCTATGCCAACATTCTTTCTACCACCACTGTAGCTTTCTGACTCTTGCTTCCGGCGGTCATCAAAATCATCATCACTTGGTAACTGTGTTGGCAACTTCATCTTGCCCAAAAGTTCTGCATTTAACTCGTCAGGGTTGAGCACCTGGGACAGATTGACTTCTGCAACTATAGTAACCAACCCCCCCTTTTTTTTGTCCTCTGTTTTTTTAATATCCACTTCAAGAGTGCTAGCATCAGCTTGGCCCTCTTCCGTTAATGCAGAGAGCTCCTGTTTCACACTTTCTGGAAGGGTGTGATCAAGCTTTTCTAGTGCCTCTTTCAACTGAAGCTTTGGGTCCTTTGACTCCTGAGAAAAGAGATCCTTTATGGACTCCTGAAATTTTTGCGGGATTTTAATCTCTTTCTCAATAACAATGGATTCGGCATGTGCCACCTGCTCCTTTGGAACCTCCTCCTTTGAAATGTAGGCAGCTGTCCCTCCCCCCATCACTTGGTAAATCAGTTCTGGGGAGCCCATACCTTCATTTATCTTTGTTTGAGATCCCTGCAAGAATTGATCCTGCCAGGAATACTTAACTGTTGATTCTTCTTCAATATGGATTTGACCATATAATGAGGCTTCTTCTTCACCCAAGGGGCGCTCCTCTGGAGTAGACACAAAATACTTTTCTTCATCAACTACATCATCCCCCTCAGATACTTCTTCCACATGAGACACGATCACACTGGGTTGCTTCTGCTTAACATCTTTGATAGTACTTGTGGTAGCTCCTTCTTCATCCCCATGGTATAGATGCCTGGCCATATCAGGCAATGTATCTTCTACTTCCTCTACTTCAAATGGTGTTGAAAACTCCATTTCAGCTGTAGATTCCATTGGCTCCTCAACTATTTCAACTTTAACAGTCCTCTTGCCTTTGCCCCCCTTTCCTTTCACAAGATCTTCTATTACACCTTCATCTGGAATTCCCTTAATGTCTCCCAGAACTTTTTTAACATCTTTCTCTAAGGAAGTTCCCAAGCCAAACTCATCAGAAATGTGCAATTCATCTTGAACTGTAGACTGTATATTGATCTCAGTCTTCACTTTTCCATTCTCTGAAATGTCTTTCTTTTCAATGGAGATGACTTTGAAATCAGAGGAATCTCCACCATCAGAAGGTTTCTGCACGAACCCTTTAAGAATGTCAGAAACAATGGTTTCTGCTATACTTTCTTCAAGTAAGGTGTCTATTTTGGAGCTTCTTTTTTCATCTTGGTTAGATTCTTTGACAAGTTTAAATGTGGTGTCCTCCTTCTGTTTCCCAACAGAAGGCTTCAAGTCTTGTAATGTTCTTTCTACGCTATTGTCTTTCAATACTTGGCTGTGAGTATACACTTCTGATGGGATAGGGATCTCGGCACCTTCTTTACTTTGTGTTGCCATGCTCACATTTTTCTCCCTTTGAAATGAATGGCTTTCTTCCATCCTTTTATCTGTTGGAAGATTCTTCCCTGGTGTATCCACTCTAATCCTTTCTTCCCATCTTACATAGCTTCCGGGCTTGGGTGCTTTATCTCCCAAAAGCCCACTTCCCCTCATGGTATCCTTCATGGTAGATCCTTCCACTGTCTGCTTTTCTTCATTGATGCCTTCCTTAATTTCAGTCTTCTTTTCAAAGCTAACATTGATGGATTTCTTGTCGGTCTTCACAGTGGCAGAGTCTATCTTTTCCTTGGGCCATCTTTCGTTTCTCTCTCTTCCCTCCAGCAAAGCAGTTTTTTCCTCTTTCACTGGCTTGCTGTCTTTGATCTGTTCACTCACTCTAGTCTGAGTTCCTTCTATGTTTCTCTCATATTTAGTTTCTTTAGAACTGGAACTTAGCCCAGAAGATGGAAACATAGTAGGAATACCCACTTTCGCTCTTGCATTTTCAGAAATATTTGGACTTGTTGTGCCTTTCTGAATAGTTGTTGATTCTTTCAAAAAAGACACAGTACTCCCAGCTTCAGTTTTTTGCCTTTCAGGAAATGTTCTTCGTTGAGCTTCTTTCCCCTGGCTAATAAGATAAGGTGGGGTAAATGTTCGGATCTCTCTCTGTTCCGTCATAGTTCTCTTGTGAGTTGTGTCCTTTGTGATGGCTGCAGAAGGGCGGTGTTCTGTCCTGAAGACATCTCTTCTTAATGGTCTCCCAGGAGTCACTGTCTGCATTCCACCAGTTTTTGTTTGAGATGAATAAACTGCAGAGCTGCTAATATTTGTTACAGGGGATTTATATCTTGTGTCAACATTCTGGATTGCAGGAAAAGTTCTCCTTCCTTGTGCCTGTTGATAAGCTGAGTGGCGGTTGCTGTACTCATAAAGCTTGTTCCGGACACCTGCCAATAGATAAAACAAATGAAAATCATGGCTGTTAACATAGTATACTTAAATAGTGTTCAAACACAGCTACACACAACTGGCAAAAATTTAATTACAGCATAGCATTAACACATCTAAGAAAAATGGGTGCTACTTTGCAGTCAAACCATCCATTCCTGCTTATCTTTTCAAAACACAGATGACAAATGTGGACAACTGCATAATCCCAGGAGGTTTAATTTCTGTACAGTTCATCACAAGGTCCCTAACGCATTGACCATCAAAGTAAATGAGATTTGCACCTGCAGAGCAACAAGCGATATTGGTGTGCAAACAGGATGAAATTCCATGAGAAACATTCAGTTCTTAATTATTAACACCACTCAGCTAGGGAGCCTTAGTATTATGTGCTACTAATGGCTAATCCTAAACACACATTTCCAATTCTTTTCACAGTGGGCGCTAAAATCCATTAGTTAAGACCAGAGCTATGTGTATGCCACACTGATATTTTGTACACCTGCGAACCTTGGGGCTTCCAATGATGCCACCCTCTTGGCCATGGATGGCCCTATTTTGGCTAAGAACGTAAGAATAGTCCTGCTAGTGCAGAGTAGCAACCTATCTAGTCCAGCACTTCACTCTCACTGTGCCCACCCAAACGGCCCTGGGGAACTTGCAAACATCACTTGAGGGCACTAGCATTCTCTCTACCTGTGATTTCTAGCAAATGAGATTCAGAAGCATACTGCCTCCAACATACTGCCATTGATAGCCTTATCCTCCACGAATTAGTCTAATCCTCTTTTAAAGCCATTCAAGATGGTGGCTACCATGCACTGCAGGGGATTTGATTAGATGACCCTTAGGATCCCTTCCAACTCTACAATTCTATTATCGCTGCCTCTTTCAGAAGTGCATTCCACACAATACCTTTTATTATGTAACCTCTTTCACACCTTTTCTCTAAACTAAAAAGTCACCAATACCGTAACCTTTCTTCATAAGGGTTCCCCTTGGTCATTTTGGTATGGCGTTTGTGCCTCAGCATTCAAAATGGAGGGAATTGATTGTGATTTATAATTATTGATTCTACCTCCCCCTTAAAGAAGGCGGATCACCGAAGAATTGATGCTTTTGAATTATGGTGCTGGAGGAGACTCTTGAGAGTCCCATGGACTGCAAGAAGTTCAAACCTCTCCATTATTAAGGAAATCAGCCCTGAGTGCTCACTGGAAGGACAGATCCTGAAGCTGAGGCTCCAGTACTTTAGCTACCTCATGAAAAGAGAAGACTCCCTGGAAAAGACCCTGATGTTGGGAAAGATGGAGGACACAAGGAGAAGGGGACAATAGAGGACGAGATGGTTGGACAGTGTTCTTGAAGCTACCAACTTGAGTCTGACCAAATTGTGGGAGGCAGTGGAAGACAGGAGTGCCTGGCGTGCTCTAGTCCATGGGGTCACGAAGAGTCGGACACGACTAAACGACTAAACAACAACAACCTCCCCCTTATTTCTTTGATGTTTATCTGATGTTAACTCTCAATCTACCCCAGCTCCACTACAATCTCTGAAGAACTTCTGCTCCCTCAAATTGCTGCTCCTTGTCCCTGAACCTTTCTTCCCAAGACCTCTTCATGTTACCAAAAGGAGCTACAGATGCATGTATCGCCCCACTCTCCAAGTTGCATGGATCCTCCTGGCCTTTCTCGTACTGACATATATTTTCTGAAGTGGGGGGCCTTTTCTATCCATATAAGCTACTCAGTGGAGGCCGGTTCATTTGAGCAAGTGGCGCACTGCCCCACCAACATCAGTCTGACCCCAGCCTCCTCACTGCCTTTTTTCTTCCGACTAGTCTAGGGAGCGGCGCCGCTGTTACCTTCCTTTTCCTTAGTCTCAGCGCTGCCATTATACAACTCAGTAAGGAAGAAGATGGGAACAAAACTAGAATCTATTGGCTCTGCATCTCATTGGCTCTGGCTACTGGAGCCTTCCACAACCTGCAGTCAGGTTCTTATTATTGGCTTCCCACTGGGAGAACAGGATGCTGGACCAGATGGGCCTTTGGTCTGACCCAGCAGGGTGATTCTTACGTTCTTATTGTGTGAAATACATGCTTGATTTGGGCTGCCCTCTTTGGCAGCCAATGTTACTGGGCCATCCCAAGTTCTAGTGTTATGAAAGAGAGAGGGAAATGTCTCTATCCACTTTCTCCTTGCACCATACGTAATTATATAAACCTTCACAGAACTAGAAGCAAGAGCTCCCCCTCTGTTGAAACAAGGATGTGCGGAATTACTAGTGATGATGCCGACATGTCACTTCCACTCCTTACTCTGAAATGCACACATGCATGTCTGCAATTCATACCTTGTGGTAATTTCCTGCCATGCTCTTCATCCCACATAAGAATCCATTGACTGCTCTCTCCTTCTAGTAAAGCTCTGTAATACACAAAAGCAAGTATTAGAAGAGTAAAGGAGTTGGCATTTCATATGGACCGTGGCCCAGTACGGACATGTCACATTCCTGATCTTCTAATCATTCTAAGGAGACCAGAAGAGTTCTGTGACTCCTACCTCCTCCTTTCCCCTCCTCTATTGCACACAAACCTGCCCAGAGCTGATTCTGTTTATGCCATCGCAATATATTCTTCTGAAAACTAGAACTAAGACCTGTGGAAATTCTTGAACAGCTGACTTTAAACACAGAGTTCATTTAAGCTGCCACTTTAATACTCTGCTGGAACACACTTTTGGTTTCAACTCTGCTAAATGTTTCGAAAAGATAACAAGACGACCACTTCAACTCTGTAAATGGCTCATCTGGAAGAGTGTGATAGCTAAAAATTCTAGCTCCTAGATAGCATTTTGTAATTTTTTTTAAAAAAAAGAACCACCCAAAAACATTGTGCAACAACAACATCAATAGCCATCCCAGTAAGTCAAATTATTTTTCCTTCTAGGTTACATAAAGAGGTAACATAGCTACAGAACTTCACAAACTTGTAATCAATTTAATAGCTAGTTAAATGGAAGGGAGTGGAGGGGTCAAGCACAGCTAAGTGGGTAAATTGCAGATGGATAGTTGCGGTTATGCTGAAATTGATGTATCTGGCGAGGTATCAAGAAAGAAGTTAAAGGATAAATAAGATTATATATCTAGTTGCTGGAAACAGTTTGCAGTCTTTCGGAATGCATGCTTCAATCAAACTGTTTCTTTGATTATACCTGACATTTTAAGATATAGGAAGCAGTTAACCGTATGTTTGAATACAACTAAGAAACAGTTGTGTGAAATTACATACTTGTTATGGATTATTTTCCTTTTAGAAAGAAATTTAATAAAATGTATTAACACATACTCACTGTGAAATAGTTAACAATGATGACGTTTAATACAATGAACTTTAGATTTGGAGTTAAAACCACTTACTGTGACGGAAAGCAGGGAATTCATTCAGCACACTGAACATTCTACCAAGGAGTCCTTGTCATCACAAAGTGATCTCTAAAAACATGAGGACTAGATATTTGACTAGCTTTTTCAATTAAAAACTATCAGCCTAATGAAGAACCACACGTATGAATCATTCACTGCTGGTTTTACAATCCCAAGTAAGACAATAGCTAGAAAAGTCAGAGAATGGAGATCCTCTCACACTAGCACTTGCTGCCAAGGCAAGGATGGGCTGGCATATGTGAAGGAGCACCTTTTGGCTCCCCCAGTAAAATATTTGAGGGCTCTGGGGGTCCCCAAAGTTGATGGGCATTGCCATTTAAATGGTGTGCGTACATGCACCAAGTCATGTGATTGATTACGTGGGGAGGGGCTGACCTGGGCCCTTCAATATTTTATTCAAATTGGCACCCCTAGGGAGGGCTATAGGTCAGTGGTAAAGAATCAGCTTTGTATGCAATAGATCCCAGTTTCAATCCCTAGCCTGGCCAGGTGGGGCTGGGAATGTCCCCTGCCAATTAGTATAGACAGTCCTGACCTAGGTGAACCAAAGGTCTGATTCAGTCTGATCTGGCTTCCTATGTTTAAAAATACACAACGGAGGCTTGCTAGTAGTTTCCAATTGTCACCATCATCATCTAGCTTTGGCATAAGCACCTTTGGCAAACCTGAATTTTGCACATTTTGCAAACCTTTTGCTCTGTGGTTTTTTGCAGTGAACAGTCTATAACATATTGTTCTCCCAGGACGCAGAAATGCCAAATTAAAGCCCCTCCTGCAGACTACAAGAAATACACACAGTCCTCCAGGAAGGATTAAATTATCTCTTCCAGCCCCTTACAGGATGAAGTTCTCTGAAAGTGTTAACTGTGATGATGGAAATTAGGAATGCGGGAAGTTTGAGTAAGGATTTTTGGCCGCTGATAAAACAACAGTTTGCTCGGTTGCTGGAGCAACGAATGAAGTCACTAAAAATAAGTTCCAAGCAATGCACTGTATATGGCAAAGGGCAGCAGCAGCAGCAGCACACAGCAGTCAGCTGGAACCCAGAGCAGTGCTGCTGAAAACAAGCTGCGCATCACAATACAAGCAAACCCTACTTAGAAGACCTTTTAAAAAAGGAGAAGCGGGGGGGGGGGGGGAGATGGGACAGTGGCTCATTCTTTCTAAATTTTGCCGTCATCTTTTCCCTATGCAGTCACCATTGGTTACAAACATAGCCAGAATCGGGGGGTGGGGGGTGGAATGCCAAGTAAACCAGCTGCAGAGAGGAAGGTTGTGAAGTAATTCCTTCAATCATGGACAGAACTTACAAGAGCCAGTGTGGCATAGTGGTTAGACTGTTGGACTAGCATCTGAGAGAAGAGACCAGGGTTCAAATCTCCACTCTGGGTGAATGTGAGCCAGTCTCTCTTTCCCTCCCAGCCTAACCTACCTTACAGGGCTGTTGTGTGGATTAAATGAGGCAGGGGAGAGAGACTGGCTCACACAGTCTCTCAGCATTGCCAGGTAAAGCTTGGAAGAAACCCCTGCCTTAAACGCTGGAGAGCCACAGCTATTCAGCATAGGACCCAATGGTCTGACTTAATGAAAGGCAACTTCCAGTGTTCCTATGACAGTTGCACTGAATTTAAAAAGAGAAAAACGAAATCAGTACTGTCACTCCTCACTCACCTTTACCAAAAAAACAAAACAAAACAACTTTTAAAAATACTGGTATTAGGATTCTTCCTTTTGGTAAAACATGGAAGGATTTTATTTTGGCTTCCAAGGAACCAGAGGCTCCTTCATACGGATTTATAAAATTTTCATCTGTGTTCGCAGAGCTGGTGATGGATACCAGCAAAGGGAGGGGCAGGGAAAAAGGAAGAAAACTGAAAGTGATCTATTACTGCTAAAAAAAAACCCCACTTATGAGCAGGGCTGGCATCCTAACCGATGATAAATTAACTTCTGGAAAATTCTCTCTCATTAGAAAGGGCAGAAAAACTTCACACAAAATCCAGCATTCCAAAACTGATTGGAAATACCAATCCTGACTGAAAACCTCATTATTTCATGTTCTTGTGACTTTTATCTTATTTTTTTAAACCAAGTAACATTATGTATAAAACAGGTGGGCATGTGGGCAGCCTTTTAATCAATCCTGGACAGAAATAGTTGAAATAGTATAGTATTTTACAGATTCATTTTCCTGCCTAAGCTGGAGCGTCTTGTCCAAAAGCAAAGTCCGTGTCTGCTTGGATTAGAACCCACATCATAAAATTGACTTGTTGTTTCCAATCCACCATCTTATATTTCCCACTCCATCTTAAAGATCGTGACCAGATGCAGACTCCATGGCTTCAGCATCAAAGAACACCCACACCCTGCTGCTGACAACAAGTGCTCTATTTGCCATCTAGCCGAATGAAGATTTCCAGAGAATTATACCAAGTCACTCCAAATAGACTGAATATGCTGAAATCTCTGCCTTATCTGGAGTAAGTTTGTTCCCACACTGTTCCTGAACTGGTTTTGAGCACTGGTTTGTCATCTCTAGTGATGTTAAATTCTCAAGAATAATCTTTCGAAGAATATTCTCACCTCACATCACTAGTCATCTCCAAGTTAAGTATGTGTGTGCAAGCACACCCTACAGTAACAGATATTACTACTTATCAACATTTTTTTGTTTTGCTTGTCTCTAAATTTCTCAGATGTTCCATTCAAGCGGAGACATTCAAACTTGCCCCAAATTTTTGCTTTATGTGAAATGAGGTTGCAACTGAACTTAAATGTCCACTGCAGCATAAGAGGAATTTCAAGTGTCTTTTAAGAGCACCATCAGTCACTTTTATGATCCTTACCTGTAAGTTTCAATTTCAAGGCTGAGACCAGCTTTCACCTGCAAGAGTTCATGGTAGTCCTTTAGGTACTCTGCGATAGACATGGTTAGGAAATGCTTTTCTTCTTCCAAGGCTTCAATGATCACCTAAAGCGAAACATGAATATAAATTGTTAACTTGAGTGAGCTCACGGGTCAGCTAACTAAAACCCTGGCAATGGCGCAATTTCAGAGACAAAAAACCTAATAGGAAAAGATGGATGGGGATTTTGTCTGGGTAAAGGGCTCCAGGGAAGGTGATTTCCCCCTTGAAATCTCCCCCAAAGAGTTCCACCAGCACAGAAACACTTGTTTTCTGGAGGCAACGTTGAGTGAAGATGGGTCATTTATCATCACAACATTTAGGTCATACTGCTGTGACTATTCCTGGATCTTCTCTATCTTTTACTTTTAATAATGTTTCTGGGCACTATTGCAATGGGGTCCCTACACAAACTCCACTATGCTTCTATTATTAAAATATTATCATCATTTATTTATTAATTGCCTTCTAAATCACCTTCTCAAGGCAATTTACATAGGAGGCAGTTAAAAACACAAAAACAACAAATACTTTGAAAATAAGTCAAGCCTAACAAGTGGACAATTGTGGTAAGGAGCCATTTGGTTCTGTTCCAAGATGGCGGCGTGTTCATATGCTGCGGCTCTGAGCTCCCAATACCTCACCTACTCACGCACAGCTGCCCTGAGCCTGGTCTTGGCTGGGGAGGGCGGGGTATAAATAAAAAAATATTATTATTATTATCATTTATCCAGCTGGGAAAGCCTATGGTCTCCAGTTGTTTCTAGAAGGTGTAGCAAGGAGGCACCTGTTGTATACTGACAGGAACAGGGGCAGCCACAGTAAAAGCCCTGCTCTGAGCTCCATCACATGACCTGACAACCTATCATAGAATTGTGGCTACTGCTGAGAAGGCTTCTGAGATCTTTGGAACTTGCAGGTGAAGCTCTCCCACAGACCACAGTGGTCTCCTGGGAAAATATAAGGAGTAAGGCAGTTTCTCAGGTAACCTGATCCAGAGCAGTATAGGGTGTTTGGATTGACTTAGCCTGCTAGCAGATTGGCAGCCTATCCAGCAAAGCAGGAGGAAAAATAGTAGCTTTGCAAGCCATGGCTTATGCCAACTATGGTTTGGCTGACATACAAAATTGGGAAAACAAATGGGAAAGCAGCGACAGGAAGAAAAAGGGAGAAGAGCTTTAGGTATGCAGGTAATAAAGATGGTTAGGTTCAACACATTTTGGAATAAGTCCTTCTTCTGCAGCTATTTGAAATAACAGTTCTCAACCGAATTTGCAAACTACTCAGGCCGACCTGAGAAGCGTTATTCAAGTACTGCTCCCGAAGAAGGAATTGATTCAAAAGGCTTTGGATTGGATCCCCCAGTCAGTTTACTTAATTAATTCTACAGTCACTTAGAAGTAACACACACTCACAGCTTAGTGAAGGGGAAACACTTGTCTCCTGCTGCTTGGCTAGATGGGAATTAATGCACTAATTCATTGTGATAGATCTGTGTTAAAATGCTAATTTTACAAAATGCAGTACCCATCTCCTTTGAAACACCACTGAACAGATCTGGGAACCAGGCCTAACATAATAATTGCCCAGTTGACTCCAGGGGAGAAAACAGTGCAAAATTAAAGATACAACATTTTGTGTGTTAGATTGGAAGTTTGGAAGAGAAAGTTGGAAGCGGAAGGTGAGAGAGAGGGCTGTGAGTTGGTGCCTTTGAGAGTGCAGGACCTTTCTCTAGGCGGTTCTCTGTGATTGCTCATCTAAAGGAAACTAAATGCCAGGCTGTCCCGTCCCTGGAATGTCACTCTGCACAGGGAATACTGGGTGGGGAGGAAGCATGTAACAGTGTTAATATAAATAGTTCCTAGGTTATTTTTGAGCAGGCAGTTTCCCATTTGTCTGAAAGATAACCCTGCAAGTTCCATTAGGTTGAAAGGTGCTCATGGCTCAGTGGTAAAGCTCAGGTTCAATCCCTGGCACCTCCAGGTAAAGTGTCTTAAACAGCGGGTTCTGGAAAGAACCCCAGCTGGTGAGAGCAGATGCCAGGCAAAATAAACAACAGTGGTCCCTACACATTCAATGCAGGATCATACCACTTTAAATAGCCATGGTTCCCCCAAAGAATCCTGGGTACTGTAGTTTGTTAAGAGTTCTGACAACTGTTAGGAGACCCCTAATAGCATCCTTAACAAACTACAGTGGTACCTCGGGTTACATACATAGGTTACAGACTCTGCTAACCCAGAAATAGTGCTTCAGGTTAAGAACTTTGCTTCAGGATGAGAACAGAAATCGTGCTCCGGTGGCGCAGAAGCAGCAGGAGGCCCCATTAGCTAAAGTGGTGCTTCAGGTTAAGAACAGTTTCAGGTTAAGTACGGACCTCCGGAACGAATTAAATACTTAACCCGAGGTACCACTGTATAGATCCCAGGACTATTTGGGGAAAGCCAGGACTTTGGGGAAAGCTTCCCCCCAACAAACCACAATCAGTATCAGAGAATAAACTTTAGTTCCTGCTCATGGTTTCTTTAGCAAGAAGCAAACCATGAGCTTGGGTTCAGATTAGCCAGACCATGCCTTCTTTCCTTGCAGCAGCAGGAGCAAGAGAGGAATGAAGCACCTGCAACTTGATCAATATGCACTGGCACACTGCACACTTACATTAAGCCATAGTTTGTATTAACTATGGTTTATTGTGACATTGAAACCAGGCCTGAGCGTTAATCAGGAATAGTCAACATGGTGCCCTCTAGCTGTTTTGGATTCCAGCTCCCATCAATCCTACCCAGCATGGCCAATGACGATGGGAGCTGGAGTCTAACAACCCATAGAAAGCACCACGTTGGCTACCCCAGGTGTTAACCATGGTTAACCATTATGCTTAACCACTGAGCTACTGTCGCATTTTACATCCTGAAAGGTTGGTTGTGTAACAATTTGCAACCTCAGCAGATGGCACACACAAGTGGCATTTTGAAAATCCAGGCACACAAAATCCTGCCCCTTCACAATATACAACATCCCCATAATCTCCAATGGCCCTGCTCACAATGCAGCTGTTAATGAGATAAGCACAGACAACAGAAATCTACCAGCGTGCAAATAAAACGGCTGTTTGGGAACAAAAGAAATGGTTACCGACAGGAAACAGAGGGAAAGATATGCAGGCTGACTGAATGGCTTTCGTTAACTTTCACAGTGTACTATGGTTCCATTAACTGTTCTAACTCCACCAAAACAAAACAAAAACCCACTTATTTCAAGACTTTTTTACACCCTCAGCAAAGTGGGTTACTCAGAAGTGGCACCAGAACAAAGACTGCTTAAGGATGTAAGAAGAGCCTGCTGGATCAGCGCACCTGGAAAAGTCCCACCTGCCCATGAAGCATTTCTTCATGCAGCACATGGTTCAACTGAAATTTGCTATCACAAGACGGCTGCCAATTCAGATATCTTTATAAGCGCAGTGAGACGAATCCATGGAGGATAAAAGCTATGTGCTGCCTCTGATATCAGATGCACTCTGCCTTTGAATGCCAGCTACTGGGAATCAGCAGTCACTCCCTGATAACTTTCTAGAGGAAAATGGTTGGTCACTGCAGAAAAAAAGATGGCGGACTAAGTAGGCATTTGCTCGAATTCAGCATGGCTCTTTTCATGCCTTTTGAAATTATTATTTTACTTTTATTGAATTACATACAAGTTAAAGGATGCAAAGGACAATATCAAGTGGTATCATCAAAATCAGAAAAACAGCACTGAAAGAGGGGGATGAAGGAAATTGCCAGGTCAAGGGGCAAACAAAATCACCACACAGGAACAGTGTAAACAGAAGAGTTTACAGTACAGCTGGATGACGGGGAGACCAGGGAGTAATAAAAACAACAAGGGGAAATTACATGCCTTTCCAAATAAATTCATATTTGGCCTGAACCAAAGATCTGAGATTTGAATTTTATCATGCCATTGTCTCAAAGACTTTCAAGCCACCTAAAGTGCAATACATTTAAATGGGTGTCAGGTCACATTCAGCAGTCTGCACATTCTCTACATCACATGTAAATAAATCAAGAGAAGTGCAGGTATGAACTCGAGGTGCAGCAGCAAACAACCACCATAGCTATTAAGCTCCCCACAAGGTGGCTGCAATTGTGGCTTTGTAGAGAGACATCTGCAGATAGTACCACACAAGCATTATCACCACACCCAGCTGCCCTACATTTCCATACAGTGGTGGAGGTATCATAACACCCATCTCACTGCTGCTGCTGCTGCTGCTTTGGCTAGTGTTAGCGTTGGACCTTCAGAGTTAACCTCCTGACTCCAAGATGGCCACACATAAACTTGTACTCATAATGGCTTTGTTTGCCAGGAGTAATGTGAAGAACCTAAGAAAAGCCTGAAGGATCAAGGCCAATGGTACGTTGATTCCAGGTGCTTGTGAGAAACCCGCAAGCAGGACTCAAGCACAAGGGCCCTTTTCCCTCCTGCGGTTTCAACCAACTGGTATTCAAAAGCATTACTGCCTCTGACTGTGGAGGTAGAGGACAGCCCTCCTGGCCAGTAGTCAACAATGGCCATGAATTTGTGCAGTTCTCTCTTAAAGCCATTCAACAGCCTCTTGTGGGAGCAAGTTCCATAGTTTAACTGTGTACTGCACAACTAAGTACAGTCATACCTTGGTTGTTGGATGCCTTGGTACTTGGACGTTTTGGCTCCCGAACGCCACAAACCCAGAAGTGAGTGTTCCGGTTTGCGAATGTTTTTGGGAAGCCAAACGTCCGATGTGGCTTCCATGGCTTCTGATTGAGTGCAGGAAGCTCCTGTAGCCAATCGGAAGCCGCGCCTTGGTTTTCGAACCATTCTGGGAGTCGAAAGGACTCCCAGAACGGATTAAGTTCGACAACCAAGGTACCACTGTCCTAAATCCTACAAGATTCAACCTCATTGGATCTCCACAAGTTCTAGTGTTACACAAGAAACCTCTATCTCTCCACTCTCTCTGCTTCTGGCATAATTTCATAAACTTCTATCACAACACCTCTTACTTCCCTTTTCTCTAAACTAGAAATGCTGCAACCTTTCGTCATAATGGAGGAGCGTCATTCTGTTGATCATTTCAGTTATCCCTTTCTGATCCTTTTCCAACTCTACAATATCTTTTTTGAGATGAGGGGACCAGACCAGCAAACATTATTCCAAATGCGGTGGCACCAGTGATTTGTATAATGGCATTATGGTATCAGCAGTTTTATTTTCATTTCCTTTCCTAACAATCCCTAGCATGAATTTTTCACAGCTGTAGCACACTGGGTCAACAACTTCATTGGGTTATCGCTTTCAACTCTGATTTTCATGCCTTGTCAGTTACCGCCAGTTCAGACCTCATGAATAAAGTTTCTCTAGTCTTTCAACCAGCCACTACCTCAGACTGTTTCTGCACTCTGCTGCTACAAACGTGCACCAAGCTCCAACACTATAATATTATAATAATGTTATTATTTGTACCCATCTGACTGGGTTGCCCCAGCCACTCTGACTCTCCATGTCACAAACAACTGACACCTTCTCCCCCCCCAACACCCCACACACCAGGCAGCCATTTTGTCCTGCCACTCCCCATATTTTCATTGTCGCCAAAATCGCAGCCTGCTGGTAAATGAAACTTAGTACCCAGCCGTGCTATTCTAAGCACCTTTAGTCATGTGAGGTTTGGAAAGGGGCTGCGACTCAGCCCCTCCACAGGGAACACTGTGTCCTGTACTGGGGACTCTGGAAGCCAAATAGGAACTGAATCCTTTTGCTTTTGTTTTACCACTGGGAAAAGTGGGATTGTAGAATCTCAGAGTTGGAAGGGATCCCGAGGGTAATGTAGTCCAACCCCCTGCAATGCAGGAATTTCTACTAAAGCATCCATGGCAGGTTGCCATCCAACCTCTGCATAAAAACCTCCAAGGAAGGAGAGTCCAGAACGAGGGAATGTTCCCTAGCTAAACTTGATCCCATCACCACTCCTTGAAAGTGGGCGCCCATGTTTGTAGCAAGGAGAGGGTGACAGGTGCAACCACCCACAGAGTGGCAAAGGCTAAGGAAATCCAGAAGGCAAGTTGCAAGTATCATATTTTTTAAGATGGCTCAGGGGAGTTTTTTGTTTTTTTAATGCCTTCCTAGAAACATCAACTTTGTTTGCCTCCATTTTCCCAGACTCCTATGGGAGCATCTGAAACTGTGGCATCGCTCAAGCTAAGGGAGACCACAGGGACGCCCCCAGGCAAGAAGACAATAGCACCACAGAACCCGGTAACTATAGAGAGACAGAGTGGAGTAGTGGTTAGAGTGTCAGACTAGGACCTGGGAATCCAGGGTTCAAATCCCCACTCAGCTATGAAGCTCCCTGGGTGAACTTCACCAGTCACTGCCTCTTAGCCTTTCCTACCTCACAGGGTTGTTGTGGGTATTAAATGAGGAGAGGGAACCATATATTCCACCTCGAGCTCCTTGAAGGAAAAGGTGGGATATAAATGCAACAAGTAATAATAATAAATAAATTATAATTAGGTAAAACACCAACAAAAAAGCAATGGCTGGAGGTGAGTTTAATAAGCTGTGCTAAACAAAATCCTCATGTTTGAACTAAACATTTAATAAAACAGTTGCCCAGGGAGATTTGAAGTGCATCTCTTTGCATATTTACTCATAGTTACATCCCAGGGTGTTTGGCGGGGCTTACTCCTATGCAAGCCTGCCTACGGGTCCAGCCTTTACAGACTATTGATGGATGAGCTACTGTCAAGTTTGGAGACTGCAGCTCCTGCACAAACAATAAGCCAAATGGGTTTTATTCTCGACGAGTGCAGAAGAGCATGTCTCTCAGCTTGGCAAGAGCATTTCCTTTACCCCCTCGGCAACAGCTGTGTGAGAAGCAGGAGATGCAGCTAGTGCGGTTTGCTCCCATCACAGCACTCTTGTGCCAGGGGAAGGCCACACACATCAGCACTAGTTAGGGGGACAAACAATAAGACCCTGACAGGTTTTAGTTGAGGTTTCCATCGGTGGCCACACTCCTCGGGGAGTAATTCGCTTGGGGCGAGGGGCACATGCCAGTGGTTAGTGGAATAAAAAAATGAGGGGGTGTGGAAATTAGAGAATCGTTCTGGATTAACTAGACAGGAATAAAGACCACACAGACTCACTTTTTACCATGTCTGTCTCAAGAATATAATTCCTAATCCTATGCTGGTTTACCCCACTGGGTTTGATGAAGCTATTCTCAAAAAATTATACAGATAATTTTTTTGCTTAGTTTTTTTGGGTTTCTTTTAGTACAACACAGCTACTGTTGAATCACAGCAACTGTTCCGGAAAGTAAGTGCTAGTACTTCATTTTCTCATTCAAGTGTGCTATACAAACATGGCATAATTTGTTCACCAGCAGCTGGAAGGCAAGTCATGAACCCAGGTAAAGTAAAATAAATAGAAATCAATTAATTTTCCCCCCAGACACTACATAATGGAAAAACAACTTCTTATATATAGAGGCAGAGAAAACAAACAGGAAAGAAGGATAAAAGAATGGAGCGGGTTGAGGAGGCATGAGGGGGGTCTCCTGAGGCTGTGAGCTACAAGCTGCCCACCTATGACCTAAGAAAGCCTTTGCCATTAACTCACTAGAAGTCTTTAGAAAACGATGGGCGCTCTCTCTCTCTCTGTTCAGACTAGAGCAATAAAGTACAGTATGTGAAATGCTTCCAACCATCCCATGCACTAGTTGAAAGCTGAGCTCACAGCATAAAGGCCTCTCGTCAAATAAAGGTGCAGGAGCTCTGCCAGGGGGTGGGGAGTTGGCAACCCAACCAGGGCAGATTCAAAGCAGTAAATAGTCAGCCCTTAATGCAAGCAGAACCCTGCTTGGATCAAGCCAAGGGGCTACTCAGCAAGCATTTCTTTTCATTTTATGTATTTAAGAAAAATTATTTACCACTTAACTGACAAGAACAGAGTAAGCGGTTGACATATGGCATACTGTGCCTTAAAGTGATGCTTCTAGGTTTTAGTGCCCAGCAGTTTGGCACTCAGAGGTAGACTGCCATGGTCCATGGAGGTTCTGCGGCGCCTCTGCCCTCCCGCTGCCCTACCTGATACTCGGCCAGCTCGGCGCCCTGGCGCTCTTGCTGCGCCAGCCGCTCCTGTTCCAAGCGCTCCGCCAGCGCGCCCAGCTCCTGGCAGCGGCGATGAAGCTCTTCGAGCTGCCGTCGGCTCTGCTCGTTGTGGGCTCGCAGCTTCTGCAGGTTCTCCCTGCCGAGGCGCCCTTCCAGCTCCTGCAGCGCCCGCAGCTCGGCCTCGTAGCGCTCCAGGCTCTGCTCGCAGCTCCAGCTAAGCACCAGCGCGGAACTGTCCTCCAGCTCCCGTCGGCTGACGGCGCGCGTCGAAGTCCTGGCCGGCGGCGGAGGCAGCAGGGCCGGCAGGCGCTGGGGACGCCGCCGCCGCCGCTCCTCCTGTAGTCGCCCGTGCTCGGCCCGCAGGCGCTCCAGCAGCGCCTCCAGGGCGGCGCAGTCGGCCCGCAAGCGCTCCAGTTGCTGCCGCAGCTCGGCCAGCTCGGGCTCCAAGCGGCGCCGTCGCAGCTCCACCGACTGCGCGCCCAACCTCTCCAAGCTGGCCAACTCTTGGCGCAGGGCGTCGCGATCCAGCTCGGCTTCTCCTTTGGCCCGGCTCAGCTCGCTCACCAGCAGGCGCAGCTCGGCCACCTCTTCCTCGTGCTCCTGCAGGCGGCCAACCTGCCTCTCCCGCCCGCGGAGCGCGCCCAGCTCCTGCGCCAGGCGCCGGTTCTCTTCCTCCAGCGCCCGCACCCGCGACACGTAGAGCCACAGGCGGGAGTTGAGCTCCCGCAGCTCGCTCTGCTCGTCCCAGTCCGCCCGCTGCATGGCCGCCACCTCTTGCAAATCAGCCTCGGCTCCACGGACGGCTCCCGCCTTGCTCCGGCGCGCTCCTGCTCCTCTCCGAGGCGCGCTGGCTCTTTGCGCGCCGACAGCTGCTTTGCGGTTTTGGCCCGGGACGGGGAAGGCAGGCTGGGCAAGGAGGGTGGGGAGAGCCGGCAGCCGGAGGTGGCCGAAGAGCGGCGCCTGCTGGCCACATTCCCTTCCAGTCCTGCTTCATCCGGAGTAGGGCAGACAACCTCACTCTGCTTTGTGCTCCCCAGAAACTTGTGGAAACTTCAGATTGTCCAAAACGCAGCGACAAGGTAGACTACTGGCTGGAGTAGGCTTTAGAAAACATTTGTGTTCTAAAACAGCTACGTTGGCAGCCTTTTGGTTGGGGGAGGCCATTTTGAGGTGCTCACATGAGCGCTTAAACTTAGGCCTAAATGACTTAGGCCCCAAATACCAACCAGTTTTCGCCTGGCTGAAGTCAGACCCTCCCAAGTGTCCCTATTTTCCAGGTACAGTCCTGAATTTACAGAAGCCGCCCTGGTTTCTGATTTGATTCCAGAATGTCCTGCTTTTCCATTGGACGTCCCTATTTTTATCAGAGAAATGTTGGAGGGTATGGAGTTTTGGGATCCCTGAGCCAAGGAAATAAGTAACTATACAACCTTTAGAAGACATCCTATTGGGAAGCTTTCTTTAAAAAATTAATTAGGTTTTTATATATGTTGAGAGCCACCCAGAGAGACAGGGGCAACCCAGTCAGGTGGGCAGAGTATAAATTCGTTAAAAATTACTTTCATGAGAGAAATGTTGGAGGATATGTGAAGTAGGGTTGCCATGTGTCCTGTATAATACAGGATTGCCCCGTATTTCAATGCAGAATTCTACATTCTGTATTGATACAGTTTTGTCCTGTATTTCAGGTCTCTCTCTTTCTTTCTCTCTCTCTCTCTCTCTCTCTCTCTCTCTCTCTGTGTGTGTGTGTGTGTGCCAAGTTAGGGAACCTTTCCACATGCATGTGTTTGACAGGGTGTATGAAACGTCATGTATTTTAAGTTCTGGGTAGCCAAACACAGACAGATTTACAGATTCATCTGTATGTGTGTGCGTGTGACAAATTCCAGAGAGGCCATCCTGTTAGGCTACAATAGATTGTAATGGAAGGGCCTTGAAGTCACTTCAGCACCAGATGGGGGGAAAATGGCCGCCAACCGCCATGTCCTGTATTTTGCCAGAACAATGGTGGCAACCATATTGAAGTGTGTCCTTCAAACTGGGGTGTTGCCTCTTGTTTTCTGGGGTGGAAGATGCTAGGCACACTGACAGGCCATTGGCTTCAAGCTCCACTTTCTGCTGGGAGCTCCCATGCAAAACTCCTTAACTGGCCATAGAAAACAAAGCCTGAAGCTAATAGATACTAATTTCAAGCTCTTGGGATCATCTGCACAGGGAAAGTCACAGGGAGCTGGATGCCTCACCAATCCTCTACCAGACTTCTGAGCATTTCCTTCCTAGGAAATTAAAATGGATTTACCACTATCACCCCTTCTTCCTGAACATTTATGGCCTGCTTTTAGTGCCAAACTAGATCTCACCTGGCCTGCTTTTACCTCAGTTAGTTGATCAGGACTGACAACAAACCTCTTTTGTGTCTGTGCTTGCCCCTTGCCTGATGGCACACATGATGTGGTTGTGGTTTTGGGGTAATCACTTTGCAGGCCAAATTGGAACCCATGCCAGGCCTGATTAGGCCTGTGGGCCAGAAGTTCTCCACCTGTGGTATAAAGGCAAGAATCAGATTGGTTGCTTTGCCCACTTTCATCTCTGGCTTATTTTTTGTCTGGAGATTTGGAGCAAGGTATCCTCAAGCTAGATGCCATGATAATACTATCATGTCAAATTTATAGGATTCCTGTGTTGCAAAGAGTTGGACTTGATAGCCCTTAGAATCCCTTTCAACCCTACAGTTCTATGATTTCATGAGTAAAAATCACAGAAGAGAATTGTATCACAAAGACACAGTGCAATGTCATTAATTTTGCCTTTGATACTTCCAACCAGGCTTGCTTTATAACTATAACCCATGATTATAGGAGTCAATCTGAATCTGAATATTCAGCATTTATCCAGTAGCTAATCGCAGAAAGTCACATGGCTTGTAAAGTATGGGAAAGAATGCCCTAACTTGGAGGAGAAAATGCTGAAACTACCTGACTGGTTATCTTTCATAGATTAGCCAAAAGGTTGGCTCACTCATTTGCTTATAGTTCAAAGCCATTTGCTATAGAACTCCCTTTCCTCCAGGAATGCACAAGCAATGTTAGGGTGTCACAGAACTTGCTGGTCAGTAATCACACAGTCCAAAGTTGGAGTTAACAATTTATTAGCAAAAACACAATCCCCACAGACTTGGCTGAGTGTCAGGCCTAATGAGCACACCAGGCCTAATGAGCACACTCTGTGAGTCTTCCTCCAGGAGATCAGTTGCAGTGACTAAAGATTCTTGCTCCCCACAACTGCCTATATCTGCTCTTCTCCAGGGCTTTCCCCAAGCAATCAGAGACTGCACCTGTATTCAGCCAAGCTCTCCCCCGCCCTTTTCATGCCACTCCTGGTTCTGGGAGACAAGAGGGGAGCTTGTCGCACCTGTGCCTCTTCACTAGCCTGACTCATCTCTGCCTCTTGACCTCCCACTCGCCAGTTTCAGCTTCTGATTCTTGACTTCTCTCTGCCACAGACTCTCCCAGCTCACGAAGCCTTGTTACCTCTACAGCTTCCGACACCTCCTCTTCCTGGTCTTCTCCCTCTGACCACTCGTCTTCATCCCACCACCACTCCCCGGGCTCTGAGTCTTCTTCCCTTGATGGTCCCCAATCTGGTTCCTCCCACCATTCCTCTGCATCCAGCTAGTCCATGACATAGGGCAGGCCCGCCAGATGTTTTGGACTACAATTCCCATCATCCCTAGCTAACAGGACCAGTGGTCAGGGATGATGGGAATTGTAGACCCAAACATCTGGAGGGCCGGACCCAGGCCCTGGACAGCCCTCCCCAGTATAAGGCAACAGGATATATATGAAGGCACCACTGTTGGGAACCCGGCATGAGACCAACCTGGAATGGTGCTGCCCCCCCATCCAGTTCCAGGGTCCACCCACTGCCATTCATTTAGGTTTCCTTGGCAACAACAGAAGGGGTGTTAGCTTTGCTAGTTGGGTTTTTTAATATTTCCTTAGCTATGCCGTAATAAGCTTTATGTGTCTGTTCGATTAGACGTATATGTGCCTTGTTATGTTTACGGTTACTGTGCATTAATAAATTGGTAATCCTCACCCATAAATGTGCTTATTGCCTTCAGACCCGTAAAAAGCAGTGCCCTTGTTAAAACCACCTGCGGAACAGATGCCCAACAGTTCCTCTGTAACATCTGAATTGGGGATGATCATGCAGGTCCTGGACCAGTGTTTGGATTATTGTTATTCGTTATCGTTAAAATTGTTACCCATCCTATACCCACAGGTTCCATTCACAGGAATAGGATGGCCCCCCAGAAACACATCTCAGGAAACAAAGGGCAAGAGGTATGTCTTCGGCATTCACCAAAAAGATGTTTAATGAAGGTGTCGGGTGGGTTTTAATAGTTAAAGGTAAAGTTAAAGGGACCCCTAACCATTAGGTCCAGTCGTGGCTGACTCTGGGGTTGCAGCGCTCATCTCGCTTTATTGGCCGAGGGAGCCGGCATACCGCTTCCGGGTCATGTGGCCAGCATGACTAAGCCGCTTCTGGCAAACCAGAGCAGTGCATGGAAAGACCGTTTACCTTCCTAGGCTCTGTGGTTTAACCTACAGCGCCACCCGCATCCCCTTGGGTTTTAATAGTTAGGAGAGGATATATGAATTGCAGTTTCTCCCTCCAGGCTCCCACATGCGTGGAAGCATGTCTAAAGCTGGTTATACTACTTACAGTGCAACCAGCATAGCTTATGGCTCTTTGCTTCAAGAGCGGCTGTGGCACATATTTTATGTGAAAAGCTGTACACCCGGTGTGGGGGAGCTTTGGCCCTCTAGATATCAGATATCATTGGACCACAGCTTCCATCAACCCTGGCCATGCTGGCTGGGGCCGATAGTAGTTGTATTTCGGCAAGATCTGGAGGGCCATTGGTTCCCCATACCTGGTATTATTACCTAGTATTATTACCTGGTATTATACATAGGAAGTGGCTTTAAACGTGACCAGCTGTGCATGGAAAACTTGTGCAGCTAAGGACTTCCCAGTGGTCTGTGTCTCTGCTGAAACTGAGTGAGGGGTGAGATGAAAGAGCCTTGACTTCTGCAGGAGAAAGCACCTGAGATGTGTAATAAGAGGACATCAGACCGGAAATGCAGAATGGCATAGGACTGAGCCCCTGAGATGCTGATTGACTGTCAAACCTAGAAAGCTATATATTCGGCTAAAACAACATTGGGAATCTTATTCCCTTTGTGGGTGCACTATTCATCAACCTCAGAAAAATAACAGCAAAGAGATTCAGTTAACAGCTGTATTCCTTTATAGTTTGCTCTTTCAAGAAACACTTGTTCTTACTTTCTGTGCAAGATTTCCCTCTAGCTTCCACTTCTTGCTTTGGGATGTGTGTATCTGCCACAGTTTCCCCCCCATTATTGTTATTTTAATTGCCTGCAAATTCTCTGTCCACCTCTAGATGGTGTATTGTATTCATTGTATTTTTTCGATCTGGGCTTTTATTACATAACCATCTGGAAGGTTTAGTAGTACCCAAAGGTAGTCTGGAGAGGGGACTTTTAGGAAGAAGGACAACAGACTTTTGAACATATTTCATCTGTAGTAAAGAGAGGCATAACGTTAACTTGGTGCAAATGAATGAACAACAGTTAGCTTCAGGGTTCATATTTGTAGTGAGGTTTTTAGGTTTAGGACATGAATTAGAATTTTCTTTCTCCTTTGAATAGATATTTATTTTAAAAAATAAGTATGATAAATTCTCTCTCTCTCTCTCTCTCTCTCTATATATATATATCCCACCCTTCCTCCCAAAGGAGCCCATAGCAGCAAACAACAAGTGATAGAACAACAAAAACATATTTAAACATCTTTAAAACTTCCTTAGATTGTATCCAGCACTATATGTGGTCACCGGAATTCTTGGAATTGGTATGTGCTTTGAATGTGTTTTAAATGTGGTGCAACTTTCCCCATCCAAAGGGGGAAGGCACGACAGGACAGAAGCTTTAAAAGCCCTAAAGCTGAGAACTAAAGACTGAAAAGGGAGCAGAAACCCTAGAGGCCCACCAAGATAAGGGACAAGCATGAAACCTTGCTTGTAAAACAACCCTCCCCACCTTTCGAAGGTGGGAAACTGGAAGATAAACATAATCCGTCTTGTGATTGAGCCAAGTGAAGCCAAAAAACCCAGGACTAAGAGATTCCAACAAACTGCTCCCAATTACCTTTTTCCACGCTCAACATGGTCCTCACAAGAAAGAACTATATGGACCTGGGAATTGCACCAATATCACCTCAGGGGGAGTGGGAGCCCCAAAGGAAGCAAAGTAAAATCACCAATTACTTCCCCCGTAAAGAAGGGAATAAGAATCCACAGCACAAGAGCACTCCAAAAGAAATTGCCCCTACTGTGCTGGATTGGTCAATACAACACAAAGACTTACAAACTAAGCATGAAAGACCAAATTATTCCATGAGCTGGGCGCAGGAACTGGACCTAGCTGAGAACGCCTTGATGACCAGTTCCCCCAACCCCAATGACCTCGAGCACCAAAAATCAACTCAGAATCTCAGGGAAAACCAGCAAGACCCTCAGCCCACAGCGAATGCCAACAGTATAGAAGAGAGGGGTGACCAGTTACATGATCAAATAGATCAGATACGCACAGACCTCTACAATATAAAAAACTTCCTAGCAGCAACAAATGGCCTACTCCTGACGCTTGTGGAGAACTTCAAACAAGCAAAAAGAGCCACAGATCAGACCCTGGACTCAGATACTAGAATCCACATACCACCCAAAAAGAACTCAGGCAAAAGAAAACCGGAACCCAAGACGAAGAAAACTAAAAACATCAAAAAATTTAAGCCGTCTAGAAAAACCCAACACATCAGCAAGAAACACTGGCAGAAACTCTTCAACTTATTATCATCACCTCCTATATCCACAAAAAAAATCAAAGCTCAAGGCACCAAAGAGATCGACAAGGGAGACTCGCCAAAGACCAAACTCCTCCCCATATGTGAAAATAATTCCCCAAGTACATTCAAAGAAATAAGCCCCCCCCCCCCGCCGTTCTCCCCCTATGTTCGCCCAACCTGACAAAAGCAACCAAACTACAGCTGGATGCTCCTGTCTTGAACCCACCTAGGACCCCTGTAGCAACTGCAAACAGAAGTAAGTCGGGGACCCCCAATATAGACGGGAACCCGCGGGAACTCCAAGCCCCCAGTAGAAGGAAAGAATGGATCCTAGTCCTAAGCCCGGAAAAGATGGTATTCACGAACCATCCAAAACCACTGGGTTCTCGCACAGGAACAGACCGCGTGAGGCACCTGCTGACTATTATAAACAACATTCTACCTGGGGCAGTTAATGCAACTGACATAGACAGTATAGACTACCTATATCAAGATGGACATTCAGTCCGTGCCCTGATCACTTTCACAGATCATAATCTGGCCAACTTCATCTTTAGAACAAGAAATCTATTTTTAAAGAAAGGAATAGATTTATTAAGAATCTTTGAAAACAGAGCTCCGCTAACCTCCCTATTGGCGGCCAAGGGGGAAGGGAGACCAGGAACAGAGGAACAAAACAATAGAGTGCATATGCAACAAAACCAGCAAAACCAGAGCCTAGTGCACCAGCAGGAAAACATAGCCCCTATTGAGACTCAACTTCATTTGTACGACAGAGAGGACTTTTTCTCCATAGAAGAACATGCCCTAATAAATCGGTTCTGGTCACTGCAGATGCCAGCCCAAAAGGAAATCTTGGTTAGACTGGACACCCTGAGAAGCAGACTGACCAAAAAGGAGGCCCATGTTGAGACTACGGAAGGCTCACACACACGGCCTATATCCCCCAAGTGCCTAGTGGACAAGAGGACGATGGGAGGCGCCTTTAAATGTGTAGATTCGGAAGACCAATTGCAGCCCCCGCTGGTGTATGGTATGGCAAAACTAAAACAGACTGTCACATCTCCGAGTACCTGGTTCAACTATCTAAAACTCTCCCCAAATGAAATAGCTACTCCCCCAAGTCCAAATCACCCCCTTAAGTCCCCAAGAGTTATAGATAATCATTCCCTTATGCAGCAGATGTCTATTGACAAACATAATGGGACTGTTTTTTTAGATGTAAAGGGGTCACTGGACACCGTGGACCCAACAAATCTACACCATGGAGGGACAAAGAATGAAAGCTGCTGTCCTGGAACATTGCAGGATGGCGCGCCAAGAAAAACAATCAACAACTTGCAATGTTTCTTAAGCGATTCAATATCATCCTCCTGCAGGAGACCTGGCACAGCGACCCCATTCTGTTCAATGGGTATTCTTGTCACTCCCTACTTGCTACTCCATCTGTGAGGGGAGGTAGGCCTAGTGGAGGTTTAGCTAGCCTTATCTCCACAGAGCTTGAACATTTCTTAAAAGCCCTCCCAAACTGCAATTCACTAGCCACGGCAGTCCTACTCAGATTTAAGAGAGATGCACTGGTAGTGGTCAATGTCTATCTGCCCCCCTGCCAAAAAAAAATCTATAGTGAAAGCTAACTGGGCAGAGTTAGAGGCATTCCTAGACTCCATAGAATCTTCCCACCCTTCTACACCGATTATAATCGGGGGGGATTTCAACGCCCGTATGGGAATTGATGATAACAATCTTTACAGCCAATATAATCAGATTCAGGACCCTGAAAGTCCAACCGAAGCAGGTGTTTCACAACTTTCTAAAGATAATAAATGCAACTTCTCGGGGCTATGTCTAGTCCAGGTCGCAAAAAGAAGGGAGCTGATGATATTAAACGGTAGTAAGGAAGAGGATCGCCCAGGGGAGTATACCCATTTTTCAAAGATGGGAGGAAGTGTGATAAACTATATTCTGATATCAAGATTCGCCTATAACTCTGTGTCGAAGTTTCAAGTGGGACATAACACCGAAAGCGACCACCTCCCACTAATTTTAGCGCTCAATGGTCCATCGTTTAACAAACCCACGGCTAACCTTTACTACACCCCCATCGTTAATCTGGGATCACTGGCCCCCAGAAGAATTAAATGGACCCCCATGCTCAATACAGAGCTAACTTATCTCCTTCATTCGGAAGACGTGAAGACCATCTACTCAGCCATTGTATCAGCTAATACCGGGGGAAAGGCCATGGACTCCTTCAACGAGTTATTAGCAAGACTAAAGACCTTCTTAGCAACTGAGATACTTAATTCTGTTACAAAGCGGGCAAAGGATCAAGAGAGATGGTTTGATTTGGAGTGTAGACAAGCAAGGAAACGTCTGAGATCAACCTATCGGAATTACAGAAACACCGGAGCACCCTCGCTATTTATGGCTTACATCTATTTAAGACGAAACTACAAACAGCTATTAAAGGTAAAAAAGCTGAGAGATTGGCCTGGTGTAATTTAGTGAAGGCCTCGAATGAGAAAGACTCAACCTCCTGGCGTACCATTATGGGCCTCCTGGGCCAGGAGCGGATTGGTCCCACATGTACTGTAGAACCCCAGGAGTGGATGAAATATTTTCAAACCCTCTTCTATGACGACAAAGCTCAGCACAATGATCCAAGTGCCTACTCTGAGAATTTACCATATTGGCCTCCTGTCTCCATAGAGGAGGTGGGGAAACTAATTGTCCAACTGAAAAACAACAAAGCCCCGGGCATAGACCACATTCCAGCAGAGCTCATGAAGAACAATATCAGTTGGTGGGCTCCTATAATGGCGTCAATATTTACATATATCAATTCAACAGGCATAATACCTGGTTGCTGGACAGAGGCAGTAATTATTCCAATCTATAGAAAGGGTCCTATGGCAGATCCAGCGAGCTATAGACACATTAGTCTCCTTACTATCCCCAGCAAACTGTATGCCAAACACCTCCACATCAAACTAATTGACTGGATGGAAACTGAGGCAGTTCTGGCAGAGGAGCAAGCCGGCTTCAGACAGGGCAGAACGACAATAGACCATTGCTTCGTATTAGCACACCTCATTGACAAATACGTCAATAAAACACGTGGGACTTTATACGCAGCATTTATTGACCTGAAGGCGGCCTTTGACTTGATCTCATGAGTCAAACTTTGGGCTAAACTCAATGCCACCAACATTGACAAAAGATTACTATTCTTGATAAAAAGCCTATATAAAGACTCCAAGTTATATGTAAGAACCTCAGTAAATGGGCAACTAATTGGCCCTGTACCAGTCACCAAAGGAGTCAAGCAGGGCTGTATTTTAGCCCCGGCCTTATTCAACTTATATATAAATGACATGGTCAAATACCTAACATCCCCAGAGTTTCATGCCCCCAAATTGGCCGAAAAATCAATTTCAGCGCTCCTCTATACGGACGATGCGGTTCTCTTATCATGAACTAAAGTAGGCCTCAAAAGGCTACTAAGAGAATTCTCAGCCTACTGCAGGAGAGATCAACTGGTGGTTAATCACCAAAAAACCAAAGTCATGGTCTTCGCTAGGAGACACAGACATCACAGATGGAAGATGGACAATCAGCCAATAGAACAGGTCAAAATTTTCAAATACCTCGGAGTAGTTTTCCAGTCAACAGGGGCCTGGGAGGCCCATCATAAATATGCTAGGGAAAAAGCATCTCAAAGTGCCAAAATACTGTCTCGCTTTTACTTTACGAAGAGGGGCAGACATATCCCAGCAGCTCTGGAGGTCTTTCAAGCAAAACCCTTGGCGCAATTAGTCTACGGGGCCCAAATCTGGACGGGAAATCATTGCCGCACACTTGAAACGGTCCAGTCTAAATTTTTAAGACAGATTCTGGCCGTTCCACCATGCGCACCAAATGCAGCCCTACGGCTGGAGACTGGCCTCCTCTCCGTCGAAACCCGGACCTGGTTAAGAACATTCAACTATTGGCTTCGCCTAAATTTAAACCCATCCGGACTACTACCTCTAGTAGCACGAGATGCTCATAGAAGCCGGTGGTCCAAAGTAGTGCATCAAAAACTGCTTACATGTGGCCTCCAAGCACAGCATCTTCTGAAAATGGGTCTCCCCAAGGCAAAAACCTTTATTGACCAGCGCATGAAGGATATTGAGCAGCAGAATAATCTGGCCTATATTAAGAAATTTAGTGCTTGGTACGCTTATCTGCCCCCCCTCCCACTTTGATTTTCGGGCACCTTATTTGTCTACCTTAACCATTCCAAAACTCAGGCGGGCCTTTACACTGGCCAGACTAAATATGTTACCCTCAGCTGTTCTTGAAGGTAGATATCAAAAAATTTCATTCGAGAACCGGCTCTGCCCCTGTGGAGCTGGCTACGTAGAGACAGTGTCACACGTTCTCTTGTCTTGCTCCCTATATAGAGATCTCGGGGACGAGACCATCACGCCGCTCCTATCTGCCATCCCGGCTGCTCTTGTGAAGCCAAATTGTTCTCACTCCTAGCCGACCAGAACAGCTCGACAACAGAGAAGGTTGCCAAATTTATCGAGAGAGCAATGAGACTGAGAGCTGCTATCTGAATGACATCAGTGTCGTCACCCGGATTCCTCGCCTAGGATCTTATTGTTATTATAATTACGTTTTATTTTTATTATTTTATTACCTCTGCCAAGTTTTAAGTACTGAGATTATTAATTTATCTGCATCTGGTTATTATTATCTTTCTCCCTGTCCTGACCATCCCTCCGAGGTTATATTTATATTTATAATCTTTCAATTTGGCTGGTCTATTCACTTAACCGACCTGGAACAATCTATCGGAGAAAAGGCCGCCACCCATGGGACAGAGGGTCGTGGATGAATGATAATCCAGCTTCTACCTAGGGTTTTAATAGGTCATAAGATTTTATGGTAACTATATTCTTAATAAAACAAATTCCTTCCAGTAGCACCTTAAAGACCAACTAAGTCAGTTCTTGGTATGAGCTTTCGTGTGCATGCACACTTCTTCAGATACACTGAAACAGAAGTTTCCAGACCCTTCTATATAGTGAGAAGGTGGGGAGGGGTATTACTCAGAAGGGTGGTGGGAATGGGTGATTGGCAGATAGCTGTGATGAGCCTGTTGACGACTCTTAACGACTGCAATAGGTCTTACAGGAAAAAGCAAGGGGTGAAAAGGTGAAAAATGGCTTTGTCATGTATAATGAGATAAGAATCCAAGGTCTTTGTTCAGACCAGGTTTCCCCATGGTTTTAAGTTTGGTGATAAGTTGTAATTCAGCAGCTTCTCTTTCCAGTCTCTTTTCTATACAAGATCTCAAAGTAGCTGTTTTACTACAAAGGAATTTCAGAAATAGACTGGAAAGAGAAGCTGCTGAATTACAACTTATCACCAAACTTAAAACCATGGAGAAACCTGGTCTGAACAAAGACCTTGGATTCTTATCTCATTATACATGACAATACGGGGCAGTATCTGAAGAAGTGTGCATGCACACGAAAGCTCATACCAAGAGCTGACTTAGTTGGTCTTTAAGGTGCTACTGGAAGGAATTTGTTTTGTTTTGACTATGGCAGACCAACACGGCTACCTATCTGTAACTATATTCTTAATGTATTTTTGTCAGTGTTTGTCCTTTGATGCTATGGCCTGTCGGCTACGCAAATAAAGTTTATTCGTATGTGGTCACCGGTTTATTCTTGTGTCTTATTACACCAGTATAGTTTTCAATGAACAATCAGGTTGTCTACCTTCTCTTACTCAACTTAAAGCATTTATCCATTTTACTATATGAGGCAGCTTCCACACTCTTATTATGCAGTCTTCCAAGATAGGGATAAGCATCCCGCCCCCCAATATAGTTCATTTCTACACAAGCAGCTTTTAATGGTTGTATTATCGATTCCATATCTGCTGGTGAAACTAAACCTTAACATATCCAGATAAAATTATAAGTGGTTGTGCCAGGAACTCGTAGCCCATTGTAAGTTTAAGTTCATGTTTAGTATTCCAAAATATAATTGTTTTGAGATACGATCAAGAAATTTGAAGCGTGTAAGCATTGGATGCTTTGCAGCTCCATCACATGTTAATTCTACCATTCTGCCATGTGACTAAATTGTGTTGTTTTTTTAAAATAAAAAGAAATTCTTTTAAATTTGTGAGCCAAGTCTACAGTGGGACATGTTGCTGTTTCCATTTCCCTACCGCTTCTGGAATGTTCTCTCTCAGTTCTTTGTCCCATTTACATTGATATGATTTTTTTATGTTGTAAACTGCCCTGAAATCTAAGGGTATAGGGGTGGTATAAAAATTTAATAATAGTAATAATAATAATAATAATAGGGCAAGCCCATACTCATAATTATCTACTATGTATTTTGGAAAGTTGTTTGTGCACAATGCATTTGGATATTTCAACCATGTTTTGTGGGATGGTTCTTGAAATCAAGAAGCAGGTTTTTATCTATGTTTGGATACAATTGGGTGCCATTTTGAATCAAGATGGGGGACTGAATCTTTCAAAATTGCATTGATTTTAAATACTGGTGTCAAAGCACTGGGATTTTTTTTAATGAGTTCCGAAGCAATTCTAGATATCAGGCTGATAATGCTATATATTTTACTAAGAAGTTTCTTTTTTTTTTTTAATCATTAAGATTTCAAATTCTGTTATATTTCTGAATGAATCTTATTTCCACAGTTAATGATATGCCTAATAATGAAACATAGTTAGTAGGGTGTTGTTGCCCCTTTTTATGACTTATTTCTTCCTAAGATTTTAGAATACCTTTCAATACTTATCTTACTTCAGTATTCCTCCTAATCTGTTGATCATCTAATGGCATTTTTTTCTTCTAGTTCCTGATTGTAGCAAGTAGCTATAATCAGAGACAGCCCTGAACTTAAATCTCCTTTTTACCTATTGCAGACATTGATTTTTAGTTCATAGGTTTGTTTTGAATATTTCCGTATCAAATCTGTTGCAGTGCCGCAATACAGTTTCAAGTTCCATTAACACATTTTGTTGCTTCGCGAATAACTCTATATCTGGGTGAAACCGACTGCTTCGTAATATTTCTTTATATGTGGCCACCATTTTTTCCAGTGACAGTTTGACAGTATTTCATGTAATCCTGTGTTTCTTCCTGTCCCAAACAAAGTTTATAAGCAATTTCCCCCCCAATTAATCTAACGCTTAAGTATTACTCTCATCATCCTTGATTTATTAATCACCATCTAAACCACCATGTCTAGGCAATTTATATTAAAGATACTTAAAAGCAGTTACAAACACAGGAACAGCAAATGCATTTAAAACAAAATTAAAAGCATACAAAGTAGTCAGTTGTGGTTAAGTCTCCCGGAGCCCTGCGTATGCCTTAGAATTTGCTTTCAACATGAAGGGGTAACAGCTGAGGAGCCCTTTGCAAAAAAACAAGGACATTTTCCATTAAAAGTCTCTTGCAAAGCTGGATTTAGAGATGGCGGTCCAAGGTGAACAGAATGCTTTCAGCTATCAGCAGTCTTGTTACGTAGACTTAAATATCTTGCTTGCTTGAACAGGGCAGCTTCAAAAAAGCTTAGCAGGTGCCATGTGGAATGTTTCGCTGCGGTGTGTAAAATTTCACATTCCTCTACCAGGTTCATGACAGAAGGGCTTACACCGCCCCTTAAGCCTTTCATGTGGGCTTCGCAGGGTGTTGCAAAAAGCTTGTGTATGGCTCCCCAATTCTGTATTCTGGGAGAACCGTAAAGATCAAGGCATATTTAAAAGGCTTTAGAATTCTTTATTAACCTGGTACCCTCCAGATGTTTTGGTCCACAACGGTGCCCATCAACTGTAGCCAGTTGAAGGGGTTGCAGTTTTTTAAATACATCAATAACTTTATTGATGTATTTTTAAAAATAGCACACACCCCTTAGGTGACGGGAAAGATTTAAGGTATACAGTAAAAATACAGCCTAAGAATACACAGTTCATTAGTATAACATGTAGAATATGAATTAACTTTGAGTAACCAAAATAGTCTGGATGCCTGCAAAAGTTCAGGCATTGTTTTTCTCAGTAATGTAATAAGTAAAACAGTTCCAGTCAAAGGTAAATGAGTCTTTAGCTAATCACATTTTGTTGCTCAATTCCTCTATTAGGGCCAATTTCCAAACTCTGTCAGGCAAGTTCAAGAAGGTTGCCTCTACCAAGTCTTTCCAAAACTGAGTTATAACAAGTCTAGTTTCTAACAATAGGTAACCAATAAGGGATTTAAATAGGATATCTGCATTCTGAACATGAAATATTTTTACAATTGAATAGGCAGCAGTGTGTGCTTGTGCTAAGTGGTTGCAATGTATGTGTGTGTTGCTCACAACAGTTTATTCATTTTGCAACTCTATGTATAGAGTGAAAAAGCTTGGCAGCCCTTGATCAAGTACAAACACCTCCAGATGCCAATGGAAAAGGTTGGCATATTTATGAATGTTATTTATTTATTTTTATAAATCTATCCCACCTTTCATGGTTCTCCCCCTCCCTGTTTTGTCCTCACAACAACCCTGTGATGTAGGTTAGGTTGAGAGGCAGTGACTGGCCCAAGGCCACCCAATGAGCTTCGTGGCCAAGTGGGGATTTGAACCCTGGTCTCCCAAGGTCATAGTCCAACACCCGAACCACTACACCACATTGGCTCTCCAGCTGCAGTGTGTATGTATGCATATGTCTGTTGCCCACAACAGTTTGCAGCTGCTGATGTTACAGTCACTGGTATAGTGCTGGGCTGGATATAGACACATCAAAAACGCTTTTCAGTGAAACGTGTTGTAAACTTCATAAAGGGAAATCTCGTTGAGGAAAGACAGGACTCCACAGCGCCATCTGGTGTCACAGTTATAATGCATATAAAACGCTTTTGAATATAGCTAAGACCCTGGCAACAGAACCAGGAAATGCAATACAAGCAACGCAGCAGGTTGGGGCTTTGACAGCGCTTGCGCACTGCTCCCCCAGGAGATGCATCAACAGTGCTTTGCCAGCCTTCATATGAAAGGCAGAAACGTCACTGCAAACTAGGGCTGCATTCACACAGCTGTTAATTTCCATGTTGTGTTTGAGCTTTTACATGATGCACAAGCCACTTGCAGAAAACTAATGGAATATAGTGCATGTTTAGGGCTCATTTCTGTGCTATTTAAAACAAACCAAAAAACCCGTCTGCAATCCCATTAAACCGGATAATTGCAGGAGTAAAGTGACTAAATTTGGGTCAGCAATACAGGTCCTTCCAGCTGTTTACATGGGAAATTAAGAGGGGACAGAAGCCCCACATATGTGGAAAGGGTGGCAGAGTAAGAATGTTGTCCAATAATGTCACTATATCACACCATGCCCGCTAGCGTGAATGAAACTGAGTGCAGAATGCCAGTTGTTGGTCAAAAAAACCCACACGGCAGGTGCTGTAGTGTGAAAGGAATGTTTAAAAATGGGATGGAAGTGCTAGTGTTATAATCAGGAAACTTAATGCAATACAGTTGTACCTTGGATCCTGAATACCTTGCAAAGTTGAACGTTTTGGCTCCCAATCGCCATAAACCCGGAAGTGACTGTACCAGTTTGCAAACTATTTTTGGAAGCCGAACGTCCTACGGAGCTTCTGCAGCTTCCAATTGGCTGCAGGACCTGCCTGCAGCCAATCAGAAGCCGCGCTTCAGTTTCCAAACGTTTTGGAAGTCGAACAGACTTCTGGAACGGATTCCGTTCGGCTTCCAAGGTACAACTGTATTCCCAAAGTCAGAATGTATCCTGGGTCTTAACTAGGATGGCCAGCTGAGAAAGAGGACTGTGTTATATTTCATCTTTAGTAGAAGAGAGCACTTCAGCAAGTGTAGCTTGGCAGCATTCTCTGAATTAACTGATTGGACCCCGAAGAAAATAGCAAGCAAAAACGCTAATTGTTTAAACCAGCAGAATCCTGTTTCCTCAACCCCCATAATGCTCGAGCAACTCCTCTTTTAACCAAGAGATGGCACTGCTTGGCTGACACAGCTCCTTTCCTAAGTCCCCAATTAAAAAAGGGTAAAGGAGGACTCGAAATTATTTTTAAATGCTTGAAAACACACCTGAATTCTTGCTAGTCACGCACTTGACACCGATGAGTAAGTTTTTCAGGCACAATGTTGAAGAGCACCTTTCAGCCTCCCTGACACTCATCAGGGGTTGATGTGAAGGTTGCCGATGCAGGATACAAAATGGATGAGAAATAGGGTAGTCAGAGGCAAGAGTGCAAAGGCAGGAAGGGGGTCTCCTGAAGCCAGCTCTGTCACCAGAGGCACAGGTGTCCTAGGATAGTCTTTCACCAGCCATGGCTGGTTGGACAGCTACCTTGGATTGGGATAGCGTGGCTGCAGTTGTCCCTGCGTCGGTAGCCCTCTGGTTGGATAGCTGCAATGCCCTCAATGTGGGGCTACCCTTAAGGGTGGTTTGACGACTGCAGCTGTTGCAGAACACAGTTTCTTGTGGGGGCAAGCTACCACTAGCCTCTAACACCTCGTTGGCAGGATTTGCACTGGCTACCAATCTGCTACCTGGCCAAGTTCAAGGTTTTGGTACAAACATATAAGACCCTATACAGCTCAGGACTTGAGGCACGACCTTATCCCATATACAGTGGTACCTCTGGATACGAACGGGGTCCATTCCAGAGCCCTGTTCGCATCCTGAAGCGAATGCAACCCACGTCTGCGCGTGCGCGATTCACTGCTTCCGCGCATGCGCGTGATGTCATTTTTACTGTCTGCGCATGCGCGAGCGGCGAAACCTGGAAGTAACGTGTTCCATTACTTCCGGGTCACCACGGAGCGCAACCTGAAAGCACTCAACCTGAAGCAACTTCAACCCGAGGTATGACTGTACTCCTAGTAGATGGCTGCAGTCTGTGGCAGAGTCTCTCCTGCAAATTCCAAAGTCAGAAGCTGACTCCACAATAACTTGGTTATTGCATTCCTGTTGAGATGGTATATAGACCCTTTCCAGAAACAACTGAAGACATGGTCTCTACTTGGTATCATTTTAATTTTTTTGTGCTGTTACTTTCTGTGTTTTTTAAAGCAATGTTTTTAGCTGCTTTTATTGCATTTCGTGCATCGCCTTGGAAAGTGTGTGTGTGGCAATGCATTAATAAATAAATACTTTTAAAAAGAGAGGACAGAGACCTTGTGCCTTTTAGTAGTTGTGCAAAAGAGGGGATTTCAGCAAGTGTAGCTTACACAACCAGCTCCAAAACTGGTTGTGGATATAACCTCTCTGACCCCTGGCATGGTTCTCCCCCTTCTTCTCCACCTCCCCACTATTTCCTGAAATTCGAAAGGGAGATGATGGACAAGATAGAGCAGGGAGAGTCTCACTTCTTGAAACCCTGGAGAGCTGCTGCCAGCCAGTGTAGACTGTACTGTGCTAGATGGACCAAAGAATCACAGAATCATAGACTTTGTAGAGTTGGAAGGGACAAAAAGGGTCATCTAGTCCAACCCCCACAATGCAGGAAAGTAGGGCTCGAACCCATGACCCTGAAATTAAGAATCTCATGTTCAACTGACTGAGCTGTCCTGGTCTGACTCAGTGCAAAACAGCTTCCAGTGATCCACATCTCACTATATTATCCTCAAAAATTATTTGAGGATACACATCAACAAAGAGAGAGAGAGAGAGAGAGAGAGAGAGAGAAGAAATGCATTACCAATCAAGAGTGAAAGATTAGAGCAAATTTGCACAATATGCATTTTAATGGCATATTTTGATAACATTCAAACCAGCCTTCCACAATTTGGCACCCTCCAGATCTTTTGGACTACATCAGCCACAGCCGAGATGGGAGTAGATGAGGATGTTTTGTACAGGAATTCATTCTTCTATTATTCTATTATTATTGCCCTGATTCAGCAGCCAGGCTTTCCTTCTGCTCTTACCTTTTCATCTTCATTATCCTAACTGCAGTTGACTCCAGAGTTCCCATAACTTAATCTATAATAATGCCCCCCTCCAATTAAATTGCATTACGCGGCTGCTATCGATATCAATCGGGCCCATGACATGTGGTTTTTATGTTCATTGCTCATAATGTATCTGCGCTGTTTATTTCCTCACTTGTGCACATAATATCTAGCCCCCGCTCCCAAATTGAAAGGCAAGCCTTCATTATGACGCAAGGCTGTGTTTATCATTTAGAAGTTTGACTTCCACCGTCCCCATCCTTCTGGTTGAGTTGAACATGCTCTGTTCAAAGAGGCTGAGACTGAATTCTTGGGTGCCTGCTCTGAGCTTTTCCTGAAAGGGACACTCTTCCAAATTACTAGAACTTTCTTTTCTGCTGGCCTGATTACCTGCTTCTCCTCAAACAGTTGCTTCACTAGTAGCAATGTGGTATTGTGTAGTGGTTTGAGTTTTGGGTGTGGACCAGAGCAGGCATCCACACAGCTGTTTATTCCATTTCCCAGATGTTTCCCTAACTGTTAATTCCTGCATTATATCTGCACTTTCACATGACATAAAAGAATCTTCCAGAAAACAAATGGAATTTAGTGCATGTCTTGTGCTCGTTTCTAAGTTATTTGATTCCAGAAAAAAATCCATTTGCAGTCCACTTATCCTGGAAAATTGTGCCCCCAAATAATTCCCTTTTAGGAAAAAAAATTTCAAACAATTAATCAAATCATGGGACAATTGCTACAACCAGACCCAAAATTAGCCTATCTTATTTTACTCCTCAGATTAACATAACTACTAAAGAATTTAAAGAAGTTATTAATATAACTACTAAAAACTCCTTCATTTATTAACTACAGCTAGTTTAGTGACTGAGGGGGGAAATGGAAAACTTTAAATGCACATCTTTTTGAAGCCTAGATTTTGCAAATATGGGACTTTGTGCTTCTGGACAAATTAACCATTTCACAAAAGGAATATCAGTCAGGGGATGGAAGTACTCAAACATTCTATTCAACATGGTATCGTTTTATTGACACCATTGACTCATAGAACATTGTGGAGAGAAACTTTCATTTGATTGCCTTTCTTGGAATAGGAGTCTCCTGACTATGCTTAGCACCCTGAACTCCCAGAATTCTTTGGGGGAAGCCATGACTGTTTAAAGTGGCATCACAGTGCTTCAAATGAGCCAGTGTGGTTAAGAGTGGTAGTCTCGTAATCTGGTGAACCGGGTTCGCGTCTCCGCTCCTCCACATGCAGCTGCTGGGTGACCTTGGGCCAGTCACACTTCTCTGAAGTCTCTCAGCCCCACTCACCTCACAGAGTGTTTGTTGTGGGGGAGGAAGGGAAAGGAGAATGTTAGCCGCTTTGAGACTCCATAGGGTAGTGATAAAGCGGGATCTCAAATCCAAACTCTTCTTCTTCTTCTTCAAATGTATTGTGTGAAGACGACCCTTATATTTGCTAATGCAACAAACCGCTCCCTTTGTGAACATTTAGTTAACCCTGTTTTAAAGTCTCCACTGAATGACCATTGCTATCAGTTGCTTTTTGCTGAAGAGTGCTCACTTTCATCCAAGGCACTCCATGGAAATTACAGCCCCTGATGTGCCCACAGCAATCTAAAGCCCATATATCTTTGTTCTTTTCCTGAAAATACACCACATTCTGAGAAGTTCCTGCAATATTACAAGGTCCATGTTCTTGCACACTTCTGGAACAACTTGGTCTAACCAGTCAAAACAACGCAGAAGCCAGCTGGCTTTTTGTTTGACGTTGCAACAGGGCTCAAGAGATGCTCATGTGTCAGACACTTCCCTTCATCGTCCTTCCTCTCTAATGCAGCTTTCCTGTTCTCTCCTCCTTCACAAAAACAAAAACTTGCAGAATCTTCTCTCTCCCCCCCTCTTCAGACTTGTAGGTGTTGTGTCTTGCATCTGGAATGCAGCTATTTCCCCCCCTACTTAATATGTTTTTCCATAAGTTCCCCACCATCACCACAAGATTAATATACAACTGTCCACCCATTACCTTCACTCCTCAAGTTTTCTAAGAAAGAAAGAAAGAAAGAGAGAGAGAGAGAGAGAGATGAAGTGATGGACATGAGGCAGGAGTTGATAATGCAGGTGAGCTGTGCACAGGTGAGCTGAAAGCGAGCTGCTGGCCAGCCCTGTGGAGCCTCCTTTTATTGACACAAATATGCAAACCAGGCAGATACATTTTGGGCTGTGACCTTCACACATATTCCGGTCCCGAGATAGTGGGCTGGTACGAAGTTATTTTGGCACCTGTTTCCACCGCGTCATTTTCCCCTTGCACAGTGTATGACGAAGGAGACAAAAGGTCTCAGAGACAAAGGTTACAGACAGGACACCGCAGACTACTGAGACCGCAAAGGGTTAGACAGAGGCAACAATGTTCAGGCAGCTGTGGCTTGTCTGTGGGGGGGGGGGGTGCCCCGCACTCCAAGGTCACGTGTGCAGGCAAACTGTGGCCGCCTGCGGGTGGGGAGTGTGCTCCCTCCGGACCCCACTCCCCACTCCGCGATCACGCCTACAAAGAAAGATTAAAATGCCATTAAGCACAATTTCTCATTATGTCCTGGGAGACCAAGGTTCAAAATTACACTCAGCCATGAAGCTCGGTGGGTGATCTTGGGCCAGTCATTGCCACCAGTCTAACCTACCTCACAGGCTTGTTGTGGGGATTAAATGAGGAGGGAGAGAATCAGGCACACCACCTTGGGCTTCTTGGAGAAAAAGGTGGTATATAAATGCATTAAATAATGCCCAACAGCAGCAGCAGCAGCAACAACAACAAACAAGCTGATGCATTGCCACTCTGGTGGGGGACTGATTCCAGGGCTCATTAAATGTGTACACATATTTAAAAGTGAACCAGACAAGGGGATAGGTATTAGGAATTATATCAGAATGGAACATCAGAGTTCTGGAACAGTATCCCACTGAATATTGCCCGGGTAGGGAAGGGATAAAAATTTGGTTCAGTTCACATTATAGCGTGAAATTACCTAATTTGCACTTCCCACAACAATATGTAAACTGAAACACACATTTCAAAACTGCACTCCTTAAAACAAGAGATTGATATTTCTGCTTGCTGCAGCAATACTATCCATTGCCCAAACAGCGTTTGGGAATAGACGAAGGGGATAAAAGTGTATGAAGATTGCCTATAGCTGAGGAAATAACTCATAATGTAGTGATGCAGAAAGGGAAGGCTGGGTGCCTTTCATGCTATTTGGTGGCTGTTTATTTATATATTAATGAGAAGTGTTTACAAAATACATCATCGGCCACATCACAGCAAATCTAGATGTTGTGACCACGTATACTTGTTGATACTTTAGTCGGAAAAGATGTTCTCTTTGGGGAGGGATGTTTCCATACAACCCTGATGGAATAACAGGAGAATCTGAGCATCCTAGAATTGTAGGCTTGGAAGAGACCACATCAGTCTTCTAGTCCAGCCCCCTGAAATGGAGGAATCACAGTTCCTCCCTGACAGATGGCCATCCAACCTCTGCTTAAAAGCCTTCAATGAAGGAGAGTCTACTACCTTCCAAAATAGCCTGTTCCTCTGTCAAATGTTTTGCCGGAATCTCATTTCTTGTAATTTGAATCTATTGCTTCAGGCCCTATCCTCTAGAGCAGTGATGGCCAAACTTGGCCCTCCAGCTGTTTTGGGACTACAGTTCCCATCATCCCTGACCACTGGTCCTGCTAGCTAGGGATGATGGGAGTTGTAGTCCAAAAACAGCTGGAGGGCCAAGTTTGGCCATCACTGCTCAGAGCAACAGAAAACAAGCTTGCTCCATCGTCTATGTAACCCCTTCAGATATTTGAAGATGGTTATCATATCACCTCTCAATATTTTATTCTCTAGGCTGAACATAGCCAACTCCCTCAACCATTCCACATAAGGTCATATTGGTCGCCATCCTCTGCACACGTTCCAGCTTGTCAATTTCCTCCTTAAACTGTTGTGCCCAGAACTGGCCATGGGACTCCAGGTGGGGTCTAGCCAAGGGGAAATAAATTACTTCCCTTGATCTGGAATCTATATTTCTCTTGATGTGGCCTAGAATTGCACTAGCTTTTTCTTTTTTGCTGCTGCCACCTCACACTGTTGACTCATGTTAAATTTGTGGCCTACTAAAACCCCATTGATCCTCTTTTTATGTGTACTGAAGTCAAGCTAGGTCTCCCCTATCCTATATTTGTGCATCTGCTTATCCCTACCTAAGTGCAGAACCTTACATATGAGCTTCATCCAAATATGTCGAACAGTGCCAGGCTCAGGACTGAACCCTGCAGCACCACACTTGTTAATTTATTCCAGGATGATGTGAAACCATTTGGTTGAGCATAGTTTTGGTTCAGCCGGCCAACCAGCTACAAATCCACCTCACATTAACATGGTCTAGTCCACATTTTACCAGCTTCCCTCCATAAATTTGTCTAATCCTCTTTTGAAGCTGTGAGTGGCAACAGCTGAATGCGAGAACTCCCAAATAAAAGTGGTGCGAGGCAAAATGGCAGTATGGGCTAAATCTGCCCCGGCTTATCCACACATGCAAGTCATCCCTTGATGTTGCAGCCATCAAGCGACGCACATGTAGATCAGCTGCATGTTACTAACCGACTGCTCTTCTTGAGGCACCAGATCAAGCGAGGCTACAGAATTTATTCCCTGGAAAGCCATCAAAAGGGCGTCCAGAAGGAAAAGAGTCCAGTGACAGCATGGGCCTTGGCTCAGGGCATTGATGGGAAACTATAAACCATAAATATGTTCTCTCTCTTTTTCTCTCCCTCCCTCTCGTTCAACAGCACACAAATTACTTGTCATTGTGGCAAAACAAACAAGGCTTCATTATCATTAACATTTGGATGGTGGTAAACAAGTTTATTTATGCTTGAGCTCTGCTAAAGAAACAGGTCCCAGTGAGAAAGAGGAGCTCCTAGTAGGTGGCCTGGATGGTTTTTTTTAATATATATTTTGGGTTGTTCCCACCCCCCCCCCTTCTCTTCACATTGAGAAACGGCTTTTACAAAATCCCTCTGAACTCAGAGAGACAGTCTGCTATTCAAGCTGGCCCCGGGTTAATGAAAGTACGGGGTGTGCTTGTTAAAAGGAAGGACTCGGACACTAGCAGCCATGGGTGGTCACATTTTTATGGGATGATATGTATCTTTTGCCCTTTCCACTGTTTTTGCCTTTAACTCTTACATCCCAGCTGCTCACCTTGGGGGACCTAAGACGGTAACCAGTCCCAAGTAACAGAACAATCACGGACATGATCTCAACAGGTTATCTAATCCAGCTCCCTGACAATGCATGAAATCCGCTGCTGCAGCATACCTGATCCAACCTCTGCTTAAAATCTTCTGGTGAAGAAGATTGCACCACCTTCCATGCAACTGGTGTTCAGAAGCATCTCTGCCTCTGACTGTGGAGGCAGAGCATAGCCATCATGGCTGGTAGCTATTGGTAGCCTTTTCGTCCATGAATTTGTCCAAGCCTTTTTTAAAGCTATCCATCATGCCTCTTGTGAGAGCAAGTTCCTCAGTTTTAACTATGCACTGCATGAACAAGTACTTTATTCTATCTGTCCTGAATGTTCCACCATTCAGCCTCATGGGATGGCCATGAGTTCTAGTGCTATGACAGGTGGAGAAAAAGTTTTCTCTATCTTCTCCAGTTTATGAGTAAGGGACAAACACCATTCCCATGCCACTTACTCTGTGCTATGCTTTAGTTTATATACCTCTGTCACATCCCCCTTCTATAGCTCGCTTTTCCCATAGATTAAAAAGTCCCAAACGCTGCGACCTTTCCTCCCCGGGGAGTTGCTCTGTCCCCTTGATCATTTTGGTTGCCCATTTCTGAACCTTTTCCAGTTCTACAATATTGTTTTTGAAGTCAGGTGACCAAAACTACGATGACCCTGAACCATACACAGTATGGGCGTGCCATAGATTTGTATTAACAACATTACGTTATTGATTTCCTAATGTTTGGTCTAAATCCTTCATCTTGTAATTTGGATCTTGTCCAATGGGGCAACAGAAAACCAACTTTGTTGTTGTTTAGTCGTTTAGTTGTGTCCGACTCTTCGTGGCCCCATGGACCAGAGGGCGCCAAGCACTCCTGTCTTCCACTGCCTCCCGCAGTTTGGTCAAACTCATGCTGGTAGCTTTGAGAACACTATCCAACCATCTCGTCCTCTGTTGTCCCCTTCTCCTTGTGCCCTCCATCTTTCCCAACATCAGGGTCTTTCCCAGGAAGTCTTCTCTTCTCATGAGGTGGCCAAAGTATCAGAGTCTCAGCTTCAGGATCTGTCCTTCCAGTGACCACTCAGGACATTTCTTTAAGAATGGAGAGGTGTGATCTTCTTGCAGTCCATGGGACTCTCAAGAGTCTCCTCCAGCACCATAATTCAAATGCATCAATTCGTTGGCGATCAGCCTTCTTTATCATTTACGGGACAGTCTTTCAGTATATGGATATATCTATCCTCTTACCTCATAATTGTCTCTTCTGCAGGTAAAACATACCCAAACTCTTCGAAAGGGAGAGACTGTCAGGGGAAGTCCAATCTTCCTGAACACATGGTGAGTGTTTTGGAGGGGTGCGGGATATTTGGAGGTAAACCCTGACTTTCAATATCAGTACTGAACTACAGGTGTTGCAGATGGGAGTTTCGTATTTCAAACAGGTTTTCACACATTGTTTGCCACTCAACAGCTTCGATCTGCAGAGCTGGCATCATTACAGGGGCCACATAATACTTGTTCCACATTGGTAAGAAATCTGTCTTTTAGTGTGGCAGCACCCACACTTGGGAACACCCTTCCTATGGACATTAGGCATATGCCTTCACTGTACTCTTTTTGGTACCTGCTAAAAACATTTTTTAGGAAACTTGCTTTTTCATCTGGTTTTTAACTTATCGTCGATTAAGGAAAAATCAAAAGCGGAAATGTGAAAGTGGGTCCCATGTTGTAACTTGGGGGGTCAAAGGTGACTCTCGGGTCTGAGTAAGCAGGTGACAAAGTAGACCTTCACCTGAGATCCCCAAGAGTAGCTGCCAGTCAGAGCGAGCAATACTGGGTTAGATAAGCTAACACCTTCCTATGTTTCTGTGATCAACACAGAGAGCTTCCCAGCCATGAGCTCCCGTCAACTGATAATCTGGAGCTGTTCATCAGCTGTCTTCCTGGCAAAGAAGCCCTGAATCAGCATTGTAAAATAGCCACTCAGGGTGGCTGGGTGAAGTGAACTGGGTTCTCTAGAATGGTGTGTGTGTGGTTTTTCCACCTCAGGACCACAGACACGGCCGGAAACAAAAGTGGTCAGGTTGTAAATTGTGCTTTTACAAAGTAGGCTGTACACTCCAACCAGGCAAGAGGCATCCTGGGAGTTCAATGACACGTTCTGGCCTGTTGAAAATACTCAAGGAGCAGGGAAGCAATGCAAGCGAGGGCATGGTCTAAGGAGAGGAAGTGTTGCCCCAGGAGAGTCCTGAGAGCTAGACAGAGAAGACTGGAGAGCCATGTTTGGCCCCCAGCCTGAGGTTCCCCACCTCTGCCCTGGAGGAAAAATTGTGTATGGTTTGAAAGACCCTGCTTAAAAAACCCAAAATCCGTCCCTACCCATCCTTAATGTTCCTGGTGTAGGCAAAAGATGAAGGAGCCGCTGTTCAACGAGGCTGGCTGCTGAAGGTAGGCGTGAGAGAATGACAGAGTTCTCATCTCACCTCTGCCACGGTGTTTTCACCACCCCCTGTGGCCTCGAGCAAGTTTCCTCACCTCACTTTGGAACACCGTTTCTCCCTTTGGTGACACAGATATAATAATAGCACAGGGCAGTGTTGCAAGCATTCATTACAGGAGGGGGGAGTTTTTTGTTTATTGCCTTGGAGATGGAAAGTGCTGTTGGAAGTCTTGTTTATTATCTTCCGAAGCTGCCAAGCTGGTCCGGCAACCTAGCATCAATTGGGGGGGGGAGCTGTGTTTGTATGAAGTGGGGAGGTTGTCCTGTGACTTGCAAGAGACAATTATGGTATCTCCTGCACCATTCTGTGCTTAGGGCTGCAAAAGAACTAAACTCCAGTTCCAGAGGGTTTTATAGCAGTTTTGGGGAACCCTTCTTCCTCTGGATATTGCTGGACTACAATTCCCATCATCACTGACCATTGGCCATGGCGCCTGGGACTGATGGGCGTTGTAGTTCCGCAACATCTGGAGGGCCAAAGGTCCCCCACACCTAGTTAACAGGGTGCTGGACTGACCCAAGATATTTTGCTGCCCGATGTGATGCTGCTTCAATATATGCCAGACTGTTGAATCTTATTTCCATTTTGGCAAGGCCAGAGGGGTGTGGCCTGGGGAGAGGGGGTGTGGCTGAATAGCAGGTATAGCCTGGAGCCTAATGGAGAGATCTAGAGAGCCACACTTAGACTCCGTGCCTGAGACTCCGCAACCTTCTTCAAACAGCTACAACCACATCAGCCCTATTCACAAACTCACAGCTTTTGGAATCACTCAGAGCCTGCCTAAAATATTTTGAGGCTGGGTAGGCATTCCCAGGGGCTGGGATTCCGGTGGTCTACATAGCTTTTTTTACCCTGCTTTTCATTAGCAAGAACAGAAACAAATAATGCAAACCAAGGGAAGATAGAGTATTTATTTAATTGTTTATTTACGGTATTTAATTTATTAGATTTATATACCTCCCTTCATCATAAGATCTCAGGGTGGTTCACAGAGTAAAATACAAGATAAAAACATGAACCTAAGTAAAACAAAACAGCAAAACAATAAGGGTACTTGGCATCACCTTGATACAGAATTTGGATTTATGTGTAAAGCAAATCAACTCTCTGCTGTAAAATCCATGTAGGTGAAACCAATTCAGAGGACGAGAATTTATCCTCTCAGTGTGACCCAGTTTGTTTTTCGGGTTGAGGAGCTGTCAGTGTCAATATGCACCGGCTGTTAAGGAGTCATGAACCATTTTGTAAGCACAGTGATTTCTGGGTGCTTGGAGATGTTGGCCAAAGGACGTGTCTTCCTTGAGAACTTTACAAGACTCTCCCTTTGGACCTCTCTTGGCAAGAGAAGTGCTTTCCTCCCAAGGTGACACCATTTGACCGGCGCTTCTCACTCTCCTTACACAGCAACGAATGAAAGCAAGGCTGGCCTCAGATGCCCACCATCCTGCGCCCGTATTCTTTGTTGTTATTACTAGCTCCAAAGTATTAGGGCCTCTCAGATGTCACTTGGAGGTGACTAAGAGTCAAATCTGATTAAAAACATCTGACCTTGCTGCCAAGTCAATGGTGTAAACTTAGTAGGCTGTCGTATGTCAAGTCATGTGAGCCAATTAAAAGAGCCCCCTCCCTTCACTCAAAAGATTCAGTTTATATTGTATAATCCAGTGCAAAGGGCATCTATTACATGCCCACCACAAAGTTTCTCTTTGAACTTTTCCTAGCGTCAAGAAGTCTTCAGTATTAAAGAAGACTGTGTTTGGACAACAAAGGGATACCTACTAGATCAATCCCGCAAACCTCAGAGTTGGAAGGTCAAATAGCATAGATGCATGGGGCATGAGATGGCTGAACAGGTGTTCATTCAGAAATTTGACTGTATTAAGCCAGGGCATAATAGAGATTGGGGTTTCTTTGCATACCAGTCCACAACTAAAGAACATAAGAACATAAGGAGAGTCTGCTGGATCAGGCCATTGGCACATTGGCTCCAGTATCCAAATATCGCAGTGGCCAACCAGATGTCTGTGGGAAACCCTCAAGCAGGAATGGGGCACAAGAGCAACTCTCCCCTCCTGTGGCTTCCAGCAACTGGTATTCAGAAGCATTAGTGCTTCCAACTGTGGAGGCAGAGCACAGCCATTGTGGCTGGTAGCCATTAACTGCCTTATCTTCCATGAATTTATCTAATCCTCTTTTAAAACCACCCAAGCTGGTGGCCATCCCTGCCTCTTGTGGGAGGAAGTTCCACAGTTTAACTACGTGCTGTGCGAAGAAGGACCTTATTTTATCTGTCCCGAATCCCACAACATTCAGCTTTAATGCATCTCCACAAGTTCTAGTGTTATGAGAGAGGGAGAAAAACTCTTCTGTGTCCACTTTCTCCATGTTGTGTATCACTGTACAAACTGGTGTTCAACTGGTCCAACAGTGGAGGCAGGAATGTAGCCATCATGATTAGAAGTTATTGATACTAGCAGTTTGGTTTTCAATTCCTTTCCCAATAATCTCCCTAGTGTGGAATTCACCTTTCTCACAGCTGTCTCACACACTGAGTTGACATCTTCATCAAGCTATCCACTATGATCCCAAGGACCCATTCCTGGTCAGTTACTCCCAGTTCAGACCCTATTAGCATATATGCAAATTTAGGATTTCTTTATCCCAACAGGCATTGCTTTACACTTGTTTACATTGAATCGCATTTGTAATACTGGCTGCTTAGGTGTGCAGTTAAACAGACTTGAAGGCACCCAAATCTTCTGTAAGCATTAGCATTAGCATTTAATAGACCCAGAAGAACTGAACGTACACTCAGAGCAAGAACTGAACGTACACTCAAAGAGCTTATGCAAGAGCATAAGCAACCTGGCTAATTAAATACTTTTGCCTGTGCTTGCAAGCGTTGCCTACAGTTCTCCGTAAAGGAACAGTACACCACAGCGTTTGCCATTTTACTTCCCGTTCATCCAATTTGGACAGATAATTTTGGAGCTCCTCATAATCCCCCTTCGCTTCAACTTCCTTGAAGAACTGGGTCCGACTCAGTATAATAAAGCTTCCTATGTTCCTAGCTTGGCTGATTGGCACCTAAGATGCTTCTCTCATTTTTATCTGTAGACACGGCAGAAATTCAATGCAAACAGTGGGAGAACATTTTGTAAGCACGGAGTTTATTTGAGAACAAAGGAAGTTCTCAGACTGATAATCAAGACACATGACTTCCTCACCCCCTGTTTCTGTTTTTTTAAGGAAGCTAAATTACAGCTGTGGTATCAGCAGAAAACTTGGCTACCTCAATGCTCACCCCTAACTATATATCATTTATGAACAACCACAATTATTAAAAAGCACAGGTCATGACACTGGTCCGTGAAGAAATCCACTTTCTATATCTCTCCATTGGGAGAACTGTCCATTTATTCCTGCTCTTTGCTTCCTGTTCTTTAACTAGTTACCAGATCACACCTTGTTTTATAGAATAGGCTAGGACAGCACCTTTGGTGGGTAGGGATGAGTGAATATGTCGATTTCATACCCCCACCCCCAGTTTCTCTTTTTTCCAAGTTCAAGTTCAATTCTCTACATTTCCACAACAGTTTGCAATTTTAAAAAATCACCGCAAACATTACTCAGCATTTTAGTGCAAAGTTCGCCTAATGTGCACATTTTGTATGCATTTTTACCTAAGAAACCATTTTTACATGTACACTTTACCCTAGCAGATTCATTTTTGTGCACTGTGCTATGTATGGCTGTGCTCTTTTATCTCTGGTCGGGGACAGAGGATGGTGCTAGGGAGGGAGATGTCGTTGCACCATTCCTTGGTGTGTGGAGTGCCGCAGGGCGCAATCCTCTCCCCAATGCTTTTTAACATCTTTATGCGCCCCCTTGCCCAGATTGTCCAGAGCTTTGGGCTGGGTTGAAAACAAAGACTGGGAGAAAACAAAGACAAAGTACTTTTAATTCCCTCTGAGGCGGATGAGGTCCAGACCTAACCAAAGCACTTGCTGAAGCTATTCCACTATACAGGCTGAGTCGCTACAAGCCCCAGTTCCTATCCTTTCGAAATGCTTTAAAAATGCCTTAAGATCTCTCTCTTTAGCATGCAGGGCAGAGGTGCACATTCTCTACCTTCCCTGGTCAGACTGGTGGTTACAATCATACAGAAATCTGGCGTTTGGAGGCAGAGCTTAGTGTTTATGCAGGCATTTCTCAGTTCATTGGTCAGTCATTTTTCTAGCTTCACCTCTCCAATGTGTCCACCTTCATTGCTTGGCTATTAGGTCTGAGACATGGATCTCACATCTCATGAAGTGCTTTTGATCTCAGCATACACACTTGTCTATATGCCTACCAAAGATGCATGCCGTAAGTCTACAGCTTTCTTGCAGAGTTAAGGCTTATCTCCAAGCCTCTGTTCCCCTTCCCTGTTTAATCTCGGTTTAGGCTAGGATTCCCTAATTTATTGACAGAGACTGAAACCCACAAGAATGTGTGTGTGTGCGCGCACACACACACACACACACACACACACACACACACAATATAACCATGGCTAGTAATGCTCCACATCCTTCAGTTGTAACAGGTTTTGCTAAAGAGAAATGCTATGGTTGCGTTAATACAGTAGAACTCCCATTAGCTGGAAGACTTTGCATAGGTTATCTCATCGTATACGCCATGATTTTGCCGCAACAAACAAACAAACCAGCTCATCAATGGCAGAGATAAGCAAACAAAGGAAAATGGGAGTGAGGGGAAACCTACAGCAGCATTTTAAAATGCAGATTTGCTTGCAGAAATTCACATGTAGATTTCCATAGTCTTCCCACCCCAACATCCCTCATGTGTGGCTGCTGTTGGATTAAGGGGTGTGGAAAACAATAAGGTATGAAACTATCTAATTCAAGGAAGGGGTACCTTTTTTTTTGGCCCAGGGGCACAACTTTCCAGGTGTGACAGGTAAATTTAAGAAGACTTAGATTTATGCATTGTGTTCTGAGTTTTCAGAACCTTAGACTTTGAAATATACTTGGAGTCCTGTAGTGATTTCATGCTCTTTATTGCAGCTTGTAAAACAGTGATTGAATTGCCCCCCAAACCTCAGGCTTTTATATACATTATTTACACAATGAGTCCCGTCTGATTGGCTGATTCTGCTTTCCTTCTGGAGACTGATTGGTCTTTTCCTGCAGGCCAATCAGTTGTTGAAGTCTACGATCCTGCCAGCCTAATAGGCTGATTAACTTCCTCCTGGAGCCTGATTGGTCTTTTCCTGCAGGCCAATCAGTTGTTGCATTCTTGGATCCTACTTGCCTATTGATCTAGGATCCAAGCTTAGTACATAACATACTTCAAAAGCAACAGCTGTAATTTCTGTTTTTAAAAAATGCCACATTGGTGAGTGTGTGTGGATTTTGTTTCTGTTCTAGTCCATGCTAGAGGTCAAATATGGCTCCCATATTTGGGAAATGTGGTTCCATCCTGCAAACTATTTAGAATCCAAACTTTTAAAAATAAGCTTCCGGTCCTCAAGACGGTTGGTGTTAATTTAATCATAATGTACAGAATGATCTGGCTTATGTGAATTAATATCTGACTCTGGGTAGAATGGAAGTTGGGGCTGAGGGCCTTCTGGTCACATGATTCTAAAGCAGCCTTTGCCTGGAGCACTCCAAATTTTTTGGACTACAAGTTCCATCAGCACCAGGCAGCAATTTTAAAATGTGTTGTGGAAGAGAGGATTATAGGGTTGTCTTTGTTTCTGATTTTATTATGTATTTTGGGTTTTTTATATTGTGATTTTATGTTGTGAACCTCCCTAAGATCTGTGGTTGCTTGTTCTCCATGAGGTATAATTAATAACTAACCAGGTCATTCCACCTCATCTAAAAACTGCCCATCTCTGTGTTTTTGAGTCTAACAACTGAGATTTGGGTTGCAAGGACGTAGTAACATATTCAGTGACCTCAGCAAAACTCACTGGAGCTCGATCCCTGAGAACTTTGGACACTGACCTTATGGTGATCTGGCATCAGCAATTTTGGGACTTGGCACTCATGGACAAATTAACCAATCAGCTTTGAGCTTGAAGAAAAAAAATCAAAGCATGGAAACAATTTAATGCTGTTTGGTCAAGTTTTATAATTTTATAATTTATTCAGCCACAAAAGGACACGGATATAGACCATAGGACTTCCATGGAAAAACTTTGGCAGGACACATTTGAAAGGCAGATATGATTATGGTTATATAATCATTTTACTGGAACTGATTGAAACACCCTCCTTTATTTTTCCTTTCTATTGTGTTATATCGTATTGTTTGATATTTGAAAAATGAATAGAAATGTTGTTTTGAAAGAAAATCCTTGCAGAGTGCAGAGGTCAAACCAGCACAATATTATCACCAAATTACAAACGTATCAGGATAGCTATTGCTACATAAGAAAAATACAGTAGAAGGAAATGATGGTGTTCAGTTGGCTTGGAGGTCACATAACTCCACACCCTCCAACATTTATTTGATAAAAATAGGGGTGTCCTAGGGAAAAATGGGAGATTCCGGGATCCAATCAGAAACCGGGACGGCTTCTGTAAATCCAGAGCTCTCCCTGGAAAATAGGGACACTTGGAGGGTCTGAAAGTAGCCTGCTGCACAAAAGTAAAAATTACATCCACTGCTCCACCCACTTTTCCCTCTGGCCCCTGGTCACCACTGGCATGCGGCCCTCAGTAGGTTGTGTAGATGGGAATGCAGGTTTCTGGCTGGAAAAAGGTCCCTCAGCCCTGAACTCTCTTTTGTAAAGGCCCCATTCACGAACAGAGATGTTCCTTGATCATTAATTGTCTCTTTCCAGGCTTCCAAGTGGTGAGGGAAGCCTTAACTCTTTCGTTGTATCCCCCCTTCGTGGGCATGTAGCTGAATGGTGCATGACATAACCACCAATAAATGTAGGCTCCAATTATACTTTTTCGGCACCCACAATGAAGTTGACTGGAGCATTATTAAAAGGCCTTTTCATTCGCCAGAGCTCTGCAGAGGAAGCCCATGTCCAAGGCCCCTTTTTGGATCACTTAAGCACCGTTTGTGAGAAGGCCGATGGTGGATTATTGGGCACATCGCTTCGACAGCCACCCTCAGCGTCACTGTGCCTCCGCCTGGCCACCCACTGCGCAGATACCTCATAGGAAACCCATTCACACAAGGATTAGGCTTTGGGCATCTTTATGTACTGCGTTATACATGTGTTCAGGGCCAGCTCCTGGATGGAGACAGCTCCAGGGAGTTAATAATGGAGTTGAAGAGGGTCAGCTGTAGCGGTGATGGCTTCCCATCCTTTCAAAACTGTGCTGTGGAACAAGTCTTCTGGTTAAAGAAACTTGAATTTGGCACAGCTTGCATTTTCTCCCCTTAAGACTCATGATCACTGCAGATGGTGACAGCAGTCACGAAATTAAAAGATGCCTGTTTCTTGGGAGGAAAGCAATGACAAACCTAGACAGCATCTTAAAAATCAGAGACATCACCTTGCCAGCAAAAGTCCGTATAGTTAAAGCTATGGTTTTCCCAGTAGTGATGTATGGAAGTGAGAGCTGGACCATAAAGAAGGCTGATCGCCGAAGAATTGATGCTTTTGAATTATGGTGTTGGAAGAGACTCTTGAGAGTCCCATGGACTGCAAGAAGATCACACCTCTCCATTCTTAAGGAAATCAGCCCTGAGTGCTCACTAGAAGGACAGATCATGAAGCTGAGGCTCCAATACTTTGGCCACCTCATGAGAAGAGAAGACTCCCTGGAAAAGACCCTGGTGTTGGGAAAGATGGAGGACACAAGGAGAAGGGCACAACAGAGGACAAGATGGTTGGACAGTGTTCTTGAAGCTACCAGCATGAGTTTGACCAAACTGCGGGAGACAGTGGAAGACAGGAGTGCCTGGTGTGCTCTGGTCCATGGGGTCACGAAGAGTCGGACACGACTAAATGACTAAACAACAACAAGTCTCATGGACCATGATGGCTATGCTCTGCCTCCACAATACCAGCCGTTGGAAATCTCAGGAGAATGGCGTTCTCTTGTGCTTGGGTCCTGCTTGTGGGTTTCTCACAGGCTTCTGGTTGGCCACTGTGGGAACAGGATGCTAGACTAGAAGGGCCATTGGCCTGATCCAGCAAGCTCTTATTATTAAGACCCTTTAAGCAACTACATTTCTTCCCCCTGCCCCAGGCTTCATAGGAGGTTTATGGAGAAAAGCTGTGGGAGTTATTGCTTTACTTTATTCTAAGAAACAACTCTGGTTAGATAAGAGACAGTGTGATGTAGTGGTTAGAGTGTTGGACTAAGACCTTGGAGAGAAAGGTTTGAATCTCCAACTCAGCCATGAAGCTCCCTTGGGCCAGTCACTCATTCTCAGCCTGACCCACCTCACAGGGTTGTTGTGGGTGATAAAACGGAGAGGAGGAAAATTCTGCCCACAAACTTGAGCTTCTTAGGGGAAAGGCGGGATATAAATTTAATTAATGACTTAATGATAAGATGAAATATTTGTCTAAGCACTCCATAGTTAAACTGTGTATATATTAGATCAGCTTTCCCAACCTAGTGTCCTCCTGATATTTTGGATTAAAACTCCCAACAGCACCTGACTGGAGTTGATGGGAGTTGTAGTGTAAATCATCTGGAGGGCACCAGGTTGTGGAAGACTGATCTAATATACATCCTTTATACAGTGACATTGCTTCCCCTATTATCCTCCCTCACAACACTTCAGGGATCATTTGATTTTGTCTGCCTGTGTCATTCCCCATTCTTAAGAAAGAAACTGGCATATCATAATGGAATCATAAAATTGTAAAGCTGAAACAGACCCCGTAAGGATCATCTTGTTCAATGCATAGCTCTATCAATGCAACATGCCTTGCAAACACAGGAACTACTTTAAACATTTGTGGCTTTTCCTAAAGAATCCTGGGAACTGTAGTTTGTTAATACTGCTGAGAGTTGTTAGAAGACCCCTATTCCCCTCACAAAGTTGAAGTTCTCAGAGTGGCTTATCAATAAACTCATCTTTCCAGGGAACTCACAGGACACAAAAGCCTTGATCATGGGAGTAGTTCTCCTATGGGCTAATGCAATTGCTGGGGAATGGGGGAAACTGGGGATTCATCTGCAGCTCAGATTTTTATCTGAGCCAGAGAATAATTTAGAGAGAGGGGCTTTATAATCTGATGTTCCTGTTATTTGTATTTCTGAAAGTGATTTTAAAAACAGACAAAAACCCCACCTGTTGTTGAGATGGGCTTTTAAGTGTCCCTGAAATTTGTTTCCCATAACCGCTCCCTGAAACTTTGCTTCAAGTCCAGAGACCTGGCATTTTCTTGGGCCAGCCATTATAGGCTCTCAAACAGATGCCTCTGTTCCACTGCATTCATTTTACAATTTTAAAACAATTTCCATCTAGACAGCCAGTTCTGTGGTAACTATGGCTTTTGTGCTGCCATTCTTCCTCTTATGCTTGGAAGATACTCCCACACACTCTTCCCTACACAATGACAGAACGTTGTCTTTGCAGTGTGTGGTATTTTCACAATGATGGGACTCTTTAAATAGTGCATTGTAAAAAGTAGTGCCTCCTAATAAGGCCTGCCAATTTAAGGCAACATCGGAATGGATTATGTTCTTCCCAAGAATCTCTGTATATGTAAACTAGCACCTTAAGGGCACATGTGCACCAAAGATCAGCCTTCAATAACCTGATGCCCTCCAGGTATTTTGGACACCAGACCCAGCCAGCATGGGAACTGTAGTCTCAAACATCCAAAGAGAACCAAGTTTTTGATAGCTCTCATAGACAGTCATTGCAGTCCCATACCCTCCAACATTTCTCCGATGAAAATAGGGATGTCCTATTTAATTAATAATAATAATAATAATAATAATAATAATAATAATAATAGTACCCCACCCATCTGACTGGGTTGCCAGAGCCACTCTGGGTGGCTTCCAACATATGTAAAAACATAATAAAGCATTAAACATTTTAAAAACCTCCCTATGCAGGGCTGCCTTTAGATGTCTTCTAAAGGTTGTATAGTTATCTCCTTGGCCCAGGGCTCGCATAACTCTATAAGCTCCAACATTTCTCCAGTAACTCCTAAGGAGAAGCAGGACATTCTGGGATCAAATCAGAAAATGGGACGGCTTCTATAAATCTGGGTTTGGAGGGTCTGCAGTCCTCTGTGTGTCTATTCAAAAGTAAGCTTCATTGAGTTCAGTGAGGTGTGTTTAGGGCTGAATTCCAACCCTGCTTTAGTGGGAGCAGGAAGACTGGGATTGTCGTTCTGGCAACAGGGATCTATAAACTGGTGGCAAAGAACCTGTGGCTTTCTAGATCTTGCAAGACTTCAGTGCCTATCATACCTAAACAAGCATAGGTTATGAACGACAGGAGTTGCAGTTCAGCAACATTTGGAGGACCACAGTTTCCTCACACTGGTGCTAAATAACCATATCAACCAGGATTTTTGCGGGGAAATCATTACTGTTACACTGGAACAGGACTGCTAAAACTTTGTAGTACAGATATACAACTATAGTGTTTGCAATCCTTGCAGGGAACTCTGGGGAATGGTAGCTCTCTGAGGGGACTGGGGGCCTCCTAACAACTCTCCACACCATTAACAAACTACAGTTCCCAGAATTCTTTGAGGGAGAAGCCATGACTGTTTAAAGTAGCACTTTAAATGTATGGTGCGAATATGTTCTCAGGCACCTCCCTAGAAGTGGGGAACAGCTTCAGGGACAGGAGGTGGTGCTGGACTCAAGTCAGGTGACTTTTCCATGGGCAGTTGGGACATTCAGTAATGCTAAGGAAAGTCTCTCCTCAGACAACCTGCAGGGCCTCAGCATCTAGATGATGGGTAGGCAAACTAAGGTCCGGGGGCCAGATCTGGCCCAATCTCCTTCTAAATCTGGCCCACGGACAGTCTGGGAATCAGTGTGTTTTTACATGAGTAGAATGTGTCCTTTTATTGCATCTGTGGGTTATTTGTGGGGCCTTCCTGGTGTTTTTACATGAGTAGAATGTATTCTTTTATTTCAAACGTATCTCTGGATTATTTGTGGGACATAGGAATTCATTCGTTGTTTTTTTCAAAATATAGTCCGGCCCCCCACAAGGTCTGAGGGACAGTGGACCGGCCCCCTGCTGAAAAAGTCTGCTGACCCCTGATCTAGATCAGAGCCTCCCAGTGCTCTGGGCCCCTTCCAAAGACCCAGTTTGGCATTCACATCCCATTCTTCCTCTCCTTATGAGAAGATGTTGCCACATGGCTCGTGACACATTTAGACACTTAAAATACACTAGTATAAACAACTGGTGAGTAATGCGAAAGTCAGTTTTCACATCCCCACCACCCCAGCTATCTCCATGTTTTCTGCCCCATCGACGCCAGATTTTGTTCAAAAACTTGGTTTGTTTCCCGACACTTACAAGCACAGACACACAGAGTGGTGTTTTTTGGGGGGTGGGGGTGGGGTGGGGGTATAATAGCAAAATGTTGGTTAAGCATTGCCTCCTTTAAAGAAAAATGGATCAAATTTTAAATGCCCATTAAATTGTTCTTAAAAGGTTACAGGTGACATTTGTATCCATTTAGTTAATTGACAAGAGCTGGGGGTTTTAGTACTGGAAAATCCATCTCAGTATTTTACAGGAAATCGCGTTAAGATGGATTTCGGCGCCAGAATGTATACCTGAAATGTGCAAGATTGTGTGTGTGTGTGTGTGTGTGTGTGTGTGTAAATTCTGTAAAGTGATTTTAAATTTCATGGTGGTTTTTGCAAAATGTTAGCGCAAACACAAATCTTCCACATTTAAAACAGAGAATCCTCCCCAGTCTTTCCCCTCCCATGTTGCTCTATATGAAATTAACATTTTTATGTGCATTGTTTGCTGTTGGATTACGCCTTTGGCTGCTGCCTCAATTTTGAACTCAGCAACGTTATCAGTCAATAGGCATATTTATCAAAGCAAAAGAAATGGACTCGTGTATATTTAACTATCATTAATTTAGATTGTGGGCAACAAAACAGATTTATATACACACACGCACACATGGGGGGGTGATCTGTTTCGTGACTCGCTGGCACGGCCCAGTGAAATCCATGTAAAATAAACAGTGCCTATTTATAGCCTTGCTCAGGCTGCCTGTAGGCTTTTGTGTAGCTGTGTTTACTCTGGATGAATGGGGGTTTTCAATCAAAAGCCAGATTCCGGAAGGGAAATCTGCCCCGGGTTTTCTGCAGAGCAGAGAGGGTAGCTTATATGTCATGAGCAAAATATGTGATGCTATAAAAAGTGGAGTGGAGTTTCACTCAGACAGAATCAGGATCCCTCCCCAGCGCTCAAAGGCTTTATAAGTGCCTTGAAACCGAGTGCATGTGATTATTAGAGCAGATGTCTGAGAGAAGGGAGGGTTAGGGCTGGCTCCCTGATTCTTGTTCGGTTGTCGTACAATTAATTAAAGTAATTGGGGCAGTCTGGCGCCTCAGCCAGGAAGTATTTGGAAGGGGATACTCCCGTCTACGAGAATTCGGCCATTTCAACCATAGTATTTCTTTTTTAAAAACCCACACTAGGGAAAATGAGTTCAATATGAAGGGGATGTGTTGATTCCAGAAGCACACCTGGATGGAAGCAGAACTTACTTCAGTGGGTCAAATCCTCCAGGAACTAAGGTTGCCAACTTTTCCTTACTGGCAGGGCTCTTGTGCCTGTTAAACATCTGGCTGACAGGCAGATGTCCAGCAGTTGCAGCTTTTTCCAACCTGGAAAAGATAAGAGGTGGGAAGAGCTTCATCTCTACCCATTTGCTGTTAAAAGCACAGGTGCCCTGGTGGTTGGGAGAGGTAGCAACATACCTTCTTCAAAGGTATTAATGCACTGCTGGTGTCTTGAATTATTCTTTATGCTCAGAGCAAAAGTAGTTAGGTTCTTTCCCCAAGTGCAAGTATTACTGAGAGAGAAACATCCACTGGTTTTATTTTTATATAGACCTGTGTGTGTATACACAAATTTGCACACAAAACAGATATATAGTCACATATAATTAAGATAGATTAATGTAGAATTATTTTATCTTAGGTTTAGAATGGAAGATTAAATTAAAAGTGCACCCCTTGAAAGCAAGTTCCCCTTGCTCATTTGTTAGCAAATATGTTTGGGGTTATAGCTTTATGGTGCAAAGCCCTTAGACTTTTAATTTTTATTTTTAGTAAAGCTGTTGAGTACTACAGATTTCTTTCTGGGGAGCACAGGCAAAACACCACCCAAATTCCCCCTCCCAGCTATTTCATTTTCAATAAGGAAGCACTGCCATCCCTTCTGCAATTATTTATGTGTCTCTCATTCATGTATCTGTAGTTCTCTGCATGTGGTCAAACAAGTCCATTCTGGGTTGTTGACTCACCAAACAGAAACGTAATCTTCTGAGACTGAACACACAATGAATGTTGGCATCTAAACAGCTATGTAAATATAGATGAAGCCAGTTCTAGGGTGTGTGTGTATTTTTGTTCTGATACAGGAATTCAAAGGAGGAATAATTCCAGGTGATTTACAGTATATGTGATCCAGTTATGTAACTTCTACAAACATTCCTCTGATTTATTTTAAAATATAAACTGATTATGCCGTTACTAGTACTGGAATTTATTGCTTGGTAAATCTGCATGTAGCATCCTTGCATTAATTACAGATTTAAAAGAGTGTATTTATTGAAAAATCACAGCTGTCCCTATTAAAAATGCTAATTACTGATAGCATTTTAAACAAATTTGTGTACATCCTTCAATCCCCAAATGATTTGCCTTGCGAGTGAACAGTAGCGAAAAATAGTCATTAAATATCCCTCCAATGACATATGCCTATTTGTTTATAGAGGCACTCTGATCTTTTAATTGGGTAAAATGCATTAATTGGCATTTTTTTAAAGACCTGACTTTGTAGACAGTTCTAACTAGAAGGGGGAAGTGAGAAGATCTAGAGAAAGGTTTATCCTCTGATTTCAGTTTATTTATTTTGGAGGCTATATTGTCTAAGGCTGTGGTCTTAATCATACTCAGAAGTAAGTGCCAGGAAACTCATTAGGACTAAAGCCCCATCTACACTATAGGTTTAAAGTAGTATCATACTTTAAACAGTACATACTTTAAAGAGTAATGGCTTGCCACAGAGAATTGTGGGAAATGTAGTTGGGTAAGGGTACAATCTGCAGAGTGGTTTAATTAACAAGCAATCCCTGTGGAAACTGAAGCTCTGTGAGGGCAAGAAGGATGCCCTATCAACTCTCTGTATCCAGTTCCCAGGATTCTTTGGGGGAAGCCATGACTGTTTAAAGTGTCATGATACTGCTTCAAATGTATAGCGCAGGTGGAGCCTTGCATCTAAGTAAAAGTGCATAGGATGAGGCTATACATTTCTCCTCTTTGTGTCCACCAGCAAGAAGGCTTTTCTTATATCAGGGATGAGCAACTGAGGCACTTTTTCCCAGCCTCCTGGTAAGCCTACAAAATTATAAATCAGGATTTCCCAAACTTGGGTCTCCAGTAGGGCTTCCATACGTCCAGATTTTTCCTCATTTTTGTTTTTACTTTTTGAAATTTGGCAACCCTAGACTCTCCAGCTGTTTATGGACTACAACTCTCATCATCCCTAGCTAGCAGGACCTGTTCTAAATCAAGTTATGGTAAGACACTAGCTTTGCTTTTAAGGAAAATGGGTGTGTGCGCTTTATTTAGAATACGTGTACCCCATTCTTCAGCCAAAAGGTGTGCAAGGTGGCTTACATACTCAGGAGTCTTGGCAAGATGGCACGAGTTTCACGTAGAGCTTGTCTGTGGGGGTTGGTTTGCAAGGCAAAATAGATCTCCAGCCTTACTCTGCCTTTCAAAGTGTTTAGGAAACTGAGTGGCTCTTGAATAGAAAAGCTACTGAATCGTCAATGAGAAAGGTAAGGTGCATAAAAATGCCCCTCAAACACAACAAACAAACAAACAAAGATTCTACTATAAGAGGATTATATTTTATTATTTATTGTATTTAATAAATCTGTATGCTGCTTTTCAATAAGAGTTCTTCTGAAAGCAGTTTGCAATCCACATGTCAAGACATACATTTGGTTCCATGGCTGAGTTTCCCACCTTTGGTTTCGGAGTTTAGATGAACGACAACCCTAATTTCTGAATTTAAAATTGCCAACCTCCTATTACAAGTTGTCAATCACTGCTTAGTTCTTTTCTGCTCTTGTTCTCATTCCCTCTCTGCCTTTCTCTCCTTCCCTTCTTCCTTCTTTCCTTCCTTTTTTTAACATCCCTTCTTCCATTTGTTGCCCTTCAGTCATTTCTGTCCTTGCTTTAATTGGTTTTTAAATATATATATATATATATATACACACTAAAATTGCTTTATTCCCAAAGTTTTCCAAAGACAGTTACATATCAAAGGAGAAACTGAGTGTATCATTCCGTTTGGTGCAGATTATAAGCATGCAAATGTGTTAGATTAGAAACAGCTTTTCCAAAATAGAAGTTGGAAAATGGCAACTGAAGAATTTGGCCTTATTTGGGTCCAGAAATTTGATCTTGAAAATATGTTCGGTTGTTTGTTTTAAATATATGCAGTGATGATTGAGTTCGCAACAGAGGATGTGGTAGAGTGTGAAAAAAACTGAGAGAGGGTGGCTGGGGGGGGATCCTCATATTGTTTTAATTATGTAGCTTCCAATCATTTTCACAAAGCTGATTCTCAGCTCTGCACCTAGTCCTTTTCCTGTGCTTTAAAAATTATTACTTATATTTAATACAGGTTTCAAATGACATTTGTTATCACCCAACTCCTGTTAGCAAATTGGAATTCTGGAAACAAACAAAACAAGGCTTTCCTGATCAAGGTGGTGAATCTGTTCACGTTGCTTTTGTTAATACATAATTTTGAAAAAAACAACAACTGTGAGCACTGGTGAAGTTACAGATAAGCATGTTCAAGGCCAGGTGGTTAGGAGGAAACCTTTCCATAAATTTGCAGGTGGAAAAACAAAATGAGCTCAGGGAGAGTCATATCAGCAAAATATCCAACATGCATCAAGCATTCTGCCCATTCACTCCCAATTTTGCAGTCCTCCAAATTACAATGTGCACATACAGCAAAAGGAGGTGGTAGAAATCCTAAATTGTACCACATCGTTCTATAGGTAGGGAATGTTCTTTTTAATTTTCTCCCATGTAGAAAAACTTTTTGCCAGTAAATAATGATGATAATAAATAATAATAATATTAATAAAAGCAATAATGATAGATTAGGAGGAAAGGTTACCATAGTCCTGCATTGTGATAGCTTTCTATTTGTAGACATATATTTTTAATATGGTGGAGAAATAAAAAACCAGTTTTCCCGCACTCCCAAATTCTGAAATGGAACAGCCTATCCCACTCACATTTCATTCCACTGCATGCATGGATTAGGAGGGACACAGTGCACATACAAAATTATCAATTGTAAATACATTTAATATTAAATTGCTTCAGATTAAATTGCTCCCCCCTCCCCACGTATTCAAAGAAAAAGGAGAATTCCAGGCATAAGTAAAAAAAATGTATTGCAGTACAACAGAGGTTCAGTCAATGCTCTTAACTCTGTTATTTACGTGTTTATGATGTTATATGTTGTTTTGTTTGTGTCACAAAAGCAAATAAAATTTATTTAAAAGAAAGGACAGTTCTTGTGATTAGCATCTTATAACTCCCAATGAACACTAGTGTGAGAACCCAGAACTGGACCAGGAAACTATCCTAGGAATTCTTTTCCATCTGACTCTACTGAGAATGGGCTGATTCAGTTCACATTTAAAAGTAAATTTACCTAATCTGCGCTTTCGGAAAAACACATGAGCTGAAACACAGCCACCATTTGAAATTTGCTAGAATTCTGAAATGTAGTTCTCCAGCCAAGTAACGAATGTATATATTAGGGTGAAGCGTGCATAGAAATGAATATATAGGTGAAAGAAACATAGCAAATTGCATCATATATGGGGAAATTTCTTGACAAAAACGTGTATACTAGGCAAAGTTGCACAATAAATGTTTCTTTCAAGAGGACTTCACACTAAAATGCAGATGAATATTAATGAGGACATGGGGGGGGGGAATTGTGCTCTAGTGTGGAAATGTGAAAAACTGAATGTAAGACTTCAAAAATTACAAACAGGAATATTTCTGTACTTGCCATTTATAGTGGTATAGTTGCCAGTTTTTTCCCAGATTTTTCGGCATGCTGCCACATGAAGCGATTATTTTTCAGTTAGACTGTACATCATTATTCAGAATGATGTATAGTCGACTCGCAACTTGCATGCATTTATGGCCGGTTGAAATAACACAATTTAAATGCATGCAAGGTGGGGAGGTCAGAGGTCTTTCTGCATCAGGTTTTCTGGCCAGAGCCCTTGCAAGAGCTTCCCAGAACCTGGTAAGAAAGGTGCAGAGCTTAAAAGCTCTCTGCCTTGCTTGGGGAGTGAAGCCTGTTTGGCCCAGAAATTAAGATGGTTCCCATGGGGGTGGTTCACATGGGGGCTACGTGTTTTTGTGCATATGCATCACCCCCTGAAAAATATATGGGTCAGCTGTACCAAAGAAACTTTTTCCTTCTACTGCCAAAGAAAACGTGACTTTCGTGATATATCCCAAATAGATCCTCAATATTTCCATTTTTGTGGCATGTCTGCAAACATCATCCTGGTTTCTGTGTGGAAGGGGCAAGAGGTTCGTGTTTGGGGCTTGAGACCCATCTCCTTTGCACCACTTCCTCTGATTGTGGCCCGTGAGCTGTCAGTTTGCAAGCTCAGTTCAGAGGAGAGATGTGCCAGATGGGGACCGTGGTACTCAAAGTACTGCTCGTGAAAGCAATCTTTAGCTGCATACAAAATTTCTTAATAATAACCAGGCTTGCCATAGCTCAGGCAGACACATATTTCTTCTAGTCTCTTAGTCCAGGAGATGAAGAAGTACACAACTTTTTCCCTGTATCGGAAAGTTTGACATTTTACTATGTTTTTATGTGTTGGAAGCTGCCCAGAGTGGCTGGGGCAACCCAGCCAGATGTGGTGGTTGTTGTGGTTGTTGTGGTTGTGGTTGTGGTTGTTGTTGTTGTTGTTGTTGTTGTTGTTGTTGTTGTTGTTGTTCTTCTTCTTCTTCTTCTTCTTCTTCTTCTTCTTCTTCTCCTTCTCCTTCTCCTTCTCCTTCTCCTTCTCCTTCTCCTTCTCCTTCTCCTTCTCCTTCTCCTTCTCCTTCTCCTTCTTCTTCTTCTTCTTCCCAAGAACATTCCAGAATATTAGGCATTATTATTGGAGACTCATTAGGGTACATATGGGGTGTGACTACAGCCCTGAAACTTTTCTCATTCAGGTACAACCCGCCATTAGTGTGGAAAGGAAAGGAAAACTCCTTCTCTAATAACAGCAACATATGACCAAAGGGTTCAGACAATCAGCTACAGATTCACTGCAAAAAATGTCAGAACAAACAGCAACTATGACACCATAAAATAGTAAGTGTTGAATGGTCCTGAAATTGATAGATTTTTATGATCTCTATCTAGAACGCACCCAACATTCCTTTGCAGGGCAAAGTCAGTCCAGATACTTTTGAGAATACAAATGCAAAAAATGGTAAATATTTTCGGCTCACACCTTACTTGCAGCAAGTGGCCAGATCTATGCCACTTCAGCACTACAGTCTACTTTCATTATACACTATTAATAGTGTGATTTGGGAGCAGCTATTCTAGTATTTTGGGGGCTCAGGTGTTATATAGCACCAGAAGCTTGTAAGCACATAAAAGCATATTGCTCATTAAAATCCTGATAGTCTCCATTTTACTATGCCTTCTTGAGAGCATTATGTTTTACAAGGAGCAATCCTGCTACGCACACAATAAAGCTCTAGCGTGATTGCAACAATGCAAAATAGACTCCCTTAAGGATGAACACAACCAGCCTGTGTTGTAACTAGGGATGGGGGAGAAGCTCAATCCAGCTCACTTCTAAAGGGGAACGTAACATTTTTGTATTTTCTTAAACAATATGTGAACTGAAAACGCAGCCACATCTTTCATATTTTGCATTTCTCCACTTTTTGCAATGGAGCAATGTGTACAAAGATTAATATACTGGGGTAGAGTATGCATATGTTTGTGAAAATAACATACAAAAATTCATTACATTTGGGGAAATTGTGTTGTGTGCATTAGACAGAACTGCATATAAAAATGTGTGCAGTAGGAGAGGTAAAGGTAAATGATCCCTGGATGGCTAAAAGGTAAAGGTACCCCTGACCATTAGGTCCAGTTGTGGAGGACTCTGGTGTTGTGGCACTCATCTCGCTTTACTGGCTGAGGGAGCCGGCATACAGCTTCCGGGTCATGTGGCCAGCATGACTAAGCCACTTCTGGCACACCAAATCTGCGCACAGAAATGCCATTTACCTTCCCGCCAGAGTGGTACCTATTTATCTGCTTGCACTTTGACATGCTTGAACTGCTAGGTTGGCAGGAGCAGGGACTGAGCAACGGCAGCTCACCCCATCGCAGAGATTCAAACTGCTGACCTTCTGATCGGCAAGCCCTAAGCTATGTGATTTTGACCACAGTGCCACCTGCGTCCCACTGGTTAAGTCCAGTCAAACTTGACTGAGGTGCAGCGCTCATCTTGCTTCAGGCTGAGGGAGACGGAGTTTGTCCACAGACAACTTTCCGGGTCACGTGGGCAGCATAACTAAACCACTTCTGGTCCATGTGAATAGGGTTAGGACAGAAATTTGGTCCTGTTGGCATTTTCACACAACACTGCTCCATTCACACTTCCCAAAACAATGTGCAAACTGAAACACAGACCTATCCTTGAGAATTCACACTGTTCTGAATTTTGCAACACAGTTCTCCTTAGTTGAAAATGTTGGTTAGGGAAAAGTGTTCATAACAATGCATATAATAGTGGAGCTAACATTCAAAAATGCATTCTATTTTATCTGATTTTAATGCCTTTGCTGTGGATACTTTGACTTGACCTGCTAGTAAGCTGCATGCTTACTTAAATATTTATATATGTTAAATGAACAGTTAATTGTTGATTATTATTTTTTTTAGTGTTACGTTACAAAGAGATATGTCTTAAGCATGTAGCTATTCTATTATTATACTGAGACTTGGATTTCTGTGTGAGCGACTTTGAGCACAGATTTAATTTTGGGAAATGTGGTATGTAAATCAATTGACCAGGGTATTTTTTTACTTTGTAAGTTGCTTTAAGGCAGTGTTTCCCAACCTTGGGCCTCCAGCTGTTTTTGAACTACAGTTCCCATCATCCCTGACCACTGGTCTTGCTAGCTAGGGATGATGGGAGTTGTAGTCCAAAAACAGCTGGAGGCCCAAGGTTGGGAAACACTGCTTTAAGGTACTTGAATGTGACTAATAAGTAATAATAATAGCAGACTAAAATGGGACAAATAAAAATAGCAGAAATTGCTAGTTAAAATGTGTATACTGGGAAACATTGCAAAAATGTGTTTATTAGGAGGGGAAATACACACTAAAACAACACCAACAAATTTTCATGAGGGCTTTAAAAAAAAGAAGAAAAACAAAACAAAAAAGAATCTCTGTGTTGAACTGAACTTAAGGGAAATGAGAAACCGAGAAACCAGTAGTAACATATTTGCTGGGGGGGGGGGGAGGCGACTACCAGTGCCAGTCCCCTTACCTGTGTTATTCCCAGTGGCAACCTGTCACAAGGGAGGCCTCTGACCAGATATTTAGAATCCACCAGGTTCCCGTGGCTCCTTCTCTGAGCTGCCTACCTCTGCCCTGATCCCACTCAAAACCCATCACATTCCAGCAGTGCTATTTTTCTAGAAAAAGAGGTGCCGTAACTCACCACTAACACCACCCTCTTTCTCTTAGAATGGTATTGGCACCCAGCTTGAGAGCTGCTGGAACTGAGTTCCAGTGAGTTCCTGCTGGAAAAAAACCCTGTATTCCAGGCTGATTCTGCCCCTGAACTGTTCTGATAAGCAAGACACAAATTATCCTCAAAAAGAAACAGTGAAACATTTTGCAAACAGAGATGATTGGGAGGGATGCTTTGAAAACAAAAAACCCCAACAACACCAGCATTGTTTTAATTTAAAATAAATTTTAATTTATATTCAAACACTACAATGAAAATTCATTAAGAGGCTGAACAGTGTGAAGTATATTTTCAACAGAAGAAGCCGAGCATGTTTGGATGAAAAGGTGTTCCTTGGTGGTCTAATATTATATTATATTATATTATATTATATTATATTATATTATATTATATTATTTATTTATTATTTACTTGAAAGGTGCTATTTTTGAAAAGAAACAGTTAAGAGGGAAAAAAGGAAAAAAGGAAAAGAAAATAGTAAATCACTATAACAATTGTTAACAATTAAATTTTTTAACCTAGTTTATTTTTTATAAATGAGTTCCAAATTTCATTATACTTATCCATGCTTTGGTATCCATTTACATTGTCCAGGTGTCAAATTCCATGTAGTTAGGTATATAGTTCAAAAGAATATTATCCTCTGAAAATTTTAGCTTTTTCCAGTGTCATATTTATATAATCCATTATTTTTCTCCAAAACATACTAAGTATAGAACATTGTAAAAAACTTTTGTTTTAAAGAAACATTATCCTTACTACATTTCCAGTGAAACGCTATCTTAATATAATCCTTTTCCATACAAATGTAGTAGGGTCTAATAAATACAATTTTCTGTTGTGTAAGTTGTAATTCAAGGTTCACCGGCACCCTTGTTATAGAAGTTAAAACACTCTCCCCCTGTCAAGGCAATATAGGAACCTCAAATTCTTTGTTCCATTCATTTCTTAACATCTGCATATCAAATGATAATAAATATCTATAAAAATTATCAGGGTTTTTTTTTTTAACTTTTGAAGGATTTAACAAGTTCTAGTATCTCAGCTGTCTCAGTAGCTGAAAATGCAGTTGGTCCAAACAAAGTTTTTAACAAATGTTGAAGCTGTAGGCATTGCCACTGGGTTACATCCGATAGCTGGTATTTATCTCGTAACACGGTGTATGCTAAAAATTCATCTTAATCTACCCAAAGTACCATGTCCACCCAATTTTTCTATATCACCATCTTTTCCCCAATTTTAAAAGTTGGGTTTCCCCACAAAGTCAATTTAGCATGGGAAGCATTTTTTTTAAGAGCTAAATATAATGAATCTGGATAAGCCAACAATTTTCAAGAGCCACTAAATTAACCTTCTCAAAACTTACTATATCATGAGTACAAACTTTCCCAAGCCGTCAGTATTGATGAATAACGCTTTCTGTGGAACACTCTGCTGTAGGACATTGTGATGGTGTTAAGCTTAGAAAGGCAACGGAGCAAAGTATTGGAGCTGGGAGGGGCCACAGGGATAGTTGTCCCAGGCACAAAATGGTTATGGGCGCAAACTTTCAATACCCGGTGCTGCCTCAATACTGCTATCGTTGGGTTCCGATGAAACAGCTTCACCATGTGAGCCAGGAAGTGACCTCTCCAGACAACTGAATGACTCTTGTCATCTCTGCAGCTGGGATGTTCTGGGTGACTCGGAGGCTGTTATGCAGTTGAATGCGCATGCATACTCTGTGTGTTCCCTCCCCCCCCCCCACGCGGCACCTTGAACTTATCCCAGCAGCTAAATGGTCACCAGATTACCAGATACTGTGGGAAATAACAGGACAAGTCTATCTCCATCTTGTTCTCCTTTTGAGTTTCCCCTGAAGATCTGGCTGATATTATAGGAGACCGTGCTAGCGGGTGTAACCCAGTGTTCTTCAATTTTGAGTCCTCAGAGGTTGTTGGGCTACCGTGAACACTGCCCACCCATGTTGATTTGGGCTCATGGGAGTTGGGACTCCAACATCTGGAGAACACCAGATTGGGAAAGGTTGGTCTGCACTCACCCATTCCCCAAGTGTAGTCTTCTATGCCATTTATTGTTATCTGGGGTGTATACAGTGGTTTTGGTGCAAGTGTTCAGCCACTGACTGTTATCCCAGAGATGTCTGCTGCAGAAGATCATGCAAAATATCATGGGTGGTGGAAGGTCATTCTAGCCACCAGATGTTAATTACTCTGGAGGACAGAGCAAACGTGATCTCATAATACATATCCATGATTGTGTGAAGTTGTAGATGTGTTAATTTGGGAAGCTCCCTATGAAACTGCCAATTAGAATGTTTGGAGGATTATTTACATCTATTTATATTAACTATTTTAACAAAAAATAAGAGTTTAGCGGAATGAAAGCTAGATTTGAACTATCAACTTTTGAGGGAATTGACACCTGCTGCCTCTGCTGTTGATCCATAGAAGTTCAATCTCCCATCTACAAAACACAGTAGACTTCTTAAGCCTCACAAGTATATAGGAAGAGTTCAGAAAATGTTCTGAACTAGTTGTTTAGTTTTGCACTTGAGGAACTGACAAATTCTGTCTGCTTGCATATAATGTAGAGCTGTTAATTTTAACTGAAAGACTGCATATAAAAACATTTTACTATGTTTTTCATCCTTATTGTGAGCCACTGTTGGTGTCTCTAGAGTATAGGACAGAGTATTAAATGTAAAACAACAACAGCACACTAATTACTGGGGTTGACTTATTTATTATATGAATACTTGTGATCCACACTTTAAAAAATATGTCAAGTAGCCTTACAACATGAAATGCAATAAAGTCAATTAAGAAATACCTGTAAAACACAATTAAAGAGTGCTCTGGTTGATTCTTTTAGGTTCTGGTGTCTTTTACAATGAAGAAATTAATATATATATATATATATATACGGGAGATATGCAATGTTAAGTTATACTTGGAGTACTATACATCTGCTGAAATAAATGGACTTGAATAACCCTAAAGAAGGATTTCCATTCTTTTACTTTTGAAATTGTACACTTAATTCCATTTTCTCCCAATAGCTAGGCTTTGGTCACCAGAAAATATAATTAAACCCCATCACTTAATTGGTTGAAAGGCAAATGATTAATCAATCAAATAGATGATCCTTGTAGTCCCTTCCAACTCTTATGATTCTATGATTTCCATGATCATTTCATCTGTTAACAAGGCCACCATGATTTAACACTGTTGTACATTCACCATGAACATGGGAGGGAGGGAATTCCCTTTTGAATAAATACTTTGTGGGTTATTACTTTAAGTGCACTTTCCCCTCTAAATGAATGCTTTATGAGGTTTAACAAGATCCACACAGAACTTTGCTCACTTTCGTGTCCAGCTTGGTTTTAATTTGGTGTTTTCGAGCCCCTTACAATGACCAGCCTTCTTCCCTTCCCTCTCATATTGGGACCAGTATTCCATCTGGCTAGCGTTGCACCTATATGAGTAATCCATTTCTCAAAGATGCAGTCATACAAAATGTAGAAAAACACACAGAACGCAGGACTATGCAGGGAAAACCTGATGTCACCTTGATGACTATCAAGTCTGAAATGCTTTTAAAAGCTGTCCTTCACAACATGCTAATATTTGCCTAGTTCCCTACAGCAAATGGAAATCAGCTAAGATGGTTATAGTAATCAGCATTTTAAACTATACGGTATAACTGGTCTTTTTTTGAATATAAAAACAATCATGTGGTCTCTTTCGAGAAACTGGAGGACCCTCTAACTGTTCTGTTCTTATGGCAAAATTCCCATGGAACATTCCCTACCCCCAATCTTAATACAAAATGAAGTTATGATTAACTGATTTGCAACTTGGGATGTATATTTTTGTTGCATTTTCCATTTTTCTAGGTAGGGTTAAAATGCATTGCTGAAAACCACCACAAACCAGTGGCAGATTCCACCTTCCTGATCCAACAGAAAAATCAAGGGGGCTTTCAGTCCAAACTTTCAGTAAATGATGCATCTTCTGCAGGTAACCCTCTTCTGTCCTTCTAGTCGACAACTGAGATTGCTCAGTCCGTTAAGGGAGGCTTGCTGCATTTCATATAGTTGTGAGACTGACATTGCAAGTACAAACTGTTTTCTGTGTTGAATTTTATAGCTTTGGGTCATACCCAACGTTAGTCATAATTAGACCCATTGGAATTAATGGACTTGGCTATCTTAGGACCCTTCATTTCAGTGAGCCTACTTTGAGTAAAACTAGAGACAACCCTTTGCTCTGAATGTGCAATTGCAACTTACGATTGTTGAAACACCTTTTTTTAGGGCTGTCACTTGATTGTAGCTAACTAATCAAATGATTTGTAGCTGATTGTGCATACTGAATCAATTAAATTTTTTTTTATGAGAAAAGCAGTAATCCTCAAGAAACAAAATGGTGCATGCATTTATTTAATTTTTTTTGCTGATGAAGGCACTATCTCACAGGTATTCCTTCTTAAAAATTTGAAAAACATATGCTGATTTAGGGCTGTACTCAACTTAGAGCCACTCAAATCAATAGCTACATCCACTAATTCCAGCAGATCTACTCTAAGTAGGACTAGCATGGACGCTATCCTTAGGCTATAATCCTAAAACCACTTACCTAGATGTTAAAGTCCCATTGAATTCAATAGGACATACTTATGAGCAGACATGGTTAGGATTGTGCTGTTATTAATCTGGGACACCTTTCTAGTTGATCAAAATCCGCTAGCTCAGGGGTTCCCAAACTGTGGTCTGTGATCCTCACTCAAGTGGTTTGCAGTGTATCTGTGCAGAATGGCAGGCACTGCAGCTCTTACATTGTTCTTAAGAGTCAAGTTTTCCACCTGGAAGGTGAGTAGGATGTTAGTGACGGGGGTGGAAGCAACAGGGGAAATAGGATTAATAGCAAAGTTAATGGTTCCAAATGTGTTCTGATGCATTTTAATTATTGCTTTTAACTAGTTTGCTTTGATTACTTTGTATTTCATAATGTTTCTTAAATGTTGTAAGCCACCTTGAATCCCAGCTTGGGAGAAAGATAGGATATAAAGATTACTACTACTACTAGTACAGTTGTACCTCAGGTTAAGTACTTAATTTGTTCTGGAGGTCCGTTCTTAACCTGAAACTGTTCTTAACCTGAAGCACCACTTTAGCTAATGGGGCCTCCCACTGCTGCCGTGCCGCTGGAGCACGATTTCTGTTCTCATCCTGAAGCAAAGTTCTTAACCCGAGGTAATATTTCTGGGTTAGCAGAGTCTGTAACCTGAAGTGTATATAACCTGAAGTGTATGTAACCCAAGGTACCACTGTACTAATAACAGCAGCATGCACAGAATTCAGGCACATGTGGTGCTGGCTAGCATCTTAGCAGCAATGTCACAAGATGTGGTAAGGATCACTACTTCGAATACCTTTCAAAAAAGGGTTAGACAAACTCAAAAATGCTGGCGGAAGAGTCGGGAAACCCATAATTAAATTCCCACTAAACCATGAAGATGGTTTGGTGACCTTGGACCAGTCATTCTCTCTCTCTGCCTAGCCTCCCTTACATGGCTGTTGTGAGGATAAAATGGTGTGTGTGTGTGACCTTAAGATCTTTGGATAATAATAAAAAATATTTTTTTATTTATACCCCGCCCTTCCCGGTTCAGAAAACCAGGCTCAGAGCGGCTAACGACAAATTTAAAACACTTAATTGTAATACAACATGGAAGCAGCATAAAATACAGTATAAAAACATGAATAACAATAAAATTCAAAGTTCAAAAATCAATTTGGGGGAAATCCATCCAATAAGCATTAGATAGTCACCAGGGCTAGCTGGCTGAATTAGTCCTACTTGGGCCAATGAGGAGGCCAGGGGAGAATTAGCTGTGGAGTCTCAGAGCGGGTAATCTTCATAAAAGGGGAGGGGGAGGGAAGAGAAGAGAAGGGAAATAAAAGATCAGGCTGAATTCAAATTAAAGTGGTTCCTTAGGCTACAGACACTTCAGGTTACAGACTCCACTAACCTGGAAGTAGTACCTCGGGTTATAGTACCTCGGGTTAAGAACTTTGCTTCAGGATGAGAACAGTAATTGTGCTGCGGCAGGGGGAGACCCCATTAGCTAAAGTGGTACTTCAGGTTAAGAACGGTTTCAGGTTAAGAACGGACCTCCGGAACGAATTAAGTTCTAAACCTGAGGTACCACTGTAAAGGCCAGGCGGAATAGCTCTGTCTTACAGGCTTGATGGAAGGAGGTTAAATCCTGAAGGGCCCTAGTCTCCTAGGACAGAGCATTCCACCAGGTCGGAGCCATCACTGAAAAGGCCCTGGCCCTGGTGGAGGATAGTCCGACTTCCTTAGGGCCCAGGTCCTCTAAACTATGGTTATTCATGGACCTCAAGGTCCTCTGCGGGGCATACCAGAAGAGGCGGTCCCGTAAATATGTGGGCCCTAAGTGACAAAGGACTTTAAAGGTCAAAACCAGCACCTTGAACCTGACCCTATACTCCACCGGGAGCCAGTGCAACTGGTAATGGATGACAGGCAGGATCTAAATAAAAACTGACTAGCTCCGATTTTAATAAGGCCTCCATATTCAGAAGCTCTATCTGTTTTAGATCCCATGGACAAACAACAGGATGCATTCCTGAACACACAGGTTGGGTTAGAGAAATAGGAGGCTAGCTTTTGGGCTACCAATCCTTCTGGCTCAGAACTGTCTACACAGTGTATGTGACTGGAAGGGGCTCCCTAGGATTTCAGAATGGGAACATTCCTAGCTCTACCTGGAGATGATCGGGATTGAACCTGGGATCTTCTGCATGCAAAGCAGATGCTCTACAATGGAGCCACAGTTCTTTTCCAGCCTCAAGATTGTTCAGCACAAATTTGGTTGGGTTGCCAACTTTTTCACACTCTCTGCTCTTCCTTAAACACGCGCGCACGCGCACACACACACACAAACATCTGGCATGCCTAAATTAAAGAGGTGACACTTTTCCAATGACAGATACCATAGGCGCCGACTCCATGGGGCTTGAGGGGGCCCGAGCCCCCTCAAAAATTCGTTTGGGGGGGCTCCGCCCCCCCAATAATCTCCGGCGCCCCTCCAGCAGAGCGCCATCGCCGCCCCTCCCCCAGCCCAAAATGCACAGGGAGGCGCGGGCTGCATGCCTCCTGCCCTCCCTCCCGAGCAAAAGCTCCACCCAATTTCCTTTGGAGCTGATTAATAGGCGCAGCACGCTCCCCTATTCGCTCACGAGGAGGCGGCGCCACTTTATTTGCATATTCATGAGCTTATTTATTATTCATGAGCTTTCCCGGGCCCCCCCAATATTTTTTATAAGTCCGCGTCCCTGACAGATACAGAACTGTCTGGAAAGTTTCCCTCACTAAATTTCTGTGTCAGTAAAGGCTGTTAGTAAAGGCACAGGGACAGGGACAGAGAGAAAAAGTTGGCAAGCCTATGAGGATTGTCATTAATGCTTTCCAGTCGCCCTGCGCTACTGAGATACTGACAGGTTTAAAAAGAAAGAAAGAAAGAAAGAAAGAAAGAAAGAAAGAGAAAAAGGAGTTTCTCCTATTAAGTGGTGTACAAGTGTTTACGTCTTTTGATATGGTATAAAACTGGGTTGCATTTCCTACTGATGTGATGCTTCCAAGCCCAAAATTAGAACAATATTACGTAAATGGCATTTTGTTGAAATCCATGTTAGGCCAAACATTTTGTGTTGAGAGTTTTGAAGCATTTGGAGTGTGTGAAGAGGGAGGGAAAGTTAAGACTTTTGCAATACATAAATACTTGAGAAACAGTCTCTTGGCTCCCATGCAGTCTCTTCCTGGCCCTTTACATCTGCCCATAAAAAGGTAAAGGACCCCTGACAGTTAGGTCCAGTCGCAAATGACTCTGGGGATGCGGCACTCATCTCACTTTACTGGCCGAGGGAGCCGGCGTTTGTCCACAGGCAGTTTTTCCGGGTCATGTGGCCAGCATGACTAAGCCGCTTCTGGCGAAACCAGAGCAGTGCACGGAAACGCCGTTTACCTTCCCGCCAGAGCAGTACCTATTTATCTACTTGCACTGGCATACTTTCGAAATGCTAGGTTGGCAGGAGCATCCTATATCTGCCCATAGCCAATGCCAATTAACTGACCTCCTGGCAAGCTAACCTTGGCTGCTTGTCCTTGGCCAATGTGAGAACAGGTTGCTAGACTAGATGTGCCCTTGGCCCGCTCCAGCAGGGCTCCTCTTATGTTCTCATGCTAAGACAGACCATCGGATCGGTCCTTCTAGTTTAGGATTGCCTCTGAAGACCAGTTGCAAAGAATCACAAGTGGGGAGCGCTGCTCTTGCAGTCAGGTCCTCCCTGCTTGCCTTCAAGTTTCCTCGCCCCCCCGTAAAATTTATATACCGCTTGCGTTGCAAAAGAAAAACTTCCAAGCGGTTATAAATGACTGGAAAGCACACCCCGCCGAAGCCCAGTTGGCACTTCACTTCTGAGCAAGACCACGCTTAGGATCACATCTGCCCGCGCCTTGCCACCTCAACCACGCCCCCTGCGCAGTCAAAGCAGCTCTGCTGCAAACCTTTTTGCGTTGCATCTATAAAGGCTTACTTCCGACTCGAGAGGAGGAGCGGGCACGCTTTTTGAGAGAAGCGTGTGAGTGCGCTTCAATGCAACTGCTGCTAGGAGCGCCTGCGCGCAGCTTCTCCTGGGCGGGCTTATTAACCGCGATTCTCTCCCCCCCCCCCCAATCCGTTTCTCTCCCTTTCCCCTTCTCCTCGCTTTTTGCCATTAAGCTTTGCCTTCCTCCCGGCTTGCCTTGTTGCAAGAAGGAGCTGCAGCCGCCGCCGCCGCCGCTTTTGCACACCACCGGCGCGCGCGCCTTCTCCCTGCGCCGCCAAACGCGGCTCCGTTCCTGGATTCGAGCGGCTCCTGCTTTTACCACGCGCCTGCCCGGGCCTTGCGGACGCGCTGGTTGCTTTTGCAAACTGCTGTTGCGCGCGCGCGCCGCTTGGGCCTCTTCCCCCTCCCTCTCCTTTTTTCCCTCGGGGGTGTGTGTGTGTGTGTGTGTGTGTGTGTTGCGGGGGGGGGTGTTGTTGTTGTTGCCGCTGTTGTGGTAGCGCAGTCCGCCTCCACCTCCTCCGTTGCTTTGCGACCCCGAGGGCGCCTCTCCGATCCTACCTCCCTCTCTCTCTCTGGGCTGTGTGTGCACGCTCCCGTGTGCGCGAGCAGATTTCCCTAGCTATGGTCCCTGTGCCATAATAACCGAGCATAAAAAAAAAAAAAAGCCCGCACAGCAACCGGGATCCTTGCTTGAGAGCCGGCTACATCGTTTTGCTCGCACGGCGCCTTCTTGGAGGAGGGTGTGTTTTTGCGCAAAGCCAACAAGACCCTTCAATCAAAAGATTTTTTTTAAAAAAATCTTCATGTGAATCCAGCGGCAGGAGAAGCATAGCAAGGGAAGACCCGTCTGGCGCTCCTCCTTTTTTCGCTCCGCAGCGGCGGCGGCGGCGGCGGCAGCAGCGGGAGGAGACGCTGTGCAAAGGCCAACCTCTGCAACGGGGAGGCGGATTCCTGCGGAGAAAGCGAGCGCAGGGCTGGACAACACGCTCGCCCACCGCCCCCTCCTTCCTCTGCCAAGCCCAGGAAAAGGAGCTCCAGGAGAGGAGAGCGAGCGTCGGGTGGTTTTCTCGTTTTGTTTGTTTGCTTGCTTTGCTGCAAAGCTTTGACCTTCAGCGGCTGGATCCTTCTCCCTCCGCCTCCTCTTCAGCCCCAACGGATCCCCAGCAAGACAGCACCAAAATCATCGCCTGGCGTTTTTACAACTCCCTCCTTTTTTTTGCAAATTGCAGCTTTTGCTTTGGGTCGACTGGCGAGGAAGAGATTGGGAATGGAATGAAATAATATATACATATTTCCAAAGGCGCCCGGAAGGCTTTTTGTGTTCTGTCCCCCCCAACCCCCCCCACAGACAAAAAGAAAAGGCCGCTTGGATTTTTGTTTGTTTGTTTTGCTTGGATTTTCTTCTTTTCCTCCTTCGTTGCAATGGCCAAACAGCAGCTCCCGGGGATGGAGTGCTGAGGAAGAAACGACCTCGGCCGCCTTTCGGTGCCTGCATTTTCTGTCTGCTGGGACCTCTCTATTCTTTCCCCCTTTTTTGGGGAAGGCGCCTGGAGGGGGGGGGAGGGAGAGGGAAGAGGTGGAGTGGGGGAAGCCACTCTGCCTCCTTCCATTCATTTTGATTCCGCATTTTGTCTCTCTCCAAGTCAAAAGCTTAAAAAAAAAAAAAAAGGAAAAGGGGTGGTGGTGATTTTGGGAGATCCCTTTAAGGGAGCCTCAGATTTCTTGCAAAAGGGGAAGGGGGGAAAAAAGGCTGTTTGTTTGGGAAGCTTGATTTCCGCTCTCTTAAATTCGGGTGTTTTTTAAAAAAGGAAAAAAATTGTGCGTGGGGAGGGGGGACGCTGGAACTATTTTCTCCCCTCGTTTCTATCCTTCGATCTGCGGATCTCTCCATTTGTTTATCGGAAAGCCCAGGCACGCACGCAGCTCCCAGCCTCTTCTGTGTTTTTATTTAGAGAAAGGGAGGGAGGGAAAAAGAGAGAGAGAGAGAAGGGGAGCAAAAGAAAAGATGGAGGTCGAAGATGCGGACTGTTTGCTCCAAAGTGGTATATGTTTGCTACTTCTGGGTGACTGCAGGCAACGCTGAGCGCCGCGACCTTTCTCCAGCCTCTCGGAGTACTTTGGAGGAGGAAGAAGTTGTCTCAGGAGGGGGGAAAAGCGGGGGAAGTCTGTTACCTTATTTTGCAGGCACCAAAACAGGCTTTTTCCCCCTGCCTCCCCTTCCCCCGTCTTGGTTTCTCATTCAGAGGGGGACAGAACAATTTCCTTCCTAAGGAGGGAGGAGAAGAGAGAAAACAACAACACCCCTTTGCTCCAAAACATCTCGTATTTTTTTCACCTTGCCAATTTCTTATTTTCCCCTCCTCCCCTGAGTTTTTGAAGGAAGGGGAGGCTTGGATTCCCCCTCCCCATTATTCTTTTTTCTGGGGAGGGAAGGAGAACTGAGGACTTAAAACTGTTGGGATTTTGTGTGTGTGTGTATATATATATATATCTCAAGAAAAGGCCCTTTTGCTCCAAAATAATAATAACAAAAAAGAGGAATGAAGTCAGGCGCCGGAGGAGGGTCTCTGACCTTATTTGGGGGACTTCTGATTATCTTGACTGCATTTTGCCTGTGGCCAGCAAATGGAAAAAGTGAGTATTGTTATTTTGGGGAGCGTGGGGGATTCCCTTCAATTTAATGGGTGTTGGGGGTTTAATTAGGGTGGGTGTAGACCTGTGCCTCGCATTGCGGTGGCAACGAGAGAGAAAGTGGGTGATTTAAAATGCTCGGGTGTGTTGTTGAAATTGGCCCTGAAAACGGCTGTTTAAAACAACAACAACCCCTCCTCTTCCCTCCATTTGTTGGTGTGATTTCTAGTGTATTAAATGCAGAATAGATATTCCCATTTTTAGAAAATAAGCAAGCATTCCCCCCCTTTTGTTAGGATGTATATTCCAGGACTATATAACCCTCATATTGTGTGTGAGTGTTTATGTGTATGTGTATATACACACACACGTGTGTATATCTGCTGCGCATCAAAGCAAACCTATTAAAATCTCAGAAGAGAGACTGGTGATGTCCTCTTAATACGCTGCCAGCGCTAATCATTTTAGGCTGAGAATAATGCGTTCGAAATAATGCACTCACCATTCGAATGATATTTGTGGGGGAAATATCATTTCGATTGATTGTTGTGTTCCTGGTGAGTGATGCTGTGAGTCTCCGGCCCCCGGACCAAAAAAGGGGGAAAGATGAATGGTTGCGAGAGCAGTGCTGCGTAAAAAAAACAACGCAGTTGTAAAGATGCTTTTCTCTTTCGACCCGGGGGCGAAGGGTTTGATGTGGGGAATGTTGTGGGTCCGGCAGCGGTCTGAGCAATCGAGAAGATCGGGAGAGAAAGAGAGATGCTGGCGGTGTTTTCCTCTCCCCGTTCCCCGCCTGCTTCTTGTTTTCTTTTGTGTCTAAACGTGCCCCGAGTTCCTGCGTTGCGAAAACGTGGTTCCTTGTGCGCGCGCCTTTCTGCTGGTGCGCATCGCTCTGCAAATGGTTAAAGTCTCCAGTGTGTGGACAAAGATGTCTGGATTGTGTGCGTGTTTCTCGCCCGCCCGCCCGCCAGCCAGCCGCCCCCCCTTTCCGCATCTTTTCGAGATCAGCGTCTGTCTTGGTTGCTTGGGAGAATTATTTTTTTTAAAAGTCCCGATTAAGGCTTAATTTCGGATTCCCCCCCCCCCAACCCTCTGCCTGCCCGCCCGCTTGGGTTCTAAGAGGAATTGGGAGTGGGGTGGGGGGAGACAGTTGGGTTGTAAATATGCATATATAAATAAGTCCAACTTGCAATTAATTATAACTCTGCAACTATCACGGATAATGGTCTGTTTGAATAGCTAATGGGCGGAGATGCTTCCTTTCCTTCTTTTACCCCCCCCCATGTGGTTTATTTAGTTTGCTCCTTTCAGAGGAGCTGGAGAGTGTGTATGTGTGCAGTTGGGGGGGGGACTATTTCTTCAATGCAACCATTTTAACTCTGCATCCCTCTGTCTCCTACTGCCTGGGTGCAGAGAAATGCGTTGGTTGAGAGTGGGAAAAGATGCATTTCATGCGTTGTAAGCGTTGCCACTACAATGTGTGAATCTGTAAAAACAAACGAGTGAAAAATGCTCCCAAATCAAAGCTGGCGGCTGGATTTGTTGTTTACACTGCAGTTATTTTGGTGATAAAATGTTCTTGAATAAAAGGAATGCACCTCCTTTGTCTTAAGAGTGATCCATTATTAATACACTTCTTTAAAAAGTGTTGAAAGGGTGCTGGTTGGACATAAAAGAGCTTTGGACCTGCTGTGGTAAGGTTACTAGATACAGAGGTCATGTTGCTCTTTGTTTTGTTTTGTTTCTTTACTATGTGGTGAAAATTCTGGCTATAAATTGATTTTTGCAATTGTTGCTTGACCTTTCCCGCCACACACAAAAGGAGCAGAGGGGAACCCCAGAAAGCCTTGTTTTTTCTGAATTTAAACATTGGCCACAAATTTGCTTTGGGGATAGAATGCGGGAAGAGCAATTATCAAATTTTAAATGGCTGCGTAGGTTTGCATGCAAGTTTGGCAATAGAATTGGAAGTAGACAGTTGAACAAGTGCGATTTAATGTCTTGAATGAATTTCAAGCCAGGGGTAATTTTTAAGATGTTGGTGTACAAGTTTTGTTATATACTTTACCTGTGTTAACTTTCCCATCCTTAAGGAAACATCTGAACAGCATTCTTAGTAGCCAGCACAAATAAAATAAGATTGAACATTCTTTTTAGATTCATTGGGATTCCTTCTAAAATGGTTTCTTTTGAGCTGTTGGACTAAAAGGCCTTTTTTCAGGGTGTGTGTTCCAGATAGTAAACATAACATAGCTGCTTCTGTCTGGGGGGAATTCATCTTCGTAGTTCAGTTAAAAGCACCCTCATTGTGTGGTGCTCCTGTGTTTGTGTGTGTGTGTTTTTTAATGCTCATGTTAAGAGAAATGGTCCTGAGCAGATAATTTCATGGTGTAACCCCTCCTCATAGTAGAGGAAGGAACATTTTGTCTTAATTTTTATGTGATTTTTTTTTATTAAAAAAAATAGAATGTGTCATAGTCCTACAAGCTCTTCCATTTTCGGTCATAAGAAGCCATGCATTCCTAAATAGGAATACACAAGCGTTGAGACCAAGATTGGGGGTGGGGAAGGCAGGGTGTGTGCATGTGGAAGCTTCAATTAATTCACTTAATTTTAAAGTTGCTAAAATGTGATTGGTGAAGAAAATAGTAAACACAGTTGATTAAGAAAGCAAGTGATCTGTTGTTGACGCTTATGGTTCTTGCTGAGATGTCTTTGTACAGCACTGAAATGTTTTGCATGCAGAGAGGTGTATGTGTGTGTGTGTTGGTACAAATTGTGTGTTAAGCTTTTCCAAGCAGGTGGGCGGCCCCTTATGCATGAGGCAGGTTTTGCATGGACACTTAACTTGAATTCTTACCTGGCCTTTTGGTTGTTTCCGGAGGTAGAGAGTGTGCGCATTGAGCTTCTTCCATTCAGTCCTTAAGGCGTTGACAAATATAGACTGCTTTGACATCAAAACAACCTCCCTCTGTACCTTATTGATTTGTGTGGCGGGGTGGGGAAATCACCCCAGTGCTGGTCCCCATTTGCTGCACTAAAACTGTGTTATTTAATAGAGCACATTTCAGCTCTGTTCACTTAGATCTCTATCTCCGAATAGGTAGCAAAACCCCCTCATAGCTGTAATTATTTCTGTGAGTGTGTGTGTATAGTATCAACATCAATATCTCTTAATGTGCTTGCTGATAAAGTGAATATAGTTAGCTTGAGAGAGCGTAAAAGGTAATTCCCAGTGTAATTTAGATACTTGAGTGCAAAATGGCCTCGCCACTAAGGGGATTGGTGTACTGACTAAGAACCTAGGTGGCAGAGGGACTGGATATTTCATTGCAAACCACCAGTGAGAGGTTATATGTCAAGGGTCCATGGCGACGAGTGCGTTCCTAAATATTGTGTATTGGTTGTGCCTCCTTCGATTCTTACAGCTTGCTTGCTTGCCAGCTCCGTTTAAGTCAGTATGTTCTTTGGCTAACTGAATTGTGGATGCTGCAAACTGTTTTGGTACCTGAGCAAAGGATTGCATAATTGGATGCAGTTATGACTGTGCAGTTCTCTTGACAGGTGGTGTGTTTGGGGGTATTCACAGTGGAATTGGGGTTGAAGGTGAGTAGTTATTTGATAGCAGGTGCAAACGATGTCAGAAGGAAATGAATGCAGTTGAAGCCTTGGCCCTGTCCTCTTCAGAACAAAAATAAGGGTAATAATTCGGCTCTGGAGGTTATACCACTGAAATCAAACACTTAATGTGGGTTATAAATGAGACGATACAATATTAGTATATTACCTGGTATCAGCTGTATATGACCTTGGGCCTAAGCAGATAAACTCAAATTTTCTAAATTGTCGAAGATTTATAGGAAAAATTCATTTTTGATGCAAATATTATTTTAAGTGCTTATCGCTGCCAGTTGTGCTAAAAGGGAAAATAAACATAAAGATGCTTAATGTGTTCACTTGGAGGCAGTTTTTAATTGGCACAGGTGATTATTCCTCTTCTTCTTCCTTGTATATGTAGGCTTAAGTCTTAACTCTCACTTACCTGTGTTGTGGCTCAGGCATCTTAAAACAAACTGGCATTCTAAATTTGACGAACAGTTCAGCTTTCTGTACTGTACTAATTCAGAACCCACCCACCCCCATTTTGTGAACTAGCTTTAAAATTGATTTTAAATGGCTAACTTGAATGAAGCCATAATTATCCTCTGTTCAGAAGAAGTCCTTCTGTTCTGGCAACTTTGCCATATTTAGATTTTGTGATGAAGACACTGTGTTCTGGTTATAATGTTTTGAACAGAGACTTTCTTTTCCTTGTAAACCAGTACTCCATTAAAGCCAAGCTCCTTTGCTCAGGATGTACACAATGGATCCTAGGTTTTGTTGGTGGTGATTTACAGTACAGTCCTAACTGTGCCTACTCAGAAATAAGTCCCGTTGAATTCAATGGGGCTGACTCTCCAGTAAGTGGGATTAGGATTGCAACTTTGGTTATTTGGAGTAACCACCTCACAACCTGCTTCTAACCACATGGAGGTGTATCATCTTGAATCTAGTTGATTTTTAAGTATGTATTTAGGATTAAAGTAGTGATTGTGAGAAGCCTCTTAACTGATTCCTTTGCTATTACTAGGATATTATTTTAAGTATTTAAATATGCTTTGATGATGTTAATAGTTAGAAAAATGATGATGGGTGTTCTGCTACTCTGAAATTTGGAACCGTGAAAATCTAGAAATAACTTAATTTCCTTAGGTTGGGTTGGGGTGAGAATTTTTCTCTGGCTGCTTAGTTAATCCTGCTTGTGTATTGATGGGTCCTAAGAGAAGCTAAGCAAAATTACTGTAAAATTCACACATTGCCAAAGCCCTTGTAGTAGATCTGGTAAGCAGGGAACGGAAAATATTACCGGTAGTTTTCTTTCGCTTCCTCCCATCTGTTCCTTCTAAAGAATGGATTTCATCATCAAGATCTTAGATACTCCAAGCTTGAAAGCCCATCCCTGTTTCACCATATTAAGACACTTCCTTAAAAGAACTGTAGTATTGCAGCCTTTTCAAAACATTCTTGTGGTTATGGTTTTTGAGGTATTCTTTCTTAGAAAAAAAGATCTCTACTTAAACTTAACTGGGAAGTGCTTTGTCGACTTAGACTTCCTCCCTGCTTACTATGCTGTTGCAAGCTATCTCTCTTGAGTGGGTTTTCCAGACAGATTCTGTAGGTGCCATTTAAAAAGCTTTAAAATTATCTCCTGATTTTTGAACCCCAAATAGTGTATTTCATTTAAAAAAAAGGAACTTGCACATACCTTGATTGACATAGGATTTCCCACCTATACGGAAAAGTGAATCTGCAGAGTGTATGGAACTCAAACTCTGCAAGCTCTTTAAATACTTGGAAGTTGCCTTGCTTCAAAAGTTTCTGAACACCTTCACACCCTGTAAAATCGTAAAACTCCCTAACATGTTGGGAGATGCTGCGGTTTTCGTACGCCTGAGTAATAAGGGAACTTTCCTAGCTGTTAGCCTGTCCCTGTTGCTCTTAGAAACTAATTATAAAAGGCAGATTGCAGCAAGCTTGTTATCTGGGCTCTTGTGCAACTTTGTTTAGTCTTCCTTCCATTTGTGGAGTGTGTGTTGAATTTTTGGCTGTGTATGTGCTGTTTTGAACCTGTGTGTGTGTTCTGCTGAGACAAAAAAGGCCGCTGAGAGGCTCTTTCCTGCAAGTTATGCATAGGATCTGGGAGCCCTGGCCTGCCATCCTGTGCACACTTACCTGGGAGTAAGTTCCCTTGGACTCAGTGGGGCTTAACTGCTGAGCGATGTTCATGGGATTGCACTGTCAACATCATAAAGACTACAGCAAGTTTAGCATGCTCTGTGAGTTTTTGTACAGGAAGGTGCTGCTTTCTTACTTTACAAAAGGAACTTTCACAGATCTTATCGGAAATCTTAAACTGAATCCATTTTCTGTACGATGGACACAGATAAAGATAACACTTCTCTGTTTACAAAATCTAGGGAAAGCTGCTTTGCTAGTATGAATGATGTATGCTAAACATGGAGGATAACTTGATAAGAAATGCTAAAACACATTAAAGCTCTTTAGAAAAGGTATACTGTTTACCTCCATAGCTCTTCCATAGTGCATGTGGAGTGCTTTGCACATATAATTTTGATGAGCACCCCTGTAAGGTAGGCTTGCGTTTACTGTATTGCATAATTTATTGCAAAGGGAGCTTAAACTGAGAGATGATGAATTGCCTAAGGCCATATTGGTTGAGGTAAGGCTTCAACCCAGTTTCCAGGTGGTGTCACAGTTAACTCACTAGAATGGTTGGAAAATACGTCAATTTCTTGGCGTTTCCCAGGATTCAATCAGCGTTATATGGGCTGTTCTCGCTTAAAATTTCACAAGAACAAAATGTATGTTGGATTAGCTGATTATGTGTAAGAATACATTTGGTTCCTTTTAAAAAAGGAAATGAAGTGGTTCTCGTTTTCTAACAGGTGTAAACCAAAGTATTGCACTTCGTTGCAAATTCAGCACAATATGCTAAATCCAGTGTTGGGAAACTTTCCCAGCTTTAGGGCCTCGTTCAATTCTAGGCAACCTTTTGAGGGTATGCAGGGTCAGAAGCAAAAACGGGCAGAGCAACAAATGCTAATTCTTGCATTGCAGGGGGTTGGACTAGATGACCCTTGGGTCCCTTCCAGCTCTACAATCCTATGATTCTATGACTTCCCTTTCTGTGCATCTATCAAGACAAACACGAAGCATTATCAGAATTGAAAGACACATTATAGGCAGGCAAAAACACTCAAGAAATTTGTAAAGCAGGGCTGGTGAGGGGTGTGACTGAGGGGTAAGGGGGGTGGCTGAGGAGGGGGGGTGGCCTTGGGAGAGTCCCCACAGCCAGAAATTCAGAAGTGCAGGCATCTCTTCATGATAGTCACAACCTTCTAAGATTATGCATACTTCTCAGATTATATAATAGTATTATAATAATTATGGAACAGTAATAATTAGGAATGCATTGTGATGATCAGTGCAGATCTTCATGTGTTGCCTTTCAGCTTGATATACTGTTTTTTGTGAGCTTAACATGGGGAAATGGATTTAGAGTGCTCCAGTATCCTATCTTGAAGCGACCTAAGTTGTTTTCCGTGAAGTTGCATTGTACGTAAGAGAACTTGCACGCCATTCTGTTGAAACTGAAGTGCCATATGTTTGAAGTGTTCCTAAACACTTTGGAGCTTTTGGAGCATACGCGACTAAAAAGCTCCGCTTCCATGCTGGCTGGCTGGCTCTGGAACTTTGCAGATGACCCAGCTGCAGAAATAGTTATGTGACCCTAGACAGCTACACCACTATATACAATAGTTCAGATTCAGTGTTGGAAATTAACCAGGCGTGTTTTGCGACTGACGTGGGTCTAATTACGACCATGTGGATGCCAGGTTGGTGACTGCAGAAAGCAAAATGTCACTTAGAGAAGGATCTGAAATATTTTCCTTGAAGCCTGAATTTGTTTTATTCTGGATTGTTTTATTTGATGTTTCAATGTGTTGTAAACCACTTTGAGATTTGTTCTTTAACATATAAAGCGGTATAGAAATGAAATCCACCGCCACCACCACCATTTAAAAATGGCGCTTAGACATTCTATTGTGGTGACCTTAACCTAGGTTTAAGGTGTCATTTGGCGATTACAGTGGTGCCTCAGGTTAAGTACTTAATTCGTTCCGGAGGTCCGTTCGTTCCGGAGGTCCGTGTGTGCTGCTGCCACACCGCCGGAGCACGATTTCTGTTCTCATCCTTAAGCAAAGTTCTTAACCTGAAGCACTATTTCTGGGTTAGCACTATTTCTGGGTGTGTAACCTGAAGCGTATGTAACCTG